>NC_090451.1:482171514-483378657 GCF_031143425.1 Pleurodeles waltl
GGTTTTTGCTCCGGCTAACTAGCAGTGCCTCATTTCTCCCATGTGGAAAGAATGATTCGGCAGCCGAGCGCATGACATCTTTGGAACTTCTCAGGGAAGTCGTGGTTACTCAGATCCAAACCAACTCTCTTATTTCCAATATGATCTCATATACAAATGACAAAGACAGTATAAGTTTTATATAATGTTTTAATAAAACAACTGTATTTTAGATATTAAGGCGTGAGCCGCAATAACCAGAACCATACAACACAGTAGGATTGAAATAGTCACAAGGAGAGTAAAACATAAGAACAAAGCTATCATATTGTCTAACAGTTTCTACTCTCCCTCTGCTTGTTCTATTTAGAGCACAGCATGTTAAGCTTCTAGCTTGCCTATTAGAATCACTGTGGAGACATCTGCCCTCATACCTGAGCAAAGACCTGTGATCTTGGTTCAGCATCTGCAATGAGGCAGTCAGCGTCTAGTTGTGGTTCCCTGGTCGGAATCTCCCTCCTGCGTGTATTGGGACAAGGAAGTGATTTTATAACTAATATGTCATCGTGATCACAAAATGTCCCTACGCAGGAATGCCAAATCTAAACTCCTACCATGTCTATCGGCAATGTAACAGACTGTGGGCCTGATTCCGACTTTGGCTGGCGGCGGAGGCCGCCCGCCAAAGTCCCGCCGACAAATGACCGCACCGCGGTCAAAAGACCGCGGCGGCCATTCTTACATTTCCGCTGGGCCGGCGGGCGCTCTCCAAAAGAGCGCCTGCCGGCCCAGCGGAAATGCCCCTGCAACGAGGATGCCGGCTCCGAATTGAGCCGGCGGAGTTGCAGGGGTGCGACGGGTGCAGTGGCACCCGTCGCGTATTTCAGTGTCTGCATTGCAGACACTGAAATACTTTGTGGGGCCCCCAGGGGCCCCGCGGCACCCCCTACCGCCATCCTGTTCCTGTCGGGAGACCCGCCAGGAACAGGATAGCGGTAGGGGGTGTCAGAATCCCCATGGCGGCAGAGCGCGCTCCGCCGCCATGGAGGATTCTGTAGGGCAGTGGTAATCCGGCGGGAAACCGCCGGTTTACCCTTTCTGGCCGCGGCTGAACCGCCGCGGTCAGAATGCCCTTGGGAGCACCGCCAGCCTGTTGGCGGTGCTCCCGTGGTCGGTGACCCTGGCGGTCACCGGGCACCAGGGTCAGAATGACCCCCTGTATCCTTGACTGAAGAACAGAGTGAACATGTTATGAAGAACTCCAGTGCTGAAGTAGGCAAAACAGTGTGATATGAATAAAAAAACAACACCGTAGAACTGGCTATTTGAAAAATAACAGTACGAAGCCTAATAAAAAGCATGTAGAGCAAAGTGCACAGAGGCTCTAAGCTGTCAGCAAATGAATAAAATATAATTAGGGCAAAGTGCACAAAGGCCTAAAGCCTGAAGCTAAAGCGCAATGAATACGTAAAAACTGACCACACTACAGGGGCATCACAGACACACTGGGAGAGGACACAGGGGACGTGTGAATGGTAGTGGGGGTGGTGACTGCACTGAGCGGGGTGTGCTGGTGGGTGTGCTGGTGAGGGACGTAGTGGCTGTAGAGGTAGTGCATGCAGGTGTGAGTGTAGACGAGACTGGGAGGGAGGAGGGAGACGAGGAGGAGGGGGACACAGTGGAGGCAGTGAATGTTGGTATGTCTGCATGTGTGTGTTGCTTGCGTGAGTCCCTGTGGGATGTGTGGTGCTTATGTTTTGCCTGAGCTTCCCTTGTGTGTTGAGGTGTGTGCAGGCTGGTCTGATGGTGTGCTTGGGATAGGCAGAGGTACAGGGGATTGGGTCTGGGTGGAGGAAGTTGGAGGGGGGGAGGCTAGAGACGGGGACAATGGCTGCCATCAGTGCTGAGGCCAGAGACTGAAAAGCTCGGTGAAGGGCCGCCTGACCAGAATTAATGCCCTCCAGGAATAAATTTGTTTGTTGCAACTGCCTTTCTACACCCTGGATGGCATTCAAAATGGTAGACTGCCCAACAGTGAGGGACCTGAGGAGGTCAATGGCCTCCTCACTGAGGGCAGCAGGGGTGACTGGGGCAGGGACTGAGGTGCCTGGGGCGAAGGTGATGCCCACCCTCCTGGGTGAGCGGGCACGGGGCGAAGGCTGAGAGGCTGATGGGAGGGCGGTGCTGGTAGCGGGGGTGGCGGCTGTACCTGTGGATGCGGGGGGCACAGATGTTGCCACCACCACAAGGGAGCTCCCATCAGAGGACGAGTCCGTTTCGCTGGTGTCAGCTCCTGTCCCCGCAGTGGAGCTCCCCTCGCCCTCCGTCACACTGGTGAATTCTGAGTCCGTAGTCTCGCCCTCAAGGGCCATGTGGGATGCAGCTCCCTCGTGCTCCGGTGCCACTGCTCCTCCGCCTGATGATGCTAATGCACACAAGAACAGGGAGGCCACAAAAAGGGGGGGGACGACAGAAGAAAGATCTGTTGAGTGCATGGATTACTGCTACCGTTGGCGGTCACAACAGACACAGAAGCCCCCTGCACTACGCCGCGCTCTTGGGCTCCACTGTTCAATGGCCTACAAGGCTATGGACGACATCTGCACACATAGATGACACAGGGGCATGAATAGCTGTACTTGGCACTCTACAGAGGTGGGCTGGGGTGCCACATTGCCTGCCTTACGGAGGGGCCTTACCTACGGAACTCGCCCTGGCCTAGGAAAACCCAGACAACTCCTTTGCTCGCAAAGTCAGCAGAATGAGAGTGTACTCACCCCCTTGTGTCTGCTGTGATGTCCTCAAGTGCCCATCCAACTCCGGGTAGGCCACCGCCAGGATCCTGAACATCAGGGGGGTCATGGTGCAACGGGCACCCCTCCCACGTTGGGAGGCCATCCCCAGCTGAGCCTCCGCTGTCTTCTTGCTCCAGCGGCGAATGTCCTCCCATCTTTTCCGGCAGTGGGTGCTCCGTCTGTGGTAGACCCCCAGGGTCCGGACGTCCTTGGCGATGGCACGCCAAATATCTTTCTTCTGGTGGGTGCTGACCTACATGAAATGTACAGGGGAAGAAGAGAAGTCATTACCAACTGCACCGTCAACGTGATTGGCCCCCATCCCTACCCTTGCCATGTGGCACATGCATTCACCGTCTTTCATGCACGCAGCACTATGCCCCCTTCCTTCTTACATCCAGCCCTCTCCACACAGGCATAGCCCATACAACATGCTCCCTGTGTACTTACCTGTTTGTCTGGAGGACCGTAGAGTAGGTTGTACTGGGGGAGGACCCCGTCCACGAGTTTCTCCAACTCCTCCGATGTGAAGGCAGGGGCCCCTTCACCAGACGCACTTGCAGTGTAGGTCCTCTTCTGTCGAAGATCAGGTATCGATTGATTGAAGAGATAGAAAATGGCGGTTACGTCCACGGCAGTGCGTACCGTCACCGCCGGCGTACATCGTCATTGGCTCCTGGGACCCATAGGGTCCAATGTTAACCAATGCAGCATTGCGCCAAGGTCTTCGACTGCCTACCGCGACGGTGTACAACACTTGCGCAGTTACCTCACATCCCATTGTCCCACTTTAGAGGTCAGGGAGCCGCCATTTCAGGGGCCCACATGGCTTCATTTTCAACTGCGTCACACATGCCTAGGCCTAGACTCAACACACATACAGGCCACCTTTTTTGTATGGATGGTGTTCTGTGTAAACTGTAGGTACGTACCTCTGAGTTGTTTGACTCTGTGTTCGCTGTTGTTCTTCATAGGCACCGTCCGCTGGGACATGTGAGGAGATGGCGGCATCCTCCAGTGTACCAACCATTGGGGGACCTGTCGACAGTGGAGGAGCGACATTTGATAATCACCTACAGGCTTGACCGTGCCACAATCCAGGAACTGTGTACCCAGTTGGAGCCAGACCTGATGTCAGCAATCCGCCATCCCACATGAATCCCCCCTCAAGTGCAGGTGCTGTCAGTGCTCCATTTCCTTGCAAGTGGCTCTTTTCAAACAACTGTGGCCATGGCATCAGGGATGTCCCAGCCTATGTTTTCCAACGTATTGTCCAGAGTGTTGTCTGCCCTTCTGAAACACATGCAGAGCTACATAGTTTTCCCTCAGGTGGAGGATTTGCCTACAGTGAAAGGTGATTTCTATGCCCAGGGACATATCCCCAACATCATAGGTGCCATTGATGGGACCCATGTGGCTTTGGTCCCCCCCCCACAGGAGTGAACAGGTGTACAGAAACCGGAAGAGTTATCATTCTATGAATGTACAGATGGTATGTTTGGCAGACCAGTACATCTCCCATGTGAATGCCATGTGTCCTGGCTTAGTGCATGACGCCTACATCCTGCGGAATAGCAGCATCCCTTATGTGATGGGTCAACTCCAGAGGCACTGTGTGTGGCTATTAGGTGAGCACCTGGAAGCAAGTCATTGGGAATGGTTGTCTGGGTCTGGGGTTATCCCTACAGGTTAGTGTGTGTCTAACAGTTGTCCCTTGCCATTTGCAGGTGACTCTGGTTACCCCAACCTGTCATGGCTACTGACCCCAGTGAGGAATCCCAGGACCAGGGCAGAGGAACGCTGCAATGAGGCCCATGGGCGAAATAGGAGGGTGATCAAGCAGACCTTCGGCCTCCTGAAGGCCAGGTTCAGGTGCCTCCATATGACAGGTGGATCCCTATTCTACTCACCAAAGAAGGTGTGCTAGATCATCGTGGCCTGCTGTATGCTTCACAACTTGGCTTTGCGACGACAGGTGCCTTTTCTGCAGGAGGATGGTCCAGATGGGGGTGTTGTGGCAGCTGTGGAGCCTGTGGACAGGGATGAGGAGGAAGCAGAGGAAGAAGACATGCACAACAGGGACTCAGTGATCCTGCAGTATTTCCAGTGAGACAAAGGTAGGAATCCAAACCTGCCTACTACATGTACTTTAACACTGCTACCTCTCTCCTGTCTGTCGTTTTCACCCAGTGTATGGTCACTGAGTTGTCACTTTCCCTTACGATTTCACAGATGTGGGTCCCACTGTGTGACATCTGCTTAGATTCCTCATGGACTAGAGCTGTGTGACATAGGTATGTTGACATTACTATTTAAAAAACATTTTAGCACTGTAATTGCTAATACACTATTTCGAAATCACAGACAGACTCCAGATTGTTTTGTGCTTTAGGTGTGTTTATTTAAATGCGCAATATTGGAGGGGGTAGTGAAATGGTGAGGGGTGATGGCGGAGGAGTGTCCATGGCAGAGTCCAGTCTATTAGTCTCACAGGTGCATTGCCCATATGGGCATAGGAAGTGGAGCTGGGGCAGTTTAGTTATGGACAGGGTGACAAAGTGGGACAGTAGGATGACAATCAGTGTGGTCTCATTTCTTGGCGGGGGTCTTGGCATTGTGCTTTGTGTTTGTCCTGGATCTCAGGGACCGTTTGCGGGGTGGTTCTCTGTCTGCAGGGGGTGGGGTGCTGGTGTGGTGGTCCTGTGCCGGGGCATCCTGTCCAGTAGCGCCGGCAGAGGTGGTGGGCAGTTCATCGTCCATGGTAGTGTCAGGGGCCCCTTGTAGTGCCACAGTGTCCCTCCTGGTGTTGAGTAGTTCCTTCAGCACCCCTACGATGGTGCCCATGGTGGAGCTGATGGTTCTGATTTCCTCCCTGAAGCCCATATACTGTTCCTCCTGCATGCGCTGGGTCTCCTGAAACTTGGCAGGTACCGTTGCCATTGCCTCCTGGGAGTGGTGGTAGGCTCCCATGATGGAGGAGAGGGCCTCGTGGAGAGTGGGTTCCCTTGGCCTGTCCGCCCCCTGTCGCACAGCAGCCCTCCCAGTTCCCCTGTGTTTCTGGGCCTCCGTCCCCTGGACCGTGTGCCCACTACCCCTGCCCCCAGGTCCCTGTTGTTGTTGGGGTGGTAGGTTATCCTGGGTTCCCTGTAGTGGTGGACACACTGCTGATTGACGTGTCCTGGGGACGGAGGTATGGGCCCGCTGGGTGGGTGCTGTGCTGATGTTTCCAGAGGGGGGAAGGTCTGTGGTGGCCTGTGACTGTGTGAGGGGAACCGACTGTCCAGAGGTCCCCGATAGTCCGGGCTGGTCATCTAGATCCAGTTGGACAGAGGTGCTGTCATCACTGTGGGCCTCTTCTGTTGGTGGTGTGGACATGTGTGGACCCTCCTGTCCGGTGACGTTGGGTAGGGGTCCTGCAGGGGTATAAAAGGATGTTTATTAAATCTGTGTGTGTAATGGTGTGCAATGGGTGGGTGACCGTGTACCCCAGTGCTAGCATTCCTGTGTGGGAGCTTGTGTGATGATGGTTTAGGGGGGTGTATGGGTATGTGCAGTGGGCATGCTTTGGTGATGGTTGTCCATGCTTTGTTGTTGCATGCAGGGCTTGGTGTTGGGATGTGTGGTTTGTGATGTTGGGACATATGTGAGGAGTTGGGGTACTGGGGGTGAGGGTGAGGGTGGTGGTATGTGATAGCATGCAGGTAGGGTGGGGGATATAATAGTAAAGCTTTGACTTACCAGAGTCCATTCCTCCACCTACTCCTGCGAGGCCCTCAGGATGCAGAATCGCCAAGACCTGCTCCTCCCATGTTGTTAGTTGTGGGGGAGGAGGTGGGGGTCCGCCGCCAGTCCGCTGAACCGCCAGGTGGTGTCTTGAGACCACGGAACGCACCTTCCCCCGTAGGTCGTTCCACCTCTTCCTGATGTCCTCCCGATTTCTTGGGTGCTGTCCCACTGAGTTGACCCTGTCCACTATTCTTCGCCATATCTCCATCTTCCTAGCTATGGAGGTGTGCCACACCTGTGATCCGAATAGCTGTGGCTCTACCTGGACGATTTCCACCACCATGACCCTGAGCTCCTCCTCCGAGAACCTGGGGTGTCTTTGCCGTGCCATGGGGTGGTGTAGGTGATGTGTGGGGTGGAGTGTGTGGTTATAAGTGTGGTGATATGTAGTGGTGTGTTGTGTGAGGTGCGTGGAAGTTCTGTGGGTGATGGTGTTGTGTGCCTGTGGATGCTGTTGTTCTTGCTGGTGGTGTCTCTCTCTGGCCTTCTTTCGGAATTTTTTGTCTTAGGGGTTTGTGGGTGATGTGGGTGTGTGTTTTATATTGTAATGGGTGTGTGGGAGTGGTCTGTGTATGTTTCTCAGGTGTGTGTATTTTGAATCGTCCAATGTGGCTGTGTTTTGTAAATGTGTGTGTATTTTGAGCGCGGCGGTGTGTACCGGCAATGGAATACCGCGGATGGAAGACCGCCACGTGGATTTGTGTGTCGTGATAGTGTGGGCGTATTTCTGTTTGCGTGATGGTGGAGGTTTTGTTTTCGCCAGTTTATCACTGACCTTTGGTGTGGCGGACTTATGTGGGTGTCTGACTTTTGGCGGATTCCGAGATCTGGGTCATAATAGCTGTGGCAGATTTCCGCGGCGGTGTGTTGGTGGTCTTCTGCACGGCGGTAAGCGGCTTTTACCGCCAATGTTGTAATGACCGCCTAAGTCTCTTACAGCTCAACAAACCAACATGAGTTGAAAAGGTAGTAAAGTATCTGTAGTTCTTCTCTAACTTGAGTTGATGGTAACCTTTATTCAGGAGCAGTGTGTGCCATCACATGCTCCAGCCGGCCTTGACTGTGAGTACATTTTTTCTATTTCGTACTTTGTTGATACGATTTTTATATCTTACTTCATCTGAATAATCATTCTGTATTTGATGCACTGTGCAGCGTCTCTATCATCTACCTCCTCTATATCCTCGGTCCCGGGCTCGTGGCCATCTAGCGAAATCTACCAAACCCAGAGATTTCTGAAAACCAGACACCTGGGGGGAGTCCAGGGAGATGTGGTTTGCATGGATTCCCCAATGTTTTCTTACCCAGAATCCCCTGCACACACATTTATCTACAAAAATCTAATTTTCCTAACATTTTTGTTTGGAATCTCTGTGCCGGCCCAAATTTCCTACCACCTAGCCTTCCCCTCAGCCCCCAGATAAAAATGATACCTTCTCTTGAAGGGTACCCACTAGTAATTGAACATCCAGAGAAAGATGCATGTCTGATGTCTGTAGAGAAGGTGACTCTGATGATCGATTTAGAGGCCACAGGGAATTTTATCAACTCCTCTTTCCATTCCAAATGGAGCATACCTACTCAGCAAAAGATAAAACCGAGAACGGTCAGAACAGTTAATGGCAATCTGCTGACATCCGAACTGATTACCCAAGCAACTGGGATTTGCCAACATCTAGATCTTGTGCATAAGGAAACCCTTCAGTTTGATTTGATCAACGCTCTACAGTTTGAGGTAATTCTTGGTATGCACTGGTTAAAAGAGCACAACACCAACATGGATTGGGCAAAGAGAAGTATTACCTTTGATTCCAAATGGCGCACATAGAATGTCTAATACCCGATCATGATCAATCCAAAAAGTCAGGAATAGATCTAGTTACTAGCTACAGCTGCAGAACAAGACATTGAATTACCTACAGTGCATGAGGCATATTTTGACATTTTTAACCTCTTGGGTGCCAGGGATGAGCTGGTTACGTCCTTGGCCACGGTGCTCGTGTGCCAAGGAAGTAACCAGCTCGTCCTGCACCCGGCCCATGGGTGAATGCAAGCGCTCGTGCCATGGACCTAGAGGGACGGCGGGGATGGAAGGGGAATAGCTTCCTCTTACACACCCATCCCCTGCACCCCCACTAGTGACATCTGGTGACATCAGCGCGCGATCGTGCGCTGACTTAATCAGAGGTCACCCCCTGAGCTTCTAGCACGATCGGAAGAGAAATTAAAGCATTTCTCTTCCTTTCCTTTGATGTCTTTCTGGGTATTTCTGCAGCCTGATCATGAAGCGATCGGGCTGCAGAAATGCCCACTATACACCATGGATTTTATTTTTTTGTAGATAAATAATGAAGGGGAGCAGCCCATTTGGCAAGGGTCGCTCCACTGGGGGGATATTTTTAACTAGGCCAATTTAGCCCCAGGGCCACTAGACACCAAGGATATTTTTTTAGACGTCAGGAGCACACCTTAGGCAAGGGTCGCTCCCCTGAGGGGCAAATATATTTTAGGCCATTTCTGCCCACCTTGGGGGCAGATCACCCAATTTTTCTTAGGACAATCTGCCCCAAGGGGGGCAGAAACCACTAGACACCAGGGATTTTGTTTTTTTTTGTCGTCAATTTCAAGCCAGCGGAGTGACCCCTTAGGAAAGGGTCACTTCCCTGGGGGACACATTTATTTGAGGGCAGATTGACCTATTTTAATTAGGCCGATCTACCCCCAAAGGAGGAAGAAACCACTAGGCACCGGGTATTTTTATTTTTTTATTTTTTTTTTAACAGATGGGGAGCGATCCCTTAGGCAAGGGTGGCAAATTTATTTTAGGTTGTTTCTGCCCCCCTTTGAGGCAGATTAGCCTATTTCTATTAGGCTGATCTGCCCCCAGGTGTGGTAGAAACCACTTATGCAAAAGGGATTGGTGTGTGTGTGTGTGTTTTGTTTGGGGGGGCAACCCCTTGGGCAAGGAATGCTCCTCAGGGGGGCACATTACTGTTGGCCATTTCTTTTAATTCCAAGAATTTTATTACAAATATTCAAATATTCTGTTTAAATTAATAAGAACATTGATGTTAAACAGTTGAGTAGAATATAGGATCAAACAAATAAACTGTTACAAATATTATAAGAAATAATATAAACTATGAATAAGCATACCTTGTAATATGAAAATATATCAGCCTTATACATTAAACTATAAATTAAGAATGATAACTTATTCAACAATTACATTAGTAATGGTAATTTTTGTTTTATGTAAAAAAATGTACATGTTAAATTAATATTACAATAAAGTGACACAAAAGGCCGTTGGCTACTTTTAAAACTGTTGGCATTTTTGACCCCTTGCGGGCGGATCAGCCTATTTTTGGAAGGCCCATCTGTTCCCAAGGGGGGCAGAAAGCCCAGCAGACACTAGGAAAGAATTTTACCATAATAAGAGGGTGGGGGTATCGCCATACCCCCAATCCAAATAAATGGGGACAAAGTTGTTCTACTCACTGGTGGGCAGATGGGGCAATTACCCCGATCCACTACCTGGGTTGGGGGAAAGAAAGCCTACTAGATGCCAGGGAATTAAAAAAAATAGTGGGGTGGTGGCTACCAACCAGTTTGGGCATGGTTATGCTCCCACCCCAAATGAAGGGGGTAACAGTCTTTCAGCCCCCCCCCCACACACAAAAACATCCTATCCCACAGCAAGCAAGAGGACATTTGATTATTTTGGGTTTTGGTTTGATATTTGGGCCACGAGAGCTTGTCTAACTTTCAAAATTGTCCCACTTGGAATTGTGAGGGACGCACTTTTTGACTTTGGGACACTGCCATGTAGAAAAATCTACAAGACCTAGACACATCTGAAATCTAAACATCTAGGTGAGTCCAGGGTGATGTGCTTCACATGTACCCCGCACCATTTTCTTACCCACAATGCCCTGCAAGCCTCCAACTTTGCTTGAAATCACACGTTTCCCACCTTTTTGTGATGGAACCTTCTGGAATCTGCAGGAATCCACAAAATTCCTACCACCCAGCATTGTCACATCTATACCGATAAAAATTCTGCCACACTTGTCAGCCTAAAACTGTTTTTCCAATCTGCCCTTTTGGACCCGCTTTGGTTCCCCCTCAATTTTGACATGTTTTTGGCTCTTCCCTGTCACAGTCACTTGGCCCACCTTCACCAGTGAGGTAAAATTTTTATTGGGAGACCAAGGGGAACGTTAGGTGGTAGGAAATTTGTGCCAGTGCAGTGATCCCACACAGAAATGAGGGGAAAACGTGATTTTTAGCTATATTTTATGGTTTGCTGAGGATTCTAGGTAAGAAAACACTAGGGGATCAACACAAGTCACACCTCCCCGGACTCCCTCGCGTGTCTAGTTTTCATAAATCTTTGGGTTTAGTAGGTTTCCCTTAGATGGCTGCTGAGTCCAGGACCAAAAATGCAGGTGCCCCCGCAAAACAGGTAGTTTTGTATTTGAAATGTCCGGGTTTGTTAGGTCTTCCCAGGTGCCGGATGAGCTACAGGCCAAAATCCACAGCTAGCCACTTTCCAAAAAACAGGTTGATTTTCTTTGGGAAAATGTTATGTGTCAGTGCTGTGTTTTGAGGCATTTCCTACAAGTGAGGTACCATTTTAATTGGGAGACTTGGGGGAATGCTGGGTGGAAGAAAATTTGTGGCTCCTCTCAGATTCCTGAACTTTCTATTATCGACATGTGAGGAAAAATTGTTTTTTTGCTAAGTTTTGCAAAAGATTTTGGGTAACAGAACCTGGTGAGAGCCCCACAAGTCACCCCATCCTGGATTCCCCTAGATGTCTAGTTTTGAAAAATGCATAGGTGTGATAGGTTTCCCTAGGTACCGGCTGAGTTTGAGGCCAAAATCCACAGCTAGGCACTTTCCAAAAAATACGTTAGATTTCAAAGTAAAAATGTGATGTGTCCATGTTGTGTTTCCTGTCGCGGGCATTAGGCCTACCCATGCAAGTGATGTACCATTTTTATCGGGAGACTTTGGGAAATACAGAATAGAAAAACAAGTGTTATTGGCTCTTGTCTTTCTATACATTTTTTCCTCCCAAATGTAAGACAGTGTGTAAAAAAGATGACTTTTTGAGAAATGCCCTGTAATTCACATGCTTGTACGGGGACCCCGGAATTCAGAGATGTGCAAATAACCACTGCCTCTCAACACCTTATCATGTGCCCATTTTGGAAATACAAAGGTTTCCTTGATACCTATTTTTCACTCTTTATATTTCCCCAAATGAATTGCTGTATACAATCAAAACCCATTGCAAGGTGCAGCTTGTTTATTGGCTCTGGATACCTAGGGTTCTTGATGAACCTACAAGCCCTATATATCCTTGCAACCAGAAGAGTCCAGCAGACATAGCAGTATATTGTTTTTGAGAATTCGACATTGCAGAAAAAAGTTACAGAGTAAAACATGGAGAGAAGTGGCTGTTTTTTTTTTTTACCTCAATTTCAAGATTTTGTTATTTCAGCTGTTATTTTCTTTACTAAAACCTTGTAGGATCTACACAAATGACCCCTTGCTGAATTCAAAATGTTCTCTACCTTTCAGAAATGTTTAGCTGTATGGGATCCAGCATTGGTTTCACACCCATTTCTGCCACTAACTAGAAGGAGGCTAAAAGCACAAAAAATAAAAATGTCCCAGTAAAATTCCATAATTGTGTTGAAAAATGTGGTTTTCTGATTCAAGTCTGCCTGTTCCTGAAAGCTGTGAAGATGCTGATTTTAGCACTGCAAACCCCTTGTTGATGCCATTTTCAGGGGGAAAAACCACAGGCTTTCTTCTGCAGCCCTTGTTTCCCATTTTAAAAAACAACAATTTAGCTGTCTTTTGGCTAATTTCTTGGTCTCCTCCAGGTGAACCCACAAACTCTTGGTACCGCTAGAATCCCTAGGATGTTGGAAAAAAGTACTCAAATTTGGCGTGGGTAGCTTATGTGGAGAAAAAGTTATGAGGGCCTATGCGCGAACTGCCCCAAATAGCCAAAAAAGCTCAGCACCTGAGGGGCAAAGACCTAGCAGCAAAGGGGTTAATGAGGTTAGTGTGGCAACATTTTCACCTCACTGCACGTACGATCGCCAAATTGATCTAGTACCCTGTGCCTAGATATCCTGTAGTAGAATCTACACATTAGCCAAAAAAAAGAGAATCCACATCTGAGGGAATATCTGGATAAATACCTCAAAAACAGGTTTATCCAACCATCAAATTCGCCAGATACTTCCTCTCTCTTTTTCGTGCCTGGGAGCAGTGGAGAACTGTGTGCTTGTATCAATTGCAGGGTGTTAAACAATATCACTATGAAAAAACAATATGTCCTACCACTCATCTCTCTGCGTGTACATCCATCAAGGATGAACCACGACGATATAAACAAAATTAGACCTGAGAGGAGCATTTCATTGGTGGCATTTGCTCAGGGGATGAATTGAAGACAGCATTCTGGACTTGCTATGACCTGCTTGAATACTGCGTCATGCTGTTCGGATAGTGTGATGCACCGGGGGTATTCCCAGTTTTTGTAAATGACATGGTACAAGAGTTCCTGGACAGATTTGAGATTGTATGTATAGACAATATCCCTTATCTACTCCCAATCCCAGTCTGATCATGAAGAACACATAAAAATAATTCTACAGACCTTAAGGAAACATGGGTGGTCATTATGAACATGGCGGGAAAGACCGCATCGCCGGCGGTCGTGGCAACTACCGCCAACAGGCTGGTGGTCCGGACCACCAAATAATGAAGCACATGAGAAACAGCCAGCGTGAAAACCACTCACCGCCAGCATAGGAGTGCCAATATCAACGGAAGAGGCCACCCACAGGCCGACGGAAAAGCCCCACCCGTCCAACAAATAATGAAGCACAAGAACATTGTCAGTTCTGGTACGGGAACCACCGCCACGCAAAGCCTGGAGGAAGCAAACCAAATAAAAGGAAACACTCACCGTAGGCACACACAACACGCCAAAGCAGACATGGAGAGAGAATCGTAAATCATGCCAGTGCTGCTCCTTGCCACATATCTCCACGACCGTGAACGCTGATGAAGATTACCATGGTAAGTACTGCAACCTCCTAAACAAGGGAAGAAAGGGCACAGTTACACACCCATGCAAAGCACCACCAACCCCTCACACCATCACAAGCCATACACACCAGAATAAGAGGTACTTACCTAAAACAAGGCCAATACAACCTGCCCAAAGTACACACATGTGCACACAACAACCCCACAATGAAACAATGAACCACGGCTTCAGATTGTGCCAACAGCAACACTGGGCACTTAAACTTTAATAAAGAATGAAAAATGTAATGTCCAAATAAGGTCATTGGCCATACCAAATGTAAAAGTCTGAAGGGCCCACATGGCCCAAACTTGATTCCCACATGTGCAAATGCACTCCACCATAAAGGGACATCAATGGGGCAGCCAGGCACCTCAGGGAACAGGGACAGGGGGTGGGGGAGGTGAGGACTTATGTCTGGGAGGGGGGCTTGGGCTTATGTTTGGGAGGTGGAAGGGGCTTGGGTTTGCTCTTGGAAGGTGGGGGAGTGGGCTTGGAACGGGGGGTGGCAGATGGACCTCGGCCAGCACGGGGCTTCTTGCTTACTGTGGAAGGGACACAGGATTGGGAAGGGCAGACTGGGGTGGACTTGGACGTGGAAGAAGTGGACAGGGCAAGGAGGTGGGCACGTTTAGGGACGAGACGGGGTGGGCCAGTGAGTTCGAGCATGTCAACACAGGACTGGAAAAGTTTTTTAGGGGAAGTTGGGATGGACATGGAGGAAGGTGTGGGAGTGGAGGTAGAGAGAGTGCTTGTAACTGGTGTAGGTGTGCTGGACGTGGATGCAGGTCCCTGTACAGTATGCTGAGGTGTGGTGGATGTGTGTTGGGTGGGTGTCTGGGAACGTTTGAGTGTTTTGGGAGGAGGGGGGTGGACACAGTGGAGAAGTGTGGCACAATGGTTAGAGCGGCAGACCCTGATGCAGAGATCTGGCCCAGGATCAGGGTTCAATTCCCACCTCGGGGGTCTTGGGCTCAATTCCCTTGGACCAGATAATTCTCGCCTCGGTGCCTAATCTAATTAATGGGTCCCACTCTGTAACTCTGGGCAATAGCTTGCTTAATCTCCACAACGGCCCTCACAGCGCTTGGATGCCTGGCTTCACCCTGGGGCTGTCCATGAGTGGGTGCCTCATAGGGAAAAGCCAGGAGGGGTTCCACAGCGGTATGCGTACAGTGCCTTGAGACCCTAACGGGTGAGTAGTGCGCTATACAAGAGCGAAGTTTACAGTTTCACAGTGGGACAAGACAGGCTGCCAGTGTACATGGATGTTGTCTGGGTGTCAGCAGGTCTGGTGAATGTGCTGCATGTGTCGGTCAATGTCGTTGTGGTGAGTGCAGGTGTGGTGTCTGGGGTGCATGACTGGATGTCTGATGTTGTGGTGACTGCAAGAATGGGGCCAGCAGCAGTGACTGGGGGTGCAGTGTTTGTGGGTGTGCATGTTGAGGTGACAGACAGGGAGGAGGAAGAGGTGGACACACTGGGGGAAGTGGATGTTTCTGTGTGTGCTTTTGTATGTTGGCTGTGTGTATGCCTGTGGTGGGAAGTGTGGTGCTTGTGTTTCTGTGTGTGCTTCTTGTGTGTTAAGGTGTGCGCATGGCTGTTTGAATGTGTGCTTGGGATGGGTGAAGGGAGTGGGGTGCTAGAAGGGGAAGAGGTGGCTGGAGGGGGGACGGAAAGACCAGGGACACTGGCTGCCATCAAAGAGGAGGCCAGAGCCTGAAAAGATCTCAGTAGGCCAGACATGGCACTGTGAATGCCTTCCAGGTATGGATTGCATTGCTGCATTTGGGATGCCCAGCCCCTGGATGGCATTCACGATGGTTGTCTGCCCTACAGAGATGGTCCTCAGGAGGTCAATAGCCTCCTCCGTGAGGGCAGCAGGGCTGACTGGGGGAGGGGATTAGGTGCCTGGGGCGAAGGAGACGCCCACCCTTCTGACTGAGTGGGCAACTGGGTGGGGAGCAACTGGGAGGGCGGTGATGGTATGGGAGGTGGCAGAAGATGACACAGAATGGTTGGGCCCACTTGGGTCCGCTACCATCAGGAAGCTCCCATCGGAGGAGGTATCAGTCACTACCTCCAGTGGTAGTAGCCTCGCCTGTGGTACTCCCCTCGCACTCCAACCCACTGGTCCCCTTGGCATTGGTAGACTCTGCCTCCTTGGAACCATGGGCCACTACATCCCCACTCACCAGTGCCACTTCTCCCTCGCCAGATGATGCTGATGTACACAGATAACACAAGAGTACAGGGGTGGGGAGACAAACAATTTGAGATATATGTAAATACCTGAATGGATGTACAAACTTGGTGCACACACACTCCCATCCAGCATACACACCTACCAAAGCACCTACAACTATACTCATGCCTGTGCCCCGACTAGTGGCCACAACCCTAGCATACAACTCTTCTCCCACATGACACAAGGACATGATGAATTGCAGACCTGCCACTAATCATATCAGTGCCCATGGGTGCAGGACTGCTGGCAGACACCTGTCAGAGTATCTGGCACTAGACAGCATCCATACTACAGCACCCTCAGACATCCATCAAAGAGGCATGAAATGGTGTTGGTACTCACCCCCTTGTGGTTGCTGTGCAGCCTTCAAGTGCCCATCCAAATCTGGATATGCCACTGCCAGAATGCAGCATATTAGGGAGGTCAGGGCCCAACGGGCACCCCTTCCTCGTTGGGAGGACTTTCCTAGCTGGGCCTCGCAGGTCTTCGTGGCCCAGTGCCGCAGGTCCTCCCACCGCTTCCTGCAGTGGGTGCTCCGCCGGTTGTTGACCCCCGGGGTTTTTGCCTCTCTGGCAATGACCTGCCAGAGTGCCCTCTTCTGATGGGTGCTGAACTCTACGGGACACACAGAAAAGAAAAACAGAGTTCAGGATATGGCCATGTGATACCACTGAGTATACGTCCCCTATGGGACGGACACTTCACAAGATCATTCCACCACCTCACTCACGGTACTTGCCACACAATCTACGTCTGTGCAGATAAATACCGACCACACATGCATACAGGCAACCACCACATCACACACATCCATGCACGTCATCTGCCTACTCACCTGCACCTCTGGTGACCCATATATCTTGGCATACAGGGGTAGGACCCCGTCGACCAGCTTCTCCAGCTCCTCCGTGGTGAAGGGTGGGGCCCTTTCTCCTGTGAAATGTGCAATTTGAGTAACCAGAGTCAGGACACAGCAGCACACTCAGTGGAGTACTTCCATGCACAGGATCCAGGATTCAAGTGAACTTGGGATGACGACATGGTGTACGCTCTGCGGCGGTGTGCACCGTCACCGGCGGCAGCGATCATGATAGGCCCAGGTTCCCCATTGACAACCATGTTAACCAATGAATGGGTGCATGGCGATCAACACCGCCTTACGCCATAACAACAACCACCAGCGGAATGAGGTCACTTCCACTGCTACATATCTGGATGGCAGGAGGCTGCCATTTTGCTAGCACAACGCTGATATTTCCTGGTCATGGGCCCCATTAAGGGCCTATGGACCCCAGCCCTTAGGCGCATGCCCAAATGAGTGTTTGTTCCCCACAACAGTCCAGACGTATCACTTCAGACATGTCCCTACAGTTGTACATCATACATCGCTTGTGTGTGTAACCTACATACTATACAGCAGTTATTCATACACAACATGTTGTGCATATGTATGGTTGTCCCTCACATGTTTTCCCTCCTCCCCCTGGTACAGACCCATGTGGCGAGGGAGGGCTCCATCTGTGTACAGACCTCTTGTTGATTTGGATACCGTGGTGGAACGTCACATCATTGTCAACTACAGACTCAATCCTACAACAATCCATGAGCTATGTGAATTACTGGATCCAGTACTGAGACCGGCTAATCAGAATCAGCATGCCATCCTTACTGAAGTACAAGTGCTCTCTGTACTCCATTTCTTGTCCAAAGGCTCATTTCAGGTGACAGTGGGCATGGGTGCAGGGTTCTTACAGCCAATGTTTAGCCTCATCCTGTCCAAATTCCTGGATGCATTTGTAGTACACCTCCAGACATTTGTAAAGTGTCCCCAAAGGGCTGAACTTCCTGCCATCAAGTCTGACTTTTATGCCTTTGCTAACATTCCCCATGTGATAGGTGCCATCGATGGCACCCACATAGCTCTCATCCTCCCAACACTCAATGACCAGGTGTACAGAAACAGGAAGAACTTCCACTCAATGAACATACAATTGGTGTGTACTGCAGAACAGTACATATCACATGTGAATACCATGTTTCCAGGATCAGTCCATGATTCATTTGTCCTCAGAAACAACAGTGTACCGCACATGATGGATCAACTACAAGGGGACAGAGGATGGCTCATAGGTGAGTGTGTATGACACTGGATCTGTACATAGCTGACAGCAGTGGCGTAGCGTGGGTTGTCAGCACCCAGGGCAAGGCAAGTAATTTGCGCCCCCTAACCCGTGGATTTTAGCACTCGCGAGTGCGAGCGCCCCCCCCCCCAGATGTTGCGCCCGGTGCGGCCGGCCCCCCCTGCGCCCCCCCACGCTACGCCACTGGCTGACAGCCAGGCTGTCTGCAAGTAATGGCAGTTTGTTACAGTCCTGTTTCAAACACTTTTGTAGGTGATGCTGGCTATCCCAACATGCAATGGCTCCTGACACCTGTGAGAAATCCCAGGACAGATGCAGAGAGGAATTACAGTGAGGCCCATGGACATACTAGGAGGGTGATAGAGCACACTATAGGTCTCTTGAAGGCTAGTTTCCATTGCCTCCATCTCTCTGGGGGTTCCCTGTGCTATGGCCCTTATAAGGTATGTAGAATAGTGGTGGCCTGCTGCATGCTGCAAACATGGTTGTGAGGAAAGCTATTCCCCTACTGGAGGAGGAGGGTGCTGTATTTCCAGGCCAGCTTCCTCTGAGAGGGGATGAGGGTGAGGATGTTGAGGGGGAAGATGTCCACTCCAGGAACCACCTGATTCAACTATACTTCCAGTGACTATGAGGTACTGTTCACTGATGATGTTGTCTGCAATGCATAATGTCTGTCTGACTTTTCACTATGGGGATGTGGGGTCTGTAGTCATTGACACTGTTACCTGAAGAATAAGGTGGCATGTGCCATGAAAACAAACATGGTGTACATTTATGTTGACTCCACACAATATTGTGCGTGGGGTGCCATTCCTACAATAAAAGTCTGATTATGGAATTTACTGGCAAATGTATTCACATTTACAATCGATTCATCATTTTGACAGGGGACATACAAATTGGTGTACATGTGTTTTATTTGGTGTCATAAATGCATTGGTGCTCTTTACAGAGATAGGGAGTGGGCTAATGGTGGATGTCCATACTAGGCACATGGGCTCAGTGATTGGTGGCAGTGGGTATAGGTCCATCTCTCCCTTGCAAGTTGTTATGTTGCTATTGGTGGGTGAGGATGGTGGCACAGTGGCACACTTGGGAGACAGTCCATGTCGGAGTCACTTCTTAGTGGGGTCCTTGGCAGGTGTTCCGGTGCCATATCTGGGTCTGAGGGACCGTTTGAGGGTCTGGTGCTGGACTGCAAGGATAGGGGTGCTGGTCTCCTGTGTGCTTTGCCAGTGCCACCGGTCCAGTTGCTCCTGCTGACGTTGATGGCTGGTCTGTGTCCTGGGCAGTGGCAAGGGCTTCTTGATTTGTGGGGGTCTCAGGCTGGGTTAGGTAGTGGTGCTGCAGCACCCCTACTATAGTGGCCATGGTGGCATTCATTTGTTTCCACTGCTCTGTGGTCTCTGGGTGTTGGGCTATCTGCAGCCTTTGACTCTGTTCCAGGGTGGCCAGGCTCTGGCCCATCCTGTCTTGGGTATGGTGGTAGGCTTCCAGGACCTCAGAGATCACCTCCTGGGCTGCAGAATCCATCCTTTTGCCTCCCCCCTGCTCCACTGAAACCCTCCCACTGGGCCTAGCCCCCTGTGCCTGTGTCCCCTGCACAGGTCTGGCAGTACCACTTGTACTGAGACCATCCTCATCCTGCCTGTTAGTAGGTGGAGACTCTGTACTTGTGTTCCACCAGTCTGTGGCCTGGAGACACTGGTGTGGGATCGTTTGGCCAGAGCTGATGTTGGTGGCTGGGTGGTAGGGTGTCAGTGGTGTCCTAGGTGGGGCTGCTGGAGGGTGACAGTCCAAGACTGTGTGACGGACCAGGGTGTTCCTCACTGTCTACACTTCCCTCTCCAGTGTCCTGAGTGGGGCCTCTTTCTCCATGTGGGGCACTGGCTCTCCTTGGCCTTTCCGTCAGGGTGGCATGGGTGGTGGTGCCTGTGGGGGGGAATGGACATGTATGTTACACGTTCTAATTCGAATAACGATGCACAGCTCTGCCCTATTTTGTACAGTTTATTCCCCTGTTGGGCCATGCAGGGATCTAATGTGGAGTTGCCATTACATTTTGCATGGGATGTGGAGGTGCATTGTGGGTGGTGTAGTGCCATTGTGATTAATTGCAGGGGTAGGGGACTGTGCACAGGGGGAGGGATGTGGACCTGTTTGTGGGTTTGTGGGCATGCAGGGTGACTGACTTTAGTGATTGTGGCCTGAGTGGGGTGGGGGTCCTTGTGGTAGTTGGAGGGGTGGGGTGATGCATGCATTACAGGTGTGGTGGATATGGGGTAATTGTAGATGACTTACCTGAGTTCATTCCTCCATTGAGTCCAGTGAGGCCCTCAGGGTTCAGGATGGCCAGTATCTTTTCCTCCCAGTTGGTGTAGTCAGGGGTGTAGGTGTGGGTCCTCCCCCAGTCTTCTGGACCGCAATGTTGTGCCTGGATGTCATGGACCTCACCTTCCCTCGCAGGTTGTTCCATCTCTTGCAGATGTCGTCCCTCGTGCATGGAAGGTTTCCCACTGCGTTGACCTTGTTTACAATTAGCTGCCATCTTCCTGGTGATGGGTGTGTGCTGGACCTGTGCCCCGAAGATTTGTGGCTCGACCTTGAGTATTTCGTCCACCATTGTTCTTAGCTCCCTATCTGTGAAGCGTTTGTGCTTAGGTGGTGCCATGGTGTGTGTTGTGGGTGGTATGTTGTGTGGATATTGGTGAGGGTGCTGTTGTGTGGTTGACTGTGTGACTTGTGTGAAATTGCGTTCTGTGTCTGCGTTTTGTGTTGTGTTGTCACTCTCAGTTGTCCTATTGGCGATGCAAAGGATTGTGGGGTGTGTATGTGTGTGTTTTAGAGTGTTGTGGATGTGTGTCAGGTGTGTGGGTTTCAAACTTGCCAATGTGTCAATTTCTTGCTGTTGGGTCCGTACCGCCAATGGTCGTTCGACATCCATAATCCGCCGCAGTGATTTGTGCATCATTATTTGGAGGGTGAGGGATTTGTCTGCTTGGCGGTGGAGGGGTGGAATGTGCAGCCTTTCCGCCGTCAAGGGAGGGTATGCTGGAGGTAGCAGAATTTTTGGCGGTTTCTGTTTCTGTCATCATTATATGGCGGGTTTCTGTTCACCGCCAATGGCGGTCTTCTGTTCACCCTCGCCACAGCGGATGACGGTGTTTACCACCATGTTCATAATGAGGGCCATGATTTATATTGCAAATTACCAAAGTGTGAGTTCCATACTACCAAAGTTGAATTTTCAGGCTCCATTATCATGCCCCAAGGGATCACCATGGCAGAGTGAAAAGTACAAGCTATCGAAGAATGACCCAGACCAAACAACGTCAAAGATACTCAGCAGTTTTTAGGGTTCACAAATTTTTACAGACATTTCATTAGTAATTTCTCAACTACAGCAACCCCATTGACAAAACTCCTGCAAAAAGGGCTTCCCTTTGAATGACAGCTAATGTAGGTGTGGCTTTTCAAAAACTAAAACACTTGGATATAGAAAAGCCATTTATTGTTGAAGTGTATGCTTCAGAAACCATGATTGGGGCAATACGTTCATAAAGAGACAAGACATCAAGTCAGTTACACCCTATGGCTTATCTATCAAAGATGTTCATACCAGCTGACCTCAATTACACAGTCTCAGAGAAGGAAATACTGGTCATTAGATTAGCCTTCAAAGAGTGGTAGCATTTTTTGCTGAGTATCAAGCAACTCATAACTGTGCACACAGATCACTGTAATTTGCAATGTTCATGGTGTGCTTGTGCGTTAACACCTATACAATTGAGATGGATGTTTTTTGCTGAATTCCATGTTATCATTACCTAAAGACCAGGTCTTGCAAACAACAAAGCAGATATTTATCCTGGTACAATGCAACAATACCAATAGAGTGTACAAAACCATCAACTATCATTTCAACTGCTCAAATGGTAAGAGCTACAGTATCTGACCACTTCTCTGAAACAATAAGAATGCATAAATCATGGACAGACAGTCCTAGATGAGCCACTTAGCAGCTTACATTGGGCTTCCACTTACTGCAGAGTTGGTAACCGTTTTATAATATGGTGCTTCTTCATGGTTTGCCTCGATCCATAACCTCTGATCGAGTTTCACAGTTTTTGTCAAAGTTCTGGAAAACATCGTGCTCAGCTCTTTAAATCAAGAGCAACCTTTCTACCAGTTTTCATTCTTAATCAGGTGGTCAAACAGAACATGTGAATCAGGAACTGAAACAATGTTTAAGATGCTACCTCTCTTAAACACAAGACTCCTGGGTGATTCTATTGTGGGAAGTTGAATTTGCTTACAAGAACCTGAATCATACATCCACCAATATGTATCCCCCTCTTTGCGAATCTTGACTATCATCCACAGTACCTGCCCCTTTTGACTCCACATCTGGAAACACAGATTCCGCATTTGAAGTCTCGACTATAGGCAATGTCATGAATTGCACAACAGTTATGAAACAATGTTAGCAAAGCCAAGATCAGTTATAAAAAATTTGCAGAGTAAAAACATCAACCAGGATCTGCTTACCAACCAGTGTGATGTGAAGACAATCAGGCAAGTACCCTCTAACCCTTTCGGCCAGGGTAGTAAATTAAAGTAAATTAGTGGTCAAAGCAAGGGGGAAGTATACCTAGACTTCCACGGTGATCTAATAGCTAAGTAATTGTAAATATACAATTTATGTAGCATCAATAATGATTTATTGCTGTATTATGTTTTTTCTTCTACATTTTGTTGCAGGAAAATTGCTATATTTTCTAAAGTAGGTGCTCCTAATTAAAAACAGTGAAAGTGAATATTGTGCAGATAAGTGAAGGTGATATATACAATATATACAGAAAGTGGTTTTAAGAACAATATGGACTTCTAATGACTCCGTCAATCCAGGAAGCCCTGAAGTCCCATAACATTTCTTTACAGTTTGTAATCCACATTCAAAGATATGTTGACGTTTCGACCCCAAATGTAGAGATAAATCAATGTTGGGTCATCATCATGACTGATTATAATGTCAGGTCGGTAGCACCTAAGAAATCCAGAATCGGATTACATGTGCAATATTTTCAATGCAACCTAAAGTGCATAGTGTGCAAAGTGCAGCTTCGTTGACATTATCATACGGTTTCCATTTTGCACTCAACACTCTTATTTGAAGAATGTCATATCGGAATTTCAAGTATAAAGTCTTAGCTAGCTGGGGTTGAATCATATCGAGAAACTCTTCAAAACATGGGTTCAGCTTGACCATAAGGAATTGTGTTGATAGCCTGCGTAGGCTAGAGGTCTGGTGTAAGGCCTTTAAAATGTGCTCCCAATATTTTTGTTTCAGCAGGGACTTTGATCTAAATGTCACTGTGTGAGGTTCATTCCAAAAAGAAGGTAAACCAAGCTTATGGAGCCAAGTCTGTATATGACGGAGTCACAGAAAAGTTAAAAAGCTATCAAGTTCCATTAGTTCCTCAAGGCCTTCCCTATAGTGGATCAGTTCTCCAGTAGTCCATATTCATAGCCAGTAGAGCAACGGTCTAAGAGGGGCTAAGTGCTCTATTTGTCTAATTTTCAAATCCTGATGCATGGGTACTAACGGTGTTGAAATTGGCAACTCCAGTAAACCTCTCAGAAACTTATTTTCAATTATTGTAAGCTGTTTTAAATCTTCTGTACCCCATAAATCAGCCCCGTATAGTGCAGCCTCTGGAGCTTTGTGCTTATATAACTCTAGTACTGGGGTAACTGTTTTAATTTTGGAACCTTGATGCTTCCTAGCAATAGCCCTTACATATGAACTAACACTGTGTTTGCTTTGATTAGATGGGTGAGCCATGAGAGCTTCAAGTCTAGGGTTATACCCAAAGAGCTAAAGTTTGTCACAACCTCTAGAATTTGCTCATGATTTTTTAAGTTTATCTTTTAAATCTTTTGAGGATTAATGACCATGCACTTTTTTTTATTAGGATTTATTTCTAGTCCCCTTCTCTCAAAATATGCATTGAATTCATCAGGCAGATACTGAAGGCCTGTGTGTGACTGTGAGATCAAAATGTTGTCATTTGCAAACAGTAATGCTGGGACATGCACCCCATTAAGCTAGGGGAATCATGATTGCATTTTTTAGATAGTAAACTATGTTGTTTACGAAGAGTGAGAACAGGTTTGGTGAGAGCACACAACCCTACCTCACTCCCCTATTGATGAGGATTGGCTCTGTGAGTTCACCATGCTTGCCTCACTGCACTTGGACATAGTTGTCTTGGTGCAATCTTATGATTTGCATTAAGAGGTGATCAAGGCACACCCTGTCTTTTAAGCATAGTTCATATAGGGCCTCTCTGAACAAGATCAAAGGCTGCTCTAACATCTAAAAATACAATACACATTTGCCCTCTTTTAATTTTCATGTATTTCCATAAAATGCATAAGAGCCTAAAGACTTGATCCACTTCACTAGCACAGGTTCTAAACCCTGCTTGATATGGCATGATTATGCTGTTATCCATCCACTTGCTCAATTTCCCAAGTACCTGTCTGGCATACATTTTTTGTAAAAAAATCTCTACAACTAATTGGTCTATAGTTGCCTGGTTCTTGCTTGTTCCCTTTCTTACAGACTGGCACTATTTTGTCTCCTTTCCATGTTCTGGGGACTGGTGCTCCTGAAACAGATTATTGGATGGATGGAACCCATACCTCTTTATCATGCTTTAATAAGTCCCCCAGATTTTTGTCCAGGTAGGAGCCTTGCCTGGTTTAATAGCCTCTATAGCATCCAGTGTTTCCTCAATGCTAAAATAGTTACTGGGTATCATAGTTCTCTGGGGGGGGGGGGGGTTAAAGGAATAACCGTATCTCTTTAGACTATGTCCTGTGGTTATCCACCAAGAACTTGCACTTTAAAGGTTCCACACACGTTTTATCGGTTCATTTGAAATCAGTGCTCAGATTTTCCCAGTAGCATTCAGACTAAAACTACCTAAGACAATGGCCATCCATACATTCAGCCTTCTATACATCTTCGCTAAAACCTGCAAGTGCCACAGCTCGTTCTCATCCTCCACCCATTGTAGATGGGGACCATTTGGTGTGTGAAGTCCACTGCTTAACAGAAGTAAGTGATACAAGGCTAAAGTGTGGTATTTGGTATCGTAGAAGGGGTAAAGGCCCAGAGGAGGATTCTTGGGAGCCCACTGAGGCCCTTCACGCTCCACGTCTTCTTTGTTGTTTTCGTGCAGCCCATCTACAGGCTCTTCGCTGAACTTGGTAAAACTGCTTTTGGAGGGGGGCACTGTCATGGTCGGTCCCACCCTTGCCGCTACCAGCACTCCAGTGTGTAAGACACAGTCAGAAAGACCAATATTGCAGCAGCCTGTGCATAACTCTGAACACTAGAGACCTAAGAACCAAAGTACAGCCAGTGCGGTGAGTTGGCAATATCTAGAGAGAATATTCAGCATTTGACGTGCATTGCCAATGAACATTATACCTTTCTCCATGTCGTTATGTGTTTTTGTGCCTCTTTAGTTTCAGTTTGCAAGAGCGGCTTACCGCGAGAACGAGCGCAAGTCTCTGCCACCATTTTCTAATGGAACGCATGTTAGCAGCCATGCCTATCCGCAGATGCGGATGACTCAGGATGCTGCTGCAGAGAATCTGGTTCCCAAAGATCAGCTCCAGTTCGCTTGCCTGAGCAGTGTACCCTACTGGTCATGTTGAGCAGCCACTTCAGCATTTTGTCACTAGCAGTAACCTGTTTGTTTCAGCCTACTCCAAGCTGGATAACGCTGCACTTGTAGGCATTTCTGTTTGAGGCCAGATCAAGTAGGATATGCCTTCATTTTCACACGCACTGGTGTTTTGAATAGCATGTTTCATGGAAACAGTGTTTTGGCTATCCTGAGCCTATATAAGAGAGGATATCTTGGACAGAACATTGAGCAGCATGATGAGACCATAGCTCTCTGAGAGCACACTTGTTCACGCTGGAATTTGTACTGCTCCAGAGGAACCTACACCACGTGGCAATGTGAGAAAATCCATCTTTTTGCCCACTCTCCCCAGTTTGGTGATGACTGTGTTGCTAGTTTTTTTACTTCTGCACTATGGGGCACTTCTGTCTAGTACCCAGTGTGTGCACTCTGACCTATAAAACATGATGACATTGACTAATCCCCAATTAAAATATATAACTTTTCTGTAAGACCATAGTACATGGGGCCAGATGCACACCAATGGTGTGGGAAGCTAAAACTGGACTGCAATATGTTGTGCCATCCACTAGGCTGAAAAAGGAAAATTACTTTAGGCCTTCCTGTGTAGACTGATGTCTGCAACCCCTAAACCTACAGACAAATCTGTCAAAATAATGTTTTTTGACAGAAAAGATTCCTACTATTACAGATTAAATAAACTACCAATACATAGGCCTTATAGTCTACAAAAAGAGGAACATGAAGGAGTGTGTGCTTTTATGTACTTATACTGTCTCCTAAAAGCTGTACAGAGCTGTAGCTAATTGTACAAGTAAAACTAAAGTTAAGATAGAATAATACTTCTGCTATCTTTTTCTTAGGATAGGCTACAGAGATTATTTAACCACAATTTTAATGTTTATTAAAATATAATCCACTAGTTAAGTTTGATTTTTAATACGTATTTAAGAAAAGTAACTTTTAAAATGTTATACATTGTCAGCATGAACTTCCAATAGGGAAATTAGCATTAGCCTTCTAGCAACTGGCCTCTGTCAGTGCTTCCTTTCCATATGGTGTGAAAACTGATCCTAGAGCAGAAACAATGGCATACAGCTTTTGAGGTAAGACCTTAGTGTGAGGTATGTGACTTGTATCAGCTCAGCAATGGGAGCTGAGGAGAGTTCGGAAACTTCATCACCTTGAAAAGAACCAGGATGAGGCATTCCATTCATAGTTAAGTATAAAGAGAGACCTAAGGAAGAAAAACCTTTGTTTCATGGGCCACCTGTATCTAATTTGCAGCCAGGTGGGAGGACCAGAAGGTGCCAGAACCACCTTTGTGCAGTTAAGGTAGAGAGGACTCCTCATTTCCTCATATACACCCTTGGCTGACACACCAAAAACCTGCAAGGGCAGAAGCTGCTGCCATATTGGATTTGCCATATAATAGTGCACTGTGGGTTAGTTTGCTGTAAGGAAAATAGGATGTGCTGCAAAAGTGGGAAGGGTCACCCCTGGGAAACTTCACATTGGTTAGAGAGTGCCTATGAATCATGCCCTGGTGAGTGATTCCTACAAAAGTGGCATCACGCCCCCAGCTCATTATCTGGATCTGTGGAAGAATAGAAGAAGACCAGACCTACTGTTTGTTACCTGTGTGGAGATTTGAGGGCTGAATCTGCTCCCCACCTGTACCCGGGACTGAGAAACTGACTCCAAGGGTCAGTTGGCTGACCTCCTGTGTGGGTACAGGGACCCAACAAGCTGTAAAAGGCCTTTTTCCTGGAGTTTCTGGCTGACCAGTAGCAACTGGGCCTGAACTGAAGCACACTGGTGGCCTCTGGTAGATTGAGTCCTGGCTCCTAAGTGCTGTCCTTGAAGCCATAGACGCCATAGGAAATTGCAAGGCAAACTAATAAAGAAAGTCTACAATTTTGGAACTTAGAAAACTCTTGGAATTTCAAGACCTCTGGAGCTATAGCAGGAACTCATGGCAAACAAGTCAGATTTCAGAAGTACTTTGTTGGATACAAATTCAGGGTTTCCTTGCTGGAAGAGTTTGAGCTCCATAAAAAGCCTAAGACCAAAGGTAGATATCTTAACAGGGCAACCGTGCACAAAATATCCCAATGGTGAGAGGACTTGGGAGAGCGCAAAATTTGAATTTTTCTGCTTGTGGTTTTTCCTTTCAAAATCAAAGGCTTAAGCTGCACCACATTCTATGGCTTCCAGAGGAATCCACTGGATACAGTCTACTTGCAGGAGGAGTTTGATTTCTATTTCAGATTCTATGTCAGAATGTAAAATCTTTGATGGGGCGACCTGCTTAGGGTACGCAAACTCCACCTAATTGCAGCTAGCCTGAAATTGTGCCTAAATCACGGTCAACCATGAAAATTGATTTCTGATTGGCACTTGACTTTTTCTTGCCACCTTTTGCCTTAAAAAGTTAAAAGTTCCTATCTCCTATTCCTCTTATTTTATTTGAGTTTTTTTAGTGTTGTTTGTTTTCCTAAAATTTGTTCTTTTCTTTTATTGTGTTAAGTTATGACTTTTTTATTGTATTGGCACTGCTACATTTATTGGACAATTTTACCTAAGTAAAGTCTTTCTTCTCTGTGCCATAGGCACCAGGGGCTGAGGCCAGGTTTATTTACTGATATTGGCTGTTGGACCTGGCAAGAGGTTGGATTTATTATTTTGGGCAGAACTCACTTTCTCCTCTTCTAATAACATATTTTCTTAAACATATATAAACTCCTGCAAACAATATGGAGTCCTGCTGCCATACACCAGGTATGCACATGCATTTGACCTTAATGTGGGAATGCCAGCTAAAGGCCTTGTCATAACATGCAAGTCAAACTTTACCAGAATGGGCCTGATAGTTTCTATTCTTCAACAGCTAAAAAAAACTGTTCAGCCACTGATCAATAAAGCTGCCACCACCATTCATTGTACATGGACTAAGACAAAGGCTGTTAGGCTTCTGGTATCCTTCCATGACCTCAGATCCGGGCTCTGGGCTGTAGTGTCAATTTTGGGCTTCTGACTGCAGCATTTCCACAGCAGTTCAATCATGCTCATCGAATAAAGTTAGGATTCCAGATTCACTTGCAGTTAGGTCATTCAGTATAGGGGTGCATGTTCTTTACCATGTGAGGGATATTCCCACTCCAACACATTTATATTTACTCTTACTATTATTCAACATTGATTTGCACCACTGATGTTAAAGGTTAGCTCAGCCTGTTTCCGATCAAAACACTTGTCTTGGATTTTCCCGGTTCTGGTATGGGCAGATCTAATCTATTCATGTTACTTGGTGCATCAAAAATCATACTTATTAAGGTGCACTCAGAAATATAAATGCAGAAAAGTTATATGCATGTTTCTGTAATGACATTTATTGACTAAAAAATAATACATGTAAGCAATTATATTAAATGTATTAGGATTACAACATTACAATTAAATGTTACATTATTACAGTTATTCATCATTTATTGTATTTGTGAGGAGAAATGCATGTATAGCCTGACTTGAGCTGAGGCCTGAAATGATTTACTATGCTTAACCTTCAATGTGGAGTTTTGCTCGTGCTCCATTTTCCTTATTGGCCGGTGCGTCTGCACAAGTCTACAGTTAATGCCTGTTGTGAGTTTGAGATAAAGGGGTATGGGAGGGTATGTCGGCAAGGACAAGTAGAGCTAACTAAAGGATGAGAAAGAAGAACTCCCCTCTGAGCTCCTGGACACGGGAGGTAACCAAGATCATCCTGATGTTTGGTTCGTGGTATGAAAGCCTGGTGGGAGTTGGAAATTCCACATGTGCACAGAATATGGAAAACTACTGGCAATGATGACGTGGACTCTCGAAGGTTCTGCAATGTCGAAAGTGGTGTTCAGTTAGTTAGGTGAGACACAGTCTTTTTACTCTTTGACTAGAGCAGATCTGAGGGACTTAGGCCCTCATTACAACCCTGGTGGTCGGTGATAAAGCAGCAGTAATACCGCCAACAGGCCGGTGGTAAGAAATATGAAATTATGACCACGGTGGAAACCGCTCAGACAGACAGCCACTTTAACACACCGACCGCCAGGGCGAAATCAACAGGAACCACGGCGGTAACTGCCAACAGCCAGGCGGAAGACAATGTATCGCCCACAGTAATATGACCCACCTATCAGCCACCTTTTCCGGGGCGGTACCAATGACATCAAAAGCCTGGCAGAAACACTGCACAGAAGGGAAACTACTCACCCCTGGACACTCAAGCAAGAACCACGCCACCATGGAGTCCGAGTTGCATGTCTTCCCTATGCTCTTCTACCTTCTGCTCCACTATAAACACCAATGCCGGTGAAGACAACCATGGTGAGTACTGCTGCCTAGCACACAGGGGAGAGGGGAGGAACACACTCGCACCACGCAACTTCCCCACCCCCAACACCAAACGCACAACCAGATGCAATAACATTACATATTCACCCCATACCCCTCAGGAATAATGCAAGGACAACCTAAGTAGAGTAAAAAGAGAGTAATAAGGTCAATATATCAGTAATACGTGCATCCAAATCAAAAAGAATATACATATTTACAATGCAAGGGACACTGCCCAGTCCTCAATGTCCGTGGGCCACAGGGCCACATGACAAAGTTCAAGGCCCAACCTCACTCCTGCAACAACACGGAGAGAACACTGCAGGGGCATCAGGTCAAAAATAGACAGGCACCTCAGGGGGACAGGGAATGGGGGGGCACCTCAGCAGGAAGATGGTACAACGCCACTGGTCCTGGAGGGGGCAACATGCCCTGTGCCTGGTCCTGCGGAGTGCAAGATAACAGTCTCTCAAGTGGGTGACTTGCCCATTGCTGTGTCCTGGGGAGTGCAGGGCCACAGTCTCTCAAGTGGGTGACTTGCCCACTGCTTGGTCCTGGGAGTGCAAGGCCACAGTCTGTCAAGTGGGTGACTTGCCCACTGCTTGGTCCTGGGGAGTGCAAGGCCACAGTCTCTCAAGTGGATGGTTTCTCCACTGGTTCTGGAGGGGGCATTGTGCCCAGTGTGCTTCATCCTGGGAAGGATGCGGTGAGTGGATAGCTTCTCCACTGCTTCTGGAGGGGGCATTGGCCCAGTGTGCTTCATCCTGGGAAGCATGCAGTGAGTGGATGGCTTCTCTACTGGTTCTGGAGTGCATTTTGCCCTGTGATGCAGATCTTGGGGAGTGCAAGGCCACAGTCTCTCACCTTGGTGTCAGACCCACAGGATTTGCAGGGGCCAGGCCCCACAACAGGCCATCGATTCAGGACTACACACTGTCCGCCAGCGGTGAGGGCTGCTCAGTGGTGGCAGTGGCGGTGCTGGTGTCAGTGCTGGCAATGGTGGGGGGAGGCTCCATCCGTTCCCCTGCAGCCTCGGACGGCTTCCCACTCGGGCTGCTGCTTCTGGCAGTGGTGCTGGTGGCGGTGCTGATGGTGGTGCTGGCCGTGGTGGGGAGAAGCTCCAGCCCCTCCCCTGCAGCCTCGGATGGCTGCCCACTTGGGCTGCTGCTGCTGGCAGTGGTGCTGGTGGCAGTGCTGGCAGTGGTGGGGGGAGGCTTCAGCCCTTTCCCTGCAGCCTCGAACAGCTGGCCACTTGGGCTGCTGCTGCTGGCAGTGGTGATGGTGGCGGTGCTGGTGGCGGTGCTGGCAGTGGTGGAGGTAGGCTCCAGCCCTTCCCCTGCAGCCTCAGATGGCTGACCCACCATGGTTGGTGGTGGGGGCTCTGACTGAGTCCCAGCACCAGGCCTCTTGTCCTTTTTGCCTGCTAGTGAAGGCCCCTTGCCCTTCCTGCCTGCAGCTTGGGTTGGCTCCTTGCTACTCTTGGCAGCAGATGGGGACTTCTCCTTGCCCTTCCTTTTACCAGCTGGGGGTGCCTCCTTGCCCCTCTTTGCAGCAGCTGGGGGTGCCTCCTTGCCCTTCCTTGCAGCACTTGGTGCAGGCACCCTGTCAGTGTGGCTGCCTGTTTGCCGGTATTCTCTCCCACCTGGTGTATCTGTGGACACTACTGTGCCCCTGGACTGTGTGGCTGAGGTGTTTGCCTGGATTCTGACCACCCTGGCCTGACGTGAGGGACAGGGTGGGGGAGGGCTAGGGAAGAGGTCAAAGGTGGAGAGGAAAAGCTTCTTAGGGACATTGGGGCGGGAAGAGGGAGATAGTCTGGGAGTGGAGGGAGAGGGAATGGTTGTAGGAGGTATCTGATTGCAGTGTTTGGATGCAGGTACATGGGCTGGATGCTGTTGTGAAGTGGATGGCTGTTGGGTGTCTGAGTGCTTGTGTTTGTGTACTTTGGGAGGAGGGGGCACAGACACAGTAGGATAGGACACAGGGGACGTGTGCATGGATGTGGGGTTGGTTACTGCCAGTGAGGGGCATCTGCTGATTGGTGTGCTGGCGGTAGTGGATGAGGATTTAGTTCATGCAGGTGTGAGTGTAGACGCAACTGGGAGGGAGGTGGACAATGAGGAGGAGGGGGCCACCGTGGAGGCAGTGGATGTTGTTATGTCTGATTCTGGATGGTGTTTGTGTGAGTGCCTGTGGGATGAAGTGTGGTGCTTGTGTTTGCCATGTCCATGCTTGTGTGTTTTCCTGGGTGCATGCTCGTCTGACTGTGTGCTTGGGATAGGTTGGGGTTGAGGGGAATGGGATTGGGTAGAGGAAGTTGGAAGGGGGGAGGCTATAAACAGGGACAATGGCTGCCATCAGAGAGGAGGACAGAGCCTGTATTGATCTCTGTTGGGCCACCATACCAGTGTGAATGCCCTCCAGGAATGCATTAGTCTGTTGCAATTGGGCTGCCAGCCCCTGGATGGCATTCACAATGGTTGACTGCCCAACAGAGATGGATCGCAGGGGGTCAATAGCTTCCTCACTCAGGGCAGCAGGGCTAACTGGGGCAGGGCCTGAGGTGCCTGGGACGAAGGAGATGCCCACCCTCCTGGGTGAGCGGGCACGGTAAAATATGCTGAGGGGCTGCTGGGAGGGCGGTACTGGTACGGGGGTGGCGGCTGTACCTGTAGCTGGGGTAGGCACACAGGTGTCCGCCACCACCAGGGAGCTTCCATCGGAGGAGGAATCCGTGTCAGTACTGCCCCCTCCTGTCTCCGCCGTGGTGCTCCCCTTGCACTCCGTCCCACTGGTGCCCTCACCGTCAGTGGATTCTGCCTCATGGGTCCTGTGGGATGTAGCTCCCTCCGTCGCTGGTGCCTCAACTCCTCCGCCAGATGATGCTAAAGCACATAAGGACAGGGTGACAAAACAAAAAGGGAGGGGTGAGACAAAGGATACACTTGGTCAACAGCGCAAACAACACCAACGTTGGCGTACACAACACACACACACACACACAGGGATCAGGCCTACGCACTATGCAATGCACTACCAGTCACAATGCTAGTCACCAGCCCAGGGATATGGACACCTAACGCCACTTGCAGCATACCTGAGACCCACAGACCCCTGCCTAGTATTGGATGCCTACTAGCTTGGTTGGAGGTATTTTACATCAGAACACTCCCCAACATGGGACCTATGCTGCAAAGTCAGGCCTGGCCTAGGGGCACCCACAGGCGCACATCCCCCACCCGGATACCACCCCACCATGCACAAGTTATATATTGGGGCGCTGTACTCACCCCCTTGTGGCTGGTGTGATGCCCCCAAGCGCCCATCCAGCTCTGAATAGGCCACCGCCAGTATGCTGGCCATCAGGGGGGTCAGGGTTCGACGGGCACCCCTTCCTCATTTGGAGGCCATCCCCAGCTGGGCCTCTGCCTTCTTCCGTGCCCAGCGTCTCAGGTCCTCCCACTGTTTGAGACGGGGGTTCTCCGCCTGCCGTAGACTCCCAGGGTCCGCACATCTTTGGCGATGGCACACCATCTACCCTTTATCTGATGGTCACTGACCTGCAAGGGAAATGGACACAGGGAAAGATATAAGTCCGACCGACCTGCCTGTTACACTCATGGCCCACCATGCCCCTTCCCATCCTCATTAGCACAGATATGGCCCACCACACATGCACCACGCTGCCCAGGGCCCATCCAACAACCCCCCCATATGAGGCCTTCACACACAGCACTCCATGCATTCACGCCCCATGCATCATACTCACGGTGTACTCACCTGTTGTTCTGGAGGCCCATACAGCATTCAGTACTGGGGTAGGACCCCATCCACCAGTCTCTCAAACTCTGCTGAGGTAAAGGCAGTGGCCCTTTCCCCAGTGACATAAGCCATGGTCAGTTCCAGATACAGGACACAGCAGCACTTGCAGTGTAGGTCCTCTCCTGTTGAAGGTAAGGTAGCAAGTGAGTGAACGGGTAGAAAATGGCGGTCACATCTGTGGCGGTGCATACTGTCACCGCCGGCGTACATCACCACTGGCCACTGTAACCCATAGGGCCCAATGTTAACCAATGAGGAGTTGCACAGCTGTTTTCGACTGCCTCCCACAACGGCGCACAAATGTCAGTGGAATGACCTAATTTTCACCAATCCCTCCAAACAGGACAGGGGGACGCCATTCCAGGGGGGGCAGACCATGGCTCCTAACTGCATCACAGTACAAATATGCACCCTTTGGGCCTCTCCAACAAAATACTGTTACAATCACGACATGCCAGTTCCTCACCATTTTTCCCCGTAGATTGCAACCGCTGCGGATGAATAGGAGATGAAGACATCCCCCCATGTTCAGACCCCTGGTGGACTTGGCAACAATGGAGGACAGGCACATTATCCTCACCTATAGACTGGACAGGGCCACAATCACAGAGCTGTGTGCCCAACTGGAGCCTGACCTGATATCTGCTATCGTCATCCCACTGGGATCCCCCCTCTTGTGCAAGTGCTATCAGTGCTCCATTTCCTGGCAACTGGCTCCTCCAAGTGACAGTGGGCTTGACAGCAGGAATGTCTCAGTCAATGTTCTCATAAGTACTGACCAGAGTGTTGTCTGCCCTGATTAAACACATGCCCAGCTACATTGTTTTCCCCCAGGTGGAGGATTTGGTCACAGTGAAAGCTGACTTCTATGCGATGGGACATATCCCCAACATTATTGGGGCAATTGATGGTACACATATAGCATTTGTCCCCCTCCCCCCTGGCGAAATGAACAGGTGTTCAGAAATCGAAAGAGCTTTCACTCCATGAATGTGCTGATGGTGTGCCTGGCGGACCAGTACATCTCCCACGTCAATGTGAAATATCCTGGGTCTGTGCATGATGCCTTTATCCTGAGAAATAGCAGCATCCCATATGTGATGGGTCAACTCCAGAGGCACAGGGTGTGGCTAATAGGTGTGCCCAGGTTCCCACCCAGTGGGTGTTGGTGTATGAGTATGGTGTGTGCCCTAAGGGTTGGTGTGTGGCTAACAGTTGTCCCTCGATATTTGCAGGTGACTCTGGTTACCCCAACCTCTCATGGCTACTGACCCCTGTGAGGAATTCCAGGACAAGGGGAGAGGAACGTTACAATGAGGCACATGGGTGAACAAGAAGAACTATAGAGAGGACCTTCGGCCTCCTGACGGCCAGGTTTTGTTGCCTCCATCTAACAGGTGGATCCCTGTACTACTCACCCAAGGAGGTGTGCCAGATCATCATGGCATGCTGTATGTTGCACAGCCTTGCCTTACATCGCCAGGTGCCTTTTCTGCAGGAGGAGGAGGCTGGAGATGGCCGTGTGGGAGCAGTGGACCCTGTGGATAGTGAAGATGAGGAGACAGAGGATGAAGATGAGGACAACAGAAGTACAATAATTGGTCAATACTTCCAATGACACACAGGTAAGAAAGTGTAAGTTCACATTTAATTGACATTTCTGGCAGGCTGTTTTTCCCACTTCTATGGCCACTCACTGTAACCTTTGGCATCTCTATTTGCAGATATTTGTGCCCCACTATCGCTCCTGGTGTGTTGACTGCAGCCAACTACAGGTCATTCCTATGTTTACATTTCTGTACAGTTGATTTTCAATGTTTAAACCTTGTTGAACTAATACATACTTAAATCATTTTACATACTCCACACTTTCTTTTTCAAAGGTTGTTTATTTAAGTGCTAAGAGGTAGAAGGGGATGTGCAATAGGCTGGGGTGATGATGGAGGAAAGTCTAGGGTATAGTTCCAGTCTATTTGTATCACAGGTGCATTGTCCAAGGGGGCATAGGAAGTGGAGCAACGGCAGTTCAAGGTGGACAGGGTGACTAAGTGGGACATAAAGGTGACAATCAGGAGAGTCTTATTTCCTGGCGGGGGTCTTGGCAATAGTCTCTGGCTTCTGCTTGGATTGCAGAGAACATTTGCTGGGAGGTTCTCCTTCTACAGGGGGAGGGGTTCTGGTGGCCTGTTGGTCCTGTGGCGGGCCTCCGGTCCACTAGCGGTAGCGGAGGTGGAGGGCTGTTTATCAGTTTGGCTAGTGGTAGAGGTCCGGTGGGGTGCCACTGCCTCCCTCATCGTGTTGGCCATGTTTGCCAGCACCCCTGCAATGGAGACCAGGGTTGCGTAAATGTTCTTCAAGTCCTTGCTGATCCCTTAGTACTGTCCCTCCTGCAGCCGCATGTTTTCCTGCAACTTGTCCAGGATCTGGCCCATCCTCTCCTGGGAATGGTGGTATGCTCCCAGGATCGCAGTGAGTGCCTCCTGCAGAGTTGGTTCCCTGGGTCTGTCCTCCGTCTGTCGCACAGCAGTCCTCCCAGCTTCCCTGTTGTCCTGTGCCTCTGTGGCCTGAACCGTGTGCCCACCGCCACTGACCCAGGTCCCTGGTCGTTCTGTGTTTGTGGGGTGGCCTGGGGTCCCTGCAGTGGTGGACACACTGCTGATTGACGTGTCCTGGGGAAAGAGGTATGGGCCCCCTGGGTGGGTGCTATTGTGGTGGTTCCTGAAGGGGGAGGCTCTGTGGTGGTGTGAGAGTGTGCCTGGGTAACCGAATGTCCGGAGATCCCTGATGGGCCAGGTTGGTCATCCAGATCCAGGGGAGCAGAGTTGCTGTCATCACTCTTGGCCTCTTTTGGGGGGGGGGGGCTGGATGTTGCTGGCATCTCTTTTCCGGTGACATTGGCTGGGGTACCTGTGGGGATGTGAATACTGTGTTATTGTTTCTGCGTGTGACATATTGTGCATGGGTGTGTTGCCCTTTATGGTTGTTGTTGCCCTGCCAGCTTTGCCTTTGTGTGAGTTTCTATTTGGTGGGCTAGGTGATTCTCTCCAGTGTGCATGCAGTGGTGATAAGTGTCCATGCAGGTCTGTGAGGGGTGTCCATTCATTGGTGTTGCATGCAGAGCTTGGTATTGGGATGAGTGGGTTGTGATGGTGGGGTATGTAGGAGGTGGTGAAGTGATGGGAGTGAGGGTGGGGGTTTGAGATGGCATGCAGGTAGGGGGGGGTGATAGTAATAGAGATTTGGCTTACCAGAGTCCAGCCCTCCTCCTACTCCTGCCAGGCCCTCGGGATGCATGATTGCCAAGACTTGCTCCTCCCATGTTGTTAGTTGTGGGGGAGGAGGTGGGGGTCCATCGCCAGTCCTTTGTACAGCTAGTTGGTGTCTTGCTGCCACGGAACCCACCTTCCCCCATAGGTCATTCCACCTCTTCCTGATGCCATCCCCTGTTCTGGGGTGCTGTCCCACGGCATTGACCCTGTCCATGATTCTCTGCCATAGCTCCATCTTCCTAGCAATGATATCTGCTGCACCTGTGATCCAAATAGCTGTGGCTCTACCCGGATGATTTCCTCCACCATGACCCTTAGCTCCTCCTCTGAGAACCTGGGGTGTCATTGTGGTGCATGGGTGTAGTGTGAGTGGTGTGGGAGAGGGTGTCTGGGGTGATGTATTGGGGTGTGTGATGTAAGATCCGTGGATGGTGTATAGGTGATGATGGTATGTGGCTCTGGGTGTGTGGGTGCTCTTGCTGTATGTCTCTCTGGTGGCAATTCTTTCTAGTCGTAAAGGGTTTTGGGTAATGTGGGTGTGTGTTTTATAGTGGTGTGGGTGTGGTGTGTGTATGTGTGTCAGGTGTGTGTAGTTTGAATTGTCCAATGTGGTGTAGTTTTGTTTTAGTGTGTGTATTTTGAGCTCGGCGGTATATACCGCCAATAGTTTACCACCATTGACTGTCAGCCACAGTGATTCGTGGGTCATAATGTTGTGGCTGTAGTTCTGTTGACTTAACGGTGTGGGTTTTGATACCGCCAGTTTATCACTGACCTTTGGGCTGGCGGACGTGTGTGTGTGGCTGTATAGTGACAGATTGGTATGTGTGTGTCATAATATGCTTGGCGGTTATCCGCCGCGGTGACTTAATGTTGGTGGCAGTCAGCATGGCGGTAAGCAGGATTTACCGCCAATGTCATAATGAGGGCCTTAGAGAGGTACTTTGGCTGAGGTGGCTTCAATCTACTCACTTTGCTTGTGCAGAGCTTCTACTGAAGTTTCTGTTATGCGGACACTTTTGTCTATTATTTATTTCCTGCATTTCTGTAGAAATCTTTAGGGTTTCATTTAGCTTAATTAGAATAAATAGATTTAATTAAGTTTTAAATGGTTAGACAGGAAGATCATAATTTGGATTCTGAACATCAAGTGTTGTTTATCATCTTTTGTATTGTTGCAAATGAATTATTGTTGTGCCTTATGCTTGTAAGATTTAATCTGATTACACAATTGTATTCACCTTTGGAGATTCTGTACTCATACAGTATGTTTCTGAGACTCAGGCGCAAATTTACAAGCTCCCGTGGTGCACGGCGGTTCAGCAAATGTTTTGCTGTGCCACCCTGTGCCACCGGGAGTCGGCAGAAATGCGCAGTATCTACAAGATATGGCACATTTCTGTCCTCTCCCCTTGCACTGGTGCTAAAATTATCTGCCTAGTGTCAACGAAGGCACCCTTGCACAATACCCTTTGCAGGGAATGATTGTTTATGTGCAGGAAGGTGTACCTTCCTTAACATAAACAATCAATAATGGTGGTTTATTATTTCTGTGTGCGCTGCAGAATGCAGCACACGTAGAAGTAGCAAATTGTAATTATTTATTGTTTGTTTATGTCCATGAAGGGACACCTTCCTGCACATAAACAATCATTAATGGTGTTTTGCTTTTTCGATGTGTGCTGCACAATGCAGCACACATAGAAAAATCAAAAACGAGGAGAAAGAAAAGTATTTCTCTTTGTTACGACACTCTAACGCCACCCCTCGACTGGCGTTAGTTTTTGGTGCTGCCTCAGGTTTACGATTTGGGTCTTAATCAGTAGACTTAATCAGTAGACTGAAATCTTTGCATACATAAATTACCAAAAGTGAAGAAAGCTATCTTGAAAGAGAATTTAAGAAGGGTAACAAAGGTATCACAGTTTAATGAGATGAAAAAAGAAAATACTGAGATATAGAAAAAAATTAGGAAGACAGAATGCTTAAATCTACTACTATTTGTTCCATCACACCCATAATTCTAAAATTAGTTTTACTTACCTCATTTTATAGAAATAAGACTGGCAGTAGCCGTCCGTGGGGAATCCAGAATGAACCGAAAAGAATGTAATTAAAAGCGAGGATATGTTTTTTTAAAACAATCATCAATCAATAGAACAAGAATTTATGCACTATGCATGAACTTTTTTATCCTCTTAATTTAGCTTTCTGATTATGTCTTGTATTCTACGTTCCGACTCAAACTCAGGCTAGGACCAGAAGTCAGAGAGTGAATAAAGATAAATGTAATAATATACTAAATTTAAAACTAGACTAACAGTACGACTCATGGACAAGTTTCCTTCGTTAAACTGGAGTGAAGAAAATGGGAAAAAAATACTAGAAACACTGGAAAATCGACTTATATAATGCTGTGTTGTTTCAACTTCCACAAAAGGTAAAATTAATATAAAAATACTTAAGGATAATTCTGAGCGCAAAGCAAGTAGTATTCTACATAATTAAAATGGTAAGACCAAAAAGGGATCAAGTCAAGCATACCAAATCAAACTGCTCAACATGAGGAATCATAATGAAGTATAAAGAATAAATATCAGTCTTTCGTGTTAAGGATTGACTGGGAATTACATATTTATAAGAATGCTCAACATGATTAGCTTCACATTGGCAGAGCATCTTAAATTATTGACTATTAATTCTCATTGCTTGGGGGTATACATAACGTTTACAATGCAAAGATAACGTAATCTACACTGCTTACTTCCAATGTTTACTGAACTGGTAAGAAGTGTTTTTGGAAAATAAATAACAAGTGTACATTCATCTCAACAGAACTATTCTTCCATGTACAGAGAAATTTAACCTAGGGTTTGCTGGTTTATCTAGCAATGCTCCGCTTCACTTGATAAAGATTACGGGCAGACTATGTAAAATGGTTGGTAGCAGCACAACTTTTATACTGCACTGAGATCAGACTCTCTCTTCGCTTTGCGAATGATGCTGAAAGTCCTGGCATGCCCTCTTCCCTGGCCAAGCTACTAGAGCTGGCGTCTTCGAAATAAGGAAACAGGATCGAATTGTGGCCTCTGCTCATAATCTTGCTATTCAGGGCAATTCACTCACACTACCCGCTTTATAAAAAAAAATTAAAAAAACGGGGTCACAAACCTGTTTACTTGTAAAGTGCTCTAATTATCTCAGGCCAAGGTTGCACATTTAGAAAAGGCGAAAGAAATACTGATGAAGCTTGTGATTGCTCCAGAAAAGCTGCAAATGCTTGGGTTGAGGGGTTCACAGTACCACAGAGCTTCTGCCACACTTTCAAAATTGACGGGTATTATGCATACCTTCCAATTCACACATTGCCACTGTGGGCCACACGATATTGGCTCCCTTCACAGGGTCACCAAGTGAGGAGACCATATTGCACTGTATGCACATAATTAGTGCCCCAGGCTGTGACTAGCATGCCCTCATCTCAGCCACACCCATTCCTCACACAGTAAGAATTTTGCACAGATTGGCATGGCAGTTTGTGCCATCTGTCCAAGAAAGAACCAGGCAAATCCACAACACGTGTCACACTGTAAAATAAAGAATAAGTAGTCAAATTAGAACAGCTAACAGATTTCTGAATTCTTTGAACCTGTCCTTAGCAACTGCTAAATTTTACATGCTTTGCGACTGGAAACCAGTGCTTAATTTGAGCCGGTGGTTTCTAGTACTCAGCACTGGCACTTAATTGTCAACACTGGCTCTTAAGATAGTCTGCCACATGGTGGGGTTGTTTGTGTAATTGAAAGGTGAGCAGAACAACAGTTGTTAAATATATATTATGCATTAAACTCAACTATACCCTGCCTCAAGCCATTCTTATACCTCTAGGACCCTAGAATAGTATGAATTGTCATATATGTGAGTGTGAAGGTTAGTAGTTGTGTAATTGGCAGCACTGGCAGTGCAATGGATGGTGCAAGCTGGAGTGCCCTCCTGATAAGGGCCCTGGCACTTATTATTTACTGTTTATTTTTTATTTATTTTTACAAGGAAAACTTTTGTTCACAACTTAGCAAATCATAACTGAAAGGGGACACATGTTTGCCTCCTATTTTCTCTTGCAATTCACCAAGGGAAGCACTGTGTGTTTTGTGTTTGTAATTATGATTCACAAAGCAGTTTTGTGCATTGTGATTTCTGACTTTATATTTGCAATAATCTGTTACACTGACATTGTAAATGTACATTATCTTAACCTTGTAATCAGGAATCGGAAAGCTCTATTATCAATTTATCAGTGGTCAGCTACCTTTCGGATTGTAGAAAAAATGTTGATTGGGGATAAACTATAAGCTTTAATGGAGGATTTGTTTAGCTTCCTCTTTTTTCCTTTTATCTTTGAATATGTTTTGCTATGCTACGTTATTGAAAGGTTAGCCACACACCATTTTGCATGGCTTCTTACAACTTGTGTATATTTTAGAAATAGTCTGTGTGAGATTGCTCAAATGATGTTCAGTCTTTGACTTTTCACCATAAGGTTGATGTGTGCTTCAGTGTATGTGCCCCTATCAAAGTTCTATGAGGTGCATTCTTGCCATAAAGTTATACATTTGATGTACCATGGGCAACTTCAACAAGAACAGCTTGCTCAGTGTCCTCATGCTTGTATGTGTGCCTTTGGCCATATGGAGTTTTCTTCTTTGTGACCTACACCAGGGGATTTCATGGTGTGATTGTCTGAGCATTTTAATTTTGTACACTTTTACCTCTCCATGCCGTCACATTGGTTCGTTATATACGTGGCTGTTGAAGGGATTGCATGTGTCTTTGGGTCCCATAAATGTATGAGTCTGTTATCTTTTCTGTAGCTCTGTATGTAGATTGATTGAGCACATGTATATGTGTGCGTGTGTGTGTAGTTCCTGTGTGACTATCAGTAAGTTAAGTATTAATTTGAGACAAGGAACTTTACTTTATATATTTCTATATTCCTCACATACTTCAGCCAAGGTTCATGAGCAGGAAATTTATTTTGACTTATTTCTGGAAGCACTACTGAGACAACACATTAATTAGCCATGGAATAGCACAATTTAGACTCCGCACTTTACACGTCATCATTGCGTAACATACACACTTACATTTTATATTGTATTTACTGTGAGCTTTAATAAAATTAACATATGCGCATAATTAGACCTGTTAATGCAATGTAATTACTGAAAAACGGAAGTTTTATGAATGTGCATATTAATGTTCATGTACAATGCTTACAGGTACTCATTTTTCACATTTTACATTTACACTTTAAGTTGCATTTATCGAAGTAACAGGTATTCCTTCTCTTCACGTTTTGTGTTTACTCTGAAAATTACTGTGTGCATGTATAGCAATGTATTCAAAGTGCACATTAAATGTTTAGATGAAGTCAGGCCAACCTGTTTGACTGAATGGATGAATTCGAAAATGTGTTTTGCTTGGATAATGTGTTCTCTTTCTTTGCAGGTGTGTTGCAAGCCTTCGTTAGCTAGTGAAAAGGAGTATTGTCTTATACGTAAGTTTGCTGATAATAAGGTCTGTGAGCGGAAATCGTGGGAAGACGTGAAGATTTAATGAGCAGATGAAGCTTCTTATTCGTCATGTACCATGAATGGTGGATGTTCAAGGTTACTATAACTGTCTGAGTTCTGTGGGATGAGAAATTCAGGTGGTGTTGTGAATGCGAATGACGGATACAAAGTTGATTGGTCTTGGAGGGGAGAAAAAGATAACATTCATGTTGAAGGTTCTGTTTGTTTAATTAATGCTTATGATATTAGAAGTTAAAGCAGACTTTCCTTAGACTTTGAGGGGTACAAACCTCTCTGCTTCCTTTAATCTTACAAGTGTGAATCTTCATGATAAACACATTCCTTTTTCTTGAGGGTTTCTATTGAATCCTTCCCTATGCTTGAACCTTCTTGCATTTCTGAATTTCCTTAACATTCCATTCCAACTATTATTATTTCTGATTTAGGATCCTGATTAGATGATTTTAGAATCATTTCATGTTTAGAAGAGAGAGCAGGGGTTTCTTTATGTGATGCCTATTTCTAATTTTTAGTTTCTGTATTGCTGTGGTTATTATTGCTTTGTTTCTTAATTTGAAAATAATTTGTTGATTGCGACAGTCAGCTTGCCAGCTGTAATCCTGTATCTTTTCAACATTTTCATGACTTGCATATACATTAGATTGATTATTGACTGTAAATAAATTACTTAACTTCAGTTATCAGTTCTTGGTCCTCATTGTGTGGTCACATAGGCTTCACAGAAATCTAACTTGTTTAGTATTGTTGATTCGTTCAATGTCTCCATTAACATAAAAAGATACGTTTGGTGAGAGATTGTAAATCCTACTCCTGTGCACTGTTAGCCAAGGAGGTGGGTTAGACAAATAATGTAGGGGAAGAGCTGAGCCATTGTCAAACATAGGGACCTGCTTGGAGCCAAGGAACAAGCCAAGTCAGCAAAATCATTCTCATTCTTTGACAGGTTGGAAAAGGAAAGAGGGAAAGTGGAAGGGGTGCTGACGGGGTGGAGCAAACTGACTCATTGGTGGATAGGGGCATAATGTGAGAGATTGTAAATTGTATCTGTGTATTAAAGAAGTGTGTTTTTTAAAAACATTTATGATGCCTGACTTTCCTTCCTCCATCCTAGGTAAAGGGACATTTTTTTATTTTTTTGTAGTGAACCCTACCATACATCCTGCATTTCATTCATACAAGGTCAGGGCTCATTTCACACTTAGGGGCCCATCTAATCGCTGTTATCATGCAGATGCAGTGATTAGATGTTTGGTGCCCTTTCATCACTTGAGCCTCCCAGCGCTCTACAACTGCCTCTCCTTGAGCCTCGCGACACTGACATTTTTTAAAAGGTGATGCAAGGCCTCTTACTTACGGAGCAGGAGCGGGACCCTGGGCAGCAGCCCACAGTACCGATGCTTCGCTGGTCCTGCTTTCAGCCTCAGAGGTTTTACAGAAGGTGCACTGAAAACTCATAAATCCTAACACATTCACCTGAACGTCGACTCTGTGCTGTGCAACAGAGGACATACATTAAAAATACACTTCCTTCTGAAGAGTTACACTGTAAACCCTTACTCCATTTAAAGTGTATGTTTCGCAAGACAATAAAACCAGCTGGTTAGTTGTGTTTCTTTGAGGAAGGAGCTGTGCTGACTCTAAAGGCCAAACATATAAGAAGGATTGTGCTCTCATCCCGTTTTCAGCAAATGATCATCAGCCATTAAGCCTGGGTCTCAGGCTTACAAACACAGCTTGCTGATGGTAAAACGTTCCACAGGTTAACATTGGGAGATGCAGATTCAACTAATAGAACAGAGTATTCACTACATAAGTCCTGTAACAACATTTAGGGTCAGATATCAGGCTAGGGATGTGTTTTTTCTCCTCTACAGTGTTTAGTTTTATGCATAATAATAATATGTATACAGTAAAGCACTAGCTGGATATTCAGCAACAAAATCTCACAATGTGCACACGCTCTCAAACCCTGTTTTTTTGCCAAGTAAACTGTGACTAAGACTTCAGTTGTGAAGTACCCCCATGTGGAATGTGATATGATGGATTTGTGGCTCTCCATTTCATGTTTGCAAAGTCCATTTACTAGCGGAACCAGATAGAAAGTATCTATCAATTGTTGTGGCAGTCATATCAGAAGCATTTTTAGGTAAACCTATCTCTTGCCATGGGTATTCACAAAACTTGCAAGAAGATGGGGTGACAGGCTTATGACCCTGCATTTACCTACGGATCCAGGGGAAGTTTGCTACAATTTGTAAGGAAGTCACAGTTGAGGTTAAACACTGGCACTGTGATTTGCTGAGCCTTTTTGTCTTACAAACTCTTATTCCTACACATACACATCTGTACTAAATATGTATGGCCTCATCTTGGATGACTCCTCATTTTAGAAATGCCTCCCCTCGAATTGTGGCAAAAAATTCAACTACATCTGAACCAAACACTAAATAGGTCACTCCATGTTGTTCATCAATAGGAACCAAAAGCCTCATTTATTACAAACAAGTGCATCACTCATGATGCGCTAGTTTGCTTGCACCACCCTGTGCCTCCCAAACAACACCATTGTAGCGCTGGATTTACAATAAAGTGCACCATGGCACTCGTTAGCATAGCTGCGTCTGTAAGTCTGATGCAGCTGTGGTGCTTTGCTGAACTAGCATCAAAAAGTTTGACGCTAGTGCAGCAAAGTGCAGGCAGGCCAATAGAACAAAGCATAGCATCACTTTAACACCTGCCCTTTGTAGGCATTAAAAATTATGCTAGAATGATGCAGTGAAATCTTGGAGATTTCACTGTACCATTACTAATGGCCTCCTTGCAGGGGAAAGCCTCCCTTGCATACGTAATATCTGGCGCAGGTATACTGTAATGTGTCACAAGGGTTTAGAAACTGGCACAATGGTACCTTTGCACCAGTTTGTAAATATGGCATGGGTGGGGGACTGGTGATGACGCAGAAAAAGAAGGTCCGACATATATTCATACATATCGTGTAATCAAAACGTATAATGTAGTGTGATTTTAGTAAAGAAAATAATGTACGAGGGAAATTGTGTCCTCGGGGTAGTTTGCCATCATTGTAAACGAGCTTTATTAATCATGAAGTATTGAAAATGTAGTAATCCGTCATAATTGCAAATGTGTGCCATGATTTCTCGTTTGAAACTGTTTTGCTTAGCTTAAATTTAGTAGAAGCTTTGGCCTAGTTGCCTGGTCTCAAATTCTAACTGTGGCTTTTTCCTTGAACTAATGAAACATATATTCTTGCTTGAAGTTGTATTTTTCCAGTAGAGCTGACTGATACACTTATCTCCAAGGTTTCGTACTAGGCCGGTTTCATCCCCTTTGATACAAGGTCAGTCTGCAGGTGCGGACAATGAAGGTACAGATAGTAAAATAATTGGCAAACCATGTTACAATTTGTGTTCCAAGGCTCCAAGGACAGTGTATGCATAAATGAGCGCTAGTAAAAGACAATTTTCATTGGACAATTTGAAGCCAACCTATGAACCCTCCAATGGAAGACCCTGCAGAATTTGGAATGTTTCTTACTTAAACCCACTGGACAAAGAGAAGTCAGCCATTTTCCTCGATGCCAATTTGAAGCCAGATGCCGGACTCCATTTTGGACGACACCCTGATGCCCTTTTCTCTATCTGAGAGAAAGAGACTTTAAAGAATTCTCACCCTAGAGACTTTAACTTTGATTTGCCCCGTCTTGCCCATGCAGTAACTTTGCCCCATTCTCCTTGCCGCTGCAAGGAAGCTTGCCCTTAACTTTGCCCCTTTGAAACTTGCCCCATGCTGATCGAACCGGTACCTGAAGGACGAAGACTTTTCTTGAATGCTGATTGTATTTGGTAAATATGAAAGGATAAATGTATTATGCATTGTGTTTTTCCTTTTAGGTACCAACTGCTATTTTGATAGGGTCCTAGCTAGACGTTTTCCAAATTTGTGTAGACTAAATTAGTTTTGCATGAAGCCCCACATGCCAATGCTAATTAGGGGTTAGTCGAGGTATTCATTCGATGTACCATGCTAATTTGAAATCTTGTTATGCTGACCAATGTATGAAATTAGTCAAATACAGTTAGTCATATTAGTGATTTGCATTGCCATAACTGAGTGTATCATTATCCAGATTTTGCGTAGATTGCGTTTCTTCCGCCGTTATGGACAGCCAGTAATGTTCATATACATATATCATTTGGTTTTGAGACTTATATACATCGTGTTAGCTTTGTTAATATAGGGAAATAAATTCACTAACTTTTAATAAACTGGTGTGGTTATTCATGACTGAAAGGTCATGGTGCGCCGAAATACCAACTGTTATTGATTTCTGATGTGCTATATTGATCTATTAATTGAGTATTGATTACCGATTGCAATAGTTATTGATTATTGATCAGAATGACCCGACTATTCTAGGATGAGGAGAGCCTGACTCGGCTAAAAGATTCACCGACCTCCAACGTGTCCAGGTACAGGTAATTTATAAGGGCTGGACGCGTTATCACTGGCCTGCACTATTGTAGAGTCAGAAAAAAAGACGCTATGGCAGCACAAGGACTTGTAAATGAGCCCTAAACTATTGAACTATATTCAGCACTGTATTATACAGACCATGCCAGATTATGCCACGGTAAAACTGTGGCGATCATATTGTCCTGGTACTCTGCAGTACTAGCATTCCATAATCAATAGGAGTCACTTTCACATACAAACTTTCATGAAGTGGAAGCACTTTTAGACAATCCGACACTCTACTTACTCTGACCTAGTAAGATGCCCTACCACTAAGCAAAGTAGTACTCTTTACATTGAGATCAAGCTTATGTGATTTAATGATTGCCATCACATTACTATTTGCAGGCAAGTGTTATATGGTTCCTACTAACACACTACATACTAGGACAACAGAACTTCGGAATGTGTGAGACTGAGTCTGTCCACAGCATTAAAAACTGTTAGCTCAATTCCTGCTTAGCTCACAGTTCCACACCAAAAACACCGAACCTACTGGGATGGATTGTGATTACAGCAACCTGAACATGACACACTGACTCCCAATGGAAGTTGTGGAAACAGATCCCACCCTTTTGTCGGCTTAATCATGCATGCCCAGGCAAAAACACAAGAAATGTATGTGACAAACTTTCAATACATTTATTGAAACAATCATACTCTGGCATAAAGAGAATGAGCTGTGTTAATTAGGCAGATGGAACAAAGCAGAGTAAACAGCATTCCAAACATGGTAATGAAAATGAATAATGGACCCATGGTAGTTTTGAAGATTCTAGAGGTTCCTACATAACCCTAAGACTACACTGAAAGCATAGCAGGTGTACCCTTTAGACTCTTCCGATCTAAGGGTTTAGCCTAGTCCCATACCTGGAGATCCTCTCAAGAAACTGGAAGACTAGAGCCAACAAAGCTGCATGATGGATGTAGCATTCATCCTAGGATGGTAGCTGATGTAGTGCCCCTCTGCCCTTTCCAGGTCAGTGTATCCTTATATAATCATCTCACACTGTGCTAGAAGCACAGTTCTGATGTAATGCGATGTCTGGTTGTTAGAAGCTGTCTCCTGAATGGGCAACATAAGAACCAGGATGTCGTGAACAGCATTCTTAGCCTTGAACAAAATGCTCTGATGACATGTCTAGAAAAAGCTAAGTAAACAAGCATGTTGTACAGCAGATTCCTAGAAGGATATCATGTGGAGAAAGTTTATAAAATATCAAAGCTAAAAGCGATGCAGCCAAAACATGTAAAATATAAAATATGAAATTAAGCTACTAAAATGGTGTAACCAACTTGGGTCCAAAAGGTTCTCACGACACCCTCATCTTGCCAGTGAAAAAGACAGGTTCTAAAAATCCATACTGTTAAAAGGGAAGAAAAAAATCTAATAAAATGTTCACTCCAACTAGCAAAGCAAACAAAATAAATGAAATGAGACAGTTAAAACATGACAATTTGCTTAAAACCCAGGGTCAATTTTAATAGTCAATGGATGCAGCCATGTTGCCATCCATATTATCAGTGATAAAGGAATCCAAAATCAATCACGCATCCGGAGACAGCAAAACCTCCAGAGCCTCGGTCAGTAGGTAGAAAAAACAGACATGGTCATAAACCCCAGCCTCCACTGAGGAAGTAGCTTCCTGTGCAGCATCCTTATTTGGTAAGCCAAAAGTAAAGAATCCTGGAGCCGTAGCATCAATATCCATGTAGAACGGCTCCTAAAAAGCATCCTGAAACAATCGTAGTCTCATAGGACAGCTCAGAATATTAGCCCTTTATGGGAACATCAGCTGATGGATGTCCGTAGATAGTACCAATTGCAAGACACATATCCAGTGCACACTCAAAAGGGCACCAAAGACAGCAGAACACAGGCTGCACACAGTAGAATCACCCTGAAAATAGTCCGGAAAGTGCTGACAAACCCAGAGGCAATTGCCTTAAAAAAAGTGTGCAACACCAGAGGTATTAGAGATGTTAAAAACACGACTCACAAGTTCACCAAAGTGTCTTGGAAATTTGGTGTTTAACAGCAACTGTATTTCAGAGGACGACCTTGCAATGTGCAATCCAAACGTTTCATGAGCAGATGTAAGCATCACCAACAATAGGGATTTTGGTCAGCTCAGCTTGTCGAAGTTAACAGTAAAAGTTGGAATCGAAGACAACAAGCTAGCTACCCTAATCTTGTGCATGAGGGGAAAAGTACAATACCACAGACGGTCACTATTTGAGAAACAGAAACCACACAAGGGAAACCTGTCCTCATCCCACAATCATTCAGCATTAAGCAACTTTCAATTGAAAGTAACAAACACTGGACTAATTAAGGAAACGGTACTCACTTCAATGAACAAGCCAGATTGGCCACAGAGGCATTACTGACTCTGTGTAATGTCACCCGTTTACAAATCATCAAGTAGCTTACAGAAGCTTTGCATTGGTACCCACTAAGAAAAACTTCCCTGTACCCACTCGTACATTTGTTATGGAAAGGTAATTCCCACACCTTGTGTATAAAACTCTCCTATCTACCTACTGGAAAATGTATCAAACGAGATGTAAATTGAAATACAGATATTGACAGTGAGATAGCCCAATGTATTAGCCATATTGCTGATGGTGTTTTGACCACTGTGAACGGCAACCTTAGTCATTAAGCACTGTGTATGTAGCGTCTTTCTTTGCCATTATCTGCTGTTTGCATGTTAAGTTATGTCTTTTGAGGTTACACTCTTCCATGGCACGCGGTTTGATTTCAGAACTTGCAATGCCCAACTGAACTGCATAATAGATCTAAGTTGACTTTGCCCATAATGTAAGAAAGACTTCATTCTGAATGATGTCAATTGCAGAAGACACAATGTTATTTAATGTGTAAATACGTGTGGGCAATATATTCATTTCATTATTGACAATGGCCAATGCTTTCTTAAAATTAGCCTGAACTATTTGCAGGAAATGTTTAGAATGTTTTAGAGCATGGTGATCTAATATCTAAAAATAAGTCTTGTAAATTCATGTCATCAGAGAGGAGCGAGAGGTGCTCTTTTACAGCTGATAATGTTAAATGTTGCACCCATTGCTGACATACCTTCCCTACACTGTAAGTTGTGACAATCCCCAAGTGTTGTGTCTGGATATAATGAGGGTTGAGTGTGCTTGCTTTAAAACCCTGTGAAGAGTTAAAAAAGTGTACATGTCAATCAGTTGTGTCCACTGGTCACAATAGCCACCCATTGGAAAAGTATTGAAACAAATTAACCATTCTGTATAATACCATTGAGCTGTTCTTCTGTGTAGGTTGCTCATTTTTCCCAATTGTCAAACAGTGCAATTGAAAGGATACTGGGCACATTCATTTTTTAAATTTTTGTTAGACCTAGACAAGTAGTCTGCTTAAGTGTGCTATTCAAAAACATCATCTTCAATGGACTCAGACATGTTTTAAATAAGGAATCCATGTCCTGCACGTGTCACTCTTATGTTCCCCATATTGATTTTAAATCAATTGTTTCTTTTCAATATACATAGCCTCTAAACAGTTTGCTGTGAAATGAATTAATCTGAATGAATTAATTTACTATTGGTCAGCATTTTTTTCTTTGCTTTTGGAGGCGTTATTTTAAAACTATAAGATACAGTGTCAGAGGTATCATGCTCAGAAAAATATGTGAATTTATCTAAATGTTTCTGAACTACCCATTGGTGGATTAGGGCAATGTATCTATTGTGTATAGTTAAAAAGTGTAAGTAGAGTACTCGCTCTCTGTAGTTAATTGTGCGCATATTGATTGTAACAAAACATTTCACCACAATTGGCTGGGTTCCTGTTCATATGTTTACTTTCAAATAAAGTATGATATTCAAGTTCAGAAAGTAATGAGGAAACTGCTTTTACATCTCAATCATCAGATACAACACCAGATGTTATTACATCATCTATAGTGATTTTAAAAACATATGGACTTTAAATACTTTCTGTAAGACCAAATATATCAAAGGGGACTTTATCCCAAACAATCCCATCTGGAGCTGGAACAGCTGAAATGTTCAAAAGGGACAGATCTCTTTGCACTTTGTGGGGAAACCAATGAGGCTTCACTACCTCATCTACCAGTTCAACAGCAGAGCATTCAGGAAGATAATGCCCATTTAGAAGCAAGAAGAAAACTGTCACAAATCTAATCCACAAGAAGAAAGCAAACAAGGCAGGTATAATCCACAAATAGGACCATGGACTGATCAAATAAGTGTGTTTAAGCCAATGAAGACATGTAAGTATACTACGAAGAGAAGTGGTATGAGAATCTGAAGAGATGTTTTCAATGTTGACAAAATACATAGAAGCAGACTGTGTGAAGACAGGAGTCGCAGCAGTTGAAAAAGAACTGGTAGACACCTCCAAAGGCAGTTCATCATGAACAGCTCCATTACTTTGAGAAGTAGTAGAAGATTGTAGACTTACATCTGGTGTATTTCGTGAATTTGCAGCAGTACCTGGAATCAACACAAGTTCATTTTCTGGGCTCCCCAACCTAGGTGAAACAATGCTGGTGTTATTTAATACTTGAAGAGGTATTTCCTGCAAGGTAGTGAGAGGGGTTAAGGAGCTACTCAGGAACCCTCTGGCCTACTGTGTAGTATCGGACACATGATGCAATTTCACTTGATCAATGGAGACAAAGCATGTTTATTTACAACCACAAAGCGGTGGCAAAATCACAGTTCTGGTTTCTTGAAATCCAAGGACTGACACCAGTGTATGGTATAATGGGCAAATTATTTTCTTCACCACAATCTTTTCTCAAACTAGATCCTCAAACTTTGGAATCCAGCTGCTAGGTGCTAGTTGTACCTTCACCCCTTTAGTGGCATGCGTGATGGAACACTCATGTCGGGAGTCTTGGAGTTCCTGTACGCAGTTAGACGTTCTTTTATGTCAAAAAGCATTTCTGCCTCCTCGTGCCAGGACAATCAAGATCTGGGACATACATCTGGATGCCAACAGGACTCCATATGGACTTTGGCCACTCAAAGATCTTCCAGGTAGGTTATGTAACGCTGTCTGAACTCCATAAAAGGGCTGGCTGCTAAGGATTGCTTTAAGGCTCAGTTTTTCCTCTCTACTATCAAATTTCCCTCCGGTTGGTACGGTGAGGAATAATGCACAGCCACACCAAGAGTTCCCATGGTGCTCCTGTAGGCTTTAGAGGCAAATGCAGGGCCCTGGTCTGAGTGGAATGCAGCAGCTGCATATGTCCTGACGGATGCTTGAAAATCTTTAATAACAGTGCAAACTTCAGATGATCATTGTGGCCACACCCAAAGGAATCTGGAGCAAGAACGTACAGCAAGTAAAATATATTTGAATGCACCATCTGAATTCAGGGGGCTGCAGTGGTCCAAATATACACACTGCTGAGGGTTGTTTGAAACTACTAAAGGTGTCTTCAGTGGGAGGTTGAAGGTGTACAGACCATGCCACAAGTAGTGTTTTTTTGTAGCAGAGAAACTGTAGCCGCTACACCGATATAGGCAGGTGCAATCCCCTCATATTCAGCTCAAATCAGTTCTAATTCTCTGTCCTGGTTGGGGATCACCCAACACTGCCCCCTGGAATCGTTACCTAAGAAATTAATATTTAGCTGGATATTCTTTGGGTAAAGGGGTGCCATTGGACACAGCATTTACAGCAGCCAGTTTCTTCATCCACCCATGTGTGAACACGAGTAATAACAGCTAATGTAGCAGTCTTAACTGCAGATTTGGCTGCTTCATTAGCCAATGAATTCCCTACAAGGTGTATTCCAATATGTTGGTGACTCAATCTGTGAAATACATGAGCCAGGGGTAGACTATCCTTAAGATCCGCCACTTTTCCCCAAAGCACTTTATGCTTGATAGTTTCTTTTAGAGTCTCTGAATCCACTGAGGTGCCAGTATGCAAGGTTTCATCAAAGGACTGTACACATTAGTACAAAATGCATGCTATAAAAGAGGGGGTTTCAGGATCCGTATGTTCCAGTGACAAAATTAAAGCTTTGAGTTCAGCCTGTTGTGCAGAACAATCCCCTAGAGACTGTGTAGAAGTTTATTGAGAGCAGAACTCTCCAACCCTCATTACTCAATAAACACCTGCGCAAGCCGCAAAGTATTGATGTTTGGTGCCTATGGCAGGCTGAGCTGAACTGTCAGTATATATGATGTCCTTATACTGATCATGAGGAAAAATGATAGAGGGCCTGGGGTATTCGTGTTCATTTTGGAGAAATTCTTGAGTTTATAGTTTGGAGTCAAAAACATAGTCTACTTCAGTGGCAGTCAAAGAAGTGGCCCATTGTATTTGTACGGATGCATTTGTTCAAATATGAATTGTGGCTGTCTTTGTAAATATATCATATTACAAATGAGGGACCGGGAGATTAATGGTCCAGTGTTCTGCCTCCCAACTCTGATACTAACAAACAAAGATACACTGTTCCAGAGTGGAAAAAGGCTAAGAGAACACCGGGCAATCCTATTGCTCGAAGCAAAAGCCCTCAAACATCCACATGGAAGTCAAGCTTCATCATCAGGCCTGCTCCTCGTCAGACCGGTGCTGCAATGTCTGACGGGCACCCCACAAGGGGGGCTATTTGCCGGAGATCTTTTCCCAATATTTTTGTGCCGTAGACAGAGATATAGGCACATAATAGATAGGAGAGAAAAAAGATAAAATTGGCTCAAAACCAAGAACAAAACAATTATTTATTGATCTAAAGCGGGTCTTGGCCAAGGTTAAATCAACGAGGAGAGTGGAGAATGGGATAATTCTCATTTACACTCTGAATCACACTGAAGAAAGAGGGTACATATATCAACACACCAATTATTGTAGAAACAATAGTGATTTTTAGTTGAATGTGGTGTTCTTTTTCACTTGGGGTACACTTGTTTCACTGTTATGTTGTAGTCACTACTGTGCTTTTTTCTTGGTTATGATGGTAATTTACAATAATAATAGTACTTTGCTTTGAATTACACAACATACTTCGATACCGGTTGCATTATATATCACTTTCTTGACAGATTGCTTACTGTCCTGATACAAATATTGCTTTTCTGATTGATTCAGTAGAAGGATTTCATGCCCCATTTTGAAATAGTTTATAAGTGAGTTTCACATGAATATTTGTTTTCTATGATTCTAAAATCCAGGTTCATGTACATTTGGGTCTCTCTTGTGCTTTATTAGTCTTGGTTCGATGGAAGGCCTCTTCGCGTCTCCCAGGTTCATGTGGCTTGAGCTTTCCATAGTTCCCTGAGCAGTTTGGTGAGTGTGGTCAGGTCCGTCATAAAACAACTACAGTTTTTTTCCCATAAGCTGCAGACTTCTGAAACACATGAGGGGGCTAGTGCGGTATTCACATTTCATACCTTCTCTGGATAAGGGGCCATGCCAAAAGTAGAGAAGCTATAGTCAAAGAATCTGAAGTGGTCCTTCAAAAATTTATTTTTTTCTTCGTGGAGTTTCAATCCATTGTCTCAAAGTCTTTTCAGTACCCTCCTTAGGTGAGCATTGTGCTCTTTGACTGGCTTGCATATAGAAGGGTATCGTAGTGGACGTTTAATGCTCCTTGGAGATCAGTCAGGAATTCTTGCATCATGTTTTAGAACACTGCCACAGCACTGGTTATTCCAGAATTGAGCCTCTTATACCGCCAAAGACCCATGTGCATTGAAAAGGTTGTGATGTATCCCAAGGCAGGGTGTAGCAGGTTCTTGTGGTAGCCAGAATAAAGGTCCATTTCAAAGGACCACCTCATTCCACTCTATTCACTGACTAAGGGCCAGATGTAGGTACGTAAAATTTTGCTACTTGCAAATTGCGAGTCATACCGACTCGCAATTTGCAACTCGCAAAATTGCATGCAGAAAGGTGTCTCAGACACCTTCTGCGACTCGCTATGGGGTCGCAAAGACCCACCTCATGAATATTAATGAGGTGGGTCGCAAATTGCGACCCCAAAGCGAGTCCCTGCACTCACAGGGATGGTGGCCTGCTGGAGACAGCAGACCTCCATGTCTGTGACTGCTTTTTTAATAAAGCATTTTTTTCTTTTTCTTTTTGCAGCCCGTTTTCCTTAAAGGAAAACGAGTTGCAAAAAGAAAAACTACCGAAACAATTTGGTTTAGTTTTTTTCAGAGTAGACAGTGGTCCATAGGACCACTGCCTGCTCTGAAAAAAACTTTTTTTTTAGGCATTCACAAAGGGGAAGGGGTCCCATGGGGACCCCTTCCCTTTTGCGAATGAGTTACCACCCACTTCAAGTGGGTGGTAACTGCGAGTTGGTTTGCGACTGGATTCGCGGTCACAAAGCAACTCAGCATGGAGATGCAGTCGCAAATAGGAAGGGAACACCCCTTCCTATTTGCGAGTCGCATCCTCAAATTGCGAGTCGGTACCGACTCACAGTTTGAGGTTGTGCATCACGTTCGGCCTTTTGCATGCCGCAAACTGCGTTTTTCGCACTTTGCGACATGCAAAAGGCTTTCTACATCTGGCCCTAAGTCATCAACCGTTGCGGTGAGGTGACACTATTTCTTGATGGCTACGTTCAGTAGCCACATGTCCACGCATCTCTGGACTTTCCCGTAACAACTATGGGGGACACCAAGGTTGTGGGTCCTTCTACATTATTAATTATAAATGCCTTTTCCAAATTTATCAACTCTACCTCCAACAATTTGGGCCTCAGATGAAAACTCATGCAATGGTGTCTCAAGGATACTGGTTGGACTGACAGGACTATGTGGAGAGCCCCTATCTGGTTCTTCAGACACCCTGTGTCCTCGAAAGTATGCTCTGGAACTCTGCTACGAGATCATCCAACAGATGGGAATGCACCATTAGTGCTAAGCATACAAGTTGCTGTTGTTAAGCGGTCTAGCAGCTTAGGAGTCGTCCAGTCTTTTCTTGAGTTACGAATACAGTGCATCAATCGTTTGACTGTTATTGGAGATGGAGGTCATAAATCAGCCTTCCAGGGATAACCGGCGTGTTTACTATACACGTGGACTTTGACTTTGATTTTGGCAGAAATTAATGCCAACCTCAAGTTTAGGCCCTCATAGGACCCTCTTGCCATAAAGTTGATGGAAGCCCCTGTGTCGATGATTGCCACCATTGGGGTTTTCTTTACTAGGAGCCTGTGTTTGGGCAGAGGTCAAGTTATTGTGGGATGAGTCCTACTGCCGGCACCATGTGGAACACTTAATTTAGATCATCATCCATGTCCAACACAACTTTTTGTTCTACACCTTTGGGTAAGTGGCAATATTGTTCGCTGTTTTCCATGGTGTTGTCTCGGAACGCCAGCCTTAGTGGCATACCTTTACGAAAAAGTTTAGCATCTTCCATGATGCACATGTCCTGCCCATGTGCAAAGCACTCTGTCGGGCAATAAGCGGGACTTTCACTCACAGTACCCAAGGGAGTCTCATAGTAGAGGTCTAGGTTTCCCTTTAACTAGTGACTTTGTGGCCATGACCAGGTTTATAGCCTCTACTTTAATGGGTTTCTGGAGTGCAGCATCCATGTGGCATTCTCTGTCCACCAACAGCTCTTTTGGGCTGCCCAGGTGATTATTTCATTGAGTGGAATGTCTGGGACTTGGAGGATACGATCCCTTAGTTTGCATTGAGGGATCCCTCCAGCTCATCTTAGGGTTGGCAGAATAAAAATTTCTTGTAGTCAGGGTTTGTCTTCGGTTCATGTGTGGGCCAGCACAGCTTCCTTAATGGTGCACAAATGTTTGTACATATCCGCAACCCCCATGGTGGAGTAGTAAGCTCTCTTTCACATTTATTTCCAATATTCCAAAACCCCAAAGGGCAGTACACTAAATACCCCTGCTAAAGGATTCACTCCCTTCTCTTTAAAAGTGTGTCATGCATTACAATGGCAGCCCTGTGGAGAGAGAGTTGGAAATCAGGTTTAGAAAGGGTCATCTGATTTGCGAATGATGGCTTTAGTCGAAACATCAACCAAATATTAAAATCTAAATTAAGGGTTTTTTGAAAGGGGGCAAGAAAATCCTTGAGTATCGTCTTTCAAGGCTGTAGGGCAGGGCAGCGGTAAAATAATGTCGCTTGTAATATATTTTTTGTGATGTTTCCCAGGTCTGGCGGGATGGTCCACCAATGCCCCTTGGGGAAAAAGTAGGACGCTCAGGTAATTGTTCTGACAAAGCTTGCCTTCATTCATTCATTCATTCATTGATTTCAAGAGCTTTATTTGGCATACACAAACATTTTAAAACACTAAAAACGCTAAGCGACAGATATGCTTGTTCGACACCTATTCTGCATTACCATAAGTATCATGTCATAACCAAGTGCAATTAAAAACACATTATATTAAAATAAATCATAAAAATTGATTTACACAGAACATTAAGTGAAGTAAAGGAAAAACAAGGTTAGATTAAAAGTGCATTGTACCCCGAGATCGTACTGCTGCGCTTAAAAAAGCGCTCACGTGAATACAGGTCTCATCATCAGATAGCTGTTAAAGGACGTGACAGGCTTGGGTACAGTGCTTACAATTTCTCGATTTCATGAAAGGAACTCCAAATAATTTGGTAAATGTGCTATAAAAAACACAGAAGAAAATAAAGTGCAACATGGGCATAGTCTGTATACTCAAGGTTGCGCTGAAAGGCAAATGGGAAGGAGAGCAAGTATTTAAATGTGTCAGCCCTAAAGCAGAACAAAAACAAGCAATCCCAGCTCCCCCTGATGTTCCACAAATAGCTGGTGGGAGAATTTTCAGGGCTTAAGTGTAAATAAGCCTTAACAGTTGGCTTTTGAGTTTCTGCACCTAGAGCCAGATGATCAGAAGCTTTTTTGTTATTGCACATGGCCTGATTCGATAATCGGCCCATTTGTGACAAGAAAAAAGCATTTCCCAAAGAACAAACCCAATTTGGCGATTCGTGTTAACCCATCGCAAACGCGAAGGAGTCCCCCTGGGACCCCTTTCCCTTTGTGAATGCATGCCAAAATATTTTTTTAGAGCAGGCAGTGGTCCAACACTGGCTGCTCTGAAAAAATGAAAAGAAAACTTTTAATTTTACTTTTTGAAATGCCTCTGGTTTCTTTTAAGGGAAATGGGCTGCATTTAAATTTAAAAAAACAGCTTTATTGAAAAGCAGTCACACACATGGTGGTCTGCTGTCCCCAGCAGACCACCATCCCTGTGAGTGCGGCCACTCCCAATAGGGTAGAAAAGTGCGACCTGCCTCATGAATGTTAATGAGGTAGATCATTTGCGACCGCATAAGGAATCGCTAAATGTGTCTGAGACACATTTGTACATTTAATTTTACGAGTCTCTAATTGCGATTCACAATGAATCCAATTAGAGACTCGCAAAATTGAAATGGTCGTACATCTGGCCCTATGTATATTTTCTTGCGCTTAGGCAATATGTAAAGCTTGGACTTGCTTTCTACATGGGAGAGCATGATCTGCTGCTGTGGAAAATAGTTGTATTAAGCCAATCCCTACAAACAATTTTTTTGCATTAGCCAACCAGGAATGGAAAAGCCTCAATCAAGGGCGAATTATATCCCTAGTGAGTGATGCCTACTCTGCTTGCCGTATAGATAACCACAATAGGGAAAGGCAGTATTGCAACTTATTTCAGAGGTTGTTATAAGTGCCTATCATCATCATCGTTTTTCCACTCTAACTGGTTCCCTTCACCATCATGGGTTGTGTATTCCTCGCATGTGTTCCACCTTACCCCATCCTGGATCAAACTTTAGGGTATAACAGAGAGAGAAACAGAACAGAGAAAAACAGCACACAAGCCAACAAATGTCTTCTCCAGTTCCTAGCTCCCAGTTACTCATCCCTACAGGAACAACCGTGGTGAATTTTGGCGGGCAATGCAGCAACCGTCAGTGGCATCCACCATTCCTCTGACCAGGCATCTTCTTACTCCTTGCTCCCCACATCCTCTCCTCTTGTGTGGTCAACTTCTGGGCTCTCATCCTCCTCCTGGGGCCTCCTCACTCATGGGTTGCTGGTTCCCTGTTTCTTCCCATCTCATGTGGCAGTTGTCTTCTCTCCTACTGGCGTCTGTCTGCTCTCCTCATTCAACTCTCTGCATCCTCTTCCTTCCTTTCTCTCGTTTTCACCATCTTCGTAGCTTTTCCACTCTTTCTCTCTGCTCCCCTCCTGTGAGAGTGGGAACTTTTTTACTTTCAACTTTTCTTTCCATCTCCACTCAATACCGTCCACTCTATCTAACCATTGTGCTTTTTACATTTCAAGGTTCTCTTGCCAGTCCGGACCTGTCCGTTTGCCCAGGTAATGGTCTTCTTGTTTCTCCAACCCAGTCACAAGCCCATTTTGCCATAAATACAGAACTATATCTGACAGCTTATTGAGGAGTTGACAGAGGGCCCAAACGGCCAGTCCAACACTAGCTATGCCACACACAACTACAGACATTTTCTTAGAAAAAAAGTACTTTTTTTCTCACAAGCACTGGCAAAGCCTTCCAACTCCTGTCAGGTCCAGGTTAACTCTGGACTTCCCCACACTTCAGCTTCCTGTAAGCTCTATCTGAGAACGTGCGGAACAGAAGTGTTAACCTAACACAGGTGGCTGTTGACAAGTTTAAGTGGTGTGGCTAATATTCTTATTTACTGACAGACACTGATAAAAAAACAGCAGTGCCCTTCGGCTCAACGCCAAGCTCTCAATATGGCGCATTTTAAACAATGTTTATAACAGGCCATGATTCAAAGTTGTGGGGTTGAGGCGGAAGGCAGTGTGAGGTTCTCACAGTGCCTGTCAGTCAATCAAAATTAACTTTATTTAAAAAATAAAAAGTGTGTTTACGTACTGCCTTGGTGCTCCTCTCTGCTTCAGCAGTCTGTGGCTCTAGCAGAAGCTCCCACAACCTAAGCCAACTCCACTCTACCAAACCAGATGCTGCTCTCATGCTGCTGATAATGTCGAGCAGCATGAGATAAGCAACAGGATTTGTTGGAGTGGGCTGGCTCAGAGCTCTTTCAGGTACTTGGTGTCTGTGTCTTCGCTCCACCCGGCTGTCTAACACAGGTCGGGTTGGAGAGGTTTAAAGTGCACATTTCAGGCTGGACACCGCAGGACAGCCGGTCAAGGTGACATGCTCACTTTAAACTGAAGCGCACACCTCTCCTCCTCTGATGCCAATCAGCAGCAATGGCCCTGCCTCAGTCTTGGTTGCCAGCATGAGAAGTAAAATGGCAATACATTCATTTTATTATCATTGCAATTTTAATGTTTGCTTCACTCTCAGTAAGGGAGGGGGACGCTCCTCCGCCCTAATGGAGGATCTAACATTGTAACCTAAGTGTGTCAGGAATGACTACAGCATATGCTAGTGTACACTAAATAGTTAAAGAAAATGAGAGGAATTCGATCTCTTTGGAAAAAATCATGATTTTCATTTTAAAAAAAAATCTTTATGGATTAGGTGACACACAAGTAAATGTATTTTGTTACTGTGGGCCATGCTTGTAGCTGATATTCCTACCTGCGCATTTTTGTATGGTTACATGTTCAGAAAAAATATTAAGTTACAATCTCAGAACTTGACAGGCAATGCATAGACTGGTACATGTACACTGGTACATGTCTATTTGTGTTGATAAATGCATCCTTAATGTATTCAGCTCAGCTGCTCAGATTATGCTAAAAATCTACCATGCAACGATTACATCGCCAATGTATGTTGACATTTGCATGACTGTGGAGTGCACTGAACCCAGGTAAAATCTCACTATTAAATGGCTGCTCTAGAATAAAAAAATGACACGTTAGATGCTGAATGCTTAATACACTGCTGTCACTAGTTAGCTGTAAAGTAAAAAAAAAAGTGCTGCACAGTAGGTCATTGATCCTTGACTATGATTTAATTGGAACTGTCAGGGGACTCAAAAGTTTGATGCCGCAAGTTACATAACCTGATACAGTATGCGTGGCAAAACACGCGCGCTCCATATGAAAGCGAAGCAACGGAAGATGGGGACTTGGGAGGAATAGGAATTTACAGAGCCTCCCCCTGAGGAATGCAAAACAACCTGGCACATTGGCATAATTACCGGCTGTGAAATCATTTATTTTAAATGCTAAGCATAATTACTGCAACAATGTAATTTATGTTTACAATCTGATCATACTTAATGAGTCAAAGTGGAGCTGTCAAGGCACCTCTTTAATTTTTTCCCATTAAATATTCAGCGTAAGCCAACAAATAAAGTAGACCTTGGCTAACCCTTTTCTTATCAAGCATATGCAATTTGAGTTTAGAATGAATTTGCTCAGTTATTAACATTGCTACTGTTGGTTTCTGTTGTTATGTTTTGAGTAAATGAGCAGACTGGTGTTTGCGGTGGCGTTTGGAAACCAGGCATTCATTATGTTGGTTTCTCAATTGTTTTCTTTTCCTTTGTATTTTTTGCCTTAAATAATATGGTTCTCATTCAAATTTTTTTCACATCCAGTTGTTACTTTCATGAATGAAAAGGTAGAATTACATTTGAGAATATTGCACATTCCATAATGTTGAATAAAGTTAAATGGATCTTTAACAATAAAAATCTTGGTGTTTTTCCAAAGCGAAGCAAGGAATTAATCTTCATCAACATTGGTGGTGAAAAAAATTCTCTATCAACAGGAACTAGTTTTACAAAAGCCTGCCAAGGCGAAGGTCTGAGCAGGATGTAGGTGTCAGGGCTCCCATCCAATAGCACCTACATTTTTAGGTCTCGCCTATGAGACAGTGCAGGCTGTCTGTTGCCAAAAGACCTATTGTCAACTTACAGTGGGCTCGGAGCCTGCCCATTGTTTACCGTTGGTTGGTTTATTGTCACTCCTATCTGCTTGCTTTTTATACATCAGCTTGTGTTGGCATTGCTTCCTCTTCTTGTGTTTGTCCCTCCTCTGTAACATGGACATATTATTTGTGTACTTCAACTCCTCACTTTTGAAGCACTACTTTATCTTTTTTGGTTAAGCAATCTACCAGAGTGTATGTGCTTTCCAGTTGTTTCCCTCTTGTACTGCTCTTCCCCCTTCTGCTGTGCTTCATGAAGCTCTCTCTCCTGTGTGATTCTCCCCATAGCCCTCTGTGTTGTGCTCACCCTTGTGTGCTTCTTCCGCCATGCTGCTGTTTCACCTGTGCTCTTCTCCCCAACAGCTCCACATTCCTCTCTCTAGCCCTTGTGCTTCTCAACCTCCCCATGTTCCTCTCTCCCCCATGGTCCCCCCAACTGGTATTGCTTCACACACCTTTGCCTTCTGTGTTGCTCTCATCCTCGCCCTTTGTGTTGCTTCTGCCGCCTTGCGTTGCTTTACCCCTTGTATTGTTTCCTTCCCCACACGCATCCTCTGTGTTTCTCGCCCCACCCACTCCCCAAAAACAAACAATAAAAGGCTTTTGAACTACTTTTCTAAAATATCTCTATTTACTTATCTAACTCAGATTGGTAAATGAAAAGAAAAAAGGCACCCACATAATTTCGTAGGTGTGCCCATATGTGTTGCTCATGCCTACAAAATAAGGCAAGCTGATAAGTCATAACACCTTTTTTAGGTTAGTCTGTAACTATGCTTCAGAGCATTGTGGGTTCTGTACAGCATTGATAACAACCAATGAAAAAGTCAATAGGTCCCAAAGGCGAGACCTATTGACTTTACCAATGCTTGTACACTTTCTTTTGTGCCTGGCACAACTATACTGACCCTGAGGACACCCTCAGGGCCTAACAATGCTTTTTGGAAGGTTGGTCTCTGATGATATTCTTTGTGCTGGTCAGCTATTCAAATTTTCAACAAGAGTAGAGCACCCCAAGGAGACAATTTCTTCCACCGTGGTACTGTCTACAACCTCCAAACCCTTCATGGAGGTAGCCACATCGGCCAGGACTGGGATCTAATCTGAGGTAATTTTTCATTTGAGGCTGAGGGGTGCAGCCATCGTTTGGAGGAGTGTCTGATTTCTGTCTCCTGTATGCTGTCATCCAGCATTGCCTGGATTATTCTTTCACATTATTCAAAATGATCTGAAAGAAAACCTGAGAAGGTGGTATCTCAATGTTCTGCCTTTTCTCTGTGCCCTCATTAATATCATTAATTGTCAGCATAAGATTTGGCACTATTTGAATCATTTCCTTGTGTGCACTGTGTTGGGGTCAAGCTCCTTCCTTGGCTGTTGAGGTACATTTGGAATTAGCAGGGTTAGTATTGACTCCATGCCCTTGTAGGGCACTTGGGTAAAAAAACATGGTAGTCCAATCCGGTCCGAGACTTTCTCACCCTGGGCTGCCCAGCTACCCTAACTGATGGTCGAGGGAAATTTAGGGCAGGTTTATGGGCTGTGAAATTCTGAATCTTCCAATACCCTATTTCCTTGGGATGGTAATGGCATTTGGCATATTGGAATTTGTACTCAAGTTTATGCAGTTTATGCTGGTGGTTGTGTTCCATGTGTGTCCTCGTGACTCAGTCACTATCATACTTCTTCTGGAGCAGACCAGGCCTTGAGGATTCATATGTCTGCTAACAAATTAATTCTTAATTATGTGTAGCGAATCCCTAATGCCTATCATGTACACTAGCCTATTATCTACATAACATGTATTTGGCCAGATACTCAGGACTCTAGCCCCTCTAAGGTCCCATGATGTCTTCTCTTCTGACTTTCCCCTTGAACGTTTAACGTTTAACAACATGTTTGCCAATCTACAACGTGGCATACAAACGCCCAGGAAATAGGCTGAGCAGATAGCAACCCAAAGTCTGCCACTAGTAAATATTTACTCCAGGGCCCCAAATGCGTGTGTAGCTTGGACTCCCTGAGGAGTGCCAGTGAGTAGTCTCGTTATCCCTGTACGTTGGTATGCTCTCTACTGTAACTGGAAGCTTATAGATTTAAATGCCTGAACCAGAATTCAAAAACACAGGGAAAACCTCCTTAACACTTGCATTTCTCTGTAACTCTGTTCATCACTAAAAGTTATTCCCATGGTAGTTCAAGCCATCATGTTGCTCCAACCCTTCTGCTCTGAGAACCCCTTGGCCTCACGCACAGGCTCCTCACAGACCCTGAATCTCATGCACAACTGGCAACTGCAAGTCTCCCTGTGAGTGCTCATGTCTACCTGGACATCCCCACTCACCTGCTAACATTCAAGGTCCACAAAGAATATATTCTAAAAAAACATAGAGGAAGTACTTTCTATACAATCATATAATGAGTCCCGCTATAAGTGAGTGATGGAGTTTTTTTTCAAGAATGGTATATACTTAGCTATTTTCTGCACTACGGTTTAGAGGTTACGCTGTGGGTCTGCTATTTATCTTTAATTTGTACAGTCATATAAAGGATGAATTTTGAGGCCAATATAAACGGCAAGTGCAAGTGGGAACATTTTTTAATTCTGATTTAGTCCAGGTAATTCTGGTGGTGGAGCTAGTTGTTAAGCTGTCAAGAAAACTTTAGGCAGCTCAAGTGAGTTCCATCACTTCAGCAAAAAGCAGGTGGTGCAAAGGAAGGCTTGCCTGGTGCCTTCGCTTATAACAAATAGCTGTGGCACTGTAAAGTTAGTTCAGACTTTTCCAGGGATCTTGCTGCATATGAGAGAAGTCGTACCTTGAAAAAGCAGGCTAATGTCCCTAGCTTGCAGGGTGTTAAACATGAAGTACAAATTGAGAAAACTAAGGCGCTTATTCACAAGCCCCGTGGAGCAGGGCGGCTCAGCAAATATATTGCTGCCCCACCTTGCGCCACCAGGAAAGAGCAGAAATGTGCTATATCTACAAGATACAGCAGAATTCTGGCCTCTCCTCCTGCACTGGCACACAAATTGCTGCCTAGCACCATCGCAGGCACCCTTGCACTATGGTGCAAGAATGCCTGCGTTGTGCAGATTATTGTTTTTTGTGCAGGAAGGGACACCTTCCTGCACAAAATCAATCAAGAGAGGTGTTTTCCTTTTTCTATGTGTGTTGCAGAATGATGCATTTACAACATTTAAATGCGTCATTCTGCGACTTCACTGCATCACAAATATAACGCCCACTCAGAACAGGAGTTAAACTGACACAGGGCTTTTTCCTATGGGAGCCTTCCACGCATTGCTGGAGTAGACTAATTTGTTTGACTGTTGGTGCTGCTTTCAGTGTCAGCGAGCACAGAGCATTTGGTGGCTCTGATTTGCTGAGGATAGCATTTGGGGACAGATTTGTAGGCAGCGGCAGCTCCTCCGCTATGGCTGAGGAGTGTTGCCCCCCAGCCAGAAGCAGCAGCTACAAAACCTGAAAAACAAAAACGATAATAAACATGGTTTATTGTTTTATTTTTCTAGGGGGCGGGGCAATGGGGGATGACAGGCATGAGGGAGAGTTGTGTGCATGTTGTCAATGCGCATGTGGGTTTGGCCAGCTGTCTCAGATCGGCCAAACCAACATGTGCACTGAGCTGTCTCCAATCTGAGCTGTGTTGTTGTATTGGAGATAACAGGCACAGGCTCCCAGGCAGTCTGGGAGAGCAAATCAAGGGCACTCAGGCCAATCCTGATACTGCTCTTGTGTTGCCAGCAGTATGAGAGTTCCGTTAGGATTGGCCACCGGGCAATTAGGGCACCTGTGCCTGTAGTGGAGCCAAAAGAGCAGCAATGGCAGGCATTCAGGTAAGTGGTTTTTGTTGTTGTTGTGTTTTGTGTGTTTTTTTGTTTTGTAAACCACCCACTGACCACTCCCACCCCACCCAACCACTTTGCCCCGATACCAGCTGCGTCTGCTTATAGGTGCTTTTGTCGGTGTTGTTCCAACTTTGTCTCCATCAGTAACATTTGGTGAGCCTGAGATCTTCTGTGTTCCAACTTGCTTTTGATCTGGTTTTTGGCAATTTGTTGGGTTTGAGAGGAGCCAGGGTATCTTTGCAGGTGGTGGTCCAGACATTAAAGTTGGGTTAAAGGAAGGCTGTTTCTGTGTCAAATGGTATAGGAGTTCAGAAGCCAAGCATACTTCTGAGATCTTGTTCCTGCCCATTGGGAAGATTTGGTGATGCTGTTTCTGACGTGTTGTGGAATGGGTTGTTGAAATTGATGAGGGTGTGGGTGAACTAAGTGATTGATTTGGGCTTTTCTGCTGAGATGTTGCTGAAGCTGCTGAACATGTGATCCAGTAAGCGTGCAGCAGCATTTAGAGCCTTCCACCTACTGGGTGAGTTCATGGTTGGACAGGTCCTCAGGTGGCAGTTGAGGTAGGGAAGGATGCTGAAGGCACTGGGTTTGATGATTAGTGGAGATGATGAAATCTGCGATAGTGCTGTTGAAGTAGGCATTTGGACCGGGAGGAGGGTAGACCAAGTTGACATTCAAGGTGTAGTTGATGGTGATGAGGAGTTTGAAGGGCAAGTGTTCCATGTTGCTGGTTTTCTGAGGTGGTGGATCATTGGATGGATTATTTTAAGATGATATCCATTCCACCTCTGGGTCTATTTGTCCAGTCCTGTTTTGCAATATTGTATTTGGGGTGGATTGTTGTGGGGGAAATAAAGGTAGTCAGCCAGACTTTGTTCAGAAAGAGCAGGTCCAGAGAGCAGTCAGTGAGGGAGCAAATGTTGAGGAGAATGCAGGGCAGAGAGAGGTGTGGTGTAATGGGGGCTGGGTGTATGTGGTTGAATGTGTGTTATGTGTTTTGGGTTGTGAGGTGCGTGTGGGGGAGGGGGCGAAATTGGTGTGGGAGACTGCATGTGGAATGGCAGGTGGTGAAGGAGAACACACCTTAAGTGTTAAGTGTTCTAATGCGGCTGTCCTCTTTCTTTAACTCTGGTAAATAAAGCCTTCATAAAAGCACATTCTGCATCTTGCTCTGGTGCGATCTGCCTATTTCCACTACCCTCTTCTACATTGCAAATTTCTGTTTGCCACTCCCTTTCACTTTTTTTTCAGTTTCTTCCTATAATTTGCCATCAGTAGCGTTCTGCACTTTCTTTCCAGCTCTATCATTCTTTCTCTCACTGCCACCTCTCACCCCTCCATGATGCACTACACAAATGCTTTGTCGCATGCCTTGCTCTTTAACAAATATTGCCATTTATTGATTTTCATGGGTCGTTTCCTACCTCTCTTGCTTGCTCCATTTATAATTTTTGAAATATTTCAGAATTGCATTACTAAACAGCTGTACAACCCCATATTTATTTAATGTATGATTAAAACAAAGAGAGGTACATAAACTCTTATAATCTTTATAGCTTTTTGACAGTATTATAAACTAATCTCTAAGAAGTAGAGTGCAGATGGGCTTGTATGTGCGAGCTAAAAGCGTGCCTTCAGTACGACCAGTATGGGCATCTACTGTGTAGATTTGTTGTGGGGTACAGATAGAGGGATTAAATATATATAACATTCCATTGGTGCAGAAAGAGACAATTCAGAGTTTTAATGGCAGGTTCAATCCGCAATAGGATGTGAAGCTAAAATCAAAAATACAGTGGAGTAGGGTGAGCAGGATACAGTAGGTCACTGAACATTAGTGGTGATCAAATTAGTTTTGTAGCCAACTCCAGCTCCAGTTTTTAGTATGACAGGAAGCATTGTCACATTTTTAAGCACTGCACATTAACACTTAGTGGTGCATATCAAAGCAGTGTACAATTTAGGGATTACCCTGTACAGTATATATAATGTTGGGTTAGCATTGCAGGTAATATCTGGACTGCTGTGTGCATCTTAAAGCTCAACTTTAACCCTAACTCTAAACTTCCCCTCTTCCCAAATGTCCCAGAGTGTCCCTCATTTGCATAGCAAAGACCAGTACTAAACTAGTACAAGGATCATGCCAGCACCTAAGAGAGATCACTTTGGCAATAAGTAACTGTTATAACAGTCAGCCTAAAGGTGGTCTTTCCCATACCTTTTGCCTTCTGCTCTCCTGTTTTGCTGAATTAGTTTTTGTTGGCCTTAGGACTGACATCCTTGTTGTGTTTCTCCCACAACGTATTGCCTTTAACCCTCCTTGCTGGCATTATGACTCTGCACACCTTACTACTCCAAGCCAGTGCTAAAGTGATTGTGTTCACTCCCTAAAACCTGATAAATCTGGCTAATACCTCATTGGTGTATTCAATTTCATTTTAAGTCCCTAGTAAATTTGTATACCATATACCCAGGGCCAATAAAGGAAATGCTACTAGTTGGCCTGCAAAACTTTGGGCCTCATTATGACATTGGTGTTAAATGCTGCCTACTGGCACAGCGAAGGCCGCCAACATACAGTCGCCGGGGCTACCAGCTGCCAACTGCATTATGACCGTAGACGGAATACCATCGACGGTCATAGCGGCAGACGGCAGTAAGGCTGCCAGCAGCAGCGCCACACCAGAAAAACACCGCCTCCCGTATCATGAGCCATGATACGGCCTGGCGGGGTTTTGCTGGTGGATGCTGCTGCTGGCAGCAGCGCCACCTTACCACCACCTTACCACCACCTTACTGGGTCCCGTCTCCTGCCGGAGGACCCCTTGCAAACAGGTAAGTTGGGTTCTCCAACAGGAGAGGGGGTGGGGGTGTTGTGTGCGTGTGGGGGTGTTATGTGTGGGTGTGTGTGGGGGGTTGTCTGTTTTTGTATGCGTGCATGCACGTGTGAATGAATGATTGTGAGTGTACGTATATGTTGTGCGTTTTGAATGCATGTGTACTACAATTTATGTTAGTGTGTGTTGCAGTGTGTGGGTGTATATGTGTGCATTGCTGGGTGGATGTGGGTATGCATGTGTGTATGAGTGTGTATGTGTGCGCGTGTGGGTGTGTGCATGTCGGGGGTCAGGAGGGGGAGGGGTGGGGGGAAGGGGAGACCCCTATCAGTGCCAGGGAAGGAATTCCCTGGCACTGATAGTGCCTACCGCCATGGTTTTGTGGCGGTAAGATTTCCATGAAAACCATGGTGGTAGGCAGGGTCATAATCCCAAGGGTGGGATTGTGATGGCCAAGGTCTCCAGCCCGGCGGATTTTACCACCCTGGCGGATGGAGTGGTACATTGGCGGTTTGGCTTGAGCCAAACCGCCAATGTCATAATTTGGGAAAAGGTATGAAAGGTGCCTGTTGGCACCACCTTTCCCCAAATTACCGCCAGGGTCGTAATTAGGGCCTTAGTGTGCTACCAATGTAAGTAGAATCTTAATACACGTCTCAGGCCTGACATTACAGATTGTGTGCAGTTTTAACTTGCTAATTCCACATGTAAAAATAAACATTTTGCCAAGTTTAAAATTCCCTTTTTAATACATATAAGTAACAGCAAGGATAGACCCTACACAGCTCATGGGTATTAGTGCATTGTATTTAAAAAGTTGGACATGTACTTGTTATACAGTTCCAACGAATCAAGTAGGACTTTGTATCTGGTCTACATAAACGTCAGTGTACAGTGGCTCAGTCTGCCTATACCATCAAGAAATGTTGATACTGTCCCTAACTTGCTCACAGTGACTCACCTGAACATCTAGACATACCAGGGTACCAGATGGTATCTGCAACCTCGAACATGACTAGTCAGATTCCAAAGGAAATTGTGGAAATAGATCTACACTTTCGCTATCACACTTCGTAGCCAAGATGCGGAGATGTCTTTTTTCTAATATTTATTGCAATAATTATATTCTTGCATACAGAACATGAGCAATGATTATTAGGTAAATGAGACAAAGCATGGTAACCAACATTACAAAAATTGTGAAGAAGCTAAACAGTTAAACCTTGGTAATATTATGTTAAAACACTTCTATCTGTTACTACCTACACTCTCAAGAGCATAATGGTTGTACACTCTGCCAGATCAATTGGGATAGCCTAACCCCCCTATACCTGGGTAAGATGTATGGGGAAATAAGAAGTCAGTCTGGTGTAGTGCAGGCTATCGTTCCTTGCAAGTTAGAGGTCAGAATGAGCAGGGCTGCATCTTGGGCACAGTACACCGTGACCCAGGACAAAGCTAACATAAGTGCTCCTCTGCTGAGTGTGGTGCAGAAGCAGTTTTTATAATATGAGCATTGTTCATGTCACAATGTAGCAGAGGTACAGAGCAGATGTGATGATATGTCTGCAAGTGAAGAGCTGTCTCCATGGACAATCACAATACTAGGACATCATGTTCTGTATGCCTACCTTGGACGAAGTATAGAGACAGGATGGCAGCAACACTTACAATCAACAAGCAACATGTACAGTGATTTCTCAGTACATTTTTGCATAAGTGGAAAGTTATGTTAAAAGTCAGCATCAGAAGAGAAATGTTAAGTTAAAATATACGTTTTAAAATTGAGGTACTAAGGGGGCCCTGTCATGCTCTACTACATATTTTTGTGTTCTATATGTTCTGTAGTGAAAAATTAACACATTTGTTTTTCACAACTGTAAGGCCTAACTCTCCCATTGAAGTTACCTTTTTACAGTTAATAAGTGATACCATTTGTTTTGGCGCAGGTAGAAATATCATGTTTGGCATCTACAGAATTGCAATTCAAAATTATTTTAAATGGTAAAGTCTGATTTTAAGTCACAATTCTGAAAATGCTGATTTTAGGAAGTATACTTTACTGTCACCCTAAGTGGGACAGGTATGTCCAGACGTGGGTCCCTTGTACATTGTGTCACTGGAATCAAGCTGTGGCTCGTTGTTAAGCCTTAACTATGGTGAAGCTGGCCTGTGCTGGACTGGTCCCAGTAGAGCAGAGTCAACATTGATTTGCATAAGGCTGGGTCCAAAATGTGGTTCCATGGCATGCAAAAAAAATGATGGATTGGTAGGCAGCCACAGTAAGTACCAGTGGCTGTGATTAATTCAAGCATTCCATCCATCATTTTTTAGTATACTTTAGTGTCGCTCTAATTTGGAGAGGTATGCCCAGAAGTGGGTCTCTCACACACTGTATCACTGGAATCAAGCTATACCTGGCTGATTAGCCCTTACTAGGGCAAAGTCAGTCCTTGGTTGCTTGTATTCCAGTTCAGGGAGGACCTTGCCTGGCATTTCAGGCTGAATTGTTCCCACTGGAGCAGGGTCAAGGCTGATTGGCATATGGCTGGATCCAAACTGAGGGGGCATAGTGTGCAAAATAAAAATGGATTGGAATGCGGACCCAAGTAATTTCCAGGGGCTGCCATTAATTCAAGTATTCCATCCATCACTTTTTTATACTTTAGTGCCACCTTAGGTTGGGTGGATATGCCCAGATATGGGCCTATGAACACTGTGTCACTGGAATAAAGCTATACCTGGCTGGTGAGTCCTAACTATGGTGAAACCAGCCCTGGGTCGCTTGTATTCTGGTTCAGGAAGGACCTTGCCTGGCAGTTTGGGCTGGACCGTTCCCATTGGAGGAGGGTCATAGCTGATTTGCATATGGCTGGGTCCAAACTGAGGTGGCATGTTCTGCAAAATAATAATAGACTGAGATGCAGCTCCAAATAATAACCTGTGATTAATTCAAGCACTCATCCATCAATTTTGTATAGTTTTAGTAAGTTTTCATTTTCTTGTCCTAACCATTGGATGCCTGCAGCCCATTTTCTGGGTGACATGTCTAGGTGTAGCTGGCAGTTTACCTTTGTGTATTTCTCCTAGACATTCACACAGTAAAGGGATTGGGAGTTGACCAAACGGTAACGAAGGATCTGTGCACAGCCCCACTTGCACTTGAAAGAGGCTATCTCAGCCCACACTCAAAGAACTTCACACTAGACTTTTGTGTCTGCAGACTTCCTAGAACCAGGCCAGGGAGGAAGGAAATTCTGAAGTTTTTTGCACTTGAAAGCAGTTATAACATTGGAACCTTCATATCCATTCTTCAGTGCACTTCTGGTCCTGTGGAGGGCTCTCAGAGGACTGCCCTGCTGCCTGTGGTCTGCTCTGTACTTTAGAAGAGTGCCCTGCTGCACCAAGAGTCCTGCTCCGCTGCCTGAAGCCTGCCTTGGAACTTTGGAGGACTGCCCTGCTTCTTGAGATTTGCTTTTCTGCTTTAACCCAGGATCACCAGAATGGCTCCAAGGGCTAGGCTGCACACCTTCTGATCAAAGCTGCAGGGACAGAAAAGGCTCCAACCATCTGGAACCCATGCCTAGACTCAGCCTGAGTGAGTCCTGACCCTCCAAATGTTGGCTGCCAGTCGTGGACCCTTGGAAGAGGTCCTAAAGGAGTTGTGTTAGCCCAAATCCAAAACGTAAGAATTTCCTGGCAAAAAGTAACCTGACAACTGAGAGGAGATGGGGACATACCTGCTTGACGCTCTGCCCAAGGTGCATCACCGGTCAGCCTGACTTTGCAGTAACGTCTGCTATGTTCTTTTCTACTGCAGCACATCCTGTTCAGCGGCTACTCACAGAAAGGGTATCCAGCCTTGTTTTGTCGGCTACAGCCTGAAGCCTCATCCCGCTGAAGATTTTTAACTTCACAAAAGAGACTTAGGGGTCAGACTGCCATATTACGAGTTATGCGGGCCTATGGAACAAAGACCACAGCGGTTCCACCACCAGGCAGCACAGACCGCTGTGGTTACGAGGCAGCACAAAAAGGCTGGAGACGGCAGTGTTTCCCCCAGACACATTATGAGGTTCCACACCACCAATGTGACCATGGCGGTCCAGCCACTTTGTCTCGGAAGTCGGAAACTGACAATATAAAGGAGACACTCACCTGCTAGCAGCTTTACACGTCCGATGCTGTCATGGAAACCATCACTCACGTTGTGCCGCTGTTGCTGATTAGTGGTGGAGCACAAAATCAACACCTCTGTGGGTGCAAACTACTGTAAGTGCACACACCTACCTGTTTCATTATGCTCAACAACAGATGTTTGCACCATTGTTTACATGAGATGGAGGTCATGCATCTACATATACAACTCACACACTCACATTCTACACAGGCCACAGTCTGTTGTCACTAAACACACTTTGACCGCCAGGCCTGATTCGACGGTTGCACCGCCAACAGGCTTGCGGTGCAAACCTTGGTATTACGACCGCGGCGGAAGCGCCGCGGTCACACTGGCGGGACCGGCAGTTTACCACCACGACCGGCGGTCTTCTGCCACGTTGGTCCTGGCGGTTATAATCCTCCAGGGCAGTACTGCTTGCAGCGCTGCCCAGGGGATTACGAGTCCCCCTCCCGCCAGCCTTTTCATGGTGGTAAGAACCGCCATGAAAAGGCTGGTGGAAAGGGGAGTCGCGGGGCCCCTGGGGGCCCCATGGAACTTTTCACTGTCTGCATAGCAGACAGTGAAAAGCGTCACGGGTACAACTGCACCCGTTGCACCGCCGGCTCCATTTGGAGCAGGCTCCCGTGTTGCTGCCGATATCCCCGCTGGGCCGGCGGGCGGAAACTAGGTTTCCGCCGGCTGGCCCAGCGGGGATGTCTTAATGTCCACTGTGGGAGTGCGGCCGCATTGGCGGCCGTACGGCGGTTACAACTTGGCGGGCGGCGGTTGCTGCCCGCCAATGTTGCAGTGAGGACCTATGTATCAATATGGCATGGAACACAAGCACCACTCCCAGCAAAAAAACCTTCAATGGACACATACATCACACACATCACAGTGCAATGTAACGACAAAGGACAAAGAGCACTATGCTGACAATACTTGCACAATTTGGATGGGGTATCGGGGGCACTCAGGGAAGGACGGTGCACTGGGACACCTATCACTTTGCACAGACCCTTCAAATAACATGTACACAGGAAATGGCCTTACATCTGTCACAGGGACAAACAGTACCATACACAAATGACATGCCCATCTGCACAATGTGGAAGTACATGTCAACAAAGCACTTATAACTCCAACTGCATGAGACATACGTCTACAGGAACTAGCTGCAAGCGACACAAATCTAAATGGACACATACACAGTCAAATGCAAACAAAGCTAGTACAAGTGAACACACTCCATGTCTGTACAAAGAAAACTTGAGCCCCTACACATGAGCCGACTGTACAGTCCTTATCAGGGTGACAAGTCTACCACTATACATACTGACTTTGGACAACAAAAGATGAAATACTTACCATAACAAACAGTACACAGTGCCATGACACCATCATTGCATTTACACCCACATATCTATACACTAAGCATATACCCTTGTCTTGGGGGGCACCAGCACTGACAAGAAAGTCAGATACCGCAAACAGCAGCAAGCAGGCTGAAACGCACCCAACTCTAGGCAGACAGCACAAGTCACTCACGAACAACATTAAGGTAGAAAAGGAATTGAAGGACTAATGTATACTCAAAGAAAATAACTGTTTAGGTTTAATAACTATAAAATTGGAAAGGCCATTGGCCAGTCCATACAATGTCCAAGCACAGTGTTGTGCCTAAACTTGATTCCCAACTGCCATGGAACCTGCACTGGAAGGGGCATCAAGGGGGCAGGCAGGCACCTCAGGGATTATCTGAGGGAGGGTGAGGGGGTCAGATTTGGGAGGGGGGATTTGGGTTTGGGCTTGGGAGGGTGGTCCTCTTTTTGGGAGAGGTAGGCTTCTTCTAGGGGTGAGTGATATGGATACTTGGGGGTGCAGGGGAGGCCTAGGGGTGGAAGAGAGGGGCTGGGAGGTAGTTGAGGCCTCTTGGGTTTGGGACGGGGGAGGAGGAAACAGGGCAAAGGGTAAGCAAAAAAAGTGTCTTAGGGATGGTCAGCAGAAGGGGGTCATGATTTGGAGGTTGAGGGAGCGGTTGTAGGCTGTGTTGGTGTGGATGTCATAGGTGCGTGCTCCTTGGAGGTGTGCTTGTGTGTGTCTGTTGGGTGGGTGAGTCAGTACGTTTTTGTGTCTTGGGGACTGGGAGGTGGAGGTGCTGGGGGATGGAGTGGTGGATGTGTGTGTGGCTGTTGGGGTGGTGCCTGCAGGTATGCTGGATGAGGTGGTGTATGCCTGTCTGTAGTTGTGGAGTGTGTAGGCTGTGGTGCTTGTGGTGGATGTCTGGGGTCTGCTGGGGTGGTGTCTCCAGGTGTGGTGGGTGTGTCATTGACTGTTGGTGTGGTGCCTGTGGGTACGTTGGATGTGCTGTGTGGGATGATGGGGGTGGTGTCTAGGGAAGTAAGTTGTGACTGTTGTGCCTGTGGTTTGCTGTTGTTTGCTTTTGTGTTTTGTGGTGCCTGTGTTTGTGTGTGCTCCTCTTGTGTGTTGATGTGGATGTGTGCAGAGCTATCTGTGTGCTTTAGCTAGGTAAGGGAAGTGGGGATTTGGAGTGGGAAGAGGGAGGTGGAGGGGGATGAAAGGTGGGGGGTGTGATGCTATTAATGATGTTTGACCAATGACTTTGTGTTTCACCACTGCGCATATTAGTTGCTCAATGTTCACCAGTAGCACATTGTATGTTTTGTTCAGCCTAGCCGCCTATTGGCTTTGACATGGCATTAGCCATTACTTTCTGTATTCAGTTTAGCCGCCTATTGGCTTTGACATTGCATTAGCCATTACATTCTGTATTCTGCCTATTGGCTTTGACATGCTGTATTCAGTTTAGCTGCCTATTGGCTTTGACATGATATTAGACATTGCATTTTGTATTCAGCTCAGCTGCCTATTAGCTTTGACATGATATTAGACATTGCATTTTGTATTCAGCTTAGCTGCCTATTGGGTTTGACATGATATTAGACATTGCATTTTGTATTCAGCTCAGCTGCCTATTGGCTTTGACATGACATTAGACATTACATGTGATATTTAGGTTAGCTGCCTATTGCCTTTAACGTGGAGTTAGACATTGCAGTTGAGAATCTAAGCTGTATTTTTCCAAGCTGTGTTTTTCCACAAGATGAACCAAGCTGTTTTCTTCGCACAGCAGACTTGACATGATAAGAGAGAGTACATTTGGTATTTTCCTTTCTGCTCAGGCTTGGGAAGAGGAGAAATCTAGGAGATCTGGCCAGTCTCCAAAGGCTTGCGTAGTTTTCCCGAGTCTGAGAGGAGGGGGCACGCTTTTGTAAGGATGGCTCGGGCTTCAGAGAATTAGATTCAAATCTGCTTGACTTCGGGCTGGAACTCGGTGCCAGTTGCCAGTCTCCCGTGTGGGTAGATAATCTCTTTCTCGCAGTTGACCGGAGTCATCAACTTGCAGACCCCAGAAAGATGAAGCTGTAAATAGTTTCTCACACGGTGAAGTATTTGTTTTGCTTTGCATTCAATAACTTATCAATATCTTATATATACTGTATAACCTGCTGTGTACATTGCAACTGAGAAGTACTGTGATATATTTTGTTTTCATTGCTGCGTACTCATTTGAACGTGTGCTTGAAATCTATTAATTCGTCTCTCACGAACTTGTGGGTGGGGAAGAATTAACAACAATAAAGGTCTTCTTTGAACTCAGAAGTGCATTCTTGATATGTTCTGTAAGCTCTGATACGAGATAAGAAGGAAAGCAGAACAGGGGGTGACTGGCTGCCATCAGTGTGGAGGCCAGAGCATGAAAAGATATTTGTAGATCAGGCATTGCATCATGAATGCCTTCCAGGAATGTAGTAGTCTGTTGTAGCTGACATGCCAATCCCTGGACGGCATTCACAATGGCTGGCTGTCTCACAGAGATACTTCTCAGGAGGTCAATGGCTTCCTCACTGAGGGCAGCAGAGGTAACTGGGACTGGGCTGGGGCAGAGGTACCTGTCGCTAAGGAGATGCCCACCCTCTTGCGTGAGAGAGCATGGCCAACTGGGCAGGGAGCAACAGGGAGGGCAGTGATAGAATGGGGGGTGGAGGACAAGGATGGTACAAGGGGATGCCCCAATGGGTCCGCCACCACTAGGGAGTATCCGCTTGAGGAAGAATCCGATGATGATGATGATGTTGCGGTCTCCGTGTGGCACTCCCCTTGCAGTTCCTGGGTTCCTCTGTGTCAGTGGTGTCTTGAGCCGAGGTCCAGCCGAGGCCCATCCTTTAGGGCGGAGGGGCCACCCCCCTACCTTTTGCCCCTCATGAAGAATGCCTGTCAGGCTGAGGAAAGGTCAGCCTGACAGACTCTCTTCATGTTCAGCTCAGGCAGCCAAGAGCGAGACATGCATGATTTGTGCAGACTCCTGGCTGCCTGAGCTGAACTTTGCTGGGCTGAAGAGGTCACAGCTCCTATGGGTGTGACCTCCTCGGCTCAGCAAAGGTGCCTTAAGGCCCTTCCCCTTGGTGACGAGGGGAAGTGTCACTCATTGACTCTGACCTAGCTGCTTCAGGTTTTAGCCCTGAAGCACCCAGGGTGAATGTCAATCAGTGACACCTTGTCACAGAGTGGGGTGGGGTCAGAAGTCTCACTGACCCCATCCTACTCTGTGACGAAGTTGGGACTGCTGCCTTCCCTCACTGGCTGACCTAAGGTCAGCCAGTGAGGAAAGGCAGCAGTCCCAATCCTCCTGGGACCTCCGATGCTGAAGGTGGGTGTGTGTGCATGTGTGTTTTTTTAAATGAATGTTTGGTGCGTGCGTGTATCTTTGAATGTTGATGAGGGTTGTGAATGGATGTGCGTGTGTGTGTGAATGAATGAGTGTGAGTGTGCTTCCCGCCCGCCCCCTCCCACCTAAAATTACTGGCTGCCACTGCTAAGGTCCCGTGGCTAGATGTTCCCCAATCGATGGTGCCCCCTCTCCTTTGCTTGCCAGTGCTGATGCTGCAATTACAAAAAAATAGGATTATCACATGTCCATCATCACACTTGAACAGCAGCTCTGGTTAGCATATATTACCATGATGTCATGTAGGCCTCAGCAAAAAGCTCCATCTAAGTGACCCAGACACGTGCACACTATATGCATGCATTTCATCTGAACTGTCAACAGCACACCACAGAAAAATAAGGATCTCAGACAACTGCAATTGCATGGCTGACGTTTTGCAATCACAATGACCATTCAACAATTAGGAGACACTAATACCCTCAAAGCTTTGGCCCATGGAGCAGACCACAGTCACCTGTTGGCATACAATCGTAGGCCAATACAATGTGCATTTCCACATGTCCCTCACAAGGTCATGCACACATATCTTTGTAACATACATGATGACCCACCAATGAGAACTGATGATACAAATTCATGCCACGTTGATGACAACAGTACCATATCCTGGTGAAGGTGGCATGGAAATACCTATTTCAGACTGGAAACATATCAACAATGTATTTTTCACAAAGGTAAATGTGTCCCAATAGAGTCATAGAGGTGGTATTAATGTTGCTAAGGTAGGCCACACATTTGGCATGGAAAAGGGCACTGTAGACATCATGTGCAATATGTCAGGGAGAGATGTCCCCAATATACACAAGACAATAAATCAGCAAGCCCCATGGTAATCACCACTTATGTCTGGCACATCTTACTATGACATACTCTGAGTGTATCAACAAAAGCCATTAGTTCCTTGAATTTTATAGAGGCTCAGAGATTTACAAAGACTTGTAGAAGGCCCTCGACATGTTGCCCAATAGGAAGCTACATCACTTTCCCCATTGTGGACATGCAAACCCAGATGTCTGTCTGTGGATGAATGGCTGTACCCAAACACATGTGATTTCAACAAAAATGCAAGTCACTCCATGATGCTGGCCAACAGTCAGGGCACAAACCTTACCCATTACACATGTGCAGTGCACTTTTCAACTTGACGCCACATCAAGGACATAGATATTCACATAGTGGCTCTAAACCCTAGGCCTATCGGTCAGGTCCATAACTGCTACTGCAGTTTTACATGCCAAATGATATGCAAAGTTGTGTGAGGGTATGTGTCCGCCAAACAACAATGACACACTCCTGTATGTGGCACAACATGGAAAGTATCTCTATTGTAAATGTTCTATTCCACAAACAGTTTGCCATGGACATATACTGTATGTGAGGGAATACAGACAACATCAACATAGGTAGACATGCATTAAGCTACAGCTTACAAATGTTTTTTAATGAGGAGGGGACACAAGCTGACATGTAGGAACAAGGAATGTTGGCAAGACTGATGGCACATAAATCATGCCAATGGATACTCCCCACTTACCAAGGTAAAGTATTGATCTATAGCTGCATTCAAAGAAGAATGTAAGCCCTGTCACGTGTTTGCTGGACACCTTCACATTACAGACTGCAGTAAGGCACCAGCATCTATCATACGATGAAGACAACTAGCTTCTGGGTGGCAGATACCTACATGTACATTTACCCAGAAACATGGCAGAGGACACTGATCCATCACCTACTTACCTTTGGCCTGCAACATTTAAGAGTAGTATTCTGTTGCAAAGAAATTATGCCCACAACAACAAACAGTACTTGATTGATTAATGTACACACTCATGTGTCATCCATGCAGAGCAAGTGGTTTCTGCATTGCACCCAGTTTTGTCCTAGGTCCCTGGCACAATAGGCAAGGGACATCCGTACACAACACATGACATGGATAACAAACAATCATCCATCTACTGTGTGACACATGGCTCATGCCTAAGCATTAGGTGGAGCTGTCAGAACCTGACTCAGTAACTTGGCAATGGGACAGGGAGGAATATGCCCTGTACTCACCCCTTTGTGGCTGCTGTGCTACTCTCAAAAACCCGTCAAGCTCCAGATAGATCACCACCCGAATGAAAGCCATTAGAGGGGTTAGTAAGTCAGCCCCAGCTGGGCCTCTGTGATTTTCAAGACCCAGCATCTCAGGCCCTCCCACCTTTTTCTGCTGTGGATGCTCTGCCAGTTGTGGACCCCCAGAGTCCACACTTTCTCTGTGATGGCTTTCCATATTGCTTTCTTTTGATAAGCATTGAGCAGAATGGATTCGAAAGACACATTATTCACATATTCACAAGTCTCACCACAAATGCTTGGGTCATATACATGTCAGTAACATGAAGCTAGAACTTTCCTATATGTCAGTACTCCTAGAGTGTGGCACATAAACTCCAATAGGTACAGGGACATTACTACAGACATGCATTTCCCAATCTCCAGACAACCCACCACCCTGCTCAAGCTCTACAATGACTAAGCAAGCGTACCGAGATCATGTGGGACATGCTCTAGCATCCTGGCTGAGATGTGAGCTACGATGAGACACATCACACCTCTTTGGCATCTGAAGTGTAAACGTCCATGGCATGAATGGACCAACACATTCACACTATGGAGAATAACTCTCTCCATGCAGTCCCTATAGGCTACTGCCAGAGTACAAACTCAAACATCACACATGGTTAGCCATGAAGGGACTGGCATGATGGGTTCAGAAAGATTCAACCCTGTCGATGTGTGGACATGTTAAATTACAAATGCAGGCTCATGCCACTTCAGTGGGTGGGGTTCTGTGTTATCTACCTGTACCACAGAACACACCTCTGGACATATATGGCCATCCTACAGAGATGGAATCCAACATACAAAGGCATTCATTGTATAGTTTCAGGAGGTGACCAAAGCTACTGAGTCACATATCATGGCCTCCCAGGAATCAACACTCTGTCTGCACTGTGTGATGACATTTATGCAATAAGCCTGTACAGGACAAATATGGCCAGTGTGAAGGTGATAACAGGGCTGTTGAAGTAAGATACCAGTCACGAGTCAAAGACACACATTGACAATCATGCTCTGTGCAACTGTGGACTAGATCAGCGACTCACCTCTGGACCCATTTCTAATCTAATCAAATGAATGAGGAATTCTGGACAGGTTTTGACACTAAAGCCTCATATTTCCAACATGACAGGATCTTCTGGAGTACATGGAGTGGGCACAGTGCCACAGTTGCATAGCCGCAGTGACTCTGCCCCAGCCTACACTAGGACCCATACTGGGAGATACATGTGACAGGCCATGGTCTCTGCAGGCTGAGCATACAGAACCTACATGACACTACATTCACATCACTTCCATGCATGACAGTACATCATGTAGCCAACAGCACATTGGAATGTGGTGTGTGTGCAAGCTGAAGGGCGGAGAAAGTCATGATATGCCTACCAAACAACAGTCTAGCAAGGGCAGATGTGTTAAGATATTTGTGTGGCAATTTACACATTGCTCACATTACTCACAACTGACTCATACAACATGCATACTCAGCTCATGCTGTCAGGCACGTACATGATGTCAGACATATATAAAAATCATGGGGAACGAGAGGTCAGTGGATGGCAGTAATGTCTCCTCATCTAGTTTGTGCATCCAACACAAGCGGGACCTAGGTACCCCAAAGTAACACCACAATGTGAATGACCCTCCCATTGATGCCACATAGACTGTACCTACAGGTCATGAGTAGCCAACCTGACACACATTGTCACATTGTAGCCTGTGAGAAGGGAAAGGATTGTGTAGTGTGGAGAAAACTGTGCACATGCGTACTTATCTGCTCCATTGATCTGTTCATACAGGGATAGGACCTTGTCAACTAGCATCTCTAGCTCCTCTGGAGAGAAGGCTCTACTCTATCACCTGCTGGACATAGTATGATTGCTGCCAGAGGGGGTACGCAGCAGTGGAGGTCTTGCTGGCAGCTGTGTCAAAAGTCAAGTGAGTGATTCTGCAGAACATGGTGGTCACGTCCACCACGTATGCGGTTGTCACCAACATACACAGCCATTGGCCCATGACTGCCACTGGCAACAAAGTAAGCCAATGGCTGTGTCCACTGGGGTTGCAACCGCCTTCCATCATGATGGCTTCCACTGTCAGTTGCAGACCATTCCTAATGTCCAGTGGAGTAGGTCAGGCAGCTGCCATTTTAGAGGCCTGCAATGTGGTATTGGACTTCACAAACTGTGTCACAGCTCTGAAAATGTTGTTTTGAGAACACAAAATGAATAACCTATCTTTTCATGTAGGTCCTACTTCTTGGACACCATTGTAGTATGTTGCAGCACACAGGTGGCACTTTACAGTGTGGCATAGTCCACTCCCATCAAAGGGCATTTCTGTGGTCTGGATATCCAGATATATTTCAAAGAGCATTTGTGATGCATTTAATTTGAGTTTTGTCCAGATACATATTGTGGACACGTGGTAAACCATGGGGGCCACATGTGACCCTTGTGGTATTAGCATGTGTGATGTCTACTGGTTACCATGTCTTACCCCTCTAAAATTACTTATCACATGTAATCGTTGACATGCATCATGTATGTAGCTGGGGACACAATGACTAATGATAGAACTCATTTCTTGTTATACATAGGTACCCAGGGAGAGGGAGGATGGGTCAATCATCTGTATACCATCCTTTGCCAGACCTACAGACCATGGAAGAACGCCATATTATCATGTACTACTGCCTGAATAGGCAAACAATAGTGGACTTATGTCATCAGTTGGAGCCAGATCTGATGCCAGCTATAAGTTATCCACCCGGCATACGACCCATTGTACAAATAATAACAGTATTGCACTTCCTAGCCACAGGGTTCTCCCAACATACAGTGGCATTGTCAGCTGGCATGTCACAACCTATGTTCAGTCCGATTTTGAAGGATGTCCTCTCAGCAATGTTGAAACATCTGGACAGATACATCCAGTTTCCACGTCACCAGGATTTAGCCCATGTGAAGCCTGACGTTTATGGTTTTGCACGCCTCCCTCATATGGTGGTGGCTATTGATGGCACACATGTTGGCTTGGTCCCACAGCATGCCAATGAACAAGTATACCGCAGCAAAAAGAACTTCCATTCCATCAACATAGGGCCTGGCTGGTTGGTAAGTCACATCTGCCCCGTTTTCTGTGTGGCAACGTCTGGTCCCACAATTCTGATAAGAGGGACTCAGGGACCCATTTGTTGCACATATGTCCCATTCCTTAAAATGAGACTCTGCATATTTAAACCGGTCTTGGTTATTGATGCCACTAAGGAATACAACTATGCCAGGGGAAGTCCGCATCACTGAGGTCCATTGAATAACAAGGCAGGTAGTGAAGCCCGCTTTTGGGCTCCTGAAGGCCAGATTTAGGTGTCTGGACCTGACTGGTGGAGCCCTTCTCTACTCACCAGGAAAAGTGTGTCAGATCACTGTGGCATGCTGTATGCTCCACAACATTACCCTACAGAGGCATATCCTGTACATCCCAGAAGGAGGGCAGCCTGTAGTGCCACCGGGTGAGCCTCCTGAAATGCCAAGTGAGGATGACAGTAGTGAAGAGGAAGGAGCTGACTTGCAGGAAGATCTCATCAATACCTGCTTTTCTTGAGTGTAAGTATGTCACATGATGTGATGACTGTGACTGTACGAAGAACTGTTGTTGTTAGAATGTGTGTAGTAGAGTGTTTTTGCAAGAACTGGGGAGTTAATACACTGCAATATTTAGTTAAAGTGCACATGAAGGGTTAGCCTTTGACAGATTCCCATACTGATGTAGCTATATCATTTTTGTCAGTCTTATTATAATATAATTTCCCTTCCAGGTGCTTACCATAGGAATTGGGTAACAGCAACTTTTTTCAAGCCCATACTCCTTGTTTTGTCTTTGTACAGGTACCTTCACCATGACATCTTCATGTGCGCATTTCAGAGTTATGACATTGGCAGGTATCTGATGCAGTTCAACATAGGATGTGGACATGGATTGTTCCAGGTAATGTAGGTCACAGATTTGGGGTGTATGAGATCTGTGCCAAGGCAGCTTAGACAGTGTTTGGGTGAAAGGTCAGTAGTGCACACTGTACTTGTTTAGTGTGCTGTGGTGGGCTGGTTGCATCATGTGTGTGATCGTGTAGCCATTAAATATGTTACCATGTGCAATCAAGGCACTCACCCTTCACATGGGCTAAACACTCTTTTTGAATGACCTATATGTAGCTGTACTTATGCTCATCACTGCAGGCAGCAGTGCCTGTGCCACAACACTTACATAGGTTTGTAACATACCACCATATGCATGGTCATTGAATCATGATGTGCCTCTGATCAGGGACTGTTGCACTGCCCTTTGTCTAAACCGTGGTATATGTGTTGTTGTATTGCTTTGGTGTGGTATGTAATAAGGCTCAAGCTGATTTCACCATCCACTTTTCTGTTTGCCTATTCTACAGGACAATGTCTGGCACGGCCCTTCCTTCCATGGCCTGGGGGTTGTACCATGGTCTATGTACCCTGACACAATGAGTCACCCATTCTTGGCTGTGACAGTCCAGACATTCTGACATCCTATGTGCTGTACAGTGCAATAAAATGTTTGGGGTGACCAGACACTTTTACCAATCTGTTTTTGTGTGTTGGTTTTAATCCTTTGCAGGACACTCTAACTGTAATACATCTATCCTTGCACTAGTATATTGTGCCTTTATCATTTGCTTTACATGGTCTTACATCTCAACATAACAAAATTTGAAACAGAAGTAAGCAGACACAAACTTTGTGTAAGGTAGTTTTTATTATAAAGTTGTGCATGGAATAAAAATAACGGACATGACAGAACAGAATAGTGAAGGATTCAGTCATGGTGAATGAAATCATTGTAGTAGATGCCACAGCATTGGAAGTCCAAAGTCCAGTGTACTCCTCCGATTGGGAATGGAAGGTGGTTGAGGAACAGTCAACAGAGTAAACATGTGGCACACAAAGGAAGTCATTTGGGAAGAGGTTACTTGCTGGCAGTGGTAGGTGTCTTGCCATGTGCACCTCCCAGATACTTTGCTGGATGTTCCCGCTTGCATGGGTGGGGACCTGCTTCTTCAGAGGCTGGGGATTCTGAGGTGGGTTCTTCTGCTGGCAGGGCCTCCCTTCCAGTGAATGGCACCGATGTTGACGTGCAATGTGTAGACATGCCAAAAAAAGGGGTGGAGTCTTGCTACTGATCCCTGCTCAGGGTATAGTTGATGTCCCTCAGCACCCCTGTTAGGGAGGCCATGTTGGTATTGTGGGTCTTCCACTGTGCATACCCTACCTGTATGAAATCCCTCTGCATCTGCCACATTTCATGGAGTTCAGTTAGTACCGGGCCATCACACCTTAGGACTCCTGAGAGACCCCCAAGACGTGGCTGATGGTGTCCTGGCCAGGACCAATCCCAGTGGCCTCATCCTGCTTGCCCACAGCATCCCTACAACACACCCCAGCCAATGTCAGCAGTGAGCATGTGCCACAGCAACCCAGTCCTCCACCAGAAGATGCCCTCAATGATGACAGCAACTCAGGATGTCCCGAGCTGGATGAACTCACTGGCCCATCTGGTACCACTGGTCAGTCGGCTTCCACATCCCACAGCCAATCCACCATTGGGCCCCCCTTCCGACTCCACAGCAGCCAGCCAATGTCCCCAAACCTCTGTCCCAAGGACAAGTCAATCAATAGTGTGCCCACCTGTACAAGGACTTGAGTCAACACCACACAGGCAAGACGTTGAAGGTCCTGGTGTAAGTGGAAGTGGGCACACAGTTCATGGGACAGAGGCACAGGGGGCCAGGGACAGTGGGAGGTCAGCTGTGTGCCAGGGAGGCCAGGCCCAAGGAACCAACTGCCCAGGAGGCACTCACACATGTCCTGGGGGCATACCAACCATCCTAGGACAGGATGGGCCAGGTGATCATATCATGCAGGAGAACCTGCGGTTGCAGTAGGTACATCACCATGAGGTCATGCAGCAGTCGCAGGGCCTAAATGCCAACATGGCCTTCATTGTAGGGGTGCTGTGTGACATGGCCAACACCATGCGGGAGAACAGAGCTCACCAACGGCCCACTTCCACTAGCCAGTCCACTGAGCAGCCATCAAAATCTGCTGCAGCTAGTGGACAGGAGGACCTGCAACACCACCCTCAGGCCAACAGCACCCCTTCCCCTACAGAAGGTGAACCACCCCACAAATGTTACTTGCGACCCAGACAGACCCCAGAGACTGTTGGCAAGACCAAGACCACCACCGGGAAATGAGCCCTTCCCAAATGTCCCCCTTGTATGCCACTGAGTCACCTTGCTAACTTTAGACTGCCATTGCTCCTTTCCATTGGCCCCATTGACACTGGACCTGTGCTACAAACCAACTGGGCCACTACACTGAAGTTTTCATCCCCAAATACCCCACTCTATTGCACTATCCATTCCTTTTTGTCACTTAAATAAACACCCTTGAACACAACTTTATTAATTTTGCTTTATCATACAGAAATTTGCAATCTACTGAATTGTATTCTCCTGTGCAAATGTCCTGTTATGTGCAAATCCATCCTACAAATGTGTATCAGCAGTCTGTAGTCATCACATCAGTACACAGTTGTGACCACACCAACATCTGGAAAAAGGGAAGGCATAAGTGACAGTCGATTGAAATGTAAAGGTACCAATTGGCACACTGCAGCTGCCACACAGCACTTAAATGAAATGGAGATATGAACAGAATTACAGTCTTACCTGAGTGTCATTGGAAGTACTGCTGTATAAGATGTGTCCTGTTGTCCACATCCGCCTCCGCTTCTTCACAAGTGCATTGTCTCCCCCACTACTCCTGCAGGTAGGGCACATGGCGTCAGAGGGCCAAATTGTGCAGCATGCAGCAATCCATCACTATCTGGCTGACGGTCTTAGGGGCGTAGCATAGGAATCCATCTGTTAGATGGAGGCACCGGAACCTGGCTTTCAGTAGACCAAACATGTGCTCAACAACCCTCCTGGTACGGCCATGTGCTTCATTGTACCGATTATCTGCCCCTGTTCTCGGATTCCTCACTGGGATCAACAGCCAGGACAGGTGTGGGTATCCGGAGTCACCTGGAAGTAGTGAGGGACACACATTACTCATGTACAATGGCATGGAATATGTCAGGAATTCCCAAGGTGCATCCTGCATGGTCTGTCAGCATCCCCAGGGATTAGGGTTAAATCATATCTCTGTTCTTGGTTAAACCTTCATGTTTCTAATTAAACATAATGTGCTGTGTTACACAATTGGTTTTTATCAATGCTTGTTTTACTAATGCTTGTTTGCTAATGTGAGCAGGTGTAGACATGTGCTTCTAAATTGGGTATGATGTAGACATATGCTTCTAATTGGGTGTGGTGACTCATCCACATGTGGAAACTCAACTGCTTTCCTGATTGGCTATAAATAGCAGAGTGAAGCATGCCTCCCTGCTTGGCTTTGTTTTGCTTCCTGATCTCAGCATCTGATTTGGCAGTCCAGCCCCTGCTGTCATCCTCGTATTCAGGACTTTTCAGGCAATTATTTTCTTCGTTCCTATACCAGCTGACACCAGGCATTCCTTCAGCACTCCGGAAAAGACTGCAGCTAAGGGACTAGTATTCTCCAGGGAGTTTATTCTTTGAGCGCTGCACTTCCCTAGGACATCTGGTGTATTTCAGACCTCAAATTTTGGCAGAGTGCTTATCTTGAAGAGACAAATGCATTTCTGAACATTCTACATTATTATTGTAGTTACTTGCCTAAATGTGCTTCAGGAACTCTGCTTGAGCTCAAGTACTACAAAAAGTGACAGTGCAATTTTAAAAGAGCATTTACGTGACTTTTCTTTCTCTAATAGCATAACTCTTGCATTTAAATTGTGTCATTCATGCCTGTGTTTCATGTTTGAGGAATTTGCTTTTGAAGGGTTTTTCACACACACAGTGAAACCAAATCAAACTGTGCCACCCTAACTGTTTAAACCCAGAGTGGTCATTTGTATTTCTTGGATTGTTTTTGTTCCTTTTAGTTTACCCCTATGCATGCAGGAAAGTTATACGTGATATAATTAATGCAATTGTTTGTCTTTCTAGTGCATGATAAGTGCAACCACAGTTCTAATTGTAGTGTGCAACAGTGAATCTCTGTGAAGCCAGCTCTAGTGTTGCAGTACTTATTGTTATGGTACTCAGTTTAGGTTTTTGGTAATGCAGTGTTAGTAATTGTGCCAACAGTGATTATTATCCAAGAAAAAGTGCTGGAGCATCCCTGTGTTCTTCTACCACACCCATGCCCATATCAGAAAGAGAGATTCAGATTCAAGGAAGTTGAGTGCACTAACTCTACTATCACTCTGTCAACAACAACCTGCCTCCCGAAGATACAGGGTGCCTGGCTGGACCAGCAAGACATGGCATTGTTTTGTCTCTTTCTCTTCCACTCCCCCTTTCCTTTTGGGACACCTGCCGGGGTTTCTGTGTCCACCAGGAAGTGCCGAGAGGTGTTCCAGGAGGTCAGGGGGCATACCATCGCCCCTGCAGACATCCTGCTTTTAAGGTGAGTGGCCCCATCTCAACAGAATACAACTCCCGTTGGCATACACTGTTATACACTGTGTGAAGAATCAAGCTCACCTATGAGCCACACTCTGTGCCTCTATAGTCAAGCCATCACCTGTGGGACGCTGCTATTCCTCAATACATAGGCGTCATGCACAGGTCCTGGCAAATTGGCAGTGACATGGGAGATGTATTGATCAACAAGGCACACTATCTGGACATTTAGAGAGTGGTAACTCTTCCTATTCCTGTAGACCTGCTCATTTGCCCTGGGAGGGACCAAGGCAATATGGGTCCCGTCAATGGCCCCAATCACATGTGGTATGTGTCCCATGGCATAGAATGCAGCCTTCACAGTGGGTAAATCATCACTCTGGGGGAATAAGATGTAGCTGCTCATGTGTTTGAGCAAGGCAGCCAAAACCCTTCCAAACACAATCGAAAACATTGGCTGTGACATTCCTGCAGCCAAGCCCACTGTCACCTGGAATGAACCACTTGCCAGGAAGTGGAGCACTGACAGTATACATACTACAGGGGGTATTGCTGTAGTGCTACGGATAGCAGGAGTTAGATCTGGCTTCAATTGTTGACACAGTTCAGTAATTGTGACCCTGTCCAGACGATAGATGAGTATGATGTGCCGGTCTTCCAGTGTAGCCAAGTCCACTAGGGGTCTGTACACGGGTGCTTGCCTCCTCTTCCGCAGTGGTAGGTATCTAAGTAAATCAAACATGAGATGTGTGTGACAACAGGAAGTATGGACACACAATATTGTAGTACACAGAGCATGTATGTATGTAGAAGACTGGAACTGTCTTGGTGTGTACAATCATTACCTATGACGCACATTAATTTGTCCAACATAAGTACCAGAATTAGGAAATGACAATCGCCTGTCCTGTATGCAGGGACAAGTGGAAGTGATCTCACTCTGCCGGCGTTTGGCTTCAAGGTGGAAGGCGGTCTGCACCCCGGTGCAATTCCTCATTGGCTAACATGGAGCTCTATGGAGTACAGGAACCAATGATGATCAACGCCGGTGGTGACGGTGTTCACCACCGCGGACGTGACTGTCATTTTCTCTGTACCATTTTCTCTGCACCACTTCACTTGATTCCTGACTCTTTGGTTCAACATCTCCACTGCGTGTGCTGCTGTGTCCTGTGTCTGGAATCTGCGATGGCCCATGCTACAGGGGAAAGGGCCCCAGCCTTCACATCCAAGGAGTTGGAGAAGCTTGTGGATGGGGTCCAACCCCTGTATTGGCATCCAGGCCAACAGGTGAGTACATCATGGGTATGTTGGATGCAACATAGCTGCATGAAGATGTATGTGTGTGCTGGCTGGTTGTCATTTGGGGGGGTTTGGCTGCATGCAATGTGTATGCAGAGGCGCTGGTCATGTGTGTGCTTAATGTGGGTTCTATGCAGTATGTAAGCCATTTCTGTTACAGTATGGAGTGTTGAGTTCATGCTGTCTTTCTGTCTGTCCCTCCTCTGCAGGTCAGCTTCCATCAGAAGAAAGGGTTGTGGTGTGCCATCCCCAAGGACGTGCAGACCCTGGGTATTCATAGCCAGCAGAGCACCCATTGCATTGCAGGAAACAGAGGGAGGACCTGAAGCGCTGGGCCCGGAAGACCGCAGAGGCCCAGTTGGGGATGGCCTCCAAATGAGGGAGGGGTACCCGTCAGAGCCTGACCCCCCCTAATGGCCCGCATACTGGCGGTGGCCAATCCTGAGTTAGATGGGCGCTTGAGGGCAGCACAGCAGCCACAAAGGGGTGAGTACACACTGCATGGTATTTTGTTTTTGTTGCCTGCCATGGGGTTTGCGTGCACGGTTCTAGTTAGTGGACGCCCCAATATGCTGGTTTAGCTATTCTTGTGTGGTCCTGCTTAGCAATGTAGGGAGGTATATATATTTGGTATTGGTAAGTTGCCAGCAGACATGGCTTAGTGAGTCCCAGTAGGTGTGCAGATGGTAGTGTTTGGGTTCTTTACTGCTGTTGTACCCAGGTAACAGTTTGTCATTGTGGTCCAATCTGCACAGTGTTACTCCCAGTGAGTGAATGTGATGTGTATGCCATATGTGCTGTTGTTGCTGTGATTGACCCTGTGCTCTGTTTCTTTCTCCCCCACCCTCTCTCCTTTTCCCATCCTGTCCTTGTGTGCATTAGCATCATCTGGCAAAGGAGCAGGGGCATGGGCGAGTGGGGAGCTGCAGCCCACGGGACCCTGGAGGCACAGTCCAACAATACGAGGGGACCAGTGAGTTGGAAGGCAAGGGGAGCACCATGAGGGAGACTGGAGCAATGACATCTGACTCAGATTCCTTCTCCGATGGAAGCTCCCTGGTGGTGGTGGATCTCTCTGCGACCACCCGAGGTACCCGTGCCTACTCACCTTCAACCCAGGCACCTCAGGCCCTGCCCCAGTCAGCCCTGCTGCCCTCACTGAGAAGGCTATTGACCTCCTGAGATCCATCTCTGTAGGGTGGCCAACCATATTGAATGCCATCAAGGGGCTGGCATCCCAGATGCAGCAATGCAATGCCTACCTGGAGGGCATTCACAGGGGCTTGGCTGCCCTACAGAGATCATTTCAGGTTCTGGCCTCCTCTTTGAGGGCAGCCAGTGTCCCTGGTTCTTCCGTCCCCCCTCCAACTACCTGTTCCAAGTCCTAAATCCATCTCCCCAACCCATCCCATGCACACAATCTGACAAGCATGCACCCAAAATAACAGACAGGACTCACACATAGGCAGCACACTTCACTCCATAAGCACACACAGCCAACACACAGAAGCACATACAACAGCAACCACTGCCTCCACTGCCTCCCCTCCTCCCTCACAGTCACATCAACACTCACACCTGCATGCACTGCATCATCAGTCCAAAATCCTGCCACCTGTACAGCCTTGCCCACAGTCACCACAACAGCAGACATGCAGACTAGCACCCCATACACCACATGCACAGTCACCACCACCACCATCACAACCTCATGTAGCACAGCCACCACACTTGCAGACACCACAACAACATACATAAACATGTCCTGTAGGTCCTTTTCCACCCTGTCTGCCCCCCTTCAAAAACACATAAACGCTCCCACTCAGACACTCAACAGCCATCCACCTTACACACGCACACTGTCCATGCACCTGCACCCAAGTCCAGCACACCTACTCCTCCTACAACCACTCCCTCTACCTCCACTCCCACAACCCGCCCCAATGGACCTAAGAAACATTTCCTTTCCTGTCTTGACCTCTTCCCTCCTCCCCTCCCATCCTGTCCGTGTTCGTAAGAGAAATATCCCTCTCCCCCAGCCCAGTATCGCCAGCTCCCAGGCCATTGCTGGGAGCTGGAGGTACTGGGCTGGGGGAGAGGGATCTCCTGCCACTACGTGGCACAAGAGTGGCACTCCAGCCCCCCGCACCAAGCAACCACCTCGCTCCCTAAACAATGCTGTAAGGACCCGCCCCCTCTGAAACTCAAGTCCAAGGACCCCCCTAATTGGCCCTGTGGCCACTAATTGACTATAGACTGGGCATTGGCCCTTGCTGTGTATATATGTGTATATATTTATATATATATATATATATATATATATATATATATATATATATATATATATATATATATATATATGCCAAAAATACCTTAACTTTTAATACATTAGTGAGATCATAAACAAACAAACAGGAATCCCCTGAACAAGGTCCGGTGAGACCGAAAGGCGTCAGGGGATTCCTGTTTGTTTGTTTATGATCTCACTAATGTATTAAAAGTTAAGGTATTTTTGGCACAATGACAGAGTGCGGTTTTCTCTTGCTAAAACAGAAAGAGAATCTTGTTTTCTGAAAATATGGTTGTCCTGCCTCAAACCAGCACCACCGGAGAATGAAGTGCGCCGTAACACGCAGATCAGGACATCTTTTCTTATATATATATATATATATATATATATATATATATATATATATATATATATATATATGTGTGTATATATATGTGTGTGTGTGTGTATATATATATATATATATATACATATATATATATATATATATATATATATATATATATATATATATATTAAAGTGAGCGCGCTCTTCCCACATAAATTAGTGGTTGGGCCAGAGGTATGTGTCCTGACTTTCTTTGCTCCTGGGTTATGTTGATGATGATGATTAAATCTGCAGATATTTCTCGGTGTGTGGAATGTGTGTATGGTGTGTGTTGTGCGTGTGGGTGTGTCACTCTCTCCTCCCTATCTTGTGTGCTAGGCGGTTGTACTCACGGTCGTCGTAGGTGTTGCTGCTCCTGGTCTGCCATTGCGTTGTACATCATCAGCAAGACTTCCAGTTCGGGTTCCATGGCGGCCACGGACTCCTGTGTGTCCCTGGAGGTGAGTGTCTCCTTTTATATGATGTGTTTCCGCCAGGCTTTTGGTGGCGGTGGTCCCCCCCCAGAAATCCTGGCGGTCTGCTGTGTCATAATATGGTGGGTGGGTTCTTGTCTTCCGCCAGCCTGAAGATGGCTACCACCATGGTCAGTGGTTGTGTCACGACTTATGTGTTGCTTGCGCCAGGAAACCGCAGATCTAGTGGCGTGGGTCTTGAAGGTTCGGCTTTGGCCCAGAAAGGGGCGACTCTTTCTAGTAGCCACGGTGCTGTCGGCAATGGAACCGCCAAGAACAGACCGTGCCCTTTAGAAATAGTGCCAGAGGGAAAAACCCCAAAAGGGGAAAAAACCTCCAAACAGTGGATTCCTGAAACAAGAACAAAAACAGGAATCAAAAAGATACAAAAATGCTGGTAGATACAAATTGACAAGATCCAGAACCGAAGGCTAGAATCAGGAGCGAAGACACAATCAGAGCAGATAGTGTTGCAGCGCAAGGAAAGAGAAAAAACAGAGCCCTTATATACCAAGAAACAGGAAGTGACCAACAGGAAGTAAAAAGACACCATCTTAGATAGGGAAGAAGTACATAGGATAGAATAGAACAGGAACCATAGAAAATAGGGAACAAGGAATGCTGGGAAGAAAAAAGGTAACATGGGAAGGGGGAAAGACATAAAGAAAGGACAGAAAAATGCCTCAGGAAGGAAAGAAGAAAAGAAGAAGAAAAAGAAACAGGTAAGGAGAGGTCAAAGGAAAACGGGGACGCAACAAAAGGCAGAGCGAGGCCCCAAGTAAAATCTGGGGCCTCGCGCTGTGCAGAGAAGGCTCGGGGCGCGCCGCGTCCTGAGAACGCGCTGTGCGGTGCGAGCCGAATGCTCGGCTTGCGCCGCGTGGCGCGGCGCGACAGTAGGTCCCCCCCCCGAAGGTCCAGGTTTGAAGGGAAACAAACGATGAAAACGAGAAATCAGAAGAGGGGCGTGAACAGAAGATGCATCTTCCCAAGAGCATTCACTAAGAGGATAACCCTTCCAGTGAATCAAATACTGAAGACGTCGGTGAAAAAGGCGAGAGTCACAAATCTCCTGAACCTCATATTCAGGGGCATCATTCACCAACACAAGAGGAGGACAAGGAAACTGACGAGAGAAAGGATCACGGACAAAAGGTTTGAGTTGGGATACATGAAAGACCGGATGAATCTTCCAAGTATGAGGCAAGCGAAGACGAACAGTGACAGGATTGATCAACTGAAGAATACGGAAAGGCCCATAATAGCGAGGCGTGAACTTATTCAGAGAAAGGCGAGAGGGCAAGAATTTGGAAGAAAGCCAGACTTTATCTTGAGGGTGATAATCTGGAGTGGGTCCACGTTTTTTGTCAGCGATCTTCTTCATATATCTCTTGGTGTTCAATAAATTAGATCTAATGAGTTTATGGAGTTGCAGGAGACGTTTGGAAAAAGAAGTAATCGCAGGCAGAGGAGAGGTAGATTGAGGAGAAGTAGGAAAAGAGGTAGGATGATAGCCATGGGAACAGAAAAAAGGAGTGACCTTAGAGGCACTATGGACAGTATTGTTGTAGGAATATTCAGCAATAGAAAGATAAGTGTTCCAATTGCTTTGGGTGGAATTACAAAAGCAGCGAAGGTATTGTTCTAATCCTTGGTTTAAACGCTCGGTTTGCCCATTGGTCTGAGGATGGAACCCGGATGATAGTGCTATATTGATGTTTAGTGTCTTGCAAAAATGTCTCCAAAACCGAGAAATATACTGAGGCCCCCTGTCAGACACAATTGTATGTGGAAGTCCATGGAGACGGAAAATATGGTCGATAAATATCTGGCTCAATTCTTGGGATGTAGGCAAATTCTTTAGGGCAGTGAAGTGAGCCATTTTAGTGAAAGAATCAACAGTGACCATGATAACCTGGTTTCCAGCTGATGGTGGAAGCGAACACATGAAGTCAGTGGAAATAGTATGCCATGGAGTTGGTGGAACTGGCAAAGGCTGTAGTAATCCTGCAGGTCTGCTACGGGGAATCTTGACTTGCGCACATATGGGACAAGCCTGAACGTATCTTTCAACATCTGATTTCCAGGTAGGCCACCAGAAAGATCGCGAAAGAAGTTCTTGTGTGGCCTTGATACCTCTATGACCTGCAATCGGTGAATCATGGCACATCTGTAATGCCTTGTCTCGAACTTTGTTAGTAGGGAGGAATAACAGATTTTGATGATAATAGTATCCTTCCTTCTTGCGTAAAAAGGTTCTTAATTTCTCTATTTCACTATTAGACAGGCTGGAGTACTCCAGTTGTACCTCCTCCAGAAAAGATTGAGCAACTCCAATGATCTTACTAGGCTTCAGTAGAAACTGAGACGGGGAAGGAGTACAATCTGGATAACGGCGAGACAGAGCATCAGCCAGAATGTTTTGAGATCCAGGAATATAGGTGATGTAAAAGTCATACTGACTGAAGAAAAAGGCCCAACGGGCCTGGCGACTATTTTGGCATACAAAATTACTTAGACATTGCAGATTACGATGATCTGTTCTCACCTCGAAAGGCTCCTTGGAACCCATCAGAAACTGTCTCCATTCGATGCAGGCTGTCTTCAGGGCTAACAACTCTCTTTCTAGCACTGAGTAGTGTTGTTCTGCTGAAGAGAGAATATGGGACAAATAGAAAACAGGATGTTCAAGACCATCATCCTCTTGTAGTTGGAGTAAGACAGCCCCAATAGCTCTTTCGGAGGCATCGGTAACTACAATAAACTGTTTGTTGGTATCTGGGTGTCTTAAGATGGGAGCTTGAGTGAATGCCTTTTTTAAATCTTGAAAAGCTGTTTCAGCCGCCTTAGTCCAGACAAACCCTTGTTTAAGATTTTCCTTCTTTAAAGTATGGGTTATATGGCTGGTCTGTTTAGCAAAGTCTTGAATGAACTGCCGGTAAAAATTTGCTAATCCTAGGAAACATTGTGTTTCTTTAATAGAAGAAGGAGAAGGCCAATCGAGAATTGCTTGTACCTTTTCTTGGTCCATAGCTATGCCGGTGGGACTTAAATGATAACCCAGATACTTGACTTCCGTCTTATCGAACTCACATTTTTCGGGCTTACAGGATAGTTGATGTGCTCGGAGTCTTTGAAGGACTTGTTTCACATGAGCAGAATGGAGTGCGGGATGTCTGGAGAAAATAAGGATGTCGTCTAAGTAAATTACGACTGTCTGGTTCAAGGGATCGGAAAATATGGAGTCCATAAATCTTTGAAATATTGCAGGGGTGTTCGTAAGACCAAAGGGCATGACTTTATACTCAAAATGACCAAACGGTGTCCTGAATGCTGTTTTCCATTCGTCTCGTTCTCTTATACGTAAAAGGTGGTAAGCTTCCCGAAGATCCAACTTGGTAAAACGTTGAGCCCCTCTGACTGCTTCTAGAATATCCTTGATGAGGGGCAAAGGATAACGATCCTTGATAGTTATTTTGTTTAGGCCTCGAAAATCTAGGCAAGGGCGAAGATCTTTGGTCTTCTTTGGTACAAAAAAGAGAGGAGCCCCTGCCGGAGAAGACGATGGAACAATGAGGCCACTCTGTACATTTTCCTCCAGATACTCCTTAAGAACTTCCTTTTCAGGTTCCGTGAGTGAATACATCCTCCCAAAGGGGACGACTGTTCCAGGTTCCAAAGGAATAGCACAATCGTACTCTCGATGTGGAGGTAATACAGGTCTGGATGGTTTTAAAAACACGTCTTGGAACTCTAAATAATGTTCAGGAACTCCTTGGATAGTATTGATGGAATACTCCGTAGTACTCTTAACAGGTGTTAGTCTGTTTGGTGACCAATACCTATCGGAAGCAAAGCAGTTTTCTAAACAAAACTGTGAGGATAAAGATATTGTCCGGGTTACCCAGTTCACATATGGATTATGTCTTGTAAACCACGGAATTCCGAGAATAATGGTATGGTTGGGAGACGAAATGAGATCAAAGGAGAGGTGTTCTTGATGATTACAAAACTGTAAATTTAACATCAAGGTCGTAGTGTCGACTGGACCTGAGGATATCAAGGATCCATCCACGGTGTGCACTTGTTCAGGAATGTCTTTGGGTTGTGTGGGAATCTGTTGCTTAGTGGCCCAGGTCTTATCCATGTATATACCACTAGCGCCACAATCCAACAATGCCAGAGTTCTTTCTTGGCGGCCATCAGGTAGCTGTAATATGACAGATAACACGAACAAGTATGTAGTATTGTCATTGAATGAACTGATGGAAGGTATAGCCAATGATCCCGTCCCCTCCCTTCTTACAGAGGACGGGAAGTGGCGTTTCCCGAGGGTCTAGATGGGCGTACAGGACAGGTACGAAGCATGTGACCAGCAGAACCACAGTATAGGCATAATCCTTTCTTCCGTCTGTCTTCTTTCTCACTAGCGGAGAGCGGCCCTCGAGTAGTATCCACTTGCATGGGTTCCCCTTCTGTGTCTCTAACAGGAGGACGAGATTCCTCAGGACGAGGTAGATACATCCGTGAAGAGTTTGGCTGAGAAGATCCTCTACTCCTTCTCTTTTCCATTTGTCGTTCTTGAAGACGATACTCGATGGAAAGTGCTTGATCCATCAAGCCACGAAGATCTTCAACTCTAGTGGAATGTACTAATTCATCCTTTATTTCTTCCTTAAGCCCTCTGCGGAACAAAGTTACCAGGGTACGCTCCACCCAAGTGGTCTCTGAAGCTAACTGACGGAAACGTGTAATATATTGAAGGACATCTTGGGAACCCTGCTGGATATCACATAAGGCTTCCTCTGCCGAGGCTTCCAATCCTGGACGACTAAACATTTGTTTGAAGCGGGTCACGAAGGCAGAATAGTCCGACAATACCGGATCGTTGGACGACACCATCGGGGTTGCCCAGGCCAAGGCAGGACCGGATAATGCACTAATAAGATATCCCACCTTTGTCCTGTCATGAGAGAATTGGGTAGGTCTGAAGGCGAAGTACACCGTTAGTGCATCCAGGAATTCACGCAATTTAGTTGGTTCACCAGAGAAGCGAGGAGTAGAGGCAGAGATAGTCGGAACATCGCCACTGCGGAGGGCCAAAGCCTGTCGCAACACCGCATTCTCGTTGCGCAATTGTTGCAATTCCTCAGCTTGTTGTTGAATGGTAGTCAAAAGAGATGGATCAGGATCTGCAGCCGCCGCCACTGTATCATCCATAGTGTCAGAGGACGTCGGAATGGTTTGGCGCTGCAATCTGTCACAACTTACGTGTTGCTTGCGCCAGGAAACCGCAGATCTAGTGGCATGGGTCTTGAAGGTTCGGCTTTGGCCCAGAAAGGGGCGACTCTTTCTAGTAGCCACGGTGCTGTCGGCAATGGAACCGCCAAGAACAGACCGTGCCCTTTAGAAATAGTGCCAGAGGGAAAAACCCCAAAAGGGGAAAAAACCTCCAAACAGTGGATTCCTGAAACAAGAACAAAAACAGGAATCAAAAAGATACAAAAATGCTGGTAGATACAAATTGACAAGATCCAGAACCGAAGGCTAGAATCAGGAGCGATGACACAATCAGAGCAGATAGTGTTGCAGCGCAAGGAAAGAGAAAAAACAGAGCCTTTATATACCAAGAAACAGGAAGTGACCAACAGGAAGTAAAAAGACACCATCTTAGATAGGGAAGAAGTACATAGGATAGAATAGAACAGGAACCATAGAAAATAGGGAACAAGGAATGCTGGGAAGAAAAAAGGTAACATGGGAAGGGGGAAAGACATAAAGAAAGGACAGAAAAATGCCTCAGGAAGGAAAGAAGAAAAGAAGAAGAAAAAGAAACAGGTAAGGAGAGGTCAAAGGAAAACGGGGACGCAACAAAAGGCAGAGCGAGGCCCCAAGTAAAATCTGGGGCCTCGCGCTGTGCAGAGAAGGCTCGGGGCGCGCCGTGTCCTGAGAACGCGCTGTGCGGCGCAAGCCGAATGCTCGGCTTGCGCCGCGTGGCGCGGCGCGACAGGTTGGACCAAACTGGTGGTTTGGGTGGTACATTGGCTGTCTATGGGAGGGATCACTGCCATGGTCATAATTTGGTGGTCTTCACCGCCAGCCTGGCAACGGTACTACCGCCATCGCCGAAGTGGTGGTCAGCTGACCACCAATGTCATAATGAGGGCCTATGTTGGTATTGAACATTTCAATCAACTACTTTTTTCAAAACTCTTTTTATTACGTTTCTAACATATAGGAAAAATACACTACATCAGCTTCATTGGAATGGTATATTCACAATACAACAAAGGCATCAAATCGGACTATACTAGATTTGTAGGATGTGCGCCAGTGTGGTAAGTGAGAAATGAACCTAGTCAGAGTTTCACAGAAACATTGCAAGATCTTGTCAAGGTGTCTAAACACTTAGGGGGGGTAGGAAGTTCATATCAGAGCCTGCCGGGGGCTCAGCATCCTGGAGAGACAGGAGGTAAGTGTGCAGTGGCTGCTAGACATTTCTGGGGTGAGAAGTAGATGGTTGTAGAGAGGCATACACTCCGCTGGTCGTATCACAATACATAATGCTTCTGAACCAAGCAGGCTTGTGAGGAGGAGTCTTGGAGTCCCAGCATAAAGCTACCTTGTGTTTGGCTAGCAGCAATGCCTCAGCCGTGTAGCCTGCAGGGCCCTAGGTGTGGATTCCATGTACCCCAATAAAGCGAGCAGTGGGTCCATCAAGAACCTGACATCAAGTATGGAGGGCAAGGTGGTGAATATACCATGCCAATATGCTGATATATAGGGACAAGTCCATGTCATGTGTACGAAATCTGCATTTTCCACAGCACATTTTGGCCAGGCTGAGGATTGCATAGGTTTGATTTTAGCCAGTCCAGTGGGAGTCATGTAAATTCTGCAAAGAAATGTGTAATGGAGCAATTTATGTCTATGGTTCGGGGAGGTAATTCAGGTCATAGACCCACAGGCATACCACAGCCTGTTCGGTAACAACTGCCCCAGTTCTACTCCCAGGCCCCCACACCCCATGGTTGGGGACAGGTGGTAAAGCAAGATAGACCCAATATAATTTGTTTCAGCTATGATCAGTAAGGTGAGGGGGTGATGTCAGCCGGCGCAACCGGATATGTGTCACTCTGTTTGCGCAGTGTGCTCAGCATGCGACTGAGGATGAAGTGGTCCATCGTAGTTGTACCATGAAACCGAGCATCTCCTTTTCACGAAAAGATATGATAGTCTGGGAACAGATCCCCCATATTGACCAAAGTATGTGTGTCAAATGTAGTGTGCACCAGTTTTTCAAGTGTGAGTGGTATCCACGTGTTGTCCTTCAAGGAGAGTGCAGGGGAGTAGAGCATGGTGCTCTCTAGGAGGCACATCAGCCTGCGCCACACCCAACAAGTCGTAGCTAAGGGTTGAATGTCTGCGGGGTCCAGTGGAGTACTGGTCAGGAGCAGGGTTTTTAGATGAGTGGGGAACACTAGGTCCTTTTCTGGGATTGTGTAGGGCAGTTGCAAATCGAGGTGACACCAGTAAAAAGCATGGTGGTATTGGGCTGTTAAATCATATAATTGGAAATGAGGTACTCCAAAGTCCCCAAGCTTTTATGGGAGCACCAAAATGTCCCTTTGGACGCGTGAGTGCCGGCCCGCCCAGATCAGCCGCATCAAGGATGTCCGCGAAGAAGAAATTTGTGAGGGGGATTGGAACATTTATGAATAAATGTAAGAATCGCAGGAGCACAACCATTTTATTTAAAGCAATGCATCCCACCATGGACAGGGGGAGGCGAATCCAGAATTCAAGCTGGACATTTAGCTTATCCAATGCCGGACAGTAATTAAAGCGTATTACCTGCTTGGGATCTCTATGAATATAAACTCCCAAGTATTTAACCTGGTTGTCGCACCAACAGAGTGGGTATTTGCATGTGACAGGTTAAGTAGACGCTGTGAGGGGGAATAGTTCAGATTTACCCCAGTTGATCCCCAGGGACGAGTACATTCTAAATTTGGATATTTCTCAGAGCACTGGGTCAAGGTTGACGGCAGGATGGCATAAGAACAAAAGAATATCATCTGCATAGAGAAAGAGATCAACAAGGCATCGGTTTTGAACTGTAGCTCGCGGTGAAGATGTTTGTCTTGTAGATGTCGAACAAGTGGATCCAGTGCAAGTATAAAGAGCAAGTGGGAGAGAGGACAACCCTGTCTCTTCCCTCTGGAGATGGGGAATGGGGGCGTTAATAGTCATTTATCTGGAGGCAAGCGATTGGGGAATGATATAGTAACATGATTAAAGATGAGAAGCCACGGGCCATGCCTATTTTATGGAGTGCAGCTTAGAGGAAGGGCTATTCTAGGGAGTCGAAGGCCTTTACGGGTCAAGCAGGGCGATCGCGGCTGGGATGGTAGGAGATACTGTAAGGTTGCAAAAACATTCAGAAGGTTAATGGGCATTGATCTATGTGGCATAAATCCTGATCGGGTTGACACGATTATTTCTCCAAGTAGTAAGTTTAGTCGGGTGGCTAGCAGTTTCGCCAGTATCTTATTATCAAAACTGAGGAGAGATAAAGGTCTTTCAGAGCTGCATACTGTTGGATCTTTGCCCCGTGTCAGCAGTAGGGTAATCACTGTTACGCAAAGAATGGGCTACAACTCTCCCACTTCCAAGGGCTCCTGGTACATCTCGAGAAGATGAGGACCCAAGAATGTTTTGAATGTCTTGTAAAAAATACCATGAATCCGTCCAGTCCTGGTGCCTTGGAGCCATCTAGTACATCTACAGCAGCAATGATTTCATCTTCCGTAAAGGTGCACCTAGAAACTGGTGCTGTGGTGAGTCCTGCAACACCATTGCCACCTCTTCAAGGTAGCTCAGCAGGGTAGGAAAAAAGAGGGAGTCTGGGTAGTGTAGAGATGGGAGTAGTGGTCAAGAAGATGAACCTGTACAGCCGTTGCCATGAAGCCATTTGGCCCCAGGGAGCTATAGCTCAGGAATGTATGACAGTGCCCTGGGGAATCGAAGAATGCAGGCCAGTGTAAGACCGGGCCTCTCGCCTTCGCCGAAGCAAAACACTCTTGCATATTCACACATGAATTTAATTTCCCGGTCCATGAGCTCCCAGAACTCATCTAGAAACCTGGATCTGTTGTGTAAAGAGATCCCTACAGACCGGGAAGCATCCTCACAATCCAGGGCGGCCAGTACATCCCCGAACCAGCCAATGTCATGCTGAATGGATGGCAGAACACCCAAATGTGTAGATATGATGATTTCCTCGATGTAAGCTTTAAATGCCTCCCACAGTACTGCCCTAGAGGACGCTGCTACAGTGTTTATGGAGAAGTATTCAGTGATGGCCGTACAGAGGTTAGCTCGAAAGACGTTGTCATGGAGGGCGATGTCTGGCAAGCGTCAAGGCCATTCAGTGTATTCCACACATGGTATTCGGAGTGTTAGGTGAACAGGGGATGATCAGACAGAGTACACGGAAGATGAACAGTGTTGCCAAGTCAGGGCAGTAGTAATGATGATAACAGCCAAAAATCTTTCTGCGACCACACGTCTTGCAGGGCAGAGTAAAAAGTGTACAGGAATGCCGCAGATAGCTGCCAGGGGTCATGGACAGAGTGCACCTCGCATATGTCCTGAAGGATTCGTCTAGAGTGTGTTTTAGTGGTGGGGTTAGTAGACGTGGTATCTAGGGCCTCATCCTGCAGCAGGTTGAAGTCCCCATTGACTATCAAATGAGCAGCAGGCTCTCTGTCTAAGTGCTCCTGAATGATGCAGAAAATCTCTGGTGAATCCGTGTTAAGAGCATCCAGATTAAACAGGGCCACCCACCGCCCTGCCAGTACCCCTCCAATAAGCAGGAACTTACCTTCTTGGTCATCCACGGTTCGCTGATGGTGAAAGGCCAGATTCCTGTGAATCAGTGTGCAAGCTCCAAGGGAATAGGAGCTATAGTTTGTATAGCGGTGGGGTCCTAATGTTTCGCAAAGCTGCAGTCCAACGTTGGAGCAAATGCATCTCTTGCAAAAAGACAATCTGAGCTCAATGCCTATTTAAGTTCTGAAGAACTTTCTTCCACTTGCACAGTTATTTAGGCCACTTATATTCCAGGACGATAGCGTCACATCTAAGGTAGGGTGTAGAGTTGAATGAGCATCAGGCATGCAGTCGGTGCCTAAAGTATGAAGTGCATTGTGTGTTAAACATTATTGTGATGTACATATCAACAACATGAGAAAACAATACCAAAACCGTTGGCATACTAACATTCTCAATCCCCCAACCCACAACAACAAGAAAGTTGCCAGTGATATCCCTCACAATATGAAAAAACATCAATAACAAATAAACCCGAAAATACAGTAGGACATGGTGTCAACAGTGCCATGGATAGGGCCCATTGCTGAGTCATGCATCTAATGTTAAGTATGCAGGAGAGGGGTTTGGTACAGTACCATCAACCAGAAGAACAGTACAAGGAACCTTCGTGTCCTTAGGAGAAAAATGTGTCACTCCAGGAAGGGGCTTCACCCGCACATCAGAAAATGGGTGGAAGTCACCACATGTGTAGCGTGAGTGGGTGTTTGTTATGAACTAGTGCGAGGAGAAGAGGTCCTGAGTGAAGGCGCCGCTGCGGGTATGGCTCGGCGCCAGGAGGTCCCAGTCCGGAGATCATCTATTGTATGTTTTGCCAAATTCAAGCACATCTGCTGCTTTGTCAAAAAAAAGTGTGGTTTTCCCTGCACATCCACATGGAGTCTGGCGCAATATGGCATGCCATATCTGATCCCAAGTTTTCAAAGGGCGGACTTAGCATCCTGGATTTTACACCTGTTGTCCTGTACTGCCATGGTGTAGTTGGGGTATATGGAGAGCATGGAGCCCTGATACTGCAGGGGGCCTTCTCCCGAGCTATGCGAATCACAGTATTGTGGTCCCTAAAATTTAAGAGGCAGGTGACAATGGGGCACGGAGGACCTCTTGGAACAGGATGCGCCATCAATGACCGGTGGGCCTGTTCCACTACAAAGGTAGATGTCAAATTGGACCGGTCAAATAGATCCATAAGTAGGTGCTTATGATCGTAGCCGTGGTGATGGATGTATCAGTGGCGCCCCCCTCTTGAGCATCCATTTCCATCGTGTCAAGTGGCTCTCAGTGCGATGTCTGTCTCTGCATGTCAAATGATACTTTCCGCTGCCTTGGATCACTCTTCCCCATCTTATATTTGGCAGGTACAGAGAGTGGGCCCAATGTATTCTATTGGGTCGACAGCGGAAGCAGCAGCTCATAAACTGAATCTTCTTTATCACCACTAGCACGGGCCCCACCACCAGACCGAACACCCACCAACAAAAGGTATACACAAAGGGGGCAGGATTCAGCCAGCTGGGTGTCCAGTGAGGGTCGGGGTAAGTAGCCCTTCAGCTACTGGGCGCAAAGGATGGCATGCTGCAAAGCACGCACCCAGCAGCAAAACTCACCACACTATCCTAAGCACACCAGTGCACTTCTGTTGCGGACACGCACCCGGAAGCATAGGGTGCTCGGAGGGGTCACCCCCATGCCCCATGGCACCCAAATGCCACTCTGCACCCACAGATGCCTGTGCAGGCCCCAGGCAATGGTGACCCACCTCCGCAACCACTGCGATGGATGAGCACCTCCTCACTCCAGTAGAAGTGCGGCCGCAATACCCAGTGCAGATCCAATTGGCAGCTGGCGTTCAGCCCGCTGTGTGCGAGCAACGGCGGCGGTAGGCAAGCGGTGTATGGCATGTGCCCAGAGCTGCACTGCGTGACTCCCTCAACTTGTGCCTCAAGCTCACCCACAGCCCCTGTCACTGCGGGGCTTCCGAGGCCTGGGGCCGGTGCACAGGCTGCAGTTCAAATGCAGTTCACCCTGAGTCATTCAGGGCTTGCAAATTAAACCGCTGTCTCCCCCAGTGGTCCGGGGGTCCACTTGATGCATCGGCCAGGCACTGGGTGTTGTGGGGGTCCCTGGCTCTGCCGAGCAAGGCCCCTGTCCGGCGGGAGCTATAATGCTGCGCTGGCATTTTGGTCGCTGGCGTAGCCACACCACCTACATTTCACACAACTGTAACAATACTTTAACCTTTGTTTTTTTCAGTAATTTCTAGTTTTTTTTTTAAACAAAGTAATGTATTGATACTTTACTTATAGCTAACAGCCTGCCCGTATATGCCTTCTCCCACGACCAGGCCCTGCTTCCAATTTCCCCAAGGGCAACCGGCCCCAAACTGTAAGATTGGCCAAAGGCACTGCAGCCAACCCATCCTGCACATGGCCTTTGGTCAAGCACGGTGAGAGGTTGGCTGCAGGGCATGGCCCTTAGGCCAGTCTCCATGCCAACCACCCCACAGGCACCACCCCATGCTGCACCCAGCCTTTGGAGTGCCCATGTTTGGCCTTCGGGCACCAGAGACCTCATCCCCCGGGGCAAAAACACACATATTAAGGGGAATGAATAGGCCCTGAAAGCCTCCTCCTCTGGGTCAAATTCAATTAAAAAGGCGAGTGGGTCCATATGGCCCACCTCTGTGAGCCTCATTAGGTACTGGGGATCCCCTCCCCTAGGGACCAGGGATCCTGTCCCCTGGGGCTAAATTCAATTAAAAAAGAAAGGGGGTTAAGGTGCCTCTCCCTGGATCGTCATTAGGCCCTGGGGACCCCATTCACCAGATTCAAAAAAGAAGTGAGGGGGGACATGCAGCCTCCCTCCCATGCCTTCAAAGGCCCCAGAGAACCCATCCCCAGGACTGAATCTTATTTAAGAGGGGAGGGGGGTCACATGACCCCCTCCCAGAGCCTTCTCATGCCCCAGGGACACCATCCTCTGGGGCTTCTTCTCAGTAGCATCACATGGCACCTGGTGAAAGGCTATGGTATCCAAGAAGCCATCATTGATTGCAGTTGTTGAGTTAGTGGAGTTAGAGTATAATTTAGCATAGAAATCCCTGAAAGATTATTTTATCTCTTCTAGTGTACAAACCTCTACCCCTCAATTGTTTCTAATGGATATGATGGACATGTGTGAACATGGTGGCCGAATGAGCCATGCTAGAAGCCTTCCTGCCATGTCACCCTCTGAGTGGTTTTTTTCTGTATATTCCCATAGTCGAAGCACCTAAGGTGCTCTGGTAATGTAGCATGCTTCTCTCTGACTTCATACAAGTCTCAAAAACATGCAGGCTCTTGGGAAGTAGCTCGTTCCAATGCCAGCGGGTAGTCCTCAATTTTTTTCTGGTCTGATTTCATCACCCCAGGGGCTCCTATTGTGGCATAAAGGCAGTAGCCATGCACCACCACTTTGAAGGCCTCCCAGTCTGGCAGGGGTAATGAAGCTGTGTTTTCGATTTCACTATTAACTCCTTCGTTCCTCTCTAATGGTAGGATTCACTAACATGGTGGCTGGAATTTCCAAGTTGGCATTGGTGTGGGTACCTTTCACCACGCCAAGTACATCTCCTGTGTGTTAGGATCCGATAGTGTCCTTCCTACATAATGCTGCATGATATATTGATAGTTGCAGAGTTTCAGAGCATACAATACGATTTTGTCTTACATGTAACTTGTGAGGGGGAATAGAAGTACTCCCATACCCCATTGTTCCTTTATCGCCAGGTGCCAACCAGTGCCCATTTTCACAGCCATATCTCAAATGCTTTGTCACTGAGTGTCAGGGATGCAATTAGCAACAGGGGGTGCGAGCGATCAGGGAAAAGTGAGAAGATTACCTTTAAAGAAACAGAAAAGCAAATCACACAAGTGAGTTCTTGAAAAGAATGAATGAATGAGGGGGTGGGTTTATAAAGCACAGCTGTCACTCCAGGGAACATCCCGGCACTACGGTAAGAAACTGGGGCCATATGTACGAACACATTTTCCCATAGACACAGAATGGGTAAAACCCTTTGCTACATCTGGCCCCTGATTCCTTAAATTAGTGAATTGCGCAAACGGCACAAAGATGTCAAAAGAAATCAAATAATCATAAAAATTGGCACTTTAGTAGAGTGTGATAATATAGTACAGCTGAAGCTGCTCAAATTGAAAGGTAAAATCAGAATTCAGAGGTTAAGAAATAGCCGTATTGATATCTATAATAATAATAGGACTACTCTGCCCCAGGCACACCTAGAAACTACACAACATTAGCTTTCCATGCAGGTTATCTCTGGAGTACTTCTGTTTATGGCCCAGTGCCACAGACAGTCTCCCCTCTGCCATTACTTATTTGAAGCATGTGCCCCTCTCAAGAAGGAAATGAATTACTGCTGTGTTGTATATCAGTCAGTTCGGCTCTACGTTAAAAAATACCTCAGAGGATTGTAATACTAGCTCATCAGTTATGCGGTATCCAGCAGAATAAATCTAGTGCTACATGGTGGCATTAAAAAGTGCTATTTCCACTCGTTTTATCTGCCTTTCTTGCAAATGACAAAACAAAACCTGAAAAAACCCAAAATAATGACCCTCCTTCACAATCATTATTCTGAGTCTGGTACACAATCAAATTGAAAGCCGCGCGCGGTCCCCATAGCGCTTGTTAAGGACAAGGCTCTAAGTATCTCCAGGCTAGCATTAGGCCTCAGTGCTCCACAAAAGCCCTAGGTTCATCCAGTCTAAGACTTCTTAAAATACTGTTTTTGAAAGTCTACCCAAGGCGCAAGAGCGTTTTCTTTTCCAAGGTCCTGCATACATTAAACTGGCTCTGTTCATCTCTTCATGTTCAGCTGCAGATGTATACCTTTCTACACTGGTGAATTCTTTTTCACCAGGCATTTAATCCTAAAAAGAATGTTATGAATTGCCACTTTCTGCTCTTATTTCTTTAATTGGTAGCTTTCTCCTTCCCCAGGATCTCAAGTGGCCTGAAGCATTTTGGAGTATTCTGCACTGAACAGCTCAGCGACTCATAGAAACAGCATAATGCCAGAGAACAATTTTATCTGTTATAAATGTGCTGTACCACCTGAATCCCAAGGCCTTTAACGTCTGTATCAAGGTGAGAGGAGGCATCACAGTGGTTAAAGCAGCGTTCAGGAATTACATATCAACAACCTTTTCCCATAAACCTTACATGATCACATCAGACGTCATTCTGTTAAGCAGGAGCCCACTGTTTACGGGTGAGAAGTGGCGGTAATACCGCCAGTAGGCCAGTAGAAAAAAAATGGAATTATGACCATGGCGGTTACCGCCATGGTCATCCGCCACTTCTCCACTCCGACCGCCAGGGTGGTGATGGCCGCTGGGCTGGAGACTTCGGTCTCCAGCCCCGTGGCCATCACCAGACTACCGGCGGTATCAGGACCCTGCATACCGCTATGGATTTCGGGTGGTTTGGAACCGCCACGAAATCCATGACGGTAGGTGCTATCAGTGCCAGGGAATTAATGGGTCTCCCCCACCCCCGAAACACACACCCCCTTCCCCACCCCCACTCCCAACATTAACACACACACCCCCTACACGCACACATACACTACAACACATACCTACACACATACAGACATGAAAACAGACCGACTGCACACATTTTCCTGACACACAACACCCCTGCATGCATACACGCACTCACACACCCCTTCTACATACTCACACGTACACCCCCATGCACACACACAACACACAACACCCCCCTGCCCCCCTCCCCTAACGGACGATCACCTTACCTTGTCCGGTGATCCTCCGGGAGGGAACGGGATCAATGGGGGCTACTCCGCCCCCAGCTCCCCGTCACCAGAACACCGCCGCAACGAATCCTGGGTTGGGATTCGATGGGAGGTGTTCTGATGATGGGGTGGTGGAGGTGGAGCAGCCTCCACTTCCCCGCAGACCACCAGTATTGCTGCTTGCGGCTCTCCATCCGAAAAAGGACGGAAGGCTGCCAGCAGTCATGATGCGCTGCACGGAAAACCACCTGCACTGGCGGTCTTCAGCACAGCTGTACCTCGGCGGTCTTGGAAAAAGACCGCCAAGGTTGAAATGAGGCCCTAAGTGATTTCCTAGCATAAGGGAATGTTGAGCCAACACCGGTGCTCAGACCTCATTCCTCAGTTCTAAAGTCGACAGTTCTCGCTATAGGCAGCATTTTCTCTCTTTCTTAAGAGAATATTTTATTTGTTTTAGACCTGGCATCCCTGGCGTGGTCTCCCCTTCTTTTTTGCCGCTGCTTCCCATGTTTTTACTGTGTGCTGGACTCTTGGTTTTGCTGTTTTTGGTACTCTTGGCACTTTACCACTGCTGAGCAATGCAAAAGTGCAAGTGCTTCTGTGTAAAATGTATGCATCATTGTTTTTTCCATGATTAGCACATTTGATCTACTAGTAAGTCCCTAGTAAAGTGCCCTAGAGGTGCACAGGGCCTATAAATCAATTGCTACTAATGGGCCTGCAGCACTGGTTGAGCCATCCACATTAGTAGCCGTGTAAACATGGCTCAGACATGCCATTGCAGTGTATCTGTGTGCAGTTTTGACCTGCCAATTCAACTTGACAAGTGTACCCACTTACCAGGCCTAAACGTTCCCTTTTTACACATGTAAGACATCCCTAAGGTAGAACCTAGGTAGCCCCATAGGCAGGGTGCAGTGTATGTTAAAGGAGGGACATGTACTGATGTATTTTTACATTTCCAAGCAGTGAAATACTGCCAAATTCGGTTTTTACTGTTGCAAAGCCTATTTCTCTCATAGGTTAACAAGGGGGCTGTCTTTAAATACTTTTAAAGCTGAGATTCCCTTTGAGAGCAGATAGGAAAATAGAGTTTGGCGTCTCTGAACTCCCAATTTTAAAATCCATGTTAGTGAAGTTGTATTTTAGATTGTTAGTTTGAAAATGCCACTTTTAAAAAATAGTAGACATTTTCTTGCTTTAACCATTCTGTGACTCTGCCTGTTTGTGGAATCCCTGTCTGGGTCAGACTGACAGTTGGGCTGTCTGTGAATCTCTTCTAGACAGTGACACAAAGGGAGCTGGTGTCTAGCCTGTATATCCTGATGAGCCATCTGAGCTACAGTGGAGGGAGGAGTGGTCACCTACACTTGAATGGGCTGTGCCTGCCCTCACACAATGCAGCCTCCAACTCCCTGGTGTGTGTGTGGGGCCCAGCCCCTGGAAGGCAGGATATGGTGAACAACAAAGACTTTCCTTTGAAGTTTGCCTACTTCAAAGGCAGAAAGGGGTATAAGTAGTGGACCCAAAACCCCAGACTTTTAGATCACTTCTGGAACCAAGAGGAACCTCTGCCAAGGAGAAGAGCTGAAGAGAAGTGCTGACCCTGCCTGTGACTGTGCTTTGTTGGGCTATCCTGCAGTTGCTGCTTCTGCCTATGAAAGGGAACAAAGACTGGACTTTGTTGTGCATTCTTGCTTGAAGAAGAATCTCCAAGGGCTTTAACTGTGCTTGCCTCCTGTTTTGAAATCTCATGGCCATCAAAGACTTCCTCTGCCAGCATCTGGACTCTCTGCTGAGACTCCTGCCCTGCCAAGTGGTGCCCTATCCAGTCTCTGGTCCCTTGAAAGGTGAAGGAGCTGAAATCCATGCACAGAAGGTCGTCCGGGGAAATTTTTGACGTATCATCTGCAACGTGGCTGATAAATGATGCGTCACCCGCTTTGCTGCTAAAATCAGTGCGCCGCCTGCATTGCAGCTGGGAGATCGATGCATCACGCTGGAAAAACACTCTCACACCTGGAGGTTATTCATAGCCCAGTGCCTCCCATAATTTTTATGGGCCAAACTCCAAGCACCAGACTTCGGAGGTGCTTTGCTGCCCCTCTGCCCTATAGGGCTATTGAAGCTGTTAAGGGGTGCCTTACCACTCAGGGAAAACAGTTCACCACCAATCACCGTCATTGACCCCTCTGACCAGAGTCCCCGGTCTGATTGACCTCCTGGCTTGTGCTTCGGGATGCTATTACTTATGCTGTGGCTGTGTACTAGTCTCAGCTCTGTCAGTCACCGACCTCCAGAATACTTAAGAAACACTTCAGGCCGCACATCTGCTGCTTTCTGGCTGCTGGGACCAACTCCTTGCCTGCCCCTTCCCTGGGTTTCTGCCATCACTCCCCAGATGCAGGTCACGTTTCAGGCCCCAGGCCCCCACCAGTTGCTGCTTTCTGGGCAGGCCACCGGAGAGAAGCCATACAGCTGCAACCGCCTCACCGCAACTGCCACCTCGGGCTCCTCAGTCCTTTGCTCCTCAGACAGCTGTGGCCACAACTGCAACCACCTCACTCCACTTCACTCCTCAGACCCCTTGGGCCACTCCTCGGGTTGCTGTGGCTGTAGCTGTGGCCACTTCACCCCCTTGCTTTGCTCCTTATGCCACTATGGCTGCCACTGCTGAGCAGAGCCTCAACTCTGGCTAAGCTCTGTTTTCGGCTTCGGCTACTTAGCGTGCTTTCAAGCACTTTGGACTGCTTTTTCTGCCCTCCAGCCCCAGCTCAGGGCTGCCGGGCCCGATAGGCAGCAGGAGAGCCCGGCTGCCAGCCACCTCACACCACACTTCACTCACGAATGCAGACTGTAAGCGGTTTGCATTTCCGGTTCCGCGGCTCAACCGTTCAGAGTTCAGGCTGTACTTATTCTCTCCATGGTAGTGACCGTGGCACTATTAAAAGCATGCTGTATCTGTTCTGTGAGTGAGGGAAGCTTGCACCGTGTGTTGCCTTGCAGTACCTGTTTTATGAAGAAGGGAATCTTGCAATCCTCCTGCCCTTGTTCCACCTCTTTTGTGGCAGAAGGAACCATGCAGTGCTGATGCCTATACTGTACCTCCTATGAGGGAAACCTGCATTGATAAAGCTAACATTGTATCTACTTTTTGTGAGCAAGTGAAGTTTGCTCTGCTGATAACCAGACCGTACCTGTTTTGTGAGGCAATGCAACTTGTACTCTTAATGCTTGTGTGACACATGTTTAGTGAGTGAGAGGAAATTACACCACTAATTCCTCGTCTGTGATTATTTCATGATAGAAAGAAGTTATAACTGTGATTCCTTGCACTGCTGATGTTGTACTGTGACTACCAATTGCCTTCTGTGATTGCTTTGTGGACAATAGAAACATCTTCTCCAGATGGCCATGTTGTACATGTTCTATAAAGGAATTACGCCAGTTTTATTGATGGCCAGCTGGTAAATGTTTTCCCTGTCTTACCAGAGGCTAAAAATATTTGCTAGTGTTGTACTGTAGTTGAATTGCTGCTCTAGCACAGGTCTACTTGGTCCACCACAAAGACTGAAATATGAAGACAAAGTATTGAACCTTTGATGGGTGGTGCTTAGTTAGTGGAGAATGCTGGGGAGAAAAGGGGTCAAAATACATGAGGTTAAAAATTCCATCTCAATAGGAGATTGGTTTAGATGCCTCCGAACTCAACAGGAGAATATTTTATACAATTTCTAAAAATAATCTCATTGGCAATTATAAAATGAGAGGTACGGGCGCTAAAACTTTGTGACAGATCCAAACTCTTGAATAGTTAGTTCACCAGTAAACAAAAGGAGAGAGTGTGATATTTCCCAAGTAAGGAATAATTTAAATTGCAGGAGTTGTGAATATTGAATATCTAACCGAATAAAGACTTTTAGTGCTTTGGGTTCTCTGATTTGACTAGGAGTACTATGAAACTATACATTATATTTCAGGATGTGAATTTGAAAGATGAACACCAAGAGGATTAGAAAATAATCTTTCCATAATTGGCACACATTTGGGAATGTCCTATTTTTCGACAACATTACTTTGGTCACTTCTCATAATGGAAATCACTGTTCCTGTTTTTGGCTGACTGATGGCACCTAGGTCTCCCTAAGGCAGCAAGTTGTGCAGCAAATGCAGCACACAACAGTAACAGTGTAGAGAGACACTGCACAGTGTAGAGAGAGTGTAGAGATAGACTCCACAAAGCATGAAACCCTGGAAGGAAGTTGTCTCTCAGGCTTAGATGAGGACAATGCTATGCTCTATGACAAATGGATTTGAGATGCTGCAGATATTCTGATGCTGGCCATTCCATGAGACCTAGTAGAAATAAACTTTCTTGCCCATACTTTACAGATAGCCTCAAGGTAGAAAAGAAACAGTGTAAAGCTTTAGAAAGTCAATGGATTTAAGAATATACTACTAATGATAAGGAAGTTTGCAAGAACGATCTCAAGCTGAAGTTAAAACAGTTAAACAAATGTATCTAGAAGATAAGATTGAGAGAGAAGGGAACAAAGCTGGAGAATTTTTCAAAGTCATTAAAAACTTGGTGTCTCTAGTAGCTTGCGCCAGATGCCATAACCCCTTTGTGGATTGGTGTGAACAGTTGGCAACCTACTTTCACAAAAAGATCTTAAACATTCAAGCCAGCTTGTTAGAACAGGATAGATTGGACAGTGTGCATTCCAGTACTATCTCTACAACCAAGGCTACTCTCACTGGCTTCAAACCTATTTCTTTGGAGAGATCTTTGACAGCCTTAAGTAACCTTAAATTAGCGTCTCTTTCAGACCCGTGCCTGCCCAACTTGCAAGCCTTAGGGACTATCACTATTAATCCTCTGTTGAATATGGTGTTTTATGCATCGCTGGTGACAGTTACGGTATCCTGCTCCTTGAAACAGGCTAAAACCCTGCCCCTGCTAAAAAAAACATTGGCGGACCTGGGAGTCCGGTCTAATTACAGGTCTATCTCTTTACTGTGGGCCCTGTCGAGAATAATGGAAAAGCATGTTAATCAGCAGCTCTCGTTATATTTGTAAACCAACAACCTGATCCACCCTAGTCAGTCCGGGTTTAGACCCCACTTTAGTACAGAGAAGCGCTAACAGAGGTAACAGAACACATCAAAGGCACTTTAGACCCTGGGGGGAAGGCAGTTCTGATCAAGTTAGATCAGTGGCCTTCGTCAGGTTCCCCACTCCAGACTTCTAGCGTGTCTTCAATCCATCAGCATAGTGGGCCAAGCCTTGGACTGACCTGCTTCCTTTCTGGTAGGCAAAAGTCAACAAGTTTGGATTTCTCCTTTCTCCTTATACTGCATAAGTTGACAGAGGGAGTCCCCCAGGGCTCTGCTCTGATCTCAACACTATTTAATGTGTAGCTCAATCCAGTTACCCAGATAGAAAAAGCCCTGGGGGCAAAAGTGATATCTTACGTTGCTGACACTCAGCTGCTGTTCTCATGTGGCAAGAGAGGAGAGGTCACTGGATTTTATATTAAAGCATGTCTGACTGTGGTTTTCCATTGGATGGCCAAACACCAACTCAAGTTCAACAGAAATAAAATTGAATTTAATTTCTTTGGTGATATCCCCCCCGAAACAAGACAGAATTTCTGGCCCGAAGATGCCCCCACGCCAGGCCCATAGGGTGGCACAATTAAGAACTTAGGGGTCTAATTCAATAGCAGTCTGTCCTTTGGTCCACAAACTAAGTCAGCTGTAGGTACTTGTTTTGAAAAACTGATTTCACAAAAAAACTTCTTCAATACCGCTCATTCAAAAATGGTCATCCAGGCACTGATAACCTTGAGAATGGACTATGTCAATGTCCTCAGGCTCTGTCTTCCTGGAAACCTGCTGGACAGTTTACAGGTGATCCAGAATGCGGCAGCTTGCTTTCTGTTGAACCTGCCAGTTAGAACGCATGCATCCCCACACCTACGTGTCCTCCACTGCCTCCCTATTAGGAAAATAATCATGTTCAAGGTTCTAGTGCTGATTCATGGAGCATTTTACCAGACCTGTGTGGTTTACCTCAGAACAAGGTTCAACTTCTATGAGCCTTCAAGAAACCTGCAGTCTGCTAATAAGCTGCTTGCTGAGACTCCTAGAATTTGCCTCCTTAGAGCTGGGGGCTGGTCACTTGCCTACCTAGAACCAGTAGCATGGAGTAAGCTCCTGAATGAGTTCCATGCACTGGACAATACTGCAGTGTTCAGAAAAGGCTGAAAATGTGGCTTTTTATGCAGGAATAGATGACAAAACCTTTCACTGTGACCTTGTGCTTAGTGCCAGAACACTCCTTGAAGTAGCTGTGTGTGATACAAGTTCTCTTATCATCATCACAAATAGGCAGAAGCATGTGTTTGGGACAGTAAGACATACTGAAGAGCCCAAATAAAAAAAATTGATGCAGACAGTGCACCAGAAAAAAGTATCAATTTATAGGACTGTGTAAATTCAGAAATCACGTAAACCACACACTGCTTCATGAGTCGCTTGCATTTAAATTTACTGTACAGACACCAGAATGCACAAACATTCATCTTAAAATTGTATAAATGTCACAGACACCACTAGGTGAATCACATTAAAGTACCCAGTGCACAAGCAGAAACCCTGCAGAGACAAGAATACTATTAGGTTAGGAGCAGGACAATAACATCAGATTAAGCATGACCCTGCACATGAGCAGTGTAGCACTTGCAGACAGCAATGGGTCTTGTTATGTTCTTGTATCAAAATAGTTATCACAGAATTTTACCACATTCTACATTTGTCACCAAAATCCCCACTTTTCAGAAGCACTGCTCTGAAAGTCTGCTCACCTCTACAGGAAAAAAACACTGATAGTGTGAATCCTTGGATACTTCACTTCATGCATAAAAGACACTCCTTTGTCGGATAACTTTCCACTTTTTCTCTTGTCATGCTTCAATAATATCCAGATTTTTAAATATAACCCATTTTATACAGATTCATTGTATCCCACACTCAACACATTTTGCTTTTTTAATACAGACCTTCATAACGAGTGGTTAGCTCTATTAACGTATAAACATTTTGCTTAGATTTTAGAATATCGTAATACAGGATAATCACTATTGTTATAACATTCTCCCCAAATCAGGTTGTCTGCATGGTTTGTTTTACCAGCACCACATCAAAAAGTGTGGTGGTGGTGGTTGCAATGGGAAATGGCAGTAGAGATACTGAGGAGAAATTCAAGCAGATTAAGGCATATATGTGGAGACTATACAGGCAGATGAGTACTGTCAGCAAGTGATATATCCCGATCTTGAGGTGGGTGAAGCATTAGTACCAATCAGCTCAATGGTGTCAATGCACAGATTCTGCCAGATGCAGCTCTTTACCCTCACTTCCAAGGGCCTCGGACTGGGTTGGCATCACTTAGCAGAGCAAGACTTGCAGCAAGCAAAGTCCTGGTGCTGTTTGTAGATTGAAGAGAATTCTTTGATGCCCCTGAGAGTTCATAACAGGAGGCAAGCCCTGAAGCCCTTGGAGTCACTTTGGTTCTGGGGATGCAGAGATGCAGGTCCAGTCTTCCTTACTCCAAGGCAAGGCAGCTAGCATGCAGCAGGGCAGGCACAGCAGGAGTCCAGCAATGTCCAGCAGATTCCAGCAGAGTAACAGTCTCTTTAGCAGCACCGCAGTCCTTCTTCCAGGCAGACTGTCCTCACATCCAGAAGTGTACTAAGTTGGTGGGGTCTGAGGTTCCAAGGAGAGAAAGCAGATAGGGCAGAAAAAGAGAAGCAAAAATAATACAACAGACAAAAGGAAGAAAGAGAAGGGGTCACAAAGAAATAAGAGGAAAGAAGGGAAAGAAAGAATGAGAAAATGAAAACACAACTAAGAGAAGAATTAGAGCAAATGTGTGAGACAAAAGAAAAAAGGAAAGGAAGCTATCAAATGAAAGATAAAGAGGAAAAAATAATGACAGAAGTTTGAAAAGAAAGAAAAAAAATGAACATTAGAGAAAAAAGAGAGCTAGTGAGAGAAACAAGCAGCGAAAGAACTAGGGCATGTATGTATGACACATACCCGACAAGTAACTTGTGGTTTCCACATATAGATGGGAAAAAGAGGGATTTATAGTAAAATGTGAATTGGCATATAAAGATAAGTTAAACACCAGAGAAATGAAGGAAGAAAGATCTAAAACAAAAGTGAATGGACCCATACCAAGTCAAAGGAAAGAGCAGATAAAAAAGACAAAAAAATAATGAAGGGAAGAGAAAAAATAGTGAAAGAATGAACGCATTGATGAAGAAAAAAGAGAAGAAACAAGGAAAGAAATAACCAAGTTTTTACGAGTTTGAAAGAGGAGGTAGCAAGAGGAAGAAGGAAATAAAAAAAGGGAGAGTAGTAGAATAGTTGAAAGAAAGAGCGAAACTGTTGATGTGTGGATTTTAAGAGCTGGAAAGAGAAAAGTGGGGGAGAAAGAAAACATTGAGAGTAAACAGAGTTAAGGAAAGAACAAAGTGAGGTAGGTGAAACAGACCATCCTAAATAAAGATGGCAGCAAAGGATAAATTTAATTGGCTTCACCACATCCTCAAACAGAAGTCAGATGTGGGACAGCAGGGGGCACTGCAGAACAGCAGGGGGTGCATTAGCAGAGTTGTATGTGAACCCCAAAACAGCAATATTGGGGCGCTTCAGATCATGATTGGGGGTATAGACAGAGCTTAGTCCCAGCCCCATGCTGGAATAACAGAAAGGCAGTGGGTGAGGAATGAGAAACGGAGTGCCATGTAATTCCTGGTATTGGAATAATGGGGTGCTGCAGGTTAGGTTTGAGATGCACTGACAGAGTTGTATGTGGGCTGCAGTACTGGAATAGTGACAGGCACGCATGGTCTGAAGTGAGGTCTGTTAATGGAGCTATGTGTGGAACATAGTATTGGCGTGCCAGTGTTGCCAAGTGTTAGCCTGGAGGTGCCCTGGAGAAGCTGTGAGTGGGGCCCAGTATGGGAGTGGCATTGCCTCTGAACCACAGAAGTGAGGAGCCCTGAAGGGCATGTGTGTGAGCCTTAGTACTGAGAAGAAATGTGCCTGAATGTTAGAATTGATGGATTCTGGCGGAGCCGTAGTGGTACCAATCAACAGTGGTGTTGGATGTTAGATTTGAGGTGCACTGGCTGAGCTGTGTTTTGCTCTTTTGAGTTTAGTATTGGCTTGGAAGTGGGACTGTGTTGGAAAGGGGGTCTTTGGTTGGCAGTCAGGTTGTCCCCTGTCCAAGCAAGGACCCTCACTCTAGTCAGGGAAAAGGAGAATCACCCTTGGTTAACACCTGCTCACCCCCTTGCTAGCTTGGCACAAGCAGGCAGGCTTAACTTCAAAAGGAATATGTAAAGTATTTATACCAACACACAGAGTAACTCAGTGAAAACACTACAAAATGACACAATACAGGTTTAGAAAAATAGATAATATTTATCTAAACTAAACAAGACAAAAACAACAAAAATTCAACATACACAAGTCAAGATATGATTTTGTTAAAATAATAGGAGTCTTAGGTGGTCATTACAACCCTGTCGGACAGTGTTAAAGCGGCCAACAGGCCGGTGGTAAATAAAATTGAATTACGACTGTGGCGGAAACCGCCAACAAAGACAACCGATTTAGCACTCCGACCGCCACAGCGGTACAGACAAACAGCTTGGCGGTCACCGCCAACAGACAGGCGGAAGACAAAGAACCGCCCACAGTATCACAACCTACCAATCCGCCACCTTTTCCGGGGCGGATTCACCACGGATAAAAACACGGCAGAAACAGGACTTCAAAGGGAAAGGCTCACCTCTACACACCCCACGAGGAATCCGGATGCCATGTAACCAGAGCTGCACATCCTGCCAGCCCTCATCTTCTTGTTCCTCTACCAGGAGCACGAACGCCGGCGGCGAAGACCACGGTGAGTACTGCACCTACGACACAGGGGAGGGGGTAGGGAAAAAACAGGGACACACACATGCAACACCCCCACCCCCACCCTCACCCACTACAACACACGCACTAATACATATTTATACATTACAGTTACACCCCCCAAGGAAGAATACAAAGACAAAAGGAAATGAGTGTAACCATTGTAATATATTAAAATCAAGTACGCAAATATATATATATATATATATACCATAAACAAAATATACACCAAGCTTAGTAGTCCAGGTACTGCTCCAATGAAGTCTGTGGAACACTGGGCAGGCGAGGCCCACACAAGATCCCCGACCATGACGGAGAGAACACTGCAGGGGCATCAGAGGGCAAGAAAACAGGCACCTCAGGGGGAGGGAAAGGGGGGGCAAATCAGACGGTTGAGTGCACGATGCCAAATCCACAAGAGAGCCACATGCCCACTGTTCAATCCTGGGAGTGCAAAGCCACAGTCTCTCAAGTCTCTTCAGTGGGTGGGTTGCCCACTGCCATATCCTGTGGAGTGCAAAGCCACAGTCTCTCAAGTCTCTACAGTGGGTGGGTTCCCCACGGTTCAATCCTGGGGAGTGCAAAGCCACAGTCTCTCAAGTCTATACAGTGGGTGGGTTGCCCACTGTTCAATCCTGGGGAGTGCAAAGCCACAGTCTCACAAGTCTCTACAGTGGGTGGATTGCCCACTGTTCCATCCTGGGGAGCGCAAAGACACAGTCTCTCAAGTGGATGTATCTCTCCACTGGTTCTGGAGGGGACCTTGTGCCCAGAGTGCTTCATCCTGCTAAGGACAGAGGTAGTGGATGTATCTCTCCACTGGTTCTGGAGGGGGCCTTGTGCCCAGAGTGCTTCATCCTGCTAAGGACAGAGGTAGTGGATGACAGTCTCCACTGGTTCTGGAGGGGGCATGGTGCCCAGAGTGCTTCATCCTGCTAAGGACAGAGGTAGTGGATGTATCTCTCCACTGGTTCTGGAGGGGGCCTTGTGCCCAGAGTGCTTCATCCTGCTAAGGACAGAGGTAGTGGATGACGGTCTCCACTGGTTCTGGAGGGGGCATGGTGCCCAGAGTGCTTCATCCTGCTAAGGACAGCGGTAGTGGATGTATCTCTCCACTGGTTCTGGAGGGGGCCTTGTGCCCAGAGTGCTTCATCCTGCTAAGGACAGAGGTAGTGGATGCCTTTCTCCACTGGTTCTGGAGGGGGCATGGTGCCCAGAGTGCTTCATCCTGCTAAGGACAGAGGTAGTGGATGTATCTCTCCACTGGTTCTGGAGGGGGCTCTGTGCCAGAGTGCTTCATCCTGCTTGTGACGGACTCAGTAGCGTCAGTGCCCTTGGCGCTCATGGGCCAGCGGTGCTTGGAGCGGCGGTGCCCTGTTCAGCGGTGCTTGGAACGGCGGTGACCTGTTCAGTGGTGCTTAGAGCAGCGGTGCCCTGTTCAGTGGTGCTTAGAGCGGCGGTGCCCTGTTCAGCGGTGATTGAGGCGGCGGGCTCCTTTGCAGTGACTCAGCTGCTGGCGGTCCTCTCTGTCCCAGCGGGGCTTGTGCTGGCGGTCCTCTCTGTCCCAGCGGGGCTTGTGCTGGCAGTCCTCTCTGTCCCAGCGGGGCTTGTGCTGGCGGTCCTCTCTGTCCCAGCGGGGATGATGGCTGTGGCCTCCTGGGCAGCGGGGATGATGGCGGTGGCCTCCTGGCCAGCGGGCATGATGACGGTGGCCTCCTGGCCAGCGGGGATGATGGTGGTGGCCTCCTGGGCAGCGGGGATAATGGCTGTGGCCTCCTGGGCAGCGGGGATGATGGTGGTCTCCTCCGCCGTGCTGCTCTTCCCAGACTTTCCTGGTTTCTTGTGGCCCTTCCCCACCTTGTAAGGTGTCGCTACTGACTCCACACTTCCACCGGGACCCCTGGGAGCAGCTTTGGTGGCTGGAGTCTTCCCCTTTCCCGCCGGGCACTGGCCAACTTTTGATGCTTGACATGTGGGGGACTATCCGTGCTGTGGCTCCGTGCCACACTGGCTGCCCTGGTGGCCGGTGCACTCCAGATTCCGGTGACTACAGGCACCACTGGTCCCGGAGATGTTGTGGCTGAGGTGCTAGTTCAGGACATAGGAGACGGACGGAGTGGGGGAGGTGTGGGAAAGAGGTCAAGGTTGGACAGGAAACGTTTTTTGGAGACACTGGGACGGGTAGCTGGAGGGGGTTTGGGAGTGGAGGAAGAGGTTATGGTTGTAGGAGGTGTTCGTTTGGTGACTTTGGGTGAAGGTGAATGCGCTGGAGGCTGTTGTGAGGTGGATGGCTGTTGGGTGGGTGTGTGCCTGCGTTTGTGTATCTTGGGAGGTGGCAGCACAGACACATGGGAGAGGACACGGGGACGAGTGAATGGTAGTGGGGGTGGGGACTGCACGTGAGTGGGGTGTGGAGGTGTGTGTGCTGGTGATGGCAGTAGTGGCTGTAGATGTAGTGCATGCAGGTGTGAGTGTAGATTAGACTGGGAGGGAGGAGGGAGACGAGGAGGAGGGGGACACAGTGGAGGCAGTGGATGTTGGTGTGTCTGCATGTGTCTGATGCTTGTGTGAGTGCCTGTGGGATGTGTGGTGCTTATGTTTGCCAGAGCTTCCCTTGTGTGTTGAGGTGTGTGCATGCTGGTCTGAAGGTGTGCTTGGGATAGGCTGGGGTACAGGGGATTGGGTCTGGGTGTAGGAAGTTGGAGGGGGGAGGCTAGAGAAAGGGACAATGGCTGCCATCAGTGCTGAGGCCAGAGTCTGGAAAGCTTGCTGAAGGGCCGCCTGACCAGAATGAATGCCCTCCAGGAATGGATTTGTTTGTTGCAACTGCCTTTCTACACCCTGGATAGCATTCAAAATGGTAGACTGCTCAATAGTGAGGGACCTGAGGAGGTCAATGGCCTCCTCACTGAGGGCAGCAGGGGTGACTGGGGCAGGGGCTGAGGTGCCTGGGGCGAAGGTGATGCCCACCCTCCCGGGTGAGAGGGCACAGGGCAAAGGCTGAGGGGCTGCTGGGAGAACGGTGCTGGTAGGGGGGGTGGCTGCTGTACCTGTAGATGCGGGGGCACAGATGTTGCTGCCACCACAAGGGAGCTCCCATCAGAGGACGAGTCTGTGTTGCTGGTGTCAGCTCCTGTCCCTGCCATGGAGCTCCCCTCTCCCTCCGTCCCACTGGTGAACTCCAAGTCTGTAGTGTCACCCTCCATGGCCATGTGGGATGCAGCTCCCTCGTGCTCCTGTGCCACTGCTCCTCCACCTGATGATGCTAATGCACACGAGAACAGGGAGACCAGAAAAAGGAGGGGGACGACAGAAGAAAGACACGTTGAGTGCATGCATTACCGCTACCGTTGGCGGACACGACAGACACAGAAGCCCCCTGCACTACGCCGCGCTCTTGGGCTCCACTGTTCAAACCCTGGGAAATGGCCTAGTAGGCTATGCACGACATGTGCACACATGGATGACACAGGGGCATGACTAGGTGTACTTGGCACTCTACAGAGGTGGGGTGGGGTGCCACATGGCCTGCCTTATGGAAGGACCTTGCCTACTAAACTCACCCTGGCCTAGGGAAACCCACAGCCCACCTCCCCCACCCAGACCCCTCCACTGCGTGCAGAATCAGCAGGATAAGAGTGTACTCACCCCCTTGTGGCTGCTGTGATGCCCTCAAGCGCCCATCCAACTCCGGGTACGCCACCACCAGGATCCTGAACATCAGGGGGGTCATGGTGCGACGGGCACCCCTCCCACGTTGGGAAGCCATCCCCAACTGAGCCTCCGCCGTCTTCTTGCTCCAGCGGCGAATGTCCTCCCATCTTTTCCGGCAGTGGGTGCTCCGTCTGTGGTAGAACACAAGGTTCCGGACGTCCTTGGCGATGGAACGCCAAATATCTTTTTTCTGGTGGGCGCTGACCTACATGAATTGTACAGGGGAAGAGAAACTTATTACCAACTGCACTGTCACAGTCATTGGCCCCCATCCCTACCCTTGCCATGTGGCACATGCACTCACCGTCGTTTCATGCACGCCGCAATCTCCCCCCACCTTCTTACATCCACCCCACTCCACACAGGCATAGGCCATACAGCATGCTCCCAGTGTACTTACCTGTTTGTCTGGAGGACCGTAGATTAGCGTGTACTGGGAGGACCCCGTCCACGAGTTTCTCCAACTCTTCCGATGTGAAGGCCGGGGCCCTTTCCCCAGACACTTGAGCCACTGTCTCTTCCAGACCGAGGTCACAGCAGCACTTGCAGTGTAGGTCCTCTCCTGTCGAAAATCAGGTATTGAGTGATTGAACAGATAGAAAATGGCGGTCACGTCTGCGGCGGTGCGTACTGTCACCACCGGCGTACATCGTCACTGGCTCATGGGACCCATAGGGTCCAATGTTAACCAATGCAGCATTGTGCAGCGGTCTTTGACCGCTTACCGCGACGGTGTACAACACCAGCGCAGAAACCTCACATCCCATTGTCCCACTTTAAAAGTCAGGCAGCTGCCATTTCAGGGGCCCACATGGCTTCATTTTTAACTACGTCACACATACCCAGGCCTTGACTCAACACACATATAGGCCACTTTTGGGATTATGATTTGTGTTCTGTGTAAGCTGTGGGTATGTACCTCTGAGTTGGTTGACTCTGCTCGCTGTTGTCCTTCATAGGCCCCGTCCGCTGGGAAATGTGAGGAGATGGCGGCATCCTCCAGTGTACAGACCATTGTGGACCTGTCGACAATGGAGGAAAGACATGTGATCATCACATACAGGCTTGACCGTGCCACAATCCAGGAACTGTGTACCCAGCTGGAGCCAGATCTGATGTCAGCTATCCGCCATCCCACAGGAATCCCCCCTCAAGTGCATGTGCTGTCAGTGCTCCATTTCCTTGCAAGTGGGTAATTTCAAACAACAGTGGCCATTGCATCAGGGATGTCCCAGCCTATGTTTTCCAACGTGTTGTCCAGAGTGTTGTCTGTCCTGCTGAAACACATGCGGAGCTACATCGTTTCCCTCAGCTTGAGGATTTGCCGACAGTGAAAGGTGATTTCTATGCCCTGGGACAAATCCCCAACATCATAGGTGCCATTGTTGGGACCCATGTGGCTTTGGTCCCCCCCCCCCGCAGGAGTGAACAGGTGTACAGAAACCGGAAGAGTTATAATTCAATGAATGTACAGATGGTATGTTTGGCAGACCAGTACATCTCCCATGTTAATGCCAAGTTCCCTGGCTCAGTGCATGATGCCTACATCCTGCGGAATAGCAGCATCCCTTATGTGATGGGTCAACTCCAGAGGCACCGTGTGTGGCTATTAGGTGAGCACCTGGAAGCAAGACAGTGGGAATGGTTGTCTGGGTCTGGGGTTATCCCTACAGGTTAGTGTGTGTCTAACAGTTGTCCCTCGCCATTTGCAGGTGACTCTGGTTACCCCAACCTGTCATGGCTACTGACCACAGTGAGGAATCCCAGGACAAAGGCAGAGGAACGCTACAATGAGGCCCATGGGTGAACTCAGCCGATTATAGAGCGGACCTTCGGCCTCCTGAAGGCGAGGTTCAGGTGCCTCCATATGGCAGGTGGATCCCTATTCTACTCACCAAAGAAGGTGTGCCAGATCATCGTGGCCTGCTGTATGCTTCACAACTTAGCTTTGCGATGACAGGTGCCTTTTCTGCAGGAGGGTGGTCCAGATGGCAGTGTTGTTGCAGCTGTGGAACCTGTGGACAGTGAAGACGAGGAAGCAGAAGAAGAAGACATGGACAACAGGGACTCAGTGATCCTGCAATATTTCCAGTGAGACACAGGTAAGGATACAAACCTGCCTACTACATGTACTTTAACACTACTTCCTCTCTACTGTCTGTCGTTTTCACCCAGTGTATAGTCACTGAGTTGTCACTTTCCCTTTCGATTTCACAGATCTGGGTCCCACTGTGTGACATCTGCTTTGATTCCTCATGGACTAGAGCTGTGTGACATAGGTATGTTGACATTACAATTGAAAGAGCTTTTTGCCACATTAATTGCTAATACACTATTCCAAAATCACAAACTGACTCCAGATGGTTTTGTGCTTCAAGGGTGTTTATTTAAGTGCTCAATATTGAAGGGGGTTGCAAAATGGTGAGGGGTGATGGTGAAGGAATGTCCATGGCAGAGTCCAGTCTATTAGTCTCACAGGTGCATTGCCCAAATGGGCATAGGAAGTGGAGCTGGGGCAGTTTAAGGATGGACAGGGTGACAAAGTGGGACAGAAGGATGACATTCAGGGTGGTCTCATTTCTTGGTGGGGGTCTTGGCATCATTCTCTGTCTTTGTCCTGGATCTCAGGGACCGTTTGTGGGGTGGTTCTCCCTCTGCAGGGGGTGGGGTGCTGGTGTGGTGGTCCTATGGCGGTGCCTCCTGTCCACTAGCGCTGGCGGAGGTGGTGGGCAGTTCATCGTCCAGGCTAGTGTCAGGGGCCCCTTGTGCCAAAGTGTCCCTCCTGGTGTTGAGTACTTCTTTCAGCACCCCTACGATGGTGCCCAGGGTGGAATTGATGGCTCTGAGTTCCTCCCAGAAGCCCAAATACTGTTCCTCCTGCAGGCGCTGGGTCTCCTGAAACTTGGCCAGTACCATTGCCATCGTCTCCTGGGAGTGATGGTAGGCTCCCTTGATGTTTTAGAGGGCCTCGTGGAGAGTGGGTTCCCTTGGCCTGTCCTCCCCCTGTCGCACAGCAGCCCTCCCAGTTTCCCTGTGTTCCTGGGCCTCCATCCCCTGGACCGTGCGCCCACTGCCACTGCCCCCAGGTCCCTGTTGTTGTTTGGGTGGTGGGTTAGCCTGGGTTCCCTGTAGTGGTGGACACACTGCTGATTGACGTGTCCTGGGGACAGAGGTATGGGCCCGCTGGTTGGGTGCAGTGCTGGTGTTTCCAGAGGGGGGAAGTTCTGTGGTGGCCTGTGACTGTGTGAGGGGAACCGACTGTCCCGAGGTCCCCGATGGGCCGGGCTAGTCATCTAGATCCAGTTGGACAGAGGTGCTGTCATTACTGTGGGCCTCTTCTGTTGGTGGTGTGGACATGTGTGGACCCTCCTGTCTGGTGACGTTCGGTAGGTGTCCTGCAGGTGTATAAAAGGATGTTTATTACATCTGTGTGTGCCATGGTGTGCAATGGGTGGGTGACCTTGTACCCCAGTGCTTGCATTCCTGTGTGGGACCTTGTGTGATGATTGTTTAGGGGGGTGTATGGGTTTGTGCATTGGCCATGCTTTGGTGATGGGTGTCCATGCTTTGGTGTTGCATACAGGGCTTGGTGTTGGGATGTGTGGTTTGTGATATTGGGACATTTGTGAGGAGTTGGAGTGATGGGGGTGAGTGTGAGGGTGGGGGTATGTGATGGCATGCAGGTAGGGTGGGGGATGTAATAGTTAAGATTTGACTTACCAGAGTCCTTTCCTCCATCTAGTCCTGTGAGGCCCTCAGGATGCAGAATCGGCAAGACCTGCTCCTCCCATGTTATTAGTTGTGGGGGAGGAGGTGGGGGTCCGCCACCAGTCCACTGAACCGCAAGGTGGTGTCTTGAGACCACGGAACGCATCTTCCCCCGTAGGTCGTTCCACCTCTTCCTGATGTCATCCCGATTTCTTGGGTGCTGTCCCACTGCATTGACCCTGTCCACTATTCTTCGTCATAGCTCCATCTTCCTTGCAATGGAGGTCTGCTGCACCTGTGATCCAAATAGGTGTGGCTCTACCCGGACGATTTCCTCCACCATGACCCTGAGCTCATCCTCCGAGAACCTAGGGTGTCTTTGCCTTGCCATGGGGTGGTATTGGTGATGTGTGGGGTGGTGTGTGTGGTGATAAGTGGGGTGATATGTAGTGGGGTGTTGTGTGAGGTGCATGGAAGTTATGTGGGTGATGGTGTTGTGTGCCTGTGGATGCTATTATTGTTGATGGTGGTGTCTCTGTCTGTGCTTCTTTCTCAATTGTGGTTGTAGGGGTTTGTGGGTAATGTGGGTGTGTGTTTTATGTTGTATTGGGTGTGTGGGTTGGTGGGTGTATGTGTATCAGGTGTGTGTATTTTGAATTGTCCAATGTGGCTGTGTTTTGTATGTGTGCGTGTATTTTGAGCGTGGCGGTGTGTACCGCCAATGGAATACCGCAGTTGAATGATTGCCGGGTGGATTCGTTTGTCATGATAGTGTGGGCGTATTTCTGTTGGCGTGACGGTGGAGGTTTTGTTTTCGCCAGTTTATCACTGACCTTTGGTGTGGCGGACTTATGTGGGTGTCTGAATTTTGGCGGATTCTGTGCTGTGGGTCATAATGGCTGTGGCGGATTTCCAAGGGCGCAGCAGTGTGTTGGCGGTCTTCTGCACGGCGGTAAGTGGCTTTTACCACCAATGTTGTAATGAGGGCCTTAATCTTTAGAAAACAGGGAGAGCGCTATTATTTCACAAAAGTACGTGGGTAGCATCAAAATAAAGCCACACAGGTGGGTGTGCGTCGAAAAAGGCCAGTGATGCGTTGATTTCTCACCCTCAAGCAAGTACGTGAGTCGTTCCTCCTTCGGTCGGTTGGTGTGAGAGGGCAGTCACAGCCTTTTCAGGTATGAGTGACCACTCCGCAACTCGCTCCCAGCACAGATGGCTCATCAGGATATGCAGGCTACACCACAGCTCCCTTTGTGTCACTGTCTAGAGAGAGGTGGAAACAGCCCAACTGTCAGGCTGACCCAGACAGGGAATCCACAAACAGCAGAGTCACAAAATGGTTTAAGCAAGAAAATGCCTACTTGCACTTTCAAACACACAATCTAAAAACCAACGTCACCAAGAGATGTATTTTTAAATTATGTGTTCAGAGACCCCAAACTCCACATGTCTATCTGCTCCCAAAGGGAATCTGTGCTTTAATAATATTTAAAGGCAGCCCCCATGGTAACCTATGAGCGAGATAAGCCTTGCAATAGTGAAAAACGAATTAGGCAGTATTTCACTGTCAGGACATGTAAAATACATAAGTACATGTCCCACCTTTAACTTACACTGCACCCTGCCCCTGGGGCTTCCAAGGGCCTACCTTAGGGATGCCTTAAATGTATAAAAATTGAAGGTTTGGGCTTTACAAGTGGGTTAACTTTCCAGGTCGAAATGGCAGTTTAAAACTGCACACACAGGCCCTGCAATGGCAGGTCTGAGTCATGTTTAAAGGCTACTGAAATGGGTGGCACAATCAGTGCTGCAAGCCCACCAGTAGCATTTAATTTACAGGCCCTGGGCACAGGTAGTGCACTTTACTGGGGACTTAAAAGTACATTAAATATGTCAATTGTGGATAAACCAATGTTGCAATGTTTTAAACAGAGACCTTACTGGTTAGCATTGGTAAAGTGCCAGGATCCTAAAGCCAACAAAAATGAAGTCAGCAAAACAGGACGTCAGGATACATTAAAGTTAGGGGAAACAACACCTAGGATGCCAAGTCTAACGGGTAGACTGGACTATTTTGTATATGCCTGCTTGAGAAGAATCTCCAAGGGCTTGGACTGAGCTTGCCCCCTGTTCTGAAGTATCAGGGCCATCAAAGACTTCCCATACCAGCACCTGGACTCTCTGCTGAGACTCCTGCCCTGACAGGTGGTGCCCTATCCAGGCCCTGGGCCTTTGAAAGGACAACCTGGTGAAAATCCAAGAAAACCGACTTCGGATGACTACGGACCGACGCCGCTGCCGAATCCAGTGACGCCACCTGCAACCGACTCTGTGGTCCTTGCTGGAGTGCGCCGACCCACAAAGGCCCAACACCGCTGCAGCCATGCCAAAGTCCGTGACTCCATGTAAGTCGCCGCACCACGTCGTGACTGCCGGACATCGACTCCACCCGAAGTGTGCAGACTCAACGCTTCACCCCTACAACGCCTCACCTTCACCGCTCTGCAGCAAGGACACAACACCTCTTCGTGACAGCTCAGCTCCTTCACCCCGCAGCACCGGAAACAACACCGCCTTGGATCCAGCGACACTGCGATCCCCGACTTTGCGCACCAGCTTGTTTTCACACTTTACTAAGGTACTGTACCTAGGGTTCTGCGTGACTCCGTGCCCAGCGCCGTTGTTGTCGGATTGTTGGGAACGACTCCGTCATGATGCCGTGTTAACACCTCATCCAAGCATTTTGTGTTTCTAAGCATTTTTTTTGCGTTTATTCTTTAAAAATTCATAACTTGACTTGTGTTGTCGGATTTTTGTCATTTTGGTCTTGTTTTGTTTAGATAAATATTGGCTATTTTTCTAAACCTGTGTTGAGTCATTTTGTGGTGTTTTTACTTTATTACTGTGTGTGTCAGTACAAATACTTTACACCTGGTCTCTGAAGTTAAGCCTATCTGCTTGTGCCAAGCTACTACAGGGATGAGGAGGGGTTAACTGAGTGTGATTCTACTTTACCCTGACGAGAGTGAGGGTCCTTGCTTGGACAGGGCGATAACCTGACTGCCTACCAAAGTCCCCATTTCTAACAACCGCCAACCCATCAAACCTAGACATACACACTAGAGACGGAGCGTAGATTAATCACTTTACTCTCATTCATGGTGTGGTGAATGCTGATGTAGCTAACATGTTGCGTTTGCAACTACTCCTGATGCATATTTTAGCCTATGGCAAATAACTGCTGCAATAAGAGATAACTCCATAGGGAAACCTCTGTGCTTTGACAGGATTCACATGTATTTATAGAAAGCAAAAGATGGATCAGTGGGCTCCTAAATTAACAAACATGCTTAATGCACCCTGTAAGTTAGGTCTTCTGGTCTCCTGGATACAATCAATTATAATTCCTGTTTTTAAAAATGGTAACTGTGGTAATCCATAATGCTATAGACCATTCTCCTAATTGATTCAGCAGTGAATGCACTTAGTAAGATATTAATGACCAGAATCCAATCTTGAGCCCAGATGGATAGGATCCTTGCAGACACTCCATATAGCTTTAGTGCTCGACCAGGCGTATTAGATCAGTATTTCAACTTACGTTTAGTCATTAGTATGTATAGGACCTGGCTCTTTTTGCAGGGTCACTCCCAGATTATTGCCTTCTGTTGCTGAACCTGCTTTTGTTAGCATTAGGACTTTTTTCCCCTGCTAACCAGTGGTAAAGTGCTTGTACTCTCACCCCAAAGCATAGTAAAATTGGCCTACACCTAAATGACATTTAATTTACTTAATGTACTTGCAAGTCCCTATTATATCATACTACATGTTCACAGAGCCTGTAAATTAACTGCTAGTACAGGGCAGCAGCCCTCATTGTGCCACCCACTAACACAGTATTTTAAAACATGTCTCAGGCCAGCCATTGCAGCCTTTAGAACAGTTTTATAATGTCATTTTAACTCTGCAAAATAAACCTTTTCCAAGATCTAAACCTTCATTTGTAATACTTAGAAGTCCCCCCTTATGGTATGCCCTCAATGCTCAAAATCGAGGGTGCACTGTATTTACACGTAGGACATGTGAACAAAAGGTGTATAGGTCCTAGAAAAGAAAAACTCCTAAAGTCGTTATTCACTGTTGTACGGCCTATCTCTACAATTGACTAACACTGCGTTACCTGATTGCATTGAATACGTGTTAAATTCAGAAAGGGAGAAGATAGAGATATGCTGTTTGCACCCAAATTAATTGTAATTTAAAACCCTCTTTAATGGTAAAGTCATATTTTAAGTCAGAGTTCTGAAAGTGCTACTTTTTTATATTTTCTTGTACTAACCAACGATGCCTTTCTGCCAGTGTCCTGGGTCACATAACTGTGAATGGCTCAGCTGTAGGGGTTTGTGTATTGCTTCCAGACAGTGAGACAAAAGGGTCTTAGTTGTGGACAGGATAAGCCATCTTGACAAGATGACTGGGGAGAAGCTGTACACAGCCCCAGTTACACTTCAAAGGACTTTGCCTGCAACACACACAAAGGAACCTGGCACCAGGTCTGTCCTGCCTTCAGTCATCCCAGAAAATTTGGAGCCTCGACAAAGGGAAGTTGAAGAACTTTCCAGAACTGGTTGTGTGGGTAGGAGAGGGAGTCCCTCACTCAAAGCTGACACCAGATATCAATATTTGACCCAAAGAGCCATTCATCACAACACTCCTGGACCTCTGAAAGATTCAGATGAAGGACTTCCCTGCTGCTTGAAGGACTGCCCTGCTGCTTGAAGGACTGCTCTGCTGTCTGAAGAATGAAGTTTTGACCTGCTTTTCTTTATCCAAGGCTGCCCATAGAGACTCCAGGGGTCACTTGTCTGACCTCCTGTGTAAGCTACAGAGACAGAACAAGCTTTTGAGGACTCTCTGCAACTGTCCAGCTCACCTGGATGTGCCTATGCCCAGCTGGCTGGCCTCAACCTGCTGTTCAAGCCAGAGGTCTCCTCCAGGGGTAATGACACTCTTCACACCAGACTTGAGAAGGTAACTGTTCAGCAGGACTCACCTGGCCCTTGTATCTGGCCTGTACTCAATCGTGGTTAACCTTAACTTGTGACTTCCCACAGCCTAGTGCTACCAGATGACCACAAGTGGCACTTTGCCCTTTCAGACGTTATATTCACTTAAAACTTTAATATCAAACAGCTCCAGTTCTACTGATTGGATTTTTGTCATCTGACTATTTATTTATAAAAATTTACTTTACTTTCTTTTATTAATTGGGTTGAGATTTTTCTTCGGTTGTGTTTTCACTTCATTACTGTTTGTGTGCTGCATAAATACTTTACATTTTGCTTTAGTTAAGCCTGACTGCTTTTGAGCCAAGCTACTAAAGGGTTAAGCACAGGTTATTTTAGTGACTTTTGTGATTCACCCTGGAAAGGATCGTGGTTGTCTGAGTGGAACTTTCACCCCTCAACCAATAACCCTGTTTCTCACAATATATGTATGCCAAGCAAAGTTCACTACATCTAGCCTTCAGGATGTTCAATTCAACTTTCAACCATTTTAACAGATTGAAACTATAGTCCATAAGTCTGCTTGGATCCTTCATTAACTTTCTAAATAGAATACATAGTGGATTGGCAGTTCAGATAAGGAGCCTGTGCAGAATTCTGATTTATTGATCTTGGTGAGAGGTGCCTGTCACAGGCACATTCTCATACCTCTTCTCTTCACCCTATATACAAACTATTGAACGATTTTTTTGATGTGAGAGGATTGGAATATCCTCTAGGATGGTTAATGAAACCATTTAGGTTATACTTTAAGCTAACAATGCTATTGTTACCTCCAGGTCTACTTACAGCCTTTATAAGTTACATGACTATGGGGTTTATTTTATGAAGGATCTAGATGTAGTCAATAACCTGTCTAAAACACATATTTTAGTTAATGGTCCAAAATCAACTAGGAAAAAATATTTTTTTATAGAGGTGAGTATTGGTAAACGTTTCTTCATTTTCCCACTTAGTTGAACCATTTGATAATACCAAAAGATGGATTCCATTATTACAATTAAGGAGGCTTTCCTATACTAGGTCTCTGTGGCCCATTTTTAATTTTGCTTCACAGTTGGGTAATCACCTTATTAAACGTATGAAAATAGTTTATACAAGCACATGCACACCTATAGTAATATATGGAGGAGGTATTTGGAACTACATGGATATAGATTACCTGCAGATAAAAGTAAATAGATTCTATAGAGGTTTACTGGATTTGCCTAACTACTTCACACATAATATGTAATGATAAACTGGGATTGTGGAATTATGGCTCTATACTTGGTCCATTTCTAAATCTCGCCTGAATCATATGCAACTGTCTAAAGCTAAATAATGTCAATAAAATCCCTTTGTTAGGATTCATTAAAAAATCCTGTTCAGACCTGGGGTTTCAAAAATTATTTTCTAATCCACAAAATATTTCTACAAGTGAGAAGACCTGAGAGTCATGAAAAGGAGGTCTATGCTTGGTGAGACTGAAAAGATTCATAAACAAACCATTCGTTTTTAGGTTTTAACTAAATCTGTGCTAGGACAGGAACCTTATTTTGAGTATGTTGAGAAGGTACCAGAACGTAAGATGTTTACCAGGTTTTGAATTTGCGTTGTAGGCATCTCCCTCTAAATGACAAAGTATTTGACATATTCTACTACCTATTCTAGCCAATAATGTCCCTGTGTAAACTATGCTATACTTTATGTTTTTTGCACGATCTACAAATTGGCTCATATGGCTTTTTAACATTTACAAATATTACCGTCTACTAGTGTATGTTTTGCAGTGGTGCATTTTCATTCATGGCTATACGTAAGGTCTATGACAAATAAGTAATAATTTTATTGATTTTTTAATAACTTTGAGGTTATATATTCCATGCATGATTTCTTTGGTACTTAATGTCGAAATAAACCATTAAGGAAAAAAAAAACATGACTGGTTGGTAAAACTTAATTCATCCAAAAGTGATTTTTTTTCTCGTTAGTCAGCCTGTTGGTCACTGGTCAACATCTTTCTTGTCTGATTCGATCCGTGTCTGCCCCATCTCTAGAAATAGGGAGCAGAACTTTGGTACGATTAATAATGGCAACTGAAAACTGTAAAGACCGATTAAGTGATGTTTAGAAAAGTATTTTTTTCTAGGTCAGATTTTTTTGCTTTTCTTGCCTTTCGCTACGGGAAGGCAATTGTCAATAATTTTATTTAAGCAAGGCTTAATGATCTACGTTACTTACTATCGGCCTAAATTAGAACTTGACGCTTTCAAAGGCAACAGAAAGAAGCAGTACTCCATTTCTTGAAACGATGCAATTCCTAATTGTATGCAATTATGATCATGTTCTCCTATGATGCTTCCCGTACATTGGCTTCCTCATGAACAGTGTTTTAATTTCAAAGCCATGAGACTAAAGCCTGAGTTTTGCTCTGACTAAATCCTTATTTATTTATTTTAATTATTATTTGTGGATGTATATAGTCCCAACATGGCCTTGGGACATTAGAGCGCTTTAAAAGAAAAAAAAGTCAAAAACATGTATCTAAGCAACGTATTGAGAAGGTTTCATAGCCGACAAGGGGAACCAATTTAAGCAATTCTCCAGGCGTAAAAAAAACTGTGAGAGAGAAAGAAAAACAGATACGGAGACGGGCAAGGAGGCTTTTGAGTACATAGATGATCATAATCTTATAAAATGCATCTTTCGAATAGACGAGTTATACGTTCTTTTTTAAAGGAGACAAGACAACGTGCTGTAAGGATGGCTGGAATAACATTATTTCATATACTTACTTTTGGGAGCAGGATTGATTCATGCAGCGTGGGGGAGGGGAGCTAGTCTGGAGATAACCAGGGTCTGGGCTATAGATTATAAATCCTGTTCTGAGATGACCTTTTGATGCCTCAACAAAGCCTTAGTTGGAGCCTAGCATTCTTGGCCATAGCAGAGATTTGCATCTGAAGGATAAGCCAGCTATCAAGGAAATAATCCAGATTCCAGAAACTTGACATACTGGACGATGGCCAGGTCGAAATTCAGATACCTTGTGGACAAGGGAGTTTTTTCTTTTTGGAGAGATTACCAGGAGTAATTTTAGCAGGATTAAGTTTGAGGTGGTGGAGGAACATTACTTTTTAATGCTTTCCAGGGTGTTAGAGAAATCGAGGATGGAGGGTGTCATCCAGAGATGAAATCTTCAAATAGACCTGTTTATTATCAGTTTATAGATTGTAAATATTTAAAAAAACTCCTGAATTGCTGATGATCTCACAGAGAGGTTCTTGGTATAAGGAGAACAGGGTGAGATGATTGAGTCTTGTGGACCCCCTTCTACAGAGCTGATTTTGTTAAAGAAAGAGCTCCTAATTTTCACTACTTCTGACCGGTTTGTCAGACAGTTAAGGACTATTCCCTCAATGCCCTTTTGTTCTTTGAGGGTGTTGATCAGGGCGAGGTGTTTGGCCATATCAAAGGCAGCATAGAAATTAAGGAGCACAAGTATACAGGAATCGCCAGAGTCAAGGATGCAAAGAAAGCCCTCAAAAATTTGCAAGAGAGTGACCCCTATGCTGTGTCCCTGTCTGAACCCCAATTTAAAGATTTCAAGAGGTCTATAATTAACAATGTGAGTTGAAAGTTGAAAGGTTACACAGCTTTCTATCGCCTTGATGAAAAGGGTAGAGACAGGATTGTATGTGTTGAGATTTGACCTGTATTGCAACAGTCGAGCATGATGCCTTGTTCAACAATGATGTTAACCAAGCTGGACCCTTGGAGTAGAAGAAGTTTCTCAAGGTCTTTTGTAATAGAGCCAGGTATTTAATCACAGAGATAATTCGAGGATTTGACCTTAGCAATGGTATCCAGTAGCTCTATCTCTCAGATAGGGTCACAATGGCACCATGGTAGCTGTTCTTTACATGTAACTTGGTATCTGCAGGTTTGTCTGAGGAGGAGGGAGGAAACAGGTCAATGAATGTCACTCTTTTCCCAAAGAGCTCCACAAAGTCTACACACAGATTCAGGAGCCTTAGACGTGGACTTTCGTGTGGAGTGCTTAATCACTTTGAAAAGGAGTTTGTCTGCTCTTGCAAGCCTCCAGGAGAGGGTCTGCAAAGAAAATGTGCTTCTCTATGAACAGAGAAGATAATGAAACAGGACACACAGGGTAATGATAAAGATCAGGCAGATCGAAGAATAGAGTGAACAGAAGCCGTACATTAATAAAGATTAAATAACCCTTGTTGCATGAGAAAACTCACCAAATGAAGGAAGGATTCAGATAGTTAGTGAAAACTGAACATATGCCTTTTGATTATCATTTTGATTATGTTTCTTTTTTATTGTATGACTCTACTTGCCTTTGTGTGGTGTGCTCATTTCCATTGCTTATAACAGCATTTTGTAATCGGTCTTTTTGGTGCATATGTAGTATCTGCTATTTATTTACTATTGTTGAAATCTGTATTACCGTTTATTTCAGTTTCAGTTTTGCTAATAATGATCAAGGATCCATGATGTAAGCAAACATCACTGAGCCAGCAGAGCAGTGGTGCCACTGTTAGAGTGTAGCTTTTGTAATCAAAATTAACATGAACTGCTTGCAAAATAATGTGCAATGAAGCTGCATAGAAAACGTGACAGACTAATATTAACATACGCGTTTGAAATGTGCCCACGGGGAGTGGCCAACAATGTATACGATGATAAATGGAATTGATTAATAATGGATTATTAATGCACTAATGTATGATTCTGTTTTAGCATTAAGAGTTATATGTTAAGGATTTGTTGAGTTAATCATTAGGCCTTAGTTAGCAAGGGTCTGGGCCTAGCTGCCTGGTCTCATATTAAATGTGTTTTAATAACGTGCAATGCGCTGTCTTCCTGAAGGACATAAAGCTGTACATTTCCACAAGCTAGAGATGTGTGTCTAACCACAGTAAATTATTTCTCATGAGACCCGACTTGGTCAAGGAGACATTCTTGCTGAATGCAACAGTGTAATTCCCAACAGGTACAAGGTCGCTCAAACTGGTAAAGACAATGGAGCTACTGACTAAAGCAAGGAGTGTTACGTTTCCTACCTGACATTCTACCCGCTGAAGACGTAAATCACAGAAGCCAATAAGCTGCATGAAAACTGTTTTAAATGAAAATTCTAGTAAGGTGACCAACGGACTATTGGATAGAGATAATGGTGCACCAAATATGGACCAATTGGAAATTAGAGACTTGTCTGGCGAATTCAATTTAACGACGTATCACAAGGAGAAATCAGCTATTTGCGTGCCTTTATCCTGCCACTTTTACTCAGCCATTTTCGTGTCTCTTACTGAGACATTAGAGGGACCCTTTTAGTGTGGCTCTGATATTCTGACTTAGTCCTTGCTACTGATACTTTAAACCATCTTCACCCTTTTTGCCTTACCTGATACTTGCTTTTCCTCCTTATGAGGGAAGTATTTCCTACTTACTCTATTTTGCTGAGACTTTGCTGTCCTGTCCGGGCTGATGGTGAATCGACTGCTGACCTGAGGACGAAGACTGATTCTGTATGCTGATCCATTATGGAGGGTAACTATATGATAATGAAACTGTAATTGTCTGTTTGCCGTTTCTTTCTAGGTACCAACTGCTCTTTGATAGAGGCCATAGCTAGATGTTTTCCAAATTTGTGTTACCCAATTGTTTTGCATTAAGCCCAACATGCTGATGCTAATTTGAGGTTAGTTAAGGAGTTCACTGACAATTGGGTGCAAATAGATAAAAGACTGGATATTTGCTTTGTTGAATGACGTATTAATGCTAGTCTGCTAAAGTTAATTCACGTTGACGTCGTGCTTTGTTCTAATGTTCATGATCTTTGCTTTGCTTAAGTCATATTCAAGTTGCCACACTGTGGCGTTATTGATGTGTTTTCTGGTATTGAGACTAATAAACTTGCTAGTAGAGTGTAACTAATAGGGAATAAATCTCATAAATTTTACTAAGTTGAGTGTGGTTATTCATGGCTGAAAGGTCAAATTGTGTTTAAATTCTTATTTATGCAACTAACAAATTTGGTTGATTCGTTATTGCAAATATTGATGAGGTTATTGATCTAGTGACCTAAATGCGGAATAGACATCTCGTCTTGAGGTGCCCCCAATCAGGGTCAAAAGGTTCATCGGCCTAAAACGAGTCCCCGTGCAAGTAAAGTACCTTGGTCGGGACGCGTTATCAGTTCTGTAGTAGAGGACGATTTCGGCCCTATGGGGCCCCAAGACGAAGGACCATTGTTTTAGAATTGTTTTTGAAATAATGCAAATTGAAAGGATCATGTTCCCTTAAGTCCCAATTACTTTCCCGGGACCCCGGAGCTTGCCAAAGTGAGTTGGGTATGTTCTCTGCGTTCTAGTGATGGTATGAGTGAAGTAGGGTTTGCGCTTGCACAGCTTATGCATATCGCAGGTGAATTGTGAGGTTTGTGAGAATTCTAGGCCAGGTGATGTTTTAGTAGGAGTGTGAGTACTCTGCGGTATGAGAGTAGGGAAGTCGGCTAACTTCATGTGAGTGTGGCACTTTGTGCTCAAAATTGTCCACGTGGTTGTTGGTGATGTACGGACCCTGCGTGGTCTAAGACTCCGGAGTATATTGATAAGTGTATGAGACACTTGGGTTTATGTTGTAATTTGCGCAGTTTAATAGGTCAATCGGGCATGGTTGATGAGTCGAGTTTGAGTCAAGGAGTGAATGAAAACTTCGATGGAGATTTGGTAAGTTCTAAAGTGCACTAGGATGAACCATTGACAAGTCGAGAGTAGAATTTGCCGGTCGAATTCTGCTTGCGATTGAGGGATCTGAGAAGGAGAGAGTAGCGGCCGAGGCTTCAAGTGAAATCTCTGTAAAATTCTGAAGCGATTGTGTTACCCTTCCTGTAGTAAACCGGCAAATTTGAGTTTTGTTGGTGCTTGCAATACATTGCATTAGTTGTGTGAATTAAGAGTGAGGGAGACAAGCCGCAAGACTTTGTCAGCTGCAGTGTGTGGGTGCGACGTCATTGGAGCCGCTTTGGGATAGGTCGGTTAGTGAGAAGGGTCGCGCACGGATTGACAGCCATCCATGAGAGGCAATTGGTTGAGAAGGTAGGCAAAGGGTGTTCTGGGAGTTAAAGTCACCTCCTGATTCAGTCATAAACGAAATAAAAGTCGCAAAAAATGAAGTTCTTCAAGGCTTTAAAGAGCACTTTGAGGGGAGATGTGTACATTGATGCGAGTGTGGGGGAGCCTACACCACCAGAGGATACTCCGACTTATGCCGTAATGTAGGAGAAGGGAGTCGCGCCATGTCTTTGGCTAAAGCAATGGTGCAAATTAACAGAGGAAGATGGGTGTTTGCCGTTTCCAGAGAATGGGACATTCAACATAGGGGTTCCAGAGAATTTGCGGAAGGCGCTGAAAGAGCAAAAGCCGCCTCGGAGGCCAGCACAGTTTGAGGCGTAAGCAATTTGGGAATTGATGGCCATACGGCAACGGCAACCGAAATTTGAGAGGAGGATGAGAAAGGCAGAAAAGACACTAGCGCAGGCTAGATGGGATAGAGAAAACAGAATGTGGAGAAGAGAAATAATAGACGGTGTTAGGATGTTTCCGGCGATAACCCAAGAAGCTGAGGTGCAGGGAAGAAAGGCCACTTGCAAAACAGACAAGGGCTCTAACAAAGGAAAGGAGAATAACAAGTCTTGGACGGATGCAGATGAATCAGATGATGATGAGTTCCTTAATCAGTTGTCACATGATCGTCCACCGCCATATGCCATGGATGACAATAGACCAAGTACTAGTGCAGGTCCTGTAAATTCAACACAGAACCAGGCATCAGTAAATACAGCACAGGTAAATGCAGTCGCAACACCAGCTCCAGTACAGAATAGTGTCAGTGTGTCCACTGCTCCAGAGATGCAGACACAGTTGCAGCCACCACCAATTCAGAGGCTCTACCCTGATGTCCCAGTATTAGAAGCCACTACAAGTTTGATGGTGCCGCCTGACCAGGCATCTGCGAGATCAAAATTAGTGCAGGTTGAGTCAACTCCACTTTTACTGCCCCAGCCACAGATGGTTCCAAGTTATATTCCAGTAACAGGACTGCAGATAGCTACAGCACCGATAATGAATCAGAATGTGGGGGCCAGTGATCCACAGATTGTGGGGAATAAGCCAACACCAGCCGCCATATCCCTACCACCAGTACAATTGTACGCGCAGGATAAGCCTAGCGTGTGTGATCAGAGGGTAATGGCCTAGGACATGACAAGAGGAGGGTTTGTAGGGAACTCTCAAGGGATAAGCCCAGTGGAACAGATGCTAGAAAGATCGAGGTCTCTGTTAGACTTCAGTCCGATAGGGGTTCCTCCAGATGCCATGAGGCACTCAGGGTTGGGATTACTGAATCCTCAGCTCCCAGGTGCGAATGCGTCACAACAACCAACGATACAGGCTGGAAATATCTTGTTGCAAGCTTTAACTGCACAACAATTGAATGAGTGGTTAGGCAAGCTGAATTCACCACAGACTACCCCTGCGACAGAGACAGCGGAAAGGGAAGAGTACCTACATTTTGTGAGGTTGGGCATGGAAGCAGCCGAGTTAGTTGAAGGGAGCATGGAAGTGAACAGGCTAGAGTCATACACTGAAGCAGAATTGAGATACTAAAGAAGTGAACAAGGTGCATCAAAGGTTGGCAAACCTAGCAGACAAATATGGCATAGACTTAGACAATACTAAGCATCTGAAGAGGAGTTACAGATTAGACTTTGAGCCCAAATATTTTGATCACATGTGGTCTACTGGAATGAAGGCACACCTTAAAGAGATACTGCAGAGTGCGCTGGTTTGGGGCGTGTTAGAGAACTGTGAAGGCAGATGGGCAAAGAAGAGAGATGAAAGGAAAAGTGACTGCTTGGAGCAGCAGCAGACAAAACCAGTGCCAGATACCGGTACAATAAAAATGCTACTAATGAGAGAGACGGCTGGAGGAGTTCTTGTCCATGTACCGTGGTCTAGAGGTGACATTTTGTCATTCACAAGTGACTTCCCCAGGCTGAGGGAAAAGCCGGTGGACCAGCAGACAGACAGATTTGTGAAGCTTGCGAAGTGTCTCTGGGAAGACCTGAATACCCTGTTTGAGATCATCGTCCCGGCTTATTTGTGGCTCGAGTGCAAGAGGAGTGTTGACTGGCCAACCGCAGAACCGGCAAGGGATAGGGTTACCGGAGTACCCTCTCCGGAGGTAATGAAGTATTACTATAAGGTAATTGAGTTTTTGAAGCAGAAAGTGTCGTCGCAAAACACTGATTGGCAAAAGATTGATCGAACCGCACAGGAAGGCAAAGAATCGATGCATGCTTACTACGAGAGGTTGCTGAAAGCATTCAAGCATTACAGTGGTACAGAGGTCATAGAGCCGAAAGAAATGAATCACCTTGTGTTCAGGTTTGTTGAAGGACTAAGACCAGAGATTAGCCAGATGATTAAGAATCATTTGATCTGCTGGCAAGTGAAGCCAATCGATGAAGTGTTCCAGTATGCAAAATACTGTAGTGATGAGATTGAGTTGAAGCAGAGAAAGCTGAACGAGAAGGTGATGGTGATGCAAATTAAGGCAGCGCAAGCAGGGATGCAGGGAAACGGAGTACAGCAGATGGTGCAACAGCCGCAAGGAAACGGAATGTTTCAGGCGCAAGTGAGAGTTAGAGGTCGGGGAGGTTTTGTGAACAGTGGTCCAGATTTGAATACTGTTGTGGTACAAAATGACATGCAAGGGATGAAAAAGGTGTTTCCATGCCATGCGTGCGGGGGCATGGAACATTGGAAGCGGGAATGCCCGATGATGGTGCAAGAGGGTGTTGTTCAACAAAACAATGATGTCGGTGCATTTCAAAATGTTAAAGGACCAAGAATGAGGGGTCCTAATCTGAATTTGCAGAATAACATGGTTCAGATGCAAGGTCTCCAGCCCATGCAACAAGTGCAAATGCCATGTGTACAACCTGTGCAGGTGCAGCAGGTGCAACAGCAGATTCCTGTGGTACCTAGACAGCAAATGTAGTTGCCTCTAGCTCCAATGGGACAGCAACAGGTGATGCTTCCTCAACAGGTCACAGGTCAAACAATGAGTCAAAATAATGCAGTACCACAGTTCCCGTTGCATGGTGAGAATGGAATAAACGATGAATGGTGGGATGACTGTTCAGATAGTGAGGCATCCCTAGAAGTAGATTAGAGGGGACCTCATGTGCAAGGGAAAGTGATTGGTCACAAGGTCTCATTTCTGGTAGATACAGGAGCTACACACTCTACCGTCAGAAGTGCAGAGGTACCGAAGTTGCCCCTTTCAGGACGTACAATAAAGGTAGTGGGAGTGGCAAACCAGCTCCTGACTAACCCGATCACAGATCCGGTTCAAGTCGAGATTGGTACCTTTCAGTGATTGCACAGGTTTGTAGTCTGTGATTCAAGTCCTGTGTCCCTACTGGGAAGAGACTTAGGGGGTGATTCTGACCCCGGCGGTTCACTACCGCCGGGGCCAGGGTCGGCGGGAGCACCGCCAACAGGCTGGCGGTGCCCCGCAGGGCATTCTGACCGCAGCGGTTTGGCCGCGGTCAGAAAGGGAAAACCGGCGGTCTCCCGCCGGTTTTCCGCTGCCCTGGGAATCCCCCATGGGGGATTCTGACAACCCATGCCGCCATCCTGTTCCTGGCGGTTCTCCCGCCAGGAACAGGATGGCGGTATGGGTTGTCGTGGGGCCCCTGGGGGCCCCTGCAGTGCCCATGCCAATGGCATGGGCACTGCAGGGGCCCCCGTTAGAGGGCCCCACATTGTATTTCAGTGTCTGCATTGCAGACACTGAAATACGCGACGGGTGCCACTGCACCCGTCGCACCTTCCCACTCCGCCGGCTCAATTCTGAGCCGGCGTCCTCGTGGGAAGGCTCTTTTGCACTGGGCTGGCGGGCGGCCTTTTGGCGGCCGCCCGCCAGCCCAGTGCAAAAGCCAGAATCACCGCAGCGGTCTTATGACCGCGGAGCGGTGTTCTGGAGGGGGGTACTCTGGCGGGCGGCCTCCGCCGCCCGTCAGGGTCAGAATGACCCCCTTACTGTGTAAGACGAGGTGTTCTATCACCTGTTCGAATGAGGGAATTGAGGTGCAGACAAACAGTGATGATGAGGGGAGGGGGATGATGGTCAGATCTCAGAGCCAGAAACAGAGACTACAGATGAAGAGTACCCCTTGATAAGCTTCTTCCCGATGTTCACAATGACTGATTTGCCTGCAGACCTGCAGGGGACAGTCACAGAAAAAGTGTGGGACTTGACAGGAAAGGAAGTGGGATTGATAAGAGGAGTAGAACCAGTCAAAGTCGATGTGAAGCCAAATGCCGTGTTTCCTCAGGTACCGCAGTACCACATGGCACAAGATGTCCTCATACAGGTGAGGCAGATAACTGCAGACTTTGTGAAGCAGGGAGTTATGAAAGAAGTGATGAGCAGCCCATGTAACTCACCTATAATGGGTCTGAGAAAGCCCTGTGGGAAAGTTCGAATTGTTCAAGACTTACGAAAGATTAATGACATAGGGGGTCATTCTAACCCTGGCGGTAAAAACCGCCAGGGCGAACGACCGTGGTAGCACCGCCAACAGGCTGGCGGTGCACCGCTGGGCATTCTGACCGCGGCGGTTCAGTCGCGGCCAGAAACGGAAAGTCGGCGGTGTCCCGCCGACTTTCCGCTGCCCTTGAGAATCCTCCATGGCGGCGGAGCACGCTCCGCCGCCATGGGGATTCTGAAACCCCCTACCGCCATCCCGTTCCTGGCGGTTCACCCGCCGGTAACAGGATGGCGACAGGGGGTGCCGCGGGGCCCCTGGGGGCCCCTGCAGTGCCCACGCCAATGGAATGGGCACTGCAGGGGCCCCCTTAAGAGGGCCCCAAAAAGAATTTCAGTGTCTGCCTAGCAGACACTGAAATTCGCGACGGGTGCAACTGCACCCGTCGCACCTTCCCACTCCGCCGGCTCAATTCTGAGCCGGCGTCCTCGTGGGAAGGGTGTTTCCCGCTGGGCTGGCTGGCGGGCGGACTTTCGGCGGTCGCCCGCCAGCCCAGTGGGAAACCCAGAATGATCGCCGCGGTCTTTTGACCGCGGTACGGTCTTCTGGCGGTTCCCGCTTGGCGGGCGGCTACCGCCGCCCGCCAGGGTCAGATGACCCCCATATTATATTGGGGTCACCAAATGTGTCATTGAAACGATGTACTGTATTAAACCCGTCAACTTTGCTTCCAAATGAAAATACAGAGGTTGATGAGGCTGACGAGGTAGAACGTGATTGTCTTGACATAACAGAACTGTGCACCAAACCAAGACCTGACATTAAAGATACCCAATTGGAAGAGAATGATTACATTATCTTTGTTGATGGCTTGTGCTTCAGAGACTCAGTAGGAGTACTAAGAGCCGGATACGCTGTGAGTACAATAACTGGAATCCTAGAAGCATCTTGGCTTGAAAGAGTATACTCTGTTCAAGTGGCTGAATTGGTTGCTCTTACTAGGGCATGCCATGCCGCTGACAAGCTGAAAGTGACTAACTATACCGATAGCAGATATGGATTTGGAATTGTCTATGATTTTGGTCATCTATGGTCCCAGAGGGGTTTCATGACCTCTTCAGGGTCGCCAGTAAAAAATGGTGAAAGAATTAAGGAGTTGTTGCACGCGATTCAGTTACCTCTTGAAATTGCCGTGGTGAAATGCAGTGCTCATGTGAAATCACAAGACTTTGTGTCAATGCGAAATGGATATGCGGATCAAGTCGCAAGGTTTTGTGCATTGAACTGTATATTGTTCAAGGATCAGTGGGAATTGTTACCTGAAACTGAAAATGAGACATGCACAGGTTACACATTGAGGGTGGTTGACACAATGGAAGAATTAAAATTGTTGCAGGGACGTACCAGCAGAGAGGAGAAACGCTCTTGGCTAAAAATGCAGTGTGTTCAAAGACCAGAAGATCTGTGGGTTTCAGGTGAGAGGAAAATGGAAGGGGCCATATCAAGTGATACTGACAACTACTACTGTTGTGAAGTGTGCAGGAATTCCAAACTGGATTCATGCCAGTCACACAAAGAAGGTGACGTGTCCAACTGATGAGGAAATTGAGTTGTCAAAAATAACAGATACAGAAAAGTAAGTCTCAGGGCCGGAGTGTAATCAAAGGGGAACTGAGAATACTGGAGAGCCCGTTGAGGACGGCTTGGTCACTCAAACAGGAACAGATATCCAGAGGGATGACAGTGAGCCTATCTCAACTGAGGCACCAGGAGGACTGACCCAAAGAGAGGTTCTCCCAGAAGCAGATGGATACAGGTTTGAAGTTGAGCCCCTGAAAGCGAAGGGGTTGAGGCGGAAGGGAGTCAGAGTGCCCGTACTCCTCCTGAGCCACTTGCAGGTCCAGCAAGAGAGAACACCATAGCACAAGAGGAGGGCGTTGAACCACAACCAGGAAAGTCAAACTATGAAGGAACACTGAAAGGAGATAAGTGGCCAGAACAGCAAGTGACTAAAGGAAAAGTGGTTGTCGATTAGACAATTGAGGAGGAGATAGATACAACAAGGAAAGAAGATCTGAATGAAGGAGAGTTGCAAGGTGACCGCAAATGATAAGAAAGAGAATAGCAAACAGAAGATACGCAGGTCCTGAATGGGCTTATGCAACATCAGCTGATTGGCAACAAAAGTTCTTGGCATTTTGCTTTGATCGAGAAGTTCCAGGTCAATACTATGGTACCTGAGTTGGCCACAAGGAGAAGAGACTGTGATAAGTTGAAATTGAGCTGAGAAACCTGAGGAAAGAAACTGATAAATTACCGGATGTGTCACTATTTACCTGAATTGACTTTTGAAAACTGATTGTTACAAGCTGCTAACCGGATTGACAAAGGACCCTGGGAGCGAATGAGAAAGCTGTAAATACTTGCTAAAGAGAGACTTTGCTTAGCCTTGCTGGAGAAAAAAAAGGGAGAAAGCTTCTAACCATCCTCAGTTGGTTGTTTACGTTTGTAGCACTTTACTTTCTGATTCTTTACAGATCATGCCTAGCACGGGAGATGACATTGAGGGGAGTAAGTGTTGTAAATATTTGGGTGTTGCTTTGGGTGTTGTGTGTGTGGTATTCATTATAGCTTTGTTTGTAGAAATGCGTTGGTGGATGAGAATGAAGCTAACAATGCCACAGTTTCTGAGACTGCTACACTAACACATTGGGAAAGGTTTGAGCAAGATACAAAGTATCTGCATGAAGAAACTAGCACAAAGGGAGAACTGTCTACTAATGTTTTCTATTGCTTGCTAAGTGAGTATGTTGACACTATGGATACGAAAGCCTGTTATGTGTGTACACAAATTCCTGTTTCAGTGCAAGAGGGGGTTACATATCACAGTTTGCCAATAACTTATGGGATAAGTTGTAGTTTGCTACTAACGCATTTCTATAAACAAGAAGAAGTGCAATATTTTTACTCTAATTATGATCTTTTGTTCTCTTATGTGCCTATCATAGAAGATTTGAATAGTGTAGCTACGTATTATGCCATAAAGCTGATTAAGGGGTTCTTCGAACCTAGAGTAACAATTAGTACATCATATGCACACTGCAATAATTTGAAATGCTTGCTTGCACCTGTAGAGAAAAGCTTTTTAGATCACACAGAAGATAGAAGAAGGGTTTTAAAGGGGAAATTAGAAAAAGGCTTGCAACAACGATCCTTTCTTAGTAGTAGTTACAATGGAATTAGGGAACAAGGGAAACTAGCTTTAGACGCTCGACATGTAGGTAAGCTTTGCATAGCACGGCCAAAGTCATATTATGATAATGTGTTTGTGGGAACGAGTGAATGTAAGCACGTGTTTTTGTTTCAGAATAAATGAACATTTATGCTAAATGAATGCATCAAGCGATCCCAGGGGTCTATTATATTTGTGGACTTAATGCTTATTACCGTCTTCCAAAGGGATGGTATGGGACATGTTATTTGGGAATAGTTTTCCCAAAGATTTACCAGTTAGAGGATTTAAAGAAATTCCCAAAAGTGACTGAATTACTTCGTGCTAGACAAAAGAGAGAAACTACCACTGGTGTGGTAGGGGACATATTTAGGGCGATAATTCCTTCAGTAGGGGTTGTCTTAAACTCCATAAAGATTCGTAAGTTGTCTACTATTGTGGATAACATGCTGACAAATTTCACGGGAGCTATACTTCTGATGGATACTGAACTTGCTGCGGAAAGGGCTATGACTCTTCAAAACAGGCTTGCTTTAGACATTCTTTTAGCGAAAAGTGGTGGAGTCTGTAAGATGCTTAATGAGCGTCACTGCTGTGCCTACATACCTGACAAAAGTAATGAGATTAGAAGTATGCTTACTAACCTAATAAGAGATAGTGCAGATTTGAAGGAACTGGAACTCCTTTTCCCAGGAGTTTGGGAAAAAGGTTGGAAAGGGACTTGCTCATGTGGGAAGTTGGTTTAGTAGTATTTGGCATGTAATATTGGGAAAATTAATATAAGGAATAGTGATCATTCTGGCTTTTTTATTTGGGCTATGGTTATCGTGCAAAATTAGCAAAAGGATTAAAGAAAAATTGGCAAAACATAATGCGAGGAGGAAAGAAAAGGGAGAAAATGTTCAGCACAAAATATGAAAAGACAAAATCAAGGGAAGAAATAGAAATGAAGGAGATAAGAAAATGCACAAATTGTAAAGAAAAGATTTGTGTGATGACGAGAGTCATCAGAGGAGGGATTGTTGGAGTGTAGCTTTTATAATCAAAATTAACATGAACTGCTTGCAAAATAATGTGCAATGAAGCTGCATAGAAAACGTGACAGACTAATATTAACATACGCGTTTGAAATGTGCCCAGGGGGAGTGGCCACCAATATATACGATGAAAAATTTAATTGATTATTAATGGATTATTAATGTACTAATGTATGATTCTGTTTTAGCATTAAGAGTTAGATGTTAAGGTTTTGTCTAATTAATCATTAGGCCTTAGTTAGGAAGGGTCTGGGCCTAGCTGCCTTGTCTCATATTAAATTTGTTTTTCTAACATGCAATGTGCTGTCTTCCTGAAGGACATAAAGCTGTACTTTTCCAGAAGCTAGAGATGTGTGTGTAACCGTAGTAAATTATTTTTCGTGAGACCCGACTTGCCCAAGGAGACATTCTTGCTGAATGCAACAGTGTAATTCGCAACAGATACAAGGTCGCTTAAACTGGTAAAGACAATGGAGCTACTGACTAAAGCAAGGAGTGTTACTTTTTCTACCTGACATTCTACCCGTTGAAGACGTAAATCACAGAAGCCAATAAGCTGCATGAGAACTGTTTTAAGTGAAAATTCTAGTAAGGTGACCAACAGACTATTGGATAGAGATAATGGTGCACCAAATACGGACCAATTGGAAATTAGAGACTTGTCTGGCGAATTCAATTTAACGACGTATCACAAGGAGAAATCAGCCATTTGCGTGCCTTTATCCTACCATTTTTACTCAGCCATTTTCGTGTCTCTTACTGAGCCATTAGAGGGACACTCTTAGTGTGGCTCTGATATTCTGATTTAGTCCTTGCTACTGATACTTTAAACCATCCTCACCCTTTTTGCCTTACCTGATACTTGCTTCTCCTCCTTATGAGGGAAGTATTTCCTACTTACTCTACTTTGCTGTCCTGTCCGGACTGATGGTAAATCAACTGCTGACCTGAGGACGAAGACTGATTCTGTATGCTGACCCATTACGGAGGGTAACTATATGATAATGAAATTGTAATTGTCTGTTTGACATTTCTTTCTAGGTACCAACTGCTCTTTGATAGAGGCCATAGCTAGATGTTTTCCAAATTTTTGTTACCCAATTGTTTTGCATGAAGCCCAACATGCTGATGCTAACTTGAGGTTAGTTAAGGAGTTCACTGACAATTGGGTGCAAATAGACAAATGACTGGATATTTGCTTTGTTGAATAACGTATTAATGCTACTCTGCTAAAGTTAATTCATAGTGACGTCGTGCTTTGTTCTAATGTTCATGATCTTTGCTTTGCTTAAGTCATATTCAAGTTGCTACATTGTGACGTTATTTGTTTTCTGGTATTGAGACTAATAAACTTGCTAGGAGATTGTAACTAATAGGGAATAAATCTCATAAAGTTTACTAAATCAAGGGTGGTTATTCATGGCTGAAAGGTCATATTGTGTTTAAATTCTTATTTATGCAATTAACAAATTTGGTTGATTCGTTATTGCAAATATTGATGAGGTTATTGATCTAGTGATTGAAATGCGGAATAGATATCTCGTCTTGAGGTGCCCCCAATCAGGGTCAAAAGGTTCATCGGCCTAAAACGAGTCCCCGTGAAAGTAAAGTACCTAGGTTGGGATGCGTTATCACCACTCCTCCTCACATCTCTACTATCCTGCTACTGTGCCTGGCTCAGGTAGGCTTCTATGTGAGGAGAAAGATGCTGCTGAAATGAAGGGAAACTAAACAATGTCTTAGACCTGCTGGAGAGCTTCGACCTACACCTTCCCTGGTTATCAATTGATATTGTACGCTATAAGCAGTATTTTAACTTAAAATCTCCTTCACGTATTCCTGCCATGCAAAGCCCCTCGTAGCAGCCTCTCAAAGCAACAATAAATGCCACATTTTTGCCCTCATTGACAGAAGACTTAGAAATCTTTCCAGAGAAGATTGCTAGCTTCCTGAACAAGGCCCAACGCAAAGTCTATTGTCTTATCATTCGTTTACAGGAAAGTGCATCGCCAGCGCCGATTAGACTGGAAATCCGCCTCCTGGAACAGGAGCTTTTCCAAGAGGGGGCACTTCTCAAATATGCCTCCATTTTAAAGCAGGCCAAACCAAACTCACTACGAAGGTTAATGTGGCACGAAATTGGTTTTAACTCTATTCAGACCACAAACAGACGGTCAACTAATAATCTCAGCTACAATAAACTACTTGGAAGTTGAACAGCTATTGAACTCAAATCTCCCACACAAGATGTTCAAATGTATGTTGAATAAACAACTAAGGAGGATCTTTAGGTGAAAAGACAAAGAAAAATTCAGACAGAACAAAACATGTCTGGATGTTAATGCCTATAAGGCACCTATTGCGCAACCGTACCTGAATATCATTTTGAGAAACCATCTAAAAATTAAGGTTTTACAAGCCACATTTGGAACTTTGCCATCAATCAATGATCTACCAAAATGGCTTCCACCAACGAAGAACAAGGTCTGCAGGCTATGCCAATACCTGTGGGAAGAGTTTGTGCACATATTATGCATTTGTCCTGCCCTCTTGCCATGGCGGATAAAATACCTTCGAAATATATTTTAATTCAAACAGTATTAGAAGTTGCTGCTAAGCATTACTGTTTTGTTCGAAAGAGGCTTCCCCACAATCAATGGCTTGTTTTGCCAAAATTCCTCTGCACTGTGGAGCAGGTATTAAAACATAACAACTGGGTTTGTGAAGGAAATGCACTGTACGGACCGGAAGTCGAAAATATCCAGGAGAAGTCATCACCACTGGAAAAGCCTCTCCTCCAAGACTGTTTAATCCTGGAATATCATAGCCTCATCTTATTGGGGCTCGAGGAATGATTGGAACAAATAGAATTATCTGGGGAAGCAAATAGATTCTCGGCCACCTCAGACTGGACTGCCCACACCAGAGTTTCTTTAGCTTTTGTGCACCTTTTGGCTAGTTACCCAATTGCCCTCAAAGTATTTATTTTCTGTTTCTTTTTCCATGTTACATCCCCTTTAAAAACATTTGATATTGTATGCAGGAATATTTTTGTTGTACATCTTCACTAGGAGGCACATTTACTACACTTTCACAGGCACAGGGCAGCAAGCAAAGTTGATGTGAGACTTTGCATGAAGGGAGAGAGCAGAAATGCTCCATATGTACAAAGATTTGAAGCAATTCTGCTCCCTTCTTGTGCTGGCACACTGTTTGCTACCTATCACCAATGGAGGCGCCCTTGCACCATAGTGCAAGGGTGCTACCATTACTGGCAGTAGTATTCTTGTGCAGGAACGTATACCTTGATGCACAAACACAATGCTTAGAGGTATTTTCACCTTTCTGTTTGTGCTGCTGAATGCAGTACACATGGAATGAGGATATAACAAAGAGAAATAAAGATATTTCTACCAGTTTTGCCTCACTTGGGAAGCCATAGCATTTTGACACATTACCACGAGTACAAGTCTTTGAAAATCTAGTATTGTGCCAAAATCCATGGATGAATGCATGGGAACGCCCATGCTCCACCGATGGAACGACTCCCAAGTTGAAATGTAACATGATGCAAGCCAACCAGCTGCCTTGCTTTACATTTGTTTATAAAGCCAGGAAAGGGCACACAAATAACATCTGGTGTGGCTTTGTAAATATTGCTGAAGCCTGGTGTGGCTTTGTAAATATTGCTGAAGCCTTTGCATTGTCCTTGTGTCTTCTTGTGTGACAATGCAAATGCTTAATAAATAAAAGCGTTTTGTGGATTTGCGTGTTAATTACAAACTGTTCTTCACAATAGGAATAATGCAGAAATATCAATCACATCTTTTTAAAAAATTGCACATTTTATTTACATATGATTCTTAGTCCTAAATCGTGCGAGGGAGTACATTTGTTTCCTGGTATGAATTTTCAGTGCTCGCTAAGATTTACTTTATGCTTCTGTCACCGGTTATGTATACATTTTGACAACAGACCATAGCCACGCAGAGTCCTCTAGCAAGCAGCGAATTTGACTTTGTAAAATTCTAACATTACCAATTATTCTGGCTCTGTTTTGTAAAGGAAAGGTTTCAGGAACCTATAACATCACAATTCAATCACAAAATGCCGCCAGCAATCTAAAGTAAAGCAGACAGAGCAGCCCAAATTTTGAAAATAGTCCTAATCATCAGCCAGTTTTACATAAAGCCTATGAAAAATGTTATTTTCACAAGCCTAATCTGGAATAATTTTGTAATTCCCTATTAGATTTATGTAAAATTCTCCGAATTATGATGTTACATCATGTTGCCTAATTACGTGCCGTTTGAGTGAAAAAAATTCACACACAGCAGAACAGCGCAAACAACCAGAAGGTGAGCCGCTGCTGTTTGCAGCACTTCTGTTTTTTCTGCTATTTTGTTAATTGGAAGATGAGTTCTCAGTCCACACACAAGGATGCATTTCATGCTAAAATGTAGTGCTAAAAGTGGTTTTGGATGTGTGATTTTGTATGATGTTAGTGAAATTTCCTATAATTGCGCAAAACAAAATGGCACACTTTTCTCACAACCCTGGTTCACTTGCTACTATCTTGTTGGCCACAAAGTGAAATTGATCTTAAAATCCGGACCATTTGCCATATTACACTTTGTAAGAAAACATTAATTGTAGTTCCAGAAAGATTTCTAAACTACATTCTAGATGATCCTTTGCTTTATAGAGCATCATGGGTTTGCCTTACATTAATGTGCCAAACTCAGGTATGTATGGCCAAATATTATAGGTTGGAAGTTAGCACGCTGGGACGCTGTTGATGCCACAGATAATGGAAAACAGATATACATCAGAAACGAGTTTCAAAATGACACAGTTTTCATTGAAAAATACTCTAGTTCTACTATTGACATTAACAGGACCAAGTTTCAAGATATCATCAAGACAATAACCACAGCCGTCAAACGAATCAACATCCTCATAGTCTAAGTTCCAATTCTGCATGCCGTTTTTTTTAGAAGGGCGGTGCCTGGGATACAATAGAGATTTTGGCAGCACTGCTGACTGTGCAAAGTCAAAATGTTATTTAGATCATATTGAGTCAGTAATTCTTCTCCCTGCAGTTCTGGTACGCCACATGGGACGGGTTGCTGAATTCGGCTGTGATCCTCTGCTTTTGGGGACTATCAACAATGACACTCTGGATGCAAAATTCATTCTGTGAAAAGCAGAAGAAGGAGGAGGTCAAAAAAGGTAACCACCAAATAATATGAGGGAGCAGTGTGACAAAGGGTTGTATATTGTGGGTGCAAGATCTCTGTCCAAGGATGTCCGACCTCACAAAACGCCAGTAGCCAGTTGGTGGAGGAACTTTAGCACTATATGATGTTTGTGCTCATGGGCATGCTTTAACTGACTGCGTTTAATTTCAGCAACACCACAACAAGAACTTAAGACTTACTAGAGAAGATAGATTGGTTATTTTGGTGTGAAAGTCCCAATTGAAGCTTGGACAGTCCCAAAGTATTTGACCATGTGATATAAAATGCAGAAACAGGCCTCTTAAAGGAAATACACCAGAGTCACAGATAAGGTGCACCATGAGAGTTCTTTATTAGAACATTGGAATATTGGGGAGCTCCATTGAAAACAATAGAGTGCTCCGGCCTTCTAATGGGTGTTAGAAGCCCGGAGCTCAAATATTCCAATGTTTTCATTCACAGCTGTTACTGTGAACAAAGGCCTCACGGACCTCAAAGGGATTTTAATCCCCTTCGGCTCCCTGAAGCTTTTGTTTTATTAGAACATTGTGCCCTCTAGTGGTGGAACATTATAATAGCCTTATAGCCCTCCACCGCTGGGCTATAGCAGCAATAAATTGCTGCTCCTTAGTTAAAGGCCATTGCTTTTGGCTCAGAACATTAACACTGAAGTGGGCCTTTAATATAGCCTCAGAACCCTCCATAGCGGCCTCTACCGGCTATTAAAGGCCCGCTCCCTGCGTTAAATGCCCGAGCCGAAGGCGAGGGCATTTAACAAGGGAGAGGGACTTTAATAGCCGGTAGAGGCCGCTACGGCGGGTTCTAAGGCTATTAGAACATTCTGCCACACAGGGCAGAATGTTCTATTAAAAAACAAAATGTTCACAGAGCCCGAGGGGATTCCCGTGAGGCTTTGTTCACAGCTGTTGCTGTGAACAAAGCGAACATTGGAATGTTGGCGCTGCGGGCTTTTACCGGCCAGTAAAAGCCTGCAGCACTCCATTGTTTTCAATGGAGCCTCCAGCATTCCAATGTTCTAATGACCGGTATAGCCCGCTACGGCAAGCTATAAGACTATATTAAGTAATCAAAGTCTGGCTCTAAGATTTCATGGGAAAATTATTTCACACTCTGAAGTTTCTCAGTCTATAAATGTACTTGAATGGTCAAGACCAACAATGTGTAACTTAGAGGGGTTACTCTCCAAATTTTAATTTGGGGTCCTGGTAAAGTCTTCCTAAAATCTCTTTCCTGAAAAAGAGTGAACATAGTGTTCATAGTACTCACTGGGACTCCAGGTATCACTTTTCTTGCTGGAAGTCATACCAGAGCATCAGCAGAGGACTCAATCTGATAACTTGCCAGGGAAAGAGAGAAAAAAGAGGTCATAGTCCCTAATGGATCTACAGGTTTTCAGGACCAGGAGTACTGGGATGCACAAGATCAAAAAACAGAAGAGACAAACAAAGCAGGGAAAGAAAAAGGAGAAGCAAGAGTGGAAGATGTTGATGGCTGGTCAGTAGCTGGTTGGCACAAGGGTATGAGGCATGAGGCCACTAAGAGACCAATTAATGGGAAGCCTTGAGGAAAAGTGGGATCTTCAAGGGGAATTAAAGAACTATCATAAATAGTGCTTTCAACTGCTTTATTGCATGGCTCTCCAACTCATAGTTATCGCCCACCGTTTGGTCCTTGTATGTGCCCTTGTTGACTTCTCCCTTCCTTTCCTTACCCCTGGGGGTCTACTTTACCTGACTTGCTCACTCCTTCAATGGTTATACTCTGATCCTACCAGTTGACGTGTTTTTCTGATGCCTCCTACTATATTATTCCTCTCGCTTTCTTCAACTCATTTGACTCCAGTCCTCAGACTCTCTAGGTTTACTGGTACTGGCTCATTATTGGCTCACCCCTACTTAAAACTTGGTGAGACCTGGAATGGAGAGAGGTAGCAGCTGGAGGTGGTTCCATCTTGTATCAACTATCTCCTCTGTCCTTTTATCTGCATTGCACCAGAAGGGCAGGTGCAAATAGATGAGGGTCTGAACAACACTAAAACATGCAAAGCTGGTATCAAACCACCAAAGATGCCTCTGATGTTTCACTGTTTCCCAAATGATCTCCCAAGAGACAGTGTGTGCTCTGAGTGCTAGTTATTCAGACCAGCCTCACTCTGAGGATTTTCTCAGCTTTATATTAAAAAACCCAACACATTCCTCAGGGACCATTGTCGTTGGGACTTGATTATCTATCCTGGGTGGTGCACTGGGAGAAGCTCTTGCTGGATCCCCTGCTTTTATTGGAAGCATCAAGCTCGACCCTCCTCTGTTGCAAACATGGCAGGTGCTGGGTTAACCTAAAAGTGAGAGGGTCAGTATGTACAATTTTATGTTAGAGGCAGAGTACATTTTGTGACACATGTCAAGGACCAGTGCCTTCTCGGTTGGATCTTTAGACCGTCCTTTGTGGCTGCTCTGCCACCTCTAGAAAATGACAGATTCCATGGCATTTTCTACTTTCTGGATAAATGCCCAATGATACAGGCCAAAGTGCCTGTGTGAGAAGCGCCTGGCACATGCTGCTGTCCCAACAGTAGCAGCCTTGGTATTTAAACTGTGAAACACTGAGTCTCTGTTAGCCTCTTTCACAATGCACTTAATGTATATACGTACCCTGTTTTGTCCAATCCTCTGTAGTATACAGTAGGGTTCCTGTCTCAGAAATAGAATAAGAGCAGAATGATTGTGATCAACACACTGCTGTATTCAGCACAGTATTACAGGAAGCATGGCACTCAATTACACAGCTGGCACACATAAAACAACGCTATGCAAAAGTCCACAGTCATTGAGACGCTCCTGTTACAGTACTACCAATTACTCTCTGTGTTTGCTTTAGACTACTGGGGTTTCTAATATGCCCACTTTGCTAGTAAGGGCACCAACAACTGACGGATCACCTCTGGAAGCAATTTCTGTAACTTGAAACAGTTATATAGTTTGTGTCACTTCAAGGGAAAATACAATTTCTCTGCAGCCTCATGTTTCCAATGTGACTGCACTTGTGGTGAGGTGTAAAACGGCAAGTGGTGTTACTGAAGGAATTGTACACATCCTTGTATAATTTCAATATGTTCTAAGCTCAAAGTCTGGTCAAAAGATCAGTGTCTGGAATTTTACTCACCCTAAAGTGCAATCTATCGCTGCACGCTGCTATGTTCACGTGCCTGATTAACCTACATAATCATGTAGGCTAGGGCAGCCAGGTGTTGATCAGGGGCAAAGAAGGAAGCAGAATTGGGGGTTAGAGTATGGAACATTGAGTCTACAGATCGAACAAATCAGGAATGCCATAATCCGCACACAGAAGCAAATTGGTCATGTGCTTGTATTTGACTGTGCAGACTGAAGCCTCTAATCTGTATGTCTGACAAATATCTACGTAATGAAATACACATCGTCCCACCACGTGGCCTGCGAAAGTTGTTTTAAAAGTGAGTTTGTTTCTATTTCTATTCTCCCTTACATCATGGCTCATTACAGAATACACATTTAGCACCACTGTAAAAAGATACATTCCAACATCAAGAATGTGGGAAAAATACCAAAATGTTTGGAAATGTCAGAATAAAACCAAAAAAACGCGCCCTATTTTCGGAAGGAATTCCTGGTTATCAAGTTCCAAGGAGAGAGGTTTGATACCCGCTGTCAGGAATTCATACTATCCATATCATGGTTGCTGATTCTGATCCTGATCCTATGTCTTCCCTTGATCCTAAATGCAAGCACCTAGTCAAGTAACAAGTACTATGTATAAGACTCTGGGGAAACAGAGAAGAAGGGATAGGGAAGGAAGAAACAGAGGGAATGGTATAAAACTCCATTTGGAACAAGTACACTGCCTATTGCAGCAGGCAGTAAGTTTAATATGAAGAGCAGGTTTGTATATTAAAAAATAACAACGTGTAAATAAATGAGCCAATGTACTCACCACTGTAGAGGGTATGAAAGAAAATCACACACAGTGTAAGAGCACTCCTGTAGTGTACCCAGACGCAGTGAAATAGAATGGAGCACCTAAGTCTTCAGAACCGGGAAAAAGTGCATCAGGCTAAAGGGTTCAGAAGATAAGCACAAAGGTAACAAAGAGAGCATGCACACAGAGAGGAAGATGGGTACGTACTGGTATGGCAGCCAAGAAGCCTAACAAGAAGACCAATTGTGAGACAAAGAGGTTTTGGTTTGAGCTGTTTCTATATTGTCTCTGCCATGCTTGACCAAGACATGCACCTACACCATCTTGGATATGGAAAGTCCATTCCCCAAATCACCAGAGACATCATGATGAACAGGAGGGACGTCTTGTATGCAATCTATCAGGACAGTTTCCAGCATGAGGCTGGATTCTATATTCTCCAAACTTCTGAGTAATGCTGGGGGTACGTCAACCTTCTATCTTTCTTGTGATGAGACTTCTTTTCAATATTCACCCAAACTATCTAAAACCAGACATAAGTTCAGGTGTTCCCAGGCTAAAGACTTTTAAAAAAAAGATACCTACAAAATACTTAGATAAACACACATTGATAGTTGGGCTTTCAGTAAACCCCCTTAATCCACTGATCTTTTGTGGTTTTATTCATATTTTGCTTTCTCTCACCAAGCATATAGAATTGAACAGTGGGTCTGTCCGCTTCGGTCATTGGCTCATCTCTATCTAAACATCCGTTTAAAAGGTAATTCCATTCAATTCCAAGAACTCGTTGGCTAATGTATCCTTTTATTTCTTGCTTTTTTCCCTTTTTTTTTTTTGTTTTTTTTTTCGCAGTGGCTCAGCAGCCCTCTAGGCAACATTATCTGACCGTTACTTCTGCTTGCCAGTCGAATTGCCAGTCATCATAACTCCTGCGATGCAGTAAGTAACGGAATGCGAAGATGAGGGAACACGAAAGAACACTAAGGTAGCCTGGTGCCTGGAGGTGGGGAGCCTGTGAGCCCGGGAGCTGCAAGCTCTGTGCAAGCCACGTGAGACCTGTTCTTGGCTCCGGCCCTGGTCCCAGTCCAGATTATTACTGCTACCACCATTGTATGCCACTGTCCACCGCCTGTCCCTGAAAACCATGACCAAGAGGGCCGAATAGGCTGTGCAGGCTGGTGCCGGCCAGTGAGGTGGAGGCAGTGACAATAAGGCTCCAAGTGAAACCCAAGCACCGCCAGAGACACCCTTCCCCTCCTAGTTCTTCTGGCTCCCACGGCTCACACAGCGGCTATTTTTCCATTACCGCTATCCATGGCCCAAGGCCTAAGGCCCTAGGCCGCCCGGAGGAAAAGAGGAGGAGCTGTGCTGCAGTGCGGCAATATCAGTGGAGCAGCAGTAAGTGGCAAGGTGGTGGGAGGTGGCAAGCAATGAGTCGCAGACTATCTGAGCAGTACGGAAGAGACCAGCATTAGACTGATGCAGCCTTTGCTTTTCAGTGGAGCCTGCCTTCACCTCAGACCCATGGTCCGATCATCGCTAGCTCCCAAATTGAGTAGCTCCTCAAAAGGTACCCCTACAACCTCCTTACAGTGTGCTCGTAGTGCTTCAAGCTAAGTTAAGTGATGGAATAAAATACACCTCTCTTATATAAACAGCCACTGTATGTACTCTGCATGATTTGGCATTCTCTGTCCCTTGGCTCCTCTGTGTGAATAGTACCAACAGAGTGAGTAGAGTTATAATCAACTGGGGCTTCGAGAGGCTGGCACCCAAAGCCAGCACTTCCAGGAATGGCGAAAAGACTGTGGGAGGACCAGAATGAGTACCTGAAACTCTCTACTTCTTAAGGTGAGTGTGGCAATCACAGCACAAAGGACGAATAGGAGGAAAAAGTGGCTAATCAAGCTTGCTCCATAACTAGTGTAGAAAGGCCCACTGAGAAGGACCTAGGTTCTTGGAGACCTAAAGCTTCAAAAGTGTAAAAGTTATGCCTGCCAACAGCGAAAGATGTCTTTAAGTTAGTCACAGAAAAGAAAGAGGGGCATCACTCAATCATTGCTAGAAGGAACAGGCTACCATGGAGTAGGGGATCTAAGCCTGCTAGAGCAGGAGTTTTTAACAGAATTATTAATTAATATTCATGTATCCTGAGTATTGAATTTGCGTAGAAAATGTAATAACGTAGGAAAAATAATGCACACATTTGAAAGCGTGTCCACGATGAGTGGCCGCCAATCTTCACGAAGTGTACTTATTAATTGCTAACTAATATGAAATGATGAATGTTTGTTTTATTAATGTAGTAATACATCATATTAAGGGTTATGCATTATGTATTAGCTTTATGAATTGAAAGCCTTAACTTAGCAGAGGTCGTGGCCTAGTTGCACGGCCGCATGTCAAGCTGTATTTCTAAACCAATTCATTAAATGTCTGTTTAGAGAAATAAATTGTGACTTTCCACTGTGCTGACCAAATGTACTTGTAGCTAAAAGTCTTTCTCATGAGAACTGCTTGCTAGTAAATGTTGTCCCTGTTGAATGAAACATTGTAAATGTAACATGTGTAAGATTTACTTTCTCAGGAGAAAACAATAGAGACACTGACTGGAGTATAAGCTGCAACAATATTGTTACCTGACGAGCCGGATGATGAGGACATTACAAGAGAAGCTGATCAGCAAGATGTGAACCGTGTACTAGTAGAAACTGTAGATTGTATGTTTTAGTTTTATTGGACAAAGTGTGAACATGTGATCCCTTGACCAATAGGGATTTGGGAAGTAGTTTGGGAAATCTAACTCAACGGGACTGGACTGAGAAGAATACACTTTTCCCTTTTCACCACTCACCATTCCATTCCATTCTGCCATTGCCATTCGCCATTAGCACTTTGCCATTTGCCCATTTTCCGTCTTGAGAAGAGACGTGCTTAACTTTAATGCTTAAAGACTTTGCACTTTCTGAACTTTGATTCTGAATCCTGATGCCTCGCTGACCGAACTGATGTTCTGATGATGAAGTCTATCATAGCTTGCCGATCCAATTGAGGAGAGGTATATTGTTGCGCATGTGTTTTGCCATGTCTATTTGCTTTTCTTTCTAGGTACCAAACGCACTATTTTGATAGAGCCATAGTGAGATGTTTTCCAAATTTGTGTTGACTAAATTGTTTTGCATGAAGCCCAACATGTTACTGCTAATCTGATATTAGATAAGGGTCCTCACTAATGGAAGTTATATGGTTATAGGGAGTAACAATCTATCGGTGTAGAAGTGGCGGTAATACCGCAAACAGGCCAGCGGTAAAAAAAATGAAATTGCAAGCATAGCGGTTACTGCCATACCAAACCGCCACTTCTACACTCCGACCGCCAGGGTGGTAACGGCCACTGGGCTGGAGACTTCGGTCTCCAGCCCGGCGGCCGTCACTAAACCACCGGCGGTATCACGACCCTGCATACCGCCATGGATTTCGTGGGGTTCTGTACCGCCACAAAATCCATGGTGGTAGGCACTATCAGTGCCAGGGAATTCTTTCCCTGTCACAGATAGGGGTCTCAGCCCAACCCCTCCCCTTCCCCACAGTCCTCCCCCCAAACCCACGAACCCCCCACCACCCCAAAGGTGGCAGGACCCCCCTCTGCACCCCAAAACATTGACACACACACCCCCCACCCCCTACACGCACACTCACACAACTACTACACATACAGACATACACGCAGACATACACGCACACGGACAGATGCGCACACATTTCCCATACACACAACACACGCCCTGCATGCATACACGCACTCACACACCCCCTCTACACACTCACACGCACACCCCCATGCACGCACACAACACACAGCCCCCCCATCCCCCTCCCCTAACGGACGATCACCTTACCTGGTCCGGTGATCCTCCAGGAGGGAACGGGATCCAGGGGAGCTGCTCCGCCACCAGCTCCCCGTCACCAGAACACCGCCACGCCGAATCCTGGGTTGTGATTAGGTGGGCGGTGTTCTGATGAAGTGGCTGCTGGCGGCTCTCCGTCCGGAAAAGGGCAGAGGGCTGCCAGCAGTCGGCAAGGTCCAAATGAGGCCCTATGTCTTTCCGTTTCTGAATCTACATGTATGTGATATTGTTTGCTCAATTGTTCTTGTTATTACTTTGAACCGTAACCTTAGAATGTGTAATTATTCAACCCTTGATTAGATTACAATTCTTCCACACATATGGACAGCCAGTGATGTTTCTGTATGTTTATTATTTGATGTTGAGATTATCCTGCGTGACATTAGCATTATTAATATATGGAAATAAATATTCTACCTTTTACTGAAAGGTGTGGTTATTCATGACCAAAAGGTCATGGTGTGTGATAATTACTGACTCCTATTGATTATTGATGTTATTGATTAGTTATTGATTGTTGATCTGCATGTCCTTGATCTATAATGAGAACATCTTAAATGCGAGTCAAAAGATTCATCGACCTATTCACGTCCCCTTGTAAGTTTACTTATTAAGGTCTGACGAGCTAACAGAAGTGGTAGCAGACTGATGGGTTGTCTCCTTAAGAGCCCATCATAGATACCCTGTATAGGTTTTGGATTTATTTTTTCAAAGATACAAATTGGAGACAAAATGTTCCCTTAAGTCCTGAAATGACTTTCCCAGAATCTTAGAGCATGCCAATGGTTGTTTGAGGATGTTCTCGGCATTCTAGTAATAGTGTGAATGAAGTAGGTTTTGCGCTTGCACACCTTATGCAAATTGCAAGTGAATTGTGAGGTTTGTGAGGGTTTAGGGAGTTTACGTACTCCAAATGAAGTTGTAGAAAGAGTGTGCATACTCCGCAGTGTGAGAGTAGTGAAGTCGTCGAACTTCACGTGTGTGGCACTTTTTGCTCAAAAATTGTCCACTTGGTTGTTGATGTACAGACCCTCCGTGGTCTAAGACTCCAGAGCATATTGAAAAGTGTATGAGACACTTGTTTTTTGTTGTAATATGTCAGGTTTAGTAGGTCGATCAGGTGTGGTCGACAAGTCAGAGTGTGAGTCAAAGTGAGTGAAATAATTTTTTGACTGAGATCTGGCGAGTCCTATGTGCACCAGGACAAACCCACTGATTGTAGGAGGCTGGCCTAGCTTATAGTGGGTACCTGAGGGTACTTACACCTTGTGCCAGGGCCAGTTATCCCTTATTAGCAGATTAGTAGTGTTCTAGCATCTTAGAGTGATAGAGAAAGCTATAGAAGAGCAGCTTAGGCTGAACTAGGAGACATGCAAAGCTCCTACTATACCACTTATATCATATAACACTATATCATAAGAATCACAATACTCAGAGTTACTAAAAATAAAGGTACTTTATTTTAGTGACAATGTGCCAAAAATATCTCAGAGGATATACTCCCTTAGGAGGTAAGTAAAATACACAAAATATATACACAAACCAAAATCAGGTAAGTAAAACAGTCAGAAAGTAGTGCAAACACTGTAGAATACAATAGGATGCAATAGGCCTACGTCCTGAGCAAGATGGCCGACGCGTAGAGAGTACTAAAGCATATGTGCGGGACTCTATGCACATGATCAACAAACTCGAAGGCAAGCCCTTTGATGAGAGTACTCAAATACTGTTCACGTTAGACATCGAGTCTCTTTATACTAACATCCCTCATGATGAAGCACTACAAATTATGTTTGCCTTTCTAGAGCACAGGCCCCTGCACCTAAGGTTCCCTCCTCCTTTCTGCTTGCATTAGCCACGGTATGTCTAAAAAATAATGTGTTTTCATTTGACAATGAGTTGTATCTACAAGTCAATGGCGTAGCAATGGGGTGCAATTTCGCCCCAAAAATTGCGAATCTGGTTATGGCTTTTTTTGAAGACAAATGGATGTTCGAGACAGATAACCCTTTTTAATCCCACATTAAAACGTGGTTGCGTTATATCGACGACATTTTCATGATTTGGGAAGGGAGTATGGAGGCTCTCTCAGCGTTTTATCATTGGATCAATCGTTTAACTCCTGATCTTAAGTTTACTTTGTCATCTGATCATAAACAGATCAATTTCTTAGATCTATGGATTCAATCCAATGAAGGCTTTATTTCTGTCAGTCTTTTTAAAAAACCTACTGATAGAAATACCCTCCTACACTTTTCAAGTAACCATCCCCGTCCTTTGCGAGAGAATTTGCCTTATGGGCAATTTCTCCGCATTCGCCATAACTGCACTAGTAAAGAAGATTACTTCTCTAATGCCGAAGCATTGATATCCAGACTGATTAATAGAGGTTATCCTAGGAAGATCGTCAAAGGGGCGGCTAAACATGCTTGGTACACTCCACGAGAAGATCTGTTGGTACCCAAGCCAAAAAAGTCAGCTTGTCCCCTCACATGTGTAGTGACATTTAATCCCAAAACTAATCGGATTAGAGCTATTATTGAGAGAAATTGGAAGTTACTTCTCCCCGTTGGGATAGACAGACCTTTGTTTGCTTTTAAAAGGGGCCGGAACATCAATGAATCCTTAGTACATGCTCAGTTCAGTTCTGGAATCAAAAAAAAGTCTGACCTGATGAGCATGCTAGCTCTACCCCCCATCATTGGACACTTTCAATGCATGAATTGTCTTGCTTGTCAATATACACAGAAAAGTAGCCAGGTGGAGTTAAATGGCAAAATAAATTTCCAACGCTGTTTTTCAAATTGCAGTACTCGGAATGTGATTTACTGTATCACTTGTCCCTGTCAACTGACCTATATCGGCCAGACGACACAACCTGTGAAAACACGTGTCCTCCAGCATATGTCGAGGATTAGATGTGCAGTTCGTGGCGCCCCAATGGTTGACCACTACATCCAACAGGAGCATCACCCAGAAGATATTAGATGGTCTATTTTGTATGTAGTTAACAAAATAAAAAATGTGTCTGTTATTATGTTATACAGTATATATGTTATATATTTTTTATTTATGTATTCCGTATATGATTCTATATATGTATATTTCATTATATATATGATCTGTGAAATTTAATTTCTAGGCACTGTACTTTTAATGTACCAGTTATGTTTTGTAAAGGCCAGATGGCTCTGCAAGTGCTTGTTATTTTATTTCGTATAAGTGCACAGTTCAAGATGGCGCCTACATTCGACCGTCGGATTTCGACATGCTATAGTCACCTTTTTGATGTCTATTACGCCTTCCCATAGCCAGAGAGCCTTTCCCGGGGTTTTGATTTTTCATTTAAACGCGCACTGCGTGTGCACGTTTACCAAACAGCTGCCATTTCAGTGAACGCCCGCTCGGCAACGCGGATACCAGCCGCCTGACATTAATTGATGAAAGGTATGCGCTACGATTTAGATTTGGTGCACTGTAGTATCCACGCTTACCCTATTTGGATTAATAACCAGCGTGTGTATTCTTTTAATTTCTCCGGTTTCTCTAGATAAATTAGCGGCTTTGTGTACCGTATTGATTTTTCCACTGTTATCCAGGTCAGTCCCTCTGGCTATGTCCCTCATACTTATTCCTTTTACATACTTGGTTGTCTCTTTGTTTTTCTTTCTATTGCTGTAGCCTTATCTATATCTTACACAGCTATGAAGTGGCTTTATAACTCGGTTGGTTTTCCGCCTTTGGATTAGATGCAATTTGTCTGCGACCACCTTGCTAACAGCTAAAGCTCCTGCCCTGGGAAGCATGTTTCCACTTAGATTTTTTCTGGGTCTTTCTTCTGGGTTTTGTTCACTTGCCACTTTTTTGCTTTTGTGCACCTTGGGTGTTTCCTTACTGAATAGGTGGAGGATCCCACCTTCTGTGTGTTGGTATAGTTGGTATGAACCAGAATGGTTTTGGTAACTTTTGTATGTTGTATATACAGGCACTGTTTTTATTGTCCTGAGGAGGCCGGATTTGCTAAGGCCGAAACGCTTCGACTGTATTCTTCGAGGAGTGACTCTTGGAATTTATGAATTAGGAGTTAAGCAATTACGGACTGTATCAGACTTTTTTCTCGGTGATTGCTCCTTTCCACTGGGACAAGATACGCTCCATGGATTACTGTCATCTCCTCTGTTTTTGACGGCGGGTCATTGATTGAATTCGCTGATCATATTTGTTGACGCGCTTTAATGGAATTTTCGTTGTTGTCTTTTGTGATGTATAATATGTATATACTGTATATTTCTAGTAGTTGTATATAATATTTTCCTGGGTGCACAGGTATCTGTGGACACTATAGTTTAATTGCTGAATTTGTTAATAAAAGAAATTATCCTCTAGTGAATAATTGAGTTTTTCACTGTGATAGTTAAATTGATATTCATCCCTTCTGGATACCTCTTTGTTTATAATGACGCGTAGAGAGGGGGCAGGCTCTGCTGCCATGCCCACCCCGGATTTCGGACGCCAGCCGGCACCGCAAAGCAGCAGCTGACGCGGACGCAGTGAGATCGGAGGGAAGCTCTCCCCTCCATGGATTACCGGTGCTATGCCGCGGCTCAAGGAGGCGCTGGGGGTCGGCCCCACGGGCATAGTATGGTGCTGGAGGGCGCCCCGCTTTCTGGCTTCGCGAACGGAGTACCAACGACAGCCATGGGGGGTAAGCACACACTGCCCTCTAATTTTCGGAGCCACGCAGGAGAAGACAAGATGGGAGTAGCCTGAAAAGTTACCCCCACGCCTGACCTGCTCTGCACTTTTGACTTTTGACTCTGCAAAAGAAAAAGAAAGCCCAAGTAAGAAAAGGGGGGAAAAGTGGCTTGAAATGACTGGTTTAGACCCTTGAGAAAACGCTAGCAGGATTTTTTCTATTTTCTCCTCCTCTTCAAGTAAAAACCCTAACAGATTTAAAATATAAACATAAGGTGTGTGGATCTTGAGGGCACCTACCCTATTGAATTTTCTGAACACGTGATCTATAACAAAGAAAATCGAAGATTAGAAGCTCTACGGGGTACAACTTTAACAAGAACTGGGTGGCCCCAATGCTATTGATTACCAAGGCTAGTACTGACCGCTCTTGTACTCACTTTTGGCCTGCAACGGGCATTATGAAAAGAGTGATACATGACGTGATAGTAGTAATAGTAGGGCTAGCCGGATTTGTGAGAGCACTCCCCCATTCCTTGAAAATGGCTCGGAAGTCTGGAGATAAGACAGACGGCGCAAAACTTTTACGGTCAGGAAAGGATAAAGGGGACCCGGCCGGGGTGAACAGACGGCCTATAATGGCAATGGGTAGACAAACCGGGAGAAACATAACTAGCCAAGGTAAAGATGTAAAGGTGGATGATAACATAACCCCCCTCCCGGAAAATAGGGGGAAAATTAAAACCCAGGCTACCATCACGTCTTTTCTTGCAGGAGGGACACAAGAAAGTGGAATTACGGTTATAACCCCCACCTCTGGAGAAGGCCAGACTGCCACAGAAAGCTCACCCGTGGGGGCCCTCAGCGAAAAGACTTTTAAGGAAACTGCACCCCAACCCGGCGGTGGGGGACTAGTGGGCTCAGACAGCTGCGCAATGGTAACAAAGAAGGAAAAGGATCCTCCCATCAGTCAGGAGTGGCCCCCTGCACAGCAGCATGCAACCGTAACGCAAGGAGAAGATTTAAGTAATATAAAGCCCACACGGGATATCGTAGCTGTGCAAAATATTTCGCAAAGCCCAGGAGGGCGTGACAAGGAAAATGAAAAAGAGATGAAAATCTTGGACTGGGCGAAAGATAGTGGGGATAAATTCTACTCGTTGACAGAGGAATCGGATTTCAGTAGTGCTGATGAGCATAGCCCTAGCAAATCTGGTAGCAGCATATCCTCCGAGAGGGGAAACGCTTCATCAAGTAACGATCCCACAGTATGGCAGAGGCGGCGGCAGCGCAAGTGCACAAAAACAAGGTCTGGGTCACAGGAGGGCACCGAATTTTCCACATCAAGTGGGAGTAAGACTTTAAAATGGGATTATTCCAGCATTAGTTTAACGGATATAACGCGTACAACAGATATATCTGCCATGAGCGGTCAGCAGTTGGTGAACAATGACATGGAAAAAAACAATGGGGGTACGAAGAGTGATACATGCGCAGCGAGTACTGACACTGGGATGCTACAATCGATATTTAATTCAATTAAAGAATTCCAAACAGAAACTCGGATTGAAAGTCATCGAGCCAGAGTAGCCACAAAGCGGCTGCAAGGAACAGTGCGTAAAGTCGCAAAATCATGTACTGAGATAGAAGCCAAATTAGGCACAATGGATGAGAGGATAGATAGTAGCAGTTGAAGAAGATGACGATACGTTGAAGCAACAGAATGCTATGCAGGAGGGTCAATTGACTGACATAATGTGGAAGCTGGAAGACTTTGAAAACCGACAGAGAAGAAATAATCTACGTTTTTTGGGCAGAAAGAAAGGGTTGGAAGGGAATGACACCCGGACTTACATGATTAAGTTACTACAGGGGGCATTTCCCGAACTGAACCACTGGGACTGGGATAAGAGATTCAGCGTGTCCATAGATTTCCCTTATCCCAGTCCCAGTGGTTCAGTTCGGGAAATGCCCCCTGTAGTAACTATTATAGTAATTATATAGCCATTATAACTTCTAATCCGGATGCAGCACTGAAAGAAATTGAAGAGGTGACAATCAAGTTCGGGATATTTTCCAGATATTTGTTAAATAGAACCAAAACACAGCTATTGGTTAACCAATATACGAATTCTCAGGACAATCGGAGGGTGGAGCATGCAGCGTACCTGGGTATCAATATCTCACCAAGAGTAGGAGAAATCATCAATCTGAACTTAGATCCAATACTTGCGAAGGCTAAAAACGATATGCATAGATGGAACAATTTGCATATGACTATAATGGGGAGGTGTAATATTGTCAAAATGATGCTGCTCCCAAAATTATTGTATTTATTTCGGACCATACCCTTGAATTTTACAAATTCTCGGTTTGAAGATATGGACCGGATAATTATGAGATTTATTTTGGCATATGGCAAGTGCAGAAGATCAGTTAAATTTATGTCTCTACCTCGTGAAAAGGGGGGGTGGGCCTTGCCTAATATGAAGCTATATCAAATGGCAGCCGGATTTTTAATACATGCGCCCATTATGGGGGGAAAGACCAGGGGAGAATGAGGTGGAAGGTATTCCCAATATTTACGAACTGCTCGTGGGTTCTGCCTCCAATGGGTGTTTGCTAACATTTTATGAACCAGGGTATTATAAGAAAGCCCAATACAAGGTACTAGAGGCGGCCTATAAATGCTGGCGGCCATGGCGCATAAAGAACGGGCTTGGAAGATTTAATTACTATACCCTAATTAGGAATAATCAGTCGCTTCCGGAAATATTTAAGGATAACTATATGGCAAAATGGGCCTCCAAAGGTATAGCGAGGTTAGGAGACTTCTTTGACGATTTTGGAATGAAGGCGTTTATGAGTCTTCAAGAACGGTACGGTTTAGAACAAAGGGATTTCTTTTAAATTCTTACAGGTACGAGACTTTTTGGGCAAGAAAACAGGGGGGCCACAGGGGTTTAAGAGCAATCAGTTGTTAAAAGGTATTCTGGGGGAATCTATTATGACTATTAAAGTAATTTACTCCTTATTGATGGCAGAGCAACCCAATGATTTGGGGAAGCATAGTGAAAGGTGGAGCGGCAAATTGTTGGAGGGAAGTGTTAATTTTCTCAAATCACTTGAGTTAGGTCACACTATGCTACTCTCTTCATCTCTACAAGCACAACATTATAAGACCATGATTGACCTGTATTATACACCGGCCCACCTTGTTAAGTGGGGGGGCTCACGAGGAATCAATTGTCCAAGGTGTGGGGCCCATGGAACAGATATAATCCATATGTTTGCTACGTGCATGAAATTAACGACATTGAGAGATGGTATGCAACTCGTGATAAAAGAATTATTGGGGTATGACGTGGTCCTCACCCCGGAGATCATGGTCTTAGGGGTTGCTGAACAAACAAGGGGACGACAGAGTGCGTTTATCTTCCTTGCCATGGCGGTTTATCGATTATGTGTTTCCTCTGCATGGTTGAACACGCAACCACCATCATGGCAGCAGTGGTTGGGCCGGTTATTATCTGTGTATCATCTGGAAATTGCCCTGTATGAACGGAAGGGGAGATTGGCTAGGAAGAAAGGGAAAACTATTTGGGGACAATTTTGGAACTGGCTTATGGCCAATGATTGAAGGCTTAATTTGATGTTTTGTCGGGATGATAAACGAGGGAAATGTCCCTCTCCAGCCGAATGAGAAGATGTAATCATATATTTTACTTTTTTATTGTTTTCACGCATTGTTTGCTTCTTGGCAATGATGTATGAATGTAATTATCTCTCTTCCTTTTCCCCCCCAAAAAAAAGAATTAAAAAAAAAAGAAAAAAAAAAAAGAAAAAGGATGCAATAGGCCTAGGGGCAACACAAACCATATACTAAGAAAGTGAAATGCAAAGCACGAATGGACCCATAGGCTAATGTAGTGTGCAGAGGGTCGCTGGGAGTGTAAGAAAACACTAAGGGTGTCCAAGATACCCCAACTCAAGACCCTGAAAAGTAAAAGTAAAGTTATACTACTTCCCCAGAAACACACTAAACTTGTGATAGAAGATTCTGCAAAGACCACAACAGACTGCAAAGCACTGAAGATGGATTCCTGGATCTGAGGACCTGTAAAGGAAGGGGACCAAGTCCAAGAGTCACGAAGGTGTCCAGGAGGGGCAGGAGCCCACTAAATCCCGGATGAAGATGCAAAATGGCTGCCTCCAGATGGAAGAAACTGAGGATTCTGCAACAACAAAAGGTGCTAGGAACTTATCCTTTGTGCAGAAGATGTCCCACGGAGTGCTGGAGGATGCAGAGTTGTTTTCTTGGAGAAAGACTACAAATAAGCCTTGCTAGCTGTAAAGGTTGTGGTTGAAGAAAAAGGGTGCTGCCCGGGCCCAGGGAGGACCAGGAGGTCGCCACTTGGGAGAGGAGACAGAGGGGGCCCTCAGCAATACAGAGAGCTCATGCACAAGAAGGCAGCACCCCCAGAAGTACTTGAACATGGGTTCAAGAAAACTGAGCATGGCAATCGTCTCAACACTACAAAAGAGGGTCCCACGAAGCCACCGGTCAACTCAGCGAGTTCAGCAATGGAGGACGGAGTACTGGGGACTTGGGCTGGGCTGTGCATGAAGGATTCCTTGCAAAAGTGCACAGAAGCCCTAGCAGCTGCATTTCACTTGGTGCACAGGAGTACTGTCTGGAGAGGGGAGGCAAGGACTTACCGCCACCAAATTTGGACAGTTGGACCACGGTACAGTCTGGGTCACTTAGGTCCACCACCTGTATTCCAGGGGCCACGCTCGTCAGGATGAGAGGGGTCCCAGAGTACCGTGATGCTGAAGTTTGGTGCCTGCTGAAGCAGGGGGAAGATTCAGTTGACCCACGGGAGATTTCTTTGTGGCTTCCAGTGCAGGGTGAAGGCAGACAGCCCTCAGAGCATGCACCACCAGTTAACCGTCGAGAAAGCCAGCAGGATTAGGCGCTATAATGTCACTGGTAGGCTTCTTGCTCCTTTGTTGCAGTTTTGCAGGCGTCCTGGAGTAGTCAGTGGTCGATTCTTGGCAGAAGTCGAAGAGGGAGATGCAGAGGAACTCTGGTGAGTTCTTGCAAGTCATTATCTGAGAAAAAGCCCACAGGAGAGACCCTAAATAGTCCTCAGAGGAGGATTGGCCACCTAGTGAGGTAAGCACGTATCACGAGGGGTCTCTGACGTCACCAGCTGGCACTGGCCACTCAGAGGCCTCCATTGTGCCCTCACACCTCTGGATTCAAGATGTCAGAGGTCTAGGACACACTGGAGGAGCTCTGGGCACCACTCCTGGGGTGGTGATGGACAGGGGAGTGGTCATTTCCATTGCCTTTGTCCAGTTTCGTGCCAGAGCAGGGACCGGTGTAGACTGGCTTTTGCAAGGAGGGCACCATCTGTGCTCTTCAAAGCATTTCCAGAGGCTGGGGAAGGCTACTCCTCCCCAGCCCTTAGCACCTATTTCCAAAGGGAGAGGGTGTAACACCCTCTCTCAGAGGAAATTCTTTGTTCTGCCTTCCTGGGACTGGGCTGCCCAGACCCCAGGAGGGCAGAACCCTGTCTGTGGGTTGGCAGCCGCGTTAGCTGCAGAGAAAACCCCAGAGAGCCCCGGGGACGCATGGGATTGACACTCCAATACCAGATTTGGCATGGGGGACAATTCCATGATCTTAGACACGTTACATGGCCATATTCGGAGTTACCATTGTGAAGCTACATATATGTATTGACCTAAAGGTCGAAAAGATTCAATTTTTCAAAGCTTTAAAGAGTGCTTTAAGGGGAGATAAGTACATTACAACAAGTAGAGGCGAGGCTACACTGCCAGAAGGTACCGCAGCTTACATTGTAATAGAAGAGAAAGGTGTCACGCCATGTCTTTGGCTAAAGCAATGGGGCAAGGCGACAGAAAAAGATAGAAGCTTAGCATTTCCTATCAATGGGACATTTAATTTGAGGAGCTTAGAGAATTTGAGGAGGGTGCTGTATGTTTTGAAACCGAGACCAGCATAGTTTGAGGCATTAGCGATCTGGGAGTTAATAGCTGAACAGCAACAGAAATTTGAGAGAAGAATGAGAAAGGCAGAAAAGACACTAATGGAGGCTAGATGGGATCGTGCTCAGAATTTTGGAGTACTGAGACATTGCAGGGGATTAAGTTATTCCCAGCAATTACTCAAGACAATGAAAAGGACGGAAAGAAAGCTACTAGAAAGACAAACAGAAGCCCTTCCGAGGGTAGAGAGGCTAGAAAATCTTCGATAGTGAAGGAAGAGTCAGGCGACAATGAGTTTCTCTCACAACTATTGAGAAATTGTCCACACCATATGCAGCACATGAGATTGGTCTGAGCACCAGTGCTGATCCTTCAGGTCCGACACACGTTAATGGGACAGCGAGTCTGGTGCAGATTAATACTAGCCTGACAAAGAGCCTGATGCAGAGTAGTCTTAATGTGCCTACTACTCCAGTAGTACAAAATGAGGTGCAACAGCCACAGGTCCAAAGAATTTACCTTCATGTACTCATGGAAACTGCTACAAACTTAATGGTGCCTACGGAACAGGTTTTCCTGAAAACAATGTTGGTTCAGACAGAACCAACTCCACTTTTACTGCCCCAAGTGCAGCCACAAGCCATGCCGAGATTCACTCCAATAACAGGGACACAGTCAGATATGTCATCAATGATGAATGAGAACATGGGAGTTATCCTCTCACAGAACTTAGGTACCAGACTAACCCTGGATGCTATATCTCTACCTTTTACTGTTGGTTCGGCCGTACCCTTATTTGCACAAAAGAAACCCAGTGTATGTGAACAGGGCATCATGACACAAAATGCAGTGGGGGAGAACTTACTGAGAACACTTGAGTAGTCTCTCCTGCGGGACAGACCTTTGACAGGTCCAGGTCTTTGTTAGATCTTAGTCACTTCTGGAGTTCCTCCTGATACTGTGATGGGATCGAACATTAGTCAGAGCTAGAACTTACTGACACCGCAGACCCTGAATACAGTTGAGTCACAGGACCACCAGTAAAAGCTAATAACATTTTAGTGCCAGGTTTAACAGCCTGGCAATTGACTGAATGGTTAGACAAGTTGAATACCCCACAGAGTGCTCCTAAGGGAGAGGAGTACTTGAACTATACAAGACTGAGCATGGAAGCAGATAAGCTCATTGAGGGAACTATGGGTGTGAGCAAGTTAGAATCCTACACAGAAGCAGAATCAAGACTTCTGTGCCTGAAGATTACAAGGGAATTGAGCAATGTGCATCAAAAGTTAGTAGATCTGGCAGAAAAATATGGCATAGAGATAGAGAAAACAAAGCATTTGAAAAGGAGTTACAGGTTAGATTTTTAAGCAAAAGATTTTGAACACATGAGATCCCCTGGAATGAAACGCACCTTAGGGAATTGCTTCAAAGTGCCCAGGTTTGGGAGCATTAGACAAATGGGAAGGCAGATGGGTAAAGAAAAGCGATGAGAGGAAGAGAGATTCTGTAGGGCTGACTACAAATGTGCAGCAGGACAAGGACCCAATTAAAATGTTACCAATGTGAGAGATTCCAGGAGGGAATTTTGTTCATGTCCCTTGGAGAAGAAGTGACATTCTGTTGTTTACAAACAATTATCCCAGGTTGAGAGAGAAGCCAGTAGAATGTTACCAGCAGACAGGTTCGATAAACTTGCAAAATGCCTTTGGGAAGACTTAAACACCCACTAGAGATAGTGGTTCCAGCTGATTTGTGGATAAAGTGTAAGAGGAGTATAGATTGGTCGACAAGAGAGCCAGAGAGAGCTAAAATTATAGGTGCGCCGTCTCCCGAGGTAATGAAACATTACTATTAGGTGATTGAATTTTTGAAAATGAGAATTTCGCCCAAGAATATTGATTGGCAGAGAATTGATAGGACAGCTCAGGAAGCCAAGGAGTCAATACATGTGTATTATGAGAGATTGTTGCAGGCGTTCAAGCATTACAGTGGTAGAGAAACAACTGAGCCGAAAGATATGATTCATTTTGTATTCAGATTTGTGGAAGGATTGAGACCTGAAATTAGCCAGATGATTTTGAGTCATTTGATTTGCTGGCAAGCAAAACCGATTGACAAAGTATTGCAATATGCAAAATACTGTAGCGATGAAACTGAGTTAAAGCAGAGAAAGTTGAAAGAAAAGGCGATGGTGATGCCGATTAAAGCTGCCCAGACAGGCACGCAGGGACATTTTCCACAACAGCTACCACAGCAGCAGGGAAACATGGTATAGTAAAATCAGATGAGAGGTAGAGGTCGCGGAGGTAATATGAACCGTGGTCCAGACAAAGGTACTGTAGTGGTTCAGAACGATGTGCAGGGAATTAAGAAATAGTTGCCTTGTCATACTTGCGGAGCAGTCGGACACTGGAAACAGGAGTGTACGATGTTGGTGCAGGAAGGTAATGTACAGCAAACTAATGATGTCAATTTGTTTCAAAACATGAGAGGACCGAGAATGAGAGGTCCTAATCCAAATTTCCAAAATAATGTGAATCAAATGCAAGGTTTTCAACCCATGCAACAGGTGAAAATACCACGTGTGCAAATGACACAGTTGCAGCCGATGCAACAGCAGGTTCCCATGGTACCTAGACAGCAAATTCAAATACCTCAAGCCCCAATGGAACAGCAGCAGGTTGCTCCCTCAGGAAGAACAGTCTAGATTGTAGGAGTAGCAAATTAGTATCTGACCAATCTAATTACAGAACCAGTTCAGGTTAAAATTGGCAACCTTCAGGGAATGCATGGATTCGTAGTCTGTGATTCAAGTCCAGTATCCCTACTGGGGAGAAACTTGCTGTGTAAAACCAGGTGCTTAATCACTTGTTCAAATGATGGAATCAAGATACAGACCAATAGCGATTGTTAGACTTTTAATCCTTGGCATGGTCTCCCTTAACTTTTTGCCTCTGTTTCCCAGGTTGTTGATATATGCCGGACTCAGATTTTGCTGTTTTTGTCACTGTGGGCACTTTACCACTGCTTAGCAGTGCTAAAGTGCAAGTGCTCCTTTAGAAAATGTGGACGGGAGAGTGTGCGTCAAAAAGGTCTTGCGAAGCATCGATTTAACTCACGGGCGAGACCTTGCGTTGTTTCTCCTTTCATCGGGTTGGGGCACGTCGTTTCTTCTCTCCGTGTCGATCCGGTCAGCACTCTCGGGTCCGGGCAGGCCTTGCATTGTTTTTTTACACCCAGCGGTACTTGCATCGGAAATCCAGCCGCACGATCATCCGAAAACCACGCAGCGCAGGTTGCGATCTCCCAGCCTCTGTCAGCGATGCTGCGTGATGTTTCTCCAACTCTGTGCGACAATTCTTCAGTTGCATTTCCGGCAAGCGTCGATTTTCAGCTGCAGATCGGAGTTGTGTCGATCTTTTCCATGCATGGCGCTCTGTGCGTGGATTTCCTCCTCTTAGGCTGCCAGCTTCTCCTTTCAGGGTCCCAGGAACTGGACGGGCACCACTTGTCAGTGCAGGAGTCTCTCCAGAGACTCCAAGTGCTGGCAGAGAGAAGTCTTTGCTGTCCCTCAGACTTCAAACAACAGGAGGCAAGCTCTAAATCAAGCCCTTGGAGATTTCTTCACAAGATGGAAGGCACACAAAGTCCAGTCTTTGCCCTCTTACTCTGGCAGAAGCAGCAACTGCAGGATAGCTCCACAAAGCACAGTCACAGGCAGGGCAGCTATTCTTCCTCAGCTCTTCAGCTCTTCTCCAGGCAGAGGTTCCACTTGTTTCCAGAAGTGTTCCTAAAGTCTGTGGTTTTGGGGGCCCTTCTTATACCCAATTTCTCCTTTGAAGTAAAGTCTCTTTTGAATGTGAAATCCTGCCTTGTCCAGGCCAAGCCCCAGACACTCACCAAGGGGTCGGAGACTGCATTGTGTGAGGACAGGCACAGCCCTTTCAGGTGTGAGTGACCACCCCGAGCTGATGAGCTCATAGACTGGTTGGGAGCTGCCAAGTACCTCACCACATTTGACTTAACGTCTGGGTACTGGCAGATTGCCTTACCTGAGGGGGCAAGAAGAGGTCAGCATTTTCTACCCCAGATGGACACTTTCAATTTAAAGTGATGCCATTTGGAATGAAGAATGCCCCTGCCACCTTTCAGAGGTTGGTCAACCAGGTGTTTGCTTGGCTGGATGAGTTCAGTGCTGCCTACCTGGATGACATTGCTGTGTTTAGTTCCACATGGGAGGAACATCTGCAACACCTCTGGAGAGTGTTAGAGGCCCTGCAGAAGGCAGACCTCACTATTAAAGCAAGTAAGTGCCAAATAGGGCAGGGTTCTGTGGTGTACTTGGGACACCAGGTAGGGAGTGGCCAGGTGGCACCCCTGCAGCCAAACATTTACACTATTCTGGCTTGGGAACCACTCAACCAGACCATTAATTTTGAGGTGGTAAGGGGTGGTTAACTTGTAGGTTACCCCACACACCTTCCACAGAGACTTAATATACGTTGATATGAAGTTGGTACCCTATCTGATACCACTTCCTTGGGGAACCCCATGCAGGTAAAAACCCCCATCAGTGCACGACCCACCACAGGGGAAGTGACTGGCCTCAGGAATGGCTTCTGGGTACCGAGTGGCATGGTCCACCAAGATCAGGATGAACCTGTCGCCCATGGCTGTCTTGGGATCCAGAGGCACCACAATGTCAATACCTACGCTCTCAAAGGGAGTACTAACCACAGGTAAAGGTTGGAGGGGAGCCTTACATTCCCCTCCAATCTTGCCACTTGCCTGACAAGTTGGGCAAGACCTACAGAGGGCAGCAGAATGCTTGTGCACCTGGGGCCAATAGAAGTGGGAGACAAGCCACTTATAGTTCTTGTCTTGCCCCAGATGTCCTGCCAAAGGCACATTATGAGCCAACCCCAGTAGGAAGGCCCTGAAGCACTGGGGCACCACCAGCATACGAGCTGACCCAGGCTCAGGAACCTTAGACTCACTATACAGGAGGCCGTCCTCTCAATAGATCAGGTGAGTACTGGCCTCCTCGCCAGCCGCCTGTTGCTGCAGTCCCTCTAGTATAGGGCAAGTTTTCTGTGCCTCACAGAATGCCTCCCTGGTGGGTCCCCTTCCTGCTGCCACTGCGACAGCACAGGGACCTCCCCCAGTTCAGTCACCTGTTTCCCTGTTGGCTCCGGGGCATCACCCTCAGGGTCCGGCTCCTCCAGGACCATGGGAACTTCTGGGGCCAGTTTCCCATGCCCCCTGCCCTTCCTCTTCTTGGCCGTCCCCTGGGCCTGGGTTTCAGGCTCCAGGGGCTCTTGACCACCCTGACGGGCTGCTATTTACTGGGTGGATACGCATACCCACCCAGGCAGACCCAACATCTCCAAGTGAGACCTATGTTCCACCTCCTTCTAAGGGGAATCCTCCAGGTCATTGCCTAGCAAACAATCTACAGGCATGGTTGGACTCATACTACTTTCAAGTAACCTGAGACCCCCCCTCTCCCAATTCAAAGGGAACCTGCGCCACTCTGCACAGGCACTCTGAGTTATCCACTGCAACTACTTGGTGAAGTGCCCGGGGATCAATCTGCTCTTTAGACACCAGCTGACTCCTCACTGTAGTCACACTGGCTCCTGTGTCTCTCAGAGCCTCCACCCTCTGTCCATTGATGGTCACCCACTGTATGCACTCTTTAGTGTTCTCAGGCACAAGGGTTCTCTGGACCATCTCACTGTCCCCTAGTGAGACAAGGGTCATCTCAGCTGGCTCCCACCCAACTGGAACCAACTCCTCCCCAAGCGCTACACTAGCCAAACACTGGAGCTGCACACCAGTGGGTGCTGGTGTTCTCTTGGGGCATTTGGGGTCCCCCTCACATGAGCCACTTGGTCACATGCATAACATTTACGTGGGGGTCCCCCTGCCACTGGCTTGCCTTTGGAGAACCACAGCTTCTTCTCACTGGGGGGGTTGGGAATCTTTACCCTGGAAATCAGATTGGGGCCCTCTGTAGAATGGCCCCTGTTTACCCTTACCCCCACCCTTTCTTCTGAGAGGGACCCTGCCCACCCTTCGCGTGGTTTCCCTATACCTCTTTTGGACCCTGGTGCTCTCCCAGCGGTACGCTTCCTGCGCAAGCTTCCTGGGATCAGTCAGCTTCCTGTCAATCAGGTGCTGGTGCAGCTCTGGAAAACATAAACTATACAAGTGCTCCCAAGCAATCAGATTGTAAAGTCCCTCATACGTTGTTACGTTACTGCCCTTCCCCCAACGATCCAGTGACCTGCAAAAAGAATCAACACATTTCAACCATGTTTGGGATTCCTTCTTCTTATAGGACCTAAACTTATCCTTATACTGCTCAGGGATGAGACCATATCTTGTGAGTAGGGCATCCTTCATGATAGTGTAGGTTTGATTTTGAGCATCCCCTAAGGCTGTCAGTGTATCCATCCCCTCTACCTCAAAGTGCTTCCACAGACCCCCCCCCCAATGAGCTTCAGGGACCAGATTCATGTGGAGAGCAGACTCATACCCCTTGAAGTATATGTCATCCTTCCTTTTGTAATTCTTCACAAGATATTCAGAATGTGCACCCTCCTCTCAGGCTGCACTGTGATGTGGCTACCACTAGACTGGCTCCTCTGATCGAACTCCCTCAAGCTGAGCTCATGAGCCAACAATATTTTTTTCTCCTCTATGGCCATCCTCATTTTCTCCAAATCCCTTTGGTGCTCCCTCTCTGCCTGTCTGTCCTGCAATTCTTCAGGGGTCAGACCCTTAGATGAGACACTGCAACCTGCCATGGAGACCCTCTCCCTGGACATAACAGGCCCACCCACAATACCATTGGGTATGGAATGCTCTTCCTCCTCCTCATCCTCTGTGTGCCCTTCAGTGTTCTTGTCTGTCACCTAGGCCCTCAGCGCCTTTTGCAGCTCCTCCTTCTTGGATGAGCTCTTAACAGTACATTCAAAAGTTTTCCAGAACTTCTTCAACTGAGCTACTGTATAGCTCTCTAATTTCTCTCGGTCAAAAGCAGCTCCAACTGATGCATCTCCAGATTAGGACATGATGAAAAGTCAAAAAAAGGGCAAAGTTCCAAAAGGCAGAAAACAAGTTCCCAATGAAGTTCAGAAGTCAAAGATTACCACCAAAAATGGATGTAGGGAAAATCCAAGAAAAAGTAAAAATCACAAGACAATTAGTATGTGATCACATAGTGGTCTGAACTCAAACAGTACTGTACACTTAATCACTGTATGTCAAGTACAAATACAAGTCCAATCCCATCCACTGATCACCAATGTTAGAAATGGGATCTTTGGTTGGCACTCAGGTTACCCAAGCAAGTACCCTCACTCTAGTTAGGGTAAAAGAGAATCACCCTCAGCTAACCCCACTCACCCCCTTCGTAGCTTGGTACAAGCAGGCAGCCTTAACTTCAGAGTGCTAGGTGTAAAGTATTTGTACCAACACACACAGTAACTTAATTAAAACACTACAAAATGACAGAACACAGGTTTATAAAAATAGAAAATATTGATCTAAACAAAAAAACAAAAAACGACAAAAATCCACAATACACAAGTCAAAATACCAATTAAAAACCAAAAAGAGTCTTCATGTAATTTCAAACAACATGCTAACGCTGTTTGCATGAAAATGTACCTGGGTGCGTCAAAAATAACCCAGCATTGGGTGAATGTACGTCAAAAAGGGCTTGCGATGCGTCGATATTACTCACGAGCGAGACCGTGCATCGTTTCTCCTCCAGTCGAGTCGGCGTGCGTTGTTCCTTCCCTTGGCAGGAGAGAAATGCGTTGATTCGAACCGCACTCTCGGGTCCGGACAGGTCATGCGGCGTTTTTACATGCCCAGCAATGTTTGCATCAGAAATCCTGCCGCACGATGATCTGAAAACCACGCAGTGCAGGTTGTGATCTCACCAGCCTCCGTCAGCGATGCTGCGTGTCGTTTCTCCAGCCGCATGCATCGATCTTCCAGCTGTGCTGCAGGCAAGCGTCAATTTTCAGCCGTGAAGCTTTGATTTTTCTGCTGTGGATCAGAGTTATGTCGATCTTTTCCCTGCTCGGCGGTCGGTGAGTAGATTTCTCACTCTTGGGCTGCCAGCTTCTCCTCTTAGGGTCCCAGGAAATTGCTGGGCACCACTTGGCATAGTAGGAGTCTCAGCAGAGGCTCCAGGTGCTTGCAGAGAGAAGTCTTTGCGGTCCTTGAGACTTCAAACAACAGGAGGCACGCTCTAAATCAAGCCCTTGGAGAGTTCTTCACAAGACGTAAGGCACACAAAGTCTAGTCTTTGTCCTCTAGCACAGGCAGAAGCAGCAACTGAAGGATAGCTCCACAAAGCACAGTCACAGGCAGGGCAGCTCTTCTTCCTCAGATCTTCAGCTCTTCTCCAGGCAGAGGTTCCACATGGTTTCCAGAAGTGTTCTAAAGTCTGTGGTTTTGGGTGCCCTTCTTATGCCCATTTTGCCATTTGAAGTAGGCTTACTTCAAAGGAAAGTCTCTCTTGTTTGTGAAATCCTGCCTTGCCCAGGCCAGGACCCAGACACGCACCAGGGGGTTGGAGACTGCATTGTGTGCGGGCAGGCACAGCCCTTTCAGGTGTGAGTGACCACTCCTCCCCTCCCTCCTAGCACAGATGGCTCATCAGAATATGCAGGCTACACCCCAGCTCCATTTGTGTCACTGTCTAGTGAGAAGTGCAACCAGCCCAACTGTCAGACTGACCCAGACAGAGACTCCACAAAACAGGCAGAGTCACAGAAATGGTTTAAGCAAGAAAATGCTCACTTTGTAAAAGTGGCATTTTCAAACACACAATCTTAAAATCAACTTTACTAAAATATGTATTTTTAAATTGTGAGCTCAGAGACCCCAAACTCCACATGTCTATCCCCTCCCAAAGGGAATCTACACTTTAATCATATTTAAAGGTAGCCTCGATGTTTACCTATGAGAGGGACAGGCCTTGCAACAGTGAAAAACGAATTTAGCAATATTTCTCTGTCAGGACATATAAAACACATTAATAAATGTCCTACCTTAACCACACACTGCACCCTGCCCTTTGGGCTACCTAGGGCCTACCTTACGGGTGCCGTACATCAGTGGTTCCCAACCTTTTGACTTCTGTGGACCCCCATTTTATCAATACTGGAGCCCGGGGACCCCCACTGAATCATTATTGGAACACGGGGACCCCCAAGGAGTCATTACTGATAGCTGGGACCTAATATTATTATTTTTTTTAAGCAGCCGCGGACCCCCTGAGGAGGCTTCGCGGACCCCCAGGGGTCCCCGGCCCACAGGTTGGGAACCACTGCCTTACATGTAAGAAGAGGGAAGGTTTAGACCTGGCAAGTGGGTACACTTGCCAAGGCGAATTTACAGTTTAAAACTGCACAGTGGCAGTGGCAGGTCTGAGCCATGTTTACAGAACTCCTAATGTGGGTGGCACAACCAGTGCTGCAGGCCCACTAGTAGCATTTGATTTACAGGCCCTGGGCACCTCTAGTGCACTGTACTAGGGACTTACTAGTAAATCAAATATGCCAAGCATGGATGAACCAATTACATACACATTTTGTATAGGAGCACTTGCACTTTAGCACTGGTTAGCAGTGGCAAAGTGCCCAGAGTAACAAAAACAGCAAAAACAGAGTCAAGCACACATCAGCAATCTGGGAAACAGAGGCAAAACGTTAAGGGAGACCACGACAAGGATGAAAAGTCTAACTGTGTTGTATCAGTAGGCCAATGACAATGGGTATGGGTGAGGAATGTAAACCTTAGCGCAATAATGGGATTAGTGCCATATCCACCATAACTCACTTATGAGACAGAATCTTTTTGATGAAACCCATCATTCAAAATATCTGAGTTTAGTAACGGGGTACCAGGTTGATTAGGAGCACTGGAAGTAACATTGAGGGCTAAAGCGTGAAAACCAAAAGCGTGCTGTCAACAAGTTGGGCAAAACGTGCCTTTGAACGTAAAAACAGAGCACTACTGCAAAATTTTAAATATGTAGTAGTACGAATATAAAAGTGATAATACTGATCAACAACTTTCAAACAATTCCTTGTAGGAAAGCAGCGCTGCCTCCACCACTTCTCCAGAAGACATTTTAGTTCCCTGAACAGAAATGTTTTCAGTTACACATATCAGGCTTCGTGTCAAAATGGTGCAGAAAACATAGATTTCATTCTTATCTTTTATGTTCACTCTAACATCCCTAAAGATGGTGCTTTGTCTCTCTGCTTTACAATGTATTTATTTGCTGTATGACATTAAGACACATTACCAAACATCAGATATTTAGCTACATTTCTTGGGGGGAATGCCAAGTCCCCGGACATCCAACTAAACCGCTAGAACCTTAAAAATATGACATTTTATAAGTGAGAAAAAGGTTCCGCATCACATAGGAAAAGACCTCACCAAATTATTTTACTCAAGGGGCAAAAAAGAGTTTGACACATACTGAAATATTACATGAATACCTAGTCATTCCATAACCGCCTAACCTCGGTTTAGCATTGTTAGACCTCTCAGAAAAAAAATCCCCTGGTTGGCATTTCAACATTTATGTTATTAAGAAATAAAACAAACTATTGAGGTCTTTTGTAAACATAATGGTAATACATTCATGTTTTCCTTTCTTTCTTAACCCCTTCGCTGCCAGGCCTTTTCCCCCTCCTGTGCCGAGCCTTTTTTTGGCTATTTGGAGCAGTTCGCGCTTAGGCCCTCATAACTTTTTGTTCACATAAGCTACCCACGCCAAATTTGCGTCCTTTTTTTCCAACATCCTAGGGATTCTAGAGGTACCCAGACTTTGTGGGTTCCCCAGAAGGAGGCCAAGAAATTAGCCAAAAAACAGTGAAAATATCGTTTTTTTCAAAAAAATTGGAAAAATGGGCTGCAGAAGAAGGCTTGTGGTTTTTTCCCTGAAAAGGGCATCAACAAAGGGTTTGCAGTGATAAAATCACCAGCTTCCCAGCTTTCAGGAACAGGCAGACTTGAATCAGAAAACCCAATTTTTCAACACAATTTTGGCATTTTACTGGGACATACCCCATTTTTACGATTTTTTGTGCTTTCAGCCTCCTTCCAGTCAGTGACAGAAATGGGCATGAAACCAACGCTGGATCCCAGAAACCGCAACATTTTTGAAAAGTAGACAAAAATCTGAATTCAGCAAGGGGTCATTTGTGTAGATCCTACAAGGGTTTTCTACAGAAAATAACAACTGAAAAAGAAAAATATTGAAATTGAGGTGAAAAAAACATAAATTTTTCTCTACGTTTTACTCTGTAACTTTTTCCAGCAATGTCAGATTTTCGAAAGCAATATACCGTTACGTCTGCTGGACTCTTCTGGTTGCGGGGATATATAGGGCTTATAGGTTTATCAAGAACTCTAGGTACCCAGAGCCAATAAATGACCTGCACCCTGCAGTGGGTTTTCAATCTATGCCGGGTATACAGCAATTCATTTGCTGAAATATAAAGAGTAAAAAATAGCTATCAAGAAAACCTTTGTATTTCCAAAATGGGCACAAGATAAGGTGTTGAGAAGCAGTGGTTATTTTCACATCTCTGAATTCCGGGGTGCCCATACTAGCATGGGAATTACAGGGCATTTCTCAAATAGACATCTTTTTTACACACTGTCTTACATTTGGAAGGAAAAAATGTAGAGAAAGACAAGGGGCAATAACACTTGTTTTGCTATTCTATGTTCCCCCAAGTCTCCCGATAAAAATGATACCTCACTTGTGTGGGTAGGCCTAGCGCCCGCGACAGGATATGCCCCAAAACACAACGTGGACACATCACAGAAAACAGAGGTGTTTTTTGCAAAGTGCCTACCTGTAGATTTTGGCCTGTAGCTCAGCCGCCACCTAGGGAAACCTACCAAACCTGTGCATTTCTGAAAACTAGAGACCTAGGGGAATCTAAGATGGGGTGACTTGTGTGGCTCGGACCAGGTTCTGTTACCCAGAATCCTTTGCAAACCTCAAAATTTGGCTAAAAAAACACATGTTCCTCACATTTCTGTGGCAGAAAGTTCTGGAGTCTGAGAGGAGCCACGAATTTCCTTCCACCCAGCGTTCCCCCACGACTCCCGATAAAAATTATACCTCACTTGTGTGGGTAGGCCTAGCGCCCGCGACAGGAAACGCCCCAAAGCGCAACGTGGACACAGCCAAATTGGTGAAGGAAAACAGAGGTGTTTTTTGCAAAGTGCCTACCTGTAGATTTTGGCCTGTAGCTCAGCTGCCACCTAGGGAAACCTACCAAACCTGTGCATTTCTGAAAACTAGAGACCTAGGGGAATCCAAGATGGGGTGACTTGTGTGGCTCGGACCAGGTTCTGTTACCCAGAATCCTTTGCAAACCTCAAAATGTGGCTAAAAATACACATGTTCCTTACATTTCTGTGGCAGAAAGTTCTGGAATCTGAGAGGAGCCACGAATTTCCTTCCACCCAGCGTTCCCCCACGTCTCCCGATAAAAATGATACCTCACTTGTGTGGGTAGGCCTAGCGCCCGCGACAGGAAACGCCCCAAAGCGCAACGTGGACCCAGCCAAATTGGTGAAGGAAAACAGAGGTGTTTTTTGCAAAGTGCCTACCTGTAGATTTTGGCCTGTAGCTCAGCCGCCACCTAGGGAAACCTACCAAACCTGTGCATTTCTGAAAACTAGAGACCTAGGGGAATCCAAGATGGGGTGACTTGTGTGGCTCGGACCAGGTTCTGTTACCCAGAATCCTTTGCAAACCTCAAAATTTGGCTAAGAATACACATGTTCCTCACATTTCTGTGGCAGAAAGTTCTGGAATCTGAGAGGAGCCACGAATTTCCTTCCACCCAGCGTTCCCCCACGTCTCCCGATAAAAATTATACCTCGCTTGTGTGGGTAGGCCTAGCGCCCGCAACAGGAAACGCCCCAAAGCGCAACGTGGACACATCACATTTTTTCATTGAAAACAGTGCCTACCTGTAGATTTTGGCCTCTAGCTCAGCCGGCACCTAGGGAAACCTACCAAACCTGTGCATTTCTGAAAACTAGAGACCTAGGGGAATCCAAGAAGGGGTGACTTGTGTGGCTCGGACCAGGTTATGTTACCCAGAATCCTTTGCAAACCTCAAATTCTGTCTAAAAAAACACATTCTCCACACATTTCGGTGACAGAAAGTTCTGGAATCTGAGTGGAGCCATAAATTTCCTTCCACCCAGCGTTCCCCCAAGTCTCCCGATAAAAATGATACCTCACTTGTGTGGGTGGGCCAGGTGCCTGCAACAGAATAAGGCCCAAAACTTGTAGAGATAGAGGGGATAGCACAGCAAGTTTATAAGGACATATTCTTTTATACATCTTTAGACTGACTCTGCTTTGGGGACCCACATAAGTGAGGTGTCATTTTACTTGGGAGGCTGAGGGGAACACTGGGGAGTAGGAATTTTGTGCTGGAGTGGTGATCCTACGAAGAAAAGTCAGGAAAATATGCTTTTTTTAAGCACATTGAGGTTTACAGAGGAGTCTTGGGTAAGAAAATGTTGGGGGATCCACGCAAACCACACCTCCCTGGACTCCTTGGGGTGTCTAGTTTTATAAAATGTCTGGGTTTGGTAGGTTTCCCTAGATGAAGGCCGCACACAGGACCAAAAACATAGGTGCCCTTTCCCCCCCAAACACAGGTAGTTTTGTAATATATCGTTTTGATGTGCCCACATACGTCCGTGATGTGCCAAACACTAAAATTTTGAAAAGAAACACAGTTAGGTTATGTGAAAAAGACCCCTCACCCACCAACCAAGTTGGTGGCATGCTTCATCATCGGGGTCCCACCTGAGGCACCTAGCGTGTCACAGGTGTGCTGCGACGCCTGATTACAGCGGAGCAGGTTTTGTCATTTTTACCACACATATTGGTTGGATTTGGCACGAGGGTGAGAGATGGTTCAGTGGATCAAATTTTACTAACAAGAGCTTTCACAAAAATGAAATGCACTGTTAGTAACTGAAAGGCAAAAAACTGAACCAATGACTCACAGCTCGTGAGCTGTAAAGCCGCGACAAGGCACCAACCACTTTACAGTCCATTCACACAACTTTCATACATGACACACACAAGGCCATTCACACCGCCAGCCACGGGCCCAGCACATTACAACACTCACATCGACAGACAGCGCCACTCAAGGGCCCATCACTTACATACGCCCACGTGCCTGATACAACAATCACACCAGCTGATGGGAGTGTGTGGACTGGTGTTTGGCTGGCAGTGTGTTGCAGTAGCCAACAGCAAGTCAATATGTACACTCTCAGCCAAGCCCCACTCCACCCACAATGGCATCATTTTTTTTTTTTTTTTTTAACAGAGGAACCCCTAACTAAGTAGAAAGAATTACAAAACTACAAACACAAAAGCTCTAACTAAGAACATGACAGAAATGCTAATCATGAAACTAAACACATGAAAATACAAAACAGACATGAGTTTACACTCATGGTTGTTCCCAGAAATTCTTCTGGGTGTGGTAATTCTTAAAACAAGCACCGACACACAGCCCAGGCTTTGAAGGACAATCCGGGCAGTACATTCGAGACTCCCTCCGGATACCTCTTCGAAAACACACTCTACATTTCTTAGCTGGAAAGTCTTTTTTGGGTGTGGGAGGAATGTGCTCAGCAAAGTGGCGATCTTTCAATCTAGCCACATCCTCCACCACTGCTTCTCTAGGAACTCTGGCCTGTTCCACCACAATAAGGCTCTCTATCACTGACTCCTGAAATTTCACAAATGTCATCTTTGACTCTGGAGACCTATCCCTAAACACAATAAAAGCATTGAAGGTTGCTAAGTGGAAGAGGTGAAGTGCTTACTTCTTATACCAAACGTAAGACTTACGAATAGCAGTATAAGGTTCCAACCTCTGGTCAACTCTATCTACACCTCCCATGAGCTTATTATAATCTAAAATGCACACAGGTTTGCGCACTTCAGCAACCTGGCCCCAAACAGTCACAGGGGAAGTACTCTCATCATGGATGGTACTTAGCATGTAGACATCCCTCTTATCTGAAAATTTCAAAGCTAGCAGCTCCTCGTTCCGCAAGGCACAGCACTGTCCTCTCTCAAGTTTTTTACAGACAAGCTCCCTTGGATAGCCTTTCCGGTTAGAACGGATTGTGCCACAAGCAACTGTGTCCACTCTAAACAATTCCTTGAACAATTGCACACCAGTGTAGAAGTTATATACATACAAATGGTGACCTTTGTTGAACAGTCGTCTACCAAGATCCCACACAATTTTCTCAGTAACTCCAAAAGTGGGAGGACAACCAGGGGGGGTCAATATTGGAATCCCTACCAGTGTACACACGGAAACTATACACATATCCTGTCCTACTTTCAGACAGCATATACAATTTAATTCCATATCGTGCCCTTTTGCTAGGAATGTACTGCCTAAAAACCAAACGACCCTTGAAGGGGACCAAAGACTCGTCCACACTTAACTCTTTGCCTGGAACATAGACCTCCGAAAACCGATCTACAAAATGATCAAGGACAGGCCTAATCTTAAAAAGACGGTCAGAATCTGGGTGATCTCGTGGCAAGGCTAATGCATTGTCAACAAAATGCAGCATCCTAAGAAGAAGCAAATATCGATTACGACTCATGGTCGCTGGAAATATAGCTGTTGCCATCAAGGGACTAGTAGACCAATAAGAAGCCAGTGACGGCTTCCTTATCAACCCCATCAAAAAAGTCAAACCCAAAAACTTTTTTAACTCCTCCAAATTTGTGGGAATCCACTGGGCAGCTCTAGAGTGTGGCCTAAGTCTAGCAGCGTTGTCCCTCAAATGCTGCTCCGCATACAAATTAGTCTGCTCAACAATCTCTTCCAAAAACACATCATCCATGAATAACTCAAAGAAATTGATAGGCATAAAGTTCTCTGTATTGGCGTTACACCCCGGGAGACCAGTAAAGGCAGGCAACTCTGGCTGCTCCATGTTTGGGGCAACCCAGACATCAGGTCTTATAACGGGAAACCTTTCAGCCCCAGGTTGCTGCACTATTGGCACATCAATGTCCTCCTCTAAAACAGGCCCTTCATCTGCACTGAGTGTGGCTTCATCATCAGAAGATTCCCCTCCAAGAGAAACATCACTGCCAGAATCTCTCACTTCCTCCTCTGCCTCAGATGCAGAGTCTGTCTCATAGTCATGATCAGACTGTGACTCAAAAAGCATACCAACCACCTGCTGAGCGGTCATCCTGCGGCTAGCCATGATATCTCCTGCTAAAATTAACTGGACAAATTCACCATCAACAACCAGCACTGTGTAAGACAAGTGACAAAGTGTAGCTTTGTTAGTAAGAGTTATAAACTCAAAAACTATACCGCTCACTTGCCTGAAAAAGCTTGATTCACCAGCAACTACACAGCAATCACCAATGATATCCCACTAAAAATAAATAAAGAAAGGCAAATTAGAAATAAGACAAAACAAATATCATTGTGCACAAACGTAAGGACAATTTCACACACAATCCTGCATTTAGTACACCCCCTACAAACATGTCATTCATGCATGGCAACAAAACTCCTTTGGAGTAAATTGTTTTTACTTACCTAAAACATGCAACTGTGCAAACTGCAGGTCAACCACCGCCAAAACCGCAAGGAGCCACAGCAAATAAAGCAAAAGCTTTGAACTAGAACAAAAAGGAGGAAAACATTTTTTATCACAAATGCAAAGACTTCTTCAGTTGACAAACACCCCACCATCAAACATTTAGAAATTGGTGCCTAAGTGGATTCTGCCATAGGGGCAGATGGGCCTACTAATAAAATAGACCTGTCTACCCCAAGGAAGCAAGAAAATACCTTTAGTAGTGTGTCCCCATGGAGAGCGACCCTTGCCAAAGGGGACAGCCCTAAAAAAAAAAACTAAAAAAAAAAAAAAAACACACACAACACTATCCCTGGTGCCTAAGTGGCTTCTGCCCCCCTTGGGGGCAGATGGGCCTTAGAAAATAGGCCCATCTGCCCCCAGGGGGTGTAGAAATGGGCAACAGGTCAATGCCCCCCTTGGGGGGGCACCCCGTGACCAAGGGGACGCCCCCCCACAAAAATAAACAAATAAAATAAAATCCCTGGCGTTCTAGTAGTTTCTGCCCCCCTTGGGGGCAGACCAGCCTAAAAATAATAGGCTGATCTGTCTCCAAGGGGTGCAGAAATGGCCTGGGTACATGTGCCCCCAAAGTGGGGGACGACCCTTGCCCAAGGCCCCACCCATCCACTAACACACACACACACACACACACACACACACACTATCCCTGGTGTCTAAGTGGCTTCTGCCCCCCTTGGGGGCAGGTGGGCCTAAGAAAATAGGCCCATCTGCCCCCAGGGGGTGTAGAAATGGGCAACAGGTCAATGCCCCCCTTGGGGGGGCGCCCCGTGACCAAGGGGACGCCCCCCCACAAAAATAAACAAATAAAAAAAAATCCCTGGCGTTCTAGTAGTTTCTGCCCCCCTTGGGGGCAGACCAGCCTAAAAATAATAGGCTGATCTGTCTCCAAGGGGTGCAGAAATGGCCTGGGTACATGTGCCCCCAAAGTGGGGGGCGACCCTTGCCCAAGGCCCCACCCATCCACTAACACACACACACACACACTATCCCTGGTGTCTAAGTGGCTTCTGCCCCCCTTGGGGGCAGGTGGGCCTAAGAAAATAGGCCCATCTGCCCCCAGGGGGTGTAGAAATGGGCAACAGGTCAATGCCCCCCTTGGGGGGGCGCCCCGTGACCAAGGGCCCCCCCCCCCCCACAAAAATAAACAAATAAAAAAAATTCCTTGGCGTTCTAGTAGTTTCTGCCCCCCTTGGGGGCAGACCATCCTAAAAATAATAGGCTGATCTGTCTCCAAGGGGTGCAGAAATGGCCTGGGTACATGTGCCCCCAAAGTGGGGGGCGACCCTTGCCCAAGGCCCCACCCATCCACTAACACACACACACACACACACACACACACACACACACACACACACACTATCCCTGGTGTCTAAGTGGCTTCTGCCCCCCTTGGGGGCAGGTGGGCCTAAGAAAATAGGCCCATCTGCCCCCAGGGGGTGTAGAAATGGGCAACAGGTCAATGCCCCCCTTGGGGGGGCGCCCCGTGACCAAGGGGACGCCCCCCCACAAAAATAAACAAATAAAAAAAAATCCCTGGCGTTCTAGTAGTTTCTGCCCCCCTTGGGGGCAGACCAGCCTAAAAATAATAGGCTGATCTGTCTCCAAGGGGTGCAGAAATGGCCTGGGTACATGTGCCCCCAAAGTGGGGGGCGACCCTTGCCCAAGGCCCCACCCATCCACTAACACACACACACACACACACTATCCGTGGTGTCTAAGTAGCTTCTGCCCCCCTTGGGGGCAGGTGGGCCTAAGAAAATAGGCCCATCTGCCCCCAGGGGGTGTAGAAATGGGCAACAGGTCAATGCCCCCCTTGGGGGGGCGCCCCGTGACCAAGGGGACGCCCCCCCACAAAAATAAACAAATAAAAAAAAATACCTGGCGTTCTAGTAGTTTCTGCCCCCCTTGGGGGCAGACCAGCCTAAAAAGTAGCCAATCTGCCCTCAAGGGGGGCAGAAATGGCCCGAAAAGACATGCCCCCCAAAGGGGAGCGACCCTTGCCCAAGGGGGCGCCCCCCCCATCCACTACACACACAATCCCTGGTGCCTAAGTGGCTTCTGCCCCCCTTGGGGGCAGATGGACCTAAAAAAAATAGGCCGATCTGCCCCCAAGGGGGGCAGAAAAGGCCAACAGTTCTCTGCCCCCTTGGGGGGGGCGCCCCTTGCACAAGGGGGCACCCCCCCACACATAAATACACATAAAAATAAAAAACCCTCGTGATCTAGTGTTTTCTGCCCCCCTTGGGGGCAGATCTGGCTAAAAAGTAGTCAATCTGTCCTCAAGGGGGGCAGAAATGGCCCTAAAAGACATGCCCCCCAAAGGGGAGCGACCCTTGCCCAAGGGGGCGCCCCCCCATCCACTACACACACAATCCCTGGTGCCTAAGTGGCTTCGGCCCCCCTTGGGGGCAGATGGACCTAAAAAATAGGCCGAACTGCCCCCAAGGGGGGCAGAAAAGGCCAACAGTTCTCTGCCCCCTTGGGGGGGCGCCCCTTGCCCAAGGGGGCACCCCCCCACACATAAATGCACATAACTATATACATCCCTGGTGATCTAGTGTTTTCTGCCCCCCTTGGGGTCAGATCTGGCTAAAAAGTAGCCAGATCTGCCCCCAAGGGGGGCAGAAATGGCCGTAACTAATTGCCTCTTTAGCCCCAACCCCCCACCCACCGGGAAGAGATTCTTACCTCTTCTCTCGTCGCCGCACAGGAAGCAAATGGCTTCCTGTGCGGCGAGGATCCCATAATGAAGTCAGCGCGCGATCGCGCGCTGACGTCATTATGAGGGGGTGGGGGGGTCGGGGGTGGAAGGGGAAGGGCTTCCCCTTCCATCCCCGACTTTGGGGGGTGGGAGGGAAGCACACAGAGGGAGCGAGAGCGCTCCCTCTGGGCTGTGTGCCGAGGACGTAGTGGTTACGTCCTCGGCACAGCAGCACTGTGCCGCGGGACGTAACCACTACGTCCGCGGCACAGAAGGGGTTAAACTTGGAAACAGATAGCAAAAATTATGCACCAATAAATAGATTTCACTAAAAATTAATAACTTCAGCTTACCAGACAACGTTATTATTAACATATTTAAACAATGAGAATGTTTTTTCGGTTTCACCTTGAGGTGAAGCAGGCGACCGCCATAGATGGAGAGCCCCGAAATCCCCGAGAGCCGCAGAGCAAGTGACTAACGGGTCCCAGCGTGATCCAGGCCCGATCAGGGGCTGACAGAGCAGCAGAAGCTCTGTGACGAGACTGCGTGGCTGCTGGAGAGTGGAGTCTCAGGGAGCAGAAGTGTGAATAGTGCCTCAGCCACCACCAACATTGCCAGAGCGGTCTGCCTTCGGCCTGGGCTTGGTCCCTGCTGTACTTGCCCGTAGCAAAAGTGCCTGCACTGCTCACACTCTTTGTCGGCACCCCCTTCTCTGCACCTGGGATACTAAGCGAAGTTGACACCAAAAGCATTGAGCAATGAGGTGGGTGTCACAGTACGGACATACTGATCAGTGTTGCAGAGACGCCCAAAAGATCTCAGCGGGTTTTCCCGAGGTGGTGATACTGCGTGGTGTAGTGCATTAGGTCCTACACCAGAGAGTAGAGCACAGTAGCGTGCAGAAGTGACCTGCTTAGCAGCAGGTGTGGCTTTTTCCACGCACCTCCCCTCACACCCTCACCACCATCTGCCGTCTTTCAGGAAAAGACCAACTGCAGCCAGATAGGAATTCACTACCCCAACTGTGGTGCTGTGGGGCTGCATAAGAAACTGTGAAAGATAACAAGGCTCACAAGGTCAACAAGGACCGTAGACCGTACTCAGACTAAGAACCCATTTTGATAGGATGGAACCACCTCTACACTTGTTGGGAGAAAGTCATGTATGAGATCTGGAAGACTTATATCTTCCCCACAAACGCAGCCCACCAAGAGGAGAAAAAGGAAAAGTCAGGAAAAATTATTGAAGTCTGGTCCACCTATCCCAAAAGCAATCTTAAAATCAAAGAGAGGGCAAATAAATAGCCCCCACCTCGGTGCTTGATCTCCTCAAAAGAATTTACCAACATGAGGATGCAAGTGCAGGTGTGTCCCATAGCAAGGAGAGCAAAAGATGTGAGGGTGAAGAGCCACACAGAATTCAGAGCTACCTAGCCCTGTTACAACTAGCGAAAATCAAGACCAACAACAAGCCTGGTCTATGCAGCCTCAATGGACTCTCCATGATACTCAGGAAACAATAATACACATGGAATTAGGCCAATATATTCAACCCACAAGCGAAGAAAAAATAACAAAATAAAATTGCAAGCGTGGCACAAGTCCATCAAAAATGGTTTCAAATACGACACCTAAAAAAAGCAAGACTTCTGAACCTCTCTCCAAGGTAAATGCTTCCAAGACCAGTGTTTCCCCTTTCAAAGCACTAATGATGATATTCTTGAAGCTGTACTGATGAGTGAGGATGTAAGTAAAGATATGAGCTACAAAGGGGACAATGAGCCTTAGGCACATAGGTTCCAAGTACACCATCTCGCAAGCAATGCTGGGGAGTTCGAAAATGAGGAAGCAAAGGTCACAAATGTTGCAATCTACAGCACACCCTCCTTCAGTATCGAGTCCACGCATGAGCCAGAATCTAAAGCTATCACTCCAGTACCGCTTTTCCAGGACAGTCATAACTCCTTTCTAAGCATCACCTCTGCACTTGACCTTGAAGGATTTAAGGAGGGATAAGATCAGGACATCAAAAGCCCATTCAAGAAGAACCCTTCCAATACCCACAAGCATTGGAAATCCTTGTTGGACACCCTACAAGCTATTGTCGAAGCTATGAGCTTCTATTACTCAAAACCTGAGACAGAGGTTGATCTGTTAAACACAATGACTACCTTCATTTCAGGCATAGACACCAAACATGAGGCATTAAATGGCTTGATCTCCAGAGTACAGAAATATTCAGAAACCACATTTTTCACTTGACACTGTTCTCCGATCCTGGAAAAGTTGAGCACACTCCCACAATTTCTCAACAATCTGATCGATGAACTAAAAACCATACCAAAAAGGGAAGTTGCAAAAGCTGCAAATGACTGCCATCTCGCAGCACCATCAAAAAGCAAGAAAATATGCTTTGCTGCAGACCACAATCCGAAACATGAAGAAAAAGTGTCCTATGTGGACGTAGTTCTTAAAGGAATTCACACAGTCCCAGCCTTGAAACCAGATAGTGTGGGAGAGAGGAAACTTTTCTTCCATAAAAAATCCTTCTCTCAAACAAACAAAAAGAAGGAATCAGCCCCTGAATCCATACATCGACAGCACCAGCAACAATCCTTTTAGATGTGCACAGACAACTATTTAGACATCATGCACCAAAGAACAAACAGAACAACGTATTGATGTAATATAAAGTGAAATTGATGCACTTTCTGCTGACCAACCCTCGATCAGTGCTTCACACACAACGTTAAAGTTCAGATGAAAAAAAAAAATCTAAAAAAATCTGATTTGCCAACATGACCCACAGAATGGATGACAACAAGACCTTCAGAACAGATGACAAAGGACAACACAAAAGATAGCGCATGACAAGAAAAAATGGCCGGAGCTCAACCACACTGATGCACAAAGATCCTCAAGGGGAATTGTTTCCGATATTTAGCAAAGGTGACCCAGTGGGAAATATGACCAACATGCAGGGACTAACTTTGATTGCACATTCCCAGGAACTGGGTAGGAGTGAATGATGTGAACAAATGCAAAAGACAGCCCTAGTTGGTAAGGGGAAGCAATCTACCTCTACGCATTCTCCAGACAACAGCGCAGACCTTACCCAAGGAAATTAAGGCAGCTGTGCTGGCCCACAAAGCAATGAAATCAGTTGAAGAGCATTCAAATTGACCCACATTCGAACCACATTGCCTCATCATTAACAACAACTGCAATTTGATCTCCATTTTGGTCTTACAAGAAACAAACTCTCATCAAAAACTACCTCTTAACCAAGCTCTGAAGCCCAATCCAGCCAAAGCCATCACAGGGAACCCCAACGCAGCCCTAGCAGCAATCGGCAGCACATCCGGCGATGAAATTCATCAGACAAAGGAACAAATTGTCAACTCCTAAGGACCTCCAACAGCAGCTGCACAAAAGATTAACCAACAAGAAATTACTACTCATTCCTCAATATGTCTCAAAAGAGAGAAATAATGTGTTGAGCAGCAGAAAAGTGCTAAGGCTATTCAAGCATAGCAACAATCTAGAAAACATCAATTCAGCAGACACCTTTTCTGTTGCAACCCAGGGGAACACAGCTAACATAGCCAGCCCTGGTACCATCTGCAACTATTTGCACAAGCAGTATTCCTAGACAAAGTCATATTTTAGTACTGGGGCATCAAGATGTCACCATATTCTTTCAATCACTACCCTTTTATTTTTTAAACATCCTTCCCTGAACAATCAACGCAAGATTCATCGGGGTCTTGACTCATCAGTCACAAGCACTGATGGGGGCTGTCCCTGCCTACAATAGAAACATTCAGAGAACCATTTTGCAAACTCTCCAACCATCAAATAAGTCCCCCCATACTTTTTCAGTATTACAAAATACCAGCGGGCATGAAGGCCAGTTCAGTAACGACCACCCAAGACCAGGGCAGTCATGAGGTGAGCCATTAGCAACTTGAGTGTCACATCTGCCCATCTGCCCATAGAACCCACAAAAAATGATTGGTCCTGGCTCCCCCAAGGCCTGACAAGTAACAGGGACTTATGAAAAGGGAATGTCATTCCATTCTATGGGGACACGAGGAACCACACTCTTACCCAGCTCACAACCAACTCCAATACAGAACTGCTCATTGAATACATCCAGTTTTCCTAAAAAAAGCTGATGATCCCATTATCGTGCAGTACCTGCAAAAGTTTCAAATTATCCTCCTGCAGGAAACATGGGCTGAGCAGTTGGTAGCTTTGATAGGGTATGTGGAATTCTACAAGCACATACAAAGAACAATCCCCAAAGGTCACACCAAAAGCGGTCTTAAGATATGTATTTCAGCCCAGAAATGAAGGTGCAGTACATTGATGTCACACAGAATAGAACTGGCTACAGGTGGTTAAAATAGAGGACTGGACACAAGGGGTAAAGCAACCACTATTCCTACTCAATGTATACATCAACCCATGCTCCATAGCCAAGGTAACCGCACTGAAGTCTCTTGAAGAAACAAAAACTAAGCTTGTGATGGAGAATGACGTTCACTATAAAATATCAGGAGACTTTAATTCTAACCTGCAACAATCTGAAACCAAGCCAAGAATAACATTTCTCAAAACTTAGTCTGGAACATTCCAGGACAGATAAAACCTACATCAAGAAGAAAGGATTCTCCGGCCAGCATCTTGCACACTTGCTTGACGGCTATGGTTTCTGCACCTTGAATGGAAGATATATAGAGGACCAGCCGCTATCCTGGGCACTCATCTCACACAGGTCAACATCCATAATAGACGACTTAGCAGCAACTCTAACTTTTATTGAGGAACGCGAAGACAGCGATCATAATATCTAGACAATAATGCTAAAACTCAGCCCTCGCATTCACCCTCCACCGAAAGTTTCACTGTTGACTCCACAGCACAAAATCTGGGATGGCTAAGGAGGCAAGGGAATTTGCATGAACTTGGGCAAACATGTATTGCACTGCTAGATGAGATGCAGCTCACAATACACAACCTTATAAGAATGTGGGAACAATATTGCAATATGCTGTTTAAGAGGTTTTGTAAGACCCAGGTTTCTGTGCATGGGGTAACCATCAAAAAGAAATCTCATCCTTGGATAACAACTTATTACAGCAAAGAAATCACTTTCACAGAAAATACCGTACACTAAAAAAGAACATCATTAATACAATTTAGCAGGAGAATGTTAGAAATTGGGTCTTTGGTTGGCAGTCAGGTTACCCCCTGTCCAAGCAAGGACCCTCACTCTAGTCAGGGTAAGTCACACTAAATCCAAATTATCCTGTGCCCACCCTCTGGTAGCTTGCCACTGAGCAGTCAGGCTTAACTTAGAAGGCAATGTGTAAAGTATTTGTGCAATAAATCATGCAATAACACAGTAGAACACCACAAAAATACACCACGCAGTGTTTTGAAAAATATATAATATTTATCTGATAAGATGCAGGTCTAAACGATTGAGATGCAATAAACATATGTTGAAATATTACTGTAAAAATGATATATATAGTGTCTTTAGTCTCTTAAAAGTAATAAATGTCTCTAGCAAGCACAAAGTACCTGGTTTGAGTTCAAAATCTCAGCAAAGAACCGCAGAGGAGGAGATGCGTGGAAAACAGGGAGGTGTGCGTCAATTTCTCAGGCCTGCACACGGCGATGTGTCATTTATTTTTCACACAGGGAAGGCTTTGCTTCGATTTCCGGCGCTCGGTGTTGGATCCTCTTCAGGTTGCAGGGTTTTCTTTTCAGACACCCCGGGGATGATGCATTGAACTCCAGCGCTTACAGGACGAAGTCACAGGGGCTGCGTCGATCTGGTGGAAGTTGCTTTGAAATTTCTACCACAAGGAAGGCGCTGCGTCAATTCCTCTCAGGAAATCGGGCTGTGTCATTCTGGCTCGGCTGTGCATCGATCCAGTGGGCCGTGTGTTGAATTTCCAGTCGCTACGCTGGTGCTGCGTCGATCTTCTCCTTGTGAAGTCTGGCTGCGTCGTTCCGGTTTAGCATGCTGTGAATTTTTCACTACAATGCAGGCTGTGCGTCGTTTTCTGCCGGCTGTGTGTCGAGTTCCGCCGCACAGGGAGTTCTTTTGCAGGAAGGAAGTCTTTTTGGTCCTGAGACTTCAGGGAACAGGAGACAAGCTCTATCCAAGCCCTTAGAGAACACTTCACACCACAGCCAGAGAGCAGCAAGGCAGCAGTCCTTCACAGAAATCAGTCAGACGAGTCCTTTGGGCAGCCAGGCAGTTCTTCTTGGCAGGTTGTAGGTTCTTGTTCAGGTTCTCTTCTCCAGGAAGTGTCTGAGTTGGTAGGGGCAGAGGCCCTGTTTAAATACCCAAATGTGCCTTTGAAGTGGGGGAGACTTCAAAGAGTGGCCTAGAAGTGCACAAGGTCCCATTTCAGTTCAATCCTGTCTGCCAGGGTCCCAGTAGGGGGTGTGGCAGCCCTTTGTGTGAGGGCAGGCGACTGTCCTTTGACATGTAAGTGTCAGGCCCTCCACCCTCCCAGCCCAGGAAGACCCATTCAATATGCAGATGTATGCAAGTGAGGAAACGGCAGTCTGGCAACTATGCTCACAGGAGTAGCCAATGCTGGCACTCAGCCTCCAGGGCTCATTGACCAAAATCTAAGAATCCTAGAAGACATCATTAGGAAGAGCAAGGAAGACTTGGCTCTGGGCACCAATGGACTGCTTGCTGCACCGTTTAAGTCAAACATTGAATAAGGGGCAAAAAAAACGTAATCTGTTATACAATCCTGTGTTTGAGAAAAAGCAGACTCCTGAGTCTTGGCATAGATCAATAATACATCCTGTCTACAAAGGAGAAGAGGGGAGCAATCCCAGCAATTATTGATTAAAAGCCCTATTAGACCTTGATTTTAAATAGTTTGCAAGTCTAGTCCTGCAAGACCTAGCAGCATATCATTCCGTTGAATCAACCTGCTTTCCTCATGGGGAAGGGCTAATAGTCAAATCTAACTGCCCTTAATGCCTGTATGAAATCTGCCTTTGCCGCCAAAGCCATGCTTTACACATGTTTTGTTGAATTTAGGACGGCTTTCGCTAGGGTCCCACATGACTTATTATGGCAGAAATAATGCCCCTGGGATTCCAACCAATATTTTAAGAGCAAATCAACTCTAGAACACAAGAAGGCTCCGTGTAAAGCTGGGAGAAGGAATCAAACTCTCACTGAAGTTATACACAACAACAAACTTGAAGCATGGGTGTGTTCTTGCACCACTTTTGTTTAATATCTTAATTCAATTCACAACTATCACATGCCTTAAACTCCTTGAATGCTGACCTCCCAAAACTCAGTGGTCTACCTTTGCCCCATATCTTTTATGCTGACTATCTGTTACTACTGAGTCTGACACCAGTAGTCCTGCAGCGTCTCTTCTCTTAAACACACTCGAGCGAATTAGAGGTAAAATCTCTAAAACTAAAGTGTTAAAATTCACGATGAATCTTAGAACTCCGGGCACTCGAACCATTGATGGATCCAGTCTTGAGGGCATCTTGCAGTCAAAATATCTTGGAGTGGTGTTTGACTCTAGAGGCTCTTTTACCCTGCATACGGCGGCAGGAAGCTAAAGGCGATCTCTTTAAGGTTAGGGTTTCGGCAGCTCATAAAAAACCTTGCATGATCCCATCCTCGGCCCTCTGCAGCAGGTGATGGCAGCTAAACTCCCGCCCATCATAGGATATGGTTTTGAAATTGTGGGAGAGAAAATGCCAAAAATGTTAGACGTATTAACCGCCAAGACCTACTGCTCAGTTTTTAAATTACCTAAGCATATCCATATTATGCAGGCCCAGATGTGGCCTCACCAAACCTAGCTGGATTATTAAAAAAGGTTTCCTAAAAACGTGTCACTGCTTCCGCCGGGCAGAAAACAACACAGCGTTAGCCCAGGTCTGGCAGGAAATACGTTTCTGTATTTCAAGGGCATGGCTAAACATCTATTGAAAGACAGCAATACACTCCCTCCATACAAGAAACATATGGTACCTGCAAATCTCGTCTAAAGAATTTTAAAGACACATTATTCGTAATACCAGGCCGCTGTCCTTACAGGAGGATAAAGTTACCCTGGCAAAGAAACGGCAGTCCTGGCAAGTTATCAACTACTACAAAGTTTTGAAAGTGCAGCTTTACCTCAACTAGGAATATCCATTCCATAGAGATTAGCACTCATGCGCCTGCATTTAGGTGACCAACCCACACTGGACCAGATCTCTGCTTGGTCCTGGACAGCCGGAGGGGACTGATGCAGACTCTAAGGAGTGAGAAAGGAGACGATGGTTCACATCTTATCTGTCTGCAGGGCATTACTTGCCAAAAGAAGAAAAGTACTACGAGGTTCTTTCATTCAAGCCGGATAAGAACCTGTAGACAAGCCCTCATTCAGGGCTTCAACCGCGCACGTACATGCCTGAATATAAGGCTTGTTACATTTGTCCATTTAGTTATGGTGAAAGCAAAGGCCCAGACAGTGAGCGCAAACCATGAAATAAACACATGAAAAGAAGTAGTTACTATTGGAACTGCCACACATCTTCTCATATGTGTTGGAGTGTGACCTTTAAAATTAATATTAACATGAAAAAGCTTGCAATATAATGTATAATGAAGCTGCATAGAAAATGTGTTAAAGTAGGAAATAATGCACACGTTTGAAATGTGCCCACAGGGAGTGGCCACCAATGTATACGGAGACTAATGAAACTTATTAATGATGAATTAATAACGTACTATTGTATGAATTTGTATTAGCATATTATGATTAAAGTCATGTATTGGGGTTTTGCTAAATTAATCACTAGGCCTTAGCTTAGCTAGGGTCTGGGCCTAGCTGCCTGGTCTCCTATTAAACTGTGTTTTTCTAACGTGCAATATGCTGTTTTCCTGAAGGACACAAAGCTGTACTTTTCCAGAAGCTAGAGATATGTATGTGTAGCCGTAGTAAGTTCTTTCTCATGAGGCCCGACTTGCTCAAGGAGACATTCTTGCTGAATGCAGCAGTGTAATTCATAACAGGTACAAGGCTGCCTAGACTAAGAGAAGACAACCCCGCAAATATGTTCTCTGCTGAAGAAGGGACTAACCCAGAAACACATGTGTCCAGAGATGCACAGTAAAGGCTGTACCTACTTAAAGGTGAAATATTTAAAAATTAATGGAGTTCGTTTTTTGAAGATACTACATCTACCATGATGCAATGGGGCAGATTAATTGCTGGGATGTCAGGCAGGTGCGCTCCTAACTGTTTGTGACTTTAAAGGCTCCCTTGAGCTATTGGGCTGACGAGCTCTGGAGCAGGCACCAGCATGCCAGGAAAGAGGTATTGAAACCGGGGGATTTATGGCAGCATTCCCAGCACCCCGCAAATATGTTCTCTGCTGAAGAAGGGACTAACCCAGAAACACATGTGTCCAGAGATGCACAGTAAAGGCTGTACCTACTTAAAGGTGAAATATTTAAAAATTAATGGAGTTCGTTTTTTGAAGATACTACATCTACCATGATGCAATGGGGCAGATTAATTGCTGGGATGTCAGGCAGGTGCGCTCCTAACTGTTTGTGACTTTAAAGGCTCCCTTGAGCTATTGGGCTGACGAGCTCTGGAGCAGGCACCAGCATGCCAGGAAAGAGGTATTGAAACCGGGGGATTTATGGCAGCATTCCCAGCACCCCGCAAATATGTTCTCTGCTGAAGAAGGGACTAACCCAGAAACACATGTGTCCAGAGATGCACAGTAAAGGCTGTACCTACTTAAAGGTGAAATATTTAAAAATTAATGGAGTTCGTTTTTTGAAGATACTACATCTACCATGATGCAATGGGGCAGATTAATTGCTGGGATGTCAGGCAGGTGCGCTCCTAACTGTTTGTGACTTTAAAGGCTCCCTTGAGCTATTGGGCTGACGAGCTCTGGAGCAGGCACCAGCATGCCAGGAAAGAGGTATTGAAACCGGGGGATTTATGGCAGCATTCCCAGCACCCCGCAAATATGTTCTCTGCTGAAGAAGGGACTAACCCAGAAACACATGTGTCCAGAGATGCACAGTAAAGGCTGTACCTACTTAAAGGTGAAATATTTAAAAATTAATGGAGTTCGTTTTTTGAAGATACTACATCTACCATGATGCAATGGGGCAGATTAATTGCTGGGATGTCAGGCAGGTGCGCTCCTAACTGTTTGTGACTTTAAAGGCTCCCTTGAGCTATTGGGCTGACGAGCTCTGGAGCAGGCACCAGCATGCCAGGAAAGAGGTATTGAAACCGGGGGATTTATGGCAGCATTCCCAGCACCCCGCAAATATGTTCTCTGCTGAAGAAGGGACTAACCCAGAAACACATGTGTCCAGAGATGCACAGTAAAGGCTGTACCTACTTAAAGGTGAAATATTTAAAAATTAATGGAGTTCGTTTTTTGAAGATACTACATCTACCATGATGCAATGGGGCAGATTAATTGCTGGGATGTCAGGCAGGTGCGCTCCTAACTGTTTGTGACTTTAAAGGCTCCCTTGAGCTATTGGGCTGACGAGCTCTGGAGCAGGCACCAGCATGCCAGGAAAGAGGTATTGAAACCGGGGGATTTATGGCAGCATTCCCAGCACCCCGCAAATATGTTCTCTGCTGAAGAAGGGACTAACCCAGAAACACATGTGTCCAGAGATGCACAGTAAAGGCTGTACCTACTTAAAGGTGAAATATTTAAAAATTAATGGAGTTCGTTTTTTGAAGATACTACATCTACCATGATGCAATGGGGCAGATTAATTGCTGGGATGTCAGGCAGGTGCGCTCCTAACTGTTTGTGACTTTAAAGGCTCCCTTGAGCTATTGGGCTGACGAGCTCTGGAGCAGGCACCAGCATGCCAGGAAAGAGGTATTGAAACCGGGGGATTTATGGCAGCATTCCCAGCACCCCGCAAATATGTTCTCTGCTGAAGAAGGGACTAACCCAGAAACACATGTGTCCAGAGATGCACAGTAAAGGCTGTACCTACTTAAAGGTGAAATATTTAAAAATTAATGGAGTTCGTTTTTTGAAGATACTACATCTACCATGATGCAATGGGGCAGATTAATTGCTGGGATGTCAGGCAGGTGCGCTCCTAACTGTTTGTGACTTTAAAGGCTCCCTTGAGCTATTGGGCTGACGAGCTCTGGAGCAGGCACCAGCATGCCAGGAAAGAGGTATTGAAACCGGGGGATTTATGGCAGCATTCCCAGCACCCCGCAAATATGTTCTCTGCTGAAGAAGGGACTAACCCAGAAACACATGTGTCCAGAGATGCACAGTAAAGGCTGTACCTACTTAAAGGTGAAATATTTAAAAATTAATGGAGTTCGTTTTTTGAAGATACTACATCTACCATGATGCAATGGGGCAGATTAATTGCTGGGATGTCAGGCAGGTGCGCTCCTAACTGTTTGTGACTTTAAAGGCTCCCTTGAGCTATTGGGCTGACGAGCTCTGGAGCAGGCACCAGCATGCCAGGAAAGAGGTATTGAAACCGGGGGATTTATGGCAGCATTCCCAGCACCCCGCAAATATGTTCTCTGCTGAAGAAGGGACTAACCCAGAAACACATGTGTCCAGAGATGCACAGTAAAGGCTGTACCTACTTAAAGGTGAAATATTTAAAAATTAATGGAGTTCGTTTTTTGAAGATACTACATCTACCATGATGCAATGGGGCAGATTAATTGCTGGGATGTCAGGCAGGTGCGCTCCTAACTGTTTGTGACTTTAAAGGCTCCCTTGAGCTATTGGGCTGACGAGCTCTGGAGCAGGCACCAGCATGCCAGGAAAGAGGTATTGAAACCGGGGGATTTATGGCAGCATTCCCAGCACCCCGCAAATATGTTCTCTGCTGAAGAAGGGACTAACCCAGAAACACATGTGTCCAGAGATGCACAGTAAAGGCTGTACCTACTTAAAGGTGAAATATTTAAAAATTAATGGAGTTCGTTTTTTGAAGATACTACATCTACCATGATGCAATGGGGCAGATTAATTGCTGGGATGTCAGGCAGGTGCGCTCCTAACTGTTTGTGACTTTAAAGGCTCCCTTGAGCTATTGGGCTGACGAGCTCTGGAGCAGGCACCAGCATGCCAGGAAAGAGGTATTGAAACCGGGGGATTTATGGCAGCATTCCCAGCACCCCGCAAATATGTTCTCTGCTGAAGAAGGGACTAACCCAGAAACACATGTGTCCAGAGATGCACAGTAAAGGCTGTACCTACTTAAAGGTGAAATATTTAAAAATTAATGGAGTTCGTTTTTTGAAGATACTACATCTACCATGATGCAATGGGGCAGATTAATTGCTGGGATGTCAGGCAGGTGCGCTCCTAACTGTTTGTGACTTTAAAGGCTCCCTTGAGCTATTGGGCTGACGAGCTCTGGAGCAGGCACCAGCATGCCAGGAAAGAGGTATTGAAACCGGGGGATTTATGGCAGCATTCCCAGCACCCCGCAAATATGTTCTCTGCTGAAGAAGGGACTAACCCAGAAACACATGTGTCCAGAGATGCACAGTAAAGGCTGTACCTACTTAAAGGTGAAATATTTAAAAATTAATGGAGTTCGTTTTTTGAAGATACTACATCTACCATGATGCAATGGGGCAGATTAATTGCTGGGATGTCAGGCAGGTGCGCTCCTAACTGTTTGTGACTTTAAAGGCTCCCTTGAGCTATTGGGCTGACGAGCTCTGGAGCAGGCACCAGCATGCCAGGAAAGAGGTATTGAAACCGGGGGATTTATGGCAGCATTCCCAGCACCCCGCAAATATGTTCTCTGCTGAAGAAGGGACTAACCCAGAAACACATGTGTCCAGAGATGCACAGTAAAGGCTGTACCTACTTAAAGGTGAAATATTTAAAAATTAATGGAGTTCGTTTTTTGAAGATACTACATCTACCATGATGCAATGGGGCAGATTAATTGCTGGGATGTCAGGCAGGTGCGCTCCTAACTGTTTGTGACTTTAAAGGCTCCCTTGAGCTATTGGGCTGACGAGCTCTGGAGCAGGCACCAGCATGCCAGGAAAGAGGTATTGAAACCGGGGGATTTATGGCAGCATTCCCAGCACCCCGCAAATATGTTCTCTGCTGAAGAAGGGACTAACCCAGAAACACATGTGTCCAGAGATGCACAGTAAAGGCTGTACCTACTTAAAGGTGAAATATTTAAAAATTAATGGAGTTCGTTTTTTGAAGATACTACATCTACCATGATGCAATGGGGCAGATTAATTGCTGGGATGTCAGGCAGGTGCGCTCCTAACTGTTTGTGACTTTAAAGGCTCCCTTGAGCTATTGGGCTGACGAGCTCTGGAGCAGGCACCAGCATGCCAGGAAAGAGGTATTGAAACCGGGGGATTTATGGCAGCATTCCCAGCACCCCGCAAATATGTTCTCTGCTGAAGAAGGGACTAACCCAGAAACACATGTGTCCAGAGATGCACAGTAAAGGCTGTACCTACTTAAAGGTGAAATATTTAAAAATTAATGGAGTTCGTTTTTTGAAGATACTACATCTACCATGATGCAATGGGGCAGATTAATTGCTGGGATGTCAGGCAGGTGCGCTCCTAACTGTTTGTGACTTTAAAGGCTCCCTTGAGCTATTGGGCTGACGAGCTCTGGAGCAGGCACCAGCATGCCAGGAAAGAGGTATTGAAACCGGGGGATTTATGGCAGCATTCCCAGCACCCCGCAAATATGTTCTCTGCTGAAGAAGGGACTAACCCAGAAACACATGTGTCCAGAGATGCACAGTAAAGGCTGTACCTACTTAAAGGTGAAATATTTAAAAATTAATGGAGTTCGTTTTTTGAAGATACTACATCTACCATGATGCAATGGGGCAGATTAATTGCTGGGATGTCAGGCAGGTGCGCTCCTAACTGTTTGTGACTTTAAAGGCTCCCTTGAGCTATTGGGCTGACGAGCTCTGGAGCAGGCACCAGCATGCCAGGAAAGAGGTATTGAAACCGGGGGATTTATGGCAGCATTCCCAGCACCCCGCAAATATGTTCTCTGCTGAAGAAGGGACTAACCCAGAAACACATGTGTCCAGAGATGCACAGTAAAGGCTGTACCTACTTAAAGGTGAAATATTTAAAAATTAATGGAGTTCGTTTTTTGAAGATACTACATCTACCATGATGCAATGGGGCAGATTAATTGCTGGGATGTCAGGCAGGTGCGCTCCTAACTGTTTGTGACTTTAAAGGCTCCCTTGAGCTATTGGGCTGACGAGCTCTGGAGCAGGCACCAGCATGCCAGGAAAGAGGTATTGAAACCGGGGGATTTATGGCAGCATTCCCAGCACCCCCCAAATATGTTCTCTGCTGAAGAAGGGACTAACCCAGAAACACATGTGTCCAGAGATGCACAGTAAAGGCTGTACCTACTTAAAGGTGAAATATTTAAAAATTAATGGAGTTCGTTTTTTGAAGATACTACATCTACCATGATGCAATGGGGCAGATTAATTGCTGGGATGTCAGGCAGGTGCGCTCCTAACTGTTTGTGACTTTAAAGGCTCCCTTGAGCTATTGGGCTGACGAGCTCTGGAGCAGGCACCAGCATGCCAGGAAAGAGGTATTGAAACCGGGGGATTTATGGCAGCATTCCCAGCACCCCGCAAATATGTTCTCTGCTGAAGAAGGGACTAACCCAGAAACACATGTGTCCAGAGATGCACAGTAAAGGCTGTACCTACTTAAAGGTGAAATATTTAAAAATTAATGGAGTTCGTTTTTTGAAGATACTACATCTACCATGATGCAATGGGGCAGATTAATTGCTGGGATGTCAGGCAGGTGCGCTCCTAACTGTTTAAGAGAAGACAATGGGTCTACTGACTGGAGCGTAAAGTGTAACTTATCTTAACTGACATTCCACCCGATGAAGACGTCAATTACAGGAGCAAATTAACTGCATGAGAACTGTGTTTTGTGGAAAATTTTAGTAAGGTGCGTGGAAGATTATTGGACAGAGATAAAGATGCACCAAAATGTATCCAATGGGAAATTCAGGACTAGTTTGACTGTTTTAATATAACCGCATGACCCGAGGAGAAATCAGCCATTCTTCGCCATTCTTCACCATTCCTTGTCATTCTACAGATAAGTTATTAGCTATACTTTGCCATTGTTCTTGGAAGCTTTGCTGTTCTGATACTCTAACCATCCTCAGCCCATTCCTTATCTGATACTTACTTCTCCTCCTTATGAGGGAAGAGCCTTATTCTTAGCAATGCCATACTGAGACTTTTGCCCTGTCCTATCCTTGCTGATGGTGAACCGACTGATGTCCTGAGGACGAAGACTGACGCTGTTTGCTGATTCATTCGGATCGGTAACTATCTAATGAAGTTGTAATTGTCTGTTTGCCTTTTCTTTCTAGGTACCAACTGCTCTTTTGATAGAGGCCATAGTTAGATGTTTTCCAAATTTGTGTTTGCTAAATTGTTTTGCATGAAGCCCAACATGCAGATGATAATTCGAGGTTAGTTAAGGTGTTCATCCAAAATTCGGACGCAAATAGACAAATGACTGAATTCTTGCTTTGTTGAATCACGTATTATTGCAACTTGCTAAACTGTTCCTTTCTAATGACATGTTAATGTTGAATGTATGTGCTCTATATCTGGATCAATTGTGTTCTAATTACAAGTTTGGAAATATACTAATGAGATTGATTGCTAATGAGATTAACGGAGATGATATTAGACTGTAGCAAATAGGGAAATAAATATTCTGAATTTTAACTAATTGGTGTGGTTATTCATGACTGAAAGGCCATGGTGTGTTTGCTTTACTGATCTTAATTGAATGTCATTGACTAATTTGTTGATCAGGTATTGTGAATATTGATTGGGGTTATTGCAATATTGATTGTGATGCCCAAAAGATATCTTGTTCTGGGAAGTCTCCGAACGTGGTCAAAAGGTTCATCGGCCTAGGCATGTCTCCTTGTAAGTTTACTTATCAAGGCGCTGACGCGCTATCAGTTTTTGGTAGCAGAGGTAATTGTTTGGCCCTTTGGGGCCCCTGGACGAGGGACCACTGTTTGATAAGATTGTTGGTTCTAAGGTCTGGTGGAGATTGATGAGCGCATTTTGGAAGTAAGCAAGGTGTATCGGAAAAATTGGTTTTTGGGAAAATTTTTCTTTTTCGATGATGCAAATTGGAAAGATGAGGTGCCCTTAAGTCCTGAATGACTTTCTCGGAATCTCTGAGCCTGTCGAAGTGAGTTGAGTATGTTCTCGGCGTTCTAGTGATAGTGTGAATGAAGTAGAGTTGCGCTTGCACAGCTTATGCATACTGCAGGTGAAGTGTGGAGTCTGTGAGGATTTTAGGCCAAATGATGTTGTTTTAATAGGAGTATGCGTACTATGCATTATGAGAGTAGGGAAGTCGGCGAACTGCATGTGAGTGTGACACTTGGTGCTCAAAATTGTCCACGTGGTTGTTGGTGACGTACGGACCCTGCGTGGTCTAAGACTCCGGAGTATATTGATAAGTGTATGAGACACTTGGTTTATGTTGTAATTTGCGCAGTTTAAATAGGTCAATCGGGCGTGGTTGACGAGTCGAGTTTGAGTCAAATGAGTGAATGAAAACTTCGATGGAGATTTGGTGAGTTCTAAAGTGCACTAGAACAACCCATTGACAAGTCGAGAGTAGAATTTGCGGGTCAAATTTTGCTTGCGAGTGCGGGATCTGAGAAGGAGAGAGTAGCGGCCGAGGCTAAGCAAAATCTATGTAAAGTTCTGAAGCGATTGTGTTACCCTTTCCAGTAGTAAACAGGCGAATTTGAGTTTTGTTAGTGCTCGCAATATATTGCATTAGTTTTGTGTAAATCAAGAGTGAGGAGGACAAGCCGCAAGACCTTGTCAGTCGCAGTGTGTGTAAATTAGCACTTGTATAGCACACTACTCACCCGTTAGGGTCTCAAGGCGCTGTACTCATACCGCTATGGAACCCCTCCTGTCTTTTCCCTGTGAGGCGCCCACTCCTGAGCACCCCCAGGGTGAAGCCAGGCATCCAAGCGCTGTTGGGGCCGTTGTGGAGATTAAGCAAGCTATTGCCCAGAGTTGCAGAGTGGGACCCATGAATTAGATTAGGCACCGAGGTGAGAATTATCTGGTCAAGGGGAATTGAGCCCAAGACCTGCCGAAGTGGGACTTGAACCCTGGTCTTGAGCCAGATCTCTGCTTCAGGGTCTGCCGCTCTAACCATTGAGCCACACTTCTCCACTGTGTGAGTGTGACGTCATTGGAGCCGTGCTGGGAGAGGTCGGTTAGTGAGAAGGGTCGCGCACGGATTGGCAGCCATCCGTGAGAGGCAATTGGTTGAGAAGGTAGGCAAGGAGAGTTCTGGGAATTAAAGTCACTTCCTGATTCCATTGTAAACAAAATAAAAGATGCAAATATGACGTTTTTCAAGGCTTTAAAGAGTGCTTTGAGGGGAGATACATATATTACCGCAAGTGTAGGGGAGGTTACACCGCCAGAGGACACACCAGCTTATGCCGTAATGGAGGAGAGGGGAGTCCCGCCATGCCTTTGGCTAAAGCAATGGTACAAAGCAACAGAGAAAGAAGGGTGTTTGGTGTTTCTGGAGCACAGAACGTTCAATTTAAGGATTTTGGAACATTTGTGGAGGGTTCTAAATGAGCTAAAGCCACCTCCGAGGCCAGCACAGTTTGAGGCGTTAGCAATTTGGGAACTGATTGCAATACGACAGCAGCAACAGAAATTTGAGAGGAGAATGAGGAAAGCAGAAGAGACACTAGTGGAGGCTAGGTGGGACAGTGCACAGAGAGTATGGAGGAGAGAAACAATAGATGGAATCAGGATGTTTCCAGCAATAGCCCAAGAAAATGAAAACAAAGGGGTAAAAGCTACTTGTAAGACTGACAAAAGTTCCTCTAAAGACAAAGAGGCTAAGAAGCCCTGGTCAGAGATCGATGACTCAGATGATGATGAGTTCCTTAATCAATTATTGAATGATCGACCACCGCCATATGCAATAGATGACAAAAGACCGAGTACTAGTACATGCCCTGTAAGTTCAACTCAGAACAAGGTGACAGTGAATCCAATACAGATTAGTCCCGTCTCAACACCAGTTCTGGCGCAGAGTAGTATTAGTGTGTCCACTGCTCCAGAGATGCAATCTCAGCTGCAGCCACCACAGGTTCAGTGGCTTTACCCTGATGTCCCAGTATTAGAGACTACAACTAATTTGATGGTGCCGTTATATCTGACATGTTCGAGACTAAAGCTGATACAGACCGAGCCAACTCCACCTTTACTGCCCCAGCAACAACAACAGATGGTTCCGAATTACACTTCGGTCACGGGACCGCAGTCAGCCATGGCACCAGTAATGAACCAGAATATGGGAGTTAACGCTCCACAGGTTTTGGGAAAGAGGCAGCCGCCAGCCGCCATATCCTTGTCCATCACAGTTGGTCCACCAGTACCATTGTATACACAGGTGAAGCCTAGTGTATGCGATCAGGGGATAATGACCCAAGAGATGACAAGGGGAGGGTTTGTAGGGAGCTCTCAAGGGATGACTCCAGTGGGACCGACATTCGACAGGTCTAGGTCTTTGTTAGACTTCAGTCCGATTGGGTCCCCTCCAGATGCCATGAGACAAACAGGTTTTGGACTGCTGACCCAGCAGATCTCAAGTGCGAGCATACCACAAACACCAACATTGCAGGCTGGGAATATCTCCTTGCAAGGTTTAACTGCGCAACAATTGAACAAGTGGGTAGACAAGCTGAATTCACCACAAAAAACTCCTGCAGTAGCAGGGAGGTCAGAAGGAGAGGAATACCTGAATTTTGTGAGGTTGAGCATGGAGGCAAATGAATGGAGCATGGGAGTGAACAGGCTAGAATCATATACGGAAGCAGAATTGAGGTATTTGTGTCCCAAAATAACCAAAGAAGTGAGCAGGGTGCACCAGAGGTTGGCAAATTTGGCAGACAAATATGGAATAGACTTAGACAATACCAAACATCTGAAGAGGAGTTACAGGTTAGATTTTGAGCCTAAGGATTTTGAACACATGAGGTCTACTGGGATGAAGCCACACCTTAAAGAAATACTGCAGAGTGCACAAGTTTGGGGAGCCTTAGAGAAATGGGAAGGCAGATGGGCGAAGAAAAGAGACAAGAGGAAAAGTGACTGCATAGAGCAGCCAGCCAAAGCCTCACAGGATGTAGGTGCCGTAAAAATGTTACCAATGAGAGAGACGGCTAGAGGGGTTCTTGTCCATGTGCCGTGGACCAGAGGTGATATCCCGTTATTTACTAATGACTTGTGTTCAGATTCGTTGAGGGATTGAGACCTGAGATTAGTCAGATGATTAAGAATCACTTGATTTGCTGGCAAACAAAGCCAATTGACGAGGTGTTGCAGTATGCAAAATACTGTAGTGACGAGATTGGATTGAAGCAGAGGAAGTTGAAGGAGAAAGCGATGGTAATGCAAATTAAGGCAGCACAGTCAGGGATGCAAGGAGGTTATCTACAACAGATGGTGCAACAGCCGCAAGGAAACAGGATGTTTCAGGCACAAGTGAGAGGCAGAGGTCAAGAAAGTTTTGTGAACAGAAGCACAGACTTGAATACCATAGTGGTTCAGAACCGTGTGCAGAGGATGAAGAAGATGTTACCTTGTCATACTTGCGGGGGCGTTGGACATTGGAAGCGGGAGTACCCGATGATGGTGCAGGAGGGTGTTGTTCAACAAAGCAATGATGTCAGTGCATTCCAAAACGTGAAGGAACCGAGGCTGAGAGGTCCTAAACCGAATTTTCAGAATAACATGATTCAGATACAGGGTCTTCAACCCATGCAGCAGGTGCATATGCCACGTGTACAACAGATGCCGATACAGCCAATGCAACAGCAGGTTCCCATGGTACCTAGACAGCAAATGCAACTGCCCTTAGCGCCAATGGAACAGCAACAGGTGATGCTTCCTCAACAGGTCACAGGTCAAAGAATGACTCAAAGTAACGCAGTACAACAGTTCCCATTACGTGGTGAGAATGGAATAAACGATGAATGGTCGAATGAAAGTTCAGATAGTGAGGAGTGCAGGCTTGCAGCATCTCTAGAAGTAGATCAGAAATGGCCCTATGTTCAGGGGAAGGTAATGGGTCACAAGGTCTCATTCTTGGTTGACACAGGAGCTACACGCTCTACAGTCAGAAGCACAGAGGTTGTGAAACTGCCCCTTTCGGGACTGTAAGGAAATGCCTCCTTGGCATGGTTGCCCCCTGACTTTTTGCCTTTGCTGATGCTATGTTTACAATTGAAAGTGTGCTGAGGCCTGCTAACCAGGCCCCAGCACCAGTGTTCTTTCCCTAACCTGTACTTTTGTATCCACAATTGGCAGACCCTGGCATCCAGATAAGTCCCTTGTAACTGGTACTTCTAGTACCAAGGGCCCTGATGCCAAGGAAGGTCTCTAAGGGCTGCAGCATGTCTTATGCCACCCTGGAGACCTCTCACTCAGCACAGACACACTGCTTACCAGCTTGTGTGTGCTAGTGAGGACAAAACGAGTAAGTCGACATGGCACTCCCCTCAGGGTGCCATGCCAGCCTCTCACTGCCTATGCAGTATAGGTAAGACACCCCTCTAGCAGGCCTTACAGCCCTAAGGCAGGGTGCACTATACCATAGGTGAGGGTACCAATGCATGAGCATGGTACCCCTACAGTGTCTAAACAAAACCTTAGACATTGTAAGTGCAGGGTAGCCATAAGAGTATATGGTCTGGGAGTCTGTCAAACACGAACTCCACAGCACCATAATGGCTACACTGAAAACTGGGAAGTTTGGTATCAAACTTCTCAGCACAATAAATGCACACTGATGCCAGTGTACATTTTATTGTAAAATACACCCCAGAGGGCACCTTAGAGGTGCCCCCTGAAACTTAACCGACTATCTGTGTAGGCTGACTAGTTTTAGCAGCCTGCCACAAACCGAGACATGTTGCTGGCCCCATGGGGAGAGTGCCTTTGTCACTCTGAGGCCAGTAACAAAGCCTGCACTGGGTGGAGATGCTAACACCTCTCCCAGGCAGGAATTGTCACACCTGGCGGTGAGCCTCAAAGGCTCACCTCCTTTGTGCCAACCCAGCAGGACACTCCAGCTAGTGGAGTTGCCCGCCCCCTCCGGCCAGGCCCCACTTTTGGCGGCAAGGCCGGAGAAAATAATGAGAATAACAAGGAGGAGTCTCTGGCCAGTCAGGACAGCCCCTAAGGTGTCCTGAGCTGAGGTGACTCTAACTTTTAGAAATCCTCCATCTTGCAGATGGAGGATTCCCCCAATAGGGTTAGGATTGTGACCCCCTCCCCTTGGGAGGAGGCCCAAAGAGGGTGTACCCACCCTCAGGGCTAGTAGCCATTGGCTACTAACCCCCCAGACCTAAACACGCCCTTAAATTTAGTATTTAAGGGCTACCCTGAACCCTAGAAAATTAGATTCCTGCAACTACAAGAAGAAGGACTGCCTAGCTGAAAACCCCTGCAGCGGAAGACCAGAAGACGACAACTGCCTTGGCTCCAGAAACTCACCGGCCTGTCTCCTGCCTTCCAAAGATCCTGCTCCAGCGACGCTTTCCAAAGGGACCAGCGACCTCGACATCCTCTGAGGACTGCCCCTGCTTCGAAAAGACAAGAAACTCCCGAGGACAGCGGACCTGCTCCAAGAAAAGCTGCAACTTTGTTTCCAGCAGCTCCAAAGAACCCTGCAAGCTCCCCGCAAGAAGCGTGAGACTTGCAACACTGCACCCGGCGACCCCGACTCGGCTGGTGGCGATCCAACACCTCAGGAGGGACCCCAGGACTACTCTGATACTGTGAGTACCAAAACCTGTCCCCCCTGAGCCCCCACAGCGCCGCCTGCAGAGGGAATCCCGAGGCTTCCCCTGACCGCGACTCTTTGAACCTAAAGTCCCGACGCCTGGGAGAGACCCTGCACCCGCAGCCCCCAGGACCTGAAGGACCGGACTTTCACTGGAGGAGTGACCCCCAGGAGTCCCTCTCCCTCGCCCAAGTGGAGGTTTCCCCGAGGAATCCCCCCCTTGCCTGCCTGCAGCGCTGAAGAGATCCCGAGATCTCTCATAGACTAACATTGAAAACCCGACGCTTGTTTCTACACTGCACCCGGCCGCCCCCGCGCCGCTGAGGGTGAAGTTTCTGTGTGGGCTTGTGTCCCCCCCGGTGCCCTACAAAACCCCCCTGGTCTGCCCTCCGAAGACGCGGGTACTTACCTGCAAGCAGACCGGAACCGGGGCACCCCCTTCTCTCCATTCTAGCCTATGTGTTTTGGGCACCACTTTGAACTCTGCACCTGACCGGCCCTGAGCTGCTGGTGTGGTGACTTTGGGGTTGCTCGGAACCCCCAACGGTGGGCTACCTTGGACCAAGAACTGAACCCTGTAAGCGTCTTACTTACCGGGTAAAACTAATCAAAACTTACCTCCCCTAGGAACTGTGAAAATTGCACTAAGTGTCCACTTTTAAAACAGCTATTTGTCAATAACTTGAAAAGTATACATGCAATTTTGATGATTTGAAGTTCCTAAAGTACTTACCTGCAATACCTTTCGAATGAGCTATTACATGTAGAATTTGAACCTGTGGTTCTTAAAATAAACTAAGAAAAGATATTTTTTCTATATAAAAACCTATTGGCTGGATTTGTCTCTGAGTGTGTGTACCTCATTTATTGTCTATGTGTATGTACAACAAATGCTTAACACTACTCCTTGGATAAGCCTACTGCTCGACCACACTACCACAAAATAGAGCATTAGTATTATCTATTTTTACCACTATTTTACCTCTAAGGGGAACCCTTGGACTCTGTGCATGCTATTCCTTACTTTGAAATAGCACATACAGAGCCAACTTCCTACATTGGTGGATCAGCGGTGGGGTACAAGACTTTGCATTTGCTGGACTACTCAGCCAATACCTGATCACACGACAAATTCCAAAATTGTCATTAGAAATTGATTTTTGCAATTTGAAAAGTTTTCTAAATTCTTAAAAGACCTGCTAGGGCCTTGTGTTAGATCCTGTTTAGCATTTCTTTTAGAGTTTAAAAGTTTGTAAAAGTTTGAATTAGATTCTAGAACCAGTTTTAGTTTCTTAAAAAGTATTCCAACTTTTAGAAGCATAATGTCTAGCACAGATGTGAATGTGGTGGAACTCGACACCACACCTTACCTCCATCTACAGATGAGAGAGCTAAGGTCACTCTGTAAACTAAAGAAAATAGCAATGGGCCCCAAACCTACCAAAGTACAGCTCCAGGAGCTTTTGGCAGAGTTTGAAAAGGCCAACCCCTCTGAGGATGGCAACTCAGAGGATGAAGATAGTGACTTGGAGGGAAATTCCCCCCCTCCAGTCCTACTTAGGGAGAGCAGGGCTTCTCAAGCCCTGACTCCACAAATAATAGTCAGAGATGCTGGTTCCCTCACAGGAGGGACCAACAACTCTGAAATCACTGAGGATAACTCCAGTGAAGAGGACATCCAGTTAGCCAGAATGGCCAAAAGATTGGCTTTGGAAAGACAGATCCTAGCCATAGAGAGGGAAAGACAAGAGATGGGCCTAGGACCCATCAATGGTGGCAGCAACATAAATAGGGTCAGAGATTCTCCTGACATGTTGAAAATCCCCAAAGGGATTGTAACTAAATATGAAGATGGTGATGACATCACCAAATGGTTCACAGCTTTTGAGAGGGCTTGTGTAACCAGAAAAGTGAACAGATCTCACTGGGGTGCTCTCCTTTGGGAAATGTTCACAGGAAAGTGTAGGGATAGACTCCTCACACTCTCTGGACAAGATGCAGAATCTTATGACCTCATGAAGGGTACCCTGATTGAGGGCTTTGGATTCTCCACTGAGGAGTACAGGATTAGGTTCAGGGGGGCTCAAAAATCCTCGAGCCAGACCTGGGTTGACTTTGTTGACTACTCAGTGAAAACACTAGATGGTTGGATTCAAGGCAGTGGTGTAAGTAATTATGATGGGCTGTACAATTTATTTGTGAAAGAACACCTGTTAAGTAATTGTTTCAATGATAAACTGCATCAGCATCTGGTAGACCTAGGACCAATTTCTCCCCAAGAATTGGGAAAGAAGGCGGACCATTGGGTCAAGACAAGGGTGTCCAAGACTTCAACAGGGGGTGACCAAAAGAAAGGGGTCACAAAGACTCCCCAGGGGAAGGGTGATGAGACAACCAAAACTAAAAATAGTAAAGAGTCTTCTACAGGCCCCCAAAAACCTGCACAGGAGGGTGGGCCCAGAGCCTCTTCACAAAACAATGGGTACAAGGGTAAAAACTTTGATCCCAAAAAGGCCTGGTGTCATAGCTGTAAACAGCATGGACACCAAACTGGAGACAAGGCCTGTCCCAAGAAAGGTTCCACTCCAAACTCCCATCCAGGTAACACTGGTATGGCTAGTCTCCAAGTGGGATCAACAGTGTGCCCAGAGCAAATCAGGGTCCACACTGAAGCTACTCTAGTTTCTGAGGGTGGAGTGGATTTAGCCACACTAGCTGTCTGGCCGCCTAACATGCAAAAATACAGACAGCAACTCTTAATTAATGGGACTAGAATAGAGGGCCTGAGGGATACAGGTGCCAGTGTCACCATGGTGACAGAGAAACTGGTTTCCCCTGGCCAATACCTGACTGGAAAAACTTACACAGTCACCAACGCTGACAATCAGAGAAAAGTACATCCCATGGCAATGGTTACTTTAGAATGGGGAGGGGTCAATGGCCTGAAACAGGTGGTGGTCTCCTCAAATATCCCAGTGGACTGTCTGCTTGGAAATGACCTGGAGTCCTCAGCATGGGCTGAGGTAGAACTAAAAACCCATGCAGCAATGCTGGGTATCCCTGAACTGGTGTGTGTGAAAACAAGAGCACAATGCAAGGCACAGGGTGAAAAAGTAGAGCTGGAGTCTGGAAAAATGGCCCAGCCTACCAAGAGAACAGGAAAGTCAGTTGGGAAACCAACTGCAACACAGCAAAAGAAAGGGAACCTCTCTTCTCAGGAAGAAGTTCTGCCCTCTGAGGGAACTGAGCCTTTGGAGCTTGAACCTTACCAGGTTGAGCTCTTAGGCCCAGGGGGACCCTCCAGGGAGGAGCTGTGTAAGGGACAAGAAACCTGTCCCTCTCTTGAAGGCCTTAGGCAGCAAGCTGCTGAAGAGTCCAAAGGCAAGAAAAATGGAACGCATAGGGTCTATTGGGAAGATGGACTCCTGTACACTGAGGCCAGAGACCCCAAACCTGGTGCCACTAGGAGAGTGGTAGTGCCTCAGCTGTTCAGAGAGTTCATCCTAACATTGGCCCATGACATTCCCCTTGCTGGACATTTGGGACAAACCAAGACGTGGGAGAGGTTAGTCAACCACTTCTACTGGCCCAATATGTCCAACATGGTTAAGGAGTTTTGCCTCTCCTGCCCCACCTGTCAAGCCAGTGGTAAGACAGGTGGGCATCCAAAGGCCCCCCTCATTCCACTTCCAGTGGTGGGGGTTCCCTTTGAAAGAGTGGGTGTGGACATAGTTGGTCCACTGGAACCTCCCACAGCCTCAGGAAATATGTATATCCTGGTAGTAGTGGATCATGCTACCAGGTATCCTGAAGCTATTCCCCTTAGGTCGACTACTGCCCCTGCAGTAGCCAAGGCCCTCATTGGTATCTTTACCAGAGTGGGTTTCCCTAAGGAGGTGGTGTCTGACAGAGGTACCAACTTCATGTCAGCATACCTAAAGCACATGTGGAATGAGTGTGGAGTGACTTATAAATTCACTACACCTTACCATCCACAAACTAATGGCTTAGTTGAGAGATTCAACAAGACATTAAAAGGCATGATCATGGGGCTCCCAGAAAAACTCAAAAGGAGATGGGATGTCCTCCTGCCATGTCTGCTTTTCGCTTACAGGGAGGTACCACAGAAGGGAGTAGGGTTCTCACCCTTTGAACTTCTGTTTGGTCATCCTGTAAGGGGACCACTTGCCCTTGTTAAAGAAGGCTGGGAGAGACCTCTCCATGAGCCTAAACAGGACATAGTGGACTATGTACTTGGCCTTCGCTCTAGAATGGCAGAGTACATGGAAAAGGCAACCAAAAACCTTGAAGCCAGCCAACAGCTCCAGAAGTTTTGGTATGACCAAAAGGCTGCACTGGTTGAGTTCCAACCAGGGCAGAAAGTCTGGGTTCTGGAGCCTGTGGCTCCCAGGGCACTCCAGGACAAATGGAGTGGCCCTTACCCAGTACTAGAGAGGAAGAGTCAGGTCACCTACTTGGTGGACCTGGGCACAAGCAGGAGCCCCAAAAGGGTGATCCATGTAAACCGCCTTAAGCTCTTCCACGACAGGGCTGATGTCAATCTGTTGATGGTAACAGATGAGGATCAGGAGGCAGAGAGTGAACCTCTCCCTGATCTTCTGTCATCAGACCCAAAAGATGGTACAGTAGATGGAGTGATCTACTCAGACACCCTCTCTGGCCAACAACAAGCTGATTGTAGGAGAGTCCTACAACAGTTTCCTGAACTCTTCTCCTTAACCCCTGGTCAGACACACCTGTGTACCCATGATGTGGACACAGGAGACAGCATGCCTGTCAAGAACAAAATCTTTAGACAGTCTGACCATGTTAAGGAAAGCATCAAGGTGGAAGTCCACAAGATGCTGGAATTGGGAGTCATTGAGCGCTCTGACAGCCCCTGGGCTAGCCCAGTGGTCTTAGTCCCCAAACCTCACACCACAGATGGAAAGAAAGAGATGAGGTTTTGTGTGGACTACAGAGGGCTCAATTCTGTCACCAAGACAGATGCTCATCCAATTCCAAGAGCTGATGAGCTCATTGATAAATTAGGTGCTGCCAAATTCCTAAGTACCTTTGACTTGACAGCAGGGTACTGGCAAATAAAAATGGCACCTGGAGCAAAAGAAAAGACAGCATTCTCCACACCTGATGGGCATTATCAGTTTACTGTTATGCCCTTTGGTTTAAAGAATGCCCCTGCCACCTTCCAAAGGTTGGTGAATCAAGTCCTTGCTGGCTTGGAGTCCTTTAGCACAGCTTATCTTGATGATATTGCTGTCTTTAGCTCCACCTGGCAGGATCACCTGGTCCACCTGAGGAAGGTTTTGAAGGCTCTGCAATCTGCAGGCCTCTCTATCAAGGCATCCAAATGCCAGATAGGGCAGGGAACTGTGGTTTACTTGGGACACCTTGTAGGTGGAGGCCAAGTTCAGCCACTCCAACCCAAGATCCAGACCATTCTGGACTGGGTAGCTCCAAAAACCCAGACTCAAGTCAGGGCATTCCTTGGCTTGACTGGGTATTACAGGAGGTTTGTGAAGGGATATGGATCCATTGTGACAGCCCTCACTGAACTCACCTCCAAGAAAATGCCCAAGAAAGTGAACTGGACTGTGGACTGCCAACAGGCCTTTGACACCCTGAAACAAGCAATGTGCTCAGCACCAGTTCTCAAAGCTCCAGATTATTCTAAGCAGTTCATTGTGCAGACTGATGCCTCTGAACATGGGATAGGGGCAGTTTTGTCCCAAACAAATGATGATGGCCTTGACCAGCCTGTTGCTTTCATTAGCAGGAGGTTACTCCCCAGGGAGCAGCGTTGGAGTGCCATTGAGAGGGAGGCCTTTGCTGTGGTTTGGTCCCTGAAGAAGCTGAGACCATACCTCTTTGGGACTCACTTCCTAGTTCAAACTGACCACAGACCTCTCAAATGGCTGATGCAAATGAAAGGTGAAAATCCTAAACTGTTGAGGTGGTCCATCTCCCTACAGGGAATGGACTTTATAGTGGAACACAGACCTGGGACTGCCCATGCCAATGCAGATGGCCTTTCCAGGTTCTTCCACTTAGAAAATGAAGACTCTCTTGGGAAAGGTTAGTCTCATCCTCTTTCGTTTGGGGGGGGGTTGTGTAAGGAAATGCCTCCTTGGCATGGTTGCCCCCTGACTTTTTGCCTTTGCTGATGCTATGTTTACAATTGAAAGTGTGCTGAGGCCTGCTAACCAGGCCCCAGCACCAGTGTTCTTTCCCTAACCTGTACTTTTGTATCCACAATTGGCAGACCCTGGCATCCAGATAAGTCCCTTGTAACTGGTACTTCTAGTACCAAGGGCCCTGATGCCAAGGAAGGTCTCTAAGGGCTGCAGCATGTCTTATGCCACCCTGGAGACCTCTCACTCAGCACAGACACACTGCTTACCAGCTTGTGTGTGCTAGTGAGGACAAAACGAGTAAGTCGACATGGCACTCCCCTCAGGGTGCCATGCCAGCCTCTCACTGCCTATGCAGTATAGGTAAGACACCCCTCTAGCAGGCCTTACAGCCCTAAGGCAGGGTGCACTATACCATAGGTGAGGGTACCAATGCATGAGCATGGTACCCCTACAGTGTCTAAACAAAACCTTAGACATTGTAAGTGCAGGGTAGCCATAAGAGTATATGGTCTGGGAGTCTGTCAAACACGAACTCCACAGCACCATAATGGCTACACTGAAAACTGGGAAGTTTGGTATCAAACTTCTCAGCACAATAAATGCACACTGATGCCAGTGTACATTTTATTGTAAAATACACCCCAGAGGGCACCTTAGAGGTGCCCCCTGAAACTTAACCGACTATCTGTGTAGGCTGACTAGTTTTAGCAGCCTGCCACAAACCGAGACATGTTGCTGGCCCCATGGGGAGAGTGCCTTTGTCACTCTGAGGCCAGTAACAAAGCCTGCACTGGGTGGAGATGCTAACACCTCTCCCAGGCAGGAATTGTCACACCTGGCGGTGAGCCTCAAAGGCTCACCTCCTTTGTGCCAACCCAGCAGGACACTCCAGCTAGTGGAGTTGCCCGCCCCCTCCGGCCAGGCCCCACTTTTGGCGGCAAGGCCGGAGAAAATAATGAGAATAACAAGGAGGAGTCTCTGGCCAGTCAGGACAGCCCCTAAGGTGTCCTGAGCTGAGGTGACTCTAACTTTTAGAAATCCTCCATCTTGCAGATGGAGGATTCCCCCAATAGGGTTAGGATTGTGACCCCCTCCCCTTGGGAGGAGGCCCAAAGAGGGTGTACCCACCCTCAGGGCTAGTAGCCATTGGCTACTAACCCCCCAGACCTAAACACGCCCTTAAATTTAGTATTTAAGGGCTACCCTGAACCCTAGAAAATTAGATTCCTGCAACTACAAGAAGAAGGACTGCCTAGCTGAAAACCCCTGCAGCGGAAGACCAGAAGACGACAACTGCCTTGGCTCCAGAAACTCACCGGCCTGTCTCCTGCCTTCCAAAGATCCTGCTCCAGCGACGCTTTCCAAAGGGACCAGCGACCTCGACATCCTCTGAGGACTGCCCCTGCTTCGAAAAGACAAGAAACTCCCGAGGACAGCGGACCTGCTCCAAGAAAAGCTGCAACTTTGTTTCCAGCAGCTCCAAAGAACCCTGCAAGCTCCCCGCAAGAAGCGTGAGACTTGCAACACTGCACCCGGCGACCCCGACTCGGCTGGTGGCGATCCAACACCTCAGGAGGGACCCCAGGACTACTCTGATACTGTGAGTACCAAAACCTGTCCCCCCTGAGCCCCCACAGCGCCGCCTGCAGAGGGAATCCCGAGGCTTCCCCTGACCGCGACTCTTTGAACCTAAAGTCCCGACGCCTGGGAGAGACCCTGCACCCGCAGCCCCCAGGACCTGAAGGACCGGACTTTCACTGGAGGAGTGACCCCCAGGAGTCCCTCTCCCTCGCCCAAGTGGAGGTTTCCCCGAGGAATCCCCCCCTTGCCTGCCTGCAGCGCTGAAGAGATCCCGAGATCTCTCATAGACTAACATTGAAAACCCGACGCTTGTTTCTACACTGCACCCGGCCGCCCCCGCGCCGCTGAGGGTGAAGTTTCTGTGTGGGCTTGTGTCCCCCCCGGTGCCCTACAAAACCCCCCTGGTCTGCCCTCCGAAGACGCGGGTACTTACCTGCAAGCAGACCGGAACCGGGGCACCCCCTTCTCTCCATTCTAGCCTATGTGTTTTGGGCACCACTTTGAACTCTGCACCTGACCGGCCCTGAGCTGCTGGTGTGGTGACTTTGGGGTTGCTCGGAACCCCCAACGGTGGGCTACCTTGGACCAAGAACTGAACCCTGTAAGCGTCTTACTTACCGGGTAAAACTAATCAAAACTTACCTCCCCTAGGAACTGTGAAAATTGCACTAAGTGTCCACTTTTAAAACAGCTATTTGTCAATAACTTGAAAAGTATACATGCAATTTTGATGATTTGAAGTTCCTAAAGTACTTACCTGCAATACCTTTCGAATGAGCTATTACATGTAGAATTTGAACCTGTGGTTCTTAAAATAAACTAAGAAAAGATATTTTTTCTATATAAAAACCTATTGGCTGGATTTGTCTCTGAGTGTGTGTACCTCATTTATTGTCTATGTGTATGTACAACAAATGCTTAACACTACTCCTTGGATAAGCCTACTGCTCGACCACACTACCACAAAATAGAGCATTAGTATTATCTATTTTTACCACTATTTTACCTCTAAGGGGAACCCTTGGACTCTGTGCATGCTATTCCTTACTTTGAAATAGCACATACAGAGCCAACTTCCTACAGGGACCTACAGTCAAGGTAGTAGGAGTGGTAAATCAACTCCTGACTAACCCAATCACAGATCCGGTTCAGGTTGAACTGGGCACTTTCCAGGGGTTGCACAGGTTTGTGGTTTGCAATTCAAGTCCGTGTCCCTACTGGGAAGAGACTTACTTTGCAAGGCAAGGTGTTCAATCACCTGTTCCAATGAGGGAATTGAGGTTCAGACAAACAGTGACGATGAAGGAGATAAGGAGCAGGTCTTAGAGCCTGAAACAGAGACCACAGATGAGGAGTATCCTCTGATTAACTTCTTTCCTATGTTCACCGTGACTGATCTGTCAGCAGACTTGCAGGGGGCAGTCCAAGAGAAGGTGGGACTTGACAGGAAAGGAAGTAGGACTGATAAAAGGAGTAGATCCAGTTAAAGTCAGTGTGAAGCCAAATGCTGTGTTCCCCCAGGTACCGCAGTACCATATGGCACAAGATGTTCTTACAAAGGTGGCGCAATTGATTGCAGACTTTGTTAAACAGGGAGTCTTGAAGGAGGTGATGAGCAGTCCGTGTAATTCACCAATAATGGGGCTGAGAAAGCCCTGTGGGAAAGTTCGAATTGTCCATGACCTGAGAAAGATCAACGATATGGTAGTGAAATGTTGCCCAGTGGTGCCAAATCCAGCTGTGATTATATTCCATGTTCCATGTGATGCAGAGTGGTTCACAGTAATTGATTTGCCCCTAGCGTTCTTTTCTGTTCCTCGTCACGAGAACAGCCAATTTCTTTTCAGTTTCAAATTCCTGGGTAAGGTTTACAATTGGTGTCGAATTCCTCAAGGGTTCTCGGAACCACCTTCCATTTTCAATCAGATACTGAAGAAAGATTTGGAGTCATTTGAATTGCCTTTTCAATCGACTCTAGTGCAGTATATTGATGATCTGTTGATCGCATCCAAGACGAGGGATGAGTGCAAGTATGATTCGATTGCCTTACTGAATCATTTGGGAAAGAACGGGCACAAGGTGTCCCCAAAGAAGTTGCAATACTGCCAGAAGAAGGTGAAATACTTAGATCATCAAACTGAGAAAGGGTCGAGGAAGTTATCCCGGGAGAGGGTCACTGCACTGTTACAGATGAATCCCCCGACGACACGGAGAGATGTTAGGATGTTTCTGGGAATGGTGAGTTACTGTTGTCAGTGGATCCCAAACTTTTCAGTCATCTCCAAGCCATTGGTGAGACTGACAGTCAAAGACGGTCCAGATGTCATAGTACTGTCAGAGAAAGAAATGAAGGCATTTACTGAGCTAAGGGAGAGCATGTGCAAGGCTCCAGCTTTAGGAATGCCTGACTACACAAAGCCTTTTGTTCTGTTTTGTCATGAACGTGATGTATGTTCTTTGTCTGTCTTGACCCAGGTCCATGGAGGTATAAACCAACCAGTAGCATATTTTTCAGCTACATTGGACCCAGTTGTAGCAGCCTTACCAGGTTGTCTGCATGCAGTAGCAGCAGTTGGTCAAAGCCTCACACAGTGTGAAGGCATAGTGATGGGACATCCTTTAACCGTCATGGTCCCTCACTTAGTTGAGATCCTGTTAACCCGTACAAAGACGCAACACATGACAAATGCAAGGCTGACAAAATATAAAATGATTATATCGGGGTCACCAAATGTAACATTGAAAAGATGTACAGTGCTGAACCCGGCAACTTTGCCAAATGAAAACACAGAAGTTGAAGATGTTTAAGACGTAGAACATGATTGTCTTGAGGTAACAGAAATGTGCACCATTCCGAGGCCTGATATTAAAGATACCCAATTGGAAGAAAATGACCGAATTATCTTTGTAGATGGCTCATGCTTAAGAGAGTCAGTAGGAGTGCTGAGAGCCGGATACGCTGCATGTGCGATCTCTGGAATCCTGGAAGCGTCTTTGCTTGAGAGGTATATTCCGCTCAAGTGGCTGAATTGGTTGCTCTTACTAGGGCATGCCATGCTTCTGCCCAGCTGAGAGTGACTATCTATACTGATAGCAGATACGGATTTGGAATTGTTCATGATTTTGGCCAACTATGGTCACAGAGGGGTTTCCTGACCTCCTCTGGTTCTCCAGTGAAAAATGGGGAGAGAATTAAGGAGTTGTTGCACGCGATTCAGTTACCTCATGAAATTGCCGTGGTGAAATGCAGTGCTCATTTGAAATCACAAGACTTTGTTTCAATGGGAAATGGATATGCGGATCAAGTCGCAAGTTTTTGCGCATTGAACTGTATATCGTTTAAGGATCTGTGGGAATTGTTACCTGAAACAGAAAATGAGACATGCACAGGTTACGCATTAAGGTCGATTGACACGCTAGAAGAATTAAGATTGATGCAGGGACGTGCCAGCAAAGATGAGAAGCGCTCTTGGGTTAGGATACAATGTGCAGAAAGACCAGATGATTTGTGGGTCTCGGATGAGGGGAAATTGGTTTTGCCGAATAGTCTCCTGTCACAGTTTGCAAGGTTCTGTCATGAGCAAGCACATATTGGAAGAGATGCCATGATTAGGTTGTTCAAAATTGACTGGTTTAACCCAAAGTTCAGACAAGCCGCAGAAGCGATTTGTCACAGGTGCATCATCTGTCAACAGATGAATGCGGGGAAAGGGACAGTGGTGAATTTGAGCCACATCGGGAGAGCAGGAGGTCCATTTAGCAGAATGCAATTGGATTTTATTGAGATGCCTGTGTGTGGAGGTTTGAGATACGTGTTGGTGATTGTGTGTTTCTTTAGCCACTGAATATAAGCATACCCTACACACAGGAATGACAGTCTCACAGTAGCGAAGGTGCTGCTTAGGGAATTTATACCACGTTTCGGGTTCCCGATCTCTTTAGAATCAGATAGGGGAAGTCACTTCAACAATGAGGTGGTTAAGCTCTTGTGTGCAGCATTGAACATTGAACAGAAGTTGCATTGTAGTTACTGCCCGGAAGCATCAGGACTAGTGGAGCAGATGAATGGTACCCTGAAGTCGAAAATGGCAAAAATGTGTGCAGCCACGAATTTGAAATGGCCCGATGCATTGCCTTTGGTGCTAATGTCAATGACAAATACACCTAACAAGAAAATGGGACTGTTCCCTCAAGAAATTCTCATGGGCCGAGCTACGAGATTGCCCGCAGGGCCTGCGAATGCTCTTGTGGATATCACAGATGATATGTGTTGGACTACTGCAAGGGTCTGGCTGACGTGGTCCGCTCTTTCTCTCACCAGGTGGAAGCTACCACCCTACCACCGATAAATGATCCAGGGCACAACATGAAAGCTGGTGACTGGGTTGTCATCAAGAAACACATAAGGAAGTCGTGTTTGGAGCCACATTAGAAGGGGCCATATCAAGTAATACTAACGACTACTACTGCTGTGAAGTGTGCGGGAATTCTGAACTGGATCAATGCCAGTCACACGAAAAAGGTGACGTGTCCAACTGATGAGGAAGTTGAGTTGTTGAAAGTACCAACAACAGAGAAGGAAGTCTCAGGGCCGGACAGTGATCGAAGGGGAACAGAGACAGAAGGAGAGCCCGTTGAGGACGGCTTGGTCACTCCAGTAAGAGACGAAGGAGAAGAGACCCAGGGGGCTGACGGTGAGCCTATCTCAACTGAGGCACCAGGATAGCCAAGTCAGAAGGAGGTTCTCCCAGAAGCAGACAAATATGGAATTGGAACAGAGCCCCTGTTAGACCCAGAAGGTGAAGGAGTTGAGGCAGAAGAGAGTCAGAGTGTACAGACTCCTCCTGAGCAAATTGCAGGTCCATCAAGAGAAAACACCATAGAGTCAGAGGAGGGCGAAGGACTGTCACAGGAAAGATCAAAGGCCAGAGAGACACTGAAAGGAGATAAGTGGCCAGAGTTGCAAGTGATAAAGGGAAAGGTGGTTGTCGAAGATGCAATAGAGGAAAAGGTTGACACAACAAGGAGAGAAGACCTGAGTGAAGGAGAGTTGCAAGGTGATCGCAAGTTGAAAAGAAAGAGAGTATCGAACAGAAGGTACGCAGGCCCTGAATGGGCGTATGCAACGTCAGCTGAATGGCAACAAGAGTTCTTGGTGTTCTGCTTTGATCGAGAAATTCCAGGTCAGTACATTGGCACCTGAGTCTGGCCGAAGAGACTGAATTGGCAAAGAATTGATTGCAGGGAAAATTAAAATTGAGAAAAGAAATTGATAACTTACCGGATGTGACACTGTTACCCTGAATTGACTTTTGAAACACAATTTTGACAAGCTGCTAACCTGAATTGACAAGGATCCTGGGAGTGAATGTGAAAGCTGTAAATAATTGCTGAAAAAAGACTTTTGCTTGCTTTAACTTGGCTGAAAGAAAAAAAAAGAGAGTTTTAACCATCCTCTGTTGGTCGTTGTTTGAACTAACCGTCCTTCACTTTCTGATTCTTTACAGATCATGGCTAACACTAGAGAAGATTATAGGGGAAGTAGGCATTGTAAATGTTTGGGTGTTGGTTTGGGTATCGTATGTGTGATATTCATCATAGTTGTGATTGTGGGTATGCCATTAGTGGGTAAGAGTGGAACTAACAATGCTACAATTTCTGAGACAGTCACTGCAATAACAGCTTGGGGAAGGTTTGAGCAAGATACAAAATATTTGCATGAGGGAACTAACGCAAAAGGGGAACTATCCACTAATGTTTTCTATTGCTTGATGAGTGAGTATGTTGACCCATTGGATGTGAAGGATTGCTTTGTGTGCACACAGATTCCTGTTTCGGTACAAGAGGGGGTTACCTATCATAGTCGGCCTTTAACATATGGGATAAGTTGTAGCCTGTTACTAACAACATTCTATAACCAGGAAGAGATTCAATATTTTTATTCCAATCACAACCTTGTGTTTTCTTATGTGCCTATCATAGAGGATTTGAGTAGTGTAGCTAAGTACTATAGCATCAAATTAGTTAAGGGATTCTTTGAGGCGACATTAACAATTAGTACATCTTATTCACACTGCAATAATTTGAAATATTTGCTTACACCTGTAGAGAAAAGCTTTCTAGATCACACGGAAGATAGAAGAAGGGCATTAAAGGGTAAATTAGAGAAAGGATTGCAGCAGTGAGCCTTTGCTAGTAGTGAGAGTTATAGTGCAATTAGGGAACAGGGGAAGTTAGCTTTAGATGCACTACACATAGGGAAGCTATGCATATCTAGACCGAAGTCGTGTTATGACAATGTGTTTGTGGGAATGAGTGAATGAATGTGTTTTTGTTTCAAAGTAAGTGTTAAATGGACAGGATCCAGCGATCCCTGGGATCTCTTATATATGTGGACTTAATGCTTATTACCGTTTTCCAAAGGGATGGTATGGGGCATGTTATTTGGAGATAGTTTTCCCAAACATATATCAACTTGAGGACTTGAAAAGGTTTCCGAGATTGTCTGAATTACATCGAAATAGACAGAAAAGAGAAACTGCTGCTGGTGTAGTAGGAGACATTTTTGGGGCGATAATTCCTTCAGTTGGGGTTAACTTAAACTCCATAAAGATTCGAAAGCTGCCTACTATTGTGGATAACATGCTGACAAATTTTTCAGGGGCTATACTCCTGATGCATACTGAACTTGCTGCGGAGAGAGCTATGACTCTTCAAAATAGGCTTGTTTTAGACATTCTTTTAGCGAAAAATGGCAGAGTTTGTAAGATGCTTAATGAGCGCCATTGTTGTGCTTACATACCTGATAATAGTAATGAAATGAGAAGTATGCTTACTAACTTGACTAGGGATAGTACAGATTTGAAGGAACTGAAAGAACCAGGTGTTTAGGAAAAGGTTGGGAAAGGACTTGCTTCAGTGGGAAGTTGGGTTAGTAGTATTTGGAATGGGATATTGGCGAAAATAATTCAGGGAAAATTGATTGTTATAGCTTGCTTATTTGGATTATGGCTGTCATGTAAAATTTGTAAAAGAATTAAATTGAAAATGGTGAAAAATAATAAGAGGAGGGAAGAAAAACAAAGGGAAAAATTGTTTAGAGCAAAATCACAGAAGGAACGATTAAGAGAAGAAATTGAAATGAAGGAATTCTAGAACGTAAAATGTAAAGTGGGAAAGGTTTGTGTGATGACATGAGTCATCAGAGGAGGGATTGTTGGAGTGTGACCTTTAAAATTAATATTAACATGAAAAAGCTTGCAATATAATGTATAATGAAGCTGCATATAAAATGTGTTAACGTAGGAAATAATAATGCACACGTTTGAAATGTGCCCACAGGAAGTGGCCACCAATGTATACGGAGACTAATGAAACTTATTAATGATGAATTAATAATGTACTAATGTATGAATTTGTATTAGCATATTATGATTAAAGTCATGTATTGGGGTTTTGCTAAATTAATCACTAGGCCTTAGCTTGGCGAGGGTCTGGGCATAGCTGCCTGGCCTCATATTAAACTGTGTTTTTCTAACGTGCAATGTGCTGTTTTCCTGCAGGACATGAAGCTGTACTTTTCCAGAAGCTGGAGATATGTGTGGGTAGCCGTAGTGAATTCTTTCTCATGAGGCCCGATTTGCTCAAGGAGACGTTCTTGCCGAATGCAACAGTGAAATTTGTAACAGGTACAAGGCTGCCTAGACTAGGAGGTACAAGGCTGCCTAGACTAGGAGAAGACAATGGGACTACTGACTGGAGCGTAAAGTGTAACTTTTCTTACCTGACATTCCACCCAATGAAGACGTCAATTACAGGAGCCAATTAACTGAATGAGAACTGTGTTTTGTGGAAAATTCTAGTAAGGTGTGTGGAAGATTATTGGACAGAGATAAAGATGAACCAAAATGTATCCAATGGGAAATTAAGGACTAGTTCGACTGTTTTAATATAACCACATGACCAGAGGAGAAATCAGCCATTCTTCGCCATTCTTCACCATTCCTTGTCATTCTACAGAGAAGTTATCAGTTATACTTTGCCATTGTTCTTGGAGACTTTGCTGTTCTGATACTCTAATCCATCCTCAGCCCATTCCTCTTCTGATACTTTCTCCTCCTTATGAGGGAAGAGCCTTATTCTTAGCAATGCCATACTGAGACTTTTGCCCTGTCCTATCCTTGCTGATGGTGAACCGACTGATGTCCTAAGGACGAAGACTGAAGCTGTTTGCTGATTCATTCGGATGGGTAACTATCTAATGAAGTTGTAATTGTCTGTTGTCTTTTCTTTCTAGGTACCAACTGCTCTTTTGATAGAGGCCATAGTTAGATGTTTTCCAAATTTGTGTTTACTAAATTGTTTTGCATGAAGCCCAACATGCAGATGCTAATTCGAGGATAGTTAAGGTGTTCATCCAAAATTCGGACGCAAATAGACAAATGACTGAATTCTTGCTTTGTTAATCACGTATTATTGCAACCTGCTAAACTGTTCCTTACTAATGACATGTTAATGTTGAATGTATGTGCTCTGTATCTTGATGATCAATTGTGTTCTAACTACAAGTTTGGAAAGATAGTAATGAGGTTGATTGTTAATAACATTAACGGAGATGATATTAGACTGTAGCAAATAGGGAATTAATATTCTGACTTTTAACTAATTGGTATGGTTATTCATGACTGAAAGGTCATGGTGTGTTCGCTTTACTGATCTTAATTGAATGTCATTGACTAATTTGTAGATCGGGTATTGTGAATATTGATTAGGGTTATTGCGATAGTGATTGTGATGCCCAAAAGATATCTCGTTCTGGGAAGTCTCCGAACGTGGTCAAAAGGTCCATCGGCCTAGGCGTGTCTCCTTTGAAGTTTACTTATCAAGGCGCTGACGCACTAACATATGTAATAACGAGACAATCACATCATCTGACTCGACGTGACAAACCCGAGACTTCTCCGTATTTATTGTTTTATTATGTCATTTTTATTTCCATGGTTTTAAGATGTATTTTGGTGTAATGATTTTAATCGGCTATGAATTTTATTGATCAATCTGAAAATCTGGGGGGAAAACAATAAGGCACTGAAGGTTAAACGTGTAATTACTAATTGCGTCCTAATCACTTTTCATGGTGTAGCCATGGATGTTATTCAGTGAAATGGTAGGAGTTGTGGAAGTGACATTATGCAATCTTCTACCTAATGACATCACAGTATTGACCCTTTTTGGTTATTCTTAACCCTCAAACGCCTCTTACTGGGTGCCTGGAACCTAGAGAAGGTAAAGCAGAGGAAGCTACACAAATCAAACAAGGATTGTAGGGGCCAGTTGACTTTTTGACCCTGCTGTTGCCTGCTTGATCCTTAAACAAGGATGGCAAGGGCGGGGTAAGGAGTACCAAAGGGCAAGCCAAGGGTAACAAGCAGACATCATTTGTAACCCTTTACCACCCTTTTCCTTAGCACAAAAAGCTGGTTAGATCTGTCTGCAGGGTCATTTCCATGCAAAGGTTGATGCTGCCCTCCCTCAGTGACAGAAACAGATTTTTGAGCTGGGGCATGTGGGGCCATAATGTTTCTCAAGCGATGGGTCTTTGTGGGCTGCTGGACATTTAAAGTAGTAGAACTGCTATGGACAATGCTGATTTGTAAATTCTGAACGCTCTGCGGCCTACATAGCTACTTGAAACTGAGTGTTGCAGGGGTGCAGAGAAGCATTTGAGAGCATTTCTTCGAGGAGGTATTTTTTAAGAAAATTGCACCTAATAATGCATATTATACATAAATTGGCTGAAAGACAATAGATTCAGAATGGACAGATATGAAACATTTCAATACGCCAATGATTTGCAGTGTAAGCCTGACCATTACCATCGATTTCGAGGGCTCACCATCCAAAAAGAATTTTGAAAACATGGCGGCAAAATTAAGCATTTTCTACCACAATTTCGCAAAATGTGTCTAAAACGCCATAGGTATTTCAGGAACTCTAATGGCTAAATCATTTCATTAGTTGTATCATTTTATATTTAATGTATATAGCTTCTTTCTTCACTTGTGTATTCTGCTGTACACATGACACTGCTCTACAGCTATCATTCTGTTTTATGTTTACATACCCGTCTCCCCCAGGGACGTATAACTTGGCTATCAGTCCTGAACTCGGCTTTATTTCGATCCCCCAGTTACACTCTGTCTTTCCGACTACATAGCATTCACTGCGCTGCTATCTGTCACACACACACACGCGCGCGCGCTCTCTCTCTCTCTCTCTCTCTCTCTCTCTCTCTCTCTCTCTCTCTCTCTCTCTCTCTCACCTGGTACTCACATCCAGTCACCATACAGCAACTGTAGCGGTGAGCTGCATTGTGGGCCACATCCATGCTGTCAATCACACTCCAATCAAGCTCATTAAAAGAAGACTCTTACCTTATTGTAGGTTGGAATAGACCCATTGATGCTCACCTCGCATCAGACAATTATGCCTCTTGGAGGGCATTGTAGGGTGTAAGAGGGAATGGCCCGTGATAGTAAAATCGAAATAATGCCATAACATGAAACTCCACTGACACTCCTGCTCTGGCAGGCTGCCATAACAAGGAGCATGAAGCTGGAGGGGTCTTTATACGTGGCCCAAGGCTGTTCCCAGAAGAAAAAAGATCATTTTTGGAAAATGCTGGAAATACCATGGACTGAAGTAATTGTTATGTTACTTTTTGTTGCATACCTTGCCTTTAAACGTAATTATCGCTTGAGTGTACGGTTTCTTTTGCACATGATGAAATCAATACAAATTGGTTGATAAAGAAAATGGAAACTTTCTGTTGCCACAACTTATATTTAAAACAGAAAATGCACTGCCATTACATGCAGCAGGGGTGTGCACTGATATCCTGAAAGAAAGCGGAGGCAATGGGTTGCCACCTTTTCCCCATCCCCAAACCAAACTCCAATAGCACCACCAACTCTGCCCTCACCTTATTTTGGACAAGCCCCATCTATAGGAAACATATTTGCTATGTAGCTTTGTAAAATTTCTGATTTTTCAATTTCTGGAAAAAATTAAACACTGTTCTTTTGAGAGTTCAGTTGGTATTCTGTTTGTCGTTGTCACCAGGCCTTTAAGGCCAGGAAACTGTGTTAGGGCAGTGTACATTACACATGTTCACTCTATAAATTAGAAGCCACTCTTGCTATAATGACTGATGTTGTACTTTCTATGATAATGCCTAGTTATGTGATGTCCTCTCTGTTGTTTTTGAACAGTTCACCTAAATCCCTGTGCCCACTCATTCATGTATAGCACTCAAGGCAGGCACTCCCACAAATCATGTGTAGCAGCAGCAAGGGCGTAGCTTGATCAGTAAGATGAGGTGGGTGGAGGGATGAGGGGGTGTGAGCTTCAGAATTTCCAACAATCACGCTGGCATATAGGCCCTCATTATGAGTGTGGTGGTCTCAAGACCTCCTGTTAGACTTTTCATCCTTGGCGTGGTCTCCCTTAACTTTCTGCCTCTGTTCCCCTGGTTGTTGATGTGTGCTGGGCTCTGATTTTGCTGTTTTTGTTACTCTGGGCACTTAACAACTGCTAACCAGTGCTAAAGTGCTAGTGCTCCTTTACAAAATGTGTATGTAATTGGCTTATCAATGACTGGGATATTTGATTTAATAGTAAGTCCCTAGTACAGAGCACTAGAAGTGCCCAGGGCCTGTAAATCAAATGCTACTAGTGGGCCTGCAGCACTGGTTGTGCCACCCACATACGTAGCTCTGTAATCATGTTTCAGACCTGCCATTGCAGTGTCTGTGTGTGCAGTTTTAACTGTAAATTCGACTTGGCAAGTGTACCTACTTGCCAGGCCTAAACCTTCCCTTTTCTTACATGTAAAGCACCCCTAAGGTAGGCCCTAGGTAGCCCCAAGGGCAAGGTGCAGTATATGGTTAAGGTAGGACATATAGTAATGTGTTTTATATGTCTTGACAGTGAAATATTGCTAAATTCGTTTTTCACTGTTGCAAGGCCTGTCCCTCTCATAGGTTAACATGGGGGCTACCTTTAATTCTGATTAAAGTGTAGATTCCCTTTGGGAGCAGATGGACATATGGGGTTTGGGGTCTCTGAGCTCACAATTTGAAAATACATCTTTTAGTAAAGTTGATTTTAAGATTGTGTGTATGAAAATGCCACTTTTAGAAAGTGAGCATTTTCTTGCTTATACCATATCTGTGACTCTGCCTGTTTGTGGATTCCCTGTCTGGGTCAGTTTGACAGTTGGGCTGGTAGCACGTCACATTAGACAGTGACATAAAGGGAGCTGTGCTGTAGTCTGCATTTCCTGATGAGCCATCTGTGCTAGGAGGGAGGGGAGGGGTGGTCACTCACACCTGAAAGGGCTGTGCCTGCCCTCACACAATGCAGTCTCCAACCCCCTGGTGAGTGTCTGGAGCCTGGCCTGTGCAAGGCAGGACTTCACATTCAAGAGAGACTTTGCTTTGAAGTAGGCCTACTTCAAAGGAGAAATTGGGTATAAGAAGGTCACCCAAAACCACAGACTTTAGAACGCTTCTGGAAACTAAGAGGAACCTCTGCCTGGAGAAGAGCTGAAGAGCTGAGGAAGAAGAGCTGCCCTGCCTGTGACTGTGGTTTGTGGAGCTATCCTGCAGTTGTTTCTTCTGCCAGAGTAAGAGGGCAAAGACTGGACTTTGTGTGCCCTCCATCTTGTGAAAATCTCAAAGTGCTTGATGTAGTAGTACAAGGACTTTATTCGACTTTCAACAAGTCATAAAAGTAACAATAATTTACATTTTGATAAACAATAAATAAAATACAATAAGATAAGCTAAAATCTTAGAGATTAAAAAATAATAAATAATCTAAAATAGTTCAAGTTATGTTGGTAGCCCCCATGCACTTTCTTGTGCTTAATACAGAGCATAAAAAATTGGCCAAGGTTCTGCACATCTCGATAGATGATAATACCTGAAGGCAAGTGTACGCGGTGCGGCACTGAGGGAGATTGATTAGCCTTAGGAGAGGGCTACTAGACGCTTTCTTTGCTTAGTGTAGAATTTGCAAAATAAAACCACATGGAATGTGGTTTGTTGTGCCTTTGCGTCGCATGGGCAGGCCTTCAGGGTGGTGCTCCAATCATTCCTGGTTGGGAAGGTCACCAAACGATGGAATATATCCAGCCTCATTCTAGTGAGCACAAAACGATGGCGAGGATTTATCACGTTCATCAGATAAGGCTGAATAGCCTCCGTTGACAAGATTATTTGATTGTGACTGACGGTGGACTTTTTTGATTCAACCTCCCATCGTAGATCTTCTAGATATTTTAGTGCCATAGCACTCAGGTCTTTCCTAGAGATTGTTTCCAGGAGAGCTGGATTTGTGTAATAAGCTTTGTTGCCCATGTTTTCAAAGAAAGTCATGATGAATTTTAGCCATGGCACCCTTGTTGCGTATGTAGACTCCATGCAGTCGGTCAAATGGCCTTATTTAGTTCAGTGTATTCCGAGGTCCAAATTTTGTGCCATAGAAGTAAGGGTTGGATCTTTATCAGGTCGGTGATAAAGGGGGATCCTAGTTCTGAATGAATTATGTATGATGATGTGCCTTTTGGTACCATCAATATATATCTTAAAAAGTCGTTTTCAGCCGTCTGTAGCAGATTACAGTCTGTGTATCCCCAGATACCGGACCCATACGTGACTGCTGGGATGCACTTAGCTTTGTAAATTTTTATCATGTTTTGGCGGGGTAATCCCCCCTATTCTTTTAGAGAAAAACCTTAAGGCCATTGTTGTTTTAATATGCTGGGATTTTTTTATCTTCCTACAGTTAACCCAGGAGCCCTGATTGTCGAACATTATGCCCAGGTAGGAAAAGGTGCTTGCGGTTTCTACTCTCCCTTCCGCGGTTGTAATATTGTAGGGTTTGCCGCGTTTCCCACCACAATTCATGATGAATGTTTTTGAATAATTGACAGTAAGACCCAATTGTGACATAAATGTAATACAAGTATTTAGTAGTTTTTGTAAGGCTAACGGGGTCCTGGCCATTAAAACTGCGTCATCTGCATAAAGTAAGACCGGGACAGGACGGTTGCCTATTTGGGGTAGATCTTTACAATTACTAACCAGCACATTTTCTAAGTTGTTTATATACAATATGCTTGATGTAGAGCTTGCCTCCTGTTGTTTGAAGTCTCAGGGACAAAAAAGACTTCTCTCTGCCAGCACCTGGAGTCTCTGGAGAGACTCCTACTTTGCCCTGTGGTGCCCATCCAGTTCCTGGGACCCTAAAAGGAGAAGCTGGCAGCCTAGGAGAAAGAAAGCTACGCACAGAACACCATGTGAATAAAAGATTGATGCTAGTGTGCAGCGCCACCGAAGAATCGATGAACTGAGCAGGAGAAACGACGCACAGCATCGCTGACGGAGGCTGGGAGATCGCAATCCGCGCAGCGTGGTTTTCAGTTCATCGTACAGCCGGATTTCCAACGCAAACACCGTTGGGTGTGTAAAACCAACGCAAGGCCTGCCTGGACCCGAAAGTGCTGACCGGATCGACGCATCGCTCTCCTGCGGAGGGAAGAAACAACGTGCCCTGACCCAACGAAAAGAGAAATGACGCAAGGTCTCGCTCGTGAGTGAAATTGATGCATCGCAACCCCCTTTTTGACGCACACTCGCCCATGCAGGGTTATTTTTTGATGCACCCAATGTACATTTTCACGCTAACAGTGTTATATGTTTTTAAACTACAGAAAGACTCTTTTTGCTTTTTAATTGATGACTTGTGTATTGTGGAACTTTGTTGTTTTGTTCTTGTTTTGTTTAGATAAATATTTCCTATTTTTCTAAATCTGTGTTGTGTCATTTTGTAGTGATTTTATTAAGTTACTGTGTGTGTTGGTACAAATACTTTACACCTAACATTCTGAAGTTAAGCCTACCACTCTGCCAAACTACCAATGGGGTAAGCAGGGGTTAGCTGAGGGTGATTCTCTTTTACCCTGACTAGAGGGAGGGTCCTTGCTTGAACAGGGGGTAACCTGACTGTCAACCAAAGACCCCATTTCTAACACCTCCGCACTCAGGATGGTGGTTGGACCGCCGCAGATAGAGTGGTCTAACTGCCCTATTATGACCGTGGCCGGGCCACCAAGGTCCACCAGTCAACATCCTGGCGGTTTTGGCGGTTGTAATCCGCCAGGGTGGCGCTGCATGCAGCACCGCCCTGGGGATTACAACTCCCCAATCCACCAGCCTTTTCATGGCAGTTGAACCGCCATGAAAAGGCAGGTGGAATAGGGGTGCCGGGCAGTGGAAAGCGCAATGGGTGTTGCTGCACCCACTGGACCGCCACATAGCCGCTGTCTCGCTTACAAGCCGGCGTCAATGTTAAGGCCCTGCGGTGAACTCATAATAGGGCCGTGGTGTTCTGGCTGCACTGGTGGTCAGGTGGTGGTACGAGTTTGCGGGTGGCCTCTGCCACCCGGCAAACTCGTAATTAGGGCCATAATGTTCTACTGCATTATATGACAGGCAGGTCATAGGAGAGGGGCTTGAGAGGCAGTGGAAAGGGAGAGGAATGCGGATTGGTAAGGGCAGTAAGTGACGGAAAACTCAATATTTTGTAAACTAACCAACATTTTTAAAGAGTTTCAAACCAGAGAGGGAGAGAGTGTGTGAGCCATTGTTGTCTGTGTAAAAAGTCCTGATAAAATCCAATAGACTCCTCAACATACCGGTCTGAAATCACCTCTACCCAACTATTAACCAGAAAATGCAGTGACTGGGGGGCGTAGTACCCCAAACGCCCCCGCACCCTCCCACCCCCCCCCGCCCCCAGAAGCAACGCCCCTGACGTGTAGTAGCTGAAGGCCACGACCTTGTTAGTGTCCAAAATAACAACAAAGGTTCTAAAACAACTCTTTTTAATCAGTGTTTGGTGAGCGCACCAACAGACAAAATGCTACTTTACTTAGAGCTCGGAAAATACTCCGATGTTTCCTGGCAGCACTTTGTAGCTTCCATGGTCATAGTTAGTGCTCTATATAATAAAATAAAAACATTTAGAAAATGGAACTGATAAGATTCTTGCGTTCAACTCGATGTTATGTATTACAATCATAAAAGAATTGCACATATATTTCAATGCAGCAATAGACACCATGACAATGTGACGGCAGAAATTAAACGGCAAATGGAATATATTTAAAGAATAAACACAGCCTAAACCCCCAGTGACATAAATATGCTCAAGACAAACGTGTGCAGCTGGTTTCCACAATTAGGCTTTCTAACTGCACAAGAAAAATACATTGATCGCATTATTGCCTCCACCCCTCGAGAAAAAGGTTTATTTCATCATTAGTCTTCTAACCCTTTCTTGCCCCTTTGTCTCATAAATGCAAGAAACGATTTTCTTTGTCTAAGAAATATATTTTGTAATGAATCAAGATAGGAGGAAAATCAGATGCCAGAGAAGTGCCCAAGAGAAAACGTGTAATATGCATTGGCAGCCGAGCATTTCCCTGTGTGGCCTTCTACAAACAAGCTATGCACGAACTGAACTGACACATTTACAGTCGCTATATTATTTCAAGATACAAATACGAAATTTATCGATTTATATTAAAATCGTTCTTCAGACCGTCATTTCAGTTTGTAAAGACTCTGCCAAGGGCCTGATTTCGCATATTAATTGTCTGGGTGGATTTAGGTATTGGTAAACCACTTGACCCACAATTAAAAAGCACCCTTCAGGGAGATTTATTAGATAACAGAGTTTTAAAATGAATAAAGAATCCCTTAGTTTTAATTAAAAGGTTGCGATTCTTCTGTTTTTTTCTGTTTGACCCGTATCTCTTATTAATAGCAATGTCTCTACCGTTGATAAATAATAATTGCTAATAATAAGAAAGGAACATTTAACGTTTCCAAATGCAAAACAATTATATTTGGACACAGTTCGTTTTCCCTAAGCATATTAATTAACACAATATGTACTTTTTCAATTTCAAGTTGGCAACGAGTGGCGTGGCCAATAGATGTAGTCTGGTGGACCGGAAGTGTGGTTTCTTTAAGCAAGTTGGGTGTAGAGTATATTAGCTCAAATTTAGCGGGATTGGAGGTGTGATTTACTGTAGGCCAAGTCAGTAAGGTATTTGTGTGCCTACCTACCAGTTCCCTATGCAAATATCATTTTCAAATGCAATTTCACGTCAGTAGTTCGCCTAGTGCCAACTTGAACTTGCAAATGCATTACTCACACTTCTACCAATAGCGGAGATTTTTAAGTATGAGTATATGTGCTCACCAGACACGTTGTGAATATTTTAGGGTGGTGAACACTTTCAAACATGTGAATAAGTAGGTGCTCAAACTTTTGGTAGAATCATTCACACCCTAGAAATGGTTGGAGAATTATTACTTTTAAGAGTATGATTTGATTTGTAACTAGAGCTGGAATGTGGAAGCAAGTCCACACATTTAGCGAGATCCTGGAAAAGAAACCCTTTCATAGATTATTTTTGATTTGTTCCCATAGAGAAACAAAATAAACATGTGAGTGGTTTGCACAGTTTGAATTTGCCATTTTAAATAGATTTACTCACACTTAAATGTTACCAGTATAGCAGAACATTATGTGTGAGGATATCTATTCACCAGGACAGATACTGTCATGAGGTACTGGAAGTACTATTAAAACTAATAACGAACTCCACAGCAATCAAAAATGTAAACAACCCATTAATGTGAGCCTAAGACTGTAAACTGTGTAAATTGGCAGAATTAGTCACTTCACCTGGGCCAATTAATTTTGATTTAGGACGTTTTTAACAATTATTCTTCAGTATTGAGATCAGCATCTGCACCATCAGTTATTTTGCCGATCAAAGGAACTTGGTTAAACTTTATAATGGGCGATGACGAGTTGATCAGGTCATTAGGAGCTTCATCCAAGACTTATGTTTGTGACTGTGTGAAATTTGTTGGCTCTGACAAAGTTATAATAGGAGGATAAGGACCTCATAATTTACTTACAGAAGGGCAAATATTCTGGTGATGAATGTAATTTACCAGAGGTCGGAGTTAGTTTCCCTAATTAGGGAGCAACTAAATGCATCAATATAAACAATGCTCCTTGCCTTTTATAAGAATCACATGCTTAGAATGTGATTCCGATTGATTTTAGGTGATTCTTGAAGTTACAGGCATAATAAATTATTCCCACAGACTTGACCTTCAGGCAAAAGGGCCTACATGAAAGGACGATTTGCTCTCGTTACACTCTGCACCTCTCTTTGTGCTGACCCCTGTCTGATGGTCTGCATCACTATAATTTACTTTATATAATTGTCAGTGTAGTCTGAGTCATGGGAGATGCGTGCAAGCTACAAACCCAGATCTAGGCATTTAGCGCCTCCGGTCTTCAGTCAGCAGCTGAAAGTTGCATAAGGTATAGATGTGTGAAATTTCTTTACACAAATCTAGGCATGATAGTCTTTTAAAGAGGGCTCTCATTAAAACCATCCTGAAGTCGGGACAGATGCCTATTAGTCTTAAGAAGGCCCTAGTCTTCCCTCTCCGATGCTTTCTCTGGTAAAGTGTTGTAAACCACTATTGAGGTGCAATTGATATTTCTGCCAATCAAAGCAAGCAGTCCTTAAGCTACCACACTCTTTTTCCTTCAGTAGAGTGCAAAAGTTAAAAACACAAGGCGTGTAGACTAGTTCTAGAAGCCATTAGAATTAAGCCAGATTCACCAGAATGGACACCAGATTCAGATGGGAAGTCCCTGGGTACCCCCAACTCCTACCTTGGATATTACGGAATCCATCAACACAACACTGCAGCTGTGTCCTGAAGTGCTTGTGTCCCTTTAATCCTAATTATTTGTTTCTAAAAAAACATAAATGATTTAAATGAAAAAATAGTTCTACTTGGGTGTCGGTCTAATTCCAAATTGTAATGATTCTGAGCCAGACACCGTCCAGAGGGTTATGACAGGAAATACAATGCAATTTACTTTATCTTGCCTTCCACAATGCCATCTCACTGTGACCTGAGGCTGTCAAAGCGATGCCTTGTTTTAAAATAATAGTCTTAAATTCCATAGCAGTGTACAGACAGGCAGTCTCTATGCTTCCATTAATCGTCCCTAAATGTAAAGCTTATCACGATAACTACAGGGCTCTTCCTTGTCTGCAGTCTCTGTATCATTTAATCTGATACATTTTATTAGAACCCACCATACTGAGAATATATTTACCACTCTCATAAGCATAAATTAAATGCATGTAGCCACTCTCCTCCACGTAACTGAACAAGGCTCTTGCCCACAGAGTCCTCCATAACCAGGACTGCAGTATTTGTGGGGCAGCAATGCCACACCCAGTATTACCTATACAGCTGGCTTTGATAGTCCTAGATTGCAGTATTACCACAGTATTTCAACTAATTCCCTCTAGACCCTTATGAAATGGGGAACAACGTTCAGGATTAGCATTATCGCACCAATTTGGACATACTGTTTCATAGTCCTGCACTTTTCCCTGTGGAAAAGTCCTCTAGTCTGACCTGGAGAAGTTATTCATGAAATGTGTTTTTTTTCACATGATTTAATAGCACAGACCTCGTAATTTCGTTTTGGTGAGAAACTCATGTTTACACCCAAAATAGTATAAAAAGTCACTCATAATGAGGGCCAGAGTTGGGAACTGGTTAGTCAGAGACAGTGCAAGCAAATTATAAATTGATTCTGTAAAGAACATACATTTGTGCCCCACATATCCCACCAACACTGACTTTAATCCTGAGAACCAGGCATTCATTCTTTTTGTTATTCATTCATTTAGTTGTACTTCTAATTACTACTACTAGTTGCTAGTTTACTACTAGTTTAGTACTAGCTTCAGAAAGAAAAACTTTCATTTTTAGAACTGGACTGGAAAGGATGTAACCTGGTGGGAATTTTAACCAAAGTCACATTCACTCCCTGTAGGATACTGTCTAAACCACAGGCCCACTTTACAATACATTATTTATTTTTGTCAAGTTAAGTCAAGTCATAAATACTTTAGTTCGGCTGAAAGCCATAAAAGCAATACATCATAAGATACTGTAAAATGGATACATTCATGCAGTTCCATACATTTTAAAATACACCTATACATTTAACAGTTTAATATCAATGGCCTGGGTAACATATAATATCTTCTAATTCCAAGAACCCTCTATACATTGGCAAGGTAATGATTCTCTCCCTACTGTAGTCTTAAGCCATTCAAGGTTCACTTATGTGTCGAGCCTTTGAGGTATCCATTTTTGATCTGAGTTTCGATGCCCATGGTAGACACCTAGACACTGCAAATGTAACTTCTTGTGTTTCAGTTTTCATAAGCCTCATAACCTCCCAATGGTGTCTTGCACCCCTAACTTTACATAAAGGTAGTACCCATATCTTCTGCAGTTGCTCATATAAAGAACACAACAAGAAGTGCACTTCAGCCTCGCGTTTGTAAGAGCAATGAGAGCAGACATATTGATGTCTTAGTCCCATTTAACCGTATAGGATCTAAGCAGCAATACCTCACATCTGAACAAGACGTATAGCCGCTTCGCCTGGGAGGGCAGTTTTCTATTAAGATAGGGTTCAAAGTACAGAATACATTTGTGCAATAGAAACTGAGCTGATGTACTCCCTTCCTTCCTTCTGATCACTCCAGGACTCACATGCTCCTAGTATTGTTTTTCAGTTTCTGACTGACGCCTCTTCTAATTGAGCCAGGGTCATCTCACAGTTCACCCATATTGACTAATTTGCTTAGAGGTTTTTATATGTTTTAGCCAGGGGGTTCGTGTTTGGGGATCTAGATCTACTAGTTCTGCAACAGAATCCCTATATGGGGATGGTTCCCCTGACGACCACACCCTGATCCAATACAGAAGAGGTGTCAAGAGGTAAAAAGATACACTTTGGGGAAGGTTAAAAAGGGCCCTAATAATGTTACAAATCTGTCATCCCCTCTCTAGGGGGCACTGTAAACAGACTATCTGTAGCCTGGGAATCACCATTAACATTCACCCAGAGTCCCTTTCTGACTCCTGTTTGATTCCCTTTTCGATATGGTATACTATTAAAGACCTGCACACACCTGTGATCACTCTTGTGCAGCCCAGCCATGTGACTCCACCCTGGGCTTGCTGCTGCCTGGAACTGCTTATAAGCTGCCATTTCCTGAAGCTCCTCATCGTGCATTGGAGTGTGTTTCCTTTATGTGCCAGACCTCTTGTTGGCTGGTGTTCCAGTCCTGTTCCTGCTTTGCTTCAGTCTGAACCTGCTCTCTGTTTCCAAGTCCTGTTCCTTCTTGTTCCAGCTTTCTGTGTTCCAGTCCTGTTCTTGTTTGCTTCAGCCAGAGCCAATTCTCTGTTTCCCAGTCCTTTTCCTGCTTGCTCCAGCAAGATCCTGCTCTCTGTTCCAGGGCTTGTTCCTGCTTGCTTCAGTCAGCCCTGTTTCTCAGCCTTGTTCCTGCTTGTGTCAGCCTGAACCTGCTCCCTGTTTTCCAGTCCTGTTTCTGCTTTGCTTTGCTTCAGCCTGAGCCTCTTCCTGCTTTTGCCCCCAGTTTGGTCCTTCTGTTCCTGTTTCCTCTTGGGTTATTGTGTCTGGTAAGTGTACTATCAGTCCTCACCTGTGTATAAGTGTTTTCCTTTTTACTGGGGTTGGCTCCTGGTTTCTATGATGCAATTCATGCCCCATCCTTTGTCTAGTGTTGTATGTAGTCTTAAGTGCCTAACAGTGACATTGTGTTATTACTGTTTTCCAGGAATTTTCACTGTGTTTCCAGCTGGACCCACAAGAGCTTGTCTTGTGTATGTAAGTACAATCCTTGTTTCTGCCCTAAGGGTCCAGAGACAGAATCACTTCTGCTACCTCTATTCTATGGGGCTTGCGGGATAACTATCTGTAAGAGTAATCTGCACAGAGGCATTGATATTCCCAGTTGCTGTGGGAAGTTCTGATCCTTACCTGTGTACAGCCCTAGTGGTAATCCCAGTGTATGCCCTTAGCTGCTTTTCTGCTTCGGTTCACTACCTACATAGGGAGTTATTCTGTGACCTCGAGGGGTGCCCCAACCAGAGTCCAGAGAGAACTGCCCGGAACCGTGACAAATAAACTTATTCTCCATTTGCTGTAATACATTTGCATTCAAGCATCCCTAAATTTCTGCCCCATAAATGGAGGCAGTCACAGCTGCGGCTTTATATACTTTTAGAGCTGGCAACACCAGTCCCCCATTTAATGCCTTGTATCTTCTTCCTATGGCCATTGATCTACAATGGAATATAGACTTCAGTCAGTCAGTCAGTCAAATAACTTTATTCGGCAATTGCCATAAAAGTACAAACCAAGACACATTTACCGATCTATAAATAGTATAAAATAAAACTTAAAACCATTGCTGAAAACACCACATGAGCATCCAATCTGAAACCCCTTGACATACATAGATAAATATACTAGACATGATTAAAAATCACAAAGTCAGAAAAGTACAAATATTAGCTTTAAAATGATATACTATACGTACATACAATTTTTAAAAAGGAGTAGGCCTTTTCCTAATACTTAAAGAAGCTGTGACAAAGTCTAATACATGATGACACATTTGAATATCAGGCAATCTCTGAAGATATAGTAGGGCTTCCTTATAATGAATGGGTCTAAGAAGGCGTAACGTGGGTAAAATAAAGGCCCCTCTAGGAGCAGCGTATAAAGGGCAAAAAAGAAAAAAGTGCAAAGTGCTCTGAGTTGATTTGGAGTCACAGGGACAAAGTGGTAAGTCCTTTTTCCAGAAACATGGTTCGGGGAAAGCTACCTTAAAATGAATTAGATTAAGTCTAAAAAGTGTTAAAAAGGAAATTATTCTAGAACTTGAAAACCAAGTCAAATAGGGTTCAAGGCATGGAACAGTCACAATCCGAGAGTAGGAATCAAAAGATTTCAATTTCAGGGAACTATAAAATCTCTGCTCTGATATGCGCTTCGAGTAAGTAGACTTCAAAACAGACCTAGAGTTTGTGGTTAACAAATGAGGATCATCAAACATGTATCTAAGCCCTAGGTTCTCAAAAGAGTTTTGCAGAAACATAAGCCAGGGAATCCTATTTGAATTTTCCAATTGTAGACAATCAGAGATACAGTCTTGGACCAAACTTGCCGTAGGGTTTGACCAACATCTGATCCAGAGCAGTAGGGGGGCCATAAAGACCCTGTCCTCCAAAAAGCACTGACCAAGTTCTTCATGGCAGATTATATTTGCGGTGCATTTTGGAACCAACAATAATCTGCGCAGGAATTTATTTTCAACACTCTGAAGAGACGGTATTTTATTATAGCCCCAGACGCCTGCCCCATAAAGGACTGATGCAGTGCATTTGGAATTATAAAGAGTTTTCAACTGTGCAGGGGGTCTGAGGCCTAATTTATTTGAAAAGCGAAAAATTGCTTTGTTGTTCCTTATCAACTGTTGGAGCTTAAAATTAATGTGTGTCTTCCAGGACAAGGAAGAACTCATGTACATGCCTAGATAACAAAATTCTTTGACCTTAATAAGAGTGTGCCCTCCCATAGTAAATTGTTTAGACTTTGTATTGCGTGGGCCACAAGTCATAACGAAAGTCTTGGGGTAATTTACTTTCAGATCAAGGTTCAACATAAAATCATAAAATACATCCAGTAGTCCCTGTAAACCGTTTGCAGTACGAGCAATTAAAACTGCATCGTCAGCATATAATAAAACTGGAAGTTGTCTCTGGCCCATCTGCGGTATGTCCTTTGCATGTTTTAACAGTGAATCATAGAGCCCATTAATGTAAATCAGAAAAAGAAAAGGGGCTAAGATACAGCCCTGCCTTACACCCCTAGTTGACGGGATGGAGGAGGTTCTCTGCCCATGTGAGCTGGCCTGAACAGAAATCGTTAGGTCTGTGTGTAGGCGTTTAATAAGCTCCAATAGAGGCGGATCGCAGCCTAAGGCTTCCAAAATTAGCCATAACTTTGACCTATTAACCATATCAAAGGCACTGGTTAGATCAATGAAAGCCATGTGAATAGACTCTTTTTTGACTGTCACGTATTTGCTGAGTATCAGCTGCAAGTTTAAGACTTGCTCAACTGTGCCTACACCAGGTCTGAAACCAAATTGAATAGGGGATAAAATCTGGGCCTCGGACACCCAATCTTCTAAACGGGACAGCATCACGCTACCTAAAATCTTTGCCGTCGAATCGATAAGAGAAATTGGTCTGTAACAAGAAGGATCTTGTCTATTTCCTTTTTTGAAGATAGGAACAATAATAGCCGATTTCCATGAGAGGGGCACGTTACTATTTACCACACTATTCAACACATTTGTAACTAACGGACCCCAAAGATCAATTTCTGATTTAAAAAGATCAGCGGGAACCCCATTGGGGCCAGGCACTTTTCCCTGCCTTGATCTATCAATGGCATTTTTGACCTCATCGAGGTAAAAAATAATGTTTGGGGCCTTAGTTTTGGAGTCTAAAATAAAAGGTGCAGAAGGATTTACATGCGAATTCTCATAAGTTCCTGAACAGAAGACTTTCCTAAAATGAGTTAACCAGACGTCCTCAGCAATAAGACAGTCATTGGCCAAAGAGTGGTTACCAGAAAAGTAAGAGTGATTTATCACTTTCCAGAATTTAGAAGTATCCTTCTGCTCAGATGCAGCCAAAAGTTCGCCCCAGGCCCTAGACCTAATTTCTGATTTCCGTTTGTCAATGGCAGCCTTATAATCGGCTCTGGCTATTTTAACTAATTGACGGGAGAGAGGAACTGCTTTAAGTGCATCTTTGAGTTTTTTGTGGGCAGATGAGCACGCAGAATCGAACCATCTGTGGGCCACCGGCCCTTTCGCGGGCCTGTCCGCCGCCAGGGCGCGTGAGATGTCAGTGCTTAAAGATTCAAATTCACGCACTATGCGGTCAGAATCTAACTGCTGGGACAGACACATATGAATCGAGTCAGACCTACTTCTTACAATTTCCTGGTTAAAAATTTTTGGATCTATTTTGTCCCATTTTAGACGTATGCCACAATTTGGATTATAAACAGTAGCAGTGCTCAAGCTTTTATTCTTGGGTGCCTGAAAATTTTTTAGGTCCAATATAATGCTAAGGGGGTTATGATCGCTCGCACAATGAGGCTTAATCTTAAATTCTTGAATTACTTAAAAATCAGAGGAGCTGATAAGTATGAAGTCGATAATGCTCCCCCTCAAATTCCCTGTAAAGGTTGGTGTATTACAGGCATCGGGGGCCAATTTCTCGGTGACATGAACCAGATCAAATTTACAAGTAAAAAGGTTTAAGGCATCTTCTTCAGATGTATGGTTAAAATGAATTACTGACTCTCTGCCCTCGGCAGGAAAGGCACACAGGTCCATGTGTTCTTTGCTGCACAGAGGAGTATTGAAATCGCCCACCCAGATAATCATTAGATCACTATTCTGCAAAACATGTGAAGAATCTATGAGGTCCGTTACCTCTTCCAGATGACCCATAAGGAGGCCCTGAGGGATGTTATTGTAAAAATTTAAAATTAGGATATCCTTTAGGCCACTAATAGAGACCAAGTCAACCATAAAATAAAGGGAAGACCAGATTAAAGACACATTTAAAAGCGGAAGATGTACGGAGACAAGAACTAAAAGGCCGCCACTAGCTCTCCCCATTTGGGAGGTTAGTGCTGCCTGACACAGAGAGGTGAAACCGTTCAGAAGGAACGTATCTTTGGACCAGGTCTCCTGTAGACAAATTATATCGTAGGAGGAAATAAAGCTCTTCCAGTCCGATTTGTCAGATTTGGATCGCAGCCCTGCTATGTTCCAGCTAAGCAGAGTTAATGGTCTAGACACAGGACATGACATTAGAACATTAGTATTTATAGGAACTTTCAGATCCAATTCAGGCTTTCCTGTGTCCCAGGTACATTCAACGTCGACGTTCCCAGCCTTCGGTCTCTCCATGTTAGAAGAACAGGGGTGGATCACCGATAGTCATTCGTTCTCGTCAAGGTGACTAAGAGTCGAGAACCGGTTGCTAGAGGGTACAGTAACCTGTAAATGAAGCCTTTCTGGGTCTGGTCTGTAAATACTTGAATTAGTGACAGTGCGATTTGGTAGGAGCACAGGGTCGTAAAAATGACACAGGGGATGTATTTGAATCCTGTTAGTTGACATATTACAGTGGCCCAAATTGGTCAAAAAAAGGTCTACTGAACGAGGATTAGCAAAATTTAAAACGACATAGTCTCCCTCCTCCAATACCTTGGAATATCCTACCCTCCTCACTCTTCGGGCCATGAGAATCTTATCATTATGAAAACAATTAGGTTTGAAATTGGAGTTCAACCAGTGACCAGCTTTTCTAATTAGGGAGTGGGTATCTTCTTGTTTGGAGCACTCCAGAGGAGGAACATTTGAGAGAACCAGAACGTACGGATTGCAGGCAGGTGGTAAATGTAAAAAGTCTGCATGGTTAGTAAGTTTATTTGGACCTTTGTCATGTGTCCTAGAGGAATAAACTTCCCTTGTCGGCCCTAATACAGGGTTGTCAGCATGAGTTCCTTGACCAGAGACGGCTTGTGGATCAAGCGAAGAATTACTTACACCTTGGGGTACCAAAGTAGAGGGAGGAGTGGGTTGATGGGCTGGTTCAGGGCTATGATGTATTCCCGTACATAAAGGACCTGGTTTTAAAAAACTAGATAAAAACCTGGTCACGTCATTACAAAAGCAATCAAGCTTCCTAGCGAACAGAGTGGTAATTTTTGCCTCTAGAGTTGCGCAAAAGGATTTGAGTGTCTGGTCAATAAAACTAGAACAATCTTCAGGAGCATCCTTACTCAGAGGGCATTCGGGGAAGGAGACCAGGGAGATTGGGGGTTGGTCACTTTGGGCCGGGAAGGTAGGTAGTTTCTTTTTGGAGCCCAGGGCCTTTTTTGTGTTTTTGGGCTTTTTCCCGGCTCTCCTCTTCTTCAAAGGAGGAGAATCGGCCTGAGAGCAAGAGCTTTCAAGAGGAGGAGTAGCTAAAAGGGGAGAAGAATTGATTCGGTCGGTAGTGGGGAGTATATCGACGCCCAACTGACTGGCATTCAGAGGCGAAATCAGTGATAAAGGACCAGTTCTTGGAAAGGTGGAAATGTGAATGATAGGTTCCAAGGGGGGGTGTTGAACAGTACTTTGAACAGCCCCAATCCTTTCTTCTACATGTTCAAGTTCAGATTCGATGGCCCCCATCACAGAAGATAAATAACTAGTAATGGAGGACTGAAGGGAGCTGGACCCGGCTTCCCCCTTCTGAACATTAGTCTTTCTTTTCCCCATATTTAATAACAGACTCACACAGTATCTGACACAGCACCCAGATGGAATTACCACAGGCGGAAGGAGTAGACTTTGGGGGGGGGGCCCAGCCCGGCCTCTTCCGGTTGATGACGGGCGAAGGACGGGCCCGCCCTTGGCCCGTGCGCGTCCCGCGCAGCGGGAGCGCGAGAGTAATTTAAAGGGCTCCTGCCCTTCAATCAAAGTCCCGGCAAGGTCCCGGCAGCAACGCACTTCCTGCGACGGCGGGAGCGCGAGAGTAATTTAAAGGGCTCCTGCCCTTCAATCAAAGTCCCGGCAAGGTCCCGGCAGCAACGCGCTTCCCGCGACGGCGGGAGCGCGAGAGTAATTTAAAGGGCTCCTGCCCTTCAATCAAGGTCCCGGCAAGGTCCCGGCAGCAACGCGCTTCCCGCGACGGCGGGAGCGCGAGAGTAATTTAAAGGGCTCCTGCCCTTCAATCAAAGTCCCGGCAAGGTCCCGGCAGCAACGCGCTTCCCGCGACGGCGGGAGCGCGAAAGTAATTTAAAGGGCTCCTGCCCTTCAATCAAGGTCCCGGCAAGGTCCCGGCAGCAACGCGCTTACTTTTCTCCAAATGGGGCCCCCATGTCATTGTTTCAGAGAGCCTTACCTCTAATAAATTTAAACTTTTTCCAGTCTAACCCCACCTATTTTCATATTGCCTCTAAAGGATCGATGCAGGCTTATAGCCATAAATTTTGATTTTGTTGGATCAAGCTCTAAGCCCCTTTCTATACAAAGGTCAGTGAAAGGGGTCCAACTCTCGTTGAAGGCCGATTGGCATTCTCGATATGAGGAGAGTATCATCCGCAAACATGAGAAATGGAACAGGTGATCTTGCAAGTTTAGGTACATCGTGCCTACATTTTAATAACTATTTCATTGCTCCATTTATATAGAGTCTGAACAATGTAGGCGAAAGAACACATCCTTTTGTAACTCCCCTATTAATGGGGATCTTAGTTGTTAGATCCCCTCCCCTGTTCCATCTGACCCTGCCATAAGTGTCCTTATGTAATGTTCTCAATAGCCATATGAGATCTTTAGGTGTCCCACACGTTTCTAGAACGTTCCAAAGTTCATCCCCCGGGACCAGATCAAAAGCAGCTCGGAGAACTAGAAAAGCTATGTAAAGATGATCCGGCTTCAATGTAGTATATTTCCAACATAATATCATGAAAGTAAAGACCTGGTCTAATGTACTAACACTTGCCCTAAAGCCAGCTTGGACATCATCAAGAATTAAGTTATTATTAAGCCAGGCCGTGAGCCTCACCATTACCTGTCTACAGAATATTTTCTGGCTTGTGCCTATTAGGCTTATGGGCCTATAGTTGGCTGGCTCATTTCTGTTTCCCTTTTATGTATGGGGGTTATAACTGCTGCTTACCAAGGTGGTGGGATCCCTTCTCCCCTCAATATGGCATTGCTCAGAGTGTTAATATACAGATCCCAAATGTCAGGCTGGGAAAGGTAAAGATCACCAGGAATACTATCTAGCCCAGGTGCCTTTTCTCTTTTACCCTGCTTCATCGCATTATATGTTTCAGCCAAAGTGAAGTTCACTACTCCTTTTTCTATACCCTCCAATGTGCTATCAAGTGGAGCTGTGTCATCACTACTTTCATCCAAGCCTTTATCATGAATCACAGAGGTTTCCCTTATCCCCTTCTCCTTCACTGCATATAGACCCTCGAAATGGACTACTAATTTCTCAAGTGGGACAGTTCGTTACATATGCTTATCGATTGTGCAAGATCCCAATGTTACAAGCTTCCAAAAAGCTTTTGCATCCTCTTGATGTTGAGCATCTGCTAGTACCGCTCACTTCTCAGTTGCCCAGCCTTTGTTTACCTTTAGCAAACAGCTTTACATTTCTTCCTGGCGTTTCTTATTTGCACCTGGCCTCCCTCCTTGAGAGCATTCAATAGACTGCCTTTGGCAGATCTACATTCTCTGGTATACCAGGCAGGCGGATGTTTTCCCTTCCTATCCACTCTTTTCACTTCTTTCCCAATGAACATTCTTAACTCCCTCACTGATTTCTTTAGATAATATTTCCTCAAAGAGGTTATAGATGTGTGTTAAGGCCATACTATTGTTCATTATCGCTGGCCACTTTATATTCCTCACGTTATTAGAGGTCTAGAGCATGTCAACATTAATTACTGGATTCAGGTTTTGGTTCTCAAAGGGACTTGATTCCATCTTAACACTTAGAGCATGGTGGTTGCTATGCGTTCTTAACACAATTTCCATATCTCCCGGAAAAAGCCATACGAGCTGGTCTATAAAAATATAATCTATATTACTTGTTATCGAGCCCCTTCGAAAGGTTGGGCATTGGAAAATGTTGGATTTTGTGTTGCTATTTACTACTCTCAGGCCCTGGGCCGAAATCAAATCGGCAATATGTAAAGCTATGAATGAAGTATTTTTTCCTTTAGCTTCAAGGGGACTGGATCTTGCCACTATTGCAGGTAAGTGGGTCTCCATTCATTCCCTTTCCATCTCCATTGTTGTTGTAGTGTTACAATCCCCTGCTTTTATTTTTAGCAAATTCCCATGGAGCTTATCCAGCAAATTTGATAAATGGTCCACCAAGGGGGACAAGCTAGTTAGCAATACAGATCTTAGATATATATTCACAATAGCTATAATTTTTGTTTCAAAGTGGGTGAAGCTTCTTATCTCAAGGCCTAGTAGGTCTCTGCTCTGAAAGGGAATTATTTAAATATCAGGGAACAAATTCAACCAGAGCCATACTAGTAGGCTGCCAGAAGCCATCCCTGTAAGTGAGGGGGTAGCTTCTACACTAAGGCCCTCATTACAACCCTGGCGGTCGGTGGAGAAATGGCGGTAATACCGCCAACAGGCCGGCGAAAAAAAAAATGGCATTACAAGCATGGCGGTGACCGCCATGCTGAACCGCCATTTCTCCACTCCGACCACCAGGGTGGTAATGACCGCTGGGCTGGAGACTTCGGTCTCCAGACCAGCGACTGTCACTACACTGCCGGCGGTATCACATCCCTGCACACCGCCACGGATTTCGTGGGGTTTTGTACCGCCACAAAATCCATGGCGATAGGCACTGTCAGTGCCAGGGAATTCGTTCCCTGGCACTGATAGGGGTCTCCCCCACCCCCCTTCCCCACCCTGAGTCCTCCCCCCACACCCCTGACCCCCTACCATTCCCCAAAGGTGGTACTACCCCCTCCCCACCCCCTCACTTTGACACACACCCCCCTTTCATGCACACAGACACCACCACCACACATACCCGCACACATACTAACAAACTTTCCAACAGACACACACAGTCATACACGCACACATACTCACAGACAAACATACAGACAGACACGCACACATTTCCAAACACACAACACCCCGCATGCATACACGCACTCACACACCCCCTCTACACACTCACACTCACACCCCCATGCACGCACACAACACACAACAGCCCTCACCCCCCTCCCCTAACGGACGATCACTTACCTTGTCCGGTGATCCTCCGGGAGGGAACGGGATCCATGGGGGCTGCTCCGCTGCCAGCACCCCGTCACCAGAACACCACCACACCGAATCATGGGATGTGATTCGGTGGGCGGTGTTCTGATGACGTGGCAGTGGAGGTGGAGCAGCCTCCACTTCCCCGCCGACCGCCAGTATAGCTGCTGGCGGCTCTCCGTCCGAAAAAGGATGGAGGGTTGCCAGCAGTCATGATACGCTGCGCGGAAAACCTCCTGCACTAGCGGTCTTCAGCGCGGCGGTACCTCGGCGGTCTTTCAAAAAGACAGCCGAGGACGAAATGAGGGCCTATATGTTATAAACCTAAATCTGTGCACTACTTCAGTTGCCCATGTCTCCTGCTAGAGTACTTTGTGGTGCTGATCTATGAAGCATCCCCATTCTGGGTCTAAGAGTTTATCTCTTAGACCGGCTACATTTCAAGACCATAGTCTTATACGATCCCCGGATGTCATGTCCCTCTCTGGTCTTTGCACTAAGTAGTTTATAGCCTGCTCTTCCATAGTTGTTACCCCACCCCATTGAGACTTCCGGGTATTACTCGCAGGATTATCGGCTGGCCCTATCAAAGTTATCCCTTCTGTGTAATCCCGATGTTCATCTATATTCATATTGAGGGGCACTATATCCCTCCTGTTTCCTTTTAGTCAATCAATCTCATTCAGGTCAGCTTCCTGGTCCATACTGGAGCAATTTGTACTAGGGGGAAGTGGGAGCTCGCATTTTCTAACATTGTTTGACGATCCACTCTTATTTGGGTTGTGTAGTTTGAGGCTTATTTGGGAAGGTGTAGCAGGTCAGGATCTTTGATCAAGAGATAGTAAGCCTTCCACTAAATATTTTGACCTTAAACCCAGCCTTATTGTATCACAATAATTGTTACTACTGAGCTGAGGTGATTAGTAGAAACAATGTCTTCTCTAACAACCACCCTACAGCCTTTCATGTGCCTCATGCAGTCTATTGCTTTGTTAATGAGCATCTCTTGCGTCTCCCTTCTACCTCTTATCAGTTTGGGCACATTAACCATACAAAATATCACATTGTTTCCCACGTATATCATTCAGGCGTCTTCCTCTATTTATAGTGACCACACTAGTTGCAGGTCCATCTCTCTGGATCTTCAAAGGATTTGAATGGGACACAGGCTCCAGTGTTGTAAGCTGGTCTTGTTGATATCTAGCCTTATAAGTCAGAACAGAGAAGGGGCATTTTTTACTCTAGCCTGATTGGCATCATTAGTACAGTTGGTTACAATCACACAGGGGTGCTGTCTTGGGGCAGCAGGCTGTTGTGTACCTCCTGAGCCACATCTTTTTTTAAATTCTTCTAACGTGTTATTTATTGCTCCTACCAATACTTCCAACTTATCCAGTTTGATGTTTAGGTCTTTAGCCAACCTCCCCATACATTCCTGAATCTTGCAACTTCACTCTTAAGAGACTGCAATTGTTCACCTAAGATGTTGCTCCCTTCACTAGACGGGCCATTAGATATATCTCGAATACCTGAACCAATAGCTAGTAACACCTGGGTACCCAATATTACATATCTGTTTGAGCAATCTATATTGGGTATAAATAGAATTGCACTTGTTTCTTGATCCTCAGTGGGGCAATTTTGAAGGGATTCAAACTGTTCAGTAGGTACCATCTTGGGTATAGGGTGAGACAGTGCTAGTTGCACCATGTTTATTCGTAGAAGATGGAGCTCTCTCCCTATTAAATTGTTTAAGGAACGGTCTAATGCCCTTATGAACAAGTTAATTGGCCTTCCTTTTCCGTACCAACTCTTTGGCCGACATGTCTGGATGTTTATCTGTGTGGACAAGCAACCCTTTGACTTCTTCAATTAACTCATCTATTTCAGCTAGTTTACAGTTCTCTGCCAAATGCCTCAGGATCTTCTTCTTGACATCCCCCATTCCTGGAGGTCCATCTATCGCCTTTCGTTTCACCATAATGCCAACCCTCAGTAAGATCAGGGGCCCTTAATCGCTTACTACAACCTTTAGAAAAAGCCAGCCAATTAAAAGAAGCCAACTAGGGATAGTAGATATGCTACAACTAGATTGTAACCACCTAGACTACATCAACATGGAGGCCATTTATAGTTCCGGCTCACCTGATGGTTCCAAAATGGCAAGGATTTAGAAACTCATAAATTTTCAAGCAGCTAACATAGTATTACCCTTTCAAGAGCCAGTCATTGGCTGAAGCTCTTGCTTGTAAAAACCAAATGCAACAGCTATGCCTGTCACTTAGGACAGTCTAGTCCAGAATCAATAGAGGAGGATGGTAAAAGTAGAAGGAACCAAGGGGGGTGGCCCTGACCTGCCTCTTCCTGGCACTGACAGGCACGGGACGGGCTTGCCCTTGGCCGCACAGCGGGAGGTGCCCGGGGACACGGACAGAATGACAGCGGCTCCTGCCACAAAGTTACCTGGGCCTTGTAGTCCTGGCCCTCTCATGTTCCATGCAGTGGGAGTTTTGAAGCAGCTTTATGTGACCGGTGGCACGGACAGAATGACGGTGGCTCCTGCCGCAAAGTTACCTGGGCCTTGTGGTTCTGGCCCCCTCGTGTCCCGCGCAATTGGAGGTTGGAAGCAGCTTTATGCGCCCTGTGGAGCGGACAGAATGACGGCTGCTCCTGCCTCAAAGTTACCTGGGCCTTGTGGTCTCGGCCTCCTTGTGTCTTTTAGTTATATTTCAGAAACTAAGGCCCATATTTATACTTTTTGATGCAAAACTGCGCCGACACAGTTTTGCGTCAAAAAAATTTAACACTGGGTAACGTCATTTCTTTGCTCTGGCATCAAATTTATACTTTGTTGCACAGCGGTGCAAACCAGTGGTGTGAATCATTTTTTTTTTACTCAAACCAATGCGTCACATCGTAAAGAAAAACGACGTTAACGCGGCAAAAATGGCTGTGAGCTGGTTTACGATGTCGCAAACTAGATACACTCCTTTTTCTGACGCAATTGCATCAAAAAGCGGTGCAAACACTGCAAAATGTGCAAAGGAGAGCCAAAATGGATCCCAGAAGCTTTGAGAGACCCCAGGAAGATGACAACTGACCATTAACCACCCACACAAGACCCAGGAGAGGGAGAAGAAGAAAAGGAATTGTTGGTTCAGTGCAGAGGAGCAGGAAATACTGGTCAGAGAGGTGACGGAACACCAGCACCAACTTTTTGTCACCTCTAAATTGCCAATTCGTAGGAGAGAGGCAATTTGGCCACAAATTGTGGACAAGATAAACAGTGTGGCTGAAGTACGGAGAACAGTCATCGAGTGCAAGAAACGCTGGCATGACTGCAAGCGCAGGACCAAGGAAAAGATGGCCAGGAAGGCAGCACTGCAGACTAGAGGTGGGAGTCCAGCACCGCAGGAGGCCCTGAACCAGAAGATGGTGGCAGCCATCATCCCTGAGGAGATCGTCACAGGGATTCAAGGACAGGACAGTGCAGACTACCAGGAGACAACACAGATGCAGGGTAAGTCGCATGGGGAACAAAAATGGCTATTTGTAAACTGTAAGCAGGGGGGGATACTTACTACACAATGCATGGAAATCATAATATTCAGGGAGTGGAATGGGCAAAGGGGCACGGCACGGGGGCATGGGCTGTTCAGAGGACACCTGAGGCACAGTACTACAGTACACCAACAACCTTAGCATTGGGGTATGCTGCCATGCCAAGGATGATGGAAAGGTAAAACCAGTCCAGGAGGGTAGGGAACAACGTAACAGTGGCCTGCTGCCACATGACAGCTGGTATTGTCGCTACATGAACTAGGGCCCAATTAACAGTCTCAGGCCATATCCGCAAGTGCAATTTAACATTGACAACAGTTGCCACTACCACCTCTGCTGTGTGTGCAGGTCAAGTAGCTATTAGCAGTTACGTGCCCATGGATCAAACACACCCAAATTAGAGGGTTCAGGATGACAACATTATCACTCCCCTGAAATCAATAAAAATATGCCAAACCAGTCAAATGTGAATGTCCATAGTCGTTACAAACATCAGCCATTGTCATAAACATTATGAGGTACACAGCAGTAATGTCATACCCATGCTGCACATGTCAGGGTCCACCCTGTGCCTGGGTCACATTAGCTGCAATGACACCATGCAACATCCCAACTGTCATACTGCTCAGATAACAGCATTGAGGGGGAGGAGATATGTAACTGGCTAGTGAAATACACCCGCACAGTGAGAGGAGGAACTGGAACACTGCTAGGACCATCAGCGCAATCCAATGTAGCACACATTCCCTAACATCAACATTACACACTACCATTGCTGACATCTGTAGTGTGCCACGCCAATGTTATACATAGTATATGCTAGGTCTCAGAAACATATAGCTGGATTTGAAATATCTGAGACTGGGGCAGTTCCACATTGTTAAGTGTGGTGCAAGTGCCATCAGAACACCCACAGTCAGTGCAAGGCCACAACATGAGAATGGAAGTAAATGGAGGGTTGAGTAGGACAAGAAGGTGGCAACGTACAATTTGGCCTAAACCTACACCTAGAAGTTATGATGCTGACATTGCCCCAAACTGCCCACACTACATGCAGGTGTGGTATAGACCTGGGAGAATGCTAATATTAATGACAGGAACAATGAACAGGAACCAATATCACAATGTGCAACTATTAGGAAGTCAGGCACGTCACATTACAAATGCCACAACACAGTCACACTAATTGTACCATATCTCATTGTAGAGGACGATGGCTCTCCTGGAGATATGCCTGTCCTGGACTTCCCTGATGACATGGGTGACGAGCTGACAAACATCAGCCAGCAGACCCTCCAAGATGTCCTTGGAACCCTCCAGTCCCCACCTTCAGTCGCAAGGAGGAGCACAGATACAGCAGCCATCACAGAGGACCCACCCACCACCCCAATAGTATGACCTGCCAGCTCCAACCCAGCTGAGGACTCTGACAAAACTGGCACCAGCTTTGAGAGAACTGTAGTTGGAGCACAGCGGGAGCTGGCCAAGGAGGTGCGGGTGGGGTTGCAAAATATTGCAGCCAGCCTTGAGGGTGTGCGTTCATGCATGATGACAACTGCAGAACAGGCAGCAGCCATGCAAGGGCGAACATCTACCTTGCAAGAACTGCAACAAAGTGTGAAGGAAATCAGCACAGCAGTAAGGGAGTTGACACAACACCTCGAAAAACAAACCTTTCAAAGCGTTCACAAATGCCATATTGACCACCTGAGGACCGACCTGGCTGCCTACCACAGTGATGTAGCTGCTATTCTTAAGAACCAGCTGCTCTTCCTTGCTGCAGTACTGCCCTTAATAGCCCCACAGTTGGCAGCTACAGGGATTTCTGACGCCACGTCTTCAAACACTGAAGTGTGTGTTGCCCCTTCAAACTCAAAAACAACAAGTGATGGACGGAATGCTGAACATTGTCAAACACTCACCCCCAGTCACAGATCTGGGTTTAATCCATCGTTCTTTTGCTCACCATGCCACCCCAGTTTGGACCCAGCCATATGCAAATCAGTCTTGACCCTGTTCCTCATGGGAACAGTCCAGCCCGAACTGCCAAGCCAGGTCCTCACTGGACCGGAAACAAGCATCCTGGGACCGGTTTCGGGGTTTCACCCCTCATCAGCCAGGCTAGCTTGAGTCCAGTGGCATGGGAAGCACGGGACCCACGTCTGGGTATACCCTTCCCACTTAGGGCGACAAAGCAAAAACAACAAGTGATGGACGGAATGCTGAACATTGTCAAACACTCACCCCCAGTCACAGATCTGGGTTTAATCCATCGTTCTTTTGCTCACCATGCCACCCCAGTTTGGACCCAGCCATATGCAAATCAGTCTTGACCCTGTTCCTCATAGGAACAGTCCAGCCCGAACTGCCAAGCCAGGTCCTCACTGGACCGAAAACAAGCATCCTGGGACCGGTTTCGGGGTTTCACCCCTCATCAGCCAGGCTAGCTTGAGTCCAGTGGCATGGGAAGCACGGGGCCCACGTCTGGGCATACCCTTCCCACTTAGTGCGACAAAGCAAAAACAACAAGTGACGGACGGAATGCTGAACATTGTCAAACACTCACCCCCAGTCACAGATCTGGGTTTAATCCATCGTTCTTTTGCTCACCATGCCACCCCAGTTTGGACCCAGCCATATGCAAATCAGTCTTGACCCTGTTCCTCATGGGAACAGTCCAGCCCGAACTGCCAAGCCAGGTCCTCACTGGACCGGAAACAAGCATCCTGGGACCGGTTTTGGGGTTTCACCCCTCATCAGCCAGGCTAGCTTGAGTCCAGTGGCATGGGAAGTACGGGACCCACGTCTGGGCATACCCTTCCCACTTAGGGCGACAAAGCAAAAACAACAAGTGATGGACGGAATGCTGAACATTGTCAAACACTCACCCCCAGTCACAGATCTGGGTTTAATCCATCGTTCTTTTGCTCACCATGCCACCCCAGTTTGGACCCAGCCATATGCAAATCAGTCTTGACCCTGTTCCTCATGGGAACAGTCCAGCCCGAACTGCCAAGCCAGGTCCTCACTGGACCGGAAACAAGCATCCTGGGACCGGTTTCGGGGTTTCACCCCTCATCAGCCAGGCTAGCTTGAGTCCAGTGGCATGGGAAGCACGGGACCCACGTCTGGGCATACCCTTTCCACTTAGGGCGACAAAGCAAAAACAACAAGTGATGGACGGAATGCTGAACATTGTCAAACACTCACCCCCAGTCACAGATCTGGGTTTAATCCATCGTTCTTTTGCTCACCATGCCACCCCAGTTTGGACCCAGCCATATGCAAATCAGTCTTGACCCTGTTCCTCATGGGAACAGTCCAGCCCGAACTGCCAAGCCAGGTCCTCACTGGACCGGAAACAAGCATCCTGGGACCGGTTTCGGGGTTTCACCCCTCATCAGCCAGGCTAGCTTGAGTCCAGTGGCATGGGAAGCACGGGACCCACGTCTGGGCATACCCTTCCCACTTAGGGCGACAAAGCAAAAACAACAAGTGATGGACGGAATGCTGAACATTGTCAAACACTCACCCCCAGTCACAGATCTGGGTTTAATCCATCGTTCTTTTGCTCACCATGCCACCCCAGACTGGACCCAGCCATATGCAAACTCACCACCACCAAGGGAAGAGGAGACAACACACACATCAGAAGATAAAGACGTGGAACAGATCACCTTCACCCGTAAGAGTCCCTGGTAGCACAAGTCCATGCCACATGGCCACTTATAACCAAGGTTCTGTGCTTTGTAACATGCCAGTCTTGCAACAGCTGCTCACAAGCACTGTTCTCCAGCCCACTGTTTATCTTGTCACTCTGCCCTGTGATTGTCTCTCACTACCTCAATGGCAATTCATGTCCCTCTGTCCCTCTGCACTGTATGACACTTCACCCCAGCATGTACAATGACATGTCCTTTTGCACTTGTGTAGGATCACAATGGAAGGTGGCCCACTAATGGACTGACAATCTTGGACTATGTAAAATAGCACTATAGCACTTTAAAATAAATAGCACTTACACAACCACTTTGTCTCTGTGTAATATGACACATCAAACGTGAGGGAGATTAGTGATGTTTGCCTTATGTCAATGCCTATAGAATGTCAATACAACTGGCCTGAAAGAATGTGGGCTGATAACTATGCACTGTGGTCTGGATTGTACCATCATCTACCCTTCCTGAGGGTTAATTCTGAGGTAAATAGAAAATACACAGTATAATGCTGTGCCGGACAGAATAAGTCTTCTTCAAGGGATGTCCAAGCAAAAAATATTGTCTTTTATTTTTACTTCAAGACAATCTTTACGTATGTGACATTTGACTCAAAGTTTTCATCACACACACCATACAGCAGGAATGGATGTGTATGAGTGTATGTACAAAAAAGTAACCTGGCTGTACAATGTAACAAATGATAGGTGTGAGTTATGCATGCTATACTACATGAGATTATACCATCACTCACCTTATCAGTGTTCACATGAACATCAGGCTGCAGGCAGACGTAACACAGTGTCCTCAATACCTAATCTGGCCTCAAAGTATGTCAGATTGAAAACATACATCCAAACCTAACAACACATTGAGATCCATAGTAACCATGAGTGGTGGGTGCAATGGATGGCAGATGCATGGAGAAGTAGCTTTAGTGTAGCTGCCAATGTGTCAGCTCAAGTGGGATTTGGTTGCAGGATGGAACACAAATGCAAATACTAAATTGACACTGTTCACTCATACCAAGGCCCTGATCCCCAAGCATATGACACATACTGTAAAGGAGTACCTAAATATTTATTGAACTGTAAAAAAAGGATACTAAAACTATGGGAAACACCTTAACTAACCTAACCTATCCTAACTACACATTACCCACAACTGCCCCTAACTACCCTAACCTAAACCTCCTTATCACATTTAACTAAACACTCTAAACACCAACTCCCCACCCCCCTTATATGGCGGGACACATGAAGGACAACATATACTAGCCTAAACACATACTATCTTATACTAAACAAATATATATTTTTCTGTTTTTTTATATATATATATTTTTTATACACAAAAACCCTAACATCATCCCCCACTCACCCGCCCACCGACATAAAAAAAACATGTAGAAGGATCATACCCTCCACCCCCAACACACTACTACTAACTAAACTAACAGCCTATTCTAATCTAACACTAAGCCCCCTAAACCCATTAATTAAAAGAACCAGGAAAGAGGAGGGAGGGGAGGGAATCATGGGTGGGGGTATTATAGTCACAAGTTCACCCTCTGCAGGGTCTTCTTTATGGCACGCACCCTCTTATTTACTTGCGACACCTCCTGCTGCAGCCTGTCCAGTCTGCAAAACATCCGTTGCATGTCACGTTGCAGAGCACGAAAATCAGCAGTGTCAATGACTGCAGCAGGGGTAGTCTCAGTGGCAGTTGTTGTTGGTTGTCCACTTGGTGGTGTCATGCTTGGAGGGGGAGGTGCAGGTACTGCTGTCAGTGGTCCTGGAGCTGAGGAAGTTGAAGGTCCTGCAGTGGTTGCTTGGCCTGGATTGGCCATTTATCTAAATCAAGACAACAAAGAGATATATGCTGACAGTGCATATTGTGGTCATCCATGACAGAATGCATGGGCACAGGTGTAGTCATTGCACCTGAATTGTGTCACTCATTGCCCTGTGTACCCATAATGGGTTTTGGAAATCACATTTAGCCACATTCATCATCTTACATTTGCCAAGTTGGGAGATCTGCGAGTATACAGCAAACTGACACTGTCCCATTATTAAAACATGGTTTTGCAAATGTACCACTGTGTCAATCATGATGATGTAGGTTTCATTTTGTATGTACCTTCGGAATGGCAGCAGTCACAGGAATGCTGGTCTTCTGATCTTAGCATACACCCATGTCTGTGATAGCCTCCATACTGGGAAGTTAGTTATTGTACATAAGCTGCACTAGATCATCAGGGGTCTACCAAACGAAACTAGCAAGTATTAGGGAACTTTATATGTATGATGGAATTGGTCAGGGGTCCCTTGCACTACATCATGCACGTAATACATTGTGACCATGCAGTCCCCAACGTCAGGTATCCCATGATGACCCCATAATTTATGAGAAGTGCATGGCTATAGAGTAACACAGATGGGAAATGCAGTAGCTCTGTTCCAGCTATTGTGCCCAAGACCAATTTAAAACACACAGGTACAATGAGCAGAGGGCCAGGGATAGTTGTTATCCCTCATTTTGTATCATTTGCTTCATGTTATATGCTACAGCTATGGAAAGAAACACCAAACATTTCGAAATGAACATGTGTGCATTACTTTGGCATCCATTCTTAATTTAATTGCTGCACAACCAAGTCAAACTATCAGCCTAAGATATTACCAGGGGTTAGAAAGAAATTGGTACGTATGGGCCAGAATACATTTCAGACGTATTCAAAATAATTGGGGAACACATTCATTCTTTGAATTATCTGATGAAAAACATCTCTTTCCTGGTACACTCACAGACCATGGATAAAACATATGATAGAGCCGCATTAGCATCATCTATTGACGTGAAGGCAGCACTAATTTACAAGCTCCAGTTGTGTTTTGTAACTTAGTGCAACTGTTCCGTCAACAAATGACGGTAGTGTGTAGCAATTATTGTATAACTCAGGGCCACTGAATGTTTAACTTGCACTCCACATGTCCAAAAACATTGCCTGCAGCATATCAACAAATCTGCTACTGTCACTACAGAGCATTTAAATGTGCACATTACTCTGAATTGTACTCACCAACAGGGCCACCAATCACAATACCCAGGTGGTCCAGCAGGTCTTGCTCTCTGGCAACAAGGTCAGCCCAGCGGTGCTTTAGTTGGTGGTCGTTGCACGGTGTGTTGTAGACGTGACGCAGATGGTACAAGACCTTTGACCACCGCAGCCTCCTCGCCTCTGTGTGATACCCCTGTATCACCCTGCCACCTGCTTCGATCATCAAGGGGAGGAAGTGGCACACCAGCCAAATGAATCCCCCCAGCTCCTCCTCACCCATTCTCCCCAGACGTAGCCTATCCAACATGACAGATATAACATGAAAATTAAAGGGTACAGACGATAATAAAGGGAAAGGAGGGAGGAAACTGAAAAAAGTAACCCTAAAACAACCCAACTATCCCCAAACTAACAATACCCACAACAGACTCCCCACAGTACAAAGACAAAATTTGACACCAAAAATGACAATTAAACACTTACAAAGAACAACTGAGACACTTACAAATAACACAGATGACAAAGTGGATGGGACACATGAGACAAAATCACAATTGGGACAGACAAAACTCTGAGCACAGCCACCCAGTCTAGAAAAATCACAGACTGCAAAGTGAAAGTGACAGTACACCCACTGTACCAATTCTGTAAACAGGATATCCTATTACATCACTTCCTGCCTCAAATGCGGTCCGTTCTTATTATGACGCACATGCCTAAAAATTAACCCGCATCCATAGTTCCAAATATTTTGCTTCGGTAACCAATTTCATGGGGTACAGTGTAGGAATTACCGCTCGGGGTAAGTGGATGTATCATGGCTGTGAGCGTCATTTTTCTATGCATATACAGGGAATTTTGACTCATGTGCACCTTTTTTGACGCGTATGCATCAAAATTTATGTCTTTTACTCGGTTTGGGTCATTTCTCACATTTGTATAGTACAAGACAGCTGTAACTATCCAGAGATAGGCTGTTTGCACCTACATTTTGCATTCCAGTGTTTGAGCACATGTGGCAGATCACACTACTGCGGACCATGATCCTCTAGTTGTTGTACCGGATCAGCACTCTTCACTGACGCAATAGATAGCCAAACTTTCAAAATACAAATTGGTATTACCCAGCTTGAGCAGAATGTGCGTCAATAGAGGATAGCAAGGCTACGCAAATTAATACATTAACTCATAGCCTGTGTGTCAATGTCTGTGAACTGGCTATTTCAATTTTAGTTGGCCCTCTGTGAGAACATCACAAGACGTGTTTTCATAAATGTGCTTGTATGCATGTGTTGTAAATTTGGATAACAATCAGATACTATTCAGTGTGGCAATGAGTCAGGAAACGTGCTTGTGATACACGTAGCAACAAATGCTGTGTGAACTTTCCTGACTTTTGGGACAAAAGCATCTCCCATGACAAACTATGCACAGGATAGATAGAGGACGGGTGATAATGGCAATGTTACAAGACTAAGCCATCACATGTACTGAAATGTTGGATACCACTTCCTGGTCACTTGTTTGTATACTACCCATGAGTCAGGCATTTGAAAATGCTATGTATGTAAAGTGTTTGTGACATAGAGTCCCAAAACAAAACCAAAAATGTAATGTCACTCCACAGTTTGAGTCATGTAAATGACCTATGTTTCTCTTGTGGCAGTGGAGGACCAGCAGACCAAGCAGCATGTGTTCACATATTTCCAGTGGTTAATTGCACAAAGGTGTCCAGTTCAAGTGTGTGGCCATGTGTACCCTGTGTCATTATTGGGGTACATGTTGTCACAGTTACGTGCAGGTCTAGTCATGAATCTGTGGAGCCATTCCCTGCATTAACAGAGTATCCTTCAAAGCAGAATTGAACGAAAGCCAAAGAGGAATTGAAAAAACACATGGGGATAGTCCAGCTATGGCACTGCAGAAGTTTTATGAGACTGACAACAGGGCAACCTTGGTGTGCTCACAAAGTTGATGAATCAGTAATTTTAAACCGGCAGGTTTCATCACAACATTTGTACACAAGGTGGCCTCTAAAATTCCCACTGCAACCGGGAACATCAGTGCCTCTGTGCTGATTAATTTCACAGCTATTCGCCATGCAAGCCCCTTCAATAGGTTGGGGCCGATGTGAATCTGTGTGTGGACCGTCAGGGCACAAACATGCTTTGTCCTTTCATGCACATTAGCAAACGTTGTTTGTTTTGCTGGAGGCACCATACCCAATCCATGCATACAGCCATGGTACACTGTCACTGTTTGTCACTCATGCATACATGAAACCCAGACAAGGAATGGCCCGTGATTAGGCTATTTGAAGACATGTCCCACACCATGATACGATAGGTAAACTGATTACGCTATACAATCTATTTGAGGATTCATTGTAGAAGTACCAGACACAATACCCGAGGAGGAAAGTGAGGCCATGGAAAGCAACTATGAGACAAATGTAGCCACAGGGAACCTTTATGGTAACAGAAAGACAGGAACCAATCAGGCTAACAGGATGGAGGCTCTGTCAGGAACTAACATGAACAAGGCAAATACACAGTGAGCAGACTGGGACTGGGAAAAGCAGGAACAACACTGTGGAAAATGAAAACTGTATTTGTCCTCTGGGCTGCAACGTTACACAATCACCCAAAGCCTGTGTTACACAACTGATTTATACAGCAATGCATAACAATGATATACATATAATGGCAGCTTCTAAGCAGTTCCAGGCAGCAGCAAGGGCAGTGCAGGTTCAAATGGCTGGTCTGCATGGAAGTGCTCACAGGTGTGTGCAGCTTCAGTCTCTCACAAGTCCTGTAGGTGAGAATCAAGTTCAAAGGGCCAACAGTACCTTTCACATGGGAAGCAATTGACAGGTGATTACAGGTCCTACTCACTACCAGGCAGTGCATTATCTGACCTGAAGTCCATGCAGACAGATGAACTATGACTATGACATGCCATACTAAAGAGGGAAGCACACTGGAGTCAGAATGTGGGTCTGGGTGTGTGTAGATGAAGGATTATCTGGGTACAAACAGTCCATTTACAGGCCCCCCTAGAGAAGGGTGGGGAGAGACTGAAAACATGGCAGTGGCAGGATTTTTGACCTGGGATGGCATGCGCAGGGCATGTCTTGTGAGCAATGCCTGTCATACCTGGGGCACTTGTGCTATCCATTTGCAGCTTACATGAACTTCTTGTCTCACATACTCCTTGCGGAGATAGCTGATGTCACACTTACTGCTATCAAGGGTCTGGTTCTACATTACTGTCACCAATGCAATAGCACATCCACTGCCTCATGTATGAGGCAGTTTTTTACCTTATGAATGATGGTGTCTTAGTTGTGTGCCATATGCTGCAATGAACCATGTTGACAACATGTATGTGTGCCATAGCTGTGGTCCTCTGATATTGACCTTCAAATGTGAAATGGACAGGATATATGTCATTTACACTGTGTGTGAAGTTGGGTGTACATTCATGCCCATCAAACGTGATGTGGATTTTTCAGTATCCTAATCTGTATATCTGCAATGCTCCATGATGCTAAACTCTGATTATAAATCCTAGGGATAATGTGATGCATAAATAATTACCCAGACCATGATATAGTGATTAGAATAGGTATTTAATGACATATGGTAAGACAGTGGTGATGGTGACTAGAGTTAAAAGACGTTTTGTACAATGTGTTGTCTCTGACGCAATCCTGCTGCAGTGTTTCGATGGTCCCCCTCATGTTGATGGACAACATCCTCCTCTTCCTCCTTTTCAGGCATTTGTGGGTCTGGTTCATAGAGGGGAATTTTCCTCCTTACACAAATGTTGTGCAGGATGGCACAGGTCAAAATGATCTTGCGCGCCATTTCAGGTGAGTATAGGAGGCTGCCTCCGGTGATGTTGATGCACCTGAATCTTGACTTCAGGATGCCAAAGGTCCTCTCTACTATGGTGCGTGTCCTCCGATGTGCATCATTATAGGCACGCTCTGATGCTGTGCTTCAGTTTGCAAATGGGGTCATGATCCATGGCTGGATCCCATACCCCTGATCAGCTGAAAGAGAAAATTTGTGAAAACATTTTGATGTAGCTTGCACCATGATTATCACTTTGCAAGGCAGTTGTTATCTTGTGTTGTCTGTGACTCATCTGTGTTTGTGTTATTGTGTGGAATCCTAGGCTTCTAGGATGTACCATCGGGACTGGGATGTTTCATTATCTGAACTGGTGTTTGGTTGATTGACCGGATGTCAGCGGTATTTTTGTAGACTTGCAGTAGATTGTGTACTCTCATGCATTATGTCATGTGAAAGAGGTGTCCATGTGTCTTAACTGGGGGTGACATGATACTTCCATACACAGAATTAATTCCACAGTGGTGGGAACCCTGTTCCATCTATATGGCCTGGATATCACCATCCAATTTAACATATGCAATATAATTTGTTAAACATCAGTGAGGCCCTTTGATTTGGCTAGGTGACATTGTACTACACATCTCCATTAGTTGGCGGCACTGACGTGTTGACAATTGACAATGCACAAAAATCCCATGTGTGACAAGTTCTCCTGCCTTCTGCGTTGCCTTTGGGGTCCCTGATGGTGTGGTGTAAGCTGCTGCTGTTGGTCCTGTGCTCTGCGTCTTCGTGCATACTGGATGAATAGCACCTCCATGTCTTCCTTTTGAAGCTCTGCTTTTGCTTCTGTGTGTTTTCCTTAAGTAGTGGTGTGTTTGCCCCATTTTAACGCCTGCCCTGACCCATGTGTTATTTTTTGACGCAAATCGGGTTGTGCGTCATTTTTCGACTCCGCCTCCCAGCCGTGCAGGATTTTTGCACGGTAGGATAAATATGGCGCACAGGTGTTTAAGTCATTTTAAGGACGGGATGGCCTACCTTGCATGTCATTAACGCAAGGCGGTTTCACGCATCCAGAAAATGACGCACACGGCAGAATTTTGGCGTTCGCAGGGTCGAGTGTCAAAGTATAAATATGGTGTAGGGTTTGCGCCAAATTTGCATCAAAATTTTTGACGCAAATTAGGCGCAGGCGGAGTATAAATATGCCCCTAAATTCATACTCGTAGGCTTAGTGCCATACAGCCAAGATGTAGCCAGAGTATACATCCAAGGAGGGCTTGAACAAGGAATCCCCAAAAAAGACTACTTATCCCATAGGGGAAAGATCAATTGCAACACTCACAAAATGAAATCACTTTAAAAGTTCACTGTCTGTCTCCAAAGTTCCATAGGCATTTCTGCTCACAACCCGTAACACAAAACTGAGTTAACACATTAGAGCCAGGCAATGCAGTTCAGAGACACCCACCACTTGATGTGGCTGAGTTTTGCTGTCTGCGGCACTAGCGCTAACACAGGGCACTAGTGAGTTCAATCATGTGCTGTAGATAGCGGAATTTCTTCTAAACACCTGTGCACAACTACTTTCGGAATCTTTGGCCTGGCACAGAATAGGATCAGAATAATGTTAAGTCTTGGTCAAGCTTTAACCAACTCGCCTGGCAACAAAGATATCTTGCTTTCCATCCTCTCACGAATATATTGTCACCGGACGTTAACTTTGTCTGACCAACATTCCTTGTCTTGCCGGAGTCATTCTCATAGACTGAAATTTTATTATTTGACCCTGCAATGACTGCAATTTATATGATAAACATGTGATGGACAATAAGACAAAAAACATAGCAACAGGATAAAATAGTGTGCCTCTTCTGAAAACTAACGTGCACAAATAAATTTGCAGTCACCAAAAGTGCAAAGCGGTTGGCACGAGACAGTGGATACATTTATTCAGCATTTACTGGTCCATATAAAAATGGAGAAAATGTGTCTAGCTACAAGGTAAAAAACAATAAACTCTGATACAATCTACAAAATCCTGTCTCGGGTCTCTTTGTTTCATGGCCTGGAAGGAGAAAAGTCGCCATCTTCAATACTGTTGGCCCAAAACGTTAATACAAGCTTTTAATCTGTAAATCTTGTCTTTAATACATTTCTAGAACATTATTAGACTATGCAAGCAAGTAATCAACAAAGACATTAGTCTGTTTCAAATAAAAAAAACTTCATCGCAAGGATGGATTGCAAAATATCTGGCAGTGTGAAATCAAACCTCTAGGGTGAAAGTAAGTTCATGTAAGTCCTTTAAATTCACACCGTACTAAAATGTCTGGATTCCGTAAATCGCCGTCTGGTGGAAACTTGAATATTGTTCCTGTCCCAAAATAAATACATTAAAGAGAGTGCAGATGGATACGGTCTCGAATGTTGGAAAAATATTCTCTCCTTTCACTTTTTACAGGATGTTGAAAATCAAAGTTTTAAATAAATAAAAGTCTGGCTGATCCTCCTAGCCTGCAGTAGGTCTTTTTGAATTGGCAAATGTGTTTTTTTTAAGCTTCAAATGTTCAGAATGAGTTCAGAAACCTCGTTTAAAATAAACACAAGCCAGACTGTTTCTATTAGCCCTGGGAAACATTCCAGACTTACATGCTGCCCGTGAGAGCAAGGAAGCGAGGAAATATGAATCTATGGAAGGGAGCACATATGGATTGTTGGCAGTATTCTGTTACCATTTTCTTAACATTTTCAAAATGATAAATGAATATACATATTTTTCAAGGGTGAGTTGCGTTACACCCATTTGCTTGGCTCATATACGTGCATAGCTGACTTGATCATAAGCCTTTGCAAATCCCTTAACTGGGAGCACATCTCCAAAGCTGCATGTATTTTAAGCATTTGTATGTCAGCACATTTGGGTACTTGAATTATTAAAAAGTATGTTTTTAATTTTTACTCCATATAATTTTTTTTGACAGACAAGGAAGTATGCGTTGCGTCCATAGGGCAGTATTGTATTTCATACCTTTGCTGTTTATGCCAGAATAAAAATGAGTTCACTTAGAGTGTCAGAAGCCAGGTTGAATGCATAGAAGCAACATTCTTCATTTTCCCTGACTTCGATTTTTGGAAGAATGTAGGAAAATAATATATGATCAATTGTTTGTTACTCCAGATTATTGTGAAAAAGCCGCAATAAGTTAATGAAAAGTGAACCCAGAAGACTTAGGGGCATATTTATACTACGTTTGCGCCAAATTTGCGTCGTTTTTTTCGACGCAAATTCGGCGCAAAACTAACGCCATATTTATACTTTGGCGTTAGACGCGTCTAGCGCCAAAGTATGAGTAAAGAGCGTCATTTTTTTGCGTGAACGCCTTCCTTGCGTTAATGAGATGCAAGGTAGGCGTTCCCGTCCAAAAAAATGACTGCGACGCAAATGCGTCGTATTTATACTCCCGGACAAAAATCACGCCCGGGAGTGGGCGGGTCAAAAAACCCCGCATTTGCGCCTCTTTTTAACGCCTGGGTCAGGGCAGGCGTTAAGGGACCTGTGGGCTCAAAATGAGCCCACAGCTGCCCTCCCATGCCCCCAGGGACCCCCCCTGCCACCCTTGCCCACCCCAGGAGGACACCCAATGCTGGAGGGACCCACCCCAGGGACATTCAGGTAAGTTCAGGTAAGTATATATATATTTTTTTAAAATATTTTTTTTTGGCATAGGGGGGCCTGATTTGTGCCCCCCTACATGCCTCAATGCCCAATGACGATGCCCAGGGGACATAAGTCCCCTGGGCATGGCCATTGGGCAAGGGGGCATGACTCCTGTCTCTACTAAGACAGGAGTCATGTAAATGGCGTTTGGGCGTCGTTAAAAATGGCACAAATCGGGTGGAGGCGATTTTTTGCGTCAATCTGACTTGCACCATTTTTAAGACGCCCTAGCGCCATTTTTCCCAACGCCGGCGCTGCCTGGTGTACGTGGTTTTTTTCCACGCACACCAGGCAGCGCCGGTCTGCTTGCGCCGGCTAACGCCATTCAATAAATACGGCGCCCGCATGGCGCTTCAGAATGGCGTTAGCCGGCGCAAAATTTTTTGACGCTAAACTGCGTTAGCGCAGTTTAGCAACAAAAAGTATAAATACGGGCCTTAGTGAGTGAACAGCTTTTCCAATGTCGTAAAGCAATATGGCTAAAAAGCACAGGAGAGTTTTAGAGAACCAATAAGTATACTTGTGTCATGGAGTCTTTACAGCTTCTAAGTTATTTTAAAGAATCAGCACTGGTCTACTTGTGAATATTTCTTGATTAAGATTTGGTCTTTAGACTAACTTGGATGATATTTTACAACGCAGCTCCTGATAGACAGGGCAGTGATGCTGCTCAATGAGCCAAGACACACCTTTTGACTTATCCTCTCTTTCTGCTCACTGTCTCGGGTTTAATTCCAGCCTGTCCCCACCAGGGGAGCAAAAGGCACTATAAAGAAGAGGGATTTTGTTTCCGGGAATGCTGCCGTGGTATTGGGGAAGTGCTCCACTGGTGCCTGGCAAATTGGGAGGTTTATCCTCAATCTGACCATGAATTTAGAGGGCTAAAGCCGTTTCAATGCCAGGGATTATTTGTTTTAGAAATGGGAAAGGATGGCCCACCCTAGCATCAGGCCTTACGCCCATTCCAATATGGGCACAGCTGTGGTAGAAACTCCTAGGGAGAGCCACACAAGTTGCATTACCCTAGACTCCTCCGGATGCATAGTTTTCAGAAATGTCTGGATTTGATGTTTCCATGAGTTGTGGTCAAGCCCTGCATCTTCCAACATCACCAAAATGGGTCTATTTGTGAGACAACAATTTTGATTTCTCTGTGTTGTGTTTTGGGGCCTTTACTGCATACCCAGCCACGCAACTGGGGAACCTTTTTTATTGGAAGAAGTGTGAAAACACAGAATAGTAGAACATCTGTTGTTATCAATTTAATTTCTTACTTTTGTTCTCAATGTTTGGCTTCTTAATGTAAGCCACTGTACAATAACACATTTTGCTAAATGCTTTCTGAAACTCAATAGCATGGACAATGCCAAATTCATAGTTGTAAAAAATAACCACTATTCCTAAATTCAGTAACTTGAAGACAGTTAAAAACTGATAGGTTGCCTTGACACCCATTTTTCAGTCATAATGCTTCAGAAAGGAAAGCTGCGTGGTTGGAACACAATGAAAAATCATTATAAGCTGCAGCTCAATTGTTGGCTGTGGGACATCACATGTTTTAGGACAACCAACAAACATTGTATATCCCTGCGACCAGAACGGTCTGACAGAGGAAACAGTATATTACTCTTGCAAATCAGCCATCGGGCCAAAAAAAAGCAGTTGAAAAAAATGCCACCTATTCTTCTGTTTCCTACTTTTTTCATTATTTTTTCTGTCAACAATCAGGTTTTTTGGGAAAACACGAGCTACCTACCCAAACGATCCTGTGCTGAATTTCAAATTGTGTCTACTTTTTCAGAAATGTGTAGGTTTTGGGTTCATCCATGGGTTTCACACCTGTTTCCACTACAAACTGCAAGTAGGTACAAACCCCAAAAATTAGAAAACTCAACTACCACTAGGAAAAATGCAAAAACTGTGGTAGAAGCTGGTTTTTTTTTATGTCATTACCTGTTTAGGAAAGCTGGAAAATGGTGATCTTAGCACAGTCAACTTTTTTATAGAATCCATTTTTACACAATAGCACTTTCTTACACATCACTTTTCCCCATTTTTCTAAAATAAATCCAAAATGTTGTTATATTTTGGCTGTTTTCTTAGTTCTCTGCAAGGAAGTTCACAACCCTGGGTACCTTTAGAATACCCAAGATGCCTTTCCTGTCACAAGCACTAGGCCCATTAACACAAGCGTGGTGCCCTTTTTATCAGGAGACATGAGGGAATCATGGGTGGTAGGAAATATGTGGATTCCTGCAGATTTCAGACATTTCCTTTACAGAATTGTGAGGAAAATGTGTGTCTTTAGTTAATGTATGAGGTTTTGCTAGGGTCTGACTAAAACTCCTTCTGATCTCCATGCAAGTCACAGCACTCTGGACTTCCCCAGGTGTCTAGTTTTCAGAAATTTCTTGATCTGGTAGGTTTCCCTGCGTGGCGGCTGAGCTGAGGCCCAAATAGATAGCTAACCACATTGCCAAAAAAGGGTTGATTTAAGTGGAAAAAAATGAACTGTTGTGTTTGGGCTCTTTCCTGTTGCAGGCACAAGCCCATCCACACAAAGTGGGGTCCATATTTATCTGGAGACATTTGTAAATATAGAACAGTAGAACATTTGTTATTACCAATTAGATTTCTCTGCAGTCGTGGCTTCCAAGTGTAAGCCAGTGTGCAAAAAATACAATATCTTATAAAACAAACTCCAAGTCACTTGGTAGCAGGCGTAACCTCAGATACGTATTTCCACTGTTCCTAAACTCAGTATCATGAGTACATTTCTGAAATATATAGGTTTCCTTCATATCCATTTATCATCCCTATATTTTACCAAGTGAACTGCTGAATAGCTGGTAAACGATGAAAGATCATTGTAATTTTGCTCCAGCAACCACAAGGGGCTATCAGACGTAACAGTATACTTCTTTTGTAAATCAGCAATCATGACAAGAATTTACAGATGAAAACCGTTGTCACCAATGTCTATTTTTTCCGAACCATTTTCACTATATTTTATTTCAACAGTTAGATTCTCTGAAAAATTGTGTTGATGGTTGAGGGGAAAGGTTCACATTACTCAAGCAACAGCCACAAACCTTGTCAGAGTGAACCACAAAAAGGCAGTAAAAGAGCCAGGGTTTTACCTTCTGTCAATTGGCACAAAAGTAGTCAGGCTTAACTTAGAGGCAACCTTTGAAGTATTTATGCATCAGTTAAACATCCATAAAGTGAAAATACAGTACAAGACAAACCCCAGTCTAATTTAGAAAAATGCAGTACATTTTAATATATAATTTGGCAGCAAAATGGCAACAATCCAATCAGAAAAACTGGAATTATCAATTTGTGAATTTTAAAGTGAAAAATAGCACCTAAAAACAAAGTCTAAAGTTGTGTCCTACCTCGATGAAGCGCGGTACAGTTACACAATGTCGATTGGGCCCGGTCTTCATTTCAAGCCTTTGAAGACATTTTGTATGTCTGAGAAGGTAAAGTTCAGCAGGGCTAGGCAGCTGGTTGTGTCTGAGGAGGAGGTGTCAGTGTTGGGAAGCCACTGGACAGAGTCACAGTGAAGATTTCTATGTTTGGACTTAATCTTTTTTTATGGGAATCGACAATCTCCAGTAGTACAAAGCTGTAGGCTACAGCTGATAAGGGCTGCATGAGGCCAAATGCCCCTTCTGTGAGGAGCCGCTGAACAAGATTTGCTACTGTGGAGAAGAACATAGTGGACCTACCATAAAGTCAGGACAGATGGCCATGCACTTTGTGCATCTTGACAAGCAGGTAGGTCGAGGTCTCCTCTGGGGTCTCAGGGCACTTTTTCAGTGAAAATGTCTGAAGTCCCAAGTGTTGGATTTGGGCTATCTGGGCAATTTAGCATCACTTTCAGTGTTCAGGACTACAGGAGCATCACTTGGAGAGTCAAGACTCACTCAGACTGAGTCCAGGTGTGGGTTGAAGATGCACGGAGCCTGTCCCTGAGGCTCTGCCCTCTGCCAACTAGCCCTAGCCCTTCGAGTCACTCTGGTAGTCCTGGGTCCAAGCTGAAAATCAGGTCTTAAGCAGCAGGGCATGCCACAGAGGGCCCAGGGCAGGCTTTCCACAGCAGGGCAGTCCACTTGGTGCAGCTGGGCAGTCCTCTGAAGTACAAAACAGGACCCGGGCAGCAAGACAGTCCTCTGAGAGTCCTTAACACATCCAGAAGTGAACTGAAGGTTTGAGGGTCCTAATTTAATATCTGGTACAAGCATTGGAGTGGAAGAAACTTCTAGAGGGTTTCCCCTGCAAATTTGGTTGGAATTTCCTTTTCTCCCTTGCCTGGTCCAACCTTTTAAATACAATGTACCCTGCCCTAAGAATGCTATAGGCCTACCCTAGGGGTGACTTACATGTATTAAAAAGGGAGGTGTAGACCTGGCAGAGGGATAATTTTGCCAGGTCGTATTGGCAGTTTAAAACTACTCACAGGCTGCAATGGCAGACCTGAGACATGTTTTTAGGGGCTACTCAAGTGGGTGGCACAAAAAGTACTGCAGGCCCACTGGCAGCATTTTAATTTACCTGCCCGGGGTATATGGTATACCACTCTACTAGGGGCGCATAAGTAAATTAAGTAGGCCAATCCGATGTAAGCCAAGCCTATTTACCAAATTTTAGAGAATGAGCACAAGCACTTTAATAGTGGTTAGCATTTTTAAAGTCAGAGAGTACTAAGCAAGTGCTAAAGTGCTAAAGTGAGTTCAGCAAAACAGTAAGATAGAAAGGAAAATGTTTGGGGGAAGATCACCTGAGGCCTGATAAGTCTAACTGTTTCTCTGGGAAAACATTGAGGGATCTACACTAATGACCACTTGCTGAATTAAAAGTGTTGGCATAGTTTTCTGGGATCACCTATGGCTTTCTATCATAAACTGCAAGTAGGCTGAAACCACAAAAATTAGGACAAATTGGCTACTTCTTAGAAAAAAAAAAAAAAAACTGTGATTTTTGGTACAACTCTGCTCGTTCCTGAAAGCTCAGAAGATGATGATCATGGTACAACAAATAGTTTGTTGAAGCCATTTTTTGAAAAACACATACACTTTCTCAAATTTTCCCCCGAAAACAATTTTTGCTTTAATACTAAGACTATCTTGATTTTTGTGTTATTCAGATCGAGGATATTAACATTCATCAAAATGCTAGTAAATATAAAAACAACGGACTAATTAACCAATTTTTTATTATTTAATACCATACAGTGTTCTGATGTCCTCTCATTGTGGCTCGCGTAGTGTAAAACCTGAAATGAATAAATAAATAATTAGAAAAATAAATACACCAGGAGCCATTCTTCAAGAGGATGGAAGAAATACCAATACCTCTAGAAATGAGAACACCCTCAAACTACCTGTATGTAAAGCCTATGTAATTTTGACACTCAGTTTCCCAGGGCCATGCGTCAGCAGCTTAATAAGTGCACGTTTAAAAAAAAATTGTGATACATGTAAATACTGAACTTAAAATGAAATAAACAGGACTACAAACTTGAGATCTTTGGGCTAAACAGCCGATACATAGGGTCCTTTCTTGTCAGTAAAGATATATCTGCAAGATCAATATTCTTAGAAATTACATACATGTTAACCAAGTGCGCAAGTCTTTAGCATTTTTGTATATTTAGACCCAATCATACTTTTAAGTTCCAGCTCTAATTCACCTTTAACTAAAGCATTAAACATACAAAATGTTTGATAACATAAAACTTACATGCAGTATATGCTAGGGTATCATGGAAGTATCTGGAGTTATATAGAAAAAAACTATCATACAAAAATAATTAGGATTTGTGGCTGAAAATTCAATTTAAACATATAAATTCAAGTTTCGGGGGACTTGAATTCAGTGAACTCAGGTGAGGAGACGAAATAAACAAAGGAAGCATGAATGAGGGAGGTTCAGTTTAAGATAGAGAGAATTACACTATTTATGGCAAACAGTAAAAAGAGAGGAGCTGGATGGATTTGATGGAAGAAAACGTTTGCATCCAACGAGATAAGTAGACTAAATGTACAGGTGTGTTAAAGACGGTAAATATGGGTTGGGCTAGAAATGAACTATTTAAACATCTCTCTAACAGTGATAGTGGAGGAATTTCTTATCAGAATGACCTTAAGGAGGAATTCTGTGGCCCCACGGACCAGGGCCATTAAGGGTTTGGCAAAGTGGATATTATGCTCAGGCTCCACTCTTCCCAGGGCCCCACACTCCTTCAGCAAAATCTATTTCCAGATTTATCAATTAAAGGAATACTGCTGCCTTCATTATTCTGGAGGCAGCTCACATTGCCATTCCACTAGATTGTGCTAGATGACATGCCCCGGGCTACATTTACTGCACCTGACAAAAACATAAGAAGCATCCAGAGGGTGCTGCAAGTGCCTTGCAAAAATGTCTGTTAAAACTGCCCTACCCACTGTCTGCTTCTCTTGAATCTGGCAATGACGATTGTGAAAGGGAAAGCTAACCCACAGGGACAGTTTGACTTTTGGAAATAAACATCCACTCATAGTCCATATCTGATCAATGGTTGGTGACTACAATTGCAGATACAAAGCATTGGCACCTATGTATGTAAGTATGTATGTGGTATATATGTAGCACAGAACTACCCAAAAAGCAGCAAAGCGATCACTGTAAAGGATTAAAGGCAAAGATACAATCAACATGTGATTGGAGGTTGATAGTTTCTATGAAAATAGACTGTCACTGCACCATGACGTAATGTTGCTTAAATAGGTGCGTCTTCAGCTCTTTCGAATTCTGCAAGATAACTCGTCAATCATTAGTCCCTGTAATTTGTCAGTCAATTTAAGTGCCCTCACCCAACGTCAGATTAGCATCAGCATATTGGGCTTCATGCAAAACAATTTAGAACACAAATTTAGGAAAACATCTAGCTATGGATCTATCAAAACAGTGCATTCGGTACCTAGAAAGAAAAGGCATAAAATACATAAAAGTCACATATCTACCCTTCCATGGCATGGGTCAGCAAGCAGAATCAGTCTTCGTCCTCGGGTCATCAATCGATCAGCAAAGTATCATGCTATCAGTAAGAGAGTATGAGCCCAGTGACAGATTGAATATCATATATCTTCTCTAAAGTCTCTTCTCTCAAGTCTCTACTATCAAAATCTGAATAAGATCTGAAGTATTTTACCTCTGTTGCATTGTTATATCAAACTCACCTAAACTCTCCCCTAATTCCCTATTGACCAGTTAATCATACGTTTATACTCTACCCAATAATATTTCTATACCAAATCTATGAAGTCTAATATTTCACTCTTCACATGAAGTTGATTGGTTTACTTTACGATGTTCTCATCGTCGGGCTCGTCAGGTAACAATATTGTTGCATCTTCAGCTCCAGTCAGTGTCTTCATTGTTCTCGTCCTGGGAAAGTACATCTCACACACATTACACATAAGTTGACACTAGCAGGAACATCATCTCCTGTTAGTCGGTTCTCACGGAAAGCTTCTGTTAAGCACTTTTAAAAAGACAATGGACATTTCACAGTTTAATTCACTCGGTCAGCATTTTTATTAAACGCTAAGAAATACAGCTTCTGCATGAGGCCTGGCAAGACTAGGCCAAGACACTCGCTAAGTTAAGGCCTACAATTAATAATGCTAGAGCACACTTCATAACCCTTAATATGACATATTACTACATTAGTCTAATACATTTTCAATATTTCATAAGTATTAATCATCAATTAGTACATTTTGTGAACACTGATGACCATTCTTTGAGCTCACATTTTCAAACGTGTGCATTATTTTTCTACGTTATTCATTTTCTACATAATTCATTATTCAAATTACATAAACACTCATTAATACAGTTCTAATCACAACACCTGCGCTAGCACATGCAACAAAAAAGGTTCACCAAGAGTAGAACTTTTAAGACACTAGTACGTCCCTGTGACTACTAGTCCCTACGTATAGTAGGGTTTCACCAATAATTTCCATAATTCTCAAAACATTTGCTGTCATTTGAAATGTTGATTGCTCACTATAAACCAGCTTTGATATATATCTTTATCCCAAAGAAAATGAGCATAAGCCATTAGAGTAGCTAGAGTGTATATGCAAATATCTAGGTTGAAACCACACCCCTTAAGGTTTGTGGTTGACATTTCAAGCACTTGTATTGACTTGAGAAGGATCTCTATTCACTAATTGTGGAACTGCAGGTTTAGGAAAAAATAATTCTGCTCTTTACTGGTCGTTGATCTCATCATACCCCAGGACTTGTCTCAACACCTCTCCTCCCCCATTAACTAGCAAAGTGTGCTCATGTCTTCCTATTAACTCCCACTACAAGGGGATTTAGTACACATGTCTACTCTCCTCCATGAACATGGTGCAAGAATGTAGCACACCAGGGTCATCTCCTCCTCTGGGAACCTGGGCTCATGAAGATAACATGTGCCAGCAGAGCTCCTTTCCTTCTGCCAATAACTGGTGCTACAAGCAACATGCAAGCAGGCCTGAGACAGTGAAGAGCAGTAAGAGTCCATGATCAAAGAGAACCACCTCTAATACGTACCAATAATTACTTATATAAAGGCGCTTGCAAATACCAGTGAATGGCAGTTCCTGCAAATAGTAAGGGCCATCAAGAAATGTATTGAAATTTGTAATTTTGACTTGTTATAACAAACCTATTTTGGCAAATTATTTTCCCATTTGAAAGAGAAGCATAAATCATTAAAATAACAAAAGTGCGTATGCTCATTTATGTGTTAAAGGCACACTCCCTCAGTTCTGGTACCAACTAGTAAGAATTAAAATGCTTTTCTATTTAACTTAAGAAGGACACCTAGTAACAACTAGTGGTACAGCAACTTCATGAAAGATTTTCAATGCTTTTTCATTTGACTTGCGAGGGACATCTAGTGACAACTAATAGAACTACAGCTTCATGTAAGACTTTCCATGCTTTTGCATTTCACTTGAGATGAAGTACTGGGTTTTTCAGAACCCAGCGGTGCCAGGGAACCCACCCTAAGACTTCGAGCCCTTCCTGTTTCAGACTACAGAAACACAGAGTCTTCTTGGTGAAGTCAAAGATCTTGTTTATTGGCTGCAGCCAGTAACAGGTATCCTAGAAGTACAACACGGTGTACTGTATATTCTCAGGAGACTGCTCCCTTTGCAAAGCTAACCTTCTCTTTTATACAAAATATTATGCTTTGGGCAAACATTCCTTATTTTACAGTTGACAATTCACATATTTTCACTACAAAGAAATAGCAGGTTTATGATGACAAGCCCATATTTCAGTTTGTCCAGCCCTCAATCAATTACCCGGCAAGGCTTAGTACTTTCATCAGATATCGACGGACCCCCAATATAAACGGGCACCTCCTCCTTGTAAAGCAAGTCATAAAGAAAAAAAGAGAGACAGGTGTGTGTAAGATTAGGCATTGTTTGTGTGTGATGAAAGGTTTTATGATGTGTTGTGCCTTGATACTAATCTCATTCGGCCACTGGGAAAGAAACTGGCTGAACAGGTTTGGCTTCAGGCAGTGGAGTCAGCTTGCCCAGGTCACAGAGGAGTCAGCAAAGATGTACGTGTCCTTCAGACTCGTTTTCAGCATTAGACATTGGCCTCTGTGAGGGCAATCACAAAATGGCTGTCGTTTAAATGGAACACGAGAGTTCAGGATGGAAACTCTGATATTCGGGTGATTTCGTTACCCGAATATGAATACAATGCTTGTGCATACTTTTCTAATCATTCTCGGTCTGCTGATACCAAAATCGTTGTGATACGACGATGTTTATAACACGGGTCCAGAATTTTCAGTACCACAGACCCTCCTTTTGCCCTTACATAGGCAATAACCTATACTCACGCTAATCTGAGTCCAGGTCTATATTCATAAAGTCGTTGAGATGTTGCTGTAGCATCATCCTATTACTTAGCTCGTCCCTTGATACAGGTTTCCTTACACACAATGTAGCACAGAGGCCGCATATTGCAGGAGCACACTGTACACACAGACAGGACAGGAAAAGAATGGCTAAGATCATCCCAATGACTACCAGAGTCTTCCATCCCCAGGTGGATATCAGCTCCCAGAACCACCCCATCAATGACCAATCTCCTTTATCCACGTGAATAGACTCAGAGATCTTATGCAGTTTGAAAATGGCCTGGTAGACTGTCAGAGCGTTATCTGGGATGAAAACACAGCAACTTGATTGGATCACTTTACATACCACACCTCGGTCTGCAAGTAGGACATCTAATGCGACCCTGTTCTGAAGAGTCATAAGGCGATCCGACTGGAGCTCAGCAGTCAAATTACTAAGGGCACCGGCGGTTTCAACTACCGTGAATTCAACCACCTTTGTCAATTGCCTTATGTTCCTGCTGTTAACCATAGGGCCCCAAAACGGCAGAAAACCCTTTGCGAAATCTCCAAATTCTTGTCCTGTAGTGTCTTCTTTACTTATGACACCTCGAACTATCCTTGTCTTATGGTAATCTGCCGCGGCCGTGTAGGTGGGAGGTAACAGGAACGAAACAAAACATGTGCCTGAGAAGTCAGGAGGCAACCATGTATAGGCTCTATTATGGCAGATGAAATAGGTACCCTTAGCTGCTAAGAACGAAGGAGAAGTCTGAGACGCAAAAACATATGTTTCAGTGCAGATACTTTTCCCTAACTGAGCTCTGGGATTCTTGCCATTACCTTGCAGACATAGGTGACCCTGATGGGGTACAATCCAAATCGGGGAGGATCTCTTTGCTCGCTGGTTTCCACTCAGAGTAACTCCATATCCTGTTATGTTCCATCCAATATATGCTAGTGTCTCATCTCTCGGGATAGTCTCATAGGAAATATCTTCCCTAATCATATCTACTATACCCTTAGCTAGAGCACTATTCTTAGGATTATCTTTCACAGAACGTAGGGGGTTGGCTTCATACGCGTATATGAACACCGTTCTATATGCCCACACAGAACCATTATGGCTGAAAGATAGGACCAGATAAGGGATACCTTTATCAGTAGTATGGGGCATAAGACCACACACCCAACAGTTAGTTGTGTTCACTACTAATTGGTGTTGGTGTAGAAGCTGAATGAATGAATTGTTGGCAAACTCTAATCTTCTGGCAGACTCGTGTTCAGGCAGGGGGTGAAAAGAATGTGAGGAAACAGTAGAAGGAGGTATGGGCTGAGTAATGGGTGCAAATGTCACTTGAAAAGAGAATAAAACATATCCTATTAAAAACGTCATTACACTAAGCAACATGAAAATACATAATATCAAAAATTGTTTCTTTGTCATTATTATACCCATTGTGGCTTTAAAGTCCATCTGTCTGGCAGGTCTCTCATTCTTGAAAAACTCCATCCTCTCTAATTGCTGCTCGTGGTGGTAGGGTGTTCTATGCTAGGGAATGCTTCTGTCAGTCCAGGGAAACTCCCTTAGACCGACCAGAACTGTCGACCTAACGTCTTCAGCTGCACTCCAAAGACTTGGGCAACCACGACCCTACAGCTGAACCCGGATGGCGGTTCGAAAAGATAAAAACAAAAATAAGAAAGTTTCTCAGATGAGAGAGCCGCACTTTAAAAAAAATAGCAAAGGAACGGGAAAAAAATTATTTGTCCTTAGTTCTTGGTCTCAAATTATAACGGCTTCTTCCAGGTACTGTCTGGTTCTGGAACAAAAGTTCAGGCTCTGTAGTGTTCAATCGAATTGACAGTGGCACAGCTTCTTGCAAATTATTGTCACTTTCTCGTTCAGAAATTGTTCCTTTTACACGTGCATCGCTAAATGGCAAAAGACGAGGCACAGTCTCAGTTTCAGAGTCAGCGATCCCCTCCTGGACCCACCGGTCATACGGTAAAGGAAAAGGGACCTTCTTGCAGTGTACGCCGTGGATCCAGTTCTTTTTCCTTTCCACTCGAACAGCTGATCTTGTTGAGAGAAGGACGAGGTAAGGGCATGTCCAACGGGGCTGGTCATTCTTTGTCCGCTGGAAGTTCTTGACCAGTACCCATGATCCAGGATCGATAAGATGTCCTGGAGCTTCAGAGACCTGAGGCAGAGTATTGTGAACCTGTTGGTGTAGAACACGCAATTTAGCCGTCAATTCATACAAATAATCAAGCAGTACAGGGTGTTCGATCTCACTGAATTTTGTTGGTCTTGGCACTCCCCATATGTTGGCCGGGCGGCCAAACACGATTTCATAGGGACTAAGTCCCACTCGCGAATGCACACTGTTAATAGGAGTGCTAGAGGCAGAGCGTCAGGCCATTTAAGACCAGAGCTCGCTTGTATCTTTGCCAACTTCAGTTTTAGCGTGCCATTATAGCACTCTACTAGTCCAGCTGATTGGGGGTGATTTGCAGCGTGGAATTTTTGCTGGATACCTAGCCCTTCACATACTTTTTTCATCACTCGACCCACAAATTCACTCCCATTATCACTCCAGACCATTCTCGGCATTCCAAACCTACGGAAGAATTCTTTGAGAAGGGCTTTAGCTGTGGATAAGGCAGTGTTGTCTTTTAAGGGATATGCTTCTACCCATCTTGAAAAGGCACAAACAACAACGAGTACGTATTTCAGATTGTTGCACCTTTCCATGTGGATGAAATCTAGCTGCAAAACCTCAAACGGATACGTTGGAGGCGCAAAATGACCAGCTGGAGTTGGGGTTCCCCTACCAGGATTGTATTTCAGACACACCATGCAATTCTTGGCCACATTCTCTGCACATTTAGGAATTCCAGCATTTTGCCATACTGGAGCCAACAACTTACAAATCCCTTTCACACTGATATGGGCCATTCCATGAGCCATTGTCACCACTGCAAGCACATACGCATCGGGTAACAACCATCGCTGATGTTCTGACAAGTCAACCCAACAACCATTTTCATCCAATTTACCCGTACTCTCTTTCCACACACTCAATTCTTTCTCTGAAGCTTCAGCTTGAATAGACTTCACACCCTCTATCGTATCTTCACATATTCCAACGTCACTAACCCATCTTGCGGGGCCTGCAACATACATTCGATTCATCACATCTTTTGCTGTTTCTTTTGCGATTTCGTCAGCAAATGCATTGCCACGACCGACATCATCAGTAACCTTCTTGTGTGCACTGCATTTCACAATCGCAACTTGTAATGGCAAGGTCAGTGACTCAAGAAGCTCATTCACCAACTGACCATGCTGAATTTTAGTTCCATGCGAAGTCAGGAACCCACGTTCTTTCCACAATCGTCCAAAACTATGGGCCACACCAAACTCATACTGGCTGTCGGTATATATGGTCACTTTCATTCCTTTCGATAACACACACGCTCTCGTAAGTGCAATCAGCTCTGCTGCTTGAGCTGAATTATGTGGTATACGTGCAGCTTCAACAATCGTATGCAAAGTTGTGACAGCATATGCTGCAGTCGTAATACCATTCGGAAGCTTGAAGCATGAACCATCCACCCATAAGGTACCTTCACACTTTACAAGAGGAGTATCTTTAAGATCTACTCTCCCTTTCGTTTCTTCTTCTGTCCTAAGAAAACAATCATGTTGTTCAACATCATCTGTTTCTACTGAAATTGGCAATAACGTGGCTGGATTCAACGTATTGCACCTCTTTATGTGCACATGACTCGCTAACAGTGTCAACTCATAGCCTGACAATCGAGCACTAGTTAAATGCTGTGTCTTGGTCCTGTTTAACAACGTGTCCACTGCATGTGGAACCATCACAATCAACATATTATTCATCACTAACCCAGCAGACTGTCGAATAGAAACAGCTGCTGCCGCTGTGGCTCTCAAGCAACTCAGCAATGCTTTAGCTACCGGATCCAAAGTCGACTAAAAATATGCGCATGGGCGCTGCTTGTCTCCAAAAGACTGTGTCAGCACTGACAATGCACAACCCTCTTTCTCATGGACATACAGTGTAAAGGGCTTACTGTAGTCGGGGGTACCCAACACAGGAGCCGAACACAATGCATTACGCAATTCGGAAAAACTTTTCTGACAACTTCAGACCACGGAACGGGGTTTGGTGTATCTTTATAGGTCAATGCTACCAAATGTTTGGCCAGCAAAGAAAAATTCGGTATCCATTGTCTGCAGTATGATGTAATGCCCAAGAAAGCACGTACTTCTCTCTGTGTCCTTGGCACACTCAATTTTGCAATTGCCTGAATTCTTTCTGAGGTCAGTTTCCTTCCCTCCTTCGATAAGAGATGACCTAAGTAGGTCACTTCTTGTCGACAATATTGCAGTTTTGAAAGGGACACTTTGTGATGTAAATCAGGCAAATGACGCAACAACAACAAGGTGGCTTCTTTACAAATCTCTTCAGTATCTGTAGCGACTAGCAAATCATCAATGTACTGAATAAGGGTAGCGCCGTCAGGTAAAACAATTGCATCAAGCTGTGTTTTTAAAGCCTGACTATATATTGATGGACTTTCACAGTAGCCTTGAGGAGCGCGTTTGAAGCGGAAACTTCGGCCTCCTAAACTGAAGCCAAAAATATCCCTGCTCTCCTCTGCAATCGGGATGCTGAAGAAAGCATTCTTTAAGTCAATCACCGAGAACCAGGTGGCGGAAGCTGGAATCATAGTCAATATGGCAGTGATATCAGGAACAACTGGAAACTGTGGCACAACTATTTTATTTACCTCTCTAAGGTCAATCACGAGCCTGTAAACAGGTGGCTTAGAGGGGTCAGTACGTTTCAAAACAGGCAGAACAGGACTATTACAAACGTTGCCTCTTGTCTCTTCAATTACATCTTTTTCAAATAAATTATAAATGATCGCTAGCAACGCCTTTTCACCTTCACTAGAGATCTTGTATTGTTGAATGTGTGGTAATGTAACATTGGCTTTCAATGTCACAACATAAGGCGGTATTTCCAACAGACCCACATCATTAGGACCAGTAGCCCAAATGGTATCAGGAAGAAACGACAATTCGGTCGGAAGTTTATCCTTCGACAAATACATTGGAGAGACCATTTTCCTACCCAGTGTAAGTTGTACTCCCGAAGGAGAACAATATAATGTCGCATACAATCTTTTCAACAAATCCAATCCTAACAAGTTTTCACCACAACCTGTCGTCAGAATAAGGGGTGCTTCCAATTCATAAGGTCCAACAGAAAGGGACATAGGACTAGAAATCGGGTTCCTAACCGGGGCGCCAGAAAAACCTACTGAAACATTCATCTCGCCAGACAAAGGTGCGCCAGGGAGTTTTGAGTGCATAATAGAACTCTTTGTAGCACCAGTATCCAACAGAAAAGGCTCCGACACACCTGATGTAATCACCTTAACATAGGGTCCACTCTGATCCACTGGAACTAAAAAAACTCCCTCCCTTCGGCTATGGCTGTCCTAGCAATTATTACCTTCCAAGTTCTCATCTTCTGCATAGTAGTCGTCAGCATAGTACTGAGCCATCCTACCAGACGCATTATGTTGCTGGTCAAAACTATTCATTGAGTTTTGAGACGGAAAGGAACGCGTGTTCTGGGGGAAACTTCCACGTCCTCTACCTCTAGGGGCTTGTTGAACACCTCGACCTCTTGCGCCAGAAGAACCATTCGTACGCTGTAACAAAATAGGACAACTATACTTGAAATGACCCTCTTCTTTACAATATGAACACTGATTGGGACCTACAGGAACACGTGGTTGAGAAAACTCGAACCTTTGCGAGTTTCTCTGGAACTGTTGAGGTTGCTGATAGTTACTCTGACCACCACGTGGCGGATACGCCTGTTGTAAAAGAACCTTCGTCTTTAATTCTTTAGTTTTCTTGTCTGCTCTATCCTTCTCATCTTTATCCCTATTTTCGTAGTACTGTGCAGTAGCCAATATTTGTGCTGAAGAGGAAACGGCCCAAGAACTCTCTGAATCCTTCAATTTCTTACACAGCTCGGCAAGCAAGTTGTGCACAAACTTGTCAACGGACAACCGTTGACCACCTTCTGTACTCATATCTTGACCACTGTGGTCGATAAACGTTTCCTCAAACCTGGTGAAGAAATCAGACACTGTTTCATCTTTCTTCTGCTTACACGCAGACAATTTATCCCAATTCACACGCATCACAGGCATTAAAGTCTTCATGTAAGTAATGATCCTAGCAGGCAGTTCTGCTACAAAAGGCTCAGGCTTGGCACCACCAACTTGTCTATCATTTGCAGCACTAATATTAGCCCATGAGTCACCTAACTCTTGTGCATGATCTGTATGGTGAATCAATCCCCACAAAGGCTGTGGAACAACATTCCCAAATAACATGTCTATGTCGGCTAAATTCATAATGCATGAGTCTGCAGTCTGTGATAATTCCTTATAATACCCTGCAGGGTTTTTACGGGGATCAGGCAAAGTCTGCTTAAGGGTTAAATCTTCAGCTCGCTTCCACGGAACATGTACCCAAACACGCTGAAAATGAGCTGGGACAGCATCAATGTGATTAGCATCATCAGCCTCAACAGCGTCCTTCCATACCGGAGGGACTTCTCTCATTGGGTACTGTTGCACCTTTTTTTCAACAGAAGAGTCATGTTGGAACAATGACTGAGAAGGATCCTTATTCCTAAAGGACAACAACGTCGCAACTGCTGTCTCGACATCGGGACCCACAATCGTGCCCTTTGCAAACTCAAACCGTACACGGCACAAATCAGGCGTATTTGTTTCTAAATCATTATCTTCCAATTCCTCACAAAGGAATGTACACATTTTCTCAAAAACGTATCTTTGTTTTGGTGCTCCCCATTGACGGAAGACATCCATAACAGACTCTACATCGTATCTTAAAGGGTAAACAACCCATTTACGCTCCATACAGTCCAACATTTCTCTCTCTTGAGAATTAGGCAGTTGACTACGCGACTGCTTACGCTCCGAATCTGGGGTCACACCAGACGAACCAAAGAGAGGAAATATAAGGCTGGCAACAGTATCTGTCACTCTCTGTCGGACAGAAGGAGAAGTTGATGAAAGAACAGGAGGAAAAACAGAGGGAGGCAAGGCAGACGCAGAAGCAGACGCAGAGGCAGTATCAGGAAGAACACCAGAGGAGGCAGTCGATGTAGTACATAAATTTGCAGGAGGTACAGATGGAGCAGGTAGCGAAGTCGGCGGCCCTTGAAGGGGCTGCGCCATAATAGTAGGAGCCAACTGAAAAGGAGCTGGTGGCTGTGGAAGAACCTGAGGCACAATAACCGGAGGTTGCATAGCTAAAAGTTGCGGAGGTGCTGTAGCATTCTGTGCATAAGGGGGTGGCAAACTCAACAAGTGTGACATTAAAGGATCTTTCTCAAGTTCTTTTGCTGCATCTTGCTGAAGAAGCAGAAGAACTGGATAACATTTATCGGTCACCATTTTACGTTGCCTGTGCAACTGCTCATTCATCTGTTCTTCTTCATCATCTTTAAACTGCATAGCAGCTTGCATTATCGAGATACCCTCTTCCCTCTTATTTCTCTTTGCTAATTTAATTTCCTTCTGTTTGGCTTCCTTACGCCATAGGCGGAAAGAGTCAAACATTGCCGGCCGGGCTTTCTTCTTAAAAAGTTTAACCTCCAGATTATCCAGAATCTCTGTGTCAAAACTACCATATTGGGGCCATTTTAAAACACCATCTTTCCTGGTGTATCGGATCCATACTTCATTATATGTGAGGGGGCCTATGCCATGTTTCACATATAGTTCATAGGTTGGAGTTCCAATCGTAGGAACCAGACACGAGTCCTCCAATCGGGAATCCCTATTATAACCCAGACAAAACAAATTTCCATATCTGCTAAGACCAGGCATCTTCGCTCTCTAGTCTAGCTTCAAACTTCAAAGGATTATCGAATACGATAGTCTCGTGAATACACGAATCCCTCGGCTTTGGTACTTGCAAGTTCCAAATCAAAGATCCCAAGGGGATACCAAACTAAGAACCAAACTAAGGACTGGGAGACGCTCCACTTATACTTAACTGAGGTATCGATGACGTCACCAGAAGACTCGTTTTATCGTTTCGCTCTACCAAATCATCAAGGGTCCAAAACAGGGCGATAGTCAGGGCAGCAGTCCTTCGTAGCCGTCGGAAAGCGGGGAACCTCGCAGCAAAGACTTTCGGACCACGTCGACATACAGGGGTCGATGAAGTGGCGGCCTTCCTCCAGAATTTTCACACGAAGCTCCTCACGAACCTCTGGCTTGGACTGGTACCGCTGAAATCGCCCCACGTTGGGCGCCAACTGGAATACTGGGTTTTTCAGAACCCAGCGGTGCCAGGGAACACACCCTAAGACTTCGAGTCCTTCCTGTTTCAGACTACAGAAACACAGAGTCTTCTTGGTGAAGTCAAAGATCTTGTTTATTGGCTGCAGCCAGTAACAGGTATCCTAGAAGTACAACACGGTGTATATTCTCAGGAGACTGCTCCCTTTGCAAAGCTAACCTTCTCTTTTATACAAAATATTATGCTTTGGGCAAACATTCCTTATTTTACAGTTGACCATTCACATATTTTCACTACAAAGAAATAGCAGGTTTATGATGACAAGCCCTATTTCAGTTTGTCCAGCCCTCAATCAATTACCCGGCAAGGCTTAGTACTTTCATCAGATATCGACGGACCCCCAATATAAACGGGCACCTCCTCCTTGTAAAGCAAGTCATAAAGAAAGAAAGAGAGACAGGTGTGTGTAAGATTAGGCATGGTTTGTGTGTGATGAAAGGTTTTATGATGTGTTGTGCCTTGATACTAATCTCATTCGGCCACTGGGAAAGAAACTGGCTGAACAGGTTTGGCTTCAGGCAGTGGAGTCAGCTTGCCCAGGTCACAGAGGAGTCAGCAAAGATGTACGTGTCCTTCAGACTCGTTTTCAGCATTAGACATTGGCCTATGTGAGGGCAATCACAAAATGGCTGTCGTTTAAATAGAACACGAGGGTTCAAGACGGAAACTCTGATATTCGGGTGATTTTGTTACCCGAATATGAATACAATGCTTGTGCATACTATTCTAATCATTCTCGGTCTGCTGATACCAAAATCGTTGTGATACGACGATGTTTATAACACGGGTCCAGAATTTTCAGTACCACAGAGAGGTACACCTTGCAACAGCTATTAGAAATGCAACATTATGTACGAATTTCAATGCTTTTGCTTTTGACTTAGGAGGAATACCCAGGAACGACTAGTGGTACTGAAGCTTCATAAAGGAATTTCAATGCTTTTTGCATTTGACTTGTGAGGGCCACCTAGTAATGATTAGTGGAAATGCAGCTTCAAATAAGAAAAGTTATGTCTTTGCATTTGACTTTAAGGGACCTCTGTTACTGACTTGTGAAATTGCAGCTTCAAGAAAGAATTTTGAATATTTTGTATCTGACTTGAGAAGGGCATCTAGTAATGCATTTAGGAACTGCAGCTCTGTAAAAATTTTGAAAACTTTGCATCTGACTCAAGAGTGACCTCTAGTAGTGGCTTGAGATATTGAAGGTTCATGAAAGAATTTCAATGTTTTTGCATCTGATTTAATATAAGGAATTGGGATTACTGGCAAACATGTGTAATGTGACTGAAAAGCCAGTTTGCTAAGAATAAGATTGAACGCATTTAAATTTATTAGTGACTTCTAGGCCATGAATTACTAACATTTTGCATCACTGTTGCACCATACTTTTGGCGCAGCAACAATGCAAAATGTTGACCTGGATTTATAAAGATAAGTTAATTTCGATTTCCGTTGCTTTACGTCATATTTTCCCCAAATAGTGACGCAAGGCAGTGTATCTCACTGCCCTGCTTTATCTTGCATTTGAAAGGAGTTACATGAGTGGAGCATGGACATTCCCATTCATCCACTTTTTAAGTGAGATTTTAAATTAGATTTGGTAGGGTCAGTAATGGACACAAATGGTCCACTTATCTGAAGCTGGAGTAACAAGGAGAAATTTGTTTATTTCTCCACATTACTTTCTCTTTGATTGTGTACTGCATCCTGCAGCATGCATATAAAGGTATCCCATCCTGCACAAAAAACGATCCTGACCATAAAGCAGGCACCATTGCACGATAGAGCAAGGTTTCCTATGTTGGTGGTAGGCTGCCACAATTGTGCCAGGACAATGAAAGAGCCGAAGTGCTCCACATCTTAGTAAATATGACACATTTCTGCTCTCTCCCTTTCATCTAATGCAGCAAGTTCCCTTGCTGTATTGCCTAAATTATAAATTAGGGGTCATCTACTTTATACTTGAAAGCGGACAGCCTCTTTTACAAAATATATCATAACAATGTATGAGAATGTTTAGTCAACCATCTTTAACCATTAATTCACTCAGTTATTCAAGCAATTCCCACTCCCAACATAGCCTATATCACACAGTGGAAAGCTTTAATATTCATCATTCCACACCCAACTAAACAGTCAGGAACTGTTATAAGAAAGCCCTTGTTTTTACCAAAGAATACTAGTTCCTACATATGGTATGGTGCCATTACTCACTTCACAATAAATAAATAATTTTTCCATCTGTAATTCTGAATCATTATTACAAACTGGCTTAGGAAAAATAATCACACCATATTAGAATAGCAAAGGCGTGTGTGCAAATGTATATGTTTAAGCCCCACCCCCAGCTTGGTGAAGGTCATTTGAAGCAGTTGCATCTAACTTAAGAGGGGCCTTTAGGAATGACCTGTGGAACTGCAGCTTTATGAAAGAATCCCCTTGTTTTGGCATTTAACTGGAAGTGGACCTCTTATAACAACTTGTGCAACTGCTGTTTAATGAAATAATGTCTGTGTTTTTGAATTTGACTTGAGAGGGACCTCTATTAATAACTTGTGGAATTGAAATGATATGGAAGAATTTTGTTTCTGACTTGAGAGGAACATGCATTACAGCCTGCACATTGCTTACTAGTGGTTGGCTTTATGGTCAGTCTCATTTGCTTGTTTCTTATCCAAAGGCTTTCCTTTTCTTGTACCATATTGTGTTTATCCCTCCCATCGAACATAGTTTCTTTACCCTCCTTTGAATTTGCATGTTTGTATTCTTCCACTGCTCACTTTTAGGGAACTATCTTTTTCTTTTTGCTTAAGCCCTCCATGAGAGTACATGGGTTTTCCAGCTTCCTCCCTCATGTGCTTCTCCACCTACAAATTCCGGCCTTGTGCTCTGTGTTGCTATCTACCTCGAGTTGCATGCTCTTTCTCATGTGCTTCTGCCCCACCAAACCCCTCCCTTGTGCTCTGTGTTGCTTTCTTGCTTATGTGCTTCTCTCACCGGTTCGCTCTCCCTCGTTCCACCCTCTCCTCCTTTGACACCGGACACCTACCATTTTTTTTTTTTTAAACATTTTTTTTTAAATAATTATTTTCATTACATTTTATTGCAGAGGAAAATCAGACCGCAAATTCCAGCAGGCCCCTTTGCCGGAATAACACATGTTTTTGTGCTATGTTCTATATCATCATTGCGACTTTTTTTTTTTTTGCTCTTTTGTTTCTGTCACCGAAGATGTACAACATCCTTAAAAGCCATTAGTAAAGCCAATAGACCCCAAAGGCAAGATCTACTGGCATTGTCAGTCCTTGTTATTTTTGAAGATATAGACTCAGATTTAATAATGAACAGGTGGGATTTACCTATCAACAAATGTTAAAAACCGATTACCCTTTCCCAAAACCTCAAAGCTAACACAACTTATTGACTCATTGCCATCAATATATTCTAAATTGTGTCAACAAGATCACGCTTTGTGAGCTAAGTGCTATTGGTATTAGTTTCTTCTAACAGATTTTCTGACGACATTAAAGTGAGTAAATGTAATAGGTTGCTATCAACCTGGAACACATTTTCCCAGATTATTTTGAACAAGAAGACTTACATAATTTTAGTTATTGAAGGCATGTGGCAAGTATTGTTAAATATTGTTCTGTGACAGAAAAACCTTATGACAACACATTTAGCCATGCATTTTTGCAAATACAAACCAAGTTCTAAATGGAAACCTCTGTAACTGCAGCCCTAGGAAATGGCAAAGCAAAATCTAAGCATTTCCCTTCCTCCCTTTCGACACTCAGAAGCCGGCAGTACTGCTGAGGACCATTCTAATTACGTATCATTATATGATAATAGGCCCTCCTTTATAATGATAAGCTTCAGTAAGGGAATGTGGATGGAAGCCCCTGGAAGAAAGCAGGCATGCTATAGATTTACCCAGTTTTAGGTAACTAAAAAGTGAGGAAGCCTTAAGGAACCAAATCGTCTGAACGTTTAAAGCCAGAAATGACAAGCGCTGACAGACAATGAAGCCGGATTTTGCCTAGCAGGGCTTTTCCCCAAAATAGGCCAAATAGTAAAACAGATATTCAGGTTCAGCAAAGGAAGTTGCAGAAGTTCAGGCCCTGCAGCCATTTCTGCTATGCAAAGTAGTGGAGGTAGTCGCCGATAGGGGTAGGGCATAGGACCTGGTTGAAGGTCAGGCACTGCAGTTAACACTCCTGAACTTGTCAGAAGAGATGCGGAGGGCTAGGCTTAAGGCCAGAACTTGCTGGCCAATTCCTACTATGCATACCCCAAGGTATTTGGCTGTTAGGAATCAACATGGTAGTGGATTAGTAAAGCCAGCCATTACCTGCGCTATAATACAAATAAAATGTATGTTCGAGGGGGGCTATGGAGTGATGAAATTTACTTTTCTGCTGGGTGGTAGTGGAGAATCGGAGGAGGAGGTAATGGGAGTGGGAGAACCAATAATGATTGTTGGACTGGGCGCTAGAGGCGCTAATGACTGAGACGATTGGTATGTGACAAGGTGAAGTAATAGTGTGTCTTTGTTGTATTTTTGAGAGTCTTGAGAGAACATACTGATTGAGGGGAGAAGCAAAGGTAAGGTGAGCTGTACTGTTGCAGGTATCACACACACACACACACACCCACCACCAATTTTGTGACTGTCTACATAGGCTAGTGTTTTAGAGTGACAGTTTAGCCAGTAGAAAAGATGGCATCTCATTGGATGACTGCTACTCAAGCCCTAACTCGGGTTATAGAGAAAAGATTTGACGTAGGATCAGAGACTGAGACAGAAGATACTGAGACAGCATCTGAGGGATAGGACAATTGCTCGGACTCTGGGAGTGATTTTTCAGTCGGAGGAGTCCCATTCGATAACTACTCTTCCAGTGATTATGAGGGAGGTGATGAAGATAGTCCTGCTGTCCCTTCGCAAGTACAGTCTGTGCAGCGGGACAAAAGTGGGTTAGCCCAACCCAGAGAGCAGGAGCATGCGGTGGCAAGCACAGAGAGAGTGCTCTCTTGGGAGCTCCCCAATTTAGTTCAGCCCCAAATTCCACCTCCCAAATCACATTGTGGAGACATCAAAATGATCTATCAGAAAACAACCTGGTTTTGTAAGAAAGGCACGTGTGTTTTTGGTCCTGGAGTCAGCGGCCATATAGGGAAACCTACCAAACCCAGACATTTCTGGAAACTAGACATCCGACGGAGTCCACAGAGGTGTGACTTGTGTGGATTCCCCGAAGTTTTCTTACCTAGAATACCCTGCAAAACTGAAATGTTGAATAAAAACTTTATTTTTTCTTGCATTTCTGTCACACAAACTACAGGAATATGCTAGCATCCACAAAATTCCTACCACCCAGTGTTTCCCTACCTGTCCTGATAAGAACACTACCCCATTTGAGTGTCTGTTCCTAGTACCTACATCAGGAATGGAGCACCCCAAGGTCAACAGTGGCCCTCATGTAAAGACCAACATTGATGGTTGTGTGATCTATTCCTGACACAGGCACTAGGCATACCCACACAAGTGAGGTACCATTTTCATTGGTAGACTTGGGGGAATGCTGGGTGGAAGGAAATTTGTGGCTACTTTCAGATTCCAGAACTTTCTATCACCGAAATGTGAGGAAAAAGTGTTTTTTTTTGCCAAATATTGAGGTTTGCAAAGGATTCTGGGTAACAGAACCTGGTGAGAGCGCCACAAGATACCCCGTCCTGGGTTCCCCCACGTGTCTAGTTTTAAAAACTGCACAGGTTTGGTAGGTTTCCCTAGATACCGGCTGAGCTAGAGACCAAAATCCACAGCAAGGCACTTTCCAAAAAACATGTCAGTTTTCAATGTAAAGATTTGATGTGTTCATGTTGGAGACTTGGTGGAATGCTGAGTGGAAGGAAATTTGTGGCTCCTGTCAGCTTCCAGAACTTTCCATCACTGAAATGTGAGGAAAAAGTGTTTTACCTGCCATGGTTTCAGGTTGGCAAAGGATTTTGGGTAACAGAACCTGGTGAGAGACACACAAGTCACACCATTCTGAATTCCCTTAGACATCCAGTTTTTAAAAATGTATAGGTTTGTTAGGTTTCCCTTGGTGCCGGCTGAGTTAGAGGCCAAAGACCACAGCTAGGCACTTTGCAAAAAAACAGGTTAGTTTTCTTTGGGAAAATGTGATGTGTCCTCATTGTGTTTTGGGGCATTTCCTGTCACGGTCACTATGCTTACCCACACAAGTGAGGTGCCATTTTTATTGGGAGACTTGGGGGAATGCTAGGTGGAAGGAAGTTTGTGGCTCCTCTCAGATTCCGGAACTTTGCAGTACCGAAATATGAGGGAAAAGTGTTTTATTTGAAAAAGTTTGAGGTTTGCAAAGGATTCTGGGTAACAGAACATAGTGAGAGCCCTACAATTTACCACACCCTGGATTCCCCTAGGTGTCGAGTTCTAAAAAATGCACAGGTTTGGTAGGTTTCACTAGGTGCCGGCTGAGCTAGAGGCCAAAGACCACAGCTAGTCACTTTCCAAAAAAACATTTCAGATTTCAATGTAAAAATGTGATGAGTCCATGTTGCATTTCTTGTCTTGGGCAGTAGGCCAACCCACACGAGTGAGGGACCATTTTTATCGGGAGACTTGAGGCAACACAGAATAGCGGAACAAGTGTTATTGCCCCTTGTCTTTCTCTACATTTTTTCCTTCCAAATGTAAGACAGTATGTATAAAAGAAGTCTATTTGAGAAATGCCCTGTAATTCACATGCTAGTATGGGGAATCCTTAATTCATAGATGTGCAAATAACCACTGCTTCTCAACACCTTATCTTCTGCCCCTTTTGGAAATACAAAGGTTTCCTTGATCCCTATTTTTTAGTCTTTATATTTCACCAAATGAATTACTGTATAGCCGGTATACAATGCAAACCCATTACAAGGTGCAGCTTATTTATTGGTGCTGGGTACCTAGGGTTCTTGATGAACCTACAAGCCCTATATATCCACGCAACCAGAAAAGTCCATCACACGCAACAGTATATTGATTTTAAAAATCTGCCATGGCTGGAAAAAGTTATAGAAGAAATCGTGGCCTGAAATGGCTCTTTTTTACCTCAATTTCAATGTTTTTTTTTATTTTAGCTGTTACTTTCCATAGGAAAATCTTGAAGGAGCAACACAAATGACCCCTTGCCGAATTCAGAACTGTGTCTACTTTTCGGAAATGTTTAGCTTCCCAGGATCCAGCACTGGTTTTACACCAATTTCTGTCACTAACTAGAAGGAGGATGAAAGCACAAAAAATAGTAAAAATGGGGTATGTCCCAGTAAAATGCCAAAATTGTGCTGAAAAATGTGGTTTTCTGATTCACGTCTGCCTATTCCTGAAAGCTGGGAGGATGGTGATTTTAGCACCACAAACCCTTTGTTGATGTAATTTTTAGGGGAAAAAAAAAACACATGCTGTCTTCAGCAGCCCTTTTTTCCAATTTTTCTGAAATAAAAATGAAATGTTAGCTCTAGTTTGGCTAATTTCTTGGCCTCCTCCAGGGGAACCCACAAACTCTGGGTACCTTTAGAATCTCTAGAATGTTGAAAAAAGGACACAAACTTGATATGGATAGCTGACGTGGACAACAAGTTTTGAAGGCCTAAGCGAGAACTACCCCAAATAGCCAAAAAAGGGCTAAACATTGGGGGGAGGCCTAGCAGCTTAGGGGTTGACTGGTTTCTCGGAGTCTTGAGATCCACCAGGTAGGTAGACTCCTCCTTTCTCTCCACCACCTCACAGAACCCAGTTTGGTGATCCTAGAGAGCCCTGGACTCCACTGGCTCCATCACCCACACTTTTTGCCAGGGTTGAAACTCCACAGGGTTAAATGCCTGGTTATACTACTGCTTCATACCCCTCTGGCTAGTCTCCAAGTTCTTCCAGGACTTGGTTATCTGGTTCTCGAGGGCTACTTTGTAGCTAACCACATCCCAGGGAGGTTTCTTGGGAGCTTGTCCCCACCCCCCTTTAACCAGAATGAGAGGTCCCCTGACATGGTGATCATACAGAAGTACAAAAATGCTAAAGCACACTCCCTTTTGTGGCACTCCCATGTAAGCAGAGCAAGTATGGTAAGAGGACATCCCAGTCCTGCCTCATGGCCTCAGGCAGGCCCATAATCATGCCTTTAACTGTCTAGTTGAATTTTTCAACAAGCCAATTTCCAGGTGAGACCTTAGCCCCGATTTCTTTTAGGTAGAACCCTCCAAGTCATTCCCTAACAGGTGATCCACAGGCATTGCAGGGCTCACTGCAATTTTCAGAATACCTAGTCTACCTAACTTGGGCTATCGCTTTCCCAAGTGCTACATTGTCTATCCACTGTGACTGGCCATCACTGGGGAATGGTACCCTCTTGGAGAACTTAGCATCTCCCTTCATATGCCGATTCTCATAGCACTTAGGGACAAACTTTCCAGTTTTCAGATCTGTGAAGCCTTAATTCTAATGGCCAAACTGGGAGTATGAACCATCCCCCTGTGAATTCTTTTGGGGGCCTTGAGAGAATTCCTTGGCTTATTTTTATCTCCCTCTCTTTCTTCTGTTGAAAACCCTGAAAACCCTTTTGGGAGTCTCCTTAGACACCTTCTTAGACACTCTGGTGCTGACACAGAGGCCTGCCTCCTCAGCAAGTGTCCTGGGATCAGTAAATCTGCCATTCACTAGGTGTCAGGAGTATGCCCCTCCTGAAGGTGGGCATGTGTCTCCCCGGGCTACCCCTCCAGTACTCCTCTAGGACCCTATGCGCCCTGAGTTCAACTTCATAAGCAGCAAACCACTTTTCTATATTATCTCCCACCACTCAGTAAGACACCAGCTCCTGGGATATGTGGACTCTCACACTACCACCATCACTATTGCCTCCTGTAGTTCACCTTGCGTTTAGCTCTAGTTCCCTCATGCTGTATCAGTAGCTTTTTCTCAGCCAAGACTTTCTCAGCCCTATTCTCCTCTGCCACAACTTTTTTCCTGACTAAGGCCTTTTCTCCTCCTATCCTAGCTTTAACTAGATGAGTTCCAGCTTGAGCTTCCTTTTGTACCTCCTGCCTTTCGACTCCTCTGGGGTCGGGCCTCTGGAAGAACACTGCCATATGCAATCCTGGGAGCAGGTTACCCCTCCTCCTCAACAGGCTGCATTCCAAGGCCTGCCTACAGGTGCTGCTCGGATACTATCTCATCATTCTCTCCCTCCTCATCATCTGTTGGCCACTGGTGGACCTCTTCCCATGCCCTTAAGGCCTTCTAGAGCTCTGCCTTTTTGGTGATCCTTTTGGCAGGCAGCCCCCTCTCCTCGCAAAACTTTTCAAAGAAGAAAATGAAAAATAGCACCTAAAAGCATAAAGTGCCAACCACTGCTGTTTGGTCGGGCTGACTGGGTCAAAGTCAAAAGAGCGGTTTGGACAAAGCTACAGATTAGTCCTGCTGAAGGTTTACCTTCTGAAGTTTTATACCAAGAGTCCTGTTCATGTTAGAGAGGGTTGCGGGTAGCAAGGAGAGCATTGCGAGCAGTAGTGAGCATGGCAAAAAGAGCAGGCTGGCAATGTGGATGGGTGGGCTGGTGCTTCGCATTGGAGATCAATGCTTGCTGTGTGAAGAAAAAGACCACGTTAACACTGACAGGTCTAACACTGACCTTGTTTTGGATCCCATTTTGAGTTTGTCTTATTGCTGTGTTTCTTCCCTCCCCCTTCCCTTCTCAGAAGAGCCATTATACATTACCTGAATCTCTGACTTACCTGCATAACTTCTGCTTGGCATAGGCTCACTGTGGCCCACCTTTCCAAAGGTGGTGAGTAAGTATATATGTTTCTTATGTAATTATTGTGACTGTGTAGTGCTTTTCATTAGTACTACAGTGCTGCATGTACTCTCCCTGATACATGAGTCATTCTATTACTAGAGAGTTTCAATGTATACCTGTGCTGCAACCAGAGATCTGTATCCTGATAGAGCTGACATGCTGTGTGACTCTTTCTTTCTCTCAGTTCCAGTCCCCTTTCTCTCAGATGTTTGGCTTTGTCTGGTATGTCTCCCTTGGTACACATTCTGAGGAGTAAGGTGGATTGTTGTCCGAACTCATTGGACAACATTCACAAAACCTCACAGTGGTGGGCTTCGGGTTTGCTCACACAAATGACAGCAAATGCAATATGTATGACCTCACAATATTTATACCATAAGTGACAAAACCTACAAGCATGATGTAATTAAGTAACAATACATATATGCAAACTGAGGCAGATGAGAATAACATAATCTTCAAGGCTTGATATGGCTTTAGGCCAGTCAGATCTATTACTGACTAATGCTTGAATCTATATTTGGTTATAAATGAGTATACTGTTGCCCAGTAGGAGTCAATCCAACTGGCTCTTATGGATTTAACATCTACTTTTGACAGAGTCAGTCGTGAGAAGCAGTGCTGTTCGCTTATCTCAATGGAGGTGGACCCTGAGATTGTGATTCTTTCAAGGGATTCTCAGGGCTTGATTCTCAGGGCTTGGCTTCCATAAAACCATTTAAAATTAGTAGGGGGGTTTGTCATGGGTGGATTCTTGCCTCCTTTCTATATACTGTTTATGTTAATGGGTGGAGAAAACTCTTCTTTCTGTGGGGGCTGATTGCCCAAAGGTCTGGATTATACCACTTCCGGTACTACTGTACTCCAACGGTGCAGTCCTTGTGGCTAGGACCACCATTGGTTTACAGATGTTACTAGATATGTGTGCAGCTTTCATGGCTAGCCTTAACCTTACAGTTCATTCAGCCAAGTCTTATATGATATAGTGAGCCTGCTGATTACTAGACAAAAACATTTAAGGTGGGTAATCACACTCTGGCTAAAGTTATGTTTTTTAGTTATTTTGATGTCTTGTTTAATTCCAGTAGAAACTAGAAGCCCTCTGATCGAAAGTGGAGTTTGTTAAGGCTAATGCTGCTGGTACTCATTTTGCTCAGAGGCTGAGTGCCAGGCCGCCCAGATTTCTAACCAAAGTTTATCAGGACAAGTGTATCTCTGAGGGCCAGATGTACAAATCCATTCAGCATTTCTTAGTGGTTGGAATCGCCATTTCGAGCTGTGAAGAAATGTTAAATGAGCTTTACAGATGCACAAAGCCTTTTAAGGAATCCCAAATTGTGACTTCTACCCAGTAGAAATCGGGATTTGTGATCCTCTAAATAGGGATTACCTATTTGCGATTCCTAGTCAGATGTCCAAAGCGTTTCCTAAATGCGAATTGGGCATATAGGAAATCAATTACTATCGACTCCAAGTCAATGGTAACCATATGCAATTTAAAAAAATCACGAAAGATATTTTTTTCATAAAAAGTGCAATAGAGTATACACATGCCCTGGGGCATATGTGTGCTCTACATGTGCACCACTATTTTTGTGGTGCATCACGAGAGGGGCCTTTTGCCCATCGCCATTTTTGAAATGCAAAACTGGCCCCTTTGTAACAAATGACCTGGGATTTCTTGATTGTGATTTCCTAATAGCAATTACTACTTTGTAAGAATCGCTATTAGGAAATTGATATTTTGATACATATCATTTTGCATTTTCCAAACAGCAATTTCCATGGAGTCGCTATTTAGGAAACGCAAAATTGCATCTATGTACATCTGACCCTAAGACCTTATATGGCAGTGAGGTGTGAAGATATAAGTAAGTCAATAATATTCACACTGTTGAAAATATTTTTTAAGGCGCATATTACGCATTCTCCAAAGCACCAAGTATCTGGTGTGCATGATGAGTTAGGAGTGAGGTGCACAGGAGATTTGATTGCTCTTAGGCCACTGTTATGCTGAATCAAGGTCTGGACAAGGGAGGAATCCCAGTTGAGTAGGCTGATCCTTAAGGACTGCTTCTCTCTTGATCATGCCTATAAGGTGGCGTGGATTGCATATGTCAAAGGTACTTTTAGTAGGCTAGGCAGGGAAGACCTATTTGATCGGCCCAGTTTATAAACACCTCAGAATTGAAGTGGGTAAAGGACATTTTTTAGAATGCAAGTCGCTATATAGAGAGCACATTGAACTGTTGAAACCCATGGAATGGGGCATCTACTATTAAAAACAATGTAGACCATGGAACCTTATTTATTTATTGTAATGATTGATAGGGATAGATTTGTATTAACCAGAATTAGTATTGATATGCTGCAATACCTTCTGGCTTCCCCTATTGGTTGGAGTCCATTTTGCTTTCTGGGCATCTGTTGCTACGACTCTCTGCAGTACACCCTACATTTTATGACATTTTGTACGTATTTTTGGTTACCTAGGAATCTGTTACTGAAATCTCTAAATTTTATGCAAGTTTGTGCTGCTCTCATGTTCCTCCAGCTTTTTTACCTAACAAACACACTATTTTTAAAGTCTTCCATTTTTTAACCACTGCAATGAGATTGAGGTACTCTAGGTTTGATTATTTCTGTTGTCCCTATCAGTTGATTTTATTTATGTGATCTTGGGTTTGCTATTTTATGGGGGTTTACACCTTGATTTTTCATTTCTCTGCAACCTGTATTTTATTTTGTGTATATGCTGTTTTGATGTAATTTATGTTTGTACTCTGATGGCATGTTCCTTTATGGGTCTGATCATAACTAAATAAAGATTACACTTATTATTCAAACCCGTAAATTATGCTACTTTCATAGTTGTATCTTTCATAGTGTTACATGTAATATGATAAAACCTTTTATTTGTCAGATTACTCACAACGCATGTGATATCATCTGTCACATTAAGGGTGAGGTCATGAACATTGCAGGTGGTGTGGCAGTAATGTTTTGCATGACTGTTGTGCATATTATGGATTGTGGTCCTAACCATTACTTCAATGCTTGTTCGGCCTTAATTCGTAACCAAATCTGATCTTTGAGAGGATTCATAAAGCTTTTCTTAAACTTGTTGTATGTTATAACCAAGGCTAACCATAACTTCCTTTTAGCCTTTATTTTCACAGTCAAAATATTGTATTAATTATTGTGTATACAGAATAGCTTATCTTTAATGATAGTTTATATTCTTTATAAAAAAAATAGAAATTACTTTTACAACTGAGAAATTGTTTTAAATATTTATTTAAAATATTATACAAACAATTAATTAGAAAAAATAGTTTTCAGTTTACTCAAAGTTTAGAAATATGATCATTTTTACATGGGAATCAATGTTGAAAATGTAATTTATTTATGTTTGTTTTTATTATGTCCAGAATGGTAGAGCCTGTGGAAATAAACAAAAAATATATATATATTTTTTTTTATTATTTTTATACTGTTCCATGAATCTGCACAAAACTTTCTAAAAACATACATCCACTTTGTGTTCTTCACATCAAGATTCAGAGGGCCATATTTATACTTTTCGACGCACAACTGCGCCAACGCAGTTGTGCGTCAAAAAATCTAACGCCGGCTAACGCCATTCTGAAGCGCCATGCGGGCGCCGTATTTATTCAATGACGTTAGCCGGCGTTAGCCGGCGGAGCTGCCTGGTGTGCGTGAAAAAAAATTACGTACACCAGGCAGCGCCGGCGTAGGGGAATATGGAGCTTGGGCGCCAAAAAATGGGGCAAGTCAGGCTGAGGCAAAATTTTCGCCTCAACCGATTTGCGCCATTTTTTTTGACTCACAACCCCCATTGAAATGACTCCTGTCTTAGCAAAGACAGGAGTTATGCCCCCTTGCCCAATGGCCATGCCCAGGGGACTTCTGTCCCCTGGGCATGGTCATTGGGCATAGTGGCATGTAGGGGGGCACAAATCAGGCCCCCTATGCCACAAATTTTTTTTTAAAAATTACTTACCTGAACTTACCTTATGTTCCCTGGGATGGGTCCCTCCATCCTTGAGCGTCCTCCTGGGGTGGGCAAGGGTGACAGGGGGTGTCCCTGGGGGCATGGGAGGGCACCTCTGGGCTCCTTCTGAGCCCACAGGTCCCTTAACGCCTGCCCTGACCAGGCACTAAAAAACGACGCAAAAGCGGCTGGACGTCATTTTTTTTGACCCGCCCACTCCCGGGCGTGATTTTTGCCCGGGAGTGTAAATACGGCGCACATGCCTTGGAGTCACTTTTTTAGACGGGAACGCCTACCTTGCATATCATTAACGCAAAGTAGGTGTCCACGCAAAAAAATGACGCAAACTCCATGGACTTTGGCGCTAGACGCGTCTAACGCCAGAGTATAAATATGGAGTTCGTTTTGCGTCGAATTTGCGTTAAAAAAAACAGCGCAAATCCGGCGCAAACGGAGTATAAATATGGCCCAGAGTTGTAAAACACGAGGCCAAAAAAGGTTGTCCCAAAAGTGACATTTCTCATTTTAATTCTAATACGTTTTTTTGCTCCTCGATGCAGACAAAATTGACTGATCAGAATGACAAGAAATATGACAAGAAGGTTAAACTTTACTCAAGAAAGTGTCTTTGCTTGGTGTTGTGTAAATCCGCTCAGTAGCTTTTGAGTAATTAGCATTTAAAAAGTGTTTCAGGTTGGGCCTGAAAAGGTTACATGTTAGAGATACCTGACTTTTACTTTGTGGACTTCCATGAACCTGGATTTGTGAAGATCCGCAAATCAAAAAAGAATTAAAAAATGTTATTCCCAAAAGATGAGGGAGCTTTTTCTCTCTTTGTCCATTTTGATTACATGAACCCAGAGTTGCATTCACAGAACTGAAGCCCTCTGATCGGCTGGCCAATACATCAGAAACATGTTATGTTGGGGCTAGGGGTTGATGGAACTCGAGGGAGTTTCACTCCATGGAATTTAGTGGAGTGACAGAAAAAACACTGCAAGCTTCTGTGAAGTTCTGCAAGCTGGCAGATTTCATTTTTAGAGCCGGAAGTTTATTGTGCACTGTAAAATCAGTGCAAACAGCTCTACACACCACACTAGAGGGCACTGCTTCATTCTGCCGCTCAAGTAGATTTTCTACTGAAGCGGCAGCTTTCTCAACGCGAATGGTCACAACCTGCTGTGACTGCCTGCATTGAGAAATCTTGACAGGAGGTGATCTAGCACTCGAAAATCGCTCAAGGAGACACAAATTCTTACCAATCAACTTAACGTTGGGGAACCACATGCAAGAAAAAACTCTTCCATGAACTTTGCAGGATTTCCACACTCCATGCGGAAGGTGGAGTGGGCAGAATCCCACTGATGGAGCAGAATTTTTCATCCACCACACTTGTGGCCAACATTACAGGTCGTGTGTATTCGGTTCCACCATCATGAAAGGTTAAATCAAAGGGGACAAAGTGAGTATGGCATTATTCCCAGGCCCATATCAGTGGAGCCAAAGGGACCTCATTGTTAAAAGTTAAAAAACAAAAAACAGATTTTGCTGTAGGATAATGGATCCAGTGGCTAGATTCAAGGTCCACAGTATGGCACCCTGGGATCCTGGCTAGGCACTGCAAATCAAGCACAAGTTTAACAGTCTATTTTACAAACTCAGTGTACATTTTATGTCCCAAATTGATCTATTCTGGGACTCACAGACCTAGATTTGAAATACAGATTCTGCTTGGGTCTGTGAATCTGGTCCAAAGCTCATAGTTACAGGTTGCACAACTTGTGTACGGTTTACAGTCTCCAGTCAGATTTCAATTGGAGCCAAACTGGGTCTCAAAGAAGTTGCTTTTCACATTTAAACTCCATAGGAATCATTGCTCTCCTTTTCTGTCATAGTGTAAATAAATCTAGCAGGTTTCAGGAAATTACAATTTATAAAATGTTTAGGTGTCCTTGAAAGGTATAGAAAGTTAGAGTTCTGGATCTTTGGTTAACTGACCCAGATTTGGCTAACCACAACTGAGAAAATTATCTTACGATTACAAGACTTAGGGAATCTGTCCCTAATTCTTGAAAAATAAAAATGAACAAGGTAGAAGTCTTCACCCTGTTCTAGGCTGAGCCTACCTGACTACATTTTTTTCTATGTGTTCGGATATATGTTTTTAATATGATAAAACGAAACCTTTCAGCTCCTTGCAAAGAAAGATTCAGGAATTTGGCTAATTTGGCAAGGTATACAAAAAGCACAAGCCAGCATGATTTACAATGCTGCTCTGCTATGATGAGTCCAAATCCAGAATAAATTACTGTACTTCTTTCATAATTCAGAAATGTGATCCAGCTTCTTTCCCCGGCTTTCAAGCCTGCCTTGCATCACATGAGGAAGGAAATCTATAAGTGCAACTTACAGCAGAGTTTTCCATTTTAAGTCATGGAAACCCAGGAAGTTGCTGGCAATGTCAAATGGGTTCGATGCTGTTGTCCATTCTTTGACTGGCTTGCAGAGCAAAAGGTTACCAAATATTACAGTTTCATTGCAATATCAGACATAAGCAATTACATTTTCTTCCTCTGATATGTCAATTGCTTCATACAACTGCAAAGGAAACAAACTCAATTTCAAGCAAGCTATGAGTTGTCTGTGGATATCTTCTGACAGGTCAGGGATGCAGCAAACTGTTGTCTACGATCCTTTTAAACTTCTCAGCTGTTTTTGCACCAGGCTTCATCCTGTTCACGTCATGAATAGCAGGGCAAATTACTTTTTCTCCATCTATAAAAGGTTTTGTGTTTGTGGTAATGTGGTATGCCACCAAAGAAAGTGTTATCCAAACATATATCAAAGGCGGGGTCAGATAAGTATGTTTCAGCCATGAAAAGAAAACACAAATCCATGTAGGTGGAGTATTTAAAACTGAGGAGCTATCAAAAGAGACAGAAGAAAAATCATCTGGACCCACATAATAACCAGAAGCAGTAAGTTAAAAAACTGGTGCCACAAGTACAGTATCAGGACCAGAAAAATCAAAAAGAAGTGGATCAATAGAAATGAAATCAGCTGCAGAAGACATAGTTGTAAGTACAGTACTCACCTCAGTGGTATGGCTGCTATTTGTAGCGGTCTTGGGAATTAACGTAAGTTCATTCATCACCCCCCAACCTCCCTGGCTGGGAGTAACAGCAACGGTGGTGCTCACAAGCTGTAGAAGAATTTACTTTATTGTAGCAAGAGAAGTTAGGGAACTATAAGGACTCCTCGTGGCCTACTGTTCAGAATCAGTCACATGAGATAACCTGATGTGATCGGTAAAGACAAAATGATCATCTTTAGGCCCAGCAAGCAGTGACAAGATTACAGTTCTTGTACCTTGAATGCCAAGGATTGGCACTGGTGCTCGGATTGATGGTTGAAACCCCTGCTTCACCACCACCTTCTCTCACACGAGATCCCCAACTTGTGGAATCCATCCGGAAGGTTATGATTTCTCCTTAATTCCTACAGACTTCTTCAACTGTTTGTTAGATTGGTTGTCACAGAAGTTTTGTAGATCCTGTAGGACAGCACAATGATCAATTAAGCCAGAGGGCGAGACTGACTCCACAATGTCTGGACTGCCAAGGTCCTAAACGTACAATGTGATGCCATAGAGGACCTCGTATGGGGTCTGGCCACCCAGATATCTTTTTGGGAGTTTGTTAAGTGCTCGTTGTACCCCATATAGGTGGTGGATCCAATTATGCCTTGTACCTAATATCTAACTGTTCAGTGCAGCCAACAAGGTGCACAAAACATATTGAGCCAAGCATCTATATAGCCTAACTAGACCATTGTATAATTGTTGTGGCTCATGAGCATTGAGATTTGCTAAATTAAAGAATGGTATATAACCAGCTAATGCTTGACAGGTGGCTCCTTCATTACTAATGGACCTGTGTGTACTGGTGCAAGTACATGTGGAAGAATGTTGCAGAACCAAGTTTGATATTCCCAATGTGATAGTGGTATTTCTAAGAGGACATATGCTCTGTACTGTTGTTGTGGAGCAGCAGTTGTGTATTCATGAAATGTATTTGTATTAGCATCCCACAGCTGGAAAGCTGACCCAAGTATAAAATACTTCAAAGAGATGGCCATCATGGCTTCAACCAAGAAAATAAAGTCACCACCTGCATTAGTAAGTCCATGGAGAGTTACATGTGCATGTACTGCCGGTCTGCAATTGTCTGCAATTGTCATAGGCTGTGGCTGTGCCATGATCATAAGGAGCAATGGAAACAAAGTGCAAGCACAAAAATGGGCTTTATCCTTTCAAAGTTTTCAAGCTTGAAAAACCAACAGTTAAAATTAGGTGCTTCCTAAAATACTGTGGGGTATTAATCCCCAACAGCACAAATGTCTCTGGTGATAGGTACACGCACAAGCATTACTCAGGAGATTCGCTAAATAACTACCTGCACCATGTTGCAGGAATTCTGTTTGGAAACAGAACTATAGCTTAGACTAAGAATGGAGCACACTTAGAAAGTAAAAGAAGTTACATTGTCTATTCAAGTCCATGTGTTCTGAGTTCTATTGTAAAATTTGATACAAACTCATAATATAATCCAAGAAGAAACAACAGCATAAATATATGGCAATGGTGTAGGTGTGCAATATCTCAGAGACTATACTATTACAACTATATTTTTAATACAGAAAAAGAAAATTACAGATATGTTAAACATATATAGCAATGAGAATGTACAAGACAAAACAACACAAGTACAAATCATATATGTGTGACCAAGTTAGAAACAAACATAAATACCCCACATTTATCTCAGAACCTCTGATCTAATCAGAGCCTCACAATGTTTGACAGTCTCACTGTCAAATCATCATGTTCCAATAAGTCCATAGTAAAAATAGATAATGTCCAAATCATTAGCTTGTAGCACTGAAGTTTCATATCATCCAATGTCGAGGATCAGTGTATAAATTAATAATCCGATTGAATCTGATGTAAAAGGTCAATTTGTAGATTAGTGATCCAATACAGCCGACACGTGTTTCGTCCCCAAAGGGGACTTTATCAAGGCTTATTTCTCTGTACTAATACGAATTACGATCCCGTTTCCAAGTTTATAATTGCCAAAACGTATGCACCAACACTGTACTCATTTGACTTTTTTCTTCAATCGTATCATTTCCAAAAGTGACACAATTCACGTAGTGCCCAACCTTTTCAGGGTTTCATTAAAGTCAAGTTGAACGCCTTTCCGTATGGATAACGTTTTAACGATAACGGAAAGGCGTTCGACTTGACTTTAATGAAACCCTGAAAAGGTTTCACATATCTGTAATTTTCTTTTTCTGTATTAAAAATATAATTGTAATAGTATAGTCTCTGAGGTATTGCACACCTACACCATTGCCATATATTTATGCTGTTGTTTCTTCTTGGATTATATTATGAGTTTGTATCAAATTTTACAATAGAACTCAGAACACATGGACTTGAATAGACAATGTAACTTCTTTTACTTTCTAAGTGTGCTCCATTCTTAGTCTAAGCTATAATTTGTTGGTACAAGATTTCTTGTTCCTTAATACATGTTCGACAACAGGCATGTTTAGAATGTGTTGAGCACCATTACTATACTCTATACAAATGGGAATGTGAGGCGTTCTAGTAAGGTTTTCTGTTGTTGTTGAGTTAATGGAAACAGAACTATGACTGGGATCACAGGTCATCAGAACGTAGGAACTGAGTCACCATACCACATCAGTACCTATGGGCCCAAATATGACTAGCTCCAAGTATCTTTCTAAGCTTACCATCACCATGTGAGCACAGGGATATATCAGTGATCACTGGAATTAGCACCGGACCCCGTACCTGGTATTTTGTAGTTAGGTGGTTCGCATTGTAAGTGTAAACTCAGTTTACAGAAGGCTGGAGAACCTGTTCCATGACCTGTCCCTCATAAGCATCCTCCTCTATGTTTTCCAAAAGGCAAGTCTCGGTTTATATGATGAGAAGTGCTGTGTTGGAAAACAGTAGCTGTAGTCATGTGTTGTGTTTAAAATCTTAGAAGATATTGCTGACTGATCACATGAAAACAGTGCACTATGTTGTTCAACCTTGTACGAAATGGTCGGACTGAATACTGAGAAGAACTAAATAACAAATGTATTGCTAAAATAATATTGTACCACAAAACAAATGTGTGATGTGTAACTGTCCAAAGCAGAGGCAACCTAAAACATATAAATACACAGAACTAAGGGAGAACCAAGGAAGGTCCAGAAGGGAGCTTACTACAGGATCCTTCCATGGCATTTGGTGGGGTGAATGCCATCTTCAGAGTTTATTTGCCACTTAGGCATGTTTTACTGGCAAAACAAAATCTCTGCATCTTAGTTTGATTGGTTCTCACCACAGACCACACACTGTGGCCTAATGTCTGCACTAACAGTGATGCAGGTAAAACCAAACATATAAATAAGAGGCATTATACTTCCATATTTTTGCACCTTTTTCTCTACATCTGCCACTGTTTTAGCCTTTCATTTGAGAATCATGCTGTGTTTTGACAGCTGAAAATGATCCATGTAAAATGTGTGCCTTACCTTAAGAGGTACAATTTTGAAGCAGTAAGGTAATGAATAGCACACATTTGCTGCTTTTAAACAGCAGAAATGTTACATACAGTAAAGTCAGTTTGTAAACTTTGCAAATCCCGAAAATGTATTTACAAAAATATCTTATTATACAGCATGCATAAAATAATGGAGTGCAGAATAGTTCTATGGTACATGGGCGAAACGGTATTTGCAGATACCACTAATAAGGATGTAAATGGTACTTTTCGAAAATTAGTTAATGGAGTAACTGTTCCCTCTTGCATTACTGAAAAACAAATCTTTACCGGCTTAATTCAGTGCCTTGGTTAACTCATACAGCACTGCACTCATGGTCCTATCTTTTGCATTACAGCCCCCCTTCATAACACTGCAGTGACGTTTTGCTCATGCAATCAAGAGTAAAGGTTTAAGAAATGTTACTTGCATATTCTCAAATATGGCTCTTGTGAGCTATGAACATGTCTCCCCTCTGAGATCATAATCATTTTGATGGGCAAAGAAGTGAATGACATGCTAGAAAACACTTGAGCAATTCTGAGTGCTGATAAGATATGCCATGATTTGTAAATGAATTTGAGTCTATGAGGGCTGATAAGACATGCAGTAATCTCTAAATTAAATGTTTGAATCATTGCAAAGCCAAATCTGCCATCCATCCTTCCAAGGCTGATAAACGGAGCTCTATTATATTGGTTAATAGTTACCTTTGTTATTTACAGTGCATTATAAAGGCAGAAGTGTGGTATAAAGGACTAGGTAAAACAAGTTATTCCTGATTCGGAAGTTACTGATAAATAATGCACTGTGCTCCACTCAGTCATGAACCCTTCACACAATGTGTCCGTTCATAAAGAATGTCCTTCCTCCGTTAATGTCTGTTACTTCTGGCAATAACGTACCCAAAGGACGTAGTGTTGGTGCCCTCAGTTTGGCCTCTCTGTCAGCTAAAAAAACAAAGTGATTCCAGACAGAATTCCAAAGCACCAGCGGTCTACACGCATAAATATCCAAATGACATTTACTTACTCTGAAGGAGTTTGTGGGGTGGACTGTTCTATATTACTGGAGGTTAACATCTCATGGGGTGAGTCACCTGCCAGGTGTTTTCGTGAGTTATGGTTGTGGGGGAGGGGATGGGGGGGTTTATGATGAAGCACAAATGAGAACTCTGAAGGTGAGGATGGAGGCGATGAGAGTTCTCACAGTGTCTTACAGTGGGCCATAAAGATGTTAATACTATATGCACATTCAGTCCTTGGCAACTCTCCAGAATGCATAGCGCGATGGTCTCGTATATGCTAATTGTTTTTGTGGGAAAATGTGGGAAGTAGGTACACAGCTGTCAAAACATGGGCAGGAGGAATGCAGCTCCTGCATATTTATCTCTCCCAGCCACCTAAATACCAAAGGACTTTGAGTGGCAATTCCTTGGAGGTAAGGGAGATGTATGCCAATGCTCTGATTGCAGTGTAGCAAGTGGATATTTGTCAGTGCAAGGTCTTACCAGGTTTTTCCGTCAAGAAGAGCTGTGGTAGACGGTGTGTAATGGGTGATGGCCTGTCTCTTTCACTGTCTCCCCAGTCTTATGTGAGGAGGCAAAACAGCCTGAGACACAACTTCTGGCCTCGTTGTGCCTGCACAACAGAAAACACTCACACGCTCTCCTACTACACCCCATGCAAAAAACAGAATTCCAATTGCCTCCTTTTCATGATATTGCATGTCTCAAGAATTATATGCAGTCTTACATTATAGCACTCTCCTCAACTCCATTTTTAAATTGTTCTTTATTCATTTTGCATGATATAGTACACTGTAAAGGTAGCTTAGCAACAAATGAAAAATTATCTTAAGAAAAGAAAACTTCAGTCCACCTGCAAGAAGCCCCTTCACTATGCTCCCATATCGTTTATAAAATATTAATAACACATACTGTGACTGTAAAGGAGAAAAGAATGAGATGCTTGAATCAAGCTTGAGTTGTCCCTATTTTGAGCATGAACAAAAGCAACAATAAAGAGGCGGCGAAAGGCCCCATTCTGTATAACAGATGAAAATACAAAATTCAAACTTACACTTAGGCTGCATCTGGTGTATTTTCCATATTTGCTCCATGTTTACTGCATAACTTTCCAAATGACTATTCTCTCCACAGCTCCCAGAGTCTGCCAAAATATGCAACACCCTGTGCATCTAGTTTATGCAATCAAACCAAGGTCAAAAGTAGTTGCCAAATGTTAGAAATGGGGTCTTTGGTTGGCAGTCAGGTTACCCCCTGTCCAAGCAAGGACCCTCACTCTAGTCAGTGTAAGTCACAATCAATCTAAATTATCCTGTGCCCACGCTCTGTAGCTTGGCACTGAGCAGTCAGGCTTAACTTAGAAGGCAATGTGTAAAGTATTTATGCAATAAATCATACAACAACATAATATAGCACCACCAAAATACATCACACAGTGCTTAGAAAAATATATGATATTTATCTGGATAAATGCAGATCAAAACGATCAAAGATGCAATAAGTAAAGGTAGAGATATCACTGAAAAGTGATCTAAAGTGTCTTAAGTCTTTTAGAAGCAAACAAAGCCTCTTTCATGCACAAAGTACCTGGTTCACGTGAAAAATCTCTGCAAAGAGCTGAGGAGGAGATGCACGGAAACAAAGGGGTGTGTGTTGATTTCTCGGGACGCACATGGCGATGCGTCGTTTAGTTTTCATGCAGGGATGGCTATGCGTTGATTTCCGGCACTCAGTCGTGGATCCTCTTCGGGTTCTGAGACTTCAGAGAACATGAGGCAAGCTCTATCCAAGCCCTTGGAGAGCACTTCTTCACCACAGCCAGAGAGCAGCAAGGCAGCAGGGCAACAGCAAGGCAGCAGTCCTTCACAGAAAGCAGACAGGTGAGTCCATTGGGCAGCCAGGCAGTTCTTCTTGGCAGGATGCAGGTTCTGGTTACACGTTTCTTCTCCAGGAACTGTCTGTGAGGTAGAGTATCTACCCCAAGAAGAAGTCACAAGTCTGTGGTTTGGGGTCCTCTTCTTATACCCATTTTGGCCTTTGAAGTAGGCCTACTTCAAAGGAAAAGTCTCACTTGTTTGTGAAATCCTGCCTTGCCCAGGCAAGGCCTCAGACACACACCGGGGGGGTTGGAGTCTGCATTGTGTGAGGGCAGGCACAGTCCTTTCAGGTGCGAGTGACCACTCCTCTCCTCCCTCCCAGCACAGATGGCTCATCAGAATATGCAGGCTACACCCCAGCCCCCTTTGTGTCACTGTCTGGAGAGAAGTGCAAACAACCCAACTGTCAAACTAACCCAGACAGGGAATCCACAAACAGGCAGAGTCACATAAATGGTTCAAGCAAGAAATGACCACTTTCTAAAACTGGCATTTTCAAACACACAATCTTAAAACCAACTTTACCAAAAGATGTATTTTTAAATTGTGAGTTCAGAGATCCCAAACACCACATGTCTATCTGCTCCCAAAGGGAATTTATGCTTTAATCATGTTTAAAGGCAGCCCCCAGGTAAACCCATGAGAGAGATATACCTTGCAACAGTGAAAACCGAATTTGGCTGTATTTCACTGTCAGGACATATAAAACACATCAGTACATGTCCTACCTTAACCATACACTGCCCCCTGCCCATGGGGCTACCTAGGGCCTACCTTAGGGGTGTCTTATATGTAGGAAAAGGGAAGGGTTAGGCCTGGCAAGTGGGTACACTTGCCAAGTCGAATTTACAGTTTAAAAAACTGCACACACAGACACTGCTGTGGCAGGTCTGAGACATGATTACAGGTCTACTTATATGGGTGGCACAACCAGTGCTGCAGGCCCACTAGTAGCATTTGATTTACCGGCCCTGGGCACCTCTAGTGCACTTTACTAGGGACTTACTAGTAAATCAAATATGCCAATCTTGGATAAACCAATCAACAGTCCAATTTACACAGAGAGCATATGCACTTTAGCACTGGTTAGCAGTGGGAAAGTGTTGAGAGTTCAACAGCCAACAAAAACAGGTCAGAAACAATAGGAGGAAGGAGGCAAAAAAGTTTAGGGATGACCCTGCAAAAAGGGCCAGGTCCAACACCAAAAATCAAGCAAGGTGGTGAAGGGTTCTACGAACATCATGGTTTTGCCATAATCTCTTCTGTAGTTGTTCCTAATATTATTTTAAGTGGTGCGTGTGTCTGACTTGGCTTCTGGTACCAACACAAATGTGTCCCATTGCATGTTCGGCTCTCCTTCAAGCTGCCTCCCTCCAGTGGTGGCAAGCAAGTTGGCTTTGGCCTTGGCCCAACTCAGGAGGTCCCTGAACCACAGATTTCATTCCCCTCACACAGCTCCCCCCCAGGGCTGTAGGTAACATCTGTGCCATTGCTATACTTGATTTTATCAAGACAAGTTCCAAATCCATAAACCTCATGAGGTATTTGGATCATTTCGGTCTTGGCATTAAGCCCAGCAGGCATGGTGTCAGTTCCAAAGGTATCATTTTCCCTGTCAGTTCTGTGAGCATCCTAGATGCCTCTTCCCAAACCTGCAATAATACAGGGCATTCCAACACCATGTGGAAGAATGCCGCCTGTAAATGTTGGAAGTGAGGGCATTTAAAATCTGCTCCCTCATACATACAGACTGAGGCCCTCATTATGACATTGGCGGTAAAAGCCGCTTACCGCCGTGCAGAAGACCGCCACCACACCGCCGCGGCCGCGGAATTCCGCCACAGCTATTATGACCCACAGCTCGGAATCTGCCAAAATTCAGACACCCACACAAGTCCGCAGCACCAAAGGTCAGTGATAAACTAGTGAAAACAAAATCTCCACCGTCACGCCAACAGAAATACGCCCACACTATCACGACACACGAATCCACGCAGCGGTCTTTCAACTGCGGTATTCCATTGGCGAACACACCGCCGCGCTCAAAATGCATACACATCTACAAAACACTACCAGATTGGACAATTCCAAATACACACACCTGATACACGTACACACACACCACTCCCACACACCCAATACAATAAAAAACACACACCCACATCACCCACAAACCCTTATGACAACAAATCACGACCGAAAGTTAGAGAGAAACACCACCATCAACAATACTAGCATCCACAGGCACACAACACCATCACCCACATAACTTCCACGCACCTCACACAACACCCCACTACATATCAGCACACTTATCACCTCACACACCACCCCACACAACACCTACATCACCCCATGGCACGGCAAAGACACCCCAGGTTCTCGGAGGAGGAGCTCAGGGTCATGGTGGAAGAAATCGTCCGGGTAGAACCACAGCTATTCGGATCACAGGTGCAGCACACCTCCATTGCAAGGAAGATGGAGCTATGGTGAAGAATAGTGGACAGGGTCTACGCAGTGGGACAGCACCCAAGAAATCGGGATGACATCAGGAAGAGGTGGGACGACCTACGGGGGAAGGTGCGTTCCGTGGTCTCCAGACACCACCTGGCGGTTCAGCGGACTGGCAGCGGACCCCCACCTCCTCCCCCACAACTAACAACATGGGAGGAGCAGGTCTTGGCAATTCTGCATCCTGAGGGCCTCGCAGGAGTAGGTGGAGTAATGGACTCTGGTAAGTCAAACCTTTAACTACTTCATCCCCCACCCACCTGCATGCTATCACCTACCCCCATCGTCGCCTTCACCCCCATCACTCCTACTCCTCACAAATGTCCCACTATCACAAACCACACAGCCCAAGCCCTGCATGCAACACCAAAGCATGGACACCCATCACTAAAGCATGCCCACTGCACATACCCATACACCCCCCTAAACCATCATCACACAAGGTCCCACACAGGAATGCTAGCACTGGGGTACACGGTCACCCACCCATTGCACACCTTAACACACACAGATGCAATAATCATGCCTTTATACCCCTGCAGGACCCCTACCCAACTTCACCGGACAGGAGGGTCCACACATGTCCACACCACCAACAGAAGAGGCCCACAGTGATGACAGCACCTCTGTCCAACTGGATCTAGATGACCAGCCCGGCCCATAGGGGACGTAGGGACAGTCGGTTCCCCTCACCCAATCACAGGCCACTACAGAGCTTCCCCCCTCTGGAAACACCAGCACAGCACCCACCCAGCGGGACCATACCTCCGTCCCCAGGACACGTCAATCAGCAGTGTGTCCACCACTACAGGGAACCCAGGATAACCCACCACCCCAACAACAACAGGGACTGGGGGCAGTGGTAGTGGGCACACGGTCCAGGGGACAGAGGCCCAGGAACACAGGGGAACTGGGAGGGCTGCTGTGTGACAGGGGGGCGGACAGGCCAGGGAACCCACTCTCCACGAGGCCCTCTACTCCATCATGGGAGCCTACCACCACTCCCAGGAGACGATGGCAACAGTACTGGCCAAGTTTCAGGAGACCCAGCGCCTGCAGGAGGAACAGAATATGGGCTTCAGGGAGGAACTCAGAACCACCAATTCCACCCTGGGCACCATCGTAGGGGTGCTGAAGGAAGTCCTCAACACCAGTAGGGACACTGTGGCACTACAAGGGGCCCCTGACACTAGCCTGGACGATGAACTGCCCACCACCTCCGCCGGCACTAGTGGACAGGAGGCACCGCCAGAGGACCACCACACCAGATCCCCACCCCCTGCAGAGGGAGAACCACCTAACAAACGGTCCTTGAGATCCAGGATAAAGACAGAGAACGATGCCAAGACCCCCGCCAAGAAATTAGACCACCCTGATGGTCATCCTACTGTCCCACTTTGTCACCCTGTCCATCCTTAAACTGCCCCAGCTCCACTTCCTATGCCCATTTGGGCAATGCACCTGTGAGACTAATAGACTGGACTCTGCCATGGACATTCCTCCGCCATCACCCCTCACCATTTTGCTACCCCCTCCAATTTTGAGCACTAAAATAAACACCTTAAAGCACAAAACAATCTGGAGTCTGTCTGTGATTTCGGAATACTGTATTAGCAATAACTGTGGCAAAAAGCTCTTTCATTTGTAATGTCAACATACCTATGTCACACAGCTCTAGTACATGAGGAATCAAAGCAGATGTCACACTGTGGGACCCAGAACTGTGAAATCGTAAGGGAAAGTGACAACTCTGTGACCATACACTGGGTGAAAAAGACAGACAGTAGAGAGGTAGTAGTGTATAAGTACATGTAGTAGGCAGGTTTGTATTCTTACCTGTGTTTCACTTGAAATATTGTTGGATCACTGAGTCCCTGTTGCCCATGTCTTCTTCCTCTGCTTCCTCGTCTTCACTGTCCACAGGCTCCACAGCTGCAACAACACCGCCATCTGGACCATCCTCCTGCAGAAAGGGCACCTGTCGTCGCAACGCGAAGTTGTGAAGTATACAGCAGGCCACGATGATCTGGCACACCTTCTTTGGTGAGTAGAATAGGGATCCATCTGTCATATGAAGGCACCTGAACCTTGCCTTCAGGAGGCCGAAGGTGCGTTCGATCACCCTCCTAGTTCGCCCATGTGCCTCATTGTAGCGTTTCTCTTCCCTTGTCCTGGGATCCCTCACTGGTGTCAGTAGCCATGACAGGTTGGGGTAACCAGAGTCACCTGAAAATGGCGAGGGACAACTGTTAGACACACACTAACCTGGAGGGATATCCCCAGACCCAGACAACCATTCCCACTGACTAGCTTCCAGGTGCTCACCTAATAGCCACACACGGTGCCTCTGGAGTTGACCCATCACATAAGGGATGCTGCTATTCCGCAGGATGTAAGCGTCATGCACTGAGCCAGGGAACATGGCATTCACATGGGAGATGTACTGGTCTGCCAAACATACCATCTGTACATTCAGCGAATGATAACTCTTCCAGTTTCTGCACACCTGTTCACTCCTGTGGGTGGCACCAAAGCCACATGTGTCCCATCAATGGCACCGATGATATTGGGGATATGTCCCAGGGCATAGAAATCACCTTTCACTGTAGGCAAATCCTCCACCTGAGGGAAAACGATGTAGCTCCGCATGTGTTTCAGCAGGGCAGACAACACTCTGGACAACATGTTGGAAAACATAGGCTGGGACATCCCTGATGCTATGGCTACTGTTGTTTGAAATGACCCACTTGCAAGGAAATGGAGCACTGACAGCACCTGCACTAGAGGGGGGATTCCTGTGGGACGGTGGATAGCTGACATCAGGTCTGGCTCCAGCTGGGTACACAGTTCCTGGATTGTGGCACGGTCAAGCCCGTATGTGATTATCACGTGTCTTTCCTCCATTGTCGACAGGTCCACCATTGGTCGGTACACCGGAGGATGCCGCCATCTCCTCACATGTCCCAGCAGACGGTGCCTATGAAGGACAACAGCGAGCACAGAGTCAAACAACACAGCTTACACAGAACACCATTCATACTCAAAAAGTGGCCTGTATGTGTGTTGAGTCTAGGCCTAGGTATGTGTGACGCAGTTGAAAATTAAGCCATGAGGCCCCTGAAATGGCGGCTGCCTGACCTCTAAAGTGGGACAATGGGATGTGAGGTAACTGGGCTGGCGTTGTACACCGTTGCGGTAGGCGGTCGAAGACCGCGGCGCAATGCTGCATTGGTTAACATTTGACCCTATGGGTCCCAGGAGCCAATGACGATGTATGCTGGCGGTGACGGTACGCACCGCCGCGGACGTGACCGCCATTTTCTATCTCTTCAATCACTCGATACCTGATCTTTGACAGGAGAGGACCTACACTGCAAGTGCTGCTGTGACCTCGGTCTGGAAGAGACATTGGCTCGAGTGTCTGGGGAAAGGGCCCCTGCCTTCACATCGGAGGAGTTGGAGAAACTTGTGGATGGGGTCCCCCCCCAGTACACGCTACTCTATGGTCCTCCAGACAAACAGGTAAGTACACTGGGAGCATGATGTATGGGCTATGCTTGTGTGGAGAGGGGTGGATGTAAGAAGGAAGGGGGGAGAGTGTGGCATGCATGAAACAACGGTGAGTGCATGTGCCACATGGCAAGGGTAGGGATGGGGGCCAGTCACTTTGGCGGTGCAGTTGGTAATAACTTTCTCTTCCCCCTGTACAAATCATGTAGGTCAGCGCCCACCAGAAAAAGCATATTTGGCGTGCCATCGCCAAGGACGTCCGGACCCTGGGGGTCTACCACAGACGGAGCACCCACTGCCGGAAAAGATGGGAGGACATTCGCCGCTGGAGCAAGAAGACGGCGGAGGCTCAGCTGGGAATGGCCTCCCAACGTGGGAGGGGTGCCCGTAGCACCATCACCCCCCCTGATGTTCAGGATCCTGGCGGTGGCATACCCGGAGATGGATGGGCGCTTGAGGGCATCACAGCAGCCACAAGGGGGTGAGTACACTCGCATTCTGCTGACTTTGCGTGCAGTGGAGGGGTCTCGGTGGGGGAGGTGGTCTGTGGGTTTCCTTAGGCCAGGGCGAGTTCCGTAGGCAAGGTCCCTCCGTAAGGCAGGCCATGTGGCACTCCACCCCACCTCTGTAGAGTGACAACTACACCTAGTCATGCCCCTGTGTCATCTATGTGTGCAGATGTCGTCCATAGCCATGTAGGCCATTTCCCAGGAATTGAACAGTGGAGCCTAAGAGCGCGGCGTAATGTAGGGGGCTTCTGTATCTGTTATGTCCGCCAACGGTAGCGGTAATGCATGCACTCAACATGTCTTTCTTCTGTCCCCCCCTTTTTGTGGTCTCCCTGTTCTTGTGTGCATTAGCATCACCAGGCGGAGGAGCAGTGCCACCGGAGCAGGAGGGTGTTGCATCCCACATGGCCATGGAGGGCCACAATACGGACTCGGAGTTCACCAGTGGGACGGAGGGCGAGCTCCACGGCGGGGACAGGAGCTGAGACCAGTGACACGGACTCGTCCTCTGATGGGAGCTCCCTTGTGGTGGCGGCAACATCCGTGCCCCCCCCATCTACAGCCGCCACCCCCTTCCAGCACAGCCCTCCCAGCAGCCCCTCAGCCTTCGCCCCGTGCCCGCTCACCCTGGAGGGTGGGTATCACCTTCGCCCCAGGCACCTCATGCCCTGTCCCAGTCACCCCTGCTGCCCTCAGTGAGGAGGCCATTGACCTCCTCAGGTCCCTCACTGTTGGGCAGTCTACCATTTTGAATGCCATCCAGGGTGTAGAAAGGCAGTTGCAACAAACCAATGCATTCCTGAAGGGCATTCATTCTGGTCAGGCGGCCCTTCAGCGAGCTTTTCAGACTCTGGCCTCAGCACTGATGGCAGCCATTGTCCCTGTGTCTAGCCTCCCCCCTCCAACTTCCTCCACCCCGACCCAATCCCCTGTACCTCAGCCTATCCCAAGCACACCTCTAGACCAGCATGCACACACGTCAACACACAAGGGAAGCTCAGGCAAACATAAGCACCACACATCCCACAGGCACTCACGCAAGCATCACACACATGCAGACACACCAACATCCACTGACTCCACTGTGTCCCCCTCCTCCTCGTCTCCCTCCTACCCTCCCTGTCTCGTCTACATTCACACCTGCATGCACTACCTCTACAGCCACTACGTCCCTATCCAGCACACCCACCACCACCCCCACTACCATCCACACATCCCCTGTGTCCTCTCCCAGTGTGTCTGTGACGCCCCCTCCGAAGATACACAAACGCAGGCACACACCCACCCAACAGCCATCCACCTCACGACAGCCTCCAGTGCATGCACCTTCACCCAAAGTCAGCAAGCAAACACCTCCTACAACCACAACCTCTTCCTCCACTCCCAAACCCCCTCCAGCTACCTGTCCCAGTGTGTCAAAAAAACTTTTCCTGTCCAACCTTGACCTCTTTCCCACACCTCCCCCACCCCGTCCGTCTCATAGGTCCCGAACTTGCACCTCAGCCACAACATCTCCGGGACCAGTGGTGCCTGTAGTCACCGGAATCTGGAGTGCACCGGCCACCAGGGCAGCCAGTGTGGCACTGAGCCACAGCACACACAGTCCCCCACCTGTGAAGCATCAGAAGTTGGCCAGTGCCCGGTGGGAGAGGGGGAATACTCCAGCCACCAAAGCCGCTCCCAGGGGTCCCGGTGGGAGTGTGGAGTCAGCTGTGACACCTTCCCAGGTGGGGAAGGACCACAAGAAACCCGGCAAGTCTGGGAAGAGCAGCACGGCGGAGAAGACCGCCATCAGCCCAGCTGCCCAGGAGGCCACCGCCAGCACAAGCCCAGCTGCCCAGGAGGCCACCGCCAGCACCAGCCCAGCTGCCCAGGAGGCCACCGCCAGCACAAGCCCAGCTGACCAGGAGGCCACCGCCAGCACCAGCCCAGCTGCCCAGGAGGCCACCGCCAGCACCAACCCAGCTGCCCAGGAGGCCACCGCCAGCACCAGCCCAGCTGCCCTGGAGGCCACCGCCAGTACAAGCCCAGCTGCCCAGCAGGCCACCACCAGCATCAGCCCAGCTGCCCAGGAGGCCACCACCAGCACAAGCCCAGCTGCCCAGGAGGCCACCGCCAGCACAAGCCCTGCTGGGCCATGAAGGACCGCAAGCAGCTGAGTCCCTGCAATGGAGACCGCCGTCTCAAGCACCTCTGAACAGGGCACCGCCGTCTCAAGCACCGCTGAACAGGGCACCGCCGTCTCAAGCACTGCTGAACAGGGCACCGCCGTCTCAAGCACCGCTGGCCCATGAGCGCCAAGGGCACTGACGCTACTGAGTCCGTCATAAGCAGAATGAAGCACTCTGGGCACAAGGCCCTCTCCAGAACCAGTGGAGAGATCCATCCACTACCTCTGTCCTTAGCAGGATGAAGCACTCTGGGCACAAGGCCCCCTCCAGAACCAGTGGAGAGATCCATCCACTACCTCTGTCCTTACCAGGATGAAGAACTCTGGGCACCATGCCCCCTCCAAAACCAGTGGGGAGATCCATCCACTACCTCTGTCCTTAGCAGGATGAAGCACTCTGAGCACCATGCCCCCTCCAGGACCAGTGGAGACTGTTATCCACTTGAGAGACTGTGGCTTTGCACTCCCCAGGATGGAACAGTGGGCAAACCACCCACTGTAGAGATTTGCGGTACTGTCGCTTTGCACCCCCCAGGGTGGAACAGTGGGCAATCCACCCACTGGAAAATCTTGAGAGACTGTGGCTTTGCACTCCCCAGGATGCAACAGTGGGCATGTGGCCCCCTCGTGGATTTGGCATCGTGCACTCAAGCGGCTGAGGTGCCCCTCCTTTCCCTCCCCCTGAGGTGCCTGTTTAGTTGCTGTCTGATGCAACCTGCAGTGTTCTCTCCGTCATGGTCGGGGATCTTGTGTGGGCCTCGCCCATACCGCGTGGGCCCAGTGTTCCACAGACTTAATTGGAGCGCTACCTGGACTACTATGCTTGGTATATATTTTGTAAATGGTGAATATATATATTTTTGCCTACTTGATTTTAATATATTACAATGGTTACACTCATTTTCTATTGTCTTTGCATTCTTCCTGGGGGGTTGGGGGTGTAACCGTGATGTATTAATATGCATTAGTGTGTGTGTTGTAGTGGGAGAGGGTGGGGGTGTTGCGTGTGTATGTCCCTGTTTTTTCCCTCCCCCCTCCCCTGTGTCGTAGGTGCAGTACTCACCGTGGTCTTCGCCGCCGGCGTTCGTGCTCCTGGTAGAGGAGCAGGAAGACTATCACAGGTAGAATTTGGAGTTCCGGGTCCATGGTGTCCTCGTTCCTCATGGGGTGTGTAGAGTTGAGCTTTTCCCTTCGAAATTCCTGTTTCCGCTGTGTTTTTATCCGCGCTGAATCCGCCGTGGAAAAGGTGGCGGATTGGCCTGTCATAATAGTGTGGGCGGTACATTGTCTCCCGCCTGTCTGTTGGTGGTGACCGCTGCGCTGTTTGTTTGTACCGCCGTGGCGGTCGGAGTGTTAAAGTGCTGTCTTTGTTGGCAGTTTCCGCCACGGTCGTAATTGCAAAAATTTTACCGCCAGGATGTTGGCGGTCTTGCCGCCTCTTTAACACCGTCCGCCAGGGTTGTAATGATCACCTATATGTTTGAGTGTGAGTTTAGCCTGATGTAAGTACGTGCCTTGAGACTCTGTGAATGAACTCCAGCACTTGGATCCAGTGCATATCTTTTATATCTACCCCATCCTGTCTTTTAAGATGACGTTGGGATAGCAAGCAGGGCCAGTAATGAGTTATATAACATGGTAACTGCCTTTCTCCCTTGTCCGTGAATGAGCAGGGATTGGAGAGCAGAGGTAGTAGAGAGTTCTAAAATATCTAGCTCTGACTTTTGTCCCAATCTATTCACCAGTGCAGTTATAAACTGGTCCTCTCCCAGTTTGAACTTATCCTGAGGTCTTGGAATGTGTGGAGAGTCCCATAGATGAAGAGATCACCCATTGTAGAAATGCCTGCCTCTGCCCAAGGGTTTTTGTCATGTGTGCTAATCGGGGATCAGAAAGAAGGAGAGAACCACAGCAGGAGATCTAAGGCTTGTGGATACATACGATGTCTGGGGTTTGTGTACCATTGCCAGGAATGTCCTGCTATCTCCATCAAACTGTGTCCCTTAAAAACTTTCACTTCCGGTAACATCAGCCAGCATAATCACTCCAGAAACCTGCATTGTCCCAAATACACTTTTCCTTTCTGGGTCTGGCTCTGGACTCAACCATCTAACCACTCACTGCAGCTAGGCCTCATCATAATACAGTTTGTGTTTGGGGGCTCCTAGACAGCCAGACTCAATTGGGTTCTGCAATTTACGCAGTGGTACTCACTTTCTGCCAGGTCCTGATATCAGTTCAGAAATGATCTTATTGAAGTCCTCAAAAACCGTTTCATGCATTTTAATAGGAAGGGCTGAGAAGAAATAAAGTAAACTGGGGAGGACCAGCATTTTTGATATCGCTATCTTTCCATGGGGGACAAAGGCACAGACATCCAAAATGTCATTGACTGACGCATTGCCACAGTCAGTCTGCCGTGGTCTTATTCAATTAGCTCAGCATCTGAGTGAAACACCTTCACCCCAAGGTACCTGAAGGAATGAGGTCTTAGAGGCATATTTAGAAGGAGCTGGCACTGTCGTTGTGTCATTTTTATTTTTTGACGCTCTAGCAGTGCAATGTGAGCTCTATATTAAAAAGGTGATGCATTTGGCCCGATGCATCAATTTTTCAAGGCTGGCATCAGAAAACACCTGCGCGGGATCCAACTGCATCATCCAGTTTATGATGTATGCAGGGTGGGTGTTATGTCAGAAAAAACTTACAACTGAAGTGATATTTACAAGTTTGTCATTGTGTGATGCTTTTTCCAGATGCATCTCGCAAAGCCTGAAATGCTTCAGAGTTCCTACGCCTCGTTAACCCACACCTAGGAAATTACACAACAGCTTTGTAACAGGAATCTGACCATTTGAAGCCACTTTACACACTGCAATGTGTCTGTATTTCACACTCTGCTAGTAGTAGGTCTACACTTGTGTCAATCATGTTGTAGGACCCCTTGCCCAAACTGGGACCATGTCATCTATGATATTATCATCCTCTGCAGCAAGGCAATGTAACTATGTGTACTCCCTGTAAGGGACAGACCTCGATTGTCACTTCTCCATGGAGGAATAGGTCCCCAAGTTCTGGCCAGCATACTCCAAGGGACAATAGGTAAGTACGCACATAAGGTAGGTAATACATGTTTTGACACTTAAAATTACAACATATATTTGTATTCACTCACATTACACTGTCACTATGTCACACATACTCAGGTCTCCACATGCACATAAGTAGACTTTGCCCACTGTAATATGACATATAGCCATACTGCTTACTCTACATCCAGGACCAATGTGAGATTGTACAAGGTGCTATTCCACCATTTTACATTGGTCTCAACACATTAGGCTACTTGTGTCAGTTAGAACTGATGCATCTGATTTTTGGTGCATTTTTGGTGCATTGCTGAAGTTGGGTCAGTTGTGAGGACAACTTCAGATAGGTGCCACTTGTGGGGCTGATGCATCAGTATTTCTGCATCCTTGGGTCCTTGTGTTATGGTACCCTGTATTGTTAATACAAAAAGAACAGATGATGGACTGGAATAGCATGGCAAGCAAAACAACAATGAATTTAACCCAGATCTGTGACTGGGGTGAATGTTTGATTTTCAGCATTCTGTCCATCATCTTTTCTTTTTTAATTAGTCACCCCAAGTGGGAAGGGTATGCCCAGATGTGGGTCAATGCTCGCTATGCCACTAGATTCAAGCTAGCCTGGCTGGTGAGAGGTAATACTCCAAAACTTGTCCCAGGATGCTTGTTTGTTTTCGATCCATGGAGCACCCGGCCTGGCTGTTTGGGCTGAACTGTTCCCAGGAGGAGCAGGGTCAAGACTGATTAGCCTATGGCTGGGTCCAAACTGGAATGGCAAGCAAAAGAAAGGATGGATTTAACCCAGATCTGTGACTGGGATGAATGTTTGATTTGTTCATGCATTTCGTCCATCATCTGTTCTTTTTGCATTTGTTGCCCCAAGTGGTAAAGGAATGCCCAGACGTGGGTCCCATGCTTGCTATGCCACCAGATTCAAGCTAGCCTGTCTGATGAGGTGTGATACTCTGAAACTGGTCCCAGGATGCTTGTTTGTTTCTGGTCCAGGGAGGACCTGGCCTGGCATTTGGGGATGAAATGTTCCCCTGAGGAGCAGGGTCAAGACTGGTTTGCATATGGCTTTGTCCAAACTGGAATGGTATGGCAAGCAGAAAAACAATGGATTTAACCCAGATCTGTGACTGGGGGTGGATGTTAGATTTGTTCAGCATGCCATCCATCATCTGTTCCTTCTGTATTATTAATATGGCGCATTCTTGAGCTCTTAACCTATTTGACACATTGTAACTTTTTTTGATGCATAGCTTCTGCAACGTAGCAATGCATCTATTCTTGTAAAAGTGGCGCTTAGTTCTTTCCCTTCCAGGGTAAACCCAACATGTTCCTCTTATGGCATTGCTCTAATGGGAAATAGACATGAATTACTCCTGTTAATCTTTAACCATGAATGGTCACTGAAGGCATCTTCTCCATACAATGAAATAATCTATCATCAGTCTCTCAAGCATATATATCTGGCAATCCTCTGCACAACAGACACACCAGTGACTCCATGGCGACGGCAAAAAAGTGGCCATAAAGAGCATCCCTGCCTGGTGCCCCAACCAATTGAAAATTGTTCAGACATCACATAGCCTCTTTGGTTCCATGCCATTAGTTGTCTATGAAGCTATTGCCAAAAGTAGGGACCTTTGGCTGTGTATAGAGTAAGTGAAGCTACTGCTGAAAAGTAGGGACATAATCAAAACATTTCCAAGGCTAAAATTAAGGGAAACCACTCAAGGGCCTTCTCAATGTCAAGTGAAAGTGCCATATACTTGGACTTGTCTGCTTGACCACTGTCTATGAGGTTGAACAGGTGGCACAGATTAAGCCATGTCCTTCTCCTCTGTACAAAAACCATTCTAGTCACGGTGCAGTTCTGTGGTCACTACAGTGAGGAACCTGGTTTCAAGTAACTTCCCCAGAATCTTAAAGTCGAGTTTCAGTATTGCTAAGGGTCCATATGAGCTTATATTGAGAGTGCCTCATCCTGGCTTCTGCTGGACCACTACAAGTGCTTCATACAGCGATCCTGGCAAGGCACTAAACTGTTTGAAGGCATCATACAGTTTAAGGAGTTTAGAAGCAAGAGCATTAGTTTTATTTGTTGTGTAAAATTCAGACAGGGACCAGTCTGTGCCAGGTTGGATTATTGCCACCATCAACTCTTCCAAGGTTATTGGTTCTGCAAGTGCAGGTGTTTTAATAAAAATTATTAACAAGTGTTCAGGTATTTTGAATAAATGACTTGTGTAGAAAATAAAATAACACAGAAAAAATAAATGCACACATTTGAAAATGTAGTCCTCTTCTGGTATAGTGGGAGATATATTTGAAGTAGTGATTTCTTCAGTGGGAGTCATTTTGAATTCGATAAAGATTTGAACGTTGTCTACTGTTGTGGATAACATGCTGACAAATTTTTCAGGGGCCATTCTCCTGATAGATACTGAACTGGCTGCTGAAAGAGCTAGGACTCTTAAAAATCATCTTGCTTTAGACATTTGTTTAGTGAAGGATCGTGGAGTCTGTAGAATGGGCATTGTTGCTCATATATTCCTGATAATAGCAAAGAGATAAGAAACTTACTTTCTAATCTGACTAATGAAAGTGCTGATTTGAAAGAATTGAAAGAACCAGATGTTTGGGAAAAGATTAGCAAAGGTTTTGATTCAGTGGGATATTGGCTCAGCAACCTTTGGAATGGGATTCTATTGAAAATCATGGAAGGGATATTAATTGTTGTGGTTTGCTTAATTGGAATATGGGGATTATGTATATTATGCAAAAGAATTACATTGAAAAGGTCAAAGGATAATCAGAGGACAGAAGAAAAGAAAATGGAAACATTTTACAGAGAAAATTCAAAGAGGCAATAAAAATATGAAGGGATTGAATTGACAGAATTTTAGCTGATGCAAACATTTGTGGGTGGTAGTTAGTACGGTGACACATTTAGTCATCAGAGGAGGGATTACTAGCGCAGGTGTATTAATAAAATTTATTAACAAGTGTTCAGATATTTTGAATAAATGATTAGTATAGAAAATAAAATAACATAGAAAAATAATGCACACATTTAAAAATGTGATCACGAAGAATGGCTGCCAATGTTAACGAAATGTACTAACCCCTTCACTGCCAGGCCCTTTCCCCCTCAGGTGGCAAGATTTTTTTGGGCTATTTGGGGCAGTTCGCGATTAGGCACTCATAACATTTTGTCCACATAAGCTACCCACGCCAAATTTGCATCCTTTTTTTCCAGAATCCTAGGGATTCTCGAGGTACCCAGACTTTGGGGGTTCCCCTGAAAGAGACCAAGAAAGTAGCCAAAATACAGCCAAAATTTCATTTTTCTCAACAAAATGGGAAAAAAGGGCTTTAGAAGAAGGCTTGTGTTTTTTTCCCCTGAAAATTGCATCAGCAAAGGGTTTGCGGTGCTAAAATCACCATCTTCCCAGCTTTCAGAAACAGTCACACTTGAATCAGAAAACCACATTTTTCAACACAACTTTGGCATTTTACTGGGACATACCCCATTTTTACTATTTTTTGTGCTTTCAGCCTCCTTCCAGTTAGTGACAGAAATGGGTATGTAGCCAATGCTGGATCCCAGAAAGCTAAACATTTCTGAAAAGTAGACAACATTCTGAATTCAGCAAGCATTTGTGCAGATCCTACAACATTTTTCTACAGAAAATAACAGCTGAAATTTAAAAAAAAATGAAATTGAGGTGACAATATAGCCATTCTTCTCCACGTTTTACTCTGAAACTTTTTCCTGCAATGTCAGATTTTTTAAAGCAATATACCATTACTTCTGCTGGACTCTTCTGGTTGTGGGGATATATAGGGATTGTAGGTTCATCAAGAACCCTAGGTACCCAGAGCCAATAAATGAGCTGCACCTTGCAATGGGTTTTCATTGTATACCACGTATACAGCAATTCATTTGCTAATATATAATGAGTGTAAAATAGGTATCAAGAAAACCTTTGTATTTCCAAAATGGGCACAAGATAAGGTGTTGAAAAGCAGTGGTTATTTGCACATCTCTGAATTCCGGGGTGCCCACACTAGCATGTGAATTACAGAGCATTTCTCACATAGACGTCTTTTTTACACACTGTCTTACATTTGGAAGGAAAAAATGTAGAAAAAGACAAAGATCTTCTATTCTGTGTTCCCTCAAGTCTCCTGATAAAAATGGTACCTCACTTGCGTGGGTAGGCCTAATGCTTGCGACAGGAAATGCAACATGGACACACATTTTTACATTGAAATCTGACATGTTTTTTGCAAAGTGCCTAGCTCTAGATTTTAGCCTTTAGCTCAGCCGGTGCCTAGGGAAACTTACCAAACCTGGGCATTTTTGAAAACTAGACACCTAGGGGAATCCAAAATGGGGGAGACTTGTGGGGCTCTCACCAGGTTCTGTTACCCAGAATCCTTTGAAACCTCAGAATTTGGCCAAAAAAACACTTTTTCCTCACATTTCGGTGACAGAAAGTTCTGGAATCAGAGAGGAGCCACAAATTTCCTTCCACCTAGCGTTCTCCCGATAAAAATGGTACCTTATTTGTGTGGGTAGGCCTAGCGCCCGCAACAGGCAATGCCCCGAAACACAATGTGGACACATCTCATTTTCCCAAAGAAAAAACAGCTGTTTTTTGGAAAGTGCCTAGCTGTGGATTTTGGCCTCTAGCCCAGCCGGCACCGAAGGAAACCTACCAAACCTGTGCATCTTATAAAACTAGACACCTAGGGGAACCATGATGGGATGACTTGGGGGCTCTCACCAGGTTCTGTTGCACAGAATCCTTTGGAAACTTCAAAATGTGGCCAAAAAAACACCTTTTCCTCACATTTTGGTGACAGAAAGTTTGGGAATGTGAGAGGAGGCACAAATTTCCTTCCACCCAGCGTTTCCCTAAGTCTCCTGATGAAAATGGTACCTCACTTGTGTGGGTAGCCCTACTGCCCGCGACAGGAAATGCCCCAAAACACTATCTGGACACATCAAAATTATCAAATACAAAACTATCTGTTTTTGCGGGCGGGGCACCTGCGTTTTTGGTCCTGGAATCAGCAGCCATACACGGGGACCTACCAAACCCAGACATTTCTAAAAACTAGACACCGGAGGGAGTCCAGGGAGGTGTGACTTGCGTGGATACCCCAGAGTTTTCTTACCCAAAATCCTCAGCAAACCTCAAATTTTGCTAAAAAATGAAATTTTTCCCACATTTCTGTGTGGGATCACAGCACCGGGACTAATTTCCTACCTCCCAACGTTCCCCTCATTCTCCCGGTAAAAATGATACCTCAATTGTGTAGGTGGGCCAAGTGCCTGTGACAGTAAAGAGCAAAAAACATGTTGAAACTGAGGGGGAACCAAAGCGGGTCCAAAAGGGCAGCTGGAAAAAAAAAAATTTTTAGGCTGACAAGTCAGGCAGAATTTTTATTGGTATAGATGAGACAATGCTGGGTGGTAGGAATTTTGTGGATTCCTGCAGCTTGTGGAAGGTTCCATCACAAAAATAGGGAAAAAATGTGTGACTTCCAGGAAAGTTGGAGGTTTGCAGGGCATTGTGGGGAAGAAAATGGTTCAGGTGCATGTGAAGCACAACACCCACCACCCTGGACTCACCCAGATGTTTAGTTTTCAGATGTGTCTAGGTCTTGTGGATTTTTCTACAGGGCACCGTCCCAAAGTAAAAAAAGTGCTGCCTTCACCATTCCAAGTGGGACGATTTTGAGAGTTAGCCAAGCTCTCATGGCCCAAATGTAAAACCAAAACCCAAAATAATCAAATGTCCTCGTGCTTGCCGTGGGAAAAGATGTTTTAGTGTTGGGGGGAGAGCTGCAAGACTGTTGCCCCCTTCAGTTGGGGTGGGAGCATGACCAGGCCCATTCTGGTTGGTAGCCACCGCCCCACTATTTTTTTTATTTTTTATTTCCTTGCATCTAGTAGACTTTATGCCCCCCTGGGGTGTGGATCGGGGGTAATTGCCCTATCTGCCCACTGGAGGGCAGAACAACTTTGTCCCCATTTATTTGGGGTGGGGGTATGGCCATACCCCTACCCTCTATTTTGGAAAAAAATCTTCCCTGGTCCCTGGTGGGCTTTCTGCCCCCCTTGGGGGCAGATGGGCCTTCCGAAAATAGGCTGATGGCCAACAGTAATGTGCCCTCATGGGGAGCGACCCTTGCCCATGGGGCTTCCCTCTCAAACAAAACACACACATACACCAATCCCTGGTGCCTAGGTGGTTTCTGCCTCCCCCAGGGGCAGATCGGCCTAATAGAAATAGGCTGATCTGCCAATGGCCTAAAAACAATTCCCCCCCCCCCCCACAGGGGAGCGACCCTTGCCTAAGGGGTCGCTCCCTTTATCAATATAAATTTAAAAAAAAACATCCCTAGTGCCTAATGGTGCCAGATCCCTGGTGCCAGATCAGTCTAATTAGGGGGGGGGGGGGGCAGAAATAGCCTTAAATAGAATGCCTCCCTTGGGAAGCGGCCCTTGCCCAAGGGGTCGCTCCCCTTATGACAATAAAAAAAAAAAAAAAATCCCTGGTGTCTAGTGGCTTCCTGCAGCACGATCGCTATGCAAATTTGCTGCAGGAATGCACAGAGAGACATGAAAAGGGAAGGAAAAACCTTACCTTCCCTTTTCATGCCTCTCTGCCTCCCCTACCCCCGTACTGAGGAGAAACTAATCAGTTTCTCCTCGGTCGGGCCTTGGATGAGGTCATCGCGTGTTGGCACGCTGACGTTATCAGACGTCACTGGGGTGGTCGGGGGTATCAGAGGTGGAAGGGGAAGCAATTCCCCTTCCAACCCTGACATGGGGTGTTGGGGGCGGCCCTCAGGTGGAGCGCTAACGCTTCCCCCGAGGGTCGGTCCCAGGACGTAATGGTTATGTCTGTGGCACCTGAGTGCCGCAGCCATGGACGTAACCATTACGTCCTTGGTGGGAAATAGGCTAATCAATGATTTAATAATATGAGATAGTGAGCATTTGTTAGATTAATGTAGTAGCGCATCATATTAAGGGTTATGCATTTTGCTCTAGCTTTATTAATTGTAGGCCTTAGCGAATGTCTTGGCCTATTTGCCAGGCCTCATGTAAAAGCTGTATTTCTTAATGTTTAATATAATGGCTGGCCTGGAGAGTTAAACTGTGATTTCTATTGTATTGTTTGAATATGCTCATAACGGAAACTTTCTCAGGAGAACTGACTGCTAGAAGATGCTGTTCTCGCTAATGTAACATTTTGTGTGTAATGTGTGTGAGACTGACTTTCTCAGGAGGAAAACAATGGAGATACTGACTGGAGTGGAACATCAAAAAACAGATGTAAGGAGTGGAAAAAGGAATAAAGAAAGCAAAAAAAGTAGAAAGATGTTCAAACGTACCTGCAGTAATTGGTAGCTTGACCTGTTTAACAAACCAGCATGGGAACACCAGCAGCAAAATAAACTTGATGTGAAAGCATCAGGAAGGACGGCGAAAGGCAGCAGCAAAGAGGGTGAAAGACAGCAATGAGGCTGTGTAATGTAGAAGTGATGAGTTGAAATGTAGAAACCAGGAGGTGAAATGCAGCAATCAGGAGGTGAAATGCAGAAACCAGGAGGTGAAAGGTAGTAAAGAAACGTCACTCACGCTACAGCTATCTATATCTGGAAGCTTTATCTTTATGAATGTGCAATTCACATGCATTTCCTGACATACACTCTGTGTACCTGGTTAGCGGAATGTCAATATTGATGCTACTGCACAATGTTTGGCTACTCTGTCTGCCTCCTCTAATCAGAAAGCCCTATTTGAAATGGGCATCATGTTGCAAAGAAACCGAAGAAAACATACATACTTTGGACTGAGAAACAAACGATGGAAGATGATATCTTGCTGTGCAGTGCATACGTCCCCCAGAGAAATGTTTACATCCCCCCCAGGCACTCGCCCCCTGTTTGAAGATATTTGCCATAAGGGGTGTTGGGATCACTCACCGACCCCTGGTCTCAGGGTGTGCGGGTTGTCCAAAGGAAAGATACCTGTAAAGTTGAGATTAGAATAAAATGCTTCAGTGTTTGCAAACCCTGAGTCAGGGTTAGCAGATCACATAATGTCTCCAATGATCAACAAATCTTGCCTTGTGTTATGTGAACCCCTCCTCCCCCACCCAGTGGCTGCTGTGCCCTCCTGTGTCTGTGCCCTTTGGCACAGGGTGATCCAACAACACATCTTAATGAGCCTTTAATGAACCTCCTGCTGGTATCAAAGACCTGGTACTGGGTCTGCAGATCTGTGAGAAATCCGTCATGGGCCCACAATACTGTGTTGATTGGCAAATCCAAACTGGGGATTACAAATCCAAAAAAAGGAAAAGAAAAAGGGTCAGCTTCCTCTGAACTGCCCCAAACCGATGTGCAGCAGTGTTTTGCTGGTCACAGAAGATGGGCACCCTAATTTAGCATGGCCAAAGGGCAGCAGGAGTTCTGCACCTGCAGAAGATTGTGTGTGAGACCTGGCATGCAGTCAGACCATGCAGCCACACCTTGCTACACACAGATGAAGGCCATGCATACCATCAGTTGGCCCCTGTTATTTTGATGGCAGCTTGCAGCTGGTTTGATTGGCTGCCTGAAAAAACATGGCTAAAGTGAAGTGATGGTTAGCCTTGGTTATAACATCTTAATGAATGTCTGAAAAGCTCAGAAAGTCACTTAAAACTCACAGTTAAAATACAGCTATTGTTTTAAATTAAAACAGAAAAACATTATAATCCCTAAATTACAGTTATCTTTGCAATACATTACCTTGCACAAATGCAGGAGGGTATGGTTATTGAGGAGCACGTAGGGGTTTCCAAAAACAATTTTTAGATCTCACATAGAGTAAATACAACAGTGTTTTAAGGATTCTGTCATAACTGGGAACGCTGAACTTGATTTGCTGTGTTTTTTTCTTTTATTTGGGGGTGGGTAATAAGGTATGTTTTAAAAATGCTACCATGATGTAGAGAAGAAGAGTTGCTAAATTTTATGTAAGATATGTGATACGGAGGGGCTTCCCGAATATAGCATGCCCCTCCATTCTCTAGTTTTCTAGGTTCAAAGCAAAGGTTTTGTTTTTAAGTACTTTTGACCGGTCTTCAATGATTGGTCTCTGGATTTAGGGTGTTTGAGCAAAGGCAAAGCTAAAACTATTTTTAGAAACGAGGGTTCAAAAGTTTGTCCCCAAAAATGTAATCCCTTTTCACTATCCACAGGTTTCAAACTAGTGTTTCTTTTTTAAGCATCTTTTTTAAATGGTTTTTGAATGGTTGTTGGATTTTGTTTGAATTTCCCTTGGTGGAAGAATATGAATATAACAAAACTGAGAGCTTTTTCTGTGGAAAAATTCGTGGCTCTGGAACAGTTCTTATTAGAGGTAGTCATGATGACTAACATTAACAAACATGTAAAGTAAGCTAAACCACTAAGTAATGTGAGCTAGTGGTAATCAAAGTGAATAACACAAAGTAATGAATTCTGATGTATTCATTTGCTACCATTACTTATTTTCCCTATCCAGGTCCGCAATTTCTTGCATTGCTGTGCTGGGCTAGGACAATAAACAATTGACCTGACACACATACTGAAATCTTACTGTGCATCATAGCCAGTATTGTTTTGTTTTACTGGAACAAACTCCTACTCAGCAATCATCTGTTCCTTCAGTGCCTTGGTCTCTTGGCCAGATGCAGTGATTGCAAATAGATCCTGCTATCGCAGGTGTTTTAATAAGAAATTATTAATCAGTGTTTATGGATTTCGAATAATGAGTTTATGTAAAAAATGAAATAACGTAGAAAAAGAATGCACGCATTTGAAAATGTGATTTCGAAGAATGGCCACCAATGTTAACGAAGTGTACTAATCAATTATTAATACTTATGAAATACTGAATATGTGTTAGACTAATGCAGTAATATGTTATGTTAACGGTTATGATTTAAGTTTTAGCTTTATTAATTGTAGGCCTTAACTTAGCAAGTGTCTTGGCTATTTTGCCAGGCCCCCTGCAGAAGCTCTATTTCTTAGCGTTTAATAAAAATGCTGACCAAGTGAAATAAACTGTGAAATGTCTATTGTATTGTTCAACTGTGTTCATAACGGAAGCTTTTCGTGAGAACCGACTGCTGGGAGATGATGTTCTTGCTAATGCAACATTTTATGTGTAATGTGTGTGAGACTGACTTTCCCAGGACCAGAACAATGAAGATACTGACTAGAGTAGAAGCTGCAACAATAGTGTTACCTGAGAAGCCGGATGATGAGGACATCGCAAGACGAACAAATCAACAATATGAGAACAGAGAAATATTAGAATTCATAGATTTGGTATAATAGTTTTATTGGACGGAATGTGAACATATGATTAACTGACCAATAGGGAATTAGGGGATAGTTTAGGTGACTTTGATATCACAATGCCGCAGAGGGAGAAGAGACATTCATTCTGACATTCTGAGAGAAGAGAGATCATTGTGCCATTTAGGTTATTCCGATATTCTGACATTGGGCTCATATTCCCTGACTGAGAGCCTGATGCCTTGCTGATCGACTGATGTTCTGAGGAAGAAGATTGATTCTGCTTTGCTGATCCATACCGAGGATAGGTATCCCCCGAATGTGATTATTATGCATATTTGCTTTTCCTTTCTAGGTACCAACTGCACTGTTTTGTCTATGACTCTATCATAGTTAGATGTTGTTCCAAATTGGTGTTACTAAATTGTTTGGCATAAAGTCCAACATTCTGATGCTAATCCGATGTAAGTTGTGGATCCTGATTTATGACAATATAGACTAATGCTTGATGGATTTCTCTGCTTAACTTCATGTATTTCATCTTGATTTGCACCGTAACTGTAGAATGTGTTGTAGTTCAAGCTTTGATTAGATTGCATTTCTTCCGCTGCTTTGGACAACCAGTGTTGTTTCTGTATGTGTTTAATTTGATTTTGAAACTAATCTACATGACCTTAGCGTTGTTAATATAGGGAAATAAACATTATAAACTTTTACTAAAGGTGTGGTTATTCATAACTGAAAGGCCATGGTGCGTGATAATTACTGACTCCATTGGATATTGATTTTATTGATTACTAATGATTGTTGATTATTGTGTATCGATTATTGGCTTATGTACTGGAGCTATGGTAAGAATTTCTTAATTGAGAGTCAAAAGGTTCATCGACCTATTCACGTCCCCTTGTAAGTTTACTTATTAAGGTCAGGCACACTAACAGTTATGGTAGCAGACTGATGGTTAGTCTCATTAAGAGCTTGCCATAGGTACAGAGTGACAGGTGTTCCCAGAGATGGTAGCAGTTTGATAAGTTAGACCTCTTGAGAATTCATTATTACTGAGATTTAGATTTTGTTTTTCAATGATGATAATTGGAAAGAAAATGATGTTCCCTTAAGCCCTGAAATTACTTTCTCAGATCCTGGATCCTGTTAATGGTTGCTTGAGGATGTTCCCGGTGTTCTAGTGATAGAGTGAGTGAAATAGGTCACGCTTGCACAGCTTATGCAAATCTCAGGTGAATTGTGAGGTTTGCAAGGGTTTTAGGGAGTTTGCGTACTCCAAATGAAATTGTAGTAGGAGTGTGTGTAGTCCACAGTGTGAGAGTAGGGAAGTCGTCGAACTTCCTATGAGAGTGGCGCTTTGTGCTCAAAAGTTGTCCACGTGATTGTTGATGTACAGACCCTGCGTGGTCTAAGATTCCGGAGTATATTGAAAAGTGTATGATACACTTGGTTCATGTTGTAAACTGCCTGGTTTAGTAGGTTGATCGGGCGTGGTCAACAAGTCAGTGTGTGAGTGAAAATGGGTGAGGGAAATTTTCGACTGAGATTTGGCGAGTCCTATGTGCACAAGGACAGACCCATTGATCAGTTGAGAGTAAAATATACAGGTCGAATTTTGCTTGCGAATCTGGGAGACCAAGAAAGAAGGAGTAACTGTTAGTATGGGAAGAGCCATCAGTGAAAAATCCGTAAGGTTTCTGAAGTGATTGTGTTACCTTTCCAGTAGTAAACCAGCAAATTAGTTTTTGGGGTTTGGTTTTTGATTAGTGCTCGCAATATTTTGCATTTAGTTTTGTGTGAATTGGAGTTTAGGAGAACGAGCCGCAAGACTTTGTCAGCCACAGTACGTATGAGTGTGACATCATTGGCGCCACGCTGGGATAGGTCTGTTAGTGAGAAGGGTCGTGCACGGATTGGCAGCCGTCCATGAGAGGCAATTGGTTGAGAAAATGGGTGAAAGGAATCTAAGGATTAAAAGTAATTTCCTGATTTTGAGTAAACAAAAGTAGAAAAGATGAAGTTTTTCAAAGCGTTAAAAAGCACCCTAAGGGGAGATACGTATATTACAGTGAGTGGGGGGTCTTAATGTGCCAACTACTCCTGTAGTGCAGACACAGATGCAACTGCCACAGGTACAGAGAATATGTCCTGATGTGCACATTATGAAAACGACTTCAAACTTAGTGGTGCCCACAGAGCAGGTGATTCCGAGACCAATACTGGTTCAGACTGAGTCAACTCCGATTTTGTTGCCCCAAGTGCAGCCGCAGGTAATGCCAAGATTTACTCCAGTAACAGGGAGATAGTCAGACATGACCCCGATGATGAATCAGAATATGGAATTTACTCTCCCACAGAGGGTAGGTGCCAGAGCAGCCCAGATGCTATATCGCTACCAATTACTGTTGGTCCAGCTGTACCATTATTTGCACAGAAGAAATCGACTGTAAGTGAAGAGGGAGCAATGTCTCAGAGCCTAATGAGGGGAGGACCTAATGAACATGTTCCGATAGTCTCTCCTGTGGGTCAGACTTTTGACGGATCAAGATCATTGTTAGACTTTAGTCCACTTTTAGCACTTCCAGATACGGAGACAGGACCAAATGTTAGCCAGAACTTGAAATATTGACACCGCAGACTCCAAATGCAGTTGCACAGCATGTGCCCCAGTCCAAGCAATTTGTTACAGGGACTGACAGCTCTGCAATTAACTGAATGGTTAGACAAGCTGAATACCCCACAGAGAGCCCCTAAAGGAGAGGGGTATTTGAATTGTGCTAGGCTAAGCATGGAAGCAGGTGAACTCACTAAGGGAACGATGGGGGTAAAAAGGTTAGAATCCTACGCAGAGGCAGAATTGAGATATTTGTGCCCAAAAATTACGAGAGAAGTGAGCAAGGTGCATCAGAGATTAGCAGACTTAGCAGAGACGTATGTCATAGAGATGGAGAAAACAAAGCATTTGAAAAGGAGTTACAGATAGATTTTGAGGCGAAAGATTTTGAACACATGAGATCTGCCGGAATGAAGGCACACCTTAAAGAATTGCTGCAGAGTGCTCAGACTTGGGGAGCATTAGACAAATGGGAAGGCACATAGGTAAAGAAAAGAGACAAGAGAAAAAGGGATTCTTTGGAGCTGACTGAAAATGTACAGCAGGATAAAGATCCAGTAAAGATTTTACCAATGACAGAGATTCCAGGGGGGAATTTTGTTCACGTCCCTTGGAGCAGAAGTGACATTCCATCATTTACAAATGATTATCCAAAATTGAGAGAAAAGCCAGTAGAGTGGTATCAGCAGACATACAGGTTCGTGAAACTTGCAAAGTGTTTGTGGGAAGACTTGAACACACTACTAGAGATAGTGGTTCCAGCTGACTTGTGGTTCGAGTACAAGAGTGTAGACTGGCCAACGAGTTAACTGGAGAGAGACAAAAATACAGGTGCACCATCTCCCGAGGTAACAAAATATTACTATAAGATGATTGAGTTTCTGAAATCGAGAATTTCTCCCCCAAGAATATTGATTGGCAGAGAATTGACAGGACAACTCAGGAAGCAAAAGAATCAATACATGCCTATTATGAGGCATTCAAACATTACAGTGTGACAGAAACAATTGAGGCAAAAGTCGTTTCATTTTGTGTTCAGATTTGTGGAAGGATTGAGACCTGAAATTAGCCAGATGATTAAGAATCATTTGATTTGCTGGCAAGCAAAGCTGATTGATAAGGTGTTACATTATGTGAAATACTGTAGGGAAGAGACTGAGTTGAAGCATAAAATGTTGAAAGAGAACGTGATGCAGATTAAAAGCAGCTCAAACAGGAGTGCAAGGGAATTTTTCACAGCAGTTGTCACAGCAGCAGCAGAGAAATATGAGGTTTCAGCCCCCGATGAGAGGTAGAAGTCATGGAGGTAATATGAATCATGGTTCAGACTTGAATACTGTAGTGGTTCAGAATGATGTGCAGGAAATGAAGAAGCTATTGCCATGTCTCATTTGCGGAGCTGTGGGACACTGGAAACGGAAGTGTCCGATGATGGTGTAGGAAGGTGTTGTTCAGCAGAGTAATGACATCCATTCATTCCAGAATGTGAGAGGACCGAGACTAAAAGGTCCTAATCCAAATTTTCAGAATAATGTGAATCAAGTGCAAAGTTTCAGCCCATGCAGCAGGTGCTAATGCCTCGTGCACAAATGTCACAGTTGCAGCCGATGCAGCAGCAGGTTCCCATGGTACCTAGACAGCAAATTCAAATATCTCATGCCCCGATGGAGCAGCATCAGATGATGCTTTCTCAGTAGGTCACAGGACAGAAACAAAACAGAAGTAGTAACACAGTGCCCAAATTCCAGTTACACAGTGAGGATCGAATAAATGGTGAATGGACGGGTGATAGTTCAGATGAAGAGCCATGTGTGCTTGTGACTTCCTTAGAAGTAGATCAGAGAGGACCCTATGTGAAGGGAAAGGTTATGGGTCACAGAGTTCCATTCTTGGTTGACACAGGAGCTACACGCTCTACAGTGAGAAGCGCCGAGGTTCTGAATTTGCCCCTTTCAGTTAGAACAGTGCAGGTTGTGGGAGTAGCGAACCAGTATTTGACAAACCTGATTGCAGATCCAGTTCAAGTCGAGATGGGCAATTTTCAGGGATTGCATAAATTTGTAGTCTGCGATTCAAGTCCAGTATCCCTACTGGGAAGAGACTTGTTGTGTAAATCAAAATGTTTGATTACTTGCTCAAATGACAGAAATGAGATTCAGACGAATAGAGATGATGAAGAAGACAAAGCCCCAGAAATAGAGTGTGAATCTAAGAATGAGGAGTACCCCTTGATTGAGTTTTTCCCAATGCTCACAGTGAAAGAGCTCCATGCTGATTTGCAGGGAACGGTACAAGGGAAGGTGTGGGATTTGACAGAAAAAGAAGTGAGTCTGAATAAGGGAGTGGAGCCAGTCAAAGTTACCATAAAACCAAATGCAGTTTTCCCCCAACTTCCCCAGTATCATATGCCACAAGATGTCCTGATGAAAGTGGCTCAGATAATTGCAGACTTTGTAAAGCAAGGGGTTCTGAAGGAAGTGTTGAGCAGTCCATGTAACTCACCGATAATGGGTTTGAAGAAGCCCTGTGGGAAGATTCGGATTGTTCAGGATTTGAGAAAAATAAATGAGATTGTGGTCAAATGTTGTCCTGTGGTGCCAAATCCAGCTGTGAAAATGTTCCAGATTCCATGTGACACCGAAAGGTTCAGTGTCTTCGATTTGTCACAAGCATTCTTTTCTGTGCCCCTTAATGAGGATAGTCAATTTCTCTTTTGTTTCAAATTCCTGGATCAAGTCTATTGCTGGTGCAGAATTCCTCAAGGGTATTCAGAGTCACCTTCCATATTCAATCAGATTTTGAAAAAGAATTTGGAGTCGTTGTAATTGCCTTTCCAATCGACCTTGGTGCAGTACATTGATGACTTACTGACTGCGTCCAAAACAAGGGAAGAGTGCTAGTATGATACGATTGCCCTGTTGAACCATTTGGGAAAGAATGGACATAAAGGCCCGTATTTATACTTTTTAGCGCTGCATTTGCGTCGTTTTCTGACGCAAAATCGGCGGAAACTTACAAAATACAATTGTATTTTGTAAGTTTGCGCCGAATTTGCGTCAGGAAATGACGCAAATGCAGCGCTAAAAAAGTATAAATATGGGCCAAAGTGTCTCTGCTGAAATTGCAGTACTGTCAGAAAGTAGTGAAGTATTTGGGTCACCAGATTGAGAAGGGTTCAAGAAAGATATCCAGAGAGAGGATTACAACGATATTGCAGATAAGTCCCCCACCCACACAGAGAGATGTCAGGATGTTTTTGGGAATGGTGGGCTATTGTCGTCAGTGGATTCCAAATTTCTCAGTCATTTCAAGACCATCGCAGAAGCTGACTCATAAGGAAGTCACTGATCCCATAGTGTTTGACCAGGATGAGATGAAGGCGTTCACTGGGTTGAGAGAGAGTTTCTGCAGGGCTCCAACGTTGGGTATGCCTGACAAAGCCTTTCACATTGCTTTGTCATGAGCGTGATGCATGTTCTTTGTCTTTCTTGACACAGGTCCATGGAGGCCTAAACCGCCCAGTAGCATATTTTTTCACTACTTTGGACCCAGTTGCAGCAGCCTTACCGGGTTGTTTGCACGCAGTTGCTGCAGTTGGTTAAAGCCTTACACAGTGTGAAGGCTTGGTGATGGGATATCCCCTGACTGTAATGGTCCCTCACCCTATTGAGATTCTACTGACAAGGACGAAAACCCAATACTTGACCGGTGTGAGGTTGACCAGAAATTAAACGAGTATTTTGCGGTTGCCAAATGTAACATTGAAAAGGTGTACAGTGCTGAACCCGGCAACCTTACTTCCAAATGAAAATGTTGAAACTGGAATAGAGAAAGACGCTGAACATGACTGTCTCGAAGTAACTGAGATGTGCACAAAACCGAGACATGACATTAGACATACCTGATTAGAAGAAAATTACCAAATTATTTTTGTTGATGGTTCTTGTCTAAAGGACAATACAGGGACACTGAGAGCAGGATATGCTGCTGTGTGTGCACAATTACAGGTAACTTGGAAGCTTCTTGGCTTCAAGGGGTGTATTCTGCTCAATTAGCAGAACTGGTAGCCTTCACTAGAGCGTGCCATGTTTGTGCTCAGCTAAAAGTTACCATCTATACGGATAGCCAGTGTGGATTTGGAATAGTTCATGATTTTGGTCAATTGTGGCCACAGAGAGGTTTCCTGACCTCTTCTGGCTGACCAGGAAGAAATGGTGAGAGAATCAAAGAATTGTTACATGCTATCCAATTGCCTGAAAAGATTGCCGTGGTGAAATGCAATACACATATGAAGTCGCATGACTATGTGTCATTGGAAAAAGGATATGCAGATCAGGTCACAAGGTTTTGCGCATTGAACTGTTTATCATTCAAAGACAAGTGGGAACTGTTACCGGAAGAAGACGAAACTCGTACAAGCTATGCGTTGAAAATAATTGACACTTTGGAAGAATTAAAATCTTTGCAAAATAATGTTGACAGGGAGGAAAAATTATCATGGAGCAAATTGAAATGTGTTCAAAGTCAAGATGAATTGTGAGTTTCTGAGGAGGGTCAATTGGTCTTACCGAATAGCTTGTTATCTCAAATGGCAAGGTACTATCATGGTCACGCACATATTGGGAGAGATGCCATGTTCTTTTTCAGACATGATTGGTTCAACCCAAAGTTTAGGCAAGTTGATGAAGCAGTTTGCCATCATTGTGTAATTTGCCAACAGTTAAACGCTGGGAAAGGGACAGTGGTTAATTTGAGCCACATTTGAAGAGCAGTAGGTTCATTCAGCAGAATGCAAATGGATTTTATTGAGATTCCTGTTTGTGGAGGTTTGAGATATGTGTTGGTGATTGTATGCATCTTTAGTCACTGGATTGAAGCATACCCTACACGAAGAAATGATCGTCTCACAGTAGCGAAACTACTTCTTAGGGAACTGATACTGCGTTTCGAGATTCCGATCTCTTTAGAATCAAATAGGGGAAGTCACTTCAACAATGAAGTAATTAAATTACTGTGTGCAGCATTTAACAGAAGTTGAATTGTAGTTACTGCCCTGAAGCATCAGGACTACTGGAAGAGATGAATGGTACATTGAAGTCGCAAGTTGCAAAGATGTGTGCGGATACAAATTTGAAGTGGCCTGACGCATTGCCTCTAGTGTTGATGTCAATGAGAAACACACCAGACAGGAAGACAGGATTGTCGCCCCATGAGATCCTCATGGGAAGAGCAATGTTAACAGCGGTGCCAGCAAATGCACTTGTCAAAATTACAGATGATATGGTGTTGGATTACTGCAAGGGTCTCGCTGATGTAGTCAGGTCTTTTTCTCAGCAGGTGGAGGCCACCACACTTCACCGATCCATGACCCAGGGCACAACCTGAGAGCTGGGGACTGGGTTGTCATCCGAAAGCACGTGAGAAAGACGTGTTTAGAGCATCATTGGAAGGGACCATACCAAGTGGTCTTAACACTTACCACAGCCGTGAAGTGTGCCGTAATTCTGAACTGGATTCATGCAAGCCACACGAAGAAAGTGGCATGCCCACTGGATCATGAAGAAGCATTGTTGAGCCCAACACCAGTGAGACAAATCTCAGGGCCGGAAGGAGAACAAAAAGGAACTGAGGCCGGATCTGAGCTCGCTGAGGACGGCTCAGTCACTCCTGTGAGAGACGAGAGAGAAGACCTCCAGCATGGCACTGGAGAGCCTATCTCAACTGAAGCAGTAGGAGAGCCTAGTCAGACAAGGGCTTTCCCAGAAGAAGATGATCTTGAGAGACAAACAGTGCAATTACCAGACCCAGAAGGGGAAGGAGTTGAGGTGGATCAAAGTCAAAGTGATCCGACTCCTCCTCAACCGGTTGCAGGTCCATCAAGAGAAAACACCACAGAACAAGGAAAGGGTTCAAGTTCAGTGACAGATTGACAAAGGGATCACTGAAAGGAGATAAGTGGCCAGAATCACAAGTGGAGAAAAGGAAAGAAGAGGTTGTCAAACCAACAATCGAGGAAGAAATAGATACCACAAGGAAAGAAGATCTAAGTGAAAGAGAGCTGAATGGTGATCGAAAATTGAAGAGAAAGAGAATAGCAAGTCGAAGATACGCAGGTCCTGAATGGGCGTATGCAACTATTAACTAATGGCAGCAAGAGTTTTTGTCTTTTGTTTTGATAGAGAAGTTCTGGGTCAGTATTTTGGCACATGAAGGAAGCTAATGAGCTGAACTGTTGAAACAATCTGAGAGAAAATTTTCGAGAAAGAGACTATTGAAGTGACCAGAAGAGACATTGATAACCTGATTTGACTTTTGAAACCTGATTTTGACAAGGCTGCTAACCAATTTTGACAAAGGTTCCTGGAGGTGAAAATGAACTGCTGAAAGAAGAGTTGTCTATTTTTTAAATTTGCTGCAGGTTTTTCTAAATTTCTTCCTGTTAGAAATGGGGTCTTTGGTTGACAGTCAGGTTACCCCCTGTTCAAGCAAGGACCCTCACTCTAGTCAGGGTAAAAGAGAATCACCCTCAGCTAACCCCTGCTTACCCCCTTGGTAGCTTGGCAGAGCAGTAGGCTTAACTTCAGAGTGCTAGGTGTAAAGTATTTGTACCAACACACACAGTAATTTAATGAAAACACTACAAAATGACACAACACCAGTTTAGAAACATAGGAAATATTTATCTAAACAAAACAAGACCAAAATGACAAACATCCAACATACACAAGTCAAGTTATGAATTTTTAAAGATTAAACTCAAAAATAGCGCTTAGAAACAAAAATGCTTCGATGAGGTGTTAACACGGCATCGTGACGGAGTCGTTCCCAACAAGCCGACACCAGCGGCGCTGGACACGGAGTCGCGTAGACCCCCAAGTACAGTACCTTTGGTGAAGAGTGAAAACAAGTCGATGCGCGAAGTCGGGGATCGCGGCGTCTGTGTGAAGCGTTGAATCCACACACTTCGAGCGGCGTCGGTCACAACGTAGTGCGGCGACTTCCACGGAGTCGCAGACTTCAGCGGGGCTGCAGCGGCGTCGGGCCTGCGAAGAGCGTTGAGTTCCAGCAAAGGTCACGGCGTCGGGTGCAGGCAAGGTCACCGGATTCAGCAGCGGCGTCGGTCCGAAGTCGATTTCCTTGGATTTCCACCAGCTTTCCTTTCAAGGGCCCAGGGACTGGATAGGGCACCACTTGTCAGAGCAGGAGTCTCTCCAGAGACTCCAGGTGCTGGCAGAGAGAAGTCTTTGCTGTCCCTGAGACTTCAAACAACAGGAGGCAAGCTCTAAATCAAGCCCTTGGAGATTTCTTCACAAGATGGAAGGCACACAAAGTCCAGTCTTTGCCCTCTTACTCTGGCAGAAGCAGCACTGCAGGAAAGCTCCACAAAGCACAGTCACAGGCAGGGCAGCACTTCTTCCTCAGCTATTCAGCTCTTCTCCAGGCAGAGGTTCCTATTGGTTTAAGAAGTGTTTCTAAAGTCTGTAGATTTGGGTGCCCTTCTTATACCCATTTTAGTCTTTGAAGTCACTTTTCTTCAAAGGGGACTCACACCTACTTGTGAAATCCTGCCTTGCCCAGGCAAGGCCTCAGACACACACCAGGGGGTTGGAGTCTGCATTGTTAGAGGCAGGCACAGTCCTTTCAGATGAGAGTGACCACTCCACCCCTCCCTCCTAGCAGAGATGGCTAATCAGGAAATGCAGGTTACACCCCAGCTCCCTTTGTGTCACTGTCTAGTGCGAGGTGAAAAACAACCCAACTGTCAAACTGACCCAGACAGGGAATCCACAAACAAGGCAGAGTCACAGAATGGTTTAAGCAAGAAAATGCTCACTTTCTAAAAGTGGCATTTTCAAACGCACAATCTCAAAATCAACTTTACTAAAAGATGTATTTTTAAATTGTGAGTTCAGGGACCCCAAAATCCACATGTCCATCTACTCTCTAGTTGAATCTACGCTTTAATCATATTTAAAGGTAGCCCCCATATTATCCTATAAGAGAGACAGGCCTTGCAACAGTGAAAAACGAAGTTGGCAGTATTTCACTGTCAGGACATATAAACCACATTACTATATGTCCTACCTTATCCATACACTGCACCCTGCCCTTGGGGCTACTTAGGGCCTACCTTAGGGGTGCCTTACATGTAGGAAAAGGGAAGGTTTAGGCCTGGCAAGTGGGTACACTTGCCAAGTCGAATTTACAGTGTAAAAATACACACACAGACACTGCAGTGGCAGGTCTGATACATGATTACAGGGTTACTTGTGTGGGTGGCACAACCAGTGCTGCAGGCCCACTAGTAACATTTGATTTACAGGCCCTGGGCACCTCTAGTGCACTTTACTAGGGACTTAACAGTAAAACAAATATGCCAATCATGGAGAACCAATTAGGTACACATTTTAAACAGGAGCACTTGCACTTTAGCACTGGTTAGCAGTGGTAAAGTGCCCAGAGTAACAAAAACAGTAAAATAAGAGTCCAGCACACATCAACAACCTGGGGAACAGAGGCAAAAAGTTAAGGGAGACCACGCCAAGGATGAAAAAGTCTAACACTTCTGCTTTTTGATTCTTTACAGATCATGAGTAAAATTAGTCAACAAGGTGGAGATGCTAGGCACTGTAAATATATCAGCATTGGTTTGGCGATTATGTGTGGAATATTGTTTGTGGTATTGATTGTGGGTATGTCTGTTCTTGATACAACAAAAGCCAACCATACTTCTGCTTTTGAGACGACTAATGCACTCACGGCATTAGAGAAGTTTAAGTTAGATGAGAAATATTTGCATGAGTATACTAATGTGCAGGGAGAACTTTCTTCTAATGTTTTCTATCGCTTATTGAGTGAGTATGTTGAGACAATGGATGCGAAGAATAGTTTTGTGTGTGCGCAGATTCCTTCATCAGTTGAGGAAGGAGTCACCTATCATCGCTTACCTTTAACCTACGGGATAAGTTGTAGTCTGTTACTAACAAGGTTTTATAACCAGGAGCACATTCAGTACTTCTACTCAAATCATGATGTTGTGTTTTTGTTTGTCCCTATAATTAGGTATTGGAGTAGAGTAGCTAAGGATAACGACATAGTATTAGTCAGAAGTTTCTTTAAACCTACATTAACATTTGACACAGCTTATGCGCATAGAAATAACTTGTCATGCTTGCTTACACCTTTAGAGAAGACCTTCTGAGATCACACAGATGACAGGAGAAAAGCACTAAAGGAGAAATTAGAAAAAGGCTTAGAGAAAAGGACTTACAAGAATGATTATGCTTTAGTGCAATTAAAACGCAAGGATAATTAGCTTTAGACGTGCAACACGTAGGGAAGCTTTGTATATATAGGCCTAAATCGCGCACTGAAACTTTATTTTTGGGTACAAGTGAATGTAGGCATGTGTTTTTTTTCAGAGTAAATGGACTTTTATGTTGAATGGGCAGGACCCTGCAATTCCAGGGATTTACTATATTTGTGGACTTAGTGCTTATTACCATCTTCCAAGAGGATAGTATGTGACATGTTATTTGGGGATAGTTTTCCCAAAGATTTATCAAATGGAGGATTTGAAAACGTTTCAGAAAGTGACTGAATTACATCATAAGAGACAGAGGAGGGAGTCCTCTTCTGCTATAGTGGGAGATATATTTGGAGCGGTGATTTCTTCAGTGGGAGTCATTCTGAATTTGATAAAGATTCAAACGTTGTCTACTATTGTGAATAACATGCTGGCAAATTTTTCAGGGGCCATACTCCTGATAGATACTGAATTAGCTGCTGATAGAGCTATGACTCTTCAAAATCATCTTGCTTTAGACATTCTTGTAGCGAAGGATGGTGGAGACTGTAGAATGAATAATCCTAGGGATTGTTGTTCGTATATTCTAGATAACAGCAAAGAGATAAGAGACTTACTTACTAATCTGACTAAAGCAAGTGCTGATTTGAAAGAATTGAAAGAACCAGGTGTTTGGGAAAAGGTTGGCAAAGGGTTTGCTTCAGTGGGAAATTGGCTCAGCAACATTTGGAATGGGGCACTATTGAAGATACTGCAAGGGATATTCATGGTTGTGTTTGTTTATTTGGGATATGGGGATTATGCAAATTATGTAAAAGGATTAAATTGAAAATGTCAAAGAATAATCAGAGGAGGGAAGAAAAGAAAAGGGAAAAATTTAACAGAGAAAATTCAAGGGGAAAGCAAAATTATGAAGGGATTGAATTAAGAGAAATTTAACTGATGGGAAAATTTGTGGGTAATAGTTAGTGTGATGACATATTTAGTCATCAGAGGAGGGACTGCTAGCGCAGGTGTTTTAATAAGAAATTATTAATGAGTGTATGTATTTTGAATAATTAGTTTATGTAAAACATGAAATAACGTAGAAAAATAATGCACACATTTGAAAATGTGATCTCGAAGAATGGCCTCCAATGTTAACGAAGTGTACTAATCAATGATTAATACTGATGAAATATTGAATATGTGTTAGACTAATGCAGTAATATGTCATATTAAGGGTTATGAATTAAGTTTTAGCTTTATTAATTGTAGGCCTTAACTTAGCGAGTGTCTTGGCCTATTTTGCCAGGCCTCATGCAGAAGCTGTATTTCTTAGAGTTTAATAAAAATGCTGAACAGGTGAATTAAACTGTGAAATGCCTATTGTGTTGTTCAAATGTGTTCATAACTGAAGCTTTTCGTGATAACTGACTGCTAGGAGATGATGTTCTTGCTAATGCAACATTTTATGTGTAGTGTGTGTGAGACTGACTTTCCCAGGACAAGAACAATGAAGATACTGACTAGAGTGGAAGCTGCAACAATAGTGTTACCTGACAAGCTGGATGATGAGGACATCGCAAGACGAACAAATCAACAATATGAGAACAGAGAAATATTAGAATTCATAGATTTGGTATAATAGTTTTATTGGAAGGAGTGTGAACATACGATTAACTGACCAATAGGGAATTAGGGGCTAGTTTAGGTGACTTTGATATAACAATGCCGCAGAGGGAGAAGAGGCATTCATTCCGACATTCTGAGAGAAGAGAGATCATTCTGCCATTTAGGTTATTCCGATATTCCAAAATTGGGCTCATATTCCCTGACTGAGAGCCTGATGCCTTGCTGATCGACTGATGTCCTGAGGACAAAGACTGATTCTGCTTTGCTGATCCATACCGAGGCTAGGTATACCCTAAAATGTGATTAAGCATATTTGCGTTTCCTTTCTAGGTACCAACTTCACTGTTTTCTCTATGACTCTATCAAAGTTAGATGTTTTTTCCAAATTGGTGTTACTAAATTGTTTCGCATTAAGCCCAACATGCTGATGCTAATCCGATGTTAGTTGAGGATCCTGACTTATGACAATAGAGACTAGTTCTTGATGGATTTCTCTGCTTAACTTCATGTATTTCATCTTGTTGACCCAGCTGACTCTGCTATTGATTTGCACCGTAACTTTAGAATGTGTTGTAGTTCAAGCTTTGATTAGATTGCGTTTCATGCGCCACTTTGGACAACCAGTGTTGTTTCTGAATGTGTTTCATTTGATTTTGAGACTAATCTACATGTTTAGCGTTGTTAAAATAGGGAAATAAACATTCTAAACTTTCACTAAAGGTGTGGCTATTCATGACTGAAAGGCCAAGGTGCGTGATAATTACTGACTCCATTGAATATTGATTTTGTTGATTACTAATGATTGCTGATTATCGTGTATCGATTATTGGTTTATGTAATGGAGCTATTGTAAGAACTTCTTAATTGCGAGTCAAAGGGTTCATCAACCTATTTGCGTCCACTTGTAAGTTTAGTTATCAAGGTCAGGCACGCTAACAATCCCCTATAGTAATCGTTCCTCTGTCAAAGCAGTGGGGTGAGGGCCTTTGACCTCTGTTGACTTGGTGGGAATCCTACCAAATTCAAAATGAGTCCATGTCTTGATATTTAGTATGACATGAAGTGTCAGACTGATACACTTTCTTAAAGATGCAAGATGAATACCAGTTCTTTGTCAAAAGGGTCCACTATGCAATATTTTGATACATACGCCATTTATATTCACCACTTATGACACAAACCTAATCTTCCAACTCCATTTCATAACACCCTTCTGAGAGAGCACAGTTTACCTTTGAGAACACAATGTGTTTAGAAAAGTGTCCCTGCTCCTAGGTGCCATATTGTTGTTGCTCAAGGTGCTGGCTTTCTCTATGGGATTGTCTTTCGGCACAGCAGAGGGACTCATGCAAAGAGTCATCAATCTGTAACTGAACACTTCCGATTACCAATGGCGAGATCTGCAGGCTTGGTGAACACTTGTTTTTTATTGCACCTGATGGTTTGTACTTGCAGTTAGCGACTACATTTTGAAGTGTCTGTTCCATTCTTAGCATTCCAAGGACTATGTAATTAGGTCCTGTTTTTACGTGGATCAATGGTACATGTTTTATTCACTTCAAAAGAATGGACTACTAAGCATTACTTACCCTGATACAAATTATGACAAGGAGTTATGCACGTATCTCAGTAGCAGGCATGATAGTTAGGAAAAACATTGGGGGTCAGTTGGTATAAAGACAAACATAATTTGTATTCATTTTACTAAGCAAACTTTTAAAACAACCCACTCATGTAACTACATATTCTGCGCTTTATTTTCCATAAAATTAGATGTTCATTTCTATACCTTTCTAGTGCTGCTTGCGACCTGGTGGACTGTAATTAATCATTACTTTTTTCTAAGCAGTTATATCCTCCATCGATACAGGCAAATGTTGTTGTAGTTATGGTACCGATCAGGCGAAGCAAATCTCACTGCAGTTATAGCAGTTCCTGCCCGAAACTGTAGAACATGGCAACTCCTGGCTTCCCTTTCCAGCCGTATGCTTGCTATGTGTGTCCCTCCAACCATAGCCCCTCTGAGCTAGACAGTCTCTCTTCTTGGAAGGCCATTCAGACTTCTTCCCTCTCCCAGCAAGCATGTAGGCTTCTAGACACTATGCAGACCTCAGGTCATCAAGCTGAAAGTTATGTCCCTTCATCCCAGGGAGGCTGGCTATCAAACAAAGACCAGCCTTGGACACACAGTAGTCCTTCAAGTACTATGTGGCGCACCACCTTCCTTGGTCATGGAACGGAAATCAAGTGTGGTGGTTTGGGTCAAAATTTTACACACACCTTTAAGACAGAAGATGTGGACCTAATTCAGAATTTGTGTGGAGTGGTTCTCTTACAAGTGTCCCTCTCAGGCTGCTCTCCATAAACAACTTTTGTGCAAATTGATGGTTCTCACAGCAGACAAAAATTTGGACTGTCTCCAAACTGGAGCAAATAAAAAATTAGCACATTGAAGTGTGAGGTCTTTGCACCTGGATGTCATCAGCCTCATAGATGCAGTAATCAGGGTCAGACAAAGTGGCAAGCCAGCCCTAGAAATGTTCTCATCTTGTAATAAAGGAAGTGGATTCCACCGGTCTCAGTACTCAGACTCATACACACACATGAAGTCCTAATACTGCACATGTGTTTGATGCATACTACACACTCAGCATACATGCATTATGTCAGTTCAAGGTTCTGGTTATGGACATAAGAGCGGAACTTTACATGCGAGCATGAGTAGGCATGATCTCACTGACTAAGAAAAAAGATCTAGTCACAATAACAGTCTCAAAATTGTATGCTGCCAACACAGCTTTACATGCTATTCCTATGTCTGGGACAGTAATCATCTTTCTTTTATGAGCGTACACTTGTTGTACACCGGTATACCATGCATCAGACATTCTCATCCAAACATATGCCAATGAACACAGGCTAAGATGTTGTAGATTGAAAGCCTTACAATTACAGGGTCAACTGCATCAAACTAAACCACTAAATATTGCAAGCAAAGGGCCACGTATTTCAAGGGATTACTTGACATACAGGCTTAGACTTGGCATAACATAAAGTGTATTTGTAAAGTACCCATTCACTCCTTGGGCATCTTAGAATTAAATAACATATATTTACTGTCACCCAGCCATGAGAGCAAGCAAAGATAGCTTGAGTAAATGTATTAGTCCACTAAGCCTCCTAAGCTGCTATGGCGATTTTATTTTTGTAGGATAAAAACAAACACTTAAACCTTTCCTAATCGGGTATGAAAATCAAGCCCTTCAAATCTATCACCCTTTTTAAATGCGCACAATCCCACAATTAAGAACCTCTTGTGGAGGTATTTATAAATTCAGACTTTTCATTGTCCTGGAAAAGTTACATTCCAACCACCAGCAATGCTGAGTAGCTACTCATAACAAGCAGGGACTATTGATCTATAGTTATTAACTGGGCTAAGAAAATCACATTCTACGGAAAGACATCTGAAAGGAGATGCACAGTTTCTATCAAGGGCTATGACATATCATTCATACACCTTATACTAATATCTGCTGACTGAGCTATATTCTCATGGATATTGCGATGCCATCAACTTGTTGCCAAGATTGTATACAAAGCAGAGATTCCAACTTGCAAAGTCCACAACTATGCAGCTACGCTCAGACTCTCCTTTCCCTTTATAACTTAAACAACCGTGCAAGATATGATTGCACACTGGGGGACAAATGTCCTGCTTGATAAATATTAATTAGGCAGGTTGCAATTTGTGACCTCCTATTATTGGCTGTGAATACAGGGGTGGAGGGCAGGAAGGGATAGCAGACGTCTGTCACTGCATTTACAGTCCCAAATGGGAGACATTGTTTAAAGGAGCCCATGTTCATTAAAGCTTCCCTTTCGCAAACTGGCTATCAACCCTAAATGATAGAGGGTGCGGGGGATTCTGGAGGTCATTAAATAACTGATCAATAGTTTGTGACCACAACTTTAGCCACAAACCATGATGTGTACCCCTCCAAATCACAATTAGAATGGACTGTCTCTCTCACCTCCACCCCTTTTTGATATTTGGAGAGGGTTGCAGAAAACCCTTTTTATGTGTCAGAAAATATTTTTAAAGTCATGAGAATGTTTTTGTACATTGCAGAGAGATTTTCTCTGGGCACAGACCCTGCTTGTGGCTACAAAAGGACTTTCTACATCTGATCTTAATTATTTTCTGAAAATTCAACAATACTGCCTTGTAATTCAACAAGTGCTTAAAATGCCGGTTTGTCTCTGTTGTCTATTCGTTACACAGGGAGACACTCTGTGTGCATTGTGCCAGTAAATACAGTCATGTAAAACATGCTTATTAATTAGACCCGATTCACTGGCAGGGGATCTCTTTAAAAATGCAGCAATTTACAATGTCTTTCACAAATCCATTTCATGAATACAACAGTTTAACAGCTCAAACAAGTTGTGGTAAAATCCTGTTCTTCTAACATACCTCCTGCCTTGTCATAATAATTCCATATCCAATGCCTCAATCTAGACACTTGATACAAACTTATTCTGGGCATCTCCGAGTATAGTTCTCTTGTTCCATGCATCCATATGCTTCAGCCACTACAGAATACCATCTTTGAGCTCCTTCAAGAACACCTTGTCAAAAGGTAGTAAATCCTAAAATGTCCTGTCTTGAACATCTGGAGAGCCTTGCAGTTTAAAGGACTAGGAACAGCTGCTTGTATTCCTGCATGCTGAAATCTGGCCTCCCTGGCTACTCTGTCCCACAATTCATCTTTTGTGGGTATCACTGCCCTACAATGTCTTACAAGTCTTTCTGATCTTTTCCAGGGGAATTTCGAGAATGTATGCTTTATGATCTACTACAATCTGAGTTCTTCAAGCTGGAAACACTTGAATTTCTGAATGTCGTGACAAACCATCAGTTCTATAATAATGTAACTGTCCTAGACAGATTTCTTCAATAGCTCTTTGTCCCGAGCTACGAGGAGTTTATGGTCCATACATTTTAGTTTCTCTCTCCAAACCTGTGTGCTGAATTGTTACACTAATGGGTTAAAACTGTGTAGAACAAAGGATCGTTATTGCCAGACGCACCCTGGAATCCAGTCATGAATCGACCACTTTCTGATCTCAAGCAATCAGACCTGGGCTACCTGTGCACGCACATGTGTGTTTATGTTTATAAAATAATTCTACAATGTGCTTCTCAATCATTTCTAATTTATGAGTTGGTCTTCAGAGAGGCTCGGACACCTTGTTAAGGGCCATTTTACAGAAACTTTGCAGTGGTGAAAAAAACAGAGCAAATACATTTACATATGTTTTTTACTAGAGAAAAAAGGATTCAGGCAAATATTATTTGCAAAGAGGCAAACATGACACAACCTGATTTCGCAATTACTTTGCCATGTTTACATAGCAAGATTTATAGAAAATGCATTTTATCAACTGTGAAAGATGGGTCTATGTTTGAGAAAAAAAAGCTGTTTTTAATTATATAAGTTACAGATTTCGTTTGCACATTGTTCATGGATTACTGCAATCTCTATTGGCCTTAAATGTAATTATCATCAAAGTATAAATGTGTTATAGATGTTTAGCAAAATGTTCCGTGATTTATTTTCTCCTATTTGTTCTGCTCAAAAAGCCTTTTCTGTGCTATGGACTGGGGTAAATTTTGTTTGGACATAGCCTTTTCTTAATTTAGGTGCCAAACCTTAAACCACTGAGTCATTGCGTGCAAAGCAGCACAGAGCCTGACTGAACAGCACTCATTTTAGTTTTCCATTGTCCTTCCGGCAATCATTAAGTCAGTCTTGACTGTTACTAGTCATGCAAACCTGCAGATGTTTTTTTACCTATTTGAAGCCGGTAGTGTATATTTTTTAAGTTTCCCTTTCTCTGCAGAACGTGACTCCAAGGCAATTCCAGGGGAGTGTGCGACTTGCTTAGAAATCTGAAAAATAGGCTCCAAGGGAGCAATTTTATACGTATTGTGAGAGATTACCAATGAGGACAAATGTCACACTGACACAATGATAAAGGGATGTAAGCTTAGTCAGCTGTTCAATAGCGTTAACGGAAATAATACGGCCAAGGGAAATTACAGCAGTTGAAAACCAGGTTTTATTGGTACTGTGAAGCAGATTGACAGTATATAAATACAAGTTCTGCCCTAGTCAAGAACAAAGATTTCATTTTTTTGTAAAAGCATCACGCATTTATGACTTTAAGCATAGTCCAGAGGTTATGATTTTGTCTACGTGCTATAATTTTTTTTTTTCATGGAATCACAGTACTAACATTAAAAATATAGGGTAAGTAACACTTTTAATTGGTACAAATGAATTAACTTATGCTTTTCATTTAGACAGTTCCTGGAAATTACAACGATCTTGGACAAATGTATGGCGCTCTTTATGTCATTGTCTAATAAAATGACCTTTATCTAGACTGAAAATTAGATGACAGTAAAAAAGTACGTTTTCAGTGGTTCGGAGAATGTACACTATATGCCCCGCCCAGTGATGCACGCAGTGTGTTCCCTCATGATGAATAGCAAATATCTGTTTTAACCGTGCCAAACAAAAATGCGAGTTAAATTTTGATTGAACACCTTTTAATAAATTTAGAAGGCGCATGATTTCAAACCTATGGGCTTTGTATGCAAAACAATTTAACTTTCGTAAACACTGCAATTCGCAAAATGAAAAGATTTTCAAATGCAAAAGTGTGATGTGTAATGTTCTAAACCCATTTTGTCAGTTGGAAAAGTCTTTCCAACTCGCAAAACGTGTTTTGCGACACATTCTGAATTGCGTTTAGAAAGGGGCGTTTCCTCCTAATTGCAAGCTGCAGTGACGTGAATCAGCGGTTTGGTTGTTTGTAGCTGTTAGACTTTTCATCCTTGGCGTGGTCTCCCTTAACTTTTTGCCTCTGTTCCCCAGGTTGTTGATGTGTGCTGGACTCTGATTTTGCTGTTTTTGTTACTCTGGGCACTTTACCACTGCTAACCAGTGCTAAAGTGCAAGTGCTCCTGTTTAAATTGTATGTAAGTGGTTCATCCATGATTGGCATATTTGAATTACTAGTAAGTCCCTAGTAATGTGCACTAGAGGTGCCAGGGCCTGTAAATCAAATGCTACTAGTGGGCCTGCAGCACTGGTTGTGCCACCCACATAAGTAGCTCTGTAATCATGTCTCAGACCTGCCCCTGCAGTGTCTGTATGTGTATTTTTACACTGTAAATTCGACTTGGCAAGTGTACCCACTTGCCAGGCCTAAACCTTCCCTTTCCTTACATGTAAGGCACCCCTAAGGTAGGCCCTAGGTAGCCCCAAGGGCAGGGTGCAGTGTATGGATAAGGTAGGACATATAGTAATGTGGTTTATATGTCCTGACAGTGAAATACTGCCAATTTCGTTTTCACTGTTGCAAGGTCTGTCTCTCTCTCATAGGATAATATGGGGGCTACCTTTAAATATGATTAAAGTGTAGATTCCCCTAGAGAGTAGATGGACAGGTGGAGTTTGGGATCCCTGAACTCACAATTTAAAAATACATCTTTTAGTAAAGTTGATTTTAAGATTGTGCGTTTGGAAATGCCACTTTTAGAAAGTGAGCATTTTCTTGCTTAAACCATTCTGTGACTCTGCCTGGTTTGTGGATTCCCTGTCTGGGTCAGTTTGACAGTTGGGTTGTTTTTCACCTCACACCAGACAGTGACACAAAGGGAGCTGGGGTGTGATCTGCATTTCCTGATTAGCCATCTCTGCTAGGAGGGAGGGGTGGAGTGGTCACTCTCATCTGAAAGGACTGTGCCTGCCTCTGACAATGCTGTCTCCAACCCCCTGGTGTGTGTCTGAGGCCTTGCCTGGGCAAGGCAGGATTTCACAAGAAGGTGTGAGTCCCCTTTGAAGGAAGGTGACTTCAAAGACTAAAATGGGTATAAGAAGGGCACCCAAACTTACAAACTTTAGAAACACTTCTGGAACCAAGAGGAACCTCTGCCTGGAGAAGAGCTGATAGCTGAGGAAAACGTGCTGCCCTGCCTGTGACTGTGCTTTGTGGAGCTTTCCTGCAGTGCTGCTTCTGCCAGAGTAAGAGGGCAAAGACTGGACTTTGTGTGCCTTCCATCTTGAAGAAGAAATCTCCAAGGGCTTGATGTAGAGCTTGCCTCCTGTTGTTGAAGTCTCAGGGATAGCAAAGACTTCTTCCTGCCAGCACCTGGAGTCTCTGGAGAGACCCCTACTCTGCTCTGTGGTGCCCTTCCAGTCCCTGGGACCCTGAAAGGAGAGGCTGGCAGCCTAAGGACAAAAATACACGCACCGAGCGCCGTGCGGAGAAAAGATCGACGCGAATCCGATCGCGGCTGAGAAAACGACGCGACGCCGGTTCCGCAGCTGAGAAACGACGCCGCAGGAAACGCGACCGAAAAACCGACGCCCGGAGCAGGAGAAACGACGCGCAGCATCGCTGACGGAGGCTGAGAGATCGCACCCTGCGCCGCGGGACTTTCGGATCGTCGTGTGGCTGGCTTTTTCAACACGCACCGCCGTGCCGAGTTGTTTTCGACGCACACAGCCGTGCAGGGTTACTTTCGACGCACACCGCCCGTGCGGGGTTATTTTTGACGCAAACCAGGTACATTTACACGCTAGCAGCGCTAGTGTGTTGTTACAACTACCTAAAGACTCTTTTTATTTTAAACCTTTAAAAAAATCATAACTTGACTTGTGTATGTGGGATTTTTGTCGTTTTGGTCTTGTTTTAGATAAATATTTCCTATTTTTCTAAACTGGTGTTGTGTCATTTTGGAGTGTTTTCATTAAGTTACTGTGTGTGTTGGTACAAATACTTTACACCTAGCACTCTGAGGTTAAGCCTACTGCTCTGCCAAGCTACCAAGGGGGTAAGCAGGGGTTAGCTGAGGGTGATTCTCTTTTATCCTAACTAGAGTGAGGGTCCTTGCTTGAACAGGGGGTAACCAGACTGTCAACCAAAGACCCCATTTCTAACATTGGTGACCAGCGGTCGGGATTTGGACTTGTATTTGTACTTGACATACAGTAATTAAGTGTACACTACTGTTTTGATCTCAGACCACTACGTGACCACATACTACTAGTCTTGTGATTTTTGTTTTTTTACTTGGACTGTTTTTCTCTGCATTCAGTTTCTTTTTTTTCGCTGATCCCGTGATTGACTTTTCTGGAACTTCATTTGAGAACTTGCTTTTCTGTTTTTGGAACTGTGCATATTTTTTTAACCTCTCATCATGTCTCAGTCTGGAGATGCCCTAGCTGAAGCTGCCTTTGACTTGGAGAAATTGGAGAGCTACAAAGTGGCTCAGTTGAAGCAGTTTTGTAGTAATGTTGGCTGTCCCATTAAGAGCTCATCCAAGAAGGATGAGCTGCAAAAGGCGCTGAGGGCCTGGGTGACAGCCAAAGCAGCTGAGGGGCACACAGATGAGGAGCCAGAGGGGGAAGAGGAGTTGCAAGTCACTCACACTGATGTAGTGGGTGGGCCTGCTATGTCTCAGGGGAGAATCTCCAGGGCAGGTAGCAGTGTGTCCTCCAAGAGTCTGACACCTGGAGAGTTACAGGACAGACAGGCAGAGAGGGAGTACCAATTGGAGCTGAAAAAGCTCAGTCTAGAGGTGGAACAGAGGAAGCTGGCCCTTGAGGAAAGGAAGATAAACATGGCTCATGAGCTCAGTTTAAAAGAGATTGATCAGAGGAGTCAGTCCAGTAGGGATGGTGGCAGCAATTCTACAGTGCAGCCTGAGAGAAGGGTACACATCCCAAAAGACCTTGTGAGGGATTATAAGAGGGAGGATGATATCTACTTGTGGTTCAAGGGTTATGAGTCAGCTCTCCACATGCACCTGGTCCCTGAAGCTCATTGGGGGGCAGCCCTGTGGAAGCATTTTGAGGCAGAGGGGAGGGACACACTGACGGCCTTAGGGGATGCTCAGAGTCTCACCTACCCTGCCATGAAGGAGGCCTTACTTACCAGGTATGGTCTCACCCCTGAGCAGTACAAGGAGAAGTTTAGATCCTACAAGAGAAAGGAATCCCAAACATGGTTGGAATGTGTTGATTCTTGTTGCAGGTCACTGGATGGTTGGGTGAAGGGCAGTAAGGTAAACACGTATGAGGGGCTTTACAATTTAATTGCTTGGGAGCACTTGTACAGTTTATGTTTTCCAGAGCTGCGCCAGCACCTCATTGACAGCAAGCTGACTGACCCCAGGAAGCTTGCACAGGAAGCGGACCGCTGGGAGAGCACCAGGGTCCAAAAGAGGTATGGGGGAGACCACGCCAAGGGTGGGCAGGGTCCCTCTCAGAAGAAAGGGGGGGGTAAGGGCAAACAGGATGAGTTCTCTAAAGGGCCCCAAACTGATTCCCAGGGTAAGGATTCCCAACCCCCCAGTGAAAAGAAGCCATGGTTCTCCAAAGGGAAGCCAATGGCAGGTGGTCCCCTACGTAAGTGCTATTCATGTGACCAGGTGGGTCATGTGAGGGGGGACCCCAAATGCCCCAAAAGTACACCGGCACCCACTGGTGCACCGTCCCAGGGTTTGGCCAGTGTAGCGCTTGGGGAGGAGTTGGTTTCAGGTGGGTGGGAACCAGCAGAAATGACCCTTGTCTCACTAGGGGACAGTGAGATGGTCCAGAGAAACCTAGTGCCTGATAACACGAAGAAGTACAGGCAATGGGTGACCATCAATGGACAGAGGGTGGAGGCTCTAAGAGACACAGGAGCCAGTGTGACTACAGTGAGGAGTCACCTGGTGTCTGAAGAGCAGATTGATCCCCGGGTACTTCACCAAGTAGTTGCAGTAGACAATTCTGAGCGCCTCTGCAGAGTGGCGCAGGTTCCCTTTGAATGGGGGGGGGTCTCAGGTTCCTGGAAAGTAGCTGTGAGTCCAACCATGCCTGTTGATTGTTTGCTAGGCAACGACCTGGAAGATTCCCCTTGGAAGGAGGTGGAACACAGGTCTCACTTGGAGATGTTGGGTCTGCCTGGGTGGGTATGCGTATCCACCCGGTCTATGGCAGCCAATCAGGGTAGTCAAGAGCCCCTGGAGCCTGAAACAGTGGCCCAGGGGACCGCCAAGAAGAGGAAAGGCAGGAGGCGCGGGAAACCCGCCCCAGAAGTTCCCACGGTCCGGGAGGAGGCAGAGCCTGAGGGTGATGCCCCGGAACCTACAGGGGAACAGGTGGCTGAACTGGGGGAGGTCCCTGAGCTGTCGCAGTGGCAGCAGGAAGGGGGACCCACCAGGGAAGTATTCTGCACAGCGCAGAAGGAGTGCCCTACTCTTGAGGGACTGCGGCAGCAGGCTGCAGCCCAGGCGGCTGGCGGGGCGCCAGGTACTCACCTGATTTATTGGGAGGATGGCCTCCTGTATAGTGAGCCTAAGGTTCCTGAGCCGGGGTCAGCTCGTATGCTGGTGGTACCCCAGGGCTTCAGGACCTTCCTACTGGGTTTGGCTCATGATGTGCCTTTGGCAGGACATCTAGGGCAGGACAAGACCTATAAGAGGCTTGTCTCCCACTTTTACTGGCCCTTGATGAACAAGCAGTCAGCTGCTTATTGTAGATCTTGTCAGACTTGTCAGGCAAGTGGCAAGAGTGGGGGGAAATGCAAAGCTCCCCTCCAACCTTTACCGGTAGTCAGTACTCCCTTTGAAAGGGTAGGAATTGACATTGTGGGGCCTCTGGATCCCAAGACAGCCATGGGCAACAGGTTCATCCTGGTCTTGGTGGACCATGCCACACGGTACCCAGAAGCTATTCCTCTAAGGACGGTCACCGCCCCCGTGGTGGGACGTGCCTTGATGGGGGGTTTTACCCGCATGGGGTTCCCCAAGGAGGTAGTATCTGATAGGGGTACAAACTTCATATCCACTTATATGAAGTCTCTGTGGAAGGTGTGTGGGGTAACCTACAAGTTCACCACCCCTTACCACCCCCAAAGTAATGGTCTGGTTGAGAGATTCAACCGCACCTTGAAAGGCATGATTCAGGGCCTGTCAGAGCCCTTGAGGCGTAAGTGGGACGTCCTCTTGCCATGCCTTCTGTTCGCTTACAGGGAGGTGCCTCAAAAGGGACTTGGCTTTAGCCCCTTTGAGCTCATCTATGGCCACCCTGTGAGGGGACCGCTCAGTCTGGTGAAGGAGGCTTTGGAGAAAGCTCCTAGTAAACCACCCCAGGATGTATTTAGCTACATGCTGGCACTAAGAAACCAGACTGCCCGCTTCAGGAGTCTCGCTCAGGAGAACCTGGAAGCAAGCCAGGAGGACATGAAACGGTGGTACGACCAGAATGCCACTCTGGTTGAGTTTCAGCCTGGACAAAAAGTGTGGGTCATGGCACCAGTGGAGCCTAGGGCTCTCCAAGATAAGTGGACTGGGCCTTTTGAGGTGGTGGAAAGAAAGAGCGAGGTCACCTATCTGGTAGACTTGCAATCCCCCAGGAACCCCTTGAGGGTCCTACATGTCAACCGCCTCAAACCACACTTTGAGCGAACTGAGCTATCCATGCTCCTAGCGACAGATGACGGGGTGGAGGAAGAGAGTGAGCCTCTTCCTGACCTCCTGTCTGCAGGAGAGAAAGATGGGTCTGTGGAGGGAGTGATCCTCTCCCCCTCCCTGACTGAGGAACAGCAGAGGGACTGTCGCCACGTGCTGGGACAGTTCGCCTCACTGTTTTCCCTGATCCCAGGAGTCACACACCTGTGCACACATGATGTGGACACTGGGGACAGTACACCTGTTAAACATAAGGTTTACAGGGTGACTGACAGGGTGAGGGCTTGCATTAAGGAGGAAGTCTCCAAAATGTTAGCCCTAAGGGTTATTGAGCACTCCAGCAGTCCTTGGGCCAGCCCAGTGGTCTTGGTCCCAAAGGCTACTGCTCCTGGTGCCACTCCAGAACTTAGGTTCTGTGTGGACTACCGGGGTCTCAATGCGGTCAGCAAGACTGACGCACACCCCATCCCCCGAGCTGATGAGCTCATTGATCGGTTAGGAGCTGCCAAGTACCTCAGTACGTTTGATTTAACATCTGGGTACTGGCAGATTGCCTTAACTGAAGGGGCAAAGGAGAGGTCAGCATTCTCTACCCCCGATGGGCACTTCCACTTCAATGTGATGCCCTTTGGGATGAAGAATGCCCCTGCCACCTTTCAGAGGTTGGTCAACCAGGTGTTGGCAGGACTGGATGAGTTCAGTGCCGCCTACCTGGATGACATTGCTGTGTTTAGTTCCACATGGGAGGAACACCTGCAACACCTCTGGAGAGTGTTAGAGGCCCTGCAGAAGGCAGGCCTCACTATTAAGGCGAGCAAGTGCCAAATAGGGCAGGGTTCTGTTGTGTACTTAGGACACCAGGTGGGGAGTGGCCAGGTGGCACCCCTACAGCCTAAGATTGACACAATTCTGGCTTGGGAGCCTCCCAAGACCCAGACTGAAGTGAGAGCCTTTTTAGGTCTCACAGGATACTATCGGAGGTTCGTTAAGGGATATGGTACCATTGTTACCCCCTTAACTGAGTTGACTTCTAAGAAGCAACCCAAGAAAGTGATCTGGACAGAGGCTTGCCAGAACGCTTTTGATGCCCTGAAGGCTGCCATGTGCACAGCACCTGTGCTGAAGGCACCTGACTACTCCACGGAGTTTGTTGTACAGACAGACGCCTCAGAGCATGGTATTGGAGCAGTACTCTCACAGCTGAATGAAGAGGGCCTAGATCAACCCATAGCCTTCATTAGCAGGAGGTTACTACCCAGGGAACGTAGGTGGAGTGCCATAGAACGTGAAGCGTTTGCTGTGGTCTGGGCACTGAAGAAGCTAAGACCCTACTTGTTTGGGACTCACTTCCGAGTTCAGACCGACCACAGACCCCTCAGATGGTTAATGCAGATGAGGGGTGAGAACCCAAAACTGTTGAGGTGGTCCATTTCCCTACAGGGGATGGACTTTACGGTGGAACATCGACCCGGTACAGAGCACGCCAATGCTGATGGTCTGTCCAGGTTCTTCCGCCTTAGTGATGAGAACTCCCATGAGGTTGGGTAGTTGCTCCCCACTTTTAGCTGGGGGGGACACGTGTTAGACTTTTCATCCTTGGCGTGGTCTCCCTTAACTTTTTGCCTCTGTTCCCCAGGTTGTTGATGTGTGCTGGACTCTGATTTTGCTGTTTTTGTTACTCTGGGCACTTTACCACTGCTAACCAGTGCTAAAGTGCAAGTGCTCCTGTTTAAATTGTATGTAAGTGGTTCATCCATGATTGGCATATTTGAATTACTAGTAAGTCCCTAGTAATGTGCACTAGAGGTGCCAGGGCCTGTAAATCAAATGCTACTAGTGGGCCTGCAGCACTGGTTGTGCCACCCACATAAGTAGCTCTGTAATCATGTCTCAGACCTGCCCCTGCAGTGTCTGTATGTGTATTTTTACACTGTAAATTCGACTTGGCAAGTGTACCCACTTGCCAGGCCTAAACCTTCCCTTTCCTTACATGTAAGGCACCCCTAAGGTAGGCCCTAGGTAGCCCCAAGGGCAGGGTGCAGTGTATGGATAAGGTAGGACATATAGTAATGTGGTTTATATGTCCTGACAGTGAAATACTGCCAATTTCGTTTTCACTGTTGCAAGGTCTGTCTCTCTCTCATAGGATAATATGGGGGCTACCTTTAAATATGATTAAAGTGTAGATTCCCCTAGAGAGTAGATGGACAGGTGGAGTTTGGGATCCCTGAACTCACAATTTAAAAATACATCTTTTAGTAAAGTTGATTTTAAGATTGTGCGTTTGGAAATGCCACTTTTAGAAAGTGAGCATTTTCTTGCTTAAACCATTCTGTGACTCTGCCTGGTTTGTGGATTCCCTGTCTGGGTCAGTTTGACAGTTGGGTTGTTTTTCACCTCACACCAGACAGTGACACAAAGGGAGCTGGGGTGTGATCTGCATTTCCTGATTAGCCATCTCTGCTAGGAGGGAGGGGTGGAGTGGTCACTCTCATCTGAAAGGACTGTGCCTGCCTCTGACAATGCTGTCTCCAACCCCCTGGTGTGTGTCTGAGGCCTTGCCTGGGCAAGGCAGGATTTCACAAGAAGGTGTGAGTCCCCTTTGAAGGAAGGTGACTTCAAAGACTAAAATGGGTATAAGAAGGGCACCCAAACTTACAAACTTTAGAAACACTTCTGGAACCAAGAGGAACCTCTGCCTGGAGAAGAGCTGATAGCTGAGGAAAATGTGCTGCCCTGCCTGTGACTGTGCTTTGTGGAGCTTTCCTGCAGTGCTGCTTCTGCCAGAGTAAGAGGGCAAAGACTGGACTTTGTGTGCCTTCCATCTTGAAGAAGAAATCTCCAAGGGCTTGATGTAGAGCTTGCCTCCTGTTGTTGAAGTCTCAGGGATAGCAAAGACTTCTTCCTGCCAGCACCTGGAGTCTCTGGAGAGACCCCTACTCTGCTCTGTGGTGCCCTTCCAGTCCCTGGGACCCTGAAAGGAGAGGCTGGCAGCCTAAGGACAAAAATACACGCACCGAGCGCCGTGCGGAGAAAAGATCGACGCGAATCCGATCGCGGCTGAGAAAACGACGCGACGCCGGTTCCGCAGCTGAGAAACGACGCCGCAGGAAACGCGACCGAAAAACCGACGCCCGGAGCAGGAGAAACGACGCGCAGCATCGCTGACGGAGGCTGAGAGATCGCACCCTGCGCCGCGGGACTTTCGGATCGTCGTGTGGCTGGCTTTTTCAACACGCACCGCCGTGCCGAGTTGTTTTCGACGCACACAGCCGTGCAGGGTTACTTTCGACGCACACCGCCCGTGCGGGGTTATTTTTGACGCAAACCAGGTACATTTACACGCTAGCAGCGCTAGTGTGTTGTTACAACTACCTAAAGACTCTTTTTATTTTAAACCTTTAAAAAAATCATAACTTGACTTGTGTATGTGGGATTTTTGTCGTTTTGGTCTTGTTTTAGATAAATATTTCCTATTTTTCTAAACTGGTGTTGTGTCATTTTGGAGTGTTTTCATTAAGTTACTGTGTGTGTTGGTACAAATACTTTACACCTAGCACTCTGAGGTTAAGCCTACTGCTCTGCCAAGCTACCAAGGGGGTAAGCAGGGGTTAGCTGAGGGTGATTCTCTTTTATCCTAACTAGAGTGAGGGTCCTTGCTTGAACAGGGGGTAACCAGACTGTCAACCAAAGACCCCATTTCTAACAGTAGCTGACATTGAAAAGTTACAAAAAAACTCAAAGGAGGTGCTGCTAACTGAGTCACAAAAGAAAATATGTCCACAACCTTAGATTGAGTGGCCTTGGGTGGAGCAGACGATAATCGAGTGTATCCTCCCACGTATGTCTTCCTAAACAGGAAACATTTTTTCACAAAGCATCACCTAACCCTTGCATTACCTGTCCCCATATAGGGGTCTTGAGATGCTTTCAGAATTTGTGTTCCCTTTTTGCATGAAAAAACAGGTATGGCCGTTCTCTGTCCCTTGAACGTCATTTTCCCTGCTTTTGTAGCCAATCACAAGGTATTACAAATAGTGACCTAATATTCATTGGGCAGGATGTTTTGTGAGTTCATGCGAATAGGAAATGTGCTATGTGAATTAATAATATATAGTTAGATCCAAAATTGCATCCCTATTTGCAAACCAGTCTGTGTGCCAACTGACACAGTACATCTCGCCTTATTTTCAAGCTGCTTAGCAGGAGAACTAACACAATTTCACCTGTAAGTGATCTTTCGTTTAGTTTTATTTACTCACAAAAGCATGAAATGCTTGAAGGTGTTCAATATAATGACTGCAGAAGATGAAAAACTGCAAAGACTCTCGAGACACTCACTACTTTGAACTGCTTTTACACACAGACCTTAGAAGCGGGCAATCTACATACTGGGTAAAATTATTTTTTCCACTGAATGTCTGCATAACTAGACACCACTATCACAGGTTCTTGCACAGATCATGAGTTAATGTAGTTGTTTTATTTAAGAATATTTGCAATTAGCATAATGCTTTCGTCCTACATCAAATGTGCTATTACTCTCAGAAATGTTATGTCGGAAGTCTGGTTAGAGGCTTGAGCTAAGAGAGTTACCCATATATAATGATGGGTCATGATCATCAAAATAATTGTGCACGGGTATTTATTTTATGAATCATTCCTCTAAATCACGGCATGCACTCCTCTTAATCCTAAACTCTCAAATCCTCTTTATTTTTAAAAGGTTTAGGCATTCTTGATCAATTCTCTATTATTACTTGTTAGTGGTGCTCTAAAGAACAGCTGACAGAATGGGTCACCCCATTGTTAAAGGAAATCAGGACTGCTCATGAAGTGTTGATGCAGAGTACATGCACCTGAAAATACCGCTCAAGCAGTCGCTGTTGTGAAGAGGAGACATCACTCTTGTCTGCAGAGGGTTCCATTGCAATACTAGTCACCTGATACCACCTGGTTAGGGCTCTGTCCGTTTACACTTTAAGGGACACTGACCATTACATGGGCCACTGGGCCACTTAATGGCTGTAATGCTGTTGCCCTTTTTGCGACTCTGCTTCAGACAGCTTCCGATTTTTGTAGACGACCTCTTGTTTCCAATACATTACAGACACGTAGAGCGGGCTTTGTGCAGTCCCCTGTGGTTACCTATTTAACTTCCCTGCCCCTGATGTCATGCTATCCTCCCTATTCTTGTGTTTGACCCACGGAGTGGCATTTTGGTCTCACAGTTTTTTGATTGGACGATGTATGCTTCCACTGCTGTGAGCCCTTGCAGTGCCTATGGGTGACGATTGTTTTCCCTTTGCCCTCAAATACCCTCGGGCTTTGAGGGATGCCCATATGCCATCGGCTTCCTTCTTAGATTAGTCTTTTAACCATTTCATGGCGGTTGTGCAGATTGAAACACACAGTGATTTTGTGCTTTAGCAAAATACATACAAATGGTTGAGATTTATTGGCTGGACTAATACTTTTTTTTTTTTTAAGTTGACCTGATTATGATACCTTAAGAGAATACAAAAAGGGAGCGCCCACATTTCTCCATTCTAATGTTTCACATTTCATGTGTACTGTAATTTTTAGAGCCAACCCTGAATTTGTTCATAATTAATAAATGTTCTAAAACATCAAAAGATATGAGCAGGCCACCGATTAACTATGTACTCCCACTTTCGGTGTAGTTGTAACATCTTCATTTCAAATGTACTTCTGATAATTCAATGTAATCAGTCTACATAGGTCTGTGTCAGTATTCCCATTAAATGCCCCCAAAGCCTTCTTAACATGGCTACACATATCTCACTGCACAGATACAACTCCTACTGCTAAAGTTTGATTGATTATCAATAAACAGCACTGGGTCTATCGTATAGGGAAAATTAATTTGTTTTGTTAACTAAGTCCCCGTTCAGGTGCCTTTTCAGCTTCTGCACTAGAGAATATTTCCTGCATTGTGGAAAAGCTCAAATTGGCATATTCCATAGAAAGACCAGGTGCCTCATGGTGGAAGTGCCCTCAGTGGACAAAGAGTGCTTGTGAATACTTTTGTGCACTCTGGGTACTTCTGAGCAGGAGAATTGTGTGTGGCCCCATCCTGAAATCAGCTACTGGAAGTGCACACCCGAACAATCTCATAAGAGGGCTGCATTGTTTACAAGGGGAAGACCCACAGGCATTCCCTTGTTTGTGCCATGCAAACATGGGAACTCCTTTCACCCATCCCATAATAGTAGCAGGTGCAAATTAACACCGGAGACACACTCACGAGGTGCCACATTGGATGTGGCATACAATGAGTGCAACCCTTGTGTGCAGCAGTGGTGATAGCGCGTCCAGTCCTTGTAAATTACTTATACCTGGACACGCCGGAGGTCGGTGAACCTTTTGACCGGGTTGAGATCTCCTCATCCAAAGAAATCGTCGGATCCCTCAAATCTGTGATCAATATTCATTTATAATCAATAACCAATACTCAATTAGTAATCAATCAACAAATTAGTTAAACAGAAATCAGTAATTAGACACACCATGACCTTTCAGTCATGAATAAACACACCTGTTTATTAAAAGTTAATGAGTTTATTTCCCTATATTAACAAAGCTAGCACAATGTAAGTAAGTCTCAAAATCAAATGGTACACATATATGAACATTACTGGCTGTCCATAGCAACGGAAGAAACGAAATCTACGTAAAACTAGAATAATCACACACTCTGATATAGCTATGCAAATTACTAATAAAAGTAACTGAAATTGACTAATTGCATACATCGGTCAGCATAACAAGATTTCAATTCAGCACGGTGCATCAAATGAATACCTCAACTAACTTCTGATTAGCATTGGCATGTGGGGATTATGCAAAATGAATTTAATCAACACAAATTTAGAAAACTTCTAGCTTAGGCTCTATCAAAATAAGCAGTTGGTACCTAAGAAGGAAAACACAATGAATAGTATATTTATCCTTTCATAATTACCAAATACAATCAGCATTCAAGATAAGTCTTCGTCCTTCAGGTACCGGTTCAATCAGCATGGGGCAGACTTCAAAGGGGCAAAGTTTAAGTCAAGTTTTCCTTGCAGCAGAAAGGAAAATGGGGGGGCAAAAGTTATTGTATGGGCAAGGCAAAGTATAGTTAAAGTTAAAGTCTCTAGGGTGAGAATTCTTTAAAGTCTCTCTCTCTGGGATAGAGAAAAAGCATCAGAGTGTCATCAAAATGGCTTCTCAAATCTGGCTTCAAAATGGCATCAAAGAAAATGGCTGGCTACTCTTTGTCCGATGGGATTAAGTAAGAAAAGTTCCATATTCTTCAGTTTCTTCCATTGGAGGGTCCATGGGGTGATTTCTCTTTGATCAATGAATAGTGTCTTTTCTCCTAATACTCATCTACACATAAGGTGTCTTTGGAGTTTTGGAACATAAGTAGCAACAAGGTTGCCAATTAATTCTGCATCAGTGTCTTCATTGTCTGCACCTGCAGAAACTGACCTTGAGCTTCAAAGGGGATGAAAGTTGCCTAGCACCAACTTTGAGATAAGTGTATTAGTCATTTTACTGGAAAAATACAGCTTTTAAAGATTCAAAACACGTGTTTGTGAAAACTACGTAGTTAAAATTGAGACCAGGCAACTAGGCCAAAGCCTCTACTAAATTTAAGCTAAGCATATAACAGTTTTAACGAGAAAATCATAGAATATAGCTTCAATTATGACATATTAATACATTTGTCGGTATTCATGATTAATTAAGCTTGTTTATACTAATGGCGACCTACTTCGTGGGCACATTTTTCTGCATACATTATTTTGCTTTGCTAAAATCACATTGTCTTATACGATTTTGTTGCATGATATATAAATGTTTGTTAGTCTTTCTTTTTCTGCATCATCAGTGGCTGTCCATCCTATGACTGGTAGGGTGCAGGACATGGCTGCAGGCTAAGCCCAGCGGCCATCAACCACTGCTCACGGCCAAACACCATGTGCAGAGGGGTTTGGCTGATCCCAGCGGGTTAGATACAGGGCCTGCACAGCCAAAGGCCATAAGTAGTGTGGATTGGCCATTCTGTGGTGCATAGTCTGAAGGCCAGGCCCTTCAGCCAACCCTTGTTGTACATGGTCAAAGGACATACATCTTTTTGCTCTGTGTCTGCATTACCAAAAAGTAACAGAAAGCATGTGTAAAGTGTTAGTAAATATTAACTTATGATTGAACACTGTACAATTTTGTATAAAACAATATTACATTTGCCCTTCAAAATATACCAACACAGTTTAACAGTAAGACACAGACATGACAAACAACAAATATTTCTAATTTTTCACCAAGCAAGGCAATTCTAACAAGAACCTTTATGTGATTTTAAAACATTACCTTTTTTTCCTAGAGTTTTGTATTTTTTGTTTTGGAGTTCAAATGAAAGAATATGAAACAGGACAGTTGACTTTGGACACAAAAAAATATTTTATAACGTGGGTATGTCCCATGCTTAAGAACTTTACTCACCCACAGAAATGACTTTGGAGCATTTGGTGCATGTCATCCTAATGTGTGAATCAGAGTACTAAGATCCCTCTGTGTTGCCAGGTCGTCTGACGGCAGAGAGTTTCTGAGGTTGCATAGAGGACGTGCACCAGCGATTGAAGCATTCGCTTCCTCTTGACGGCTTCTTTTAGCAGCATTCAGTTGGGGAGTGTGCCAAGCATTCAAGTAGTGGATCATACTTGAAGGCCAAAGGAGTACTTCTTCCTGGCATCCCTACTACAATCTTTGTGGCACAAGTTTCCTGCGATCACCTTTGATGAGAAATTAATCTCCAAGCTGGAACTGAGAAGATTGTATCTGCTTCTCCTGCTCTTGAGGCTATTCCTTTCGTGTTTTCTGTGTACAGCAAAAAAGGGGAACACGTCCATAAAAATGACCAGGGCACAGAATGGGAACACGCCCAAATGCAAAACCCTAGTGAGGGTAATGTGGCAGGATCTTGCTCACGCTGAATCAATACAGTCGCTTCAACCAATGCGATGTGCTTTTCCATTTTTAGGTACAGCGGTACTGCAACATCTAACAATGCAGATAGTTTAATAAAAAATATAACAGATCTTGGTTATTTCTGGCTATGTCTGAACATAAGTAGATCCCTAGCCTTAAAACAAAAATAAAAAAGACTCCTTCTGTAGTAAATACAACTTGTTTTTTTAAAAAACTGCCTGGTCCCACAGTATTCTAATTGGACTCAGAAAAGGAAATAAAGGCCCCAGTGGAGTGATACAGCACTCTGTCAAATGCTCTATGGGTCCTGCAGAAGAACTGTGATACTTATTGGACCGTAAAAATAAATAAAATGAAAGCAGCCATCAGATTGGCCGGCCACTCAGTGAACACTTCTCAAAAAATAAGCCCACAGCCTTTAGAAAAAGTCTCAAACAATTTTCCTCACCACATTACCAGACTAGTTTTTTAGAGAGGCAATTTGGTGTGAATGGACTGACACTTCTGCATGACCTAATAGAAAACTGGACACCAGGAGACACAAAACACAGTATCCATCGTGCTGAACAGAGGTACAGCTTTACAAGATGACAGCAACAGTGACATTCCGTTGACATTGGCAGAAGCGCATCAACCAAGGCTTGATAAAGAATCGGTGGTGTGGCAGTGTTTCCGACTTTCAGCTGGCCAAATAAAAATGTGTGACCAGGAGGTTACGTTATGTTGTGCAACCAGTGCTGCACGGGGCTAAAGCGGCCCACGGTTTCATTTGAATAAAAGGGATGTCGAAGCTCCGGAGGGCTATGCATCCCGGCAGCACACCTCGCGTGGAGGTGGATGGAAGCAAAATCGCAGAAGGACAAAGGTTTGCACCAGAGAAAGTACACTGGGAAGACATTGACAAGATTCTGCATTTCACAACATATTTCTGGCGTGGCCTAAAAGTTGTGGCCTCTGCACAAACAAAAAATATTTTGCAAGGCTATGTAATTCAGTCTTAACAAAGAACACATAGGCTTGTGAAAAAATAATATATATATATATATATATATATATATATATATATATATATATATATATATGTTTAAAACATTTAGGAAGTTAAAAATAAAAAAAATAAAAAAACAGCTCAAAACCGGAAAAGATTTCACAATAAATTCAAGCAAAAAGTGTGTAAAAAACATATACACACACACAAAAGTGTATCCAGAGTTAAAACTGCATTACATTTCCTCTGCTCCTCTGCTCCAGAGGTTGCATGTAAATCAGATCTGCTTGCATGGTTTCCCAAAGTTGAGTATAACGTCTGGTCATCGGCAGTGGGGCTCCCCATCTGAAGAATTATGTACACAAGTTACATGCAGAATATGATAAAAATACAGAAATGCACTAGCAAGACAAAGGTTAAAGTGACGTTATAGATAGGTATGTAAATAAGACCCTAACATAAAAGAAAATACCAGAAAATTCACTGAAAAAACACAGGTTGATGTGACGGGGTGATAATACATCTTTAGCTTACATAAAAACAAAAAAACAAAAATCACTGAAAAAAAAAACAAAGTTTAACGTGAACTTATATTTAGGTGTTGAAATAACATCAGGACGTATAATTAATAACTGAAACTCCAATGACAGTCACCAGCTGCAGAACATGAATGAATGAATGAATTAATTAATTTGAATTCATAAAGCGAAAACAACTGCTCCAGGAAGGAGCGTCCTGGCGATAGGTAAAAAAGAACAAATGCAAGAAGAAAGCAATCATAACCATAAGTTACATTTATCAGAGGGGATTGAAAGTAGCTTCGAATTAGATTGCTCTGAAAAGGTGTTTTTTTAAAAGGCTCTTATATTGGTTTTCGGAGGTTGCTCCTCTAATGTGGTCTGTTAAAATGCTCCAAAGTTTAAGATCCATGAAGGCTAATGAATACATCTGAAGTTGACGACTTAAAATTGTGGGTCAAATGAGGTATTTAACAGGCCGATCCCATTTTATTATACACATTTCAATGTATACACATGTATATAAAAAACCTGAATTAAATATGACATTATGCTTAAACTGATCTAGTTCCCAAATTGTTTGGGCTGACTTGCATCTGCTGTTCATAACCATATATTTCTCTTTGCAACATACCTGTTTGGGTATCCCTTAACCTGTACGCTTTTCTTCAGTCTACAGTTCAACCGATGTGTGGGATTCAGCGCCCTGGGCTCAGACGCCAGTGCTTGCAGATAGGAGTCCAAGTATTGAGAGGTGCACAGCAGACTGTAACCAGAAGAGGCTGCGCCTTTTAGACAGATGGCCGCATGGCCCAGCTGCACTGTGCAACATGTTACATATTAGAGGAGACAGCACCAATCATCAAGCCAGGATAGAACACTGAGCTGCTTCAGATTCAAAAAGGCTGTCAAGCACACTAAGGAATGAGCTGTCATGCATGTCAGAAGATCACTGACAGAATATTGGAAACAAAAATACCATGCGGACATAATAACGTGTCAAACACATTGAGGACGTAAATATGAAGAAGGTAAGTGCAAATAGGTAAGTATAGATTTACTATTCTTAACTCCACATCTACGTTCCTTGAAGATATATATATATATATTGCCAAGGTACATGTATGTGGGGTTATGTGTAGTACAACTTTGCTGACCTATAGAAACTTACCTTCACCATTTGTGTACTCAATATTCTTTTTTGGTCCACGATATTTCTGTTTTCGAATTTTGTCTGAATATCCTGTCAGTATAACCACCTACCTTTGGGGTACATCAGAGGTCAACAATGGTGGGGAAAGGGGCTGATTTGGAGTAGGAGGCTTGAGGGAGAGAAGAGCATTCTCAGTTTGAGTTGGATGATAAGTGTTAAAAATAAAGACTATGGTGTATTTGGGGGAATGCTCTCAATGCGTTAGTCTAACGAAAGATATGTCTGGAACATGGGAAGGCTTTTTCCCAAAAACTGGCTAACTCAGGGCAGGCACTTACTTCTCAAAAACCAGGACTGACAGCAAGATTTAGCAAGGCATTCATGAACTCTGGCTATCTCTTCTTCCAACCACAGCAGTGTAGTATAGGAGACACTCCCACATGGATAGGGTAGTTTCCCTTCTTCCGGCTCTCATAGCAGAGTACAGCTGGAAGTCGGCCGACATGCTTGGCACGGCACCTACCTGCCACCCTGTGGGTGCAAATTCAAGCTTAGCCACATCGGATGACCGGCTGTTATAAAGGGGGACAACAGACAACACAGTGGCATAACAAATTCCCCCACAGCCCATGTGGTCCCTCCATTCTTTTTGCAGCGGCCCCCTTCAGTTTTATTATGCCATTAAGACAACCCCACCACTGCCACTCATCCTTCCTCTCTCTGTGGGGGCTTTAGTTGTAAAGAGCCTTGCCAGGCTGGAACCATGCAATGCAATTATGCCCCTGACTGGGCAACTGAGTAGGAAACCTCAAGTCTGAGAACTTCAGCTGGCACTGCACACTCCGAAAATGAGGCTGTCCAGGTGGAATCTGCCAGTTTATGTACTGCCATGACTTGAGAGGAGAGGAGGCTTGAGGAAGGCAGTAAGAAGTAAACAAGTTTCGGAGGCCCAGGTCCAGTCTGAGAGGGAGGTGTCTATATTTGCTGGCTGTGGCCTCCATCCAGTGATGGGGCTCAAGAGGTGGGCAGGACAGGACAGTGATAGCTGGGAAATAAGCCCCACCTGCCCTCCCAACGACGCAACTTCAAGAGTGCAAAAGGAACTAGTAATCAAATATAACTGTAATTGTTGCTAAACTGAGTATTGCCATGTCTGAAGCCAAATCATGAAATGTCACCTGCCAAGCTGCTGCATACGGTTGAGAGATATGAGAGTGGTATGAAGTGTAAATTGGCATATACATGTGAAGATGATCAGGCTTGAATGATGCAACTCATTAGATTTCCTAGACAACGAGTTGGGTTCACGGATCTAACTTGTACTCATACCGTCCTTTTTAGTGCTTAAAGCCTTTTACTACCTCCACAAACCACAATGCCCACAAATCACAAAGATTTACAAACATTTCAGTTTTGTAATATAATATATGGGAAAGCTACAACAGCAGGGTAGGGATTATGTGCATGCTGTTGTTAGCCTAATAGGACATATGTAGGAAAAGCAGCAGAGCGCTTTACACGATACATTGCAGAAATACAATCAGGGAGTGAATCTAGTCAAGGGTGCAGGGTGCTGAGAGGGGAGATGGACTTTTTATTGTGCCATGATACAGTATACACAGGCAATTTTGCCCTGTGTGTACTCCAGCAGCTGCTGCAACACAGCTTGTCACAGAAGCATCTCCATCTCTGCCTACTATCATCCTGTTAGGAGTAAAACAGACAAGTATCTTAGTCTTAGCAACAGGCTTCTGGGGTATGTCGGTTGCATCAGGGTCATGCAATCCCTGCTTATGCAGACAGATGTTGCTGCTAGGTGGCCCAGGGGGAGGAGAGATAGCTGCTTAGGGAAACGGAGTAAGCTTTATCACTGTGCATCCCCCATCTTCCTGTCGAGGACATTATTTAAACGCTTCCAGATAAACTGATCTTTGACAAAGAACACTTCTCCAGCTAGATAATTACAATCAGGACAGGGCTCTGGCACTCAACAGTTATAACTGCGGCGCATACTGAAAGCAGTGCTACTGACAGCAGCAAGAGTTCAATAGCTCTATCATGTGGGCTGAAAAGCATCCCAGACAGGAGGACAGAGGGACACATAACACACACACGCACGTGCAAGCCACTAAAAATAGCGGCAGCTGAACGTTGATTGGGTAGGTTTACAATAGTGTTTGTGCTATTATTTCAATTTAGTTCTACTAATGAATTTAACCGATCTCGTCCTTTTTCTATACGCTATGATTTGTTGTATTTTTTTCTTAAGATTCTGGTCTAGTTATTGCTGTTATTGTTAACCTGCTTTCGCCGGTCTTTGATGCTCAATGCTAGGTGTGGTTGGTCTTTATTTTACATGAATTTTTAGAGGTTTTTGAAGCTCTACCAGGTACTTGATGATTTACCGTGTACATTGTTTAATGACAGTCAAGGTAGAACTAATGTGGAACAATGAATTTGCTAATGATTTTTTTCCAGTTTTAAAATCTGAGCACCAGATTACATTTCACAAGGTCACATTCATTTTTTACATTTTTTATTAGACACGGGGAGATCAGGTAATTTGAGCAGAATCATAGGATGAAGTGCCGACGCCGGCCTCGAACCCGATTTCCCAGTTGAAGTGGTGGAATCTTTTTAGATGGTCTGTTGGACAGAAAGGGCAACAAACAGTTCTGATGTCTTTGGGTATTTCATCTGCCTTGTAAAGATGTATTAGGAGCACGAGGAACGCATAACGTTTGGCAACCAAATAATTTATGGGGCGTGGATTGAAGCAGTTGTCATCAATTGTATTGTGCTCATTATTCTCAACCAGGTGTATGTTTTTGGTTTTTCTGCTGGTTAAGAGCAAAAAATGCTAGTGTTTGTAGTAACCTAGCAAGATATTGATCTCAATGTTTCAGCAAGATGTTTAGTTATCTTTCATTGTATGATATTCAGTAGGATTTGTGTATGTGGTATTAGTTTGTACATATTGGCCCTCATTACAACCCTGGAGGTCGGAGTTAAAGCGGCGGTAAGACCGCCCAACAGGCCGGCGGTAAAAAAAATGGAATCACGACCATGGCTGAAACTGCTGACATAGACAGCCACTTTAACACTCTGAACGCCACAGTGGTACAAACAAACAGCATGGCGGTCACTGCTAACAGACAGGCGGAAGACAATGTACCACCCACACTATTATGAGAGGCCTATCTGCCACCTTTTCCGGGGCGGAACCAACGCGAACAAAAACACGGCAGAAACAGGACTTGGAAGGGAAAACACTCACCTCTACATAACCTACGAGGAACCAGGACGCCATGGAGCCAGAACTCCAAATACTCCCTGCAACAGTATTCCTGCTCCTCTTCCAGGAGCACGAACGACGGCGGCGACGACCACGGTGAGTACTGCACCTAAAACATAGGGGAGTGGGGAGGGAAAAGAGAGTGGCACACACACGCAACCCGCAACACCCCCACCCGCACCCTCACCCACAACAACATACACACTAATACATGCTGCAACATTACGTTTACACCCCCACAGCCCCCCCTGGAAGAACGCAATGACAAAAGGAAATTAGTTGAATGATTGTAATCAATAAAAATCCATTAGTCAAAACTTGAAATACAGTATAAACAATTATGTACACCAACTATACAAGTCCGGATAGTGCACCATTCATAGTCCGTGGACCACTGGGCCCAAAAAGCATGGGCGAGGCCCACACTCGATACCAGACTCCAAACGGAGAGAACACTGCTGGGGCATCAGATCGAAATGAAACAGGCACCTCAGGGGGATGGGAAGTTGGGCACCTCAGCCGGATGAGTGCACAACGCCAGCTCCACGAGGGGGCTCCATGCCCATTGATGTATCCTGGGGAGTGCAAAGCCGCAGTCTCTCAAGTCTCTCCAGGGGGTGGGTTGCCCACTGCTAAATCCTGGGGAGTGCAAAGCCACAGTCTCTCAAGTCTCTCCAGTGGGTGGTTTGCCCACTGCTGCATCCTAGGGAGTGCAAAGCCACAGTCTCTCAAGTCTCTCCAGTAGGTGGGTTGCCCACTGCTTTAACCTGGGGAGTGCAAAGTCACAGTCTCTCCAGTGGGTGGTTTGCCCACTGCTTTATCCTGGGGAGTGCAAAGCCACAGTCTCTCAAGTCTCTCCAGTGGGTGGTTTGCCCACTGCTTTATCCTGGGGAGTGCAAATCCACAGTCTCTCAAGTCTCTCCAGTGGGTGGTTTGCCCACTGCTGTGTACTGGGGAGTGCAAAGCCACAGTCTCTCAAGTCTCTCCAGTGGGTGGGTTGCCCACTGCCTTATACTGGGGAGTGCAAAGCCACCGTCTCTCAAGTGGATAACAGTCTCCACTGGTTCTGGAGGGGGCTTTGTGCCCAGAGTTCTTCATCCTGCCAAGGACTGAGGTAGTGGATGCCTTTCACCACTGGTTCTGGAGGGGGCTTTGTGCCCAGAAGTGCTTCATCCTGCCAAGGACTGAGGTAGTGAATGCCTTTCTCCACTGGTTCTGGAGGGGGCTTTGTGCCCAGAGTGCTTCATCCTGCCAAGGCCAGAGGTAGTGGATGTGATACTCCACTGGTTCTGGAGGGGGATTTGTGCCCAGAGTGCTTCATCCTGGAAAGGACTGAGGTAGTCGATGCCTTTCTCCACTGGTTCTGGAGGGGGCTTTGTGCCCAGAGTGCTTCATCCTGCCAATGACTGAGGTAGTGGATGCCTTTCTCCACTGGTTCCGGAGGGGGCTTTGTGCCCAGAGTGCTTCATACTGCCAAGGACTGAGGTAGTGGTTGTGATACTCCACTGGTTCTGGAGGGGGCTTTGTGTCCGGAGTGCTTCATCCTGCCAAGGTCTGAGGTAGTGGATGTGATACTCCACTGGTTCTGGAGGGGGCTTTGTCCGCAGAGTGCTTCATCCTGCCAAGGACTGAGGTAGTGGATGCCTTTCTCCACTGGTTCTGGAGGGGGCTTTGTGCCCAGAGTGCTTCATCCTGCTAAGGACTAAGGTAGTGGATGTGACACTCCACTGACGGTGGTGCAACAAGCAAGCTGCCCAGGCTCCTGGAACTGACCACCAGCCTCAGATGACTGACCACTGGGGATGGCAGCCATATATGCGGTGGTGCCACTGGCTCAGGATGTTGCGGGGCCGCTGGCGGTGCTGGCGGCGCTGGCGGCGCTGGCAGCGGTGTCAGTCGTGGCGGTGCTTGCGGCTCCCTCAGTGGCATCGGTGCTGGAGGCGGTGTCAGTAGCGGTGGTGCTTGCGGCAGACTCTGTGGCATCGGTGCTGGCAGCGACCTCTGTGGCATCGGTGCTGGCAGCGACCTCTGTGGCATCAGTGCTGGTGACGGCCTCTGTGGCATCGGTGCTGGCAGCGGCCTCTGTGGAATCTGTGCTGGCGGCGGCCTCTGTAGAATCGGTGCTGGCGGTGGTCTTTGTGGCGGCGGTGCTGGCGGCAGTCATTGTGCCGGCAGTGCTGGTGGCGGTCTTTGTGGCGCCGGTGCTGGTGGCAGGCTCAGTGACTGTGGTGCTGGTGGCGGGCTCACTGTCTGCGGTGCTGGTGGCGGGCTCAGTGACTGCTGTGCCGGTGGCGGCCTCAGTGTCTGCTGTGCTGGCGGTGGTCTCTGTGGCGGCGTTACTGGTGGCGGTCTTGTCCGCAGTGCAGGTTGGTGTCGACGTGGACCTGCTCTCCATTTTCTGGCCGTTCCCCACCTTGGATGGTGCCGCAGCTGTCTTCCCACTTTCTACTTTTGTTTTGCCTGAGCCCTTGGTGGCAGGTGTTTTCGCCTTCTCCCTCCGGGATGTGGGCAGCTTTTTGACTTTTGGAGGTGGCGGAATGTCCTTGCCCTCGCTCCTTGGGACACTGGCAGCCCTGTTGCTTGGCGCACTCCAAACTCCCGCTATTGCTGGCACCACTGTGCCCGGTGATGTGGTGGCTGAGGTGCTGAGTTGGAACCTGGAAAGGCAGGCCCTAGGGGACGGACGGGGGCGGGGTCGAAGTGTAGGGAAGAGGTCAACATTTGATAGCAAAAGCTTTTTAGACACACTGGGAGTAGATGGAGGGGGTTTGGGAGTGGAGGAAGAGGTAGTGGATGTAGGGGGTGTACGTTTGCTGACTTTGGGTAAAGGTGCATGGGCTGGAGGCTGTCGTGAGGTGGATGGCTGTTGGGTGGGTGTGTTGCTGCGTTTGTGTACTTTGAGAGGAAGGCTCACAGACACACTGGTAGAGGACACTGGAGATGTGTGAATGGTAGTGGGGTGGTGATTGCACGTGAGCGGTCTGTGGTGATGGGCGTCCTGGTGATGGAGGTAGTGGCTGAAGATGTAGTGCATGCAGGTGTGAGTGGAGATGAGACAGGGAGGGAGGAGGGAGACGTGGAGGAGGGGGACACAGTGGAGGTAGTGGATGTTGGAATGTGTGCATGGGTATGATGCTTGTGTGAGTGCCTGTGGGATGTGTGGTGCTTATGTTTGCCTGAGCCACCCTTGTGTGTTGATGTGTGTGCATGCTGGTCTGATGGTGTGTTTGGGATAGGCTGAGGTACAGGGGATTGGGTCTGGGTGGAGGAAGTTGGAGGGGGGAGGCTGGACACAGGAACAATGGCTGGCATCAGTGCAGAGGCCAGAGCCTGAAATGCTCTCTGCTGGGCTGCCTGGCCAGAATGAATGCCCTCCAGGTATGCATTTGTTTGTTGCAACTGCCTCTCTACACCCTGGATGGCATTCAGAATGGTGGACTGCCCAACAGTGAGTTATCTCAGGAGATCAATAGCCTCCTCACTGAGGGCAGCAGGGCTGACTGGGGCAGGGCCTGAGGTGCCTGGGGTGAAGGAGATGCCCATCCTCCTGGGTAATTGGCCACAGGACACACGCTGAGGGGCTGCTGGGAGGGCGGTGCTGGTAGGGGGGGTGGTGGCTGCACCTGTTGATGTGGGGGGCACAGAGTAACCCGCCACCGCAAGGGAGCTCCCATCAGAGGAGGAGTCGCTGTTGCTGATGTCACCTCCTGTCTCTGCCGTTGTCTCGCCCTCCGGGCCATGTGGGATGAAGCTCCCTCCTGCTCCGTTGGCACTGCTCCTCCGCCTGATAATGCTAATGCACACAAGAATAGGGACACCACAAAAAGTGGGGGGGGGGAGACAGAAGAAAGACATGTTCAGTGCAAGCAATACCACTACTGTTGGCGGACACTACAGACACAGCAGCTCTCTGCACTACGCCATACACTTGGAGTTCCCTAATTAATCACCGGGGCATGGAATACAAGGCCTATGCCCGATTGCTGCACACATGGAAGTCACAGGAGCCTGACTAGGTGCAGATGGCTCTTACCACTGGTGGGGTTGGGGTGCCACATAGCCTGCCTCATGAAGGGACCTTGCCTACAAAACTCACCCTGGCCTGGGCAACCCACAGCCCACCCACAGCCCACCTCCCCCACCCAGACACCTCGTAATGCGCACAGAGTCAGATGGATGTGAAAGTACTCACCCCCTTGTGGCTGCTGTGATGCCCTCAAGCGCCCACCCAACTCCGGACAGGCCACCTCCAGGATCCAGAACATCAGGGGGGTCATGGTGCGACGGGCACCCCTCCCACGTTGGGAGGCCATCCCCAGCTGGGCCTCCGCCATCTTCTTGCTCCAGCAGCGAATGTCCTCCCATATTTTCCGGCAGTGGGTGCTCCGTCTGTGGTGGGCCCCCAGGGTCTTGACGTCCTAGGCAATGGCACGCCAAATATCCTTCTTCTGGTGGGCGCTGACCTAGAGGAATAGTACAGGGGAAAAGGATAATCTTTAACCGTCCGGACCGTCACAGTCATTGACCCACGGTCCCACCCTTGCCCTGACGCACATACACTCACAGTCCGCTCATGCAGGCCTCGGTCCCCCCCGTATCTTCCATCCACACCACTCCAAACAGGCATTGCCCGTACAGCATGCTCAAAGTGCACTCACCTGTTTGTCTGGAGGACCGTTGAGTAGTGTGTACTGGGGGAGGACCCCATCCACTAACTTCTCCAACTCCTGCGAAGTGAAGGCAGGGGCTGAGGTCACAGCAGCACTTGCAGTGTAGGTCCTCTCCTGTCGAAGGTCAGGTATCAAGTGAGTGAACAGAGAGAAAATGGCGGTCACGTCCGCGGCAGTGCGTACCGCCACCGCCGGCGTACATCGTCATTGGCTCCTGGGACCCATAGGGTACAATGTTAACCAATGCAGGATAATGCCACAGTCTTCGACCGCCTACCGCGACGGTGTACAACGCCAGCGCAGTTACCTCATATCCCCTTGTCCCACATTACAGGTCAGGCAGCCGCCTATCTAGGGGGCCACATGGCATTAATTTTAAATGCATCACACCTATCTAGGCCTTACATACACACAGTGACAGGCACATTGTGGATTGACAAATGTGTGCAATAAATTCTTTTTTTAATACCTCAGTGTTGGCTGACTCTGTGCTCACTGTTCTCTTCCACAGGGCATGTCCGCTGGGGCAGGTGAGGAGATGGCGGCATCCTCCGGTGTACAGACCGCTGGTGGACCTGTCGACAATGGAAGACAGACACGTCATTATCATTTACAGACTTGATTGTGCCACACTCCAGGAACTGTGTGCCCAGTTGGAGCCAGACCTGATTTCAGCTATCTGCCATCCCACAGGAATCCCCACTCTATTGCAGGTCCTGTCAGTACTCCATTTCCTGGCAAGTGGGTCTTTTCAAACAACAGCGGCCATTGAATCAGGGATGTCCCAGCCTATGTTCTCAAACGTATTGTCCAGAGTGTTGTATGCCCTGCTGTAGCGCAGCTACATCGTTTTCCCTCAGGTAGAGGATTTGCCCACAGTGAAAGGTGACTTCTATGCCCTGGGACATATCCCCAACATCATAGGTGCCATTGATGGGACACATGTGGCATTGGTACCCCCCGCAGGAGTGAACAGGTGTACAGAAACAGGAGGAGCTACCATTCGATGAATGTGCAGATGGTGTGTTTGGCCGACCAGTACATCTCCCATGTGAATGGCAAGTTTCCAGGCTCAGTGCATGACGCTTACAGTTTGAGGAATAGCAGCATCCCTTATGTGATGGGGTAACTCCAGAGGCACTGTGTGTGGCTAATAGGTGAGGACTAGGACCCTATACCGTGTGAATGATTGCCTGGGTCTGGAGTTGTCCCTAAGGGTTAGTGTGTGTCTAACAGTTGTCCCTCTACATTTGCAGGTGACTCTGGTTACCCCAACCTGTCATGGCTACTGACCCCGGTGAGAAATCCCAGGACAAGGGCAGAGGAACGCTACAATGAGGCACATGGGCGAACTAGGAGAGTGATTGAAAGGACCTTCGCCCTCCTGAAGGCCAGATTCCGGTGCCTCCATATGACAGGTGGTTCTCTCTACTACTCACCAAAGAAGGTGTGCCAGATCATCGTGGCCTGTTGTATGCTGCAGAACCTGGCTTTGCGACGACAGGTGCCTTTTTTGCAGGAGGATGGTCCAGAAGGAGGTCTTGTGGCAGCTGTGGAGCCTGTGGACAGTGAAGAAGAGGATGCAGAAGAGGATATCGACAACAGAAACAACGTTATCCAGCAATACTTCCAGTGAGACACAGGTAAGAAGACATCACTGCCTCCTACATCTCATATAATTGTTAAACCTATCATATGTCTGTCACTTTCACCTAGTGTATGGACCCTGACTTGTCACTTTGCATTTCCATTTCACAGATGTGAGTCCCACTGTGTGACCTCTGCTATATATTACCTCATGGACTAGAGCTGTGTGACATAGGTATGTTGACAATACAATGCTATTTTCCTTAGTTATAGCAAATACACATTTGTGAAAGCACAGACTGACTCCAGATTGTTTTGTGATTCAAGGGTGTTTATTCAAGTGCAAAATAGTGGAGGGGGTTGTAAAATGGGCAGGGGTGATGGTGGAGGAATGTCCATGGCAGAGTCCAGTTATTTCTCTCACAGGTGCATTGTCCAAAGGGGCATAGGAAGTGGAGCTAGGGCAGTTTAAGGATGGACATGGTGATGAAGTGGGACAGAAGGATGACATTCAGGGTGGTCTCATTTCTTGGTGGGGGTCTTGGCATTGTTCTCTGTCTTTGTCCTGGATCTCAGGGGCCATTCGTGGGTGGTTCTCCATCTGCAGGGGGTGGGGTTCTGGGGTCGTGGTCCTGTGGCGGCGCCTCCTGTCCACTAGCGCCATTGGAGGCGGTGGGCTGTTCAAAGTCGAGGATAGTGTCAGGGGCCCCTTGTTGTGCCACAGTGTCCCTCCTGGTGTTCACAAGGTCCTTCAGCATCCCTACAATGGTGACTAGGGTGGTGTTGATGTTCCTCCCTGATCCCCAAATACTGTTCCTCCTGCAGCCTCTGGGTCTCCTGAAACTTGGACAGTACCGTTGCCTTCGTCTCCTGGGAATGATGGCACGCTCCCATGATGTTGGAGAAGGCCTCGTGGAGAGTGGGTTCCCTGGGCCTTGTCTCCACCTGTCACACAGCAGTCCTCCCAGTTCCCCGGTTTTCCTGTTCTTCTGTCCCCTGAACCGTGTGCCCACTGCCACTGCCCCCAGGTCCCTGATGTTCTTGGGTTGGTGGGTTTGCCTGGGTTCCCTGTAGTGGTGGACACACTGCTGCTTGACGTGTCCTGGGGACAGAGGTATGGGCCTGCTGGGTGAGTGCTGTGCTGGTGTTTCCTGAGGGGGGAGGGTCTGTGGTAGCATGTGCTAGTGTGTGGGGAACAGACTGTCCCGAGGTCCCAGATGGGCGGGCTGGTTATCTAGATCCAGTTGGACAGAGCTGCTCTCATCACTGTGGGCCTCTTCTGTCCGGGGTGTGGACATGTCTGGAACCTCCTGTCCAGTGACGTTGGGTAGGGGTCCTGCAGGGGTGTAAAGACATGATTATTGCATCTGTGTGTGCCATTGTGTGCAATGGGTGGGTGAGCCTGTACCCCAGTGCTTACATTCTTGTCTAGGACCTTGTGTGATATTTGGTTTGGGGATCTGTGTGTGTATCTGTAGTGGACATGCTTTGGTGATGGGTGTCCATGCTTTGGTGTTGCATGCAGGGCTTGGAATTGGGATGTGTGGGTTGTGATAGTGGGACATATGTGAGGTGTTGGAGTGATGGGGGTGAGGGTGAGGGTGGGGTATGTGATAGCATGCAGGTAGGGTTGGGGATGTAATAGTTAAGATTTGACTTACCAGAGTCCATTCCTCCTGCTACTCCTGCGAGGCCCTCAGGATGCAGTATAGCCAAGACCTGCTCCTCCCATGTTGTTAGTTGTGGGGGAGGAGGTGGGGGTCCGCCGCCAGTCCTCTGAACTGCAAACTGGTGTCTTGAGACCACGGAACGCACCTTCCCCTGTAGGTAGTTCCACCTCTTCCTGATGTCATCCCATGTTCTTGGGTGCTGTCCCACTGCGTTTACCCTGTCTACGACTCTGCGCCATAGCTCCATCTTCCTAGTTATGAACGTGTGCTGCACCTGTGATCCAAATAGCTGTGGCTCTACCAGGATGATTTCCTCCACCATGACCCTGAGCTCCTCCTCAGAGAACCTGGGGTGTCTTTGCGGTGCCATGGTATGGGTGATGTGTGAGGTGGTGTGTGTTGTGATGTGTGAGGGGATGTGTTTGTGTGTGTTGTGTGAGGTGCGTGGATGTTGTGTGAGTGATTGTGCTGTGTGCCTGTGGATGCTAGTTTGTTGATGGTGGTGTTTCTCTCTGTGCTTCGTTCTCAATTTTTGTCATAGGGGTTTGTGGGTGATGTGTGTGTGTGTTTTATATTGTATTGGGTGTGTGGGAGTGGTGTGTGTATGTGTATCAGGTGTGTGTATTTCGAATTGTCCAGTGTGGTTGTGTTTTGTAAATGTGTGTGTATTTTGAGCGTGGCAGTGTGTACCGCCAATGGTTTACCGCGGTTAAAAAGACCGCCACGTTGATTCGTGGGTCGTGATAGTGTGGGTGTATTCCTGTTGGCGCGACGGTGTTGGTTTTGTTATCGCCAGTTTATCACTGACCTTTGGTGTGGCGGACTTGTGTGGGTGTCTGGATTTTGGCGGATTCCGGCCTGTGGGTGGTAATAGCTGTAGCGGATTTCCACCGCTGCAGCGGTGTGTTGGCGGTCTTCTGCACGGCGGTAAGCAGGATTTACTGCCAATGTTGTAATGAGGGCCATTGTGTTTTTCAAAAGATAGGTGTCTATCATTGTTGCCATTTAAGTTGTTTTGGGAAAGTGCGATATAACACGTTTGTCATTCCATTGATGGGATCTACAGCATTAGTACATTCCATAACATTAATGGCTTAAATACTGCTTAATTTGACCCGGTGGTTTCCGGTGTGGGGCACCAGCACTTACTACTGGGGGCTGGCACTTATTTTTCTGCCTCAAACATTTACTGCGAGCAAAAGTCACACACTGGAAACACGGAGTAGGAGAAAATCGAAAAAAGCGTCACAAGGGGAGAAAGCAGAAAGCTGCAAGAGTGAGTTTAAGGGGCAGGGAGTGGCTGTAAATGGATGAACGAGGCCAGAGATGGCTTCAGGGTTACGCTACCTCAGTGTTCCCCGCTCGATCATTTAATTGCAGCAGCCGCGTGTTTCAGGGAAGAGATTTGGGCACTGGCACTTTTCTATTTACAAACTAAACACTGGATTTATGTTATTTCTCCAGGATGGAGTTAAATGATAGAACCATTTTCAACAGCTTAATAGTTTTTTGCAGCTCTATCAAATGGTTGTGCATTACTTTCACAACACCTATAACTGTTTGGGAGTGCGTAGTTGTGATTTTAGTTAGTTGTGCCCAACTCTAAACAGATTAATTCTGCTGGATAAACTAAAAATGCACCCTGATGTTACCATCTGATACAGGTCTCTGTGTTTCAAATAGGGTGCATATTGTACACAATTAATGGTGGTGGATGTAGAGTTTCGACCTTTCTACTGCTGTTTTGTGAATTATATTTTAATATTCTCATTTTTTGTGCCCACGGTTTAAATTATGCGCCTATCGTCTACACCGTTCATATGATCCTGTCATTTGAAGAGGTCAGCGCTAACATGAGTGTATCTATATGTCGCTGCATGTCTGTGTTTATGGTGGTCAGTGCCAGGAACCCTCTGCTGACTTGCACTATACCATTTTTGTATGAGCCTCTTTCTTCTGAATGTATTAATGATTGATTTAGGTATTCTCTACCTCAATGCACTCGCACTTCTCGATGTGGGTTCTGTACCTTTAAAGGGGTATTTGGGAGACAGCTATAAAACACCTACAGTGAAATAAAGAGGACAAACATTGTTTGGCACTATTTACCATAAATATGCTACTTTCAAAAATAGCCAATTAGCACCTTTTAGTGGAAAGAACTGACAATAAAAAGGGTACATTGTCATTGCTCCTTGTTGTGAATGGTCCCTGCATGCCTATAATAAGATGTGAAGGACTGCAGAGGAGGTCTGGAACACGTCTGTCTAGTCATGAGGACCAGTGAAGGATTTATATCTTCATTTATTGCAGGATTTATAACGTAGGCTGAAAATGCAGTTGTCTTTATATGCTATTCGCTGGGGACGGGGTAAAATAGCACAGACGTATATTAATTTCTATGACAAACGTGACAAAGATTAGAGAAATGAAAGAAGTGAGGTTAGCGTTTGTTTTGTTTAATTAAGGAATATTTTTTGGACATTTTCTGATGCTTTTTGGCTGTCCAGTGACAAGGAACTCCAAAGGCTCAGACCAAGTACCAGAAATCTACGACTTCCTTTAGCACTCTCAGGAGGCAGGAATTATTCCACTGCAAATCCTGTGTCGGAATGTACCATACAGAGATAAAATGAGGGTTTCACAGACCAGTACTTGTAAACCAGACAGAGATTTTGGAAATGGTTTGCTTGCTCACTGCCAACTAGTACAATGCGTTTAGTTTAGAGAACGTTTATTGATATTTTTAAGGTTCAGCATCAAGGGCACTCTGAACTGACTGCAACCACTCAGGGGCATATTTATACTCCGTTTGCGCCAAATTTGCGTCGTTTTTTTCGATGCAAATTTGGCGCAAAACTAACGCTATATTTATACTTTGGCGTTAGACGCGTCTAGCGCCAAAGTATGAGGAAAGAGCGTCATTTTTTTGCGTGAACGCCTTCCTTGCGTTAATGAGATGCAAGGTAGGCGTTCCCGTCTAAGAAAATGACTGCGACGCAAATGCGTCGTATTTATACTCCCGGGCAAAAATCACGCCCGGGAGTGGGCGGGGCAAAAAACCCCGCATTTGCGCCGGATTTTAGCGCCTGGGTCAGGGCAGGCGTTAAGGGACCTGTGGGCTCAAAATGAGCCCACAGCTGCCCTCCCATGCCCCCAGGGACCCCCCCTGCCACCCTTGCCCACCCCAGGAGGACACCCAAAGATGGAGGGACCCATCCCAGGGACATTCAGGTAAGTTCAGGTAAGTATAAATATTTTTTTTTTTATTTATTTTTTTGGCATAGGGGGGCCTGATTTGTGCCCCCCTACATGCCACAATGCCCAATGACCATGCCCAGGGGACAGAAGTCCCCTGGGCATGGCCATTGGGCAAGGGGGCATGACTCCTGTCTTTACTAAGACAGGAGTCAGGTAAATGGCGTCTGGGCGTCGTAAAAAATGGCGCAAATCGGGTGGAGGCGATTTTTTGGCGTCAACCTGACTTGCACCATTTTTAAGACGCCCTAACGCCATTTTTCCCTACGCCGGCGCTGCCTGGTGTACGTGGTTTTTTTCCACGCACACCAGGCAGCGCCGGTCTGCTAGCGCCAGCTAACGCCATTCAATAAATACGGCGCCCGCATGGCGCTTCAGAATGGCGTTAGCCGGCGCAAAAATTTTTGACGCTAAACTGCGTTAGCGCAGTTTAGCGTCAAAAAGTATAAATACGGGCCTCAATCTGATCGTTAGATAATTCCGAGGCCATTGCTACCACTGGTTCAGGAGGTGTAGTGGCACCAGGAACATGAGCCCTGAGGACCCATTGATCTCAGATAATTTCTGTAATTCTTTATCCTAGCAGGAGTCAGAGGTCATTTTCCTTGCTTGCACTAGGGTCCATGGCATCCATTCTATGCTAGTGGATAACCCTAAAAAAATGAGCAGCATAATCCAGTTTAGCAATACTTACAGGTCCATTTATGTTGTGAAGGATTGTTAACCTGATTACAGGTCATCCATAATACTGTTTAAAATCCCTAAAAGTGCCAAGGTGTCTCAGCTGGGAGAAAAAGTACATTGGTTATCGGTGCTGCAGCGTGTTTTATTTAATGCACTGACTTTAACCCACCAGGGTCTTCATAAGCAGGCACCAAAGTACCTGTGCGAGAGTATGTCGGAACATCGTCTGGCTCGGCCACTGAGCTCTAATTCTGCGAGCTTACTCAGGGTCCCATGCTTCAAAACACAGCGCCGGTCCGGATCTTCTTTCTATGTACTTCCAGCTAGAGAGTGGAATCATTTGCCCATGCACTTTAGACTGATTAATCCTAGGGTGAGATTTAGAAAGGAGCTGAAGACTTTTTGTTCAAGTAGGAGTGAGCAGATTTGAGCTTCCTTGGCCTACCCCTGATCTTACCCCCGATCTTACTTGGAGCACTGGGACACTCTATGAGTAGCTCTGCGCTATATTAGCATTCTTCATTCATTCATTCATTGGAAGGCCTGGTTCAGCTGCCTCATGCTGAAAAGTCTAAGCAAGTGATTGACAGAAAGTGAGCTTGGACCTCCACAAAATATTGTCCTTTATTAACAAATCTGGAAGAGTGGTTTTAATGACGACATAGAGAACCACGCCACACAATTGGAATGGGCAACTCTTGACACGTGGCCTTAGTTCTGAGAACACTGATTGAAGCCAAATAGAAAGAGCCAGAAACTTGGTCCATAGTGCTCCGCAGACTCAGTCATAGTACGCTACACTGAGGGCCTCATTTACGAAGCCCCAGCGGCACACTGCACCACATGAGCATCATTTTGTTTTACACTCCAGTGGCGCAGTGTGCCAGCCCATATTTACAAGGCCACACAAAGCCATCTTGCGTGGCTTTTCATGGCCTTGTAAATATGTCCCCTTTCGCACATAGCACTGTGTGAAAGTGGCGTCCCTTGGTTGTGGCTTGGGGCGTCTCCACGGAACACCCATGCAACCTGAAGAAATCTGAAGCATTCACAGATTTACAAGTCTGGGAATGCATCTGATTACTGCGGCACCTCAGGGGTGGTGTAATAATGACGCAACAGGGAGAAATATCTTTATTTCTCCCTGTATTGTCCTCTTTTTATGTGTGCTGCATTCTACAGTACACATAGAAAAAGGAAAACACCTCTTGTGATTGCTTTTGTGCAGGAAGGTGTCCCAGCACAAATACAATCATCTCCACACCACAGGCACACTTGCACCGTGGTGCAAGGGTGTCTGCGTTGGCTCTAGGGAGTAATTTGTGTGCCAACACAGAGAGGAAAGGACAAAAATGTGCTGTATCTTGTCGATACAGTACATTTCTGCCCTTTCCCAGTGGTGCAGGATGGCGTGGGACTCGTAAATGAGGCCCTGAATGTAGTAGACAGATTTAAGAGAATAATTAGGTAAATCATTCCTTCAGCAGCTCTTTCCAGTATGTCATTGAACAAAGAAAACCGTAGTATTTCCATCCCATTTGTGTTCAACAGCCTAAATCTCATCCATCCAGCAGTATGTGATGCTCCAGAAACTGCTAAAGCTGTGAAGCATCTGTTCATCCATGAATCTTGGAAACCCAGGCAGGCATGCAAACAGAAAGTGACATTAGAAGTGTTCTGGATCTAGAGAGGCTTTTTATGAGTGAGTACTCATTTCCTAACCCAATGTGGAACGTTGCAGTGCATCGGGGACTGGCTTATAACTTTATACATGGAAGGTACAATAGCTTCTGCCACATAACTGGCAGTAAAAGAAGGGAGCATATCAAATTCATAGTATGCATGGTTTGAAGACAGGCATCAATTTGGGTTCAAGTGATTTGAAGTGGAAGGACTCAAATGTACCTTCTGATTACTGCCCTTTTACTTGAGGGCTGATGATCATCACTCCAGCCTGAGCCTGGGTGATGGAGCTTCGAATATCCTTAACCTCTTTTTTGAAGTACTGAGTAATTTCTTTCTTTGTTTCTGTTGATGACAAATTGGATGGGGTTAAACCTTGCACAATTTGAGATAATTCCTTGGACTGATTATTCGGCCTGCTCAACTTTTTGATTAAAGCCCAATTTTATTACAGCAAGATTTTGTTTCTGTAGTTTTGAAGTGCTGCTTTAAATAAATTATGTTCCTTGATTGCCCTGGTCTTTCTCCACTTGGACTCCAGTGCAGTGAAGTGGTTTTTGAGGCCTCCAATCTCCCAGATACTGACAATACCAAGGAGGAGAGCAGGTTCCAGCTGCTTTGAGCTTCTCTAGAGCTACACGATGCAAAACATTTCAACGGTGTCATAAATAAATACATAAATAAATCAAAACATCTTCCCTCACTGGCTGTCATAAAATAGTAGTTCACTATTCCAAGTTCAGATTTCTTATTTTCAGATGGAAGCAGTATTTTGCAAATATATAATAACAGAGCTATCAGGCGGTGCCTGTGCATAGTAAAGCCCATCAGAGTCATCACAGGTAAAATTTCTAATGAAATGTTCAGATCATCCTACTTGGTATATTTTAAAGTTAAAAATTCTAGTATCCCGACTAGGAATAATGTATAATAATTAACTGGCCTTTCATGTGAATTGGAGTAATAGTCTTTATTTGGATTCCATTACTGGCATATCGAGGGAAGGGCACTGATTCAGCGTGTGATGATTTGGGAGGTTTGACACCTTGTTTGTTCCATTGGCATGCATGGATAATAAAAGAGTTAGCACTGGCATTTGCAACTACTGGGTAACTTTTCTAGACTTTTCAATAGCCAATTCTTAGTAAGAAGAATAGAAAGAGGAACATAGCGACAGGGGCGCTTGCCAGTAGATGGTGATGGAAGAAGCCAGGTCAGAAAGTTAATAAAGGACAAGGACAGCAGCCTTCATCCGAAATAGATGAAAATAAATATGTTTGCCTCAGTACTGGTGCACTATAAACAATACGCTTTCTATTCGAATATTACATACAAATATAGAAAGATTTTGTAAAGTTTATGAGAGCTACTTTAAGTAACCACCAAAGCCCCAGAACAATCATATAAGTCATTTCACTTTGAGGTTTTCTAACATTAGGCAATGGACGAGGAACAGATTTATTAACGAAAATGGAACCACGGAAGGCTTTACAAAGAAACAGTCTTTACAACAAAATATTTTACCACGAGTATGCCTTTACCACTGAGCATTTACATCGAATTTCATTGTAAAAGCATTAATGATAAAGCATATTTCTGGTTAAAAAAATGTACATGTATTTGTAAGTATTTTGCAGGTATCAAGTTATATCAACACGTTTCAGCTAGCTCTGTAGCCTTTTTCCAGATCAGTGTGCACTGCCCCCTGAACTTGAAAATGGCAATGGAGAAACGCGTTGCTCTTTGCCAATAAACTAACTATATCGGACTACAATGTGCCACTATTCTTTGCAAGTTGAAGATTTTGAAGTGGATAATAGGCGGAGGAGTGAGCCGCCACTGGCACCTACAACGCGAGGAGGGAAGATGCTTGCTTGCTGCCATTCTTGGTCTGTCATATATACGTTAGGGTAATTTTAGTGTTTACAGTGGGTATGATTTTTGGGCTGGCAATTGTATCTTTAGGGTTTAGGGTGGGTATTGGTTTTTGGGTGGCAAGGGTAATATTAGGGCTACAGGGAGGGTATGGGATTTTGAGTGGCAAGGGTATTTTTAGGGTTTAGGGTAGGTATAGGTTTTTGGGTGGCAAGGGAATTTTTAGCGGTTAGAGTGGGTATAGGTTTGGGGATTGCAAGGGTGTTTCTAGGGTTTATGGTGGGTACAGGTTATGGGATGGCAAGGGCATTTTTAAAGTTTAGACTGGGTATGCGGTTTTGGGTGCTAACAGTAATTTTAGTGTTTAGAATGGATATGGGCTTTGGGATGTCAAAGTTGTTTTTAGGGTTTAGGGTGGGTATTGGATTTTGGATGGCACTGGTATTTGTAGGGTTTAGGAATGGTATGGGTTTTTGGGTACACAGGGTATTTCTAGGGTTTAGGGTGGGGACGGGGTTTTGGGGTGACAAAGGAATGTTTAGTGTTTAGGGTGGGTATACGGTTTTGGGATGGCAAGGGTATTATTAGGTTTTGGGGTGGGTATGGGTTTTTGGGTGACAAGGGTAATTTTAGGACCTAGGGTGGGTATGGGTTTTTGAGTGGCAAGGGCATTTTTAAGGTTTAGGATGTGTATGGGTTTTTGGATGGCAAGGGGAATTTTAGAGTTTAGGGTGGGTATAAGTCTTGGGATGGCAAGTGTATTTTTAAGGTTGGAGGTGGCTATTGGTTTTGGGTTCGAAAGGGTAATTTTAGGGTTGAGGTTGGTATGGGTTTTTATGTGGTAAGGGAATTGTTAGGGTGGGTGTAGGTTTTTGGGTGACAAGGATGTTCTTAGGATGGGTATGGGTTTTGGGATAACTACAGTATTTTTAGGGTGTATATATATATATATATATATATATATATATATATATATATATATATATATATATATACATTCAAACTAATTGGTCTTATGAACAGAGCACTTTTAGTGATCTGTTCATAAGACCGGCTTGTTTGGATATTTATTGGAAGCAGAGCACCCAGTATTATCGTAAGGACTATGGATCTTATGATGGCGAGGAGATACTTATCTTTGGCGTTGGTATTTGCCCATGGAAGACGAGGAAATGAAGCAGACTTCTAATGCGCCTGTGCCACTTTGAGATCCTTGATAAGTGTTTACAAATACCATGCGGCTTGGATTTCACAGTCCGGAGGTTTTGGTGCAATATATTTTGAGGATCGTTATAAAGAGCAGTGCGGAAGGGGCATTGTGGGGAGTTTATGACTATGTCACAGTGGGAGCATTGCTTTTAGAAATACATATATTGTGGAAAAAACAGCAATTGGGACTTGTGTTCATGTGGCACTATGCGTGAAGATTCTATTCAGTGCAGTATTAACAACAAGAAGTAGTGATGAAGAATACTGTTAGACTTTTCATCCTTGACGTGGTCTCTCTTAACTTTTTGCCTCTGTTCCCCAGGTTGTTAATGTGTGCTGGACTCTGATTTAGCTGTTTTTGTTACTCTGGGCACTTTACCACTGCCAACCAGTGCTAAAGTGCAAGTGCTCTTTTACAAAATGTGTATGCAGTTGGCGTATACATGATTGGCATACTTGATAAACTAGTAAGTCCCTAGTAAAGTGTACTAGGGGTGCCAGGGCCTGTAAATCAAATGCTACTAGTGGGCCTGCAGCACTGGTTGTGCCACCCACATAAGTAGCTCTGTAATCATGGTTCAGACCTGCCACTGCAGTGTCTGTGTGTGTAGTTTTAAACTGTAAATTCGACTTGGCAAGTGTACCCACTTGCCAGACCTAAACCGTCCCTTTTCTTACTTGTAAGGCACCCCTAAGGTAGGCCCTAAGTAGCCCCAAGGGCAGGGAGCCATGCATGGTTAAGGTAGGACATATGGTAATGTGTTTTGTATGTCCTGACAGTGAAATATTGCTAAATTTGTTTTTCACTGTTGCAAGGCCTGTCCATCTCATAGGTTAACATGGGGGCTACCTTTAAATCTGATTAAAGTGTACATTCCCTTTGGGAGCGGATAGACATGTGGAGTTTGGGGTCTCTGAGCTCACAATTTAAAAATACATCTTTTAGTAAAGTTGATTTTAAGATTGTGTGTTTGAAAATGCTAGTTTTAGAAAGTGAGCATTTTCTTGTTAAACCATTTCTGTGACTCTACCTGTTTGTGGATTCCCTGTATTAGTCAGTTTGACAGTTGGGCTGGTTGCACCTCTCACTAGACAGTGACACAAAGGGAGCTGGGTTGTAGTCTGCATTTCCTGATGAGCCATCTGTGCTAGAAGGGAGGGGAGGAGTGGTCATTCACACCTGAAAGGGCTGTGCCTGCCCTCACACAATGCAGTCTCCAACCCCCTGGTAAGTGTCTGGGGCCTGGCCTGGGCAAGGCAGGATTTCACATTCAAAAGAGACTTTACTTTGAAGTAGGCCTACTTCAAAGGAGAAATGGGGTATAAGAAGGACACCCAAAACCACAGACTTTAGAACGCTTCTGGAAACCAAGAGGATCCTCTGCCTGGAGAAGAGCTGAAGAGCTGAGGAAGAAGAGCTGCCCTGCCTGTGACTGTGCTTTGTGGAACTATCCTGCAGTTGCTGCTTCTGCCAGAGTAAGAGGGCAAAGACTGGACTTTGTGTGCCTTCAATCTTGTGAAGATCTCCAAGGGCTTGATTTAGAGCTTGCCTCCTTTTGTTTGAAGTCTCAGGGACAGCAAAGACTTCTCTCTGCCAGGACCTGGAGTCTCTGGAGAGACTCCTACTCTGTCCTGTGGTGCCCATCCAGTTCCTGGGACCCTGAAAGGAGAAGCTGGCAGCCCAAGAGTAAGAAATCCACGCACAGAGCACCGTGCGGGAAAAAGATCGTCGCGACTCCGATCTGTGGCTGAAGAAACAACGCACCGCTGGCTCTGTGGCTAAAAAGCGACGCTCGTCGGAAACGCGACTGAAGAATCGATGCACGGAGCTGGAGAAATGATGCGCAGCATCGCTGACGAAGACTTGGAGATCAAAACCCACGCTGCATGTTTTTTTAATCATCGTGCAGCTGGATTTCCGATGCAAGTACCGCTGGGCGTGTAAGAACAATACAAGGCCTGCCCGGACCCGAGAGTGCTGACTAGATTGATGCAAGAGAAGAGAAGAAATGATGCACCCCAACCCGACAAAAGGAGAAACAACACAAGATCTTGCTCGTGAGTGAAATCAACGCATCGCAATCCCTTTTTGACACAGACTCGCCTATGCTGGATTATTTTTGATGCACCCAAGGTACATTTTCACGCTAACAGTGTCAGTGTGTGTTTTAAACTACATACTCTTTTGCTTTTTAATTGATAACTTGACTTGTGTATTGTTGATTTTTGTCATTTTTGTCTTGTTTTGTTTAGATAAATATTTCCTATTTTTCTAAACCTGTGTTGCGCCATTTTGTAGTGTTTTCATTAAGTTACTGTGTGTGCTAGTACAAATACTTCACACCTAGCACTCTGAAGTTAAGCCTACTGCTCTGCCAAGCTATCAAGGGGGTAAGCAGGGGTTAGCTGAGGGTGATTCTCTTTTACCCTGACTAGAGTGAGGGTCCTTGCTTGAACAGGGGGTAACCCGACTGTCAAACAAAAACACATTTCTAACATTGGTGATCAGCGGTTGGGATTCGGACTTGTATTTGTACTTGACATACAGTAATTAAGTGTACACTACTGTTTTGAGTGCAGACCACTACGTGACCACATACTACTTGTTTGGTGATCTTTTGATTTTTCTGTTTTTCTTGGATTTTTCCCTACACCCATTTTTTTTGTGGTAATCTTTGATTGTCTTCTGAACTTCATTTGGGAATTTTTCTGCTTTTTGGAACTTTGCACTTTTGTTGACTTTTCATCATGTCCCAATCTGGAGATGCATCAGTTGGAGCTGCTTTTGACCTGGAGAAATTGGATAGCTATACCAAGGCTCAGCCAAAGCAGTTCTGCAAAAGATTTGACTGTCCCATTATATAAGAAGGAAGAGCTGCAAAAGGCGCTGAGGGCCTGGGTGACAGCCAAGAGCACCGAAGGGCACATAGAGGATGAGGGAGATGAGGAGGAGGAGGAAGAATGTTCCATACACAATGGTATTGTGGGTGGGTCTGTTAAGTCCAGGGAGAGGGTCTCCAAGGCAGGTAGCAGTGTCTCATGCAAGGGTCTGACCCTGAAGAATTGCAGGACAGACAGGCAGAGAGGGAGTACCAGAGGGAGTTGGAGAAAATTAGGATGGCCATTGAAGAGAAAAAGTTGTTGTTGGCTCATGAGCTCAGCTTGAGGGAGCTGGATCAGAGGAGCCAGTCTAATAGGGATGGTGACAGCCACTTCACAGTGCAGCCTGAAAGGAGGGTGCACATTCCTAAAGATCTTGTGAAGGATTATAAAAGGGAGGACGACATATACTTGTGGTTTAAGGGGTATGAGTCTGCTCTCCATATGAATCTGGTCCCTGAATCTCAATGGAGGGGCAGATCTGTGGAAACACTTTGTGGTAGAAGAGAGGGATACACTGACAGCCTTAGTGGATGCTCAGTATCTCACTTACTCTAGCATGAAGGGTGCCTTGCTCACAAGGTATGGTCTCACCCCTGAGCAGTACAAGGATAAGTTTAGATCCTACAAGAAGAAGGAATCCCAAACATGGTTGGAATGTGTTGATTCTGATTGCAGGTCACTGGATGGTTGGGTGAAGGGCAGTAAGGTAACTACGTATGAGGGGCTTTACAGTCGGATTGCTTGGGAGCACTTGTACAGTTTATGTTTTCTAGAGGTGCACCAGCACCTGATTGACAGCAAGTTGACTGACCCCAGGAAGCTTGCGCAGGAAGCGGACCACTGGGAGAGCACCAGGGTCCAAATGAGGTATGGGGAGACCACGCCAAGGGTGGGCAGGGTCCCTCTCAGAAGAAGGGGGGGGTAAGGGTAAACAGGGGGAGTTCTCTAAAGGGCCCCAAACTGACTCCCAGGATGAGGATTCCCAACCCCCCAGTGAGACGAAGCCATGGTTCTCCAAAGGGAAGCTAGTGGTCCCCCACGTAAGTGCTATGCAGGTGACCAGGTGGGTCATGTGAGGGGGGGCCCCAAATGCCCCAAAAATACACTGGCACCAACTGGTGCGTCGTCGCAGGGTTTGGCCACTTTAGCGCTTGGGGAGGAGTTGGTTTCAAGTGGATGGGAACCAGCTGAGATAACCCTTGTCTCACTAGGGGTCAGTGAGATGGTCAAGAGAACCCTATGGCCTGAGAACACTAAGAAGTACAGGCAGTGGGTGACCGTTAATGGGCAGAGGGAGGAGGCTCTGAGAGACACAGGAGCTAGCGTGACTACATTGAGGAGTCAGCTGGTGTCTGAAGAGCAGATAGATCCTCAGGTACTTCTCCAAGTAGTTGCAGTGGACAACTCAGAGTGCCTGTGCCGAGTGGCGCAGGTTCCCTTTGAATGGGGACGGGGGGTCTCAGGTTCCTTGAAGGTAGCTGTGAGCCGAACCATGCCTGTTGATTGTTTGCTAGGCAATGACCTGGAGGATTCCCCTTGGAAGGAGGTAGAACACAGGTCTTACTTGGAGATGTTGGGTCTGTCTGGGTGGGTATGCATATCCACCCAGTCAATGGCAGCTCGTCAGGGTAATCAAGAGCCCCTGGAACCTGAAACAGTGTCCAAGGGGACCGTCAAGAAGAGGAAGTGCAGGGGGCGGGAAACCGGGCCCAGAAGTTCCCACGGTCTGGGAGGAGGCGGAGCCTGAGGGTGATGCCCCGGAGACTACAGGGGAACAGGTGGCTGTACTGGGTCCCTGAGCTGTCGCAGTGGCAGCAGGAAGGGGGGGGGGCACCAGGGAAGTATTCTGTGCAGCACAGAAGACATGCCCTACTCTGGAGTGCTTGCTGCAGCAGGCTGCAGACCAGGTGGCTGGCAAGGAGCCAGGATCACACCTGATCTATTGGAAGGATGACCCCTTGTATAGCGAGCCTAAGGTTCCTGAGCCTGGGTCAGCCCATGTGCTGGTGGTACCCCAGCGCTTCAGGGCCTTCCTACTGGGGTTGGCTCATGATGTGCCTTTACCTGGACATTTGGGGCAGGACAAAACCTTTGAGAGGCTTGTCACCCACTTTTACTGGCCCCTAATGCACAGGCACTCAGACGCACATTGCAGGTCTTGTCAGATTTGCTAGGCAAGTGGTAAGAATTGGAGGAAATGTAAGGGTCCCCTCCAACCTTTTCCTGTTGTCAGTACTCCCTTTGAGAGGGTAGGCATTGACATTGTGGGGCCTCTGGATCCCAAGACAGTCATGGGCAATAGGTTTATCCTGGTCTTGGTGGTCCATGCCACCCGCTACCCAGAAGCCATTCCTTTGAGATCAATCACTTCCCTGTGGTGGGTCGGGCTTTGATGGGGGTTTTTACCCACATGGAGATCCCCAAGGAAGTGGTATCTGCTAGGGGTACCAACTTCATATCCCATATATAAAGTCTCTGTGGAAGGAGTGTGGGGTAACCTACAAGTTCACCACCCCTTACCACCCCCAAAGTAATGGTCTGGTTGAGAGATTTAACTGCACCTTAAAAGGCATGATCATGGGCCTGTCAGAGCCCTTGAGGTGGAAGTGGGGCGTCCTTTTGCCATGCCTTCTGTTCGCCTACAGGGAGGTGCCTCAAAAGGGACTTGGGTTTAGTCCATTTGAGCTGATTTATGGCCTCCCTGTGAGGGGACCTTTGAGTCTGGTTAAGGAACCTTTGGAGAAAGCTCCTAGTAAACCCCCCCGGGTGAATTCAGCTACATGCTGGCTTTGAGAAACCAGACTGCCCACTTCAGGAGTCTCGCTCAGGAGAACCTGGAAGCAAGCCAGAAAGACATGAAACGCTGGTTTGACCAGAATGCCGCTCTGGTCAAGTTTCAACCTGGACAAAAAGTGTGGGTGATGGCACCAGTGGAGCCTAGGGCACTCCAGGATAAGTAGACTGGGCCATTTGAGGTGGTGAAGCGTAAGAGTGAAGTCACCTACCTGGTGGACTTGCGGTCTCCAAGGAACCCTTTAAGGGTCCTGCATGTCAACTGCCTCAAACCTCACTTTGAGCGGGCTGAACTGTCCATGCTCCTTGCGGCAGATGATGGGGTAGAGGAGGAGCGTGAGCCTCTTCCTGACCTCCTGTCTGCAGGAGAAAAAGATGGGTCAGTGGAGGGAGTGATCCTCTCCCACTCCCTGACTGAGGAGCAGCAAGGTGACTGTCACCATGTGTTGGGACAGTTTTCCTCACTGTTTTCCCTGATCCCAGGATTCACACACTTGTGCACACATGATGTGGACACTGGGGGCAGTACACTCACTAAACAGAAGGGTCAGGACATGCATTAAGGATGAGGTATCCAAAACGCTTGCCCTAGGGGTTATTGAGCACTCCAGCAGTCCTTGGGCCAGCCCAGTGGTATTGGTCCCAAAGACTGCTGCACCTGGTGCCACTTCAGAACTCAGGTTCTGTGTGGACTACCGGGGACTCAATGCGGTCAGCAAGACTGACACACACCCCATCCCCCAAGCTGATGAGCTCATTGACCGGTTGGGAGCTGCCAAGTACCTCAGTACGTTTGATTTAACATCTGGGTTCTGGCAGATTGCCTTAACTGAGGGGGCCAAGGAGAGGTCAGCATTCTCTACCCCAGATGGACACTTTCAATTTAAAGTGATGCCATTTGGTATGAAGAATGCCCCTGCCACCTTTCAGAGGTTGGTCAACCAGGTGTTGGCTGGATTTCCAACGCAAACACCGCTGGGCATGGAAAAACAACGTAAGGCCTGCTCGGACCCGAGTGCTGACCGGATCGACGAAACGCTCACTTGCAGAAAGAAAAAACAACGCGCCCCAACCCGACGAAAGGAGAAACGACACAAGGTCTCGCTCATGAGTGAAATCGACGCATCGCAAGCCCTTTTTAACGCACACTCACCCGTGCACGGTTATTTTTCACTCACTCAAGGTACATTTTCACGCTAATAGTGTTAGTGTGTGTTTTAAATTACATGAAGACTCTTTTTAAATTTTTATTGATAACTTGACTTGTGTATTTGGATTTTTGTCGTTTTGGTCTTGTTTTGTTTAGATAAATATTTCCTATTTTTCCAAACCTGTGTGGTGTCATTTTGTAGTGTTTTCATTAAGTTACTGTGTGTGTTGGTACAAATACTTTACACCTAGCACTCTGAAGTTAAGCCTACTGCTCGTGCCAAGCTACCAAGGGGGTAAGCAGGGGTTTGCTGAGGGGGATTCTCTTTTACCCTGACTAGAGTGGAGGTCCTTGCTTGGACAGGAGGTAACCTGACTGCCAACCAAAAATTCAATTTCTAACACCAATATATTGGTTATACACAAAAAAACGCATTTTCTCAATTGCTGTATAAACAGGAGAAGGATCCCTATTCCTATTTATAGCTACGAAGTTCGTCCCTATTAGTGCAGGGGCATAAAATGGTTTAGTCTCATCTTTTGTGCTCTTATTATTCATAACTTTGTTTTCATGCATGCTTTTCTCAGCTTGTGTGATAGATGAAATGGCATAATATTTTCCTGCTTAATGTACATTTCTTGTGTGGTCGTTCTTGTTGTTTTTCAAGTCCTATTTTAAAATGTTTAATGGAGACATCTTTACCATGCTAATGGATTTGATGTGGTAAATTGAGATTCTTAACATTGAATTGTGGGCTTTGTTTGTGTATCCTACATTGTGCGTTTGTGATGCTCTATGTACCTTTTACTATGTACTGTTATTGTGTGCAGCTTGTGCTTTTGATGATCTTCCAATTTAAACAAATACATACTTGACATCTCTCTAGCATGATTTATATTCCTGTACCCATGCTTGAGTGAGCTAACGTTTCTCAAAAGAAGTTGACATGTGAAAAGTACTGAGCTGATATCTCTATAGTGCTACAGTGCCTAGATATGGGGGTCTAGGGGGAACAGAGCATGTTCTACACATGGATTTTTTTCCTTTAGCTTTCATGTGTTGTTGTCATTCAGATCCTAAATCTGTACATACGAGTATTGTACTAATAAGTGTTCCTTTAATACTAGTAGCAATTTGAGTTATTTTGACAATTTTCTGTTCCATCGTAATGAGACTTTGCAAACCAACGATATTGTTAGGTATTTGCCTCTCCTGTCTACACTCTAAAATTAAATGCAGCACATAATGATGATAATGTTATGGAAAAAAATGCATTTTTATCAAATGTAACCCCGATTGCTTTGTATATCACCTGTAACTTGCGCTTATACTGGTGCATTTTTGCATGCAAGATGCCTATTTTTGGGCAGAAAAGATTTTGCGGGAACTGTTAAATCCCACGAGTGGTACATGCACTGTACTAGCATTGCCCACCGTAGGACTTTAGAAGCTTCAGAAGTGGGTGGTACAGCTCATGAAGAGGGTGGAGGACAACCTGATTAAGGACTGGTACTTCCAGAAAGCTTTGCTGACTAGCTGGAAGGCTGGTCAAGAATTTTGGCTCCTGAGGCTGATTTGCTGTCATGTGCTCCAGGACAAGTGAGGTGGGGCCTGATGTATGATTTTTTTCTGAATATCGAATTGCGATGTTCTGCAAATAGTAATTAGGTAATCACTAGTTGAATGTATGAAACTCCATAAGTTTCATTTAGCTTTACCCAATGGCTCGGAAATTGACCTACCTTCAGAGGTAGGTCACAATTTGGACATATTAGGTAACGCTAAAATCCCAGGATTGGTGGCCTGCTGGGCTCAGCAGACCACTATGCATGTGATTGCTTATAAATAAAGCAATCTTTGTTTTTTTTTTCAATACAGCATGTTTTCCTTAAAGGAAAACTGGATATGTTTAAAAAAAAGAAAAATTAAAAGTTTTCTTTTATTTTTTTCAGAGTAGGGATTGGTCCGCAGGACCACTGCCTGCTAATAAAACATGTTTTACCATGCATTCACAATGGGGACGAGGTCCCTTGGGGACCCCTTCCTGTTTGCGAAGGAGTTACCACCTACTTTAAGTAGGTGGTAAAATGCGACTGTTTTGTAACTGCATTTCAGTCACAAAACATTTCTACATACTACTGCGATTCCTTATATGGAAAGGACGCCCTTGACACGCCCCTTCCTAATACTGAATCGGTATGTAGTCGCAAGTCCAAATTGCGATTTGGTAACTTGTCATCGAATTGCAAATTGGAATTCATACAAACGAAAATGCATTTTTGCAGTTGCAAACGACTCGATCGGGTCATTTGAGATTGCAAAAATGCATGATACATCTGGTCTTTGGTGACTAACACAACTGTCTGCTACTTGGCTTACACTGTACTACCATATACCCACTTTTACTAATAATAATGACAGAATTAGCTTAGTTACGTTATGTATCTTCCGTTACATTAGTTCACGAATGAGTTATGTGGTCATTTGAGGTTTCCTCGTCACTGTCGCCTCTTCCGGTTCACCTGAAGCCTTCTAAGCTTGCAAAAGTTTTACATCCTATTTCAAATGAATTACCTGGGGACAAAGGTCGCTGTCCTTGTGCACAATTATTTGGAAAGAGGTAATTTGATTTAAAAAAGGAGGTGCTAACTAGAATATAGTCTAGGAGATTTCCTATTGCTTTAACAAACTGCATTTGTTTAGCTGGGATATCTAGAGAAATTCGACCTTTAACACGTATCAATGTAGTTGAAAACAGTTTGAAAAAGAAATGCACATTTTTCTTAAGATGTGAAAGTTGCGCTCATTTTTGGGATAACCCATTCTGTTTTAAGCGTATTGAAAGGATCTGGTGTGATGCTACTTAAATCTAAAACTTTGTTAAACGCTCTTGTTACTACCAAATTGAAGCTGTCTTGTCTATTTACAGCTTTGTGTACTTTGTCCAGTGAAGTAAATAATGTATATTACAAATATGAGAATATTAGTTACAGGCTTATTTTTAATTTCTGACGCCATGCCATAATTTAGTCTGATGCAATTTTGGAATTAGAATTGTTAAGTCTCCTGACCGTCTTCAGTTTTTTGGCAACTTTATAGCAGACTTGCGACTGTATCATAATTGGGTAAACCAATCAATTCTTTAGATCACCTCTCTTGTAGGCAAACCACATCGAACGTTTAAATAAAAGATCTTGTATTTTTTCTTTGAGTCAATTTGTGCGCCCTGCCCATGTTCCATGAAAGAAGTGAGAACGAAGGTGAAGGGAGGTTGCCCAATAATTTGCTTTAGGATTTTTTATCTGTGCAATCGGTTAAGGTATATAATTATGGATTAGCTATTGGATTTGTGCGTACACTAGCCATCAATGACCAGTCATCCTTTCATAATATTTGCTTGTTAATAGTAGCTATGTTGATTTTAGAAATTCTGGGGTATTCTGTTAGACATAATGTGATGATCTCAAAATAACCCTTTCTAGCTACCTTGAAAATGTTTATATAGAGATGATTTTCCCTATGCATCATCCGTACTCAGTACTTTTTATTTTTGTAGTCGTCTCCCTTAAGGGAGAGTGACAGTGTTATGACTCTTATATGACAATTTAACACTTCCTAAACACACTTCTATATTCCCAAATAAGGGTTTAGATTTCCTGAGAGACCCAGGTTATTTAATTGATTCATTTTTACAGCCCCATTTGCGGTTAACTTGTGGTATACGTTCCACAGTCAATATATGATTAGATTGGATATAAGTTATGTCATGTATATTTGACATGGTTTCATTATAGTCCCCCGATTTAATGTGTCATTGTTAGACATGGCATCTTTGGCGTGGTCTCCCACAACTTTTTGCCTCTACTTCCCAGGCTGTTTCTGTGTGCTGGACTCTGTTTTTGCTGTTTTTGTTACTCTGGGCACTTTACCATTGCTGACCAGTGCTAAAGTGCAAGTGCTCCTGTGTAAATTATATGTGTAATTGTCTTTTTCATTTTTGGCATATTTGATTTGCTGTTATGTCCCTAGTAAAGTGCACTAGAGGTGCCCAGGGCCTGTAAATCAAATGCTACTCATGGGCTTGCAGCACTGATTGTGTCACCCACATTAGTAGCCCAGAAAACGTGGCTCAGACCTGCACTGCAGTGTCTGTGTGTGCAGTTTTAAACTGCCAATTCGACTTGCCAAGTGTGCCCACCTGCCAGGTCTAAACCTTCCATTTTTATACATGTAAGACACCCCTAAGGTAGGCCCCAGCTAGCCCCATAGGCAGGGTGTAGTGTATGTTAAAGGTGGGACATGTACTGCTGTATTTCACATGTCCTAACAGTGAAATAATGCTAAGTTTGATTTTCACTGTTGCAAGGCCTATCTCTCTCATAGGTTAACATGGGGGCTGCCTTTCAATATTTTTAAAGTGCAGATTCCCTTTGAGAACAGATAGAAATGTGGAGATTGGGGTCTCCGAACCCACAATTTAAAATTACATCTTTTAGTGAATTTGGTTTTCAGATTGTTAGTTTTAAAATGCCACTATTAGAAAGTAGGCATTTTCTTGCTTGAACCATTCTGTGACTCTGCCTGTTTGTGGATTCCCTATCCGGGTCAGTTTGACAGTTTTGCTGTTTATGCATCTCCTTTAGACAGTGACACAAGGGGTGCTGGGGTGTAGCCTGCATATCCTGATGAGCCATCTGTGCTAGAGTGGAGGGAGAAGTCGTCACTTACATCTGAATGGGCTGTGCCTGCCCTCACACAATGCAGTCTCCAACCCCCTGGTGTATGTGTGGGGCCTGACCTGGGCAAGGCAGGATCTAGTGAACAACAGAGACTTTCCTTTGAAGTTTGACTACTTCAAAGGCAGAAAGGGGTATAAGTATTGGACACAAAACCCCAGACCTTAGATCACTTCTGGAACCAAGAGGAACCTCTGTCAAGGAGAAGAGCTGAGGAGAAATGCTGCCCCTGCCTGTGACTGTGCTTTGTTGGGCTATCCTGCAGTTGCTGCCTCTGCCTGTGAAAGGGGACAAAGGCTGGACTTTTACGTATATTCCTGCTTGAGAAGAATCTCCAAGGGCTTGGACTGAGCCTGCCCCTGTTCTGAATTCTCAGGGCCATCAAAGACTTCCTCTACCAGCACCTCAACACTCTGCTGAGACTCCTGCCCTGCCAAGTGGTGCCTAATCCAGTCCCTGGGCCCTTTAAAAAAGAAGCTGGTGGGAAACCAAGAAAATACAGAGAAAAGCGACTTCGGACGACTCCGGACTGATGCCACTGCCAAATCTCATGATGCCGCCTGCAACCGAAGCCGTAGTCCGCGCTGGAGTGCGAAGACCTTGCAGGCCCGATGCTGCTGCAGTCTCGCTGAAGTCCATGACTCTGTGGAAGTCGTCACACCATGCCGTGACCGCCGGACATTGACTCTGCAGGAAGTGCACCGATCCAACTTTTTGCCCCGACGCCGCCTCACCTCCACTGCTCCGCACCAAGGACCCATTGCCTCTTCGTGATGCCTCCGCTCCTTCACTTCGCACACCAGAACTGACGCTGCCTCAGATACAGCGACGCTGTGATCCCAGACTCCGTGCACCAGCTTGTTTTCTAATTTTCACAAGGTACTGTACCTGGGGGGTCTGTGTGACTCCATGACCGGCGCCATTGGTGTCGGATTGTTGGGAACAACTCCGTCATTACGTCTTGATATCACCTGATCAAAGCCTTTCTGTTTCTAAGTGATATTTTTGTGTTTAATCTTAAAAATTCATAACTTGACTTGTGTATCTTGGATTTTTGTTGTTTTGGTCTTGTTTTGTTCAGATAAATATTGGCTATTTTCCTAACCTGGTGGTGAGTCATTTTGTAGTGTTTTTGCTGTATTACTGTGTGTGTTGGTACAAATACTTTGCACATTGTCTCTAAGTTAAGCCTGCCTGCTCATGCCAAGCTACCAAGGGGGTTAGCGGGGGTTAAATGAGTGTGATTCTCCTTCACCCTGACTAGATTGAGGGTCCTTGCTTGGACAGGAGGTAACCTGACTGCCAACCAAAGACCCCATTTCTAACAGTCATGATGGCCCTTGCATTTGTAATTGTGGGAAAAAAATAATCATAGAACAGAAATAGAAAGAAAACTGTTAAGGATGAGGGTTTCCTGAGTCTGTGTCCCTCAGAATACAATTGCATTGATAATGTTCGCTATAAGGACTCTTCATGTTGGTGTTTGTCATGGGCAGAATCATCTCTTCTTTTGTTTATGAATTAACCATAATCTGTAGTAAAGTCTGCCATAATTCTTGGTACATTACAGTGTGCTCCCTGGTCCTTAATTATTGGTCCAGATCTGGAATGTAGATTGATTGGGGCTATAGTCTTCCTTTAACTTTGAACTTTTGTAGTGTCTATTTCACCTGTTTCCAAAGTGGGTAATTTTTGTGATTTTGAGGTGTTCGCCATACCTGGTTAATATTACTCACTATTTCTTCGTTGTTAGGGTTTATCCTCTTGTTTGAGACGTAGGATACAAATGCAGCATGCTTTTTAACAGTCTTGTGATTCAGCTGCAGAACTCTCCTCCCTATGATCCTTTGATTCAGTGCCAATTGATGATGGTTCTCTATCTTTTAATTTTAAATTTTGATTCTGCCTATCTTTTCATTCACTGTATTCTTCTGATCTGAAGAGCCAAAATACAGTAGTAGTTTATTCTATTTCTCTGCTTTCATAACTTTATTGTTAATCCCTGGAAGGATTATTTTATAGGGATCTGCAGAGTGTGTGGCTGTACTCACACTATTGGTTTCCTGACTATTATCATATGCATTAGCTAATTTATTTGTACTGTACTCTTACACGGTTCTTCTTGCAAATGGTTTGATGACCTACCTATCGTCCCAATATGTACATTTTCCTGTGATTGAATATTCCCAGGGCTTCCTGATTGAATTGCCATGTTTCAATCATTGTACGTTAAATGTTTATAATCAGTTGATCAATTATTTTCCCACAGAAACAAGTTTTTTTTTTTAACGTTGATTCATCCATGGATGAAATACAGAACAATTAATAGATAGCTTTACCTCCTCTTTCCCTCTTTCTTGCTGCATCTTTCCTGTATTCATCCCAGCCTCGTTCACTCTTATTGATAATACATCGATACCAAATCTCCCTACACTTGTTCTACTACTCACCATCCTCCCCCCATTTAACTTTTATTAACACGCCCCACTCCTCTCTCTACCAAACCCTTACAAACAGCCCAGGACAAATCATAGTTCTTCATTAGATGACAGCACCTTAAACAACTAAACAAAGCCACAACATTCTAAACTAAACAAAATCACTCCATATCCTCCCCATAACACAAACCCATTTCCACACACCCCTACCACTCCCCACTCCACACAGCAAGCTGCTGATCCTTATCAGAAAATAATATGACACTTTATTTACCATTGAAAATTTAATCTACAATAAAGAATACCCTTCAACCTTACCCTATTTTGTCCATATCACAGCCCCACTCCCACAACTATTTGAGATTTATCACACCACAATGGCTCCAAGAATACCTGAATAACAATAAAACACACCACATCCACCAAAACCCACCCAGTACCTACCCCACCACCTGATTTTCCCTGTACTTTATCATACAAGCCCACTGTTGGAAATGGCCTCTTCTGCAGGCTCATGCTCAGGCTTGTTGCCTTCCTCCTCTTCGTTTTCTGACCGTGTTTGTGTTGACATTAGGATTCTGGGAACTTTACCACTGCTAACCAGTGCTAAAGTGCATGTGCTCACCGTGTAAAGCATGACAACATTGGTGTGTGCAAATTTGGCATATCTAATTTACTTGAAAGTTCCTATTAAAATGACTCTTATGTGCCCAGGGCCTGTAAATTAAATGCTACAAGTAGGCCTCCAGCATTGATTGTGCCATCCCCTACTGTAGCCCTACAGTAGCCTTTCAAACGTGTCTCAGGCCTGTCACTGCAGAACCTGTGGGTGCAGTTTTAAACTGCCATTATGAGCTGGCAAGGGGGCCCACTTCCCAGGCCCAAGCCTTCTTTTTTATTACATGTATGTCACCCCTAAGGTAGGCCAAGTTAGCCCCAAGGGAAGGATGCAATTTATTTAAATAGTTGGATATGTACTTTTAAGTTCAACATGTTGAGGAGGTGGAAAACTCTTAAATTAGATTTTCATTATTGCAAGGTCTATCTCTCCCATAGGATAACATTGGGATTACCTCAAAACATCTTCTCTTTTAAGTGTAATTTCCAATTGGGAAAATACAGAAACATGGAGTTTGGTGTCTCTGGACTCACAATTTCAAATCACAACTGATGATGAAGTTGGATTTTAAATTGTAAGTCTGAAAATACCCCTTTTAGAAAGTTGGCATTTTTATTTTTACTTTCACCATTCTGTACCTTTGTCTGTCTGAGAATACACATCTGGGATGGATGACAGCTGGGCTTTGTGCATTCCCTCTAGACAAACCCATACAATGGGATCTTAAGTGTGTGACTTAATGGGCCTTATTGGGCCATTAACTGGCTTGAAGAGTGGGCAGAGCTTAGCGCTGCCTCACTTACACCTGAATAGGGCTGTGCTTCTTCCCACACAAAGGGCTGCATAACCCACTGGAGAGTGTTTGGAGACAGGGAAGGAAGGGCAGAGACCTTGTCATCTTCGAAGGCCTCTCTGAAGTATCCTCCACTTCAAAGGTACATTTAGGTATTGGACCCCAAACCCCAGCAAATCAGAACTCTTCTGGAACCAAGGACATTCTGGCTGAAAGAAGGACTGCTGTGCTACAAGGAGGGGCTGCCACTCTGCTTACTGCACTACTGCTTGCTGTGTGCAGCACTGTAGGAGGAACTGCCACGTTGCTACTTGCTCTACCGTGCTGGTCTGCTGCCTGCTGCTTCTTACCTGGAGTAAGAAGCACTAGACCTGTTCTCTACTTCCTTGAACTCACATTGTCCAAGGGCCAACTGATTGCCTGTTGTCTGAGTGACACAAAAGATTTCCAACCAACCTGCTCCTGCAAGCAGACTCTGCCACCTGTGACTCTGCCCTTCCAGGTGGTACCATCTCAGTCCTGGACCCTTGGAAATGTACCTAAGGTGCTCTGTCCTTTGTGGTCCTCACCGAAACCACGATAAAGTCTTGCAAACCAAAGCTGCACAGACCACGCACCAGGAGTTAAGTTACTGTATTCAGCAAGTCTAAGTGGGTCCCTATATCCAACCTGCGCTCTGTTGCATGTCGGTCAGAGCTCTTGACTTTGTCCCAGTCCAGCGCAACCAGATAACCACAGTTGGCGCTTTGCGCTTTTATGCAATATTTTTAGCTAAATCTTTAAAATGCATATCTCATAATCAACTCATTGGATTTTTGTCATTTTAGTCTTGACTGACTGCTCTGTGCCAATCTACCAGAGGGTGACCATGGCTTAATTTAGGGTGTGTATCTGACCCTGATTAGGATTGTGGTCCCTTCCTTGACAGGATGCATACCTCTGCCTACTAGAGATCCAATTTCTAACACCCACAAAGGCCATACATAACAATGCTATGAGAATATAGCACAACATTTTCAGTAACTACGTATAATAATTAATCAAACCAGATGATACTGAGCTATTTTACTCAACTATATAATCACACCGTGCTATAGAGCTTCACAGTAATATCATAACCCTCCTCAACTCATTACCTTTCCTTTTCCCAAGTCTAATTTACAATATCAAAATGTCCCAGCAACATCTCAGAACCCACCGTCATGTACACCCTCATTACAAAGCTGAGATCATCAAACACCCACTAACACCACTCTCAAATGACTACTGAGTAAATTAAATTCCAAACTGCTCTGCATACCCCCTTTAAAAAAATATGATCCAATTCTGACTCAAGCATCATAACACTCTCAACCATCAAGCTGGCTGATAGCCTACACTGCAGCATATAGTTTAAATCAACACCAGAGGGCAGACCCTCACATTCAATTTGAATGTTTACTTAGTTAGAACTTGTTATTCTTTTGTAATAAACTGTCTACAAAACACATTTGAATTTCCCTGTTTGCTGCCCATCCACTCTATAGAGTTTGATAGCTCATGCGTATGCATGGTGCATGTTAAAGGAATTGTTCCTGTTGTTCAGCACACTTTTTCAATTCCAGCACAAATTCAATTGGCACTAAAAGGGCACAGTGAAAGCTCATGTAGTGGTCTCAATCTACCTGGTGTCTGATGTGCATACATGGCCACATCCGTGATGCAAGTATGCTCCGCCTGTAGTAGAAACGAGTGCCAGCATCCTTGAGAAAATATTGGGCATCAACACTTTTTGTTTAAATTAAGCACAATGTTTGGCATTAGTACTGTGCTGGAGTCCACATTACCTTCCAACACGAGAAGAAAAATGTTTGTTCTTATTTTGACATTACACCCTAGTAAAGGATAGCACTTCTGTGTGAGTGACCACATTTGCCCACTATGAAAATCGAGATTGCCATACCATTGTCCATATAACCCTCCAACATGTAAAAAGCCAGTCAATGGGAATGTTGTTGCTGCCATTTTTTAGGTCGAGCCTAAGTAGTGCTTGCACTACTGCTTAGCGTCCTGCTGTATATGCTTTGTGGGTTTAACTCTACCCATCGCTTGCCCGTTGTTTTTTATTTGTCTTTGTCAGTGTCCTTTAGAAATCCTTGCTTCCTAATGGGCAATCATTTCTCTATGTGCCTCTTTTTTTTGTTTTTGTTTCCATTTCCCTCCCGTGGAGCGTCGACTAAGTACCGTATCTTTATGCTTTAGATGTTTATGTCTTCCTTTGGAGACTACATTTTTTCTTGCCTGCTCGTGTTTCACTGTAGGTGCGTGTTCTCTCCTCTGACAGCCAGCACAGAGCATCAATCTTTTCAGCCCCTGGCTTCTGATTTGGAGGGCACGCTGCTTTCTAGTTTCTCAGCACGGCACTCGCTTCATGGACGCTGCACTTCTGGGTTCAGCCGCTTCGTGTTTCAGGCAACTGCCTTGTTATGCTGCGCAACTTTGTTTTTTCAGCACGGCGCCCGCTTCACGGATGACGTGCTTCATTCAATTGGGAGTCTCCTGTCAGCTTCGGGAATGTTTACATTTATGCCAAAATTCCGAACAAAGAGCATTTCACATAGCGATCAGTGTGGCGCTCGCTTGAGGGCCGCCGCTCTTCATCACAAAGCAACAGTGCGACGAAAGAGCACTTTACACAGGGGTCAGCATTGTGCCCGCTTCAGGGCCACCTTATTTCATCACACAGTGACAGCACTTCATCTTGAAATCTTTTCTGGTCCCTGCGGGTTGGGCTTTCGAGTCATCCCCACAAAGGGTGGAACAGACAAGCTGACAAATATAAAACCTCGACCAGGTTGCCTAAAATGGCTTCCGCCTTCTGCTGGGACAGGGAAAGCCATTGCCATATTTAAAATGGAAAGGGTACCCATTTGTTTTACACACAAATGGATATGGTATGTGAAATAGAAGGAAATTAATGTGACTTTTATTTTTTATGCCAGAAAGTGAATCACTTCTTTTAAAACTGTGTAAAATTAGATGTTCACAACATTTGTTGATTATTGACTTTAAAATAGCCATATGAACATATTGACGTAATCTGCAATTTTTTAATGAGTTACAAACAATTAAATCTCAAGTGTTTTTTATGTGGAAAAAAAATATGTTTTGCAGATGCAACTCATAACCATAAAGATGGAAAGGCCTCTCTTTCGAGATTGTAGTCTTGTTAACGTTAGCCTGAAAGCACCATTTCACTGGCCTTAGTATTTAGTCTTTCTTTTTGTTCTATTTTTGCACGAGCACAGTAACACTCCATGTGCGCGTTCCCTGGGCATGTTGTCCTTTGCTTAGGGTGACCAGACGTCCCAGATTTCCCCGGCCAATCCCGTTTTTTAGAGGACTGCCCCGGTGCCCTGACGCTTCTCTTAATTTTAAACAAATATCCTGGTTTTTGAGACAAAGGTCAAATTATTACATAAATGTCCCGGTTTTTGGGACAAAGGTCAGATTATCTAGGGAAGCATACATTCAATGTGTGCTCTCCTTTAACAGACGCCTACAGAGTATGCAATAATTAAAGTATTTTATCTGTTACTATGAGGCAACACAGTCCCCTGTCTGCTCCCAGCAGAGAGACTGAGTTGGGGAGGCAGAGAGAGGTGGGCGGGGGCGGGTTGGGGATGCAAGGTGGGAGGTCAGAGGTCAAGCCATAGCTATTTTTATATGTATAGTCTTGTAAATGTGTGTGTGTGTATATATATATATATATATATATATATATATATATATATATATATATATATATATATATATATATGCACACATTCACAAAGCTATGCAAAGAAATGGGAAAAGCCAGATATAAGAGTGAGTGTAAGTCATTAGTCCTTCTTTTATGTCTGACCTGTCCCGGTTGTTGTTCCTCAAAATCTGGTCACCCTACCTTTGGTGCATGCTGTATCTGCTCAAAAGCTGTCTATACTGGTGCAGTTTTTCTTTGACTGCACCCTTTCCGTTGGTGTTTTCTGTGTGCAGTTTTGCAATCTCACACAGAAAGCCACATCAACAAACATCTGGGGGCAGAGTGGAAATACTTCAGAGAGCTCCCAAAGGGCGAAGGAATGGGAACCAACCAGATACCAAGCCTGGGAGAGCCAATAAGTGTCCACAGCTGCATGTTTTCTGTCAGCTCTTTGTCAACACGTTCCAAGGTGGAGAGACTTGTTTTTTTTTTTAAGTTGTTGCTCTTGGGTAGAAAATGTGTGAAAATTCATTAATTGTGTTACTCTTAAAAGATGGAAAGAAGTCCGTTCACAACTTACAGTCAAGTACCTCTAGCCGTACAAGCGCTATACGTGAGTACTGTCAGGAACTCATGTTTCTGGTTCTGCTCTCCCACCTCTGAGATGAAGGAAAGACTGCAGCGGATGTGAACGATAAGTGGATAACCACCAAATACCCGCAGAATCCTTTTCTCCTATGAAATTACTGTTTCATAATGGGAAACTCTCCATTGAAAGTTTAATGCGGGCATTATACTGGATGTGTACTATATCATAAGCAAAAATACACTATGCCATTACACCGAAGCCAACCACATGCATAGGCAGCACTGTCTATGTGTGTCTGAAAATCAAGTCTACCATGGCAGCTGACATGCACCTTCGAGAGCCGCGTGCTACTGTGACGTGCTGCAAAAGCTGCTACATATTTGATCTCCCTTTTTTTGTTGTTGCGCTCTCCAGACTCTCTCCATTTCTCAGCAGCAGGCAGTGAAAATGTCAAAGCAGTGCAGCGTGTGGGCTGGTACTGCTCATTTTGGTAGCCTGGCTTTAATCATGCAGATGCCATTTGCCAGCTTGTGTGATAAAGTGAGGGAGCGCTTGGGAGAAAATAAAAAAAAGGTTTGTGGCTCAGCCTTTGGCCTTCTTTGGTGGTACATTCTGCACACATACTATCGCTTGAACCTCAGTACAATTGGCTGAGGGAAGCACAAGTGCTCTCTATTAAAGTCTTATGGAAATATGAAATGAGCTCATATGGTCCTGGGTTTCTCTCTCAACCCACATTCCTATCTCAGGAGCCATGTTAAGCATGCATGAGTAGTTATTCTAGGAAACAACATTCAAAGTTATGTCACTAACCTACTATATACTTCCACTACACAACTTCACCCCACACAATTCCACGCCACACAATTCCACAACAAACAATTCCAATCCAACACATCTCTCCGTTCAACTTCCAACAACTCTATAAACTCTTCCCCATATACCCACTGCCCCTCTCATCTCTCCCTCACACTGTCACCATCCCCTCTCATATCCCAATCCCACTGCTCACCGTCAGCCCTCCCTCACACTCCCTATCTCCTCTATACTGCCTTCTTACACGTACCAAGCACACTTTCTTTCCTGTGCCTTTTCAAGGTTTCTGTCCCTCAAACCCATGCTCTCCTCCTACTATTCTTAGGTTATTTTCCCCGTACACAGGACCTCCCTCTTTATGTGTCTGGGGCCGGCTCTCCCCTTATTTCTCTCTTTCTCACACACTCCTTCTGCGACTTTGTCTCGAGTTCATTCACCGCTTCCTGCACAAATTACTTATCCCTTTCCATCATCTTTTCTGTCTATTCTGTGCAGCTCTCACCCCTAGCTATTCATCCATGCCACATAATTCCACTACACAAATATACTGCACACCACACAATTCCTCCCCACACAATTCTACAACTAACACTTCCAATACAACCCACATAATTCAACTCTACGCCACATCCATCCATTATACTTCTAACCAAAACACTGTCATTTACAATGCCAATATCTCTAACTATTGCAAATGTGTGACCTATTGCACTGCAAATGCTTTTCTTTTCATACCTCCCTGTCAGCTAACCTGTGGCCAATACTGCTGGCGTTCAAGCCATTTCTAGCCGAAAAAAGAGGGGAGTATCCTGTAACCCTTACCTAGGATACCAACCAAACAGTAATCACAAAAAATATACCAGCAGGGAAGGGACAAATTCAGTAATTATTGCAAAAAAACAATAATAACTCTTGGTTTCAAAGGGGTAAAACTATTTCCCTTATTTATTTCATTTACTAATACGCAACAGCAACAGAGTCAAAGGCAAACTGCCTATCTATAACTTAATGACACTCAAGTGAACCTATATACACTTATATATACACATTTACATTAGTACCAAACATGTGGGACAAACAATACATACATTGTCTAGAAACATGTGCCCTACTCCAACACTTTATAAGAAAGTCACATAAAACATTAAACATAGTGATCAATAAACATATGGTGACCAGGGGTCTCGCACCCAGCTGTATACTGCCTTGAATTTTTTAGAAGGTAGTAAGTAGTGCTATAAACCAATTTATTGGGAAACAATTCATTATTTGCCCAGACTCCTTGGCCCCATGAACAATATGTCGACGCGTTTCGGCCTAACAGCTCAAGGCCTCATCAGGACTGTCGGAGAACGCTGGCAACACTTTGTGTCTGTCGAGAAAGTTTCCGCACTAAATTACCCAGTTGCCGAGTGTCATTATTTCCGGCACTCGTTTCGAATACCGACCTCTGTCTGGTAATTACGCCAGGCTCTATACTTCTAATCTAATACCGGTCCGCAATAGTCAGCGGAACCATTGTCATTGGACGCTGTACGGACGCTGCTTTTACTCAAACATGAGCCGCGACTTTTTGTGATTACTGTTCAAGCCATTTCTGGCAACATGATGAGCTCTTTTTTGCTTTGGTCTAGTCTTTTATTAAACGAGTAAAAGAGGCACATAGAGGTAATCTGCAGCTGACTTAAGGACATGCACTATAAAAGAAGCAGAACGATTTCACGATTAGCTTTTCCTTCCACATCCTTTGCAGAGAATTTAGTTGTGAAATATGACTGCATCGTTTATAGTGCAGGCGTTATGCAGATGTGCGCTGTGAAATGAAGCAACATTTCCATTCCTTATGTACACTTTGCAGCAAGTGCATACCCCCTTCAGAGGTGAGAGTGCATATCAAAAACATTCTATGAGTGTACAGAAGCTACAGAACTGAAAGTGCCGCCTCTTCAGTAGGTGTCCTGGGACTGGTATCTTCGGCAGAATCAAATCAGTTTTCTGCAAAACCCAAAGAAACAGAGGGTCTTTGGGAACAGCGCTTTAGCAACCAGCAAAGGCCTCTTTCTTACGACCCATCCTTCCTGGGGTATATCCAAATCTTTCAGTTGGTAAATAAATCCTCAATAATGGATAACATGCGGAATATTGCCAACAGCAACAGGATAGGGAAACAGGCCATTAGCCTTCTTTTCCGTCTGGTGCAGGCAAGAACGGCACAGGCAAGCCTGGTTGGGAGCACACATTTTTTTATTAAGGAGTTTTAGAAAGCACCACATGCCACCGTGGCCACTTCACAGCTATGGGAGAAAACATACAAAGTAAAAAAGAAAGGAACAAGGCTGAGGAAGTCGAGAGTACAGCTGAACATGTGAACTGGCCCTGGATGAAGCATTCTTCAGCCACACCCCTAAATTAGGTACATTCCTACACAAAACATTACAAAAAACTAAGCAAAAATAAAGCATCTTCGATATAGGTGGGGATAAAGCGAAGAGGCACGTGGGATGATCAACAATACCTACACTTTTCATCCCCCTCTCTACTTTACAAAAGGGACAATTCAGTTTTATGTATCATGAACAAGGCACGGGGTAGACAACGGAGCTGTGTATCTGGTTTGGAATGAAGCTGAAACATGCATGAGCATATGCATATGCACTAACTCGGTAACTGTATGAGTTAGTGCATGAGCTGCAGACTGAACAGTGTGGAAACACTCAGTGTGGTTGCTCTCTGTTTTCCAGTGGCAGCTGATGACCTTTACAAAAAGTGTGGCGTAATCCTTGGCTCGAATTCCAATGAGCTGCTTCTTGAAGGGTTCTCTCACACTTTGTTGCACTAAGGGCCTCATTTACAAAGATTTAGCATAGAGCAATGCCACAAGTCTTTATGCTATTCTGCCCTACACCAAATCAAAAGGGCAGGAATGCACTGCCAGCACTCAGCCAGCACCAGGGCACAGTCTAGCGCCAACACAGACACCCTTGCTCCATGGTTCAAGGGTGTCTGCATTGTTGGCAGGATTGTTTTTGTACAGGAAGTGACAGCTTCCTGCACAAAAACAATCCATGGAGGCATTTCCTTGTTCCATGTGTGCAGTAGAATGCAGCACACATGGAAAGAGGGAAAAACAAGGAGAAATTAAAACTTTTCTCCTTGTTAAGCCCGCTCTGGGGAGGTATAATATTTTGGCGCTGCCCCAGGTTTACCTGACTTTGTAAATCTGGGAGAGCATTAAAATCCATGGGTGCTGCATAGGAACACCCACCGCAACACCCATGGAATGCCTCCTTGACACAGAGAAATACAACACAGAGATTTGTGCTGCTTTACATCATTTCTATAAGGCCATGCAAAGTCATGCAGGGTGGCTTTGCATTGCGTCTTAGATATGATTGAAAGGCATGTGCCACCGCCGCGTCTAAAAAAGTGATGCTCTGGCAGCACAGGCCTCTTGTAAATAACGCCCTAAGTTTACTGTCTCACTCTGACTCAATCATTCTCACTCAGTCTCACTATTTCATGCAGTCTCACACATTCTAGTCTGATTCACCCTGTCTCAGTCCGACTCATTCTTATTCATTCTGAATTGCTCAGTCTTACAGTGTCTCACTCACAGTCACACTCGGTTACACTCACTGTAATTCCCCCTCACTTACATTCATTCTCACAGTACTCGTACTTAGTGTCACTCGTTCACAATGACTCTGACTTACTTCTTCACTGACTCTTTCCCACTTTAACTCACACGCATTGTCACATAGACATGTTCTCAGTGCTGGAATTTCACCAGCTCTCAACATTATCTCTGATGGCTGGCACAGGCACCTTTATGCACTCATGCAATGTCACTAGCTGCCTCAGTTTGATATTGGACCCGAAGCGGGCTTGCATTTTATTTTTATTATACCATGAATATTCACTCTTGATCCATTAAAAATGGACCACGAACAAGGAGAGTGTAGTACAGCTGTTGAGTCCATTAAAGGGAACCGCCACTGGTCCAGGACATCTATCCATCAAACCTACCCATCCACTCAATAATCCATCCTTTCACTTATCCACCCCCCTTTCATCCATCCATGCATCCATGCATTCAATCATCCATTTATTCAATCATCCATCCTTTCTCTCATCCATCCACCCTTCCGCTCCATCTATCCATCTTTTCACTCTATTCATCCATTCCATCATCCTCCCTTTGGCTCATCCATCTATCCACGCTTTCACTCAGCCATCCATCCTTTCATCCATCCATCCATCCACTTATACATCCAACCATTTATCCTTTCACTCAGCGATCCACCCATTCACTCACTGAACTATCTATTCATCCATCCATCAATTCACCCTTTCACTCATTCATCCATCTACCTGCCTTTCCCTCATCCATCCATTGTTTCACTCAACTATCTTTACATACATCCTTTCACTCATTCATCCCGCGTGCGCTGACATCATCAGATGGTGCCGGTGGTGCTGGAAGCCATTTGCTTCCAGCAGGGGATCAAGAAGGAAGTGAGTTTTACCTCCTGGGAGAGTGAGGGGGGGGGTTTAAAAAGGGCACAGGGAAAGGAAAGAGGATTTATTTTCCCTCTGTGTCTCTTTGAAATGTATTACTGTTGCACAGTGACGCATGGTGTCATGATCGTACAGCAGTAATACCAGGATTTTGTGTGTGTGGGCATTCATTTTGACCATTTCTGCCCCCATCGGGGCAGATTGGCCCATTTATATTAGACCCATCTGCCCCCAGGAGGGGCAGAAACCACTAGGGATTATTGCATAGCACATTTTCTTTATGGGCCACCCCTTGGGCAATGGTCGCTCCCCCAGGGGGGTAAATTACTTTTGGCCATTTCTGCCATCCTTGGGGGCTGATGGGCCTATTTATGTGAGGCCTATCTGCCCCCAAGAGGGACAGAAACCACAAGGCACCAGGGATTATGTTTTGTGTGTGTTTTTTTTTGTTTGGGGGAGCGGTCCCTTAGGCAAGTGTCTCTCACTAGGTCAAAGGTTTTGATTCCTTTGCTGTGACTCATTGTGGTTGTGGCAGTGGCAGACCTGCAGTCAGTGTAGTTGCATGTGTTTGGCAAGAAAAACTTTTTGGGGACTATTTACTCCAAATGAGTATTGTTGCCATGCATGAATGTGTTTTTTTTGTACATGTACTAATGTCAGGATACTTAGCTTATGTTTCATTGTGTGTGAAATTGCTCTTACATTGTGCACGATGATATTTGTGTTGTCTTATGTGTAATTGTCCTTTTCCTTTTTAGTAGGATATCATTGGTGCTTGCTGTGTCTGTGCAGAATAGGTGTTGGTGAGTGTAGCTGTCTCAGGCAAGTCAGTGGTATTGGTTTTGAGTATATAGGTTTTTGTGATAAAGTCACACTTTGTTTATTGCTAATTTTACACAGTGTTAGTTGTTGTTGGTGTATTTGTCAAGTTACTTTTATTAGGAAGGATCACGGCTAGCCGCAGGATGATTGCTCAGCAGGTTATTGGTATGCTTTTTGAGTCTTCTTCTGACATGATTATGACCCGGACTCTGCATCTGAGGAGAAAGTGCAAGATTCTGACAGTGAATTTTCTGTCCAATATGAATCATCTGATGAGGAAGCAACACTCAGGGGCATATTTCTACTCTATTTGCACCGAATTTGCGTCAACAAGTTTGACACACAATCGGCGCAAACAGTGCACCATATTTAAACTTTGACTACCGAGCCCGCGAATGCCAAAATCCCGCCGTGTGCTTCATTTTCTGGATGCGGGAAACCAGCTTGCGTTAATGACATGCAAGGTAGGCGGTCCTGTCCCAAAAATGACTTGAACACCAATGCGCCTTATTTATGCTACCGTGTAAAAATGACGCACGGCCGGGAGGCGGAGGCGGAAAATGACGCACAACCCGATTTGCGTAAAAAAATAACGCCTGGGTCGTTAAAATGGGGCAAACACACCTGTATTTAATAAAAACACACAGAAGCAACAGCAGAGCTCCAAAAGGAAGACATGGAGGTGCTTTTCATCCAGCATGCATGCAGATGCAGAGCACAGAACCAACAACAGCAGCTTCCACAACACTAGCAGGGACCCCAAAGGCAACGCAGAAGGCAGGAGAGGGTATTCCGCACCAGGACAACCCTTATGGGATTCCGCAAACAAGACATCATTCAGAGGTACAGGCTGAACTTGCAAGCCATTCAGCAGCTGCTGCGCAACATTGAGCCACAGTTGCCACCCAGCTTGCAGACACCCCGCACCATTCCACCAGAACCTAATCTGCTAGCTGTACTGCACATGTTGGCAAGTGGCTCCTTTCAAACCACTGGCACCCTGTTTGCTGGAATCTCACAGCCATCATTCTCCACCTTCCTACCCAAGGTACTGGATGCCATCATCTCACTCACACCCCGCCACATCTGAGGTTGTGACACCGCTAGGCATGTTTGATATCTTCACCCAATGGGAGACACACCTAGGGACAAATGACCGTTCCAAAGAACAATCTGATGCCACTCCACAGACACAAGGGAAAAATGTAAAACAACACAATGACAAACACATGGCCCCAACAGGCAGTACATCTGGGAAGATTAAACTTTCAATATCACATCAATAACGCTCAATCCAACACCCTTCAATTCAATACGTACTGTGTAAGGGGTGTGTAATGTTTTTTGCTGCAGGTCAAACACCATGACACACATAGCATGATGATGACTACAATGAAGATCACGTGCAATCATTGAGGCCGTCCCAATATCTCACATCACTCCTGCTCTCACATTGCCCACTACCAAGAAGCAAGTGGACTGTGCGAAGAACACATCTTGATGGGACAATATTGAAAGTGCACATTCCTACACATACACATTGCGACAAATTAACACACAAACACAACAGATGTACTGCCATACAGACCTTCTGAAACTCGAAATGACAACCTCACAACCAAGTTAGCCATCGGAACCTGAACATGTTCAGTAGTATAGGAACACGTAACAACCTGAGTCGACTTGGCAAGGGCAGAGAAATTGGTCTGCAGTGAACTTGTCACACATGTGAAACTAGTGTATAGTCAATTGTTAACACGTCAGTGCTTACAACATACGGAAATGTTTTGCACATTGTCACCTTACAAAATCTAAGGGTTTCACTGATGGTTAAATTAATCTATTGTATGGGATGTCCAGGGTACATAGATGCAACTGTGTTACCACCACTGTCGAATTGATTCTGTGTATGGAACTATCATCTAACCCCCAGTTAAGACACAGGGACACCTGTATCACAAGTCACAATGCAAGGGAGTACACACTGTACTGCAACTCTCCAAAAATACTGCTGACAACTGGTCAACAGCCAAACACCCGTTCAGATAAGTAAACAACCAAATGCTGATGGTACATCCTAGAAGCCTAGGAATCGACACAATAACACAAACACCAATGAGTCACAGACAACACAAGAGAATTACTGCCTTGCAAGGTGATATTTATGGGGCAATCTACACCAACATGTTCTCACTCATTTTCTCTTTCAGCTGATCAGGGGTATGGGATCCAGCCATGGATTATGACCCCATTTGCCAACACAAGCACTGCATCAGAGCGTGCCTATTTTGAGGCACATAGGAGGACACGCACCATAGTCGAGAGGACCTTTGGCATCCTGAAGTCAAGATTCAGGTGCCTCAACATCACAGGAGGCAGCCTCCTATACTCACCAGAAATGGTGTGCAAAATAATTTTGACCTGTGCCATCCTGCACAATATATGTGTAAGAAGGAACATTCCCATATATGAACCCGACCCACAAATGCCTGAAGAGGAGGAAGACGAGGATGATGGCCATCAACATGAGGGGGACCATCCAAACACAGCTGCAGGATTGCGTCGGAGACAACATATTGCCCAAAATTTCTTTTAACCCTACTCACCCATCACCACTGTCTTACCATATGTAAATAAACACCTATACTAATCACCATATCATGGTCTGGATAATCATTTTTGCATAACATTATCTCTAACTATCAGCTTCAGAGTGTAGACTCATGGAGCATTGCTGAAATTAGGGCACAGAACATTGCTAAACTAGTTAGATGCGTATGAATGTACAGCCACATTCACTCACACTGTAAATGACATATGTGGAATGCTAGTGAAACATACAGGGCCATATTTCTACTTTGTTAGCACCGCAATTGTGACCTGTTTTGAAGCAAGAGCGGTGCAAACTTACAAAATACACTTGTATTTAGTAAGTTTGCGCCGCCTTTGTGTCAAACAGCATCACAAATGTGGGGCAAAATATGTTTAGATATGGGCCACAGTTGCCTGCGAGGTGCAGAAAGTTCCGACACATTACTGTCATTTTTTGACGCAACAGCTAGACTAACTTTATAAACACAACAGGAGCCTGAAAATTAGTGCAGCCTTCACGTCAATTGATGATGGCAATGTGGCGCGAACATATGTTTCATGTGTGGTCGGTGAGTGTGTCAGGAAACAGATCATGGAAATCCCGAAATTGTTCAGAAATATTGTGTCCCTCCATTGTTTTCAGATACATGTCTGAACTGGATTTGGACACATACGTAACAAGTTATAGCTGTGCTCAGCTAATATCTTAGACTGATATTTGGAGTTTGAAGTGCCACATTTCAATTAGGGACGGCTGGCAAAAGGTATGCACATGGGTTCATATCTCTATGGTTGGTGCAACTCACCATAGCTGAGGCACATCAAATGAAGATACAAATTGAGGGCTAAAAACTGGCCCTGGCCCTCTGTACATTGTACCTGTGTGTCTAAAATTGGTCTTAGTCCCAATGTCTGGGTGACTAGTATTGCAGTCCTCACGGAAAGTGGCTTTGGATGTCTCTCATGGATACACATGATGAGAGGAATACACACCATGATTTTGTTTGCTCACTAATGAAGGAGCATGTTTGCCACCACATGATAGTTAGGGTCACTGCATGTGTGCAGATATGTGTGTATCACTCACTGAAGTCCCCGGGTCTGTACATGTTTGCAGTGGTATATAGGATGCAGTATCATCATGTCTGAGAGGCTTTACTTTCTGAGTTCATATTACACATAGTATTTGTATTTTGAATTGTTATACAGTGCACACACATTGAGCACATTTCTCCCTTCGATGCCTTACAGGTGGACTGGCACCCTACACTATTGGGGACGTGGCTCGATTTGCGGACCCAGACATCTCCAGTAAGTGTTGCTATTTCTGTTATGTGTTGTGTTTGCTGATGATGTGTGATTGACTCCTGTGTGTTGGACACATAGCAAGGTGTGATGTGCTGGTCAGTCATTTGTTTTGTTCCATGAGTGGAATATCATTTTATCACCATCTTTGAGTTGGCCAATCCTTATCGTATTGTCATATTTTGGGATTCTAGGTCAATCCTGTAGGCACGGCAATGTGAATGGGGATGAGTCATTTGGATAAAACTTTAATCTGAAAAAGTAGCAGTGGACCATATTAGTGAATTAGTTAGCCAGTCAGACCCTGATTCTCCCAGAATAGGGATGCCAAAGTCTTACCAACAGACTTCAGCTTCCCTATTCACTAATGAACATGTTTGACTGTATGTTAAACTTCCTAGCAGCATGTAGCTCCACATGTAGTGCTAAGAGTATGAGGCACTTGAGTACAATAGCCAAGGTGTGCATGCAGCTCATGGCCAGAGGTGTTCTTGCATCTATCTGTTTGTTGTAAGTCATGGCTTACTGGTAGTAAATGATGTGGACAAAGGTCTGCATTTCCAAAGATAAGTGTTGATGGGATTGTCCAAGGTTTGGGTGTATCCTATTTGGAGTTCCTCCTTTCCTGTGGTGTGCTGGCCAAACCCATGTCCAGCTTTTCAAAGCTTCCTGGGTGTCCTTGTTGTTAGAAATTATTAGTTGATTGTCCACCCCCACCAGACACAGGTGTAGGGTTGTGAATAGTGTACCTAGGACTGATGATACAAGTTTGGTACACAGACATGTAAATCAGTAAATCACTTGTCCAAACCTAGGATACCCACTCATGATTAGCACATGCTTTCTATACTGGCAAGTCCATTTACAACTCGCAGATCTTATGGCCCTAGATTGTCATCCAGTACATAGAAATGTGTTGGCCTGGCAGTGGTGGAGGATATGAAGCATGATTTTTACCTGACAACTGGCAGAACTATGATGCCAAAATCATTCCAGTTGTTACCCATCTTGTAGGGTTTGGAAGTGCTATTTGATGATAGGACATTTGTAGGCTGGCTTGCCATGTACTTCCTCAGGGACTATCAGTGTTCTGTATGATGATATGGGCTGTTACAGATACATTAGATGTAATGTCTGAATTACTTCTTGAGCCATTTCACACAATGCAGTACCTAATGTTTGGTTTTCTATTTGTCTTAACAACTGCAAATATGACTCCCATCCAGATTCGGGAGTTTTAACACTGGGCAATGAGATACCACCACATTCTTGATGTTGAGTCTGGGTACCGCAACATGGCAAGAAGATACCGCCATGAAAGAGCCTCTGGAGCGTGGAGGGCATTCGCACAAGGGGGCCCTTCCGTGTCTACCACAGCCACCACCACCAGCACCACCACTACCACCCAAGTGGCACCAACAGCAGCTGGGACCTTTGCGGGACCATCAACTGCAACAGCTCCAGGAGCAGTCACAGCACCACCTGCCCCACAGCCTACAGACATTGCACCGACAAGGGCCCTTACTTCCTCGGCTGGCACCCAGACCAGCCCTGCTGCAGCCATAGACCCTGCAGCTTTTGCAGAGATGCAAAGGAACTTGGGCCGTGTCCTACGAAAGATGACCAGACTGCAGCAGGAGGTGGCACAGGTCAACCGGCGGGTGCATGCCATTAAAAAGGCCCTGAGGAGGGCCAACCTGTAGTCATCAACGCAGACATGATTCCCACCCCTCCCTCCTCTTTCCTGGGTCTTAAACTTTGTGGGTTTAGGGGGCTTAGAGTTAGGTTAGTTTAGGCTGTTAGTTTAGTTAGTAGTAGTGGTTGGGGGTGGGGGTTTCAGAATATTTCTACAGTTTTTTATTATGTGTGTGGGTGGGTGGCTGGGGGGCAATGTTGGGGTTTTGGTGTTCTTAAAAAAAATACAAAAATACAAAAATACAAAAGAAAATTTACAAAAAAATATATATTTGTTTAATATAGGATAGTATGTGTTTAGGTTAGTTTCTGTTGTCCTCCATGTGTCCCGTCTTAGAAAGGGGGTGAGGGGTTGATGTTTAGATCGTTTCGTTAAATGTGATAAGTAAGTTTAGCTTAGGTTAGTTAGGGACAGTTGTGGGTAATGTGTTGTTAGAGTAGATTACGTTAGGTAAGGTGTTTCCCCTAGTTTTAACTTCTGTTTTTACTGTTTAATAAATATCTAGGTAACCCTTTACAGTATGTGTCAAATGCTTGTAGATCAGGGCATTGCCATGTGTGAACAGTGTCTCTTTTGTATTAGCTTTTGTGTCCCATGCTGCAAACATATCCCAACTGAGCTGTTACATTGGCAGCTACCCCAAAGCTACTTAGCAAAGATTCAGCCATTCACTGCACCCACCATTCACAATTACTATGGATCCCAAAGTGTGGTTATTTTGTGATGTATGTTTTCAATGTCACATACTGTGCTACCAGATTTGGTATTGGGGACACTGTGTTAAGTCTGCCTGCAGTCTGATGTCCAAGCAAATCCTTATAAGGTGAGTGGTAGTATGCTCTCTTGTAGTGTAGTAACAGCAACAATTAAAGGCAGTATTTTCTGGCTTAGACATCCCTTGAGGAAGCGTTATTCTGTCCCACACAGCATTATACTGTATTGTTTCTATTTCCCTCAGAATTAACCCTCAGGAAGGGCAGATGATAGTACAATCCAGGCCACTGTGCATAGTTATCAGCCCACATTATTTCAAAACAGTTGTCTTGACAATCTATAATCACTGACAGGAGGCAAACATCACTGATCTACTGCATGGTTGATGTGTCACATTACACAGAGACAAAGTGGTTGTGTAAGTGCTATTTATTTTAAAATGCTGTAGCGCTATATGTACATTGTCCATGATTGTGAGTCCATTATTGTGACATCTTCCATTGTGATCCTACACAAGTGCAAAAGTACATGTCATTGGACATGCTGGGGTGAAGTGTCAGACAGTGCAGAGGGACAGGATTTGCCAATGAGTTAGTGAGAGACAATCACAGGGCAGGCTGACAAGCTAAACAGTGGGTTTCAGAACAGGGCTTGAGTACAGTTGTTGCAAGACTGGCATGTTACAAAGCACAGGACTTTGGTAATAGGTGGCCATGTGGCAGGGACTAGTGCTACCGGGTACTCTTACGTGTGAAGGTGATCTGTTCCACGTCTTCATCTTCTGTTGTGTGTGTAGTCTCCTCTGCCCTTTGTGGTGGTGGTTGTGAAGGGGCAATACACACCTCAGTGTTTGAAGACGTGGAGTCAGACATCCCAGTAGCTGCTAACTGTGGAGGTCTTAAGGGCATTACTGCAGCAAGGAGGATCAGCTGGTTCTTAAGAATAGCAGCCACATCACAGTGGTAGGCAGCCAAGTCGGCCCTGAGGGGTTCAATGTTGCAGTTGTGCAGGCGTTGACAGGATTGCTGTTGTAGGTGTTGGGCCAACTGTATTACGGCTGTGCTGATTTCTTTCAACCTTTTTTCTACTTCCTGCAAGATAGTTGTTCGCCCTTGCATAGCTGCTGCCTGTTCTTCAGTTGACATCATGCACAAACGCACCCCCTCCAGGCTGGCTGCCATATTTTCCATCCCCACCCGCACCTCCTTGGCCAGCTCCTGCTGTACTCCAACTACAGTTAGCTAAAAGCTGGTGCCAGTGTTGTCAGAGTCCTCAGCTGTGTTGGAGCTGGTAGGTCGTACAATTGGTGTTGTGGGTGGGTCCTCTGTGATGGCTGCTAGTTCTGTATTCCTCCTTGTGACTGAAGGTGGGGTCTGGAGGGTTCCAAGGACGTCTTGGAGGGTTCTGCTGGCTGATGTTTGTCAGCTCTCCATCCATGTCATCAGGGTAGTCCTGGATAGGCATATCCGCAGGGGATCCATCGTCCTGTGCAATGAAATATGGTACAATTAGTGTGTCTGTGTTGTGGGCTTTGTAATGTGACATGCCTGCCTTCCGATTATTTTCACATTGTGATCTTGGTTCCTGTTCATTGTTCCTGTCGTTCCGATTGGCTTTCTCCCAGGCCTATGCCCCACCTGCATGTCACAAGTATTGTGGTCAGTTTGTGGGCTTGTCAGCATTATATCCTCTAGGTGTTGGTTCTGGCCAAATTGTGAATTGCCACCTTCTTGTCCTACTCAACCCTCTGTCTACTTCCATTATCATGGTGAGGCCTTTCACTTGCTGTGGGTGCTCTGATGGCACTAGCACCACACTTAACAATCTGGACCTGCCCCAGTCTCTGATCTTTCACATCCACCTATATGTAGTTGAGATGTAGCATATACTATGTATAGCATTGTTATGGCATGATATGGATGTCAGCATTGGTAATGTGTACTGCTGATTTTGGGGGATGTGTGGTACATTGGATTGCACTGATAGTCATAGCAGTGTCCTATTTCCTCCTCTGACTGTGCAGGTGCATTTCTGTGACCAGTTACATGTGTCCTCCCCCTCAATGCTGTTGTCTGCACAGTATGACATTTGGGATGTTGCATGGTGTTCATTGGAGCTATAGTTACCCAGCACAGGGTGGACCCTGACATATGCAGCATGGGTATGACATTAGTGCTGTGTACCTCCTAATGTTAATGACAATGGGTGAAGTTTGTGGCAACTTTTGGCAATCACATTTGACAGGATTGGAACATTTGTCTTGATTTCAGGGGATTGATAACGTTGTCATCCTTAACCCTCTAATTTGGGTGTTTTAGATCCATGGGGACGTTACTGCCATTAGCTACTTGACCTGCACACACAGCAGAGGTGGTAGTGGCAACTGTTGTCAGTGTTACATTCCACTTGCAGGTATGGCCAGAGGTTGTTAATTGGGCCCTAGTTAATGTAGGGAGTATACTGACTGACGTGTGACGGCTGCCAGTTTTACGTTGTACCCTGCCCTCCTAGACTGGCTTTACCTTTGCAACATCCTTGGCATGACAGCATACCCCCATGCAAAGGTTGTTGGTGTTGTGTAGTGGTGTGCCCCAGGTTTCCTCAGTGCGGGCCATGCCCCCGTGCCGTGCCCCTTTACCCATTCCACTCCCTGAATATCCTGACTTACATGCATTGTATAGTAGGTATGTCTACCCTCCCGGTTGCAGTTAACATTAGTGCATTTTTATTCCCCATGCGACTTACCCTGCATCTGTGTTGTCTCCTGGTAGTCTGCGCTGTCCTGTCCTTGAATCCCTGTGACAATCTCCTCAGGGATGAAGGCTGCGACCATCTCCTCCATGTGGTCCAGGGCCTCCTGTGGTGCTGGACTCCCACCTCCAGTCTGCAGTGCTGCCTTCTTGTTCCTGGCCATCTTTTCCTTGGTCTTGCGCTTGCAGTCATGCCAGCGTTTCATGCACTCGTTGACTGTTCTGCGTACTTCTGCCACACTGTTGATCTTGTCAACAATTTGTTGCCATATTGCCTCTCTCCTACTGATTGGCAACTTTGAGGTGACAAACAGTTGGTGCTGGTGTTCAGTCACCTCTTTCACCAGAATTTCCTGCTCCTCTGCACTGAAGTGACACTTTCTTTTCTTCTTTTCCCTGTCCTGGGTCTTGTGTGGGTCCTCCTGGCTGGTTCCTGGTCTGTTGTCATCTTCCTGGGGTCTGTCCAAGCATCTGGGATCCATCTTGGCTCTCCACTGCACAATTTGCTGTGTTTGCTGTGATTTTTGACGCAATTGCTTAAAAAAATGCTGCATATCCAGTTTGTGGTGTCGTAACCCGCTCACAGTCATTTCCGCCGCGTTAACGTAGTTTTCCTTTACGACGTGACGCAGTGGTGTGTGTAAAAAAAAAGACTCACACCTGTGGTTTGCGCTGCCGTGCGTCAAAGTATAAATTTGACACCCGCACGGCGCAAAGAAATGGCGTTAGCCGGCGGTAATATTTTTGATGCAAAACTGCATTGGCGCAGTTTTGCATCAAAAAGTATAAATATGGGCCTCAGTGTGGATGAAGTGCCTGTTTTAGAGGAGGACTCTGATGTGCCAATAGTGCAGCAGCCTGAGGCTGAAAGGCTTCCCATTGGAAGACCTGAACTCTAGGTTGCCTCAAACATGGAGCAGTTGGCGTTGCCTTCCTTTACTGGCCTCCCAGGGTGTAGAGTGAATATGGACAATTTCTTTCAGTTGTTTATGGGTGATGCATTGTTGAACAGATTAATTTGTAAGCTGAACATATTTGAGGGACAACAGTGCCAAACATAGGCCACACTATAGAGCTACCCGGTGGACTCCCACAAATCTGGACGAGTTAAAAAAGTTCTTGGGTTTCACTTTTTGATGGGGCTGATAAGGAAGCTGTCAGTGTCTTAATATTGGTCTACTAGTCCCTTGATGGCAAAGGCTATATTTCCTGCAACCATGAGTCGTAATTGGTATTTGCTTCTTCTTTAGATGCTTCATTTTGTTGATAATACTTTAGCGTTGCCACAAGATCACGCTGATTGTGACTGTCTTTTTAAGATTCGGCCTGTCCTTGATCACTTTGTAGATTGGTTTTCAGAGTTCTATGTTTCAGGGAGAGAAATAGCTGTGGACGAGACTTTGGTCCTGTTCAAGGGACGTTTGATTTTTAGACAGCACATTCCCACCAAACGGGTATGTTATGGAATTGTTATGGAATTAAGATATATAAGCTGTCTGAGAGTAGTACAGGATATGTCTATATGTTTATAATTTTCAGATCTACACTGGTTCGGATTTCAGTAGTGACCCCCCTGGTTGTCCGTCCATTTAGTTAGTGAGAACATTGTGTGGGAACTTGGTAGATGACTATTTAACAAAGGTAACCATTTGTACCTAGATAACTTCTAAACTGGTGTGCAATTGTTCAGGGAATTGTTCAAAGTGGACACTGTTGCGTGTGGCACAATTTGCTCTAACTTTAACAGCTATCCAAGGAAGCTTGTATGTAAAAAGCTTGAGAGGAGACAGTGCAGTGCCATGCTGAGTGAGCTATCATTTTAATCAGAAGACTGACAGGAATGCTAGGTGGAAGGACATTTGTGCCAGAGATTCTACACAGAAAAGTGAGGAAAATATGATTTTTTTACTAAATTTAAGTTTTGATGGGGATTCTGGGTAAGAAAACCTTGGGGAGCCATGCAAGCCACACCTCCCTGGACTCCACCAGGTGCATAGTTTTCAAAAATGTCTGGGTGTGGTAGGTTTTCCTAGATGACAGCTGCTCCTGGGACCAAAAACACAGGTGTCCCCCTTGCAAAAACAGGTAGTTTTGTAATAGATAATTTTGGGTTTGTCGACAATGCGTTTTGGGGCATTTCTTGTTGCGGGCATTAGGCCTACCCACAAATGTGAGGTACCATTTTTATCAGGGGACTTAAGAGAATGCTGGGTGGAAGGAAGTTTGTGGCTCCCCTCAGATTCCAGAATTTTGCAGCACCAAAATGTTAGGAAAGTGTTTTTTAGCCAATTTTGAGGTTTGCAAAGAATTCTGGGTAACAGAACCCAGTCAGATCCCCACAAGTCACCCTGTCCTGGATCCCAGGATGTTTGTTTCTGGCCCAGAGAGGTCCTGACCTGGCAGTTCGGGCTGGACTGTTCCGATGGGGAAGAGGGTCAAGACTAATTTGCATATGGCTGGGTCCAAACTGGGTTGGCATGATGAGCAAAATAATTGATGGATTAAACCCAGATCTGTGACTGAGGGTGAATGTTTGATTAGTTCCGCATTCCATTCATTATTAGTGTTTGTTTGAATTAAAAATTGTGTCTACTTTAAAAAAATGTTTAGCTGTCCAGGATCTACCATTGGTTTCACACCCATGTCTGTCACTAACTTGAAGGATGCTAAAAGCACAAAAATAGTAAAAATGGGGTATGAATCAGTAAAATGCCAAATCTGTCTTCAAAAATGTGGTTTTCTGATTCAAGTCTCCCTGTTCCTGAAAGTTGGGAAGATGGTTATTTTAGAACTGCAAACCCTTTGTTGATGGCATTTGCAGGGAATAAATACACAGATGCTTTCTTCTGGAGCACTATTTCCCATTTATCTCAAAGAACCCAACTTGTATTCTGTATTTTGGCAATTTTTTTTATCTCCTCAAAGGGAACTCACAAACGCTGGGTACCTTTAGAATCCCCAGACTGTTGGAAAAAAGGACACCAATTTGGCGTTTATAGCTTATGTGGACAAAAAGTTATGAGGGTCTAAGCACGAACTACCCAAACACCCAAAAAAAGGCTTGGCACAGGAGGCGGACAAGGCTTGGCAGCGAAGGGGTTAATATATGATAGTTAATATATGTACGTTATCAATTATGTTTGTGTTATTATGTTTTTCAACAGCTATTGGCTTATGTATATGTTTTGATGTGGTAAACTCTAAGGTGCTGGAACAATTTTTAGAGTGGAGGTAATGGCCATCGAAATGACCTGCCTTAAGTACCATGACTGCATTTTCCATACTGCTGACATATATTTTGAGATATTTGTATGATACTATGTAAAATAAACACTCTTTATTTATGGGGTCTCAGGGGGGGAGGAGGAATGAGGAGTTCCGCCCTCCGGGGTCTTTGGGAGGGTGGTACGGCCCGTGACACGTTTGGGCTTCTTGGGCGTCTTTTTGGTTGGTTGGGTGGGGGTATATATATTTACGGATATTTTGCGTCAGCAATATATAGGGGTGGAGGATTACCTTGTGAAGATGGCGGATGAAAAAGTCCGAAAAGCGTTGGCTCTGCTGGAGCAGGCCGGGCGCATGGACATAGTGCGGCCAGAGGCGTTGGGGCCGCTGTGCCCAGTGCACAGAGCGTCTGCTGGAGTTGTGGCAGCAGTTATGGCGTGTTCGCCGCCGCGTGCCGCCAGGACGGTTGCACAGGTGAGGAGGGGCGGGTGGGGCAAGGGAGGGCCTGGGAGGAAGGATGCGACCTGGGCGGTAGGAGGCGCGGTGAAGGTGGGGCCGGTGTGGGCAGGCCCCAAAGGGAATCCCCGACAGCCGGAGTGTTCGCGTAGCGAACGCAGTGAGAGGGGCGGGGTGAAGGGAAATGAGGCAGATGCGACCTGCGGTGGGAAAAAAATGGAAACAGCCTGCCAGCCCTTTCGACAATGAACTGAAGCGGGTGAGGACCCCAGGAAGGGGTTGGGGGAGCGCACACGGGGGGCAGGGATTTCGGAGGAGCTTCACATAAGGGATTTTGCATTGCTTCCAGAAACAGGCACAGTTAGGCAGCATGCAAACAGTGAGTTGGAGTGGGATACAGTTGGGCAGGTCCAGGAAAAGGACCCTAAGGTGTCAGTTTTAAAGAAATGGCCTACCATTTTACAGTGGAGTGGGAGTGAGGAAGAGAAGGATGATGTGACAGGGGAGGATGAAGGGCAGGTAGATGAGGACCCCCTAACTAGTTTTACTATTAAGATGCCAATGTGAGTTTACGGGGCACAGCCAGATAGGCAGGGGGAAGGGTGTGGGAGGGACCAGACAAGGGGGAGGGGGCAGAGGGAGATGGGGGGTCATCAAAGGGGGTGTGTGAGGAGGTCTTTTTACAACCCGGCACATCGGACCTTTGTTGGCAGGAGGTTTTGGATTTTGATGATGCGGAACCAGGTGAGCAGATTGCGGCTCAGGAACCCTGGTGGGAAGAGAAGGCGGGTCCTGGGGCGGCCTGCCGGATAGCTTCAGCAGGAGTGCGGAGAGGACGGCACAAGGCTGCGGACGCTTCCGCTGGGTGGTGTGGTGGTAAGGGTTTTGCGCCCGGCGGCGCTGCCGCCCAGGGGAAGCAGCTGCCAGGCACATCAAGTACACAGAGGGCGAGAGTTTTTTTTTCTGATGGCTACGCTGTATGTGGTGGTTTGGACGGGGAAGTAGAGACTGAACCTGAAGTTTGGAGGGCTGAAGGGTCGGAAGGGAGTAGCGTTGAGGAAGTGGAACTGGTGGAAGGTAGTGATGAATAGAAGTGGTGGGAGTGCGGGAAGGGCAAGGGGGTAGCTAATGATGTCATTTAGTCGTTGCAGAGTGGAAAGCAGTTCCAGGTGTGGTCTGCTGGATGGGGGAGAGATGGACCTCGGTTGGAGAAGCGGACGGCTCAGGAGTGTCCCCCGTTATTATCTCCAGGTAAGAGCTCGATGGTTTTGGTGGCGACCGAGGCGAGAGAGGATGCAATGCATTTGTTGAAGGGCGCGTACGTGCAGGATGCGGGAGTGGCAACTGAGAGTGACGAAGTAAAAAGCAGTTCAGGGGACAGACTTAAGGTGGTCAGCACGACAGACGGACAGACGAATAGCGACAGTCCAAAGGCGGCGCAGACGAAAGACTCTGCAAAAGGGGGAAAGGAGGAGGAGTCGGCCCCCAAAAGGGTTAAATTATTGTATATGGGCACCGCAAAACCGTTGGGGGCTCATTTGATGCAGGTGACAAAAGACAAAATTTGGAAAGGCGAGTATATTGACGTTTTGAAGTTGCTGCACCGGGAGGTTCGGGCGAAGGAGGGCTCCAAAGAAGAGGAGTGGGAGCTTTCAAAAAGGTACCTGTCAATATTGAAAATTGGACAGCGGCCTTTTTGATATTTGCTAGCGTCTATTGTGAGCCCTTTCCGGAGAGGGCTGTGGCGTTATTTAAGTACATGGACATTATACGTAAGGCCCAGCTGAATTATGATGGTTATGCCTGGCGGCAATATGATGAGGAATTTAGGGCTCGCATGGCCGCGGACCCGGAGGTAAAGTGGGGAGAGATTGACTCTGATTTATGGCAGCACACTATGGGTCCGGCGAAGTTCAGAAAGACTGTTTTCACGGCCAGTGGCTTGCCCATCACTTATCGGCCCTTTCGAGAGCGCTCCACCCAAGCGGTGGGGACTGGGGGATCTAGCCAAGCTAACTCCAACTCTACCGGTACAGGACGATCCGGCGCGTGCTGGGATTACAACAAGGGAACATGTTCCTGCGAGTATTGTAAATTTCAGCACGTGTGCTCCAAGTGCACTGGCTGTCACCCCCTCATACATTGCACGGGGCAGCAAAGTGCCTCAACCTCTGGAGCAGCGCAAGGACAGGCTGTTGGTGGGGGGCAGTCGACTGGCAACGGGGGCAGGGATGGCCAGAGATTTAGACTATGTGTTGCAGGAAAAAGCGCTTACTCAGGTTGATGTGGACAGACTAGCGTTTTGCTTAGCGGGCTATGACAAACGGACAGACGCTGACTTGCTGATACGGGGTTTCTGATAAGTTTTTTGTTTGGGATACGCGGGTCCACTGGTGTGGCGGTGGGCGGAGAATCTTTGGTCGGTGCGAGGTAAAGAAGAGGTGGTGCGTCAAAAGTTGGAGAAAGAAGTGGGAGAAGGTTGCATGGCTGGCCCCTTTTCAGATTGGCCGATGCAGAATCTCATAGTGTCTCCAATTGGGGTAGTGCCCAAGAAGGAGCATGGGCAATTTAGGTTGATCCATCATCTGTTGTGGCCGGAGTGGTCGTCGGTTAATGATTTCATTCCAGATGACGTGGCCAAAGTGTCTTACGTGTCAGTGGATGTAGCAATTGACATGGTGGAACAGCTTGGGCAAGGAGCATTGATGGCAAAGACAGACATCAAACCAGCTTTTCGACTGCTTCCTGTCCATCCTGATGATTTTGAGCTGTTGGTGATCCAGTTTCAAGGGTCCTGGTATGAGGACAAAGCACTTCCAATGGGCTGCACCAGTTCTTGTGGGCTTTTGGAGTTCTTTAGTACTGCTTTGCTATGGATATTCACACGGCTAGCGGGACATAAGCAGGTGACGCATTATTTAGATTATTTTTTCTTCGCGGCTCCGGCGGGCCGCCCACGCTGTGCGGCGGTGCTGGGACAGTTTTAGGAGATCATGGGAGACCTTGGTGTGCCCTTGGCTCCTGAAAAGACAGTGGGGCCATGTACGGCGCTGTCATTCTTGGGTATTGAACTGGATACAGTAACGGGAACAGCTCGACTGCCAGACTCCAAGAAGCTTGGCATGATGCAGAGAATTTATGACAAGGTGAGGAAAAATAAGGTCACAGTGGGCGACATTCAGGTGCTACTAGGACACTTAAATTTTGCCTGTCGAGTGGTGAGAGCAGTGAGGACCTTTTGTAGGAGGTTGGCTTTGGCTCTGGCAGGGCAGTCGCTCCCTCATCATCATGTGCAGCTGAAAGTGGGTGTGCATGAGGATTTGCAAATGTGGAACACATTTTTGGACACCTTTAATGGGATCCCCTGGAAAGCTTGGCAAGACTGCGAGTGGGATGTACAGATATTTTCGGATGCATCAAGGGCAGCAGGTTTTGGTATCTATTGGGATGGGCGATGGTGTGCAGAGGAATGGCCGACTGAATGGAAGAATAGTGGACGCAGTATAGCGTTCTTGGAGCTTTTTCCACTGGTGGTAGCGGTGTGCCTGTGGGGCAGCACACTATGGCATAAACGAGTCCTGTTTCGGGTGGACAACATGGCGGTGGTGCAGTTGGTGAATCAGCAATCGGCGCGAGATGTGCAGGTTTTACAGCTTCTGAGGGTTTTTGTGCTGCGCTGCCTACAGAATGACGTCATTTTCAGAGCGCGCCATCTGCCGGGGGTGAACAATGACATAGTGGGATCGGTTCCATGGGTCAGTCATGGGCGCGGACCCGCGCAGGACAGCATGCTGGGAGACCTCTGGAGAATAGGCATGAGAGGATCCTACGGCTGGTATTGAATTCATTAGCGCCATCCACCAGACATGCTTATGCGAAGGCTTGGGAGGAATTTGTAGGATCCGGGGCGCGGAGACGGGTAAGACAGGTGGAAGATGTGGTACAATTCATTATGGCTCTGGATGACAAAGGTCAGTCCAGGGTTACGGTTGCAGGCAAGCTAGCGGCGTTGGTAACTTATGGGTAAGCTTCTTTGGGGCTACCCTCCTTCGGCGGGGGAGCTGAGTCAAAGGATTTTGGACGGGTGGGCAAAAGAAAAGGGGCAAGGGGGCCGCATTAGGCAGCCGTTGTCATTGACTTTATTGAAGAGATTGTCAGCTGTCCTAGGAGCGATTTGTTTTCATGCAGGGGAAACATTACTTTTCCAAGTGTTAATGACTCAGATGTTTTTGGAGGCATTGCGGTTATCTGAATTATTGGGTTTGGCAGAAAACCTGGGCATTCGATGGCACGAGGTGCACATTAGTGGCAAGGGTGTGGCGTTGCAGATTAAGAGTTCTAAATGTGACCAAAAAGGGGTAGGTGCAGTGGTTTTCCTTCGGCGATTTCCTGATTTGGCGATTTGCCCATGGTTCTTGGGTCGACAGTTGAGGAAGGCAGTCGCGTTTGGGGGGGGCACGGAGTTTCGGCACAACGATGGGAGCAGGGTGACGGCGCCCCAGCTGCTAGTAGTCATGCGCAAAGGGCTCGCGTCCTTGGGTTTACATGCAGCACATTTTGGTACTCATTCTTTTCGGATCGGGTCGCTACAGAACCTGGGAGGAAAGGTTGGGGCAGGGAAGATTTAATGTCATTGAGGAGATGGAGGTCAGATTGCTTTAATCGCTACGTGAGGGGGGAGTTTTGGGCATAACAGGGTATTTTGTGTAACTTGAGCAAGTAAATGTGTATTCATTTTCTTTTCTTTTACAGGTGTGGTGCTGGGTCCTGAGACGGAATACATTTCCATTTGGTTGGTCGGACATTCCTTCGTACCATGGGCTCAGCGCCAGGCCCGGAGGACTGTTATAGGGGAAAATTTAGGTTTTGACCCAGCCCTTTATCACTTGCGATGATTTGGCAAAGGGGGAATGCGTTGGGGTGAAATCTTGCCTCGCTTGCAAAACGCAGCAGTGCGTGGGCAGTGCCCAGTTGTGTTGTGCATCCATTTAGGGGAGAATGATCTAGTGGCTACGACAGGGCTTAATGTCCTGAAGAACATGAAGTGGGATTTGCAGGTTATTGCAACGCAGTGGAAGGGTTGTCATGTTGTCTTTACGGCTTTTGTCCCGCGTCGGGTTTGGAGGGGGGGCCAGGAAGCCGGGGGCTATAGAGAGGGCGAGGCGTAAGTTGAACAAGGAAATTAGGTGTTTTTGCATTGAGAAAGATTTGTCATTTTTGGAGCACACGGATTTGCACTTTGAAGAAGCTGAATTTTTTATAGACGACGTAGTGCAGCTATCCTTTATGGGGATTGAGTTATATCTTCTGCAGCTTAAGAAGCAGCTGAAAGCGCTGTTGAAGGCGGACTAGCTTGGGGGGGCAGAAAAAGTCGGGCCTTTTTCTGGTGGCAGTGAGAGCTTCATGGCAGGTAATGAAACTTGTGCGGAGGACGGAGATGACAGGGCAATTCAGGTATTATGGGGGGGGGAGGAGCATTAGGTAGAGACGGCCAGGCAGGGAGCTTGACATTAGTGGGCAGGATCAGAAGAAGCGGGTAGGACAGGGAAATTAGATAGACGAGAGTGGTTAAAAAGGGAAGGCAGGACGAGATTATAGGGAGAGGGAAGGAAAATGGATAGGTGTTTTCCATGTCTAATGAGGCTTTAGTTTTGTGAGGCACAGGCCAAGGTTGGTTAATTGTTAGGTGCACCTGTTCCATTAAAGCGGCCTTTTTCACACAACAAAGTCGTGGTGTTGTTCACTCCTTCCCAATGTATCTTTTAGAAAATGTCTGGAATACAGTGGCCTACTCCTTTTACCTGTATCCCAACAAGAGTGTCACTAGATAAAATGACAAAATACCCAGACCATGCAATCAGAGAAAGGTATTTTTAACAAAGTGCTGTTGTTGGAAGAATTAGCAGCACATTGCAATAACAAAGGTGTCAGATATGAGACATATTAAATGGTTCATAACTAATAAAGGCCTCTTCATTGTTAATTCTGCATCTGAATTCAAAGTTACAGGGATCCTACTCACATCCTACTCCTATTTGCCACACATCCTACTTCACCTATGCTTGTTTATTTTTTTCTATCCCTCCACAAATTTCCTCCACTTTAATGGAAATGAAAAATTACTCATTACTCAGTGTAACTCTGGCCACAGACAGAGTGAAGCCGTGAACACTGTTCTTTACAGCTTGCAAGGCTTGGGTTTTATGATGTAGATATTTAAAGACAGTAAAACATGCAGTGACTCTCAGCCAGTCCTTGAGGCTTTAAAAATCTGGTATACAAGTAGTCATTTTTCTACCTTAAATCAAGCACGCTGCGACACGAAAAAATACGTGCTATAAAGTAAAGTACTGTTTGTAAATTCATAGGAGGGAGACAGTATGCAGCCTGTGTTTTTTATGCTGCCTGCTGTATGATGTTGTTGGTACCTGGGTGGCTGCACTTGATCGATATTGGCCTTTAGTGAAGGTTGCTGGACAAAAATACTTTCTTTTTTCTACTAAGTCATCTCAGACGGTCCCTCATCGTGGAATAATTACAGAGACTCTCTGAGCCAGCTTTGGTTTTCTTTTAATGCTGAATAGAGCACGTTAGTGGATTTCTCATTGTAAAATCCTTGGTATTTTTTACATAATAAGCAGATATTTCTGGATTATTTATCGATTGTTTTGCTCTCAAATCACCACAAAGGCTCCCTGAAGGTGCTTATCTATCTACACAAATCATAGATCCACTATCAAAATTGTACACTTCTTTGTTTCATAAACCGTGTGAACCCTGTGCAAAAACATATAGATATCACATATGTAAGAAAATATAAATATATAAATGTATTCCAATTTCATTATGATTGTTTTACCATTTCAATATTAACATACACAACATATAAAAACACAACACGCTAATTATAATCACTGAAGAACTAATAAAAGCTATATTAAACCTACACATCTACCACATTTTGCAACTGAATAATTATGAATTGATTTGTCATATAAGATTTTCAGTGCCGGCACATCGTGATAAAAATAATTTCGTTGGCACATGTCAGCGGGATAATTTTACACTGCCCACCTTCTTCAGGGCATTAATTAATGTGTTCTATATTTTGTGTGGCTAAATAATCTCCAAGGGGAGCCTTCTTGGTGGTTTGAGGGGTAGCTCTCTTGTGAATTTTATTTTATTGCTGTCACCATTTCAAACTTACATTGAGTGTGCCTGGGTTGGCTCAGCTTTCTACCAATATTTCTGGAATATATTTATAGCACTCATGACTATGCAATTTTGCACTCTATTTTCCACGACCTGACAAACGAAAAAATATGTTTGTTCTGAGTAGCCATTGCAATAACAATATATTGCATCATGTGGTCAATTCAAATGCTGCTGAATGTAAAGGTGCAAAACTTCAGTACTTCCACTGAAATTTGTGAACTCACACGTTGACGCGAAATTTCACTAGTGCAGTGTATGCAATCTAGTCCTTCCTTGTCTGATGGACTGAATATCATTGATTTAACTTATTGTTTCACATGCACCATAGACTGTCCAACCTTGAGCAACCAAAACATACCGTCTTCTTTACTCGCTTCTCTCTGTCATGGAATAATTACAGCTCCTCTCTGCACCATATTGAGTTTCCTTTGAATACTGATATTCAATTCTGAAATACAACTTTAATGGCATCACAAGTTTAAAAATGCATTTACCATGTCCGGTCAGTTCCTTAACAGCACTTTTCATCATTTGATCTATCCAAATGCTTCTGTGGGTCTTGGGTCAAAGCTGCACCAGGATAAATTGCAGTTTAAGTAATTGTGCAATGTTGGTCCAGAATAAAACCTGGTCATTTGATGCAAGCCAGTCTTTCATCAGCTAAAGGACTTAACAGCTCTGATTTTACAGACCTTTTCATATGCCAAATTGTGCACCACCACCAATATGGATTCTAGAATGTGCATTTGTTTGACGGGGATTGAGAACAATTTTTATTGTGGCATCAATCACTTCAAGGGTCTCTAAGGAGACTAATATAAAAAAATAAAGTATGACAAGGTTTATATGTTCATGGGGGAGTACAAAAAGAATACATTGTGCCATAACAAAAAAGGCACTGGCATTTCAGCAGGAGTAGCCATACTCTTTATACAAATATGCTGAAGGAAATTCTAATTTAAGACTGTGTCCATGAATTGATAAAAACTTCATGAGGTAGGGTTGAAATTGTAACTGGCTCAGATTGTCAGGTGGAACATTGAACTATTTTGTGGTCACCTTACAGTCATAAATCTACATAGAAGTAAGGCTGAGTGTTCAGATTTACGACCTTGTTTGTGATCCATACCCAGAATATATATGTATAATTCGAAACAATGGTTGCTTTGGATACTAACCCCACATTACCTTTAAATCCTTCTGACAGTTGAGGACATAACCAACACTACCTTAGGGACTACGCAGATTATGTTGTGGGTTGATCTTTAGTCATCAATACAATGGGTGTTTTGTTGACCCTTTTACAATTTTCTCATAATTCACAACAATCACAACAATTTTCGTTTATACATGAAGAATGCAAATTCCTCACTTGTTGAATAAAGGCACTTGCCTGAGACTGGGGTTTCAATTTAATATTGATCTACATTCAGTACAAGGAGTTTACTGCCAGGGTACCGTGCATCAGATGTGGGTTCATGTTTTCAATCATACTGTACTGGGTGTTTATATTCAGTTTATACATGAAATGTCATATTGACATATTTTGCTTTCTGTTTTTCTTGATTGATTAGCAATCAAACACACTATATTGCCTGCTAGTATTGTATTTCTACTAAATTTAGTATGATTCAACGGCCTGTTGTTATGAGGGTCTGACGACGTGGGTGACGGTTGATGAAGCAGAAATGAAGGTTTTACATTTATTAGCGCTTAAACGTAGTGTTGAAATAATCATGTGTGACTTTAACCGAACTAATAAAGATTGTACGGGGACAAAATGTGCCCTTAGAGTAGTTTGCCAACATTTATAAGCGTGCTTTATATAACGTGGTGTATTAGAATTGCACTAATCCGACATAATCGTAAACGTGTGCTATGATTTGCTTGCTTGAAATGCTTTAGCTTAGCATTACTTTAGTGGAGGCTTCGGCCTAGTTGCCTGGTCTCACGGTTTAGATGCTCGTATTTTTCCAATGTGCTAATAAACGTGTATTTTTGCTTGAAGCTGTACTTTTCCACTGAGATCGTTCACATGCTTATCTTAAGGTTTCGTGCCAGCTTGGCATTTTTCTCTTTGCTCCAAGGTCGATCTGCAGGTGCGGACAATGGAAGCTCTGAAAGTGAGTTAATTGGTATAAAATGTTGCAACTTGCGTACCCATCTCCAAGGATAATGTATGCTTAAGTAAAAACTTGAGAACTGTCGTTTTTGATTGGACAATTTGAAGCTAACCTATGAACCCTCCAATGGAAGACCCTACTGGACTTGAACTGTTGTCTATTTAAACCAGGTGCACGAGAAGAAAATAGCTATTACAGCCATTATTGGACATCCCGCCATTTTGCAGACTTCGTAGCTATTATGGCCCACCTTGCTGCAACGCCATTTTGAAAGAGACTTTGATGTTTTCTCTAATCGAGAGAAAGAGACTTTAAATGATTCTTGCCCTAGAGACTTTAACTTTGATCCCTTTGCATGAAATAGTAGTTTTATTTTGCCGCCGTGAGGCAATTGCCCCATCCACCCCTGCCCCTTTGCCCCGTCCCATGCTGATCGAGAAACGGTACCTGTGAGACGAAGACTTCCTTGTATGCTGATCGTAATTGGTAAATACGAAAGGAAATTGTACAATTGGATTGTGTTTCTTTTAGGTAACCAACTGCTGATTTTTGACAAGATCCCTAGTTAGGAGTTTTTCCAAATTAATGTTGCTAAATTGTTTTGCATGAAGTCCCACATGCCGATGCTAATTTGAGGTTAGATGAGGATTCCTTCTGTTGCACGATGCAATTTGAGACCTTGTTATGCTGACTAAATGTATGCAATTAGCTCGTTACAGATAATACTATTAGTGATTTGCATTGCTATCATCGAATGCCTTGTTATTCAAATGCTGCATAGATTGTATTTGTTTCGCCGCTATGGACAGCTATTAATGTTCATTTATGTTTATCATTTGGTGTTGAGACACATTTATATTGTGCTAGCTTTTTTAATATAGGGAAATAAATTCACTAACTTTGAATAAACTGGTGTGGTTATTCCTGACTGAAAGGTCAGGGTTCGCCGAAATGTATTCTGGACTAATTGTCAAGTGTTATGTTGATCAGGGTATTGCTTATGTTCGTTATTGATTACTGATTTAACGAAATTGACTGATTAAGGGTGTCGTGGGTCCCACTTAGCCAAAAGATTCATCGGCCTAAAAGAGCGTCCAAATACAGGTAAATTACTAATTCGGAACGCTCTATCAGTAGATGGTAGCAGAGGACGGTTACGTCTTTTGGGACCTCGTACTCTTAAAGTACATGGTGTTGAATTAACGGTTTCGACTTTTGAGACCCCACTCGAGAAGTTGAATTAGATTTTCTTGGATAAAACTGATTGAGAGAATGATGATGGGCTAGGTCCACCGCGACTTTCCCGGGATCTCGGAGCTTGCGAATGAAGAGAATGGAGGTGTGGAATCGGCGTTGGCGGTACTAGTGATGGTATGAGTGAAATTAGGGTTTTGCGCTTGCACAGCTTATTGCCGCAGATTGGGTGAAAAGGTTGCGAGGAATTTTTTCTTTATAGAGGATAGCGGAGGTGCGACTCCGAGTGTAGAAGTAGAGAAGTCGTCGAACTTCATAGAAATAGCGGAGGTGCGACTCCGAGTGTGAGAGTAGGGAAGTCGTCGAACTTCATGTGCGTGTGGCGCTTTGTGCATAAAAAGGTCCACGTGGTTGTTGTTGTTGAGACGGGCCCTGCGAGGTCAAGAGACTCCGGAGTATGTTGATTTATGTTGTGGTCTGGGCGGTTTAGGAGGTTGATCGGGCGTGGTCAACGAGTCGGTACGTGTGTTAAGGGAGTGAAAGGAACTTCGACTTCGGGCTTTGACAAAATTCTAAGTGCACTAGAATAGATCATTGACAAGTTGAGAGTAGGTCTGCGGGTCAGATTTGCTTGCGAAAGTGGGGACCGAGAAAGATGGAATAACTGCCGAGGCTAGTGAAAAATCCCTAAGGTCCTGAAGCGATTGTGTTACCCTTCCTGTAGTAAACCGACAGATCTGTTTTATTTTTTGGTAGCTCGCGATACATGCAAGAAGTTGTTTCGAGAGGAGCTGAGTGAAGGAGGACTAGCCGCGAGGCTTTGTCAGCCGCAGTGTGTGTGAGTGTGACGTCACTAGGAGCCGTGCTGGGATAGGTTGGTTGCAAAGAAGGGTCGCGCACGGATTGGACGCAGTCCGTGGGGCTCGATTGGAAGGGGAAAGGCAAGCGAAGAGTATTCCGGGAATTAAAGTCACCTATTGATTACAAATTTTGTGAAATAAAAGACGAGAAAAATGAAATTTTTTAAAGCATTAAGGAGTGCGATGAAGGGGGAGTCTTACATTAAAGCGAGCGTAGGAGAAGAGACGCCACCCGAAGGTACACCAGCTTACATTGTAATGGAGGAAAAAGGGGTAGCTCCGTGCCTTTGGCTAAAGCAATGGCACAAGCTGACAGAGAAGCATGGGAGCGTAGCATTCCCGATCCATGGGACATTCAATATAAGGATACTGGAGAATTTGAGATTCACGATGTACGACATGAAGGTACCTCCAAGGCCAGCACAGTTTGAGGCTCTAGCAATTTGGGAACTGATGGCTAGACAGCAACAGCAAAATAAGTTCGAGAGCAGGATAAGAAAGGTAGAAAAGACACTAGCGGACGCTAGGTGGGATAATGCACAGAAGGTGTGGAGGTCAGATGTACTGCAGGGGATAAAATTGTTTCCCGCAATTACTAAGGAAGAAGAGGAGACAGGTAAGAAAGCTACCTGTAAGACAAACAGGAGGTGTTCCAAGGATAGAGAGGACGAGGAAAAGTTGAGAAGGGAAGAGGAGTTAGAGGATGAGGAGTTAATCATGCAATTGCTGAACGACCGTCCACCACCTTATGCAGAGAGTGGACAAGGTCCAAGTACCAGTTCTGCCCCTCCGGCATCGGTACAGAACGGTGAAAGTCAGAGTTCAGGAGCATCATCGGGATCTAAGGACCCAAGTCTACTGTTCACCCCGCAGATACCGCAGGTTAGGAGAATATATCCAGATGTGCCCATGTTGAAACCAGCAGAAAATTATCAGCCGCAGATGCCAGGGTACTACAGCAGTGACAACGGTGCAGGAATGATTCTAGATCCAACCGTAAGGGGAGTACAGAATGGTCACAACCCGACATTGGCACAAGCCGAATCAACTCAGTTTCTGATGCCTCAAAAGCAGATGCGGGGGGGAAATGCACATGCTCAGATGACGGGGAGTCAGATGGGCATGCCGGCAATGATGACCCATAGTGTGGGAATGAACATGTCTCAGAACATGGGAAATGGACAAAACCCAGATGCGATATCGCTACCCATTACTGTAGGTCCACCGGTACCTCTGTACAGTCAGCCTAACTTAGGTATGAGCGGTCAGGGATCAATGCTGCAGAATGGGACAGAAAGGAGGTGCATAGAAAACACTCCAGGGATAACTCTGATAGCGACTCAGCCAACTGGATCCGGATCCGTGATGGAGTTTAGTCCCATATGTGCTCAGTCAACACTGGCGAGGTCGAGCCCCCCACTGATGATACCGCTGTCATCGAATACTGAAAAGTTGCCGCAACCATCAATGGCAGTCGATGTGAATGCTACACTTATGGGGTTGAATGCGCAACAGCTGACACAGTGGTTCAACAGTCTGAATTCCACACAAAGTTCAGCCAGTGGGAAGGGAGAAGACTATCTGAATAGGGTCAGGTTGAACATGGAAGCACAAGAATTGGTGGAAGGGACTATGGGTGTGAATAGGTTAGAGTCCTACTCGGAAGAAGAGCTGAGGTATCTATGTCCCAGGATTACGAAGGAAGTGAATAAGGTACATAAAAGCTTGCAGGAAATAGCTGACAAAAACGGGGTTGATATAGACAAGACAAAACACTTGAGCAGGAGCTATAGGTTGGATTTCGGGACCACAGATTTTGAACACATGAGGTCAGCAGGTATGAAGGCGCACCTTAGAGAATTGCTGCAGAGTGCACAAGTGTGGAGGTGCTTAGACAAATGGGAAAGCAGATGGGTAAAGAGAAAGGAAAAGAGGAGGGACAGTGCTACAGAGCTCAACGAGAAAAGACCACAGAGTAGCGAGGCAGTAACCATGTTACCAATGAGGGAGACAGCAGGGGGAAAATTAATACATGTACCATGGCACAGAAGCGACATTCAGTCATTTACGGATGATTTTCCCAAACTGAGAGAGAAGCCGATTGAATGGTATCAACAGACTGATAGGTTTGTGAAGCTTGCAAAATGTCTCTGGGAAGACCTGAACACCCTCTTTGAGATTGTGGTTCCAGCAGATTTGTGGGAGGATTGCAAAAGAGCTGTAGGTTGGCCGACAAGTGAACCAGAGAGAGACAGGGATACGGGTGCACCATCACCTATGGTGATGAGCTTGTACTACAAGGTGATTGAGCATTTGAAGACGAAGGTTGCCGCGAAAAATGTGGATTGGCAGAAGATCGATCGAACGGCCCAAGAGGCTAAAGAGTCGATTCATAGTTACTATGAGAGGTTGTTGAAGGCGTTCAAAAACTACAGCGGCACGGAAACAATAGAGGCGAAGGATATGCTTCATTTTGTGTTCAGATTTGTGGAAGGGCTGAGACCAGAGATAAGTCAGATGATAAAGTCGCATTTGATTTGTTGGCAGTCGAAACCTATTGATGAGGTGTTGAATTATGCGAAATACTGTAGCGACGAAATTGAAGTGAAACAGAAAAGGTTGAAAGAGAAGGTGATGATGATGCAACTTAAAGCAGCCCAGACAGGTCTGCAAGGTTTGCAAGGGATGCAAGGGTTCCAACAGCAGGTACCGCAACCGCAGCCGCAGTTGCACGGAAACATGGTGTTTCAGCCACAGGCCAGAGGCAGAGGCAGAGGAGGTTTTGTGAATAATGGTCCAGATTTGAACACTGTTGTGAATGGTGTGCAGGCAATGAAGAAGGTGATGCCGTGTCACGTGTGCGGAATAGTCGGTCATTGGAAACGCGAGTGCCCGATGGTGGTGCAGGAAGGTGCAGGTGCAGGTGTTGGTCAGCAAAACAATGATGTCAATGCATTTCAGACAATGAGGGGACCGAAAATGAGAGGTCCAAACCCAAATTTTCAAACCGTAAATCAGTTGCAGGGATTACAACCTATGCAGCCGCAGCAGATGCAGATGCCCCGTATGCAGATGACGCAAATGCAGCCAATGCAACAGCAGTTACCCATGGTACCTAATCAGCAAATGCAAATACCTTTGGCACCAATGAGTCAGCAGCAAGTGATGGTTCCTCCACAGGTCTCGGGTCAGGTAATGAGTACAAATGGCACAGTACAACAGTTCCCACTACACAGTGAGAGTGGAATAAACAATGTATGGGAGAGTGAAAGTTCAGAAGAAGAAGGAGATTGTGTGCTTGCAGCATCCTTGGAAGTTGATCAAAAGGGTCCGTACGTAGAGGGAAGAGTAATGGGTCATTGTGTTTCATTCTTGGTTGACACAGGAGCCACACGTTCAACTGTTAAGAGCAGTGAAGTACCAAATTTGCCACTCTCAGGGAGGACAGTTCAAGTTGTGGGAGTAGCAAACAGGCACCTGACGAACCCAATAACAGATCCGGTACCAGTCAGCATCGGTAACTATCAAGGGGTACATCAGTTTGGGGTATGTGACTCAAGCCCGATAGCACTGTTAGGGAGAGACTTGTTGTGCAAATTGGGTTGTTCGATTATGTGTTCGAACGAGGGAATAAAAATTCAGACGAGCAGTGATGGGGAAGAAGAGGACAGTGTAGAGGGGGATGAGATGGAAACTGTCGATGAAGAGTATCCTCTGATTTGTCTTTTCCCGATGATAACTGAAGAAGATATTCCAGCTGAATTACGGGAAACAGTAGGAAAGGAAGTGTGGGATATGACAGGGAAAGAGGTGGGATTGATGAAAGCCCAATGCAATCTTTCCCCAGACCCCACAATACCACATGGCACAAGATACCCTCATGAAAGTTGCCCAACTTATTGACAAATTTGTAAAACAGGGGGTACTGAAAGAAGTGTTAAGCAGTCCATGTAATTCACCAATAATGGGACTAATAAAGCCAAGTGGAAAGGTCCGACTAGTGCAGGACTTGAGGAAAATAAATGACATCATAGTCAAGTGTTGCCCTGTCGTACCAAATCCAGCTGTGATAATGTTTCAAGTCCCTTGCGATGCCGAGTGGTTCTCAGTCATCGACTTGTCACAAGCATTCTTTTCTGTGCCTCTTCATGAGGACAGCCAATTCCTCTTTTGTTTCAAATTCCTAGACAGAGTGTACAGTTGTGTCGAATTCCTCAAGGGTTCTCTGAGTCACCGTCCATCTTCAATCAGATTTTAAAGAAAGATTTGGAAGCATTAGAATTGCCGTTCGAGTCAACCCTAGTACAGTACATTGATGACTTACTGGTTGCATCAAAGACAGAAAGTGGCTGCACAGCCGATACCATTGCTCTGTTGAACCTTTTGGGAAGGAATGGACACAAGGTGTCTCCTTCCAAATTGCAGTTCTGTCAGAAGAAAGTGAAATATTTGGGTCACCAAATAGAGAAAGGGTCACGGAGAATAATGAAGGAAAGAATAACAAGTGTACTTCAAATGAGTCCACCCAAGACAAGGAGGGAGGTGAGGAAGTTTTTGGGAATGGTGGGCTACTGTCGCAAGTGGATTCCCAACTTCTCGACTCTAGCGAAGCCTTTACTGAAGCTGACCCAGAAGGATGCCTTGGATCAAATTGAGTTGAAAGGAGATGAGATGGATGCTTTTATTGAACTAAAAGAATGCATGTGCAGGGCTCCAGCTTTAGGTATGCCTGATTACACAAAGCCTTTCACATTGTTTTGTCATGAACGTGATGCATGTTCTTTGTCTGTCTTGACTCAAGCCCATGGTGGCGTAAACAGACCAGTAGCGTATTTTTCAGCTACTTTGGATCCGGTCGCAGCAGCACTTCCAGGGTGTTTGCGCGCCGTAGCAGCAGTTGGTATCAGCCTCACTCAGAGTGAAGGAATAGTGATGGGACACCCAGTAACAGTCATGGTCCCTCACTCAGTTGAGATACTTTTGACCCGCTCCCGAACGCAACACATGACCGGAGCAAGACTCACAAGGTATGAAACGATAATTCTGGGCTCACCGAACGTGCAGCTGAAAAGGTGCACTACGTTGAATCCAGCAACCTTGCTTCCTGGTGAAAATGCTGAAATTGAGAACGCTGAAGACGTCGAGCATGACTGCCTTCAGGTGACTGAATTTTGCACAAAACCTCGACCTGACATTAAGGATACTAAGCTTGATGAAAATGACCAAATTGTTTTTGCTGATGGTTCATGTCTAAGAGATGGGATGGGAATTTTGAAAGCAGGATATGCTGTATGTACTGTAACAGGTGTCTTGGAAGCAGGCTGGCTTCAAGGAGTCTATTCTTCACAAGTAGCAGAACTTGTAGCCCTTACAAGAGCATGTCAACTGTCTGCATTGATGAAAGTCACCATTTACACTGATAGTCAGTACGGGTTTGGAATTGTGCACGACTTTGGACAACTATGGTCACAGAGAGGTTTCCTGACTTCTTCAGGATCCCCAGTGAAAAACGGGGAGAGAATAAGGGAATTGTTACATGCCATTCAAATGCCAGCCGAAGTTGCAGTGGTAAAGTGTAGTGCTCATACAAAAGGACAGGATTATGTTTCTCTGGGAAATGCATATGCGGATCAAGTTGCAAGATTTTGTGCCTTGAACTGTATATTACTCAGGGATGAATGGAATTCGATAAGTGAGCCAGAACTCGAACCAGCTGAAGCATTTGCCTTAAAGGTCGTAGATACAATAGATGAATTAAAAGCATTACAGAATAACGTCAGGGAGGACGAAAGAGATTCCTGGATTAAATCACAGTGTATAAAGAGACCAGACGAGTTATGGGTTTCAAATGAGGGGAAATTTGTTTTGCCAAACAGTCTCTTATCACAGCTTGCACGGTTCTATCATGGGCAAGCTCACCTAGGGAGAGATGCCATGATAAGATTGTTCAAAACTGATTGGTTTAACCCCAGATTTCGTCAAGCTGCAGAAGCAGTTTGCCATCGATGTGTCACTTGCCAGCAGATGAACCCAGGAAAGGGAACAGTTGTGAACGCGAGCCACATTGGTAGAGCAAGTGGCCCGTTTAGTCGAATGCAGATGGACTTCATTGAGATGCCTGTGCATGGAGGTCTGAAGTATGTGTTGGTGATTGTGTGCATTTTTAGTCACTGGATTGAGGCATACCCCACACGTAGAAATGACAGCCTTACAGTTGCAAAGCTATTGTTGAGAGAGTTGATACCACGTTTCGGATTCCCGATCTCTTTAGAATCAGATAGGGGAAGTCACTTTAATAACGAGGTGATAAAGTTACTCTGCGAAGCGCTGAACATTGAGCAAAAACTGCATTGTAGCTATCGCCCTGAAGCATCAGGACTGGTGGAGCAGATGAATGGTACACTGAAATCAAGAATGGCGAAAATATGTGCATCGACAAATTTGAAATGGCCTGACGCATTGCCCTTGGCGCTAATGTCAATGAGAAACACCCCTGATAGAAAGACTGGATTGTCTCTGCACGAAATCCTCATGGGCAGGGCCATGAGACTTCCTGCAGTTCCCGCAAACGCGCTTTTGAATATTACAGATGATATGGTGTTAGACTACTGCAAGGGTCTGGCTGACGTGGTTCGCTCTTTTTCTCACCAGGTGGAAGCAACCACCTTACCACCGATCCAAGGTCCAGGACACGCACTGAAAGCAGGTGACTGGGTCGTGGTAAAGAAGCACGTGAGGAAGTCGTGTCTGGAACCCCGTTGGAAAGGCCCTTTACAAGTGATCCTGACGACAACTACCGCTGTGAAGTGTGCGGGGGTTCCCAACTGGATTCACGCCAGTCACACAAAGAAAGTGTTGTGTCCCACAGATGAGGAAGTTGAAGCGCTGAAACTGCCAGTGCCTGATAAAACAGTGCTGAGTGCTGAGACAGAACAAAACCGAACTGAAAGCGAACAGGCAGAAACAGGAGAGAGAGAGATATTCTCTGAGAACGAAGAGACTAACTCACTTGGGGAAGACCAAGGAGAAAGTTCAGACAGCGACGAAGCAGCTGAAGGTGACAAAGAACCTGAAGCAGCTGAGGGATTGCATTTGTTTCGCAGCTATGGACAGCTATTAATGTTCATTTATGTTTATCATTTGGTGTTGAGACACATTTATATTGTGCTAGCTTTGGTAATATAGGGAAATAAATTCACTAACTTTGAATAAACTGGTGTGGTTATTCCTGACTGAAAGGTCAGGGTTCGCCGAAATGTATTCTGGACTAATTGTCAAGTGTTATGTTGATCAGGGTATTGCTTATGTTCGTTATTGATTATTGATTTAACGAAATTGACTGATTAAGGGTGTCGTGGGTCCCACTTAGCCAAAAGATTCATCGGCCTAAAAGAGCGTCCAAATACAGGTAAATTACTAATTCGGAACACTCTATCACGGTCTAGTTCTTTCAGTAACAAGATGACAATGCCCAGTTCCATTTTCTATGTCTTCAATTCAGGGCTTCCAGTGCTTTTCTATGAATTTTCAATTATTTATGTTGCAATGATTTGATGAGTGATATATGGATTAGAGGTTTGATTTTCATGGCATTAATAATAGTATTATCAAACAAGTTAATCATGTTGTTTTAGTTTTTTTGTTTTACGACTATGAACGATATCAACATGATAAAAGATTCAATTCGCCAATATCCATGATCAGGTGCATAATCAGGTGCCACATGTCTTTCAGTCATATCATCAGATATAAATGGATGCTTTCTATGACAAATGTCGTGTCTAAGAATAGCAGGACAATGGAAGTAACATATAAGGTGTAGTGCAGTTAATGTACCTCTCTGTATACAATGTTAACAATCACTTCAAGCATTTACCCCTTAGCATTCAAAGTATTTCTTTTCAATCTGACCAGTTAAAATCCATAATATATGTAATAACTATAAATACTAAAAGTTTGGATAAATACTTTCATAGTCAGGTATAGAAAAAATAATAAGATTGTATATATATATATATATATATATATAAATATATATATATATACAATTCCTTCCTGGTTTCTCATGACCCGGAACCATAGCAGTGGTGGCCCATCGTACGGTGGGGAAAGCCGTAGTATTCTCAAAAAGCTTGTCGTCACAAACTCAAGCAATCAGGCTAACTGTGTTCGGGAAGAAAATGTATTGCCTCAAAATGACACATATTGACCGAAAGGTCTTGTTCACAAAAGCAATACCAGCTACACATTCAGTGTGGAAAAGAAGGGAAAACAAATGCCATATTAAAATTACCTTCTCACCATACTTGTGTCAATCGAATTTTGGCAGAGCTGTCAATAAACATGTACTTAGCAAAGCAGTAAATAAACATTTATATGTCGAAGTCAGACAAAGTCAAAATAAAATTAAAATCATATAAATGACAATGATTCCATACGAGAAAAGGACCTACCATCTAAAGTCTTAACAATTACACCTGTCCTAATGGTGCAATATATCACAAGAGGGAATCAATAAGCACCCTACTGAAGTGTTAGACTCTCCGAGAAATATTTGAAAATTCATCCCTCAAGAAAAAATGAAAAGTACATGTTAGCCCACACAGGCATATGTTTTTCTTATCCAACTGGTAGTCTTAGGGATGAGTGAAATACTGACTACCAACTAACCAACATCTCACCCTAAGTGGGCAAAGTGATGATCCCACCGAAAATAAAACTGAAGTTAAAGAACATAATATCTGTCTTATTCCTACATAGTGCAGAGAATATCAATCTCCAAGAGTCAATGGCAGGTAAAAGCCCCAAGGTAGCAGTCACACCCTTACCAAATGACGTAATCCATATCACATAAAAACATAAAGTTCTGAGGTCATATAATGCAACTACAAAGCAAAATCCTAGCTCACTGCGAAAATGTCCTTCAAGAAATAAAATCGTCATTGGAGAAGCAAAGGGTAGGGGAACAGCCAATCTTCTAGGGTGTCTCCCTCCAATGCCCTTCCTCTCCTTCCTGTGCAGAGTGAAAAGTAAAGTGAAGGTTAAAAACTTGAAAGGAACACAATTACATGATAATCATCTGAAAGAGAAAGAGAAACAGCAGAGAGATAAGGCACTTATTAGTTTCCCAAATGCACTATCAATTCCTCTTTGATGTTCAAACATGTCAGGTTCTTGGTTTTTGGCTTAACAAATTATTGTGTTTAGTTGTGGATTGTTATTTTCTTTCATCACCCTAATTCTTGTTCTTCCTTCCCATGTTTCCATTCATCTTTTCTGTTTTGGGTTAATCCTATTCTTACTTTCTTTTGCACATTCTTTCTATTGTTTATTCCCTCTTCCCCTTCCTCCAGTAGGTTTTGGTTTACCCTTTCAATAATCCGTAGATTACCAGTGGGACCTGACCAACAATACTGCCCTCTTACAACCCTTGGACATTTTCTTTGGTTCTTGTAATCTCCATGTCAGTGCACACTTCCTACACATTCTTTACTGGAACTTCAGTGGTCTTACACATTACATCAAGTGTAAAAATATGCTCTCCTATCTCAATTCCAAATGAGCAGACATAGCTCTTCTCCAGGAGACGCTCCTCCCTGAGACAGAAGTGAAGAATCTTCGAAGGGATTGGGTGAGAAAAGAGGTACACAGTTCCTGCCCTTTGCAAGCTGCAAATGACTTACCAACCTGGTGGAAACGTGGCATACCCATTCAGAGTAAGAAAATATTGCCCCATGTTTAAGACCTAGGTCGATCCACAGGGTCATTATGTGTTCACCAAATTAAAGATTAACAGAAAGATACTATGCATATGCTCAGTGTACAAAACTCTGTGTTCAAAGCGTGCCTTCCTTCTTCAACTCACTTGAGTATTGACTGATAGGCGTTGTTAGACTTTGTATCCTTGGTGTGGTCTCCCTTAACTGTTTGCCTCTGTTTCCCAGGTTGTTGATGTGTGCTGGACTCTGCTTCTGCTGTTTTTGTTTCTCTGGGCACTTTACCACTGCTAACCAGTGCTAAAGTGCAAGTGCTCCTATACAAACATGTGTATGTAATTGGTTCATCCATGATTGACAAATTTGATTTACTGGTAAGTCCCTAGTACAGTGCACTAGAGGTGCCCAGGGCCTGTAAATCAAATGCTACTAGTGGGCCTGCAGCACTGGTTGTGCCACCCACAATAGTAGCTCTGTAAACATGGCTCAGACCTGCCACTGCAGTGTCTGTGTGTGCAGTTTTGAACTGCCAATTCGACTTGGCAAGTGTACCCACTTGCCAGGCCTAAACCTTCCCTTTACTTACATATAAGACACCCCTAAGGTAGGCCATAGGTAGCCCCATGGGGAGGGTGCAGTGTATGTTTAAGGTAGGTGTTGGACCTGGCTTTTTGACAGGGTCATCCCCAAACTTTTTGCCTCCTTCCTCCTATTTTTTCTGACCTGTTGTTGTTGGCTTTTGAACTCTGGGCACTTTACCACTGCTAACCAGTGCTAAAGTGCATATGCTCTCTGTGTAAATTGTACTGTTGATTGGTTTATCCATGATTGGCTATTTGATTTACTTGTAAGACCCTAGTAGAGTGCAATATATGTGCCCAGGGCCTGTAGATTAAATGCTACTAGTGGGCCTGCAGCACTGGTTGTGCCACCCTCTTAAGTAGCCCCTTCACCTTGTCTCAGGCCTGCCATTGCAAGGCTGTGTGTGCAGTTTCACTGCCACTTCGACTTGGCATTTAAAAGTACTCGCCAAGCCTAAAACTCCCCTTTTTTTACATATAAGTCACCCCTAATGTGTGCCCTAGGTAACCGCTAGAGCAGGGTGCTGTGTGGGTAAAAGGCAGGACATGTACCTGTGTAGTTTATATGTCCTGGTAGTGTAAAACACCTACATTCGTTTTTACACTACTGTGAGGCCTGCTCCCTTCACAGGCTAACATTGAGGCTGCCCTCATACATTGTTGAAGTGGCAGCTGCTGATCTGAAAGGAGCAGGATGGTCATATTTAGTATGGCCAGAATGGTAATACAAAATCCTGCTGACTGGTGAAGTCGGATTTAATATTACTATTCTAGAAATGCCACTTTTAGAAAGTGAGCATTTCTTTGCACTTACATCTTTCTGTGCCTTACAATCCACGTCTGGCTAGGTTTAGTTGACAGCTCCTTGTGCATTCACTCAGACACACCCCAAACACAGGGTACTCAGCCTCACTTGCATACATCTGCATTTTGAATGGGTCTTCCTGGGCTGGGAGGGTGGAGGGCCTGCCCTCACACAAAGGACTGCCACACCCCCTACTGGGACCCTGGCAGGCAGGATTGAACTGAAAGGGGACCTGGTGCACTTCTTTGCCACTCTTTGAAGTCACCCCCACTTCAAAGGCACAATTTAGTATAAATCAGGGTCTCTGCCCTACCACCTCAGACACTTGCTGGAGAAGAAACCTGAACCAGAACCTGCATCCTGCCAAGAAGAACTGCCTGGCTGCTCAAAGGACTCACCTGTCTGCTTTCTACAAAGGACTGCTGCCTTGCTGTTGGCCTGCTGCCTTGCTGAACTCTTGTCCGGCTGCAAAAGTGCTCTCCAAGGGTTTGGATAGAGCTTGCCTCCTGTTCCCTGAAGTCTCAGGACCAAAAAGACTTCTCTTTTTCATTTGGACTCCTCGTGCGGCGAAAGTTTCGACGCACAGCTTGTTCCGCGGGGAAAAATTCACTGCACGCAGATGCAGAAAGACGCCGCTCGACGCAACACCTGCGGTGCGACCGGAACTTCGAAGCACGGCCTCGCATGGACAACGCGGGCCGACTTCCAGAGAGGAAATCGATGCAACGCCTGCCGTGAGAAAGAAAATTCCACGCACAGCCTCCCGGAACGACGCGCAGCCGGATAACAAGCCGACGAATCGACGCACAGACCCTCGGACATCTGGTAATCCCGCGATCCACAGAAGGAGACGGTCCGCGTGCCGGAAAACGACGCACGTCTTCCCTGAGTGAAAAATAACAACGCAAGTCCGTGTGTGAAGGGGCGAAACTGACGCACACACCATTTTTCTTCCCGTAGAACGGCGCACGTCTCCCCGCATGAAAAATAACGACGCATGTCCGTGTGTGAAGGGGCGTAACCGACGCACACTCCATTTTTCCACGCATCTCCTCTTCTGCAGCCCTCTGCGGAGATTTTCCACTTAAAACCAGGTACTTTGTGCTTGAAAGAGACTTTGTTTACTGTCTAAAGACTTAAGACACTTCATATCACTTTTTAGTGATATCTTTACAAATTCATATTGCATCTTTGATCGTTTTGACCTGCAAATACTCAGATAAATATTATATATTTTTCTAAACACTGTGTGGTGTATTATTGTGGTGCTATATTGTGTTATTGTATGATTTTTTGCACAAACACTTTACACATTGCCTTCTAAGTTAAGCCTGACTGCTCGTGCCAAGCTACCAGAGGGTGGGCACAGGATAATTTAGTTTGTGTGTGACATACCCTGACTAGAGTGAGGGTTCTTGCTTGGACAGAGGGTAACCTGACTGCCAACCAAAAACCCCATTTCTAACAGTAGGACATATACTAAATTCGGTTTTCACTGTTGCAAGGCCTATCCCTTTCATAGGTTAACATGGGGGCTGCCTTTAAATATGATTAAAGTGTAGATTCCCTTTGGGAGAGGATCGGCATGTAAAGTTTGGGGTCTCTGAGCTCACAATTTAAAAGTACATCTTTTAGTAAAGTTGATTTCAAGATTGTGTGTTTCAAAATGCCACTTTTAGAAAGTGAGCATTTTCTTGCTTACACCATTCTGTGACTCTGCCTGGTTGTGGATTCCCTGTCTGGGTCAGTTTGACAGTTGGGCTGTTTGCACTTCTCTCTAGACAGTGACACAAAGGGAGCTGGGGTGTAGCCTGCATATCCTGATGAGTCATCTGTGCTAGGAGGGAGGGGAGGAGTGGTCACTCACACCTGAAACGGCTGTGCCTGCCTAATCCCCTGGTGTGTGTCTGGGCAAGGCAGGATTTCACAAACAACAGAGACTTTTCTTTGAAGTAGGCCTACTTCAAAGGGCAAAATGGGTATAAGAAGGGCACCCAAAACCACAGACTTTAGATCACTTCTGGAAACCAAGAGGAACCTGTGCCTGGTGAAGAGCTGAATAGCTGAGGAAGAAGAGCTGCCCTGCCTGTGACTGTGCTTTGTGGAGCTATCTTGCAGTTGTTGCTTCTGCCTGCGTAAGAGGACAAAGACTTGACTTTGTGTGCCTTCCTGCTTGTGAAGAACTCTCCAAGGGCTTGAAACTGAGCTTGCCTTCTGTTGTTGAAGTCTCAGGGACAGCAAAGACTTCTCTCTGCCAGCACCTGGAGCCTCTACTGAGACTCCTGCCCTGTCAAGTGGTGCCCTATCCAGTTCCGGTGGCCTTGACAGGTGAAGCTGGTGAACCAAGGTTGGAAATCCACGCACAGATCGCCGTGCGGGGACATTTCTGACGCAACCTCCAAGAGCGGCAAAAAAAAGATGCACCACCAGATCCGCTGCTGAAATCGATGCATGCGGCTGGAGAAACAATGCTCGCCATCACTGACGGACGCTGCAATGACGCAACATCGCGGTGTTTTGTCCGGGTCACTTTTTTATCAATAAAATAATTGCTTCACAAACAAAAAAAGAAAACAGACATTTTTCTGCATAGACAATTCAAGGAAAGCTGTTTAGCGACACAAGGGTGAAGCAGAAAATGCAACAATTTTCTACTTTTTTATGATTATTTATGATTATTTACTCGTACATCACATGACCTCAAATTTGATGTACCAGATGAAGTTCTCATATTCCATGTTACTAATATTGTGGGGGAATAATCTGTTAGGAGAGTTATGGCTGGCATGGGATGTGTGCAAGCAATTGTTTCTAGTGCTAACCAAACTGGGAAAATTGCAGGTATTTTTACTCCATAACCCTTATTACAATTTAACTGTTTTTCTTCATATTTCAGAGGTTTTCTTCAAAAGACAAAGATGTTCTGCACACAGTTACACATAACTTGCCTTTAACTATGGCTTTTTCAGCGACTTTCTCGGTTAAGTGATTATATATTGTCTTTCAACTTCTTTTAAACCAAACTTCTCCACCAGTGTCCACACTTCAATGCAAATAACCTTCAATTGATCCCAATCAAGTTGACCACAGGGCATTTGGCTAATTATAGCAAGGATTGGCTGCAGGGCCTTACAACAGGCCTGGCCCTGTACCGAACCCCGCAAGTGTCCAAGTCCCTCTGTACAAGGTTGTTTGTCCTGTGTTTCTAAGGTGCCAAAATTTTCTTATTTTTTAATATTGTTTGGGGATTCACACATCTGGAGACTCCCAGAAGAATGAACAGCCTCAGGCAGTGGGGTGGGGGAGGATTAAAGGCTGTTTACAAGTTCTGTGACCACTGCTGTCACTCCAAACCCTGAGGGAGCTTGTTGCCCATGGCAGTTTAAACATTCCCTTATAATCACTTGCCCTCATCTTCCCTTCACTGGTTGCATCTTGTTAGGGTCATAACTGTCATCGTGATCTAAGTGTGGCTATGGCTGTTACATTCCAAGGCCTCACCATCTTTGCACACGCTGAACCTGTGAGGAATCAGCAGGGCTCTAGTTCTACTATGATGCTTGTGGAGCAATTAGTGCCAATATCCAGACCACCGAGAGCCACACAGTGTGCCTGCACCAGTGCAGCACCAGTTACAAATGAAATGCAAGCACATTGTTTAACTTGTCAAATTGTGCTGCCATTGTCAACACCTGGCCAGCTGACCCATGGCAATATACACATACGTGCTCTGCTTATGAACCATGAGGCTGTACAAGGTTCACACATTTGTAGGTATGGGCACCAGCAGACTGCTAAAACCTTGCTTGTGTGCAATGTCAACTGATCAGAGGTGCATGCACTTCAGGCCAGACAAAGGCACATTTTTCCCTAACCCTGGAATGGGCGCTTTAGGAGGACTGACCTTGCAAAACCAGAAAGAGACTGTAATTGTTTGAAAAATCCAGAATGAATTCTGGTGTTCGGTGGTTGTTTTGGAGACATTTTCTATTTCCATCCCTCTAAGTCTCTCTCACACACAAATACACATACCCCTTTTCTCTCTAACTATTATTCCCTCTCTTTCTGTCCCCCCTCAACCATCCCTGTTCTATTTTGTCACTTTTTCTATCTCTTTCATTTCTCTCTGTCTTACTTCTCTCCCTACCCATGACCATCTGTGTATTCATGATACCCATTCCCGATATAATGCATATTATGGGCAACCAGTGGGTGTGGTGGTTATAAATTGAAGGGAAAATTTATCCATATGTGCCAAGTTTTAAGATTTCAAGTTTTTAATCATAGGTTTAGTTTTGGTTCTCCTAAGGGATCCACAGAACATACACAATTAAGGTACTACACTGCTATACAAATTTATAAAACCTTTAAAAGTACATTTGATTTACTGGAAAAATAACAGTTGTTGAGCTTCATCAATAGAATGTTCATTAGATTTTTTAAAAAGGGGCTTTAAAAATTGACAGCGAGGGAAGTTCAATGGAGAAAATACAAAATTTACAACAAATACATGATTTAAAAATTGTATAAATCAAAAAATATTTCCCCAACCAGTAAGTTTTTCCAAGCACTAGCTGAACATTTCAATGGTAATATATTCATCTTAACAAAAAATACCATCAACAAGGGCAGATTATGGTGATCTAGATTCCAAGTTAAAAACTGTTGTGGTCCTTATCGGATATAGGACACAACAATAAAAACATACCTTTTCTTTTTTGTACAAAAGCTAATATCTAGCTCAGTGACAATGCTGCCTGCCAGCTTTATTAACAAAGCTTTTAATTGCAGCATAGACATACCCTCTAAAACATCATGTTGGATCTGAAATATCTTCAGCGCATGAGAAAAAGTTATGAAAAAAACCCAGTATGTTTCCTTTTCTTATTAATGATTTCTAAACACATTAAATAAATGCCTAAAGGTGTTCTCTTCAACTCATGAGTAAACGGTAAACCCACCAAAGCACTTCGGATAGCGCCTGCACAAAGACACCAATCAAACCAAGTTCCAACTTAATGCTTGGCTACCTGCGAGACTGCTCAAATTGCGCATTTAAGAAGAATTGGCCCTCAATATCATTCATAAAACCATTTTTTCCACCTCAATTATTTCCGTGCCTCATAAAAGAGTTGAGGGGACGTTTAGATGGTGAACCAACAGTAAATAAACAAAATGCCTGTGTCCTAAGCAATTAGAAACCCCTCTGAGGCCGTTAGCATTGGAAATTGCCTTACTGGAAATACGTTAAATGTGTTCTTTTTCATTTACGTTGCTGGAGAAAGTTTTTACAACTTCCAAATGTTCATTACCTACTTTTCATTAAAACTAAATTACCACCCCCATGGCTTTCGCTTTTAAAAATCAGGATCGTATTTTTTGTTGCATTTTTTTAACAAATGGCAACTTGCATATTGTTGGAGGCAAGTCAAAAGTTTTTGTAGGTCCTTAGGAGTAAGATTAACAATTACAATATTGTATGCATTTATTAAGCAGGGAATCGTATGATCCCCTATTTTAGGTGCATCGCCCTTGCAGTCGAATAAAGCCTGAGGCACATCATGGAAGTATAAGGAAATATTAATGGTGCCTGTTTAAAACTATTATGGGTGGAAATTCAATAGTGATTATCTTTTTCTTGGCCACCCAGTCGTGCAGATGCCTGTGAATACTTTTAGAAAGTATCTTCCCAACAAATATGAGTAAGGCAATCTGTCTATAATTATTCAGGAGATTACATGAACCCTTTCGTGCAGTGGCACAATTATCCTTACATACCGTGATTCTAGGTTTACACCTTTAAGGTAGCAGTACCGAAACAATGGGGTTAAAAAACTAGACGATAGAGATGCCTACTTCTTTATTAATGAGAATGAAATTTCATCAGGCCTCATTGTCCCCAATAATCTTGCACCGTGATAGAAACCTTGAATCTCTTCAGGTGGGGAGGCATATACAAGGTTTGTAGCTACGGGAAACTATTTAGATGTTAGCAAGGTATCAGAAGCGACAGAGTTAGAGGCATATACTTTGGAACTAATCTTCCAGAATGTCCTCATCTCTTTTGAAATCATAGCCTTTCTTAAGTCAATCCACTTGTGATAACAATGTAGTCTTATTAACAGCTTTCTGACTAGCATTTGTCTATTTTTTAGAGGCTAATAATTATTTCTCTCAAACAAATAATACAAAAACTGCTTTGTAGTGTTGATCTCTCTATTCAGAAATTGTACAGTCCGGAGATCACTTATTATGAGAGGGGGTTCCCAACCTGTGGTCCGGGGACCCATGGGGGTCCACAAGGCGTTTACAGGGAGTCCAAGGCTGCTTAGGAAATTAAATATTATTAACAGGTTAGGTCCCCATCTTCTGTAATGACTCAGTGGGGGGTTCCCCGGATTCCAATAATGATCCAGTGGGGGACCCCGGGTTCCAGCAATGATAGTGTAGGGGTCCACAGAGGTCAAAATATTGGGAACCACTGCCTATGAAAATTCTTGTTGCATAAGAGGTCAGGCTTGCCCAAGAATGACTATATGTTTGAATCAAATTGTGTAAGTGAGTCTTGATACAAAGCTTGTATATCCACAGTAATTACTTTGAGCTTTTCTTATACTGTATTTATTTATTTATAGCACTTGTAAAGTGCACTGCCACCAAAGCTGGTATCCTGGCCCTAGCCATAAAATTAGACAGATGGCAATAACTGCTAACCTACAAACTACAACAAAGAAAGAGCCACATTATTTAGGAAAGAGCCAGGTCTTAAGGGCTTTTCTAAATTGCAGGAGGTTGGTGATAGATCTCATCGAGGCCGGGAGCGGATTCCAGAGTTTGACTGCTACAAATAATGAATGTCTCACCACCTTGTCTGGCCTTTCTGAACTTGGCCCCACAAGCCATGTTCGCCGAGGAGGAATGAAGGTGCCTGTTATGGGTATATCTTCTCGGAGTCCTTTGTAGAGGGGCTGGTCATGACCCCTGAAAAGCTTGAAATGCAATGCCAAGTGACTTAAACAGAATTCTGTTTTTAAGGGGAGCCAATGTAACATCTTCATAGCTAAAGAAGTGGAGGCCTTTCTGGGTCTATTTAAGGTGAGTTAGTGGCTACAGCGTGTACTCTTGAGAGCGGACACAACACATATTCTGAGGTGCCCAGCAAGAAAGCATTGCAATAGTCAAGTCGACTTAGAATAACACTGCATTTCACCAGGCCTCTAACTGAAGATGGGAGCACTGAGAGAATCTTATGTAAGGCTTCCAGAAACACAAAGCAAGCACCCACAGTTTTATTTACATGGCTTTCCATGCTAAGTTTCTTGTCATAGCCAACTCCCAAGTTGCGGACTGCGTCTGCTGGCACAATGGTGCCATCAGTTGGAAATGGCCAATTTAGGGAATAGCGTAGTCAGCTCCTTGCTAGCAGAACACAGGAGCAGCTTAGTCTTATCTCCATTAAACTTCAGTGAGTTGGATTTGAGTCAATGCCTGATCTCATACATGCAGTCATGAAAAGAGGCCAAGTGTTGATCACCAGCCAACGATAGTATTAATTGTGTATCATCCGCATAGTTAACCAATTGCAAATTATGAGATTTAACCAAAGAGACCAAGGGGGCCATAACAATGTTAAAAAGAATTGGGCTGATTGGAGAGCCTTGAGTGACAACTTGGTTTAATGTCCTGAATTCTGATTGGAAAGGAGGAGACCAACCGCCTGACATCTGTGCGATTAATATGAATGAAACCATTCCAGCGCTTTCCGCCAACTTCAATCGCAGAGAACTGGTACAAGAGTGTAGTGTGACAAACCATATCGAATGCGCCCGAGAGATGTAATAAAATCACGACTACTAATTGCCCCTCGTCCACCCTCATTCTCAGCTCATCCATGACTGTAAGCAATGACAACTCTGTTCCATTACTTGGTCGGAAACCAAACTGTTCATCCACCAATAGATTATTGGCTTCCAGATAAAAAGACAATGCCTTGCTTACAAACCTCTCCAAGAATTCTATTGGGTACGGCATCAGGGCTATTGGTCTATAGTTACTCGAAGTAGAAGGATCCAGAGAGGGTTTTTTCAAAATGACCATCACAATGGCTTTTTTCCAAGAAACAAATACTAAGCCCAACTGTAATTACTGATCACAAACTTGCCAGAGCAATGGAAAAATCTCCTCCATCTGTTCTTTCCAGACAAAATGTGGTAAAGGATCCAGGGTCGAGCCTGAGGATGTGACCATGGCACGGACACCCTCCTTTGTGAGGGGGCCAAAGTGGTTTATCCTACAATGGTAGGCCCTTTGATTGAAGCCAAAGGGCAAGGGGCCATTAGAGCCACCTGCCTGATTCCGTAGGAGTCTGACCATGGCAGGGAGAATTAATATCCTCTAAGATTTTCTTAATTTTCGCCTTGAAAAAAGTGGTAAGTTTGTCGCAGAGAGCCTGTGAAGGTGCAACTGCCTGAGACAAGATAGTAGGATTAGACAGTTCTTTTGTAATTTTGAACACATTTCCTAAGTTTGCACCAAGCGTGGCTGCGGCAATGTCTAACTGACGGTATTTTCAGGGGTCCCGGGACAGGACCCTGCAGTTGAAAAGAAATCAGGGCGTGATCAGTCCAGCAGAGGGGTGATATTTTATCCACTGAGATTAGCCCTTCCGTGGCAAAAATGAGGTCCAAAATATGGCTTCCTTTATGGGTCGAGGCATTCAACAACTGATGCAGACCCAGAAGATATGAGCTAGAGAGCACTGGAGGGCGATAGCATTTGATGCCCGAACATTGGCAGCTCTGGCATTGAAAAGAAACAGAAGTTAGAGGCCAGCAATCACATCCAGGATAATCAGGGCACAATCCCACATGTCCTTAAAGATAATACCCACCCCTGCACCTTTCTTGCGCACACGGGGTTCATCAAACACCTTGAATCCCAGTGGGCAGGCTGCTATTCGCTTAGTTTACCAATGGGTTCTTCCCTTTACTATATTCAATTACACTACATTCCCATTGAGGTTTAAGAAACACCTTGAATCCCAGTGGGTAGGCTGCTATTTGTTTAGTTTACCAATGAGTTCTCCCCTTTACCCTATTTAAATAAACTACATTCCCATTGAGGTTTATGAAACACCATGTATCCCGGTTGGCAGGCTATTTCTTTCATTTACCAATGAGTTCTTCAATTTACCCTATTTAAATGCACTAGATTCCCCTTGATATTCCAAACCTCAGTCCAACTAATGGGACCTCCACACTAAATGACAGTATCTTGTGGTCACTAAAGGACTTATCTATTACATTCAAATCAGAAAGTGAGACGAAAAAGTAATTGCAAACAATCAAATAATCCGTGAGGGAAGGAGCCCTGCTGGAGGTATGAGTGTCATTTGCAGGAATATCATTGTACATTCTCCCATTCATAATCAGGCATTCATGTTTCCTCAAGAGTCCCAAAACAGTACTTCCACTTTCATCCATTTTAGTTTTAATTGCAAATATCACGGAGGGGATATTAAAAGCTTCCTCCCTATCTGTAACTACACAAACTCTTACTGTGAGACTGGACTCTTTTGCATTAAAATCGCCAGCCATAACTACATTTTGACAATGTTCCAGTTCAGCAATCTGGGATTGAAATATAAAACAGAGGTGATCAATTTAAATATAAAACGGATGTGATCACGGAGTATATGCTGAACATGGGAGAATGTCTATATTCACCACAGGCAGAGAATGATCACCATTTTCTGGCCGGAGACCTTTGAGATTTATATAAATTGAGATAGGTTTGAGGGGAGAGTGAAAGAACTGTAAAACCAGATGTAACTAGAAGTCAGTAAAATTGCTATCTCCCGCTTGCATAGCCCCTCATAGAGAGAATTACAGGGCAACTAAACACATAATAATTAGTGAACTGAAGATCTATAGTCAGCCATCATTCCTAGATACATTTAATAGTGGTATTAAGGCTATTCAACAGAGCAAGTATTTATTATCATAAGAGAAGACTGACGTGTTTCAGGAAATTACTCTAAGCCCACCTTTAACTTTGTTGGTATGGCAGGTTTCCAAAATTATGTTTAATATGGAGAGAACCTGCCAACCAATTCCAGTGACTAGTATCATCATCACTAGATACCATTCTACGTTTATTTGTCTGATCTACAATAGTTACACTTCTTTCTCCCCTAAAGAAACCATCATGTTTTGATTACCCCTAGAGCATATCTTTACTACGATCATGCTCCTTAGCCTCACCTGAGAGCTCTTGGTCACAAGTATTCTGTGGCCAACAATTTCTCTTTCTCTTTCTAGGAATGTAAGGAATGACATTGAGGAAATAATCACAGTTTTGTTTTGTAGAATCAAATTTACTACTACCTTGGAATTAAGAGTATCTCTTGGTCTATTACTTAAGAATGAATACAAAATTTTTGCTAAATATATATCACTACCGTGTACCCTTTTTAATGCTTCGATATCAGACAGGCAGTTCAAATGAAGTAATCTAATCAATAGCATTACCTTCTTATAGAAAATAATAATAATGCTATTTAAAATGAGTCATAGTTTGTGGATTAGGTGTGCAGGAAGAAATATGATTATTTCTGCTTTAAGAGCTTATATGAGTACAGGTTCGCAGGGAGATCTGACCACTCCTGACAATCCACGTTCATTTGTCAATATATTTTGAGAGTCCAAGGAAGACGTAAGTGGGACAAATTCACTTTTCTTCCACTACCTCCTGAGAAACCTCTGGTACCAGGATTGGAGCAAACAGTAATTTCTTCACCCATTTTTTATGTTCTTTGTTGTTTTCTCATTACCTGCTTTTTGTTCCTTTTTTATTTACAATGGAGTTCCACCATTGGGCTTTTAGGGTCTTGCTTGTTTCCTTCTCCATGGAAGATTGAGAACACAGCACCCTTTGACCCAAAATTATCTCTGGCATCATCTTTGATGGGCTACTTCATCTAACATTTCAGCAAATGGTTTTTCTAAAGAGTAAATCTGAATTCCTGCTCCATTATCAGTCGGGTTTTTCCAATCATTACACTTCACTGGGCTTGCCTATGTGCACCCCAGTGTCTCTAGTCTTCAACTGAAGTATTTGGCATTGATCGTGAAGAATCATATTAGCATGATCGCTAAAATTCACCATACAACTTAGCTTTCACTCGTTAAGGCCCTAGTCCAAAATCTTCAGCTCCTTTAGACTCAAACTAGAACGATTGCAAAAATATAAATGTTTAAAGTTAGATGAAGGCCAAATGTACTGTGAACTGAACATTTATGTGCCAGTGCTGGGGATAATTTCTCCCCACACCCCAATTTCTAAGAAACGTTCTAGCATCTCAGAAAGTAACCAGGTTAGGGTTGTGCTAGCTCTAATGTTTACGCTATTTGCATCGCACAATGCTACAATTACATCATCACTGTGGTTGTGTGAGTTTGGATATATTGCCATTTGTACACCACTGGAAATATGGAAACTGAATGTAAGTTGAACACTAACAAATTTCACAACCCTCACACCCCAGCATAACATCCTCCTGTAAATAACATTACTAATTTAGAGCAATCGTCCACAGCTTTGGTGTCCGTCGCTTTCCCAGGCAGTAAAAGTCTTTCTGCCAGGAAGGGTGGCTGGTAATTATACTGCAAATACTGATATCTTTATTCTGTGGTTTAAAGGTCCTGTCTAGAGGAGAACATATGACCTGTTCTAGTGTCCTTATAAACAGCAATTGTTATTCCACAGTCAGGGTTGGACAGCAGTAAATCATTTTAGTGTATTTCATTTTCTATGTCGCAGAAGGGATTACAATCAGACAGAACCACTGAGATAAGAATCATAGCTGCCAGGGGGCACAGTGGCACATGTCTCACCTTCAACTAGCCTCCCTTTTCAACCCAGAGCAATTTTAATTCTGGGACTTGGAGGATCGATTTTAACATTATAGGTATGCTGTTGCTGATTCCAACATGCAAAGAGTATTGGCGGAAGTGCGAGGAGAGGCGGAAAGTGACTCGAATCACTTGCCAGCTTAAGCACAACACAGCATCAACAAAGATAGGCGTGCACTTTTGATTCAGACAGGATCAGAGGCAGTCAAAGGACTCTGCAGGGCTTCTTACCCTGACAGAATACCACTGCATTTCATCTGTTTTCTTAAGAGACAGAACATATCCTGCAGGGCTCTTAAAAGTTAAATGGTTTCTTTTAATTCAAGATTTTTTCTTGAACTTCACACCCCATATGATCTAACAATTTCTTTTGAGCTTAACTGTGTGAAATGAGGCTGTTCTGTGACCAGGCACTCATCCTTGAAATCAGAAACTGAGGATGAGCCCACAATTAACCATAGAGTGATTCAGCATCACTAATGCAATTTCACCAACACATAAAATCCCATTTTTTCATTATCAAGAAATGGGCTGATAAAAGATTATGTCTCGCCAGACCATGGACAGTAACATGTTTTCATCTTTAGCCGCTCTCTACAAGCCAGGCTCATTTGAAATTGTCTTAAACTTTGAAAAGCTCTATTTTGAGAACAGTATTGAGAAATGCCCCACAGTTCATTAGCACATCAACCAAGAGAGTAGAGCAGCACCGATACGTATAATTTACTGTACCTAAAACTAAAATATAAACACATCTGCGAGGATATGAATTAAATAAAAACTCTTCATGCACTTCCGTATTTTGATCTATTATCTTCAGAAAGCATCAGTGAAGGCCAAATCCTAATTCGGAATCACAGCAGTCTCCTTTTTGATCACAACAGTGTTCAGAAAACAGCCCTCTGACAGTGTTCGCAGATAATATGCTGCAGGCCTCCGAGCGTGAAGCTAGGGTTCTTTAGTTGTCACTGTCTCTTTAAAAAATGGAAGTGTTTCTATTCGATATTAAAGGAGGTATGCGTTTTTCAGTGGCAAAACTGAAAATGATGGTGCCCCCTTGCAGAATGTGAAGAAAGAACCTTTAGTCTCCGTCTCACAGATATTCAGTGGCCTTAGGGGGAATGGGGCCCTCTTGAGGGGGTTGGTGGGGCGGGTGGTTATATGTGTATGAGTACGTGCGTGCGCTGAAGGCTCAGGGCCTCTGTGTCGAACGAAAATGTGTGCCCTCCTGTTATGTTTGTGTTTTTAGAAAAACATATGAGTCTAAGCAAAGTGAACTCAGTAAAGAGCCCCGTATGGCGACATTTTGGAAAACGACGAGTGTGCTAATGCCCATGCTGGTAGAGTGGAACTCGGCAAAACATTCTGTTAAACCAGTGATCCGTACCATGAAATATTTTATTTCTTTTCTAATGTACTAATTGACTCGTACGAGCTTGTTTAACAAAATGAGTAGATGTAAAATAGCTCACTCAATAATAGACACGTTTCAAATTTATAATTATGTAGATTAATTCATTTTCTAATAATATCAATTATTCGTTTTTTGATGTGCCTATTAATAAAAACGTCGCAGAATTATTGGCATGAAGCTTTTGTTCATTCTTTCATTGTCTGGTCAGAATTATGTGTTTTTTTTCTGGGCCAAGAGAGAGTCAGTGAGCTGTAATGATTATGTAAACGTTTTGTACCTTTTATGAATTAAATCAGATTGCCACTAGCGCATAAAAATGTAAAACAAAAAACCTTTATCCTTATGTCGCAGGGTAAAGAATTAACATTATTTCCTCAAACCAGATTTTTCTCAAGGGGAATACATGGAGGCAACTGAGTCACACAATGTGTGACTCAGGTGTGTTTGTATAACATGAACTGTAAGAAATTAATACGTACACTCTGTTAAAATAAAAGATGTGTCTAAGCATAATTCACAGTTGGGTGTTTCAATCTTTTTGTAATAAGTGGCAGCTACAGACCAAAACCATATTCAGGGTAATATATTTTCCCTGATAAATTTGCTCTACATGTTTAGTACAAACCATCGTTGTATTTTTGTTTAATATATTTCGAGTATTTGTATAGGGCAGAGCTAGTCACATGGGCCACAAAAGGATTCACACAAATTAAGTGTACAGCTGGAGAGAGGCTGAAGGGGAGAAGTGAGAAAGGACATAGAAAATATATTAATTCATCAGTAGATTCTAAAGAGGTGTGTTTAAGTCTTTAAGGGAAGATAGTTGGTTTTAATTCTTAGAATAGCTCTAAGGCAGTAAAACCAGTTTCAACTTTTAAGTAGTTCCTGAACAGGTGTGTCTAAGTCTTTCCAGAAGGACTGCAAGTTCGTGTTTGATTATTCCGAAGACCATTCCAGAGTTTATGTGGTTGGCACATGAAAGATTGATTAATTTTCTTGGTCATTTCCTTTTTCAAAAATTCCAGTGTTAGGTGAGATTAATTTCGTGTGTCTCTTAAACCATCAGTCAAATATAATATAGCCTTCAAATAGCTTGGAATGCCAAGATACAAGGCTATCAGTATGATAAATCCAATTTGTCAGCATATTTGGGTATTGAAGTGTAGCCAGTGGAGATCTCTTCCAAACGGTGTGATAAGACTTTGGGGGTCATTCTAACTTTGGAGGAGTGTTAATCCGTCCCAAAAGTGACGGTAAAGTGACGGATATACCACCAGCCGTATTACGAGTTCCATAGGATATAATGGACTCGTAATACGGCTGGTGGTAAATCCGTCACTTTTCCGTCACTTTTGGAACGGATTAACACCTCCTCCAAAGTTAGAATAACCCCCTTTATCTCTTGTTACCTGCAAGAAGATGAGCAGCTGTATTAAGTGAAACACTGAGAGGTACAATGGTTGATCTATGCAGGCCATCTAAAGAGGATACCACCATTGTTTGAGCCACTGTTGTGAGATTTGTGTGAGGAATTGATTGCTTCAGCTTCAGTGGGAGACATTGCTTTGTTGTTTTTGAAATATGAGTAATACGGCTTTTTAATGATATCTAGTTAAGTGCTCCTAGCTCTTGATGGTCAGGAGGTAAAGAGTCTTTTGAGGGTACGAGGAAGAATTACGTTTCATATGGTTTCATTTCAAGAACAATGAGGACACCAGTTTTAAGGAAAATGGCTAAAGTAGTGAAGTTTCTTGGCACACGCCCCACTCCAACCTGGGCATGCTGCCATGCAATTTCCCCAACTGAACACACCAGGCAACTTCCAAAAACCCAAATTAAGAAGATAATTTATGGAAATGTGAAACCCCTTTTGAGAATGGTGGGTTTAAAGCTATGTGTCGCTATGTTGGAAATATTTTGGCTGTAAGGTAGAAACAATGGATATTAGGTGCTGTGTGCTTCTGTGCTGGGACTGGCAAGAGACCACTCACTTTTGAATGCACTGATTCACTTGCAAACCCTTCATTTACACGGGAACGTGAAAACAAGAGGGAGTTCTCACCAGAAGGAAGCTACAACATTGTTAAGGTCCAACCCCTCTTGGAGTCTGGGAGGGTATTAACATTTTACTGAGCAAGAAGTAGCAGCTTGTAGAGACATCTAGCAAGCCTCTTTTCCTGAGGGAGAAGTCATCAGCCTACAAGACCTTGCAGTGTCTATTGAAAAGTACCTACCCTCGTCTTTTTTCATCGCAGCCCACAATGAGAAGCCACACAGATGCTCTGCAATAATTGAGGTAAAACGAAAGGTGGAAATGGACAGTTAGGAGAGCTCTGAAGGCAAAAAGCCCTTAGAGGAGAGTGCCCATGATTGAATATAGCAGTATTTACCACACTCCAAATTGGAGTAAGGCTGTAAAAAAGAATCCAAAGAGAAAAGAAAAGAAAAAGATGGCAATACTGGAAACAAAAGCATAATATCCAATTAGAGGTAAGGCACACGCACACCTGTACTCAGGAGAGGCTTTGCATATAAAAAGGAACTCAAAAACTAGAATGATGTTGGAGGTAACAGAAACTGAGACTGTAAAAATGTAATTGCCAGCAGCAGAGGAGACAACAAATACTACAAACCCTATTCCTTTAGAAAAATAATCTGAGTTATTAAATAAGGAAGCAGTAGAGGAGATAGCTCTTTTTTCACACAGAAGCAAAAGGAGTGCTTGAATCAGGCTTTTCCAAATATCGCTTCCAAAGCTGCAAGTGGGAAAACAAATGGGCATCAATCAGACCAACAGCAGTAGCAGAGGAAAATAAGTCCCCATATGGATGATTTAGATGTTAAATTTTGTCTGTTACTTTTTGTTAGACTTGGCATTCTTGGCGTGGTCTCCCCTTACTTTTTGCCTCTGCTTCCCAGGTTGTTTCTGTGTGCTGGACTCTGTTTTTGCTGTTTTGTTTGCTCTGGACACTTTACCACTGCTGACTACTGCTAAAGTGTAAGTGTTCCCTGTGTAAATTATATGTATAATTGGCTTTCCATGATTGGCATATTTGTTTTACTAGTAAGTCCCTAGTAACATGCACTACATGTGCCCAGGGTGTGTAAATCAAAGGCTACTGGTGGGCCTGCAGCACTGGTTGTGCCGCCCACTTGAGTAGCCCTGTAAACACGGCTCGGGCCTGCCACTGCAGTGTCTGTGTGTGCAGTTTTAAACTGCCAATTCGACCTGGCAAGTGTACCCACTTGCCAGGCCTAAACCTTCCCTTTTTCTACGTGTAAGGCACCCCTAATGTAGGCCCTAGGCAGCCCCATGGGCAGGTTGCAGTGATGTTAAAGTTGGGACTTGTACTGATGTGTTTTTCATGTCCTAACAGTGAAATACTGATAAATTCAGTTTTCACTGTTGAAAGGTCGATCTCTCTCATAGGTTAACACGGGGGCTGTCTTTAAATAATTTTAAAGTTCAGAGTCCCTTTGAGAGTAGATAAAAATATGACGTTTAGGGTCTCTGAACTCACAAATTAAATGACTTCTTTCAGTGGAGTTGGTTTTTAGATTGTTAGTTTGAAAATGCCACTTTTAGAAAGTAGGCATTTTCTTGCTTAAACCATTCTGTGACTCTTCCTGTCTGAGTCAGTTTGACAGTTGGACTGTTTGTGAATCCTCTCTAGACAGTGAGACAATGGGAGCTGGAGTGTAGCCTGCATATCCTGATGAGCCATCTGTGCTAGAGTGAAGGGAGGAGTGGTCACTTACACCTTAATGGGATGTGCCTGCACTCTCACAATGCAGTCTCTAACCCACTAGTGTGTGTCTGGGGCCTGGCCTGGACAAGGGAGGATCTTGTGAACAACAGAGACTTTCCTTTGTAGTAGGCCTACTTCAAAGGCAGCAAGGGGTATAAGTAGTGGACCCAAAACCCCTGAAAATCAGATTACTTCTGGAACCAAGAGGAACCTCTGCCAAGGAGAAGAGCTGGAGGAGGAGTACTGCCCCTTTGCCTGTCACTGTGCTTTGCTGGGTTGGCCTGCAGTAGCTGCTTCTGCCTGAGAGAGGACAAAGACTGACTTTTGTGTGACTTCCCCCTGGGGAAGAATCTCCAAGGGCTTGAATTGAGCTTGCCTCCTGTTGTTGAAGTCTCAGGGACATCAAAGACTTCTCTCTTCCAGCACCTGGACTCTCTGCTCTGACTCCTGCCCTGCCAAGTGGTGCCCTAACCTGTCTCTAGCCCTTGAAAGGTGAAGCAGGTGGAAAAGGACAGAAATCCACACACAGACCACCGTGCTGGAAAAACTTTCAACACACCATCCACATCGCAGTTGATAAACAACACACAGCTGGCCTCGCTGCTAAAATCGACACTCCACCTGAATCGTGGCAGGGAGATCAATGCATTGCGGCTGGAGAAACGACGTGCAACGCCCTCTAGCGGCTGCTGATAAGGATGCAAGCCCCACGCAGCACGGTTTCCTGACACGTGCAACCGGATTTCAAACGCAGCATCACTGGGTGTGAAAAATCAATGCAAATCCTGCCCGGAGCCGAGGTGCTGATCTGGGAATCGACGCATCACTCTCTTGTGGGAGAGAGAAAACAACGCATACTGACCCGAGCGGAGATGGAAAGATGCACAGTCTTGCTTGCAAGTGAGAAATCAACGCATCGCTGGCTTTTTTCGATGCACGCTTGCCCGTGTGGCTTTATTTTTTACTCTAACCAGGTAATTTGTGTAACAAGAGCATTCTCACTGTTTTCTAAGGATTGAGACTTGTATTCTTAATTTTTAAATGTAATTTGCTTGGTTAGCGTGTTCTTTGTTTCTCATGTGTTCTCATGATTTGATTAGAGAACAGAGTATTGTATCTACTAATCTTTTTATACTAAGCCCGAGAAGAGAAATCTTTGCACTAGATGTGAAGATCTAATAAGCAGCTGAAGCCTCCTATTCATCGCTTATCAAAAATGGGGGAAGCTCAAGGTTGCAGTAACTATCCAAGTTATGTGGGATGGGAAATCCAGGTGATGTTACAAATGCACACCATGAAAGGAGAAATTATTGGTTCCTGGTGAGGTGGTATGAGATACGGTCACAGAGTGGGATGGGGTCAGTGAGATTGCTGATTACACTCTAACTCTGTGACTAGCATCAATGATGGACACATTGTCCTAGGCTCTTCAGGACTCAAAACCAAAGCACCCACATCTGAGACTATCAGTGACACTCCCTCTCGTCCCACAGGGCTGTGACATCTTCAGCCGGACAAAGTTCGGCTCAGGTTGCCAGGTGCCTGTGCATATAGCTCAATGACAGTGCTTGGCTGCCTGATTTAAACATGAAGGGTCTCTGTCAGGCTGACCTTTCATCAGCCTGACAGACACACTTTACATTTGGAAAAAGGTGGAGACACCCTGACACTCAGGCACTTGAGGGGCGGGGGGGCGTAGGGACACCCCAGGGGCCAAAATGTGCCATGTGTACTGTAGTAATTCTTCAGGATTTAGTGCAGCCCTCACATTAAGGAACAACAGTACTACTATGGGAGCCACCGCTTGTGATTTAACTGCTGCAAAGCCCCACCTCTGGCCTATTCAGATCCAGTCCTATCTAGGAGCATTCCTCAACTCAATGGTGGGCAAGACCTACCCAGTCCTGACGAGGGTGAAGTCCTTCCAAGCATTGCTTCTTGATATCAGCCACATCATTAGGTTACAATCGGAACAGTCATGCACCTTGTTGGCATGATGGCTTCCTCCATTGCTGTAGCCCCTCATGCCGACTTACATATGTGCCAGTTGCAAGAATGGTTAACACAACAATGATCTCAAGCGGAGTGTCACTAGGAAGATCTAGTGCTGATTGGGAGCTGCACTCATCCCTCTCTACAGTGGTGGAACACCAACAACCTGTTGCAAGGGTGGCCCTTTCTGTAACCTATTCTGCAGATTAGCATTACAATGGATGCTTCCCTCGCAGGGTGGGGGGGCGCATTTACAGAATCTCATTGTATAAAGACAATAGGAACCCAGACACTGGGGTCACCACATCAGTTCCCTAGCGCTGAAGGCCTTCCAGTGCCACCTCATGGGCAAAGTGGTCTGCATCAGGACGGAAAACGTGAAAGCAATGTAGTATCTACAGAAACAAGGTGGCAATCACTCTCCCCAACTGTTACCTTTAGCCCAGTGCATTTGACGATGAGCACTTAACCACAGAGTCCATCTGGTGGCAGAATACCTTCCGGCGGTGGACAATGACTTTGTAGACCTCCTCAGAAGGATGCTGCAACAAGTCCACGAGAGGGATAATGTAAATGATTGTCTTTTTAATCTAGTTTTTATCTTTGTAATTTTGTATATGGGATTTTGTATGGATGTAAGACTTTTCCACGGGATGTTGGGTTTGATAAAATGGATAATATTGTTTTTATGGCATTATTATATATGTATTTCATGTTTTCTAATCTACTGCAGCCCTGAAGAAGAAGTTTACTGTTGCTAGTGAACCTGGTCCTTAGTAAGTAACTTACAAGGAGAAGCGTATAGGGCGATGAACATTTGAGTATCCTAGCTACGCAGTGACCAATGTTTCTCTAAAATCGATTCACAAAGTCAATGACCATTAAGCAAATCATTACCCAACAGTTAATACACGGTTAGTTCAAGTTCCAGCATTTTCATTGCGCTTTAATATTCAGCTTCTGTACGAGGCCTGGCAAAACTACGCCACAACTTTGGCTACGTTAAGCTCTATAATATAATACAAACATACATTATATATCTCAATATGACATACTACTACATTGTTTTAATTCATTTTCAATATTTCACACACGTTAGTTGTTCTTTTAACCCCTTCGCTGCCAGGCCTTTTCCCCTCCTGTGCCGAGCCTTTTTTTGGCTATTTGGGGCAGTTTGCGCTTAGGCCCTCATAACTTTTTGTCCACATAAGCTATCCACGCCAAATTTGTGTCCTTTTTTTCCAACGTCCTTGGGATTCTAATGGTACCCAGAGTTTGTAGTTTCCCCTGGAGGAGACCAAGAAATTAGCCAAAATACAGTCAAAATTTTGTTTGTTTAAAAAAAATGGGAAAAGGTTGCTGCAGAAGAAGGCTTGTGGTTTTTTCCCTGAAAATGGCATCAACAAAGGGTTTGCGGTGCTAATATCACCAGCTTCCCAGCTTCCCAGCTTTCAGGAACAGGCAGACTTGAATCAGAAAACCCAATTTTTCAACACAAATATGGCATTTTACTGGGACATACCCCATTTTTAAAATTTTTTGTGCGTTCAGCCTCCTTCCAGTCAGTGACAGAAATGGGTATGAAACCAATGCTGGATCCCAGACACCTAAACATTTCTGAAAAGTAGACATAATTCTGAATTCAGCAAAGGGTCATTTGTGTAGATCCTACAAGGGTTTCCTACAGAAAATAACAACTGAAAAAGAAAAATATTGACATTGAGGTTAAAAAAACGTCACTTTTTCTCTACGTTTTACTCTGTAACTTTTTCCTGAAAAGTCAGATTTTCGAAAGCAATATACTGTTACGTCTGCTGGACTCCTCTGGTTGCGGGGATATACAGGGCTTGTAGGTTCATCAAGAACCCTAGGTACCCAGAGCCAATAAATGAGCTGCACCCTGCAGTGCGTTTTCACTCTATACCGGGTATACAGCAATTCATTTGCTGAAATATAAAGAGTGAAAAATAGCTATCAAGAAAACCTTTTTATTTCCAAAAAGGGCACAAGATAAGGTGTTGAGAAGCAGTGGTTATTTGCACATCTCTGAATTCCGGAGTGACCATACTAGCATGTGAATTACAGGGCATTTCTCAAATAGATGTCTTTTTTACACACTCTCCTATATTTGGAAGGAAAAAATGTAGAGAAAGACAAGGGGCAATAACACTTGTTTTGCTAATCTATGTTCCCCCAAGTCTCCCGATAAAAATTATACCTCACTTGTGTGGGTAGGCCTAGCGCCCGCGACAGGAAACGCCCCAAAACGCAACGTGGACACATCCATTTTTTTTAAAGAAAACAGAGGTGTTTTTTGCAAAGTGCCTACCTGTAGATTTTGGCATCTAGCTCAGCCGGCACCTAGGAAAACCTACCAACCCTGTGCATTTTTGAAAACTAGAGATCTAGGGGAATCTAAGATGGGGTGACTTGTGGGGCTCTGACCAGGTTCTGTTACCCAATCCTTTGCAAACCTCAAAATATGGCTAAAAAACACATTTTCCTCACATTTTGGTGACAGAAAGTTCTGGAAATCAGAGAGGATCCACAAATTTCCTTCCACCCAGCGTTCCCCCAAGTCTCCCGATAAAAATGATACCTCACTTGTGTGGGTAAGCCCGCGACAGGAAATACCCCAAAATGCAACGTGGACACATCACATTTTTTTAAAGAAAACAGAGGTGTTTTTTGCAAAGTGCCTACCTGTAGATTTTGGCCTCTAGCTCAGCCGGCACCTAGGGAAACCTACCAAACCTGTGCATTTTTTAAAACTAGAGACCTAGGGGAATCCAAGATGGGGTGACTTGTGGGGCTCTGACCAGGTTCTGTTACCCAGAATCCTTTGTAAACCTCAAAATTTGGCTAAAAAAACACGTTTTCCTCACATTTTGGTGACAGAAAGTTCTGGAATCAGAGAGGAGCCACAAATTTCCTTCCACCCAGCGTTCCCCCAAGTCTCCCCATAAAAATGACACCTCACTTGTGTGGGTAGGCCTAGCGCCCGCGACAGGAAATGCCCCAAAACTCAACGTGGACACATCACATTTTTTTAAAGAAAACAGAGGTGTTTTTTGCAAAGTGTCTACCTGTAGATTTTGGCCTCTAGCTCAGCCGGCACCGAGGGAAACCTACCAAACCTGTGCATTTTTGAAAACTAGAGACCGAGGGGAATCCAAGATGGGGTGACTTGTGGGGCTCTGACCAGGTTCTGTTACCCAGAATCCTTTGCAAACCTCAAAATGTGGCTAAAAAAACAAATTTTCCTCACATTTCGGTGACAGAAAGTTCTGGAATCTGAGAGGAGCCACAAATTTCCTTCCGCCTAGCGTTCCTCCAAGTCTCCCGATAAAAATGATACCTCACTTGTGTGGGTAGGCCTAGCACCCGCGACAGGAAATGGCCCAAAACACAACGTGGACACATCAAATTTTTTCATAGAAAACAGTGCCTACCTGTGCATTTTGGCCTCTAGCTCAGCCGGCCCCAGGGGGGGCAGAAATGGCCTAAAATAAATTTGTCCCCCAACCCCCCTCCCGGGAGCGACCCTTGCCTACGGGGTCGCTCCGCCTGCGTGACATTGGCGCCAAAAAAAAAATCCCCGGTGCCTAGTGGTTTCTGCCCCTTGGGGGCAGATTAACCTAAAATCGGCCAATCTGCCCCCAAGGGGGGCAGAAATGGTCTAAATACAATTTGCCCCCCAGGGGAGCGACCCTTGCCTAATGGGTTGCTCCCCATCTCTGAAAAAACAAACAAACAAAAAAAAACACCCCCAAAAAATTTTCCCTGGCGTCTAGAGGTTTCTGCCCCCCCGGGGGCAGATCGGCCTAATAACAATAGGCCGATCTGCCCCCAGGGGCGGCAGAAATGGCCTAAAATAAATTTGACCCCCCACCCCCCAACCCCCCCCGGGAGCGACCCTTGCCTACGGGGTTGCTCCCCCTGCATGACATTGGCGCCAAAAAAAAAATCCCCGGTGCCTAGTGGTTTCTGCCCCTTGGGGGCAGATTGACCTAAAATCGGCCAATCTGCCCCCAAGGGGGGCAGAAATGGTCTAAATACAATTTGCCCCCCAGGGAAGCGACCCTTGCCTAATGGGTCGCTCCCCATCTCTGAAAAAACAAACAAAAAAAAAAAAAAAAAAGCCTACGGGGTCGCTCCCCCTGCATGACATTGGCGTAAAAAAAAAGATCCCTGGTGCCTAGTGGTTTCTGCCCCCCTTGGGGGCAGATTGACCTATATTCGGCCGATCTGCCCCCAAAGCGGGCAGAAATGGCCTAAATACAATTTGCCCATCCAGGGAAGCGACCCTTGCCTAAGGGGACGCTCCCCATCTGTAAAACAACAACAACAACAAAAAATCCCCGGTGCCCAAAGGTTTCGGCAGATCGGCCTAATTACAATAGGCTGATCTGCCCCCATGGGGGGCAGAAATGGCCTAAAAAAAATTTGCCCCCCAGGGGAACGACCTTTGCCGAAGGGGTCGCTCCCCTTACGTGAAAAACAAAAAACAAAAAAAACTCCCTGGTATCTAGCGGTTTCTACCCCCCTTGGGGACAGATTAGCCTCATAAAAATAGGCCAATCTGCCCCCAAGGGGGGCAGAAATGGCCTAAATATAATTTGCCCCCTATGGGAGCGACCCTTGCCTAAGGGGTCGCTCCCCACACCTGAAACACAAAACAAAACAAAAAAATATATATATCCCTGGTGTCTAGAGGTTCCTGCCCCCCCTTGGGGCAGATCGGCCTAATAATAGGCCGATCTGCCCCCATGGGGGGCAGAAAAGGCCTTAAAAAAAATGCCCCCCTGGGAGCGACCCTTGCCAAGGGGTCGCTCCCTTATGTCACTTTAAAAAAAAAAAAACACATCCCTGGTGTCTAGTGGGGTTTCAAAAGCCGGATTGCAAGCAATCCGGCTTTTGAAACCCTGGGAGAGACTTCAAAAGGAAGGAAATACATTTCCTTCCCTTTGAAGCCTCTCCAGGCCTCCCCCACGTGATTGAAAGAGAAATACTGAGCATTTCTCTTCCAATCGTGGAAGACCCTGTGACAAATCAGCGTACGCTTGCGCGCTGATGTCACAGGTGGGGTGGGGGGGGTCGGGGTTCTATCCCTGACTTGGGGGGGGTGGGGTGAAGCACACAGAGGGAGCGAGAGCACTCCCTCTGGGCTGTGTGCAGAGGACGTAGTGGTTACGTCCTCGGCACAGTGCCGTAACCACTACGTCCTCGGCACAGAAGGGGTTAATATAATTTGTGAATCTTGGTGACCACTCTCGTTGGGCACATTTTCAAACATGCACATTATTTTTCTACATTATTCATTTTCTACATTTTCCATTATTCAAAATGCATAAACACTCATTAATATTTTCTAATTAACATATTTGCTTTAGCAATCCCTCCACTGATGACTATATATGTCATCACACCACTTTACCCTCAACAGTTTCACAATTCTATCTTTTCAGTATTTTGTCTTCTTCTCAAATCTTCCCTATAGATTCTTTCCCTCTTTCGTTCTTCCCTCCTCTAATTATTTTTAGACCTTTTCAATGCAATCTTTTGACACAATTTACATATACCCCATAATCCTAATATGCAAGCAATCACAATTAATATTCCCTTTATGATTTTTAATAATACCCCATTCCAAATATTGCTAAGCCAATTTCCCACTGAAACAAATCCCTTTCCAACCTTTTCCCAAAACCCTGGTTCCTTCAATTCGTCCATATCCTTACTTGCGTTAGCCAGGTTAGTAAGTAAGTCTCTTATTTCCCTATTATTATTCGGTATGTATGAACAACAATGCCTAGAGTTAATCATTTTACAGACTCCGCCGTCCTTCGCTAGAAAGATGTCTAAAGCAAGGTGATTTTGAAGTTATAACTCTATCCGCAGCCAGTTCAGTATTGCTCCTGTAAAATTTGTCAACATGTTATCCACAATAATAGACAACTTTCGTATCTTGATCGAATTCAGGATGACTCCCAGTGAAGGAATCACTGCACCAAATATATCTCTCACAACTGAGAAGAGGATTCCCTCCGCTGTCGCTTATGATACATTTCAGTCAATTTCGGAAACTTCTTTAAGTCATTTCTCTGGTAAATCTTTGAGAAAACTATCCCCAAGTAACATGTCCCATACCATCCTCTTGGAAGACGTAATAAGCATTAAGTCCACAAATATCATAGATTCCCGGAATCTCAGGGTCCTGACCATTCAACATAAAAGTCCACTTACTCTGAAACAGAAACATATGCCTACATTCACTTGTTCCCACAAATAAAGTGTCAGTGCGTGGTTTTGGCCTATATATAAAAGGTTCCCTACGTGTAATGCATCTAGTGCTAATTTCCCTTGCATTTTAATTGAAGTGTAAGCATAGTCATTATTATAAGTCCTTTTCTCAAAACCTTTTTCTAACTTCTCCTTTAATGCATTTCTCCTGTCATCAGTATGCTCTTTCAAGCTCTTCTCTAAAGGTGTAAGCAAGCATGTAAGATTGTTCTTATGCGTATATTCAGTTCTAAATGTTAGTGTAGGCTCACAGAGTCCGCTAACAAATACTATATCATGATCCTTAGCTTTTCTACTCAAATACCTAATAATAGGAACAAACGAAAACACCATATTATAATTGGAGTACAAATGCTGTATATACTCTTGATCATAGAACCTTGTTAGTAGCAGACTACAGCTTATTCCGTACGTTAGTGGAAGACAGTGGTACATAACTCCTTCCTCTACTGATGAAGGAATTTGCGTACACACAAATCACTTGCATCCATTGTCTCAACATACTCACTCAAGAAGCGACAGAAAACATTAGAAGAAAACTCTCCTTGAGCATTAGTATAGTCATGCAAATACTTCTCATCTATCTTAAACTTCTTTAAAGCTGTTAGTGTAGTAGCCTGAGAAGCAGAGGTATGATTGGCTCCTTTCACATCAAGAACAAACATTCCCACAATCACCACTATAAACAAAATCACACACATAATCGCCAATCCAATACTTATATATTTACAGCACCTAGCATTCCTAACTTGATTATTCAACTCAGCCATGATCTGTAAAGAATCAGAAAGCAGGAATAACTTTTATAAAGTGCAGCAAAAATCTAAAATAAGGAAATATTCTTCTCTCGCAGTTCAGTCTCACATCCAGGGACCCCTTTTCCTTGTCAAAATCAATTAGAAGCTGGTCACATCCGGTTTTCAATGTATAATCAGGTAATCAATGTCTCTTCCAGTTTATTTTCAACATTCTCTATTTTTGATATTTCTCAGATTGGTTCAACAATTCAGCTCCTTGTTCACCTTCAGGTTACATCAAAATACGACTCGGAACCTCTCTATCAAAACAAAAATACATAAACTTGTATTGCCATTCATTAGTAGTTGCATACGCCCATTCAGGACCTGCGTATCATCAATTTGCTATTCTCTTTCTATTCAACTTTTGATCACCACTTAGTTCTCCTTCACTCAATTCTTCTTCTCTCGTAGTATCTACTTCTTCCTCTATTGTTTCATTTATGAACACTTCATTTCTTTTCTCAGCTTGTGATTCAGACCAATTATCTCATTTTCTTGATCTTTCTGTCAATATTCTTTTCAGGATTGGACTCTTCTCCTTCTCTTTCTGTATTGTGTTCTCTCTTCATGGACCTGCAACAGGCTCAGGAGGAGTCGGATCACTTTGACTTTGATCCGTCTCAACTCCCTCCTCTACTTGGTCTGGCACTTGCTCTGTTTGTTTCTCAGCTCCGTCTGCTTCTGGGAGAACCCCTGTTGAGCTAGGCTCACGTGCTGTATCCGTTGCAATTGATTCTTCCGCACCCTCCTGTAATTCTTCACTTTCGTCTCTTACAGGAGTAATAGAACCATCTTCCACAAGCTATTGTTCAATTTCAGGCTCTCTTTGTTCTTTTTCTGGTTCAGATGTGATAACCTGTTTCACCGTTGTTGGTGCTCTCAACAACACTCATTCATGATCCTGTGGATTTGCCACTTTCTTTGTATGACTCATGTGAATCCAGTTCAGGAGTTCTGCACAATTCACAGCTGTCGTAGTAGTTAGAATCACCTGGTAAGGCCCTCTCCAATGTGGCTCCAAACACGTCTTGCGAACATGTTTTCAGAAAACGACCGAATCGGCTCTCAGATTGTGGCCTGGATCGTGTATTGTTGGCAGGGTAGTGGCTTCCACCTGCTGAGAGAAAGAGCGAACAACATCAGCCAGACCTTTGCAGAAGTCCAACACCATATCATCTGAAATATTCACAAGTGCATTGGCTGGAACTGCCAGTAATCTCTTTGCTCTGCCCACAAGGATCTCGTGGGGTGACACCCCTGGCTTCCTGTCAGGTGTATTTCTCATCAACACCAAATTCAGTGCATCTGGCCATTTCAGATTCGTAGCTGCACATCTTAGCAATTCTAGATTAAAGATACCATTCATGTGTTCCACTAGTCCTGATGCTTCAGGACGATAATTACAATGCAACTTTTGTTCAATGTTTAGTGCAGCACACAAGAGTTTAATCACCTCATTATTGAAGTGAGTTCCCCTATCTGAGTCTAAAGAGATCAGAAACCCGAAACGTGGTATCAACTCCCTAAGCAACAACTTTGCTACTGTGAGGCTATCATTTCTTCTTCTGGGGTATGTTTCAATACAGTGACTAAAAATGCACAAACACCAACACATACTTCAGACCTCTGCATACAGGCATCTCAATGAAATCCAGTTGCATTCTGCTGAATGGACACCCTCCTCTTCCAATGTGGCTCCAATTCACCACTGTCCCTTTTCCCACATTTATTTGTTGACAAAGTATACAGTGATGACATACTGCTTCTGCTGCCTGCCTAAATTTAGGATTGAACCAGTCAATTTTGAACAAACAAACCATGGCATCCCTCCCAATGTGTGCCCGACCATGATAATACCTGGCCATTTGTGACAACAAACTATTTGGTAAGACCATCTGACCTTCTTCGGAAACCCATATCTCATCAGGCATTTGAACACATTTTAATTTGGTCCACAGTCATTTCTCTTCTTTGTCAACATTACTCTGTCAGGTTTTCAACTCTTCTAGAGTATCGATCACTTTCAATGCAAAACTTGTACATGTATTATCTTCTTCCGACATCAGTTCGAACTTGTCCATGAATGATACACAATTCAATGCGCAAAACCTTGCGACTTGATCCGCATAGCCATTTCCCAGTGAAACGTAATCCTGTGACTTTAGATGTGCACTGCATATCAACACGGCAATTTCTTCTCGCAACTGTATTGCATACAGCAATTCTTTTATTCTGTCACCATTTCTTACTGGTGAACCAGTAGAGGTCAGGAAACCCCTTTGTGACCACAACTGGCCAAAATCATGGACAATTCCAAATCCATGTTGGCTATCTGTGTAGATAGTGACTCTCAGTCTAGCAGATACATGGCACGCTCTAGTAAGAGCTACCAATTCTGCTACTTGTGCAGAATATACACCTCGAAGCCAAGAAGCTTCTAGAGTACCTATAATTGTGCACACAGCATATCCTGCTCTCAATGTTCCTGTACCATCACTGAGACATGATCCATCAACAAAGAAAATTTGGTAATTTTCTTCCAATCGTGTATCTCTGATATCAGGCCTTGGTTTTGTGCACAATTCTGTTACCTCAAGACAATCATGCTCAATGTCCTCTTCCTTTTCGATTTCAACAGTATCACTTGGAAATAATGTTGCCGGGTTCAGCACTGTACATCTTTTCAATGTTACATTTGGAGCACCTAGAATGCTTTTCTCATACCTTGTCAGTCTGGCACCAGTCAAATACTGTGTTTTTGTCCTTGTCAGTAAAATCTCAACCGAGTGAGGTACCACTACCATCAGGGGGTATCCTATCACTACTCCCTCACATTGTGAAAGGCTTTTACCAACTGCGGCAACTGCATGCAAACAACCCGGTAAGGCTGCTGCAACTTGGTCAAAGATAGCTGAAAAATAGGCTACTGGGTGATAAGCACCCCCATGGACCTGTGTCAAGAAAGACAAAGAACAAGCATCACGTTCATGACAAACCAATGTGAATGGCTTTGTGTAATCAGGCATTCCCAATGCTGGAGCTCTGCACAAACTCCCTCAACTCAGTAAACGCCTTCATTTGGTCCTGATCTAGTGTAATGGGATCTGTAACATTCTTATGTGTCAGCTGCTGCAGTGGTTTGGCAATCTCAGCAAATTTGGAATCCACTGACGACAATAAACTACCTTTCCGAAGAACATTCTGACATCTCTCTGTGAAGTTGGGGGGCTTCTTTGCAATATCATTGTAATCCTTTCTCTGGAAATTCTCCTTGACCCTTTCTCAATCTGGTGTCCCAAATATTTCACTGACTTTTGACAATATTGTAATTTCAAAGGTGACACCTTATGTCCAAATTTTCCCAAATGATTCAACAGGGCAATCAAGTCGTACTTACACTCGTCCCTTGTTTTGGATGCAAACAGTAAGTCATCAATGTACTGCACCAGAGTCGATTGGTGCAATAGTTCCAATGACTCCAAATTCTTTTTTAAAATCAGATTGAACAAGAACGGTGACTCCCTGTACCCTTGAGGCAGCCTGCACCAGCTGTAGACTCTGTCTAGGAATTTTATACTGAAGAGAAACAGACTATCCTCATGAAGAGGCACAGAAAAGAAACCTTGTGACAAATCAACCACTGTGTAGCACTCAGCATTGCATGGAATCTGAAACAATATTACTGCTGGGTTTGGCACCAGAGGACAACACATGACCACTATTTCGTTCACTTTTCACAAATCCTGCACAATTCTCACTTTCCCACAAGGTTTCTTAAAGCCCAGTATCGGTGAATTACATGGGCTACTCAACACTTCTTTCAAAACCCCTTGTTTTAGGAAATCTCCAATTATCTGCGCCACTTTCATCAAAACATCTTGTACCATGTTATACTGTGGAAGCTGCGGGAACAATACATTCAAACCTACTTCTTTACCTGTCAGGTCCCACACATTTTCCTGCACTGTTCCCTGCAAGTCTGCATGCAATTCTCGGGTACTCTTCATTAGTGGTTTCATTCTCAGTTTCTGGAGTTTGTTCTTCCTCATCGTCACTATTTGTCTGGACCTCTATTCCAGCAGTTGAACAATTAATCGAACATCTGATTTTGCACGATACGTCCTTTCCCAGTAGGGATACTGGACTTGAATCACAGTCTACAAACGTATGCAGCCCCTGAATGTTGCCAATCTCAACCTGTACTGGATCTGTGATCGGATTTATCAACTGCCTATTTGCTACCCCTACAATCAGCACTGTTCTTCCTGAAAGACGTAAGTTCGGAACTTCTGCACTTCTCACTGTAGATCATGTAGCTCCTGTGTCCACTTGAAATGAGACCCTATGACCCATCACCTTTCCTCTCACAAAGGGTCCTCATTGATCTACTTCTAATGAGGCTGCAAGCATACATGGCTGCTCATACAAACTATCACACATCCATTCACCATTTATTTCATTCTCACTATGTAATGGGAGTTGGTGCACTGTGCCACTACTTCTGTCTAGTCTCTGACCTATGACCTGCTGAGTAAGCATCATCTGTTGCTGTTCCATTGGGGCGTGAGGTATCTGCATTTGCTGTCTAGGTACCATAGGAACCTGCTGCTGCATTGGTTGCAACTGTGTCATTTGTGCATGAGGCATTTGCACCTGCTGCATGGGTTGAAAATTCTGCACTTGATTCATTTTATTCTAAAAATTCAGATTAAGTCCTCTCATTCTTGGGACTTTCACAGTTTGAAATGTGTTGACGTCACCACTTTGCTGAACCACACCATCGTACACCATCATTGGACACTCCCGCTTCCAGTTTCCCATGTTTCCGGAAAAATGACACAGTAACATTTTATTCATCCTTGCACATCATTCTGAACCACTACAGTACTCAAATCTGGACCATGATTAATATTGACTTCATGTCCTCTACCTCTCACCTGCGGCTGGAACATAACAGCTCCCTGCTGTGGCAGTATCTGCTGCACAAAAGCTCCCTGCACTCCTGTTCGAGCTGTCTTAATTTGCATCACCATCTCCTTTTCCTTCAACTTCTTCTGCTTCAACTCAATCTCGTCACTAGTGTTTTGCACACTGCAACACCTCATCAATCGGCTTCGCTTGCCAACAAATCAAATGACTCTTAATCATCCTAATCATCTGACCTATTTCAGGTTTCAATCCTTCCACAAACCTGAACACAAAATGCAACATGTCCTTTGGCTTGATTGCTTCCTTGCTACTGTACTCCTTGAATGCTTTTAACAATCTTTCATAGTATGTATATATCGACTCTTTTACCTCCTGTACTGTCCTGTCAATTCTCTGCCAGTCAATATTGTTAGGCGAGAGTCTCGTCTTCAGGAACTCAATCACCTTACAATAATGTTTCATCATTTCAGGTGATGGTGCACCTGTAACTCTATCTCATTCTCGTTAACTTGCCGGCCAATCCACTGCTCTCTTGCATTCAACCCACAAACCAGCTGGCACTATTATCTCCAACAGAGTATTCAAGTCTTCCCACAGACGTTTCCAAAGCTTCACAAATCTATCTGTCTGCTGGTACCACTCAACCGGCTTCTCCCTCAGCTTTTCATCGTCATTTGTGAATGACAGTCTGTCACTCAAACTGCCCTCCTAGAATTTCTCTCATTGGTAGGATTTTTAAAGGATCCTTCTCTTTCTGTACACTTTCAGACCCTTCTTGTCAATCTTGTTTCCATTTATCCTTCTTATTCGCCCATCTGCCTTCCCACTTTTATAATGCTCCCCAAATCTGAGCACTCTGCAATAATTCTTTAAGAGAGCTTTCATCCCAGCTGATCTCATGTGTTCGAAATCTTTTGCCTCAAAATCTAATCTGTAACTCCTCTTCAAGTGCTTTGTTTTCTTAATTTCTATATCATGTTTTTCTGCCAAATCTGCCAACTTCTGATATATCTTGCCTACTTCTCTTGTAATTCTCGGACACAAGTATCTCAGTTTTTCTTCGGTATAGGACTCTAACCTATTCACTCCTATTGATCCCTCGACTAGTTCAGTTACTTCTGTAGCCAGCCTCACGCGATCAATCTGCTCTTCACCCTTGGATGTATTCCGTGGGGTATTCAGACTGTCTAACCACTCATTTAACTGCTGTGCTGTCATTCCCTGTAACAAAACATTATTTGTGTTCGGCAATGGCACCTGTTGTACCACTGCACCTGGAGTTTGCGGTGTCAAAAGCTTCAAGCTCTGAATTACACTCGGGCCATTTACAGCATATGGAAGCGCAACAAGTGGGCTGAGGTCCATTAATGGCCTAGATCCATCAAAGGTCTGACCCATAGACGAAACCACCTGCACATGCTCTCTCACCTCCCTCCTCACGAGGCTCTGTGACATTTCGCCCTGCTCTCCTGTAATCGGCTTTTTTCTGTGCAAACAATGGTAACGCTGGACCAACAGTAATTGGCAATGATATTGCATCTGGTGCCGCTCCGACACTTACATTTGGTGGAAGGGCTACTCCCATGCTCTGATTCATCACTGGTGTCACATCTGACTGTGTCCCTGTCATTGGTGTGAACTTCGGCAAACCCTGTGGCTGTGCCTGAGTCATCAACATTGGTACCACTAAGTTAGAGATTGTCTCAAGAATTGGTATTTCTGGATAAATTATCTGTACCGGTGGTGGATGCATCTGAGCTTGGACTACCAAAGTAGTCACCCCATTGGTGGTACTCTGCACTACCTCTTGTACCTGCCCATCATCTGTTTGCACTAGTCCCGCTGTTCCCAACACTTGGGCTGGGGCAGTTGGACCAGAACTAGTACTCGGACCACCTTCATGCACCACACATGGTGGCGGTCGGTCCCTCAGCATCTGATTAGGAAGATCCTCAACATCTGAATCTTCTTCTACTATGTAAGACTTTTTCTTCTTTTTACTCCCTGACAAACTCTTGTCACTTTTTCTAGTCTCCTCTTTCCCTTTTGCCTCATCTTCCTTTACATCCTGCAATGTCGCTGTTCTCCACCTCTTCTGTTCCCAATCCCGTCTTGCCTCTGCTAGGGACTTCTCTACCATCCTTATTCTCCTCTAGAATTTGATTTCTTACTGCTGTCTTGCTATAAGTTCCCAAACTGCTAGTGCCTCAAACTGTGCTGGTCTGAGAAGAGGCTTTGTCTCGTATAACGTCATCCATAACTGATCCAAAATTCTCAAATTAAATGTTCCATGCTCTCGAAACACTAAAGCTCCATATTTCTCTGTCAATTTGCACCATTGCTTTTAACCAAAGACATGGCACGACACCTTGCTCCTCCATCACAATAGAAGCCGGAGAACCCTCCGGTGGGGTCGGCTCCCCCACTGTCACCTTAATGTATGTATCACCCTTCAGGGCACTCCTAAACGCCTTGAAAAACATCATCCTTTCTATCTTTTGTGTATTTAAATCAAATCAGGAAATTACTTTTACTCCCAGGATTCCCTTCACCCGCTTTCTCAACCTATTGCCTCTCAGGGATGGCTGCCAATCTGCTTGCGACTCTTCTCACTAACCAACCTATCCCAGCGCAGCTCACTCTGTCACACTCACACACTGCGGCTGACAAAGTCTTGCGGCTTGTGTTCCTAATCTTCAATTCACACAAAACTAGTGCAAATGCGAGCACTAACCAAAAACCAATAATCAAAACAAACCTGGTTTACTACAGGAAGGTACACAATCGCTTCGGAGACCTTACGGATTTTCACTGATTGCCCTTTCGCTCATGCAGCTATTCCTCTTTCTCAGTCTCCCACATTCGCAAGCAAAATTGGACCCCCAAATTTCACTCTCAACTGATCAATGGGTTTGTCCTGGTGCACATAGGACTTGCCAATTCTCAGTCAAAGAATTTCTCTTACTGACTTAACTTAGACACCGACTTGTTGACCACACCCGATCAACCTACTAAACCAGACAGATTACAACATATAACTAAGTGTCTCCCACACTAGTCGATATACTCCAGAGTCTTGGACCACGAAGGGCCTGTACATCATCAACAACCACATGGACATTTTTTTAGCACAAAGCGCCACACACATGTTTGACGACTTCCCTACTCTCATACTGCAGAGTACGAACACTCCTACTAAGACCTCAACTGGAGTACGCAGACTCCCTACTTCCCTCACACACGTCACAATTCCCCTGTGATTCGCATAAGCTTCTGCAAGCGCAACCTACAACTTTCACACTGTCTCAAAAATCCAGAGAACATACCCAACTTCACTAGGGGATACAGGACTGAGGAAAGTCATTTCTGGATTTAAGGGGACATCATTCTTGCTACAATTGCCATTACGAAAAATAAAATCCAAATCACAATAATAATGAACAACTAACTCTAACTCAAATTACCACCATAACCATTGGTCATAACATAACTAGTTCTCCAAGGAAACTAACCTTCAAGTTGCTACCAAAAACGTCTAGCGCGCTTGGTCCTTAGTAAGCTCCTAGCTACGGGGTGACCAATGTTCCTCTAAAATCGATTCACAAAGTCAATGACCATTAAACAAATCATTAATCAACAGTTAATACACATCATACCATGACCTTACAGTCATGAATAACCACAACCCAATATCGGTTTAAAAAAATGTATTTCCCTTTTGTTACAATACTAAATCATGAGATTAATTCAAACTTTATTCAAATCAAATCAGGATTAATTCATTAGTGACCACAAATAACATAATCTAATCAGAACTTGAGATAAAATACATTCTAACGCTTCAGCATAAGCCAGCATATGAATCAAAGGTGAATAAGTCAACATGAGTAGCAGAGTTCAGCAAATTAGTCCGTCAATCATTGTCACAGTATATGTCAACATCTTGGAATAAAGACCATCATCTAACCCAGATTAGCATTGGCATGTGGTACTTCATGCGAAAACAATTTTAGAACATGATTTTGGAAAAAACATCTAGTTAAAAGAAAAACTATTTAGTCAGCGCGGTTGGTAACTAGAAAGGAAAGGCACAAAAGGTAATTCAGCCACACTGTCATAGCTACCTATCCACGGTATGGATCAGCAACAAAATCAGTCTTCGTCTTCAGGTCATCAATCGTTCAGAATCGCATCAGGCTCTCAAGAGAATGAGCCCAATGACAGAATCTCAAATCTCTTCGTTCTCGTAGTCTCTCTCCAGACATCTGCACCTAACATCTAAACTCTCCCCTTCTGTCACATCATTATATCAAAGTCACCCAGACTATCCCCCAAATTCTACTTGGTCAATTAATCACCAGTTATGACTCTACCCATTAATTTAAATTTCTCAAATCTATGAACTCTAATATTACACAGTTCTCAGGATATCGATTGGTTCACTGTACAATGTTATCATCATCGGCTCGTCAGGTATCGAAAATGTTGCATCTTCTTCTCCAGTCAGTGTCTTCATTGTTCACGTCCTGGGAAAGTACATGCTGAATGCTTTTCACACTTTCTGTTCCATTTCTGTTCCATCATCTCCTGTCCGTTGGTTCATGCAAAGGTTCTCAGATAAGCAGATTTATTAAACAATGAGCAGTTCACGGTTAGTTCAAGTTCCAGCATTTTCATTACACTTTAATATTCAGCTTCTGTACGAAACCTGGCAAAACTAGTCCACAACTTTGGCTAAGTTAAGCTCTATAATATAATGCAAACATATGTTGTATATCTCAATATGACATACTACTACATTGTTTTTATACATTTTCAATATTTCATATACATTAGTTGTTCTTTTAATATAATTTGTGAATCTTGATGACCACTCTCCGTGGGCACATTTTCAAATGTGCACATTATTTTTCTACATTATTCATTTTCTACATTTTCCCTTATTCAAAATGCATAAACACTCATTAATATTTTCTAATTCACATATTTGCTTTAGCACTGTCTCATCGCCCTCATCCTGGTGGCTCCAACCTGGGCCAGACAGCCCTGCTTCACCACACTCTTTGATCTCGCTGGTCCGTACGTGAGGCTTCCCAACAAACTGGACCGTCTCATTGGGAACCTTGGAGAAATCAGGCAACCTGACCCTATAACGCTCAACCTTGCGATGTGGCTCCCAATGTCTTAGAGTTTTGATATCTTAGCCTTCCTCAGGAATGCATGAAACTTGTTAAGGAAACACACAGGTCCACATCTTGTGTCTTCTACACTGCAAAGTGAAAGCGTTTTGCCCACTACTGTGTCTCACAACACATTGACCCTTTAGCAGCCAGTGTCTCGGATATTGTTGCTACTTCCCACACTTGCATTCTCTCAGTCTCCACTTATCCACAGTGGCTGCCTACCTTCAAAATGGAGAACACGTATCCCTTTTCAGAATCCCTGTGATTAAAAATGTTATAGAGGGTCTGAAAAGAGTCATTCCTCCACGGGTCCGTTCCCCAACCTCCCCCCCACCATGTGGAATTTCAATATCGTTCTCACTAGACTTTTGGGTGCTCCCTTTGAGCTGCTCCATTTCTGTCTCCTTCAATTCTCCTCCTGGAAAGTGACCTTTCTTGATGCAATCACCTCTCTCAGGCGTGTCAGTGACCTCCAAGCTTTAAGTTGGAAGAAACTTTCTTTGTAGTCCACAGGGATAGGGTTGTCCTCCGTACCAACCCTATGTTCCTTCCTAAGATGTTTTCTCCCTTCCACCTTAACCAGTCCATAGAGCTCCCACTTTTCTTCCCCCAACATGACTCTGTTGCAAAACAAGCTCTCCGTACTCTGGATGTTAATCAATCCCTAATGTGCTATGTAGATAGAAAAAAATCTTTTTGCAAGTCTCAACTCTTTGTTGCCGTCTCAGAACTGCTCAAGGGGCGGGCTCTTTCCAAATCGGGTATAGCCAGGTGAATAGTACAGTGTTTCCAAACATGTTATACATAAGCTAAGATATCTTTGCTTGTACCCCCAGAGCCCACTCTACCCATGAAAAAGGAATCTCTATATGGCCTTCGTAGGGAACATTCTCATAGCGGACATCTGTAAAGCATCTACCTGTTTTACAGAACACACTTTCACATAGCACTGTTGTGTGGATGTATTTGCATGCCAACAAGTTAATGTTGGCCAGGCTGTACTCTCTACACCCTGTGCAACATTATCAGGCTGGCCACCACTTAGGGTAGGACTGCTTTACATTCTATGCACAACTTGAGTTTCTACAGCCAAACATGCCTCTAAAATGTTACCTGGTAAGCATTTGTTGATGGCTGAAGATTCACATGTGCCCTCCCTCCTCCCTGGAAACTTTCGGTGTTGCTGGTGTTTCTTCCATTAATCCTTCTATATGGTCTTCTCTATTTCGTTACTGCTACGCTCTATCTCCATTCTTACCCGCTGTGCTGAAAACAATCTGTCAGAGAGGGCGATGCCCGTGTGCATTGCCATCAGTGGGTGGGGTCGCCGTGCCTTGTGACGTGTGGAAACTTCTTCGGACAAGGGCAACTTGCACGCATCTGGACCAGGCGCTCGACGGTGGGAGTGTACGCAGCATGTAGGACTGCAGCACTACTTGCCATGAACAGATGCATACAGGGTTAAGTAAAATCTTTTCTTTTCATGGTACACACATAATAATGATTTGAAAAAGTATATATATATATATATATATATATATATATATATATATATATATATAAAATTATAAATGAATAAAAATCATATACATGTACTTTCCTGTAAGCTTTACTTTGTCTACCCATCACCATATGTCATGTCTCTATCAATCTATCCTCCATCCACACTCTGACTCATCCCAAACCCATTCTACTACTTTCATCTCCAAAATAATCCTGCCTAAGCTCTACCTTCCTCTTACACATCTAGCTCACCGAAACCTCAGTTTGCTGCCATGATCTCCCAATCAACCCTACTAAATTCTCCCCGATTTATCTCACCTTTGACTCATCCAAAACTCCTCCTGCTACTATGGTCTCCCTAACCCTTTCCACAAACTCTTCCCTCCTCCATCTCTCCTTTACTCATCCCAAACTTAATCCCATTACTATAAACTTCCAATTAACACTTCTGGATTCTTCCCTCCTCTATCCCTCCATTACTCTAGTCAATCCAACTAACAAACTCACATACCCTCTGCTCAAATTAACTTTTAATAATACTAAAACTGTACTCATATTTCCCTATACTAATCCACCACTAATTCCTATTGGGTTCCGAAGTAGCGTGCTACTTGCCGAAAAGTGCTTTGACACCTTATGAGGGATAGTAAGCGCTATATAAATACTATTACAATACAATCCAATTTAAGGTTTTGTTTTTTTAATTGTTGTTCTTGCTGTAAGAAGTAAGAGCAGATTGCCTTAGCCTTTTAGGGGTATTCTCTGCTTGCCTTATTCATATAAGTGTGAGGCTTCATGGAAAACACTTATTCCAATTCTGGAAGACTTCTACCAGAGTCTTCACTATGCAGTCACTGCCTCACATTCCAGAATTCCTTGAGACTCCACCCTATAAACCACTGTTATTTTAACTTAGAACTGTGATTAGATGACTTTAGAACTTATTTATGTTTAAGAGAGAGAATCTGAGTTTCTTTAAGGAACACCTATTTCTAATTCTCAGTTTTTGTATTGCTGTGGCTATGATCATTTTGTATCTAATCCCACTGTGACTGAACCTACTGCAATATTTAAACTTGCCAGCTGTAATCTTGCATCTTTTTAATATTCTCCTGACATGCATATAAACTGGACCGATTATTCATTAGGGTTGTATGATGGGATCATGCATGCCTGAACAACGGGGTCGGAACAACGACCGTGTTGCTTCCACGCATGCCTTTGCGACACATGCCTTTACAATGATTTTTCATTGTAAAGTCATGCCTAGGCATTTGTGGAAACGGCAGGTGTGGTTGTCGCATGCCACCCTCCACCCTAAAAACATTAGTACCCCCTACCTACCCTGAGCCCTAAAACTGACCCCCACCCCAAAAGTATAACAACCCAACCTTAAGAACAAAATTATCCCGACCCTCCCACCCCACCCCTAAAAACAGAAGTACCTTGACCCCCCACCTTTAAAAACTACCCCAATACCCCCACCCACCCTGAGCCCTAAAACCATTCCCACCCCCAAAAATAAAACTACCAACCCCTAAAAAACAAAATTACCTCAACCCCCACCTGCCCTAAATACAAAATTATCCCAACCCCACCCCTAAAAACCTGCCTCTGCCCTAAATACAAAATTGCCCGACCCCCCACCCCACCCCTAATAACCCACCCCCACCTGCCCTAAATACAAAATTACACCACTCCAACCCAGGCCCTAAAAACCCAACCCCCACACCTGCCCTGAATACAGAATTACCCCAACCCCATACCTCCTAAAAACCTGACCCCCACCCGCCTAAATACAAAATTACCCCAACCCTGCCCCTTTAAACCTGAGTCCCCCACCCACCCTAAATACAAAATTACCCAGACCCCCAGCCCTAAAAACCCACCCCCCACCAGCACTAAAAACATAATCACCCTGACCCCAATACAAAATTACCCTGACCCCCACTCAGCCCCTAAAAACTGGACCCCCTTGAATACAAAATTACCCTGACCCACCGCCCCTAAAAACCCGACCACTCTAAATGCAAAATTACCCGACCCCCACACCTCCCCTAAAAAAAATAACCCAACCCCCACCCCGCCCTAAAAACCATGGTACTGACCACCCCACCCCCACCCCTTAAAAAAATAAAATAACCTTACCACCCCAACCCCTTCACCCACCGCCTCCACCCCTAAAAACTACCCCAACCCTGCCCCTGCCCCACTGACCTTTCCACCTCCTCTCCCAATGGATCTTCCTTTTCTCTGACTTAACCATGCATGTGCGCTATTCAGCACATGCGTGGTGAAGGCAGCGAAAAAGGCCTGCTGTTGTTCAGGCAAGCGTCATTCCTCTTGCGTGAATAACGCAGGCGTGGTTCCGGACGCGTTGTTCAGGATCTTTCCCGTTCATAGGTAATAAAATAACTTAACTTCAATCACTGATCCCTGGTTCTTATTGTATGGACAAACCGGCTCCACGAAGATTGGATTGTTTTATTATCGCTAACTCCCTTGGTGAGTCAACTTAAAAAGATCCATTAGATGAGAGATTGTAAATCACATCTGTGCACTGGCACCTGCCAATATTCATTCTCACATTTTTTTTTTTCACACTTTCGCATGATCAGATTGTTTACATCTGTGAGTTACTAGTGGTATTAATGACTGATTGCACTTTTAACTTGGCTCACATTAATCACTGGGATTTCAAACATTGGGTATTTATGCAACCTCACCCTTTACTCCAATAAGTAATTTACAGTGTCAATGTTTGTTCCTGCTTGCAACCGGAATACATCGCTATTGTTATGAATTTCAACTTTACTTCTCCATCCCATCATCACTTTTACACATGGTGTTTACACTGGTTTTCAACAAACATTCCCCACATTTCATTAAATTGGTATTGCTTCCTCATATTGACTGAAGGTATGTTTTGTGTTTCAGAAGATATGCTTTGTGATTATTTCTCCTGACGAAGGACACTTCGTCCAAAATGCATTGGCATTTCATAAACGTACTTGATGAACATTGTGACTTTTTTGTTTTTGCTACAAAAACATTTCATCTAATTTCTTCAGAATGCTGCTTCCAAAATAGTGTACGTTTATCACGAAGAAGGAATATATCTAACAGCTGATAACCTGCTGTCAGCTCTGTACATACCACTTAAGATAGGCTCTACCGACATTATTCAGTGCGGTCTTGGTCTATATTTGTTTATCACTTATATCCAACAGAAAATGATCCCATATAATCACATTTCCAGAGACTATCATTATAGGACACTACTTTAGTTTTCTCTATTTATTTACCTTAGATACTTCACATCCCAATAGAACCAATAGAAAACTCATGACTGCTAAAGTAATCAATATTTTTTTTAAAACTAATTAGGGCTGTGTGATCTGTGGGGATTGAAAACACCACAGACTAAGCAATTTATTTATTATTCAAAAAAGTCATCAGTCCACATTAGGAAGAGACATTTTCGAACATTTTCAGAAATCACAGTTGAAGTTGGGTTCATGGCAAATAGTTTCTTGGATTCTATGGGCCTAAGCCTCAATATGAAATTTACATCAGCAGAGAAATATGTTTTACGTTAGTTAATGGATAAAAAGTGTATTAATTTATGCAAAATTCCTTGAACACATTAAAAAGAGGATGGTGTTAAATTTCCCTGTACTATTATGATATGCTTTCAAAGCAGCTACAAGAGGGAGCTATCAGATCAGGCAGCACACAAGATGGCTGCTGATCGGTGTGCTCTCCTGGCCCAAGCACTAAATCTGCAAATTTTGTAGTGTAAGCCCAACAATATCATTAAAAGGGGCAGCAAGAAAGACCTATTGGCACCCAGCACTGATGCTTTATTTCCCCCCCCGGGACTGATCGCTGGTGATGAAGCAGAAAATGAAGGTTTTACATTTATTAACACGTAAACGTAGTGTGAAATAATCATGTGTGACTTTAACCGAACTAATAAAGATTGTACGGGGACAAAATGTGCCCTTAGAGTAGTTTGCCAACATTTATAAGCGTGCTTTATATAACATGGTGTATTAGAATTGCACTAATCCGACATAATCATAAACGTGTGCTATGATTTGCTTGTTTGAAATGTTTTAGCTTAGCATTACTTTAGTGGAGGCTTTGGCCTAGTGGCCTGGTCTCACGGTTTAGATGCTCGTATTTTTCCAATGTGCTATTAAACGTGTACTTTTGCTTGAAGCTGTACTTTTCCACTGAGACCGTTCACATGCTTATCTTAAGGTTTTGTGCCAGCCTGGCATATTTTCTCTTTACTCCAAGGTCGATCTGCAGGTGCGGACAATGGAAGCTCTGAAAGTGAGTTAATTGGTATAAAATGTTGCAACTTGCTGTGCTGCTTTACTCTTCAGAATATCAAAACTATGCACTTCAGGATATTTTAAGGCACAATGTAAAGCAATCATTCTCAAACACCTTCGTAAGTAGAATAATCAAGTTTATTTAAGGGGCAAGTTCTCAGCTAGCAAAACTAAACCACACTAATATATATATATATACATCAGGAGAATAACATGAGAATAATGATAAAGATATAAGCACTCTGTGAATAATTGCAAGAGTAAGTGAATATAATACAAGCACACACAATATACCTCAATGCTCAATAGCATGAAAATGACTGCAAGAATAAGTGCATATTACGCGCGCACACACAATATACTTCAATGCTCAATAGCATGAAAATGACTGCAAGAATAAGTACATATTACGCGCGCACACACAATACACTTAATAAATGGAAAAGCTTCACCGAAAAGAGCGTCTGCATCCCTCCGCCGTACACAAAGCTGGGGAACCCAAATCAGCTGGCACAGGGAGCCTCTGTTCGGGACAATCAGTCCTCCTGGCGTTGCGTCCAACCCAGAAGAGAGTTCCTAAACCAGCCCATCCAGGCCCCCAACTTTTATAGTATTTACTAACGCCCAGGAGTCTTTTCTAGAAAAAGACCCCCTCCTTTACAAATTGTGCAATCGGCGGTACCTTGTTCACCCTTCGAGACGTCTCCTCAGAACGGGCCAAGTTCCCAGGAGAGGACTCCAAGGTGAAGCTTGCATTCCTCCTTGTGTACAGGCGCATCCCCCTGTTGTTCTAACTGATAGCTCGTGGAATGTAAATAGCGCCCTTCGTACCAGGCAGATGGAGCGAAGTTGAGCAGAAAAACACCCCACCCTTCAGCTTGCCGAAGCTTGTGGAAAAACACAGAACAGTGCCTTACGCACCGAACCAGACTCGACAAAATGGAGTCGTGAACCAAAATGGAAGCGAAGGCCAATGAAAGGAGAGGCCAATGGTCCACACTCTGCACCACTGTTTACCTTGCACGTAGTGCTGCCGCATGCACGTAGTGTATGTAGCAATACATTTCCACCCTTGGACCATTTGGCCAACTTACAACTAAGTATATCCTATAAGCTGAAATGGCAATGCTCTTGGGCGAAACTGAGATAGAAGATTAGGCACACACTGAATACAACAACATAATGAAATTAAAATAACTGTTATGATAATGATTACACCAAAGATATAACGCAGTTGGCCTAAATTAGGCAGCCATCCAAAAGCCCAATCCCACCACCCCTTGTCAACATCCTGCTGCACCCCCTTCACCAACTTATGCAGGGCCTCTATGTGGGAGTTGATTGATATGGAGTGGTCGGATAAATTGAAGCAACATAATCCTTCAAAATCACTGCAGCCATGGTTGTGTTTAAGCAGTAAATAATCAATAGCAGCGCGATTCTGCAAAGCAGCTCTTCTAATTCCCTGTACATCTAATAACAGCTCAGCTAAGGCAGCTGATGTATAGTTAATATTCTTGACTACTAAACATGCAAGTTTATTAATAACTCTGGTATTATATACTGCAAGTCCTGGCACCCCTACGATAGAACCAGCTAAACTAACATATTCGGTTTTGGACAGCAATGAAATTTCAGAATCACAGTCCGTAGGTAATTGAATAGTGTCTCTGGTATAGCGAGGGTGTAGAGCAGTATCCATAGGAAACATGAGAAAGCCTAAGCGTGACCAGGCACAAGGCCCTCCGGTTAGATTGGCTGGAATATAAGTAAAAGAAAGATTACCACAAGAAAAGAGCCAACCTTTAGGCAACTTAACATTTTGAATGTGGCTGGCAGCAGGCACCACATGTTGGCAAAACATCGAATTATTTACATTCAAACAGGTTAGGTCAGTCTTTGAGTGGCACAACGTCCGTTGTGCAGCAGTTAAGTTTTTGTCTCTTTTCTCCAATTTGAGCTGAGCACATTTACCTATTTTCATAGGATCACAGGTCAATGAATAGCACACATCCCCATTTGAGATGTTAAACGTGAGTATAGATGTCATGTTCCTCCACAACCGCCTGCCCACCTCCGGGCAATGACGGCAGTACTCATAGAGTGACAGATGGGAGCGAACATCACTCACATCCACCATTCCATCCTGGTTTGTATTGTTAAAGATGTGTAATAATACAGCAGCAGGAGTGGGCACTGCCACTAGACAAGTGGTAATCAAATCTTGAACGCTTTGCATGTTACTCATACAGAAGTGAGATATATTCAGCACTTCCTGCGCTAGATGAATCCAAACATTGTTCGGTTGATGCAGCAGCGTTGGCATCTGCGGCTGACGGTTGAATTTTTGGGCTATGAGCCCCTCCCGCTCCCCGGTGGAGTCTCCCGAACGGGCTCCATACACCACACTCATGGCACAGGCACTCCACAGGATGATCTGAAAAGAACAAAGGACAAAACACGTATTATCATTCTCGCAGATAGCATTTGTCAGCGGGAACATGTTCCCATTTGTCTTGACCAGGTCGCATAACTACCAGGACATTGTCTGGTCCAGTGGCGATGACATCAGCGGGTTGAGGAGGGTTATTTGGGGATTCAATCCACACTTTGGCCCCTGGGTTCTTGTCAGTAGATCCGAACCCTCCTTTGCCTCTCACAGTGAGAAGAGCTGGGGCGCTCCCCTTCTTAACAACACCTCCATAAACCGGCATAATGACAATTTGGGCAACGCGATCACCAGGTTGCACCACTAGGTCTGTGTCACCACTGTTCAAGAGAATGACTTTCAACTCGCCTTGGTAGTCTGCATCTATCACGCCTCCTAAAACTTGGATGCCCCTCAAGGCAAGCCCAGATCGAGGGGCGATCAGACCGTAATGCTCAGGGGGAATCTGAATTCCCACCCCAGTTTCAATCAGAGTGATGTCTCTAGGTTTCAATCGATGCATGTGTAAAGCATGTAAGTCAAGTCCTGCAGATTCTGGTGTAGCTCGATATGGGGCCAAAGCTCCTGGAGCTGTTTCCCAATACACAATGGTATTGCTCGTTGTAAACGGATTAATCTGTAAAGCAGGTGTGAGCATTCTCATGAGAGGTGTCTCAGCATTTGTAAGGGGTCGGTTGTTCAAAATTTGCAAAGCATCATACAAATTATCCCTCCACCCCTTCAGTGTCCCATCATTCAGTTTACGCAATTGTTCTTTCAGCAACCCATTCATTCTCTCAATCAGTCCCGCTGCTTGTGGGTAGTAAGGTATGTGAAAAATCCACTCAATATTGCGTTGTGCACAATAGTCCTGCACTAGTCTGCCCTTGAAGTGGCTGGCGTTATCACTTTGAATCTGGAGTGGCACTCCATAGTACAGAATCAACAGATCTAGAGTTTTCAGGGTGCTCTGCTGAGTTGCGCGCTTGCAGGGAAAGGCTATGAGATAACCAGAGTAAGTGTCTACCACAGTGCAGGCATACTGACACCCTCTGCTCACTGGCATTGGTCCAATGTAATCAATCTGCCAAATCTGTCCTGGCAATTTACCTCTACCTAGCTGGCCTCTCACCACCTGTGGGACCGGTCTGTGCTGTGCATGCTGACAAATGGGACATTCAATGATCGCTGTTTTAATCAAATCTAGGGGAAGATGCATCCCTCTAATCTCAGCCCACCTGTGAGTAGCCTTTTCTCCAAGATGTCCGCATTTCTGGTGTGCCCATTCAGCCATTCCCACCAAATCAGAACTCTGCGCCTCCACTTCAGCCTCTTGAATCTTGGCTCGATCGTCTGCAAGACAATTGAACCATCGGTCTAATGAATCAGTTGGACAGTGAGCGTCCACATGATAGACAGTCACGGTGCTTTGAGGTAACATTTCCCAGATCTCCTGCCATAACTCCTTCCCCCATACCTCTTTGTTATGGATTTTGTACTGATGTGCATGCCACGTGGGAAGCCAAGTAGCTAACCCATTGGCGGTAGACCAGGAATCTGTATAAATGTGACATTTTCCGGGTAGCTCCTGTTTTAAAGCCTGATACACGGCATAAAGCTCTGCATACTGGCTACTTTTTCCCTGTCCTGTAGTTGTCAAAAGCTTCTTGGTAACAGGATTATAGGACACTGCCTTCCAGTGCCTTTTCGCTCCAACATATTTTGCTGAACCATCTGTGAACCACACATGTTTTTTGTCATCTGCAGACAAGTCTGCGAACGGCTGGCCCCACCCTACTGGGGATTCACACACTGAAGGTACATCATGCAACATTTCGGAATTCTCCACTGGAGCCTGCGCTACCTGCTCATGCAAAACGGCGGTCCCTTTTGGACCCGCTCGTGCCCTGTCCTGGACATACCATTTCCATTTTATAATGCTGGCTTCTTGCACATGTCCAATTCTATGAGTTTTTGGGGAACTCATCACCCACTGCATGATGGGAATTTCAGGCCTTAAAATCACATTGTGCCCCAGTGTAATTTGCTCAGTATCAACCAGGGCCCAATAGCAGGCCAGCAGCTGCTTCTCAAAGGGAGTATACCGCTCTCCTGCCTCAGGTAACTTCTTTGTCCAAAATCCCAGGGGCACCCTCTTTCTTCCTTGTTTTTGCCATAAACTCCAATTGGCATACTGCCCCTGGACTGTCACATTCAACTCAATGTCTCCCTCTCGAATCGGCCACAAATCCAAAGCATGCTGAATGGCGTCTTTCGCCAATTCAAACGCGCACTGCTCCTGCTCTCCCCATTCAAACGCATTTTTCTTTCGTGTAACTTTGTACAATGGGGCCAAAATCTGAGACAAATGGGGTATATGTTGTCTCCAATACCCGAATAGTCCAATAAAACTCTGGGCTTCCTTCCGATTTCGCGGTACTGCGAATTCCTTAATCTTTTGTTTCACTTTTGGCAACACTTCTCTGTGTCCCTGATTCCACTGAATGCCCAAAAATTTCACGCTCTGAGACGGTCCCTGCACTTTCTCGGGGTTAATCTCCCACCCTTGATTCTGCAAATGTTCCACCACCCTGTCTAGCTGAATTTGCACCTGTTCTTGTGTCTCTCCCTGCATCATCACGTCATCTATATAGTGAGAAATTTGCACTCCAGGAACCACTGGTACTTCATCCAAATGCTCTGCCACCAGCCGGTGGCAGATAGTGGGGCTATGTAAATACCCCATGGGTAATCTACAGAAGGTGTACTGACGCCCCGCCCACTGGAATGCCAGCTGAGGCTGGCTCTCAGTAGCTATTGGTATCGTAAAGAAGGCATTGGCAATGTCAATGGTTGCATACCAAGTCCCACTGTGTTTCTGTATGTTCTCAATCAAGGTAATGGTGTCTGGGACCGCTGCAGTCAGAGGAGGTGTATGTTTATTCAATTGGCGATAATCAATGCAAATCCTCCAACTGTTATCACTTTTACGAACAGGCCAGAGGGCATTATTCCACGCAGTGGTGATGGGAACTATTACCCCGGCCTCTAGTAAATCATGTATAGTCTGGCTAATCTCCTCATGTCCTCCCGGTATTCTGTACTGTTTCATTTGAATCACCTTAGTAGCTTGGGGAAGTGTTACCGGAGGAATCTTCAACAGCCCCACCCTTGCGGCGGCTATTGATATAAATCTTTTGGAACCAAATTGATAGCATCCATCTTCCAAATGTAGGGTCATCCCTTTCAAAATGTCAATTCCAATAATGTATTCGGGAATGGGCACAATCAGGACAGTGTATTCTCTCTTTGGAAGTGCCCCTATTTTCATGGGAACCACTATCTGCACTGCCGGGGTTTCTTTTCCGCCCAATCCCGTAATGGTAAAGTACTGTCCCCTGAATTTTCTTGGATTACCATGAATCAAAGTGGCCTCCGCTCCGGTGTCAACGAGGGCTCGAACCTTTTGAACATTTCCACGTTTCCAATAAATTTCTACTTTGACATGAGGTCTGTTATCTTTGCGAGCCCATCCCTGCACCGGAGTTTGGCCTGTTTCCTAATCTATTTTCACTCGGCGTACATCAGAGTCTGCCCAAGTCAAATCTGGATACAGTTTGCGGTAATTCTCAGGGAACTCCTCCTCCCTGTCTCTGCTTCGCAACCTCTCTGAGCTTACCAGCTCCCTCTCCCACTCTCTTCCTCGAGTTTTCCCAGAACCTGTCAGTTCCCGGTCTCTCTCCCTGCTCCGGGTTCCCTCTGCGCTTCGGTGCTCTTCCTCCCAATTTCCGTCCTCTGGGGATCTCTCTCTACGGTGGGGTTCTCTCCCTCTCTCTCCCTTTTCACCCTCACGCTCCTCCCCGCCTGCCTTTCTCTGGTTCACCACTTTGTTATCCTTCTTGTTCCCTTTCCTGCTCCCCTCCTTTTTATCCAAACCGCGTTTGCGGTACATTTCCCACATGTCCTTGGTGCTTATCCCATCAATTTCATTCCTGGTCACCCCATCTCGCATCAAGGCCTGAAACATGTCTCGCCTTGTCACCCTGTTGTTATCAGTACGATTCTCAGACCGTGAATTCCTCTCTGGCTTAGCCCATTCTCCTAATTCACTTAACTCACGCACCGCTTCTACCACCTGAGACAATGGGTTACCCGTCTGATTAATTAACAAAGTCATGATGACATGCTTATATGCAGGAGGAGCGGCCCTAATCAGCCGGTTTCGCACAGACACACTTAAAATTCCATTCATTAAATCATGGGCATTACCCATAAAGATAGCTGTTTTCATCCCCTCTTCCTTCAATCTCTGTACTGCATCTCTCAAAGTATACCAAGGTTTATCATTAGGCGGCCAGTCTGACTCTGTCGGATACTTCTGAGCACACCCTTGCGCAGCTAGCTCTAACAAATTGGTCATAGGACCATTCCCTGGATAGGTTCTAAACTCATTTTGAATAACCGGGTCTGTACTTAACATACAAAGCCTTGGGGCGTCGCCGTGATCCAATTGGACCCCCTGGCCCCCCATATCGTGCACCCGCACCAACCACGTAAGCAATGTTTCCCCAGACCTCTGTCGAAATCTGTCTATCACATCACTTAGTTCTTGCTGTGTATAATCCTCCAGGGCATCCAACATCACCCCTCCAGGATTAGCTGGGCTATGCTGTAACTTTTGCCGATATATGGGCTGCGCACGGACAACATTCCTGCGCTCTGTCTTCTCCTGTCTAACATCTTGGCAGTCATCGCCCCCGGACCCATCTGAAAAATCAGATGTATCCCAGATGTTTCCATCCCAAAATTCAGGGTCAAAGGCTAATCCTGCCTGAGAGATAGCTAAATGCACCTTCTTTTTATTAACTTTCCCTCTTCGTTTCTTGTGTTTATATTTAGCTACGCTAACAGCCGTTCTCTCTGCAACCAGTTGGTACATTTCCAACTTATCACTTAATAATTTATTTTGACAAGCTAGCATGGTAGAGGAATTTCGGGCTTCTACTAACTCCTTCCCCAGCTGCTCGTGGTCTTTTTGTAACTGTAAACATTTTTCATACAACTTTCGGTACGCAGAAAGCAAGATCCAGCCTCGCCTCCCCAACGCACAAACCTCCCTTCCCTTGTCAATTGAAACTTTCCGTAAACATATAAGAAGATCTTCAGGTTCCACATTCAACATACACGCATTCCAATTTTCACACAAACCAGCACAACGTGACCATTCCTGAGCTAAAAGTTTATATGGGGCGGTTTCCCATCCCGGTATTTCTATGTCTGGATTTGCTACATGAGAACCTGCTTTTGAGCTCGCTTTGATCTTATTAAGCATTTTCCCTTTTTTTTTTTTGAATCCTGCAAACGACTACGCCAATTTGTGCTGCTTTACTCTTCAGAATATCAAAACTATGCACTTCAGGATATTTTAAGGCACAATGTAAAGCAATCACTCTCAAACACCTTCGTAAGTAGAATAATCAAGTTTATTTAAGGGGCAAGTTCTCAGCTAGCAAAACTAAACCACACTAATATATATATATATACATCAGGAGAATAACATGAGAATAATGATAAAGATATAAGCACTCTGTGAATAATTGCAAGAGTAAGTGCATATAATACAAGCACACACAATATACCTCAATGCTCAATAGCATGAAAATGACTGCAAGAATAAGTGCATATTACGCGCGCACACACAATATACTTCAATGCTCAATAGCATGAAAATGACTGCAAGAATAAGTACATATTATGCGCGCACACACAATACACTTAATAAATTGAAAAGCTTCACCGAAAAGAGCGTCTGCATCCCTCCGCCGTACACAAAGCTGGGGAACCCAAATCAGCTGGCACAGGGAGCCTCTGTTCGGGACAATCAGTCCTCCTGGCGTTGCGTCCAACCCAGAAGAGAGTTCCTAAACCAGCCCATCCAGGCCCCCAACTTTTATAGTATTTACTAACGCCCAGGAGTCTTTTCTAGAAAAAGACCCCCTCCTTTACAAATTGTGCAATCGGCGGTACCTTGTTCACCCTTCGAGACGTCTCCTCAGAACGGGCCAAGTTCCCAGGAGAGGACTCCAAGGTGAAGCTTGCATTCCTCCTTGTGTACAGGCGCATCCCCCTGTTGTTCTAACTGATAGCTCGTGGAATGTAAATAGCGCCCTTCGTACCAGGCAGATGGAGCGAAGTTGAGCAGAAAAACACCCCACCCTTCAGCTTGCCGAAGCTTGTGGAAAAACACAGAACAGTGCCTTACGCACCGAACCAGACTCGACAAAATGGAGTCGTGAACCAAAATGGAAGCGAAGGCCAATGAAAGGAGAGGCCAATGGTCCACACTCTGCACCACTGTTTACCTTGCACGTAGTGCTGCCGCATGCACGTAGTGTATGTAGCAATACACTTGCGTACCGATCTCCAAGGATAATGTATGCTTAAGTAAAAGCTTGAGAACTGTCGTTTTTGATTGGACAATTTGAAGCTAACCTATGAACCCTCCAATGGAAGACCCTACTGGATTTGAACTGTTGTCTATAAAACCCAGGTGCACGAGAGGAAAGTAGCTATTATCAGCCATTACCAGCTATTGCCCGACATCGCGTCATTCCGTAGCTATTATGGCCCACTTTGCTGCGACGCCATTTTGAAAGAGACTTTGATGCTTTCTCTAATCGAGAGAAAGAGACTTTAATGATTCTTGCCCTAGAGACTTTAACTTTGATCCCTTGTATGAAGTAGTAGTTTTACCTTGCCGCCGTGAGGCAATTGCCCCGTCCACCCCTGCCCCTTTTGCCCCGTCCCATGCTGATCGAGAAACGGTACCTGTGAGACGAAGACTTCCTTGATTGCTGATCGTAATTGGTAAATATGAAAGGAAATTGTAAAATTGCATTGTGTTTCCTTTAGGTAACCAACTGCTGATTTTGATAAGAGCCCTAGTTAGGAGTTTTCTAAATTAATGTTGCTAAATTGTTTTTGCATGAAGTCCCACATGCCGATGCTAATTTGAGGTTAGACGAGGATTCCATATGTCGCACGATGCAATTTGAGATCTTGTTATGCTGACTAAATGTATGCAATTAGTTCGTTACAGATTATCGTATTAGTGATTTGCATTGCTATTATCGAATGCCTTGTGATTCAAATGCTACATAGATTGCACCTGTTTCGCCGTTATGGACAGCTATTAATGTCCATATATGTTTATAATTTGGTGTTGAGACACATCTATATTGTGCTAGCTTTGTTAATATAGGGAAATAAAATTCACTAACTTTGAATAAACTGGTGTGGTTATTCCTGACTGAAAGGTCAGGGTTCGCCGAAATGTATTCTGGATTAATTGTCAAGTGTTATGTTGATCAAGGTATTGCTTATGTTCGTTATTAATTATTGATTTAAGGAAGTTGATCGATATAGAGTACAGAGAGTCCCACTTAGTCAAAAGATTCATCGGCCTAAAGAGCGTCCGAACACAGGTAAAATTATTAGTACGGACCGCTCTATCAGTAGATGGTAGCAGAGGACGGTTTCGTCTTTTGGGACCCTGTACTCTTAAAGTACATGGTGTTGAATTAACGGTTACGCATTTTGAGACCCCACTCGAGAAGTTGAATTAGATTTTTTCTTGGATAAAATAGATTGACAGAATGATGATGGGCTAGGTCCACCGCGACTTTCCCGGGATCTCGGAGCTTGCGAATGGAGAGAATGGAGGTGTGGATTCGGCGTTGGCGGTACTAGTGATGGTATGAGTGAAGTTAGGGTTTTGCGCTTGCACAGCTTATTGCCGCAGGGTGTGTGAAAAGGTTGCGAGGATTTTTCTTTTTAGAAGATAGCGGAGGTGCGACTCCGAGTGTAGAAGTAGAGAAGTCGTCGAACTTCATAGAAATAGCGGAGGTGCGACTCCGAGTGTGAGAGTAGGGAAGTCGTCGAACTTCATGTGCATGTGGCGCTTTGTGCATAAAAAGGTCCACGTGGTTGTTGTTGTTGAGACGGGCCCTGCGAGGTCAAGAGACTCCGGAGTATGTTGTTTTATGTTGTGGTCTGGGCGGTTTAGTAGGTTGATCGGGCGTGGTCAACGAGTCAGTACGTGTGTAAGGGAGTGAAAGAAACTTCGACTTCGGGCTTTGACAAGATTCTAAGTGCACTAGAACAGATCATTGACAAGTTGAGAGTAGGTCTGCGGGTCAGATTTGCTTGCGAACGTGGGGACCGAGAAAGATGGAATAACTGCCGAGGCTAGTGAAAAATCCCTAAGGTCCTGAAGCGATTGTGTTACCCTTCCTGTAGTAAACCGACAGATCTGTTTTAGTTTTTGGTAGCTCGCGATACATGCAAGAAGTTGTTACGAGAGGAGCTGAGTGAAGGAAGACTAGCCGCGAGGCTTTGTCAGCCGCAGTGTGTGTGAGTGTGACGTCACTAGGAGCAGCGCTGGGATAGGTTGGTTGCAGAGAAGGGTCGCGCACGGATTGGACGCAGTCCGTGGGACTCGATTGGAAGGGGAAAGGCAAGCGAAGAGTATTCCGGGAATTAAAGTCACCTATTGATTACAAACTTTGTGAAATAAAAGACGAGAAAATGAAATTCTTTAAAGCATTTAGGAGTGCGATGAAGGGGGAGTCTTACATTAAAGCGAGCGTAGGAGAGGAGACGCCGCCCGAGGGCACACCAGCTTACATTGTAATGGAAGAGAAGGGGGTAGCTCCGTGTCTTTGGCTAAAGCAATGGCACAAACTGACAGAGAAACATGGGAGCGTAGCGTTCCCGATACATGGGACATTCAATATAAGGATCCTAGAGAATTTGAGATTCACGATGTACGACATGAAGGTGCCTCCAAGGCCAGCCCAGTTTGAGGCTCTAGCGATTTGGGAACTAATGGCCAGACAGCAACAGCAGAAGAAGTTTGAGACCAGGATGAGAAAGGTAGAAAAGACACTAGCGGATGCTAGGTGGGATAATGCACAGAAGGTGTGGAGGTCAGATGTATTGCAGGGGATAAAATTGTTTCCCGCAATTACTAAGGAAGAAGGGGAGGCAGGTAAGAAAGCTACCTGTAAGACAGACAGGAAGTGTTCCAAGGATAGAGAGGACGAGGAAAAGTTGAGAAGAGAAGAGGAGTTAGAGGATGAGGAGTTAATAATGCAATTGCTGAACGACCGTCCACCACCTTATGCGGAGAATGGACAAGGTCCAAGTACCAGTTCTGCCCCTCCGGCACCGGTACGGAACAGTGAAACCCAGAGTTCAGGAGCGTCATCGGGATCTAAGGACCCGAGTTTATTGTTCACCCCGCAGATACCGCAGGTTAGGAGAAGATATCCAGATGTGCCCATGTTGAAACCAGCAGAAAATTATCAGCCGCAGATGCCAGGGTACTACAGCAGTGACAACAGTGGAGGAATGATTCTAGAACAAACCGTAAGGGGAGTACAGAATGGTCACAACCAGACATTGGCACAAGCTGAATCAACTCAGTTTTTGATGCCCCAAAAGCAGATGCAGGGGGGAAACGCACATGCTCAAATGACGGGGAGTCAGATGGGCATGCCGGCAATGATGACCCATGGTGTGGAAATGAACATGCCTCAGAACATGGGAAATGGACAAAACCCAGATGCGATATCACTACCCATTACTGTAGGTCCACCGGTACCTTTGTATAGTCAGCCTAACTTAGGTATGAGCGGTCAGGGATCAATGCTGCAGAATGGGACCGAAAGGAGGTGCATAGAAAACACTCCAGGGATAACTCCGATAGCGGCTCAGCCAAATGGATCTGGGCCCTTGATGGAGTTTAGTCCCATGTGTGCTCAGTCAACACTGGTGAGGTCGAGCCCCCCCCTGATAATACCTCTAACATCGAACATTGAAAAGTTGCCGCAACCATCAATGGCAGTCGATGTGAACGCTACACTGATGGGGGTAAATGCGCAACAGCTGACACAGTGGTTCAACAGTTTGAATTCCACACAGGGCTCAGCCAGTGGGAAAGGAGAAGATTATCTGAATAGGATGAGGTTAAACATGGAAGCACAAGAATTGGTGGAAGGGACTATGGGTGTGGATAGGTTAGAGTCCTACTCGGAAGAAGAGTTGAGGTATCTATGTCCAAAGATTACGAAGGAAGTGAACAAGGTACATAAAAACTTGCAGGAAATAGCCGACAAAAATGGGGTTGACATAGACAAGACAAAACATTTGAGCAGGAGCTACAGGCTGGATTTTGGGGCCACAGATTTTGAACACATGAGGTCAGCAGGCATGAAGGCGCACCTTAGAGAATTGCTGCAGAGTGCACAAGTGTGGAGGTGCTTAGACAAGTGGGAAAGCAGGTGGGTAAAGAGAAAGGAAAAGAGGAGGGACAGTGCTACAGAGCATAATGAGAAAAGACCACAAAGCAGCGAGACAGTAACCATGTTACCAATGAGGGAGACAGCAGGGGGAAAATTAATACATGTACCATGGCACAGAAGCGATATTCAGTCTTTTACGGACGATTTTCCCAAACTGAGAGAGAAACCGATCGAATGGTATCAACAGACTGATAGGTTTGTGAAGCTTGCAAAATGTCTCTGGGAAGACCTGAACACTCTCTTTGAGATTGTGGTTCCGGCAGATTTGTGGGAGGATTGCAAAAGAGCTGTAGGTTGGCCGACAAGTGAACCAGAGAGAGACAGGGAGACGGGTGCACCATCACCTATGTTGATGAGCTTGTACTATAAGGTGATTGAGCATTTGAAGACGAAGGTTGCCGCGAAAAATGTGGATTGGCAGAAGATTGATCGAACTGCCCAAGAGGCTAAAGAATCGATTCATAGTTACTATGAGAGGTTGTTGAAGGCGTTTAAGAACTACAGTGGCACGGAAACAATAGAGGCAAAGGACATGCTTCATTTTGTGTTTAGATTTGTGGAAGGGCTGAGGCCAGAGATAAGTCAGATGATAAAGTCGCATTTGATTTGCTGGCAGTCTAAACCGATTGACGAAGTCTTGAATTATGCTAAATACTGTAGCGACGAAATTGAAGTGAAACAGAAAAAGTTGAAAGAGAAGGTGATGATGATGCAGCTTAAGGTGGCTCAGACAGGTTTGCAAGGTCTGCAAGGGTTGCAAGTGTTCCAACAGCAGATACCGCAACCGCAGCCGCAGTTACAGGGAAACACGGCGTTTCAGCCACAGGCCAGAGGCAGAGGCAGAGGAGGTTTTGCGAATAATGGTCCGGATTTGAACACTGTTGTGACGGGTGTGCAGGCAATGAAGAAGGTGATGCCGTGTCACGCGTGCGGAATCGTAGGTCATTGGAAACGCGAGTGCCCGATGGTGGTGCAGGAAGGTGCAGGTGCAGGTATTGGTCAGCAAAACAATGATGTCAATGCATTTCAGACAATGAGGGGACCGAAAATGAGAGGTCCAAACCCAAATTTTCAGACCATAAATCAATTGCAGGGATTACAACCTATGCAGCCGCAGCAGATGCAGATGCCCCGTATGCAGATGACGCAAATGCAGCCAATGCAACAGCAGTTACCCATGGTACCTAATCAGCAAATGCAAATACCCTTGGCACCAATGAGTCAGCAGCAAGTGATGGTTCCTCCACAGGTCTCGGGTCAGGTAATGAGTACAAATGGCACCGTGCAACAGTTCCCACTACACTGTGAGAGTGGAATAAACAATATATGGGAGAGTGAAAGCTCAGAAGAAGAAGGAGATTGTGTGCTTGCAGCATCCTTGGAAGTTGATCAAAAGGGTCCGTACGTAGAGGGAAGAGTAATGGGTCATCGTGTCTCGTTCTTGGTTGACACGGGAGCCACACGTTCAACTGTTAAGAGCAGTGAAGTACCAAATTTGCCACTCTCAGGGAGGACAGTTCAAGTGGTGGGAGTAGCAAACAGGCACCTGACGAACCCAATAACAGATCCGGTACCAGTCAGCATCGGTAACTATCAAGGGGTGCATCAGTTTGTGGTATGTGACTCAAGCCCGATAGCACTGTTAGGAAGAGACCTATTGTGCAAATTGGGTTGTTCGATCATGTGTTCGAACGAAGGAATAACAATCCAGACGAGCAGTGATGGGGAAGAAGAGGACAGTGTAGAGGGGGATGAGATGGAAACTGTAGATGAAGAGTATCCTCTGATTTGTCTTTTCCCGATGATAACTGAAGAAGATATTCCATCTGAATTACGGGAAACAGTCGGAAAGGAAGTGTGGGATACGACAGGGAAAGAGGTGGGATTGATGAAAGGAGTGGAACCAGTGAAAGTGACTGTAAAGCCCAATGCAATCTTTCCCCAGACCCCACAATACCATATGGCACAAGACACCCTCATGAAAGTTGCTCAACTTATTGACGAATTTGTAAAACAGGGGGTACTGAAAGAAGTGTTAAGCAGTCCATGTAATTCACCAATAATGGGACTAATAAAGCCGAGTGGAAAGGTCCGACTCGTGCAGGACTTGAGGAAAATAAATGACATCATAGTCAAATGCTGCCCAGTAGTACCGAATCCAGCTGTTATAATGTTCCAGGTCCCTTGCGATGCTGAGTGGTTCTCAGTCATCGATTTGTCACAAGCATTCTTCTCGGTGCCTCTTCATGAGGACAGCCAATTTCTCTTTCGTTTCAAATTCCTAGACAGAGTGTACAGTTGGTGTCGAATTCCTCAAGGGTTTTCTGAGTCACCGTCAATCTTCAATCAGATTCTAAAGAAAGATTTGGAAGCATTAGAATTGCCATTCGAGTCAACCCTAGTACAGTACATTGATGACTTACTGGTTGCATCAAAGACAGAAAGTGGCTGCACAGCTGATACCATTGCTCTGTTGAATCATTTGGGAAGGAATGGACATAAAGTGTCTCCTTCCAAATTGCAGTTCTGTCAGAAGAAAGTGAAATACTTGGGTCACCAGATAGAGAAAGGGTCACGGAGAATAATGAAGGAAAGAATAACAAGCGTACTTCAAATGAGTCCACCAAAGACAAGGAGGGAGGTGAGGAAGTTTTTGGGAATGGTGGGTTATTGTCGCCAGTGGATTCCCAACTTCTCGACTCTAGCAAAGCCTTTACTGAAGTTGACCCAGAAGGATGCCTTGGATCAAATTGAGCTGAAAGGAGACGAGATGGATGCTTTTGTTGAACTGAAAGAATGCATGTGCAGGGCTCCAGCTTTAGGTATGCCTGACTACACAAAGCCTTTCACATTGTTTTGTCATGAACGTGATGCATGTTCCCTGTCTGTCTTGACTCAAGCCCATGGTGGCGTAAACAGACCAGTAGCGTATTTTTCAGCTACTTTGGATCCGGTCGCAGCAGCACTCCCAGGGTGTTTGCGCGCCGTAGCAGCAGTTGGTATCAGCCTCACTCAGAGTGAAGGAATAGTGATGGGACACCCAGTAACAGTCATGGTCCCTCACTCAGTTGAGATACTTTTGACCCGCTCCCGAACGCAGCACATGACTGGAGCAAGACTCACAAGGTATGAAACGATAATTCTGGGTTCACCGAATGTGCAGCTGAAAAGGTGCACTACGTTGAATCCAGCAACCTTGCTCCCTGGAGAAAATGCCGAAATTGAGAACGCTGAAGACGTCGAGCATGACTGCCTTCAGGTGACTGAATTTTGCACAAAACCTCGACCGGACATTAAGGATACTAAGCTTGATGAAAATGACCAAATTATTTTTGTTGATGGTTCATGTCTAAGAGACGGGATGGGGATTTTGAAAGCAGGATATGCTGTATGTACTGTAACAGGTGTCTTGGAAGCGGGATGGCTTTAAGGAGTCTATTCTGCACAAGTAGCAGAACTTGTAGCCCTTACCAGAGCATGTCAACTGTCTGCATTGATGAAAGTCACCATTTACACTGATAGTCAATACGGGTTTGGGATTGTGCATGACTTTGGACAACTATGGTCACAGAGAGGTTTCCTGACTTCTTCAGGATCCCCAGTGAAGAACGGGGAGAGGATAAGGGAATTGTTACACGCCATTCAAGTGCCAGCCGAAGTTGCAGTGGTAAAGTGCAGTGCTCACACGAAAGGACAGGACTATGTTTCTCTGGGAAATGCATATGCGGATCAAGTCGCAAGATTTTGTGCCTTGAACTGTATATTACTCAGGGACGAATGGAATTCAATAAGTGAGCCAGAACTAGAACCAGCTGAAGCATTTGCCTTGAAGGTCGTAGATACAATAGATGAATTAAAAGCATTACAAAATAATGTCAGGGAGGATGAAAGAGATTCCTGGATTAAATCACAATGTATAAAGAGACCAGACGAGTTATGGGTTTCAAATGAGGGAAAATTTGTTTTGCCAAACAGTCTCTTATCACAGCTTGCGCGGTTCTATCATGGGCAGGCTCACCTAGTGAGAGATGCCATGATAAGATTGTTCAAAACTGATTGGTTTAACCCCAGATTTCGTCAAGCTGCAGAAGCAGTTTGCCATCGATGTGTCACTTGCCAGCAGATGAACCCAGGAAAGGGAACAGTTGTGAACGCGAGCCACATTGGTAGGGCAAGCGGGCCTTTTAGTCGTATGCAGATGGACTTCATTGAGATGCCTGTGCATGGAGGTCTGAAGTACGTGTTGGTGATTGTGTGCATTTTTAGTCATTGGATTGAGGCATACCCCACACGTAGAAATGACAGCCTTACAGTTGCATAGCTATTGTTGAGAGAGTTAATACCACGTTTCGGATTCCCGATCTCTTTAGAATCAGATAGGGGAAGTCACATCAATAACGAGGTGATAAAGTTACTTTGCGAAGCGCTGAACATTGAGCAAAAACTACATTGTAGCTATCGCCCTGAAGCCTCAGGACTGGTGGAGCAAATGAATGGTACACTGAAATCAAGAATGGCGAAAATATGTGCATCGACAAATTTGAAATGGCCTGACGCATTGCCCTTAGTGCTAATGTCAATGAGAAACACCCCTGATAGAAAGACTGGATTGTCTCCGCACGAAATTCTCATGGGCAGGGCTATGAGACTTCCTGCAGTTCCCGCAAACGCGCTTTTGAATATTACAGATGATATGGTGTTAGACTACTGCAAGGGTCTGGCTGACGTGGTTCGCTCTTTCTCTCACCAGGTGGAAGCGACCACCTTGCCACCGATCCAAGGTCCAGGACACGCACTGAAAGCAGGTGACTGGGTCGTGGTAAAGAAGCACGTGAGAAAGTCGTGTCTGGAACCCCGTTGGAAAGGCCCTTTCCAAGTGATCCTGACGACAACTACCGCTGTGAAGTGTGCGGGGGTTCCCAACTGGATTCACGCCAGTCACACAAAGAAGGTGTTGTGTCCCACAGATGAGGAAGTTGAAGCGCTAAAACTGCCACTGCCTGACAAAACAGTGCTGAGTGCTGAGACAGAGCAAAACCGAACTGAAAGCGAACAGGCAGAAACGGGAGAGAGGGAGATATTGTCTGAGGACGAAGAGACCAATTCGCTTGGGGGAGACCAAGGAGAAAGTTCAGACAGCGACGAAGCAGCTGAAGGTGACAAAGATCCTGAAGCAGCTGAGGGTAGCAAAGAGCCTGAAGCAGCTGAGGGTAGCAAAGAGCCTGAAGCAGCTGAAGGTGACAAAGAACCTGAAGCAGCTGAAAGTGATAAAGAGCCTGACGAAAGTAACGGTGACGAAGGGCTCGAAAAAGGTGAAAAAGCAGGAGAGCCTGATCAGAGGAGGGTTTTCCCAGAAGTAGACGGTATAGAAAAAGAAAAAGAGAACGTGATTGATTCCCCAGAAGGAGGGGACAAGGCAGAACAGAACGAAAAGGTTCAAGCTTCCTCAGAAAAGATCGCAGGTCCATCAAATGGACACGGTGCAAAGAGGAGACTAAGTATATCACCAATAAAAGAAAGGACTAAAGAAAGTTTGAACGACGGAGAAAGGCCAAAAGTGAAAGAGAAAAGAAAGGAAGTGACTGTTGTGGAACAATCCTCAAGTGAAGAAAAAGACTTGACAAAAGAGGAAAGTACCAGCGAAGCAGAATCAAAAAGAGAAGCAAAATTGAAAAGGAAAAGGATACCAAACAGGAGATATTCCGGTCCTGAATGGGCATATGTAGTCAATGACGATTGGACTGACGAGTTTGTATCTCTAAGCATCGAGAACGAAGAAGAAGAAGAGATACCAATAGAAAAGAAAAGTTTTATGGACTCTGTCGATTGAAAGGGTAATAAATGATATTGCTTGCTACAATATAACGTGAAACAAACAACCAGCTGAGACATTGCTAAACCGGATGAGACTTGCTGAACTGATAAAGACTGAGTTATTGCCGAATTGAGACAAATGCTGCTAACCGATAAGTGACTGGCCTCCTGAAGAAGACGGTGTGAACATTGTGCTCGTTCAGCTTTGTAACTGAATTGCTAAATAGTTTCATTTACAAGTGCTTCTAGCTCTCTGATTCTATACAGATCATGACGCAAAACAATAGAAAGAAATATTGTAAATATGTGTGTATAGGCTTGATAATTGCATGTGTACTAATAATAATGGCAATTGTGCTTGGAATACATGGTAAGACTGAGAATGAGAGAATTGATGCTTCTACTCTTGCTCCTGTTACTGTCACCGAACTAACCGCATTGAAAAGACTAGCATTGGATGAGAGACTCTTGCACGATAAGAAAGAGCTTTCGTATAACGTTTTCTATCGCTTGCTAACAGAATATGTTGAGACTATGGATGCAAAAGATTGTTATGTGTGTACACAGATACCGACATCAGTGAAGGAAGGGGTGACATATCACCACATGCCTCTTACATACGGGATTACATGTTGTATAGTAATGTCTAGATTTTATGGTCAAACTAACATACAGGATTTTTACTCAAATTATGATGTTACCTTTGCATATGTTCCTATAATAGCGCAGCTAAGCCAGATTGCTAAAGATTGGGATGCTAAAATAATGAGGGAATTTTTCGAGCCAATGCAACCTTTTGAAACGGCTCACGCTCATAGGGAAAACCTTACCTGCTCGCTCTCTGCAATAGAAATAAGCTTTTTAGATCGCACAGATGATAGAAGGGCACAAATGAATGCAAAATTAGAAAAGGAGCTACATAAGAGGACTTCAGTAGATAATTATGATTTTGCTGCAATAAAGACACAAGGGAAAATAGCTTTAGATGCTTGGCATGTAGGGAAATTTTGTATATATCGAGGTGAATCTTATTATGACAACATTTTTGTAGGAGCGAGTGAGTGTAAACATACGTTTATCTTTAAGGCCAAATGGACATTCATGATGGACGGACTTGACCCTGTCATTCCAGGTGTATATTACATTTGTGGGTATAATGCCTATTATCGTCTTCCAAAGGGATGGTGGGGGAGATGTTATTTGGGTATAGTGTTCCCAAAGGTTTATCAACTGGATGACCTATCGATGATTCAAAAGACATCTGGATCCCATCGTATCCAGAAAAGAGAGACCGCAGCTGCTGTGGTAGGAGATATATTTGGAGCCATGATTCCTTCGTTGGGAGTCGTGTTGAATTCCATCAAAATAAGAAAGTTGTCTACTATAGTGGATAACATGTTGACGAAGTTTTCAGGTGCTATAATCCTGATAGTTGCTGAACTTGCAGCGGAAAGAGCTATGACTCTTCAAAATAGGCTTGCTTTAGACATTCTTTTAGCAAAGGATGGTGGCGTTTGCAAAATGCTTGGTGCACGACACTGTTGTACATATATTCCTGACAATAGTGTAAAAATTAAAACTATGCTTGCTAATCTAACAAAAGAGAGTGCAGATTTGAAGGAATTGAAAGAACCAGGAGTGTGGGAGAAGGTTGGAAAAGGTATTGTTTCAGTGGGACATTGGATTGGGGAAATTTGGAATGGAATATTGTTAAAAATAATAGAGGGAATTTTAATAGTGATAATTTGCATATTTGGAATTTGGGGAATAAAAAGGGGAATAATAATGATTATGGAAAGAATTAAGAGAAGAAAAGAAGAGAAAATTATGAAAAGAATGGCAGAAGAATACAAAGCGCAAACTAGGGGAACTAAAAGGAAAAGAGAACTGACAGAATTTTAATGGAATAAAATTTGTGGGCATGATTTGGTGTGATGACAAGTAGTCATCAGAGGAGGGATTGATGAAGCAGAAAATGAAGGTTTTACATTTATTAACACGTAAACGTAGTGTGAAATAATCATGTGTGACTTTAACCGAACTAATAAAGATTGTACGGGGACAAAATGTGCCCTTAGAGTAGTTTGCCAACATTTATAAGCGTGCTTTATATAACGTGGTGTATTAGAATTGCACTAATTCGACATAATCATAAACGTGTGCTATGATTTGCTTGTTTGAAATGTTTTAGCTTAGCATTACTTTAGTGGAGGCTTTGGCCTAGTGGCCTGGTCTCACGGTTTAGATGCTCGTATTTTTCCAATGTGCTATTAAACGTGTACTTTTGCTTGAAGCTGTACTTTTCCACTGAGACCGTTCACATGCTTATCTTAAGGTTTCGTGCCAGCCTGGCATATTTTCTCTTTACTCCAAGGTCGATCTGCAGGTGCGGACAATGGAAGCTCTGAAAGTGAGTTAATTGGTATAAAATGTTGCAACTTGCGTACCCATCTCCAAGGATAATGTATGCTTAAGTAAAAGCTTGAGAACTGTCGTTTTTGATTGGACAATTTGAAGCTAACCTATGAACCCTCCAATGGAAGACCCTACTGGATTTGAACTGTTGTCTATAAAACCCAGGTGCACGAGAGGAAAGTCGCTATTATCAGCCATTACCAGCTATTGCCCGACATCGCGTCATTCCGTAGCTATTATGGCCCACTTTGCTGCGACGCCATTTTGAAAGAGACTTTGATGCTTTCTCTAATCGAGAGAAAGAGACTTTAATGATTCTTGCCCTAGAGACTTTAACTTTGATCCCTTGTATGAAGTAGTAGTTTTACCTTGCCGCCGTGAGGCAATTGCCCCGTCCACCCCTGCCCTTTTTGCCCCGTCCCATGCTGATCGAGAAACGGTACCTGTGAGACGAAGACTTCCTTGATTGCTGATCGTAATTGGTAAATATGAAAGGAAATTGTAAAATTGCATTGTGTTTCCTTTAGGTAACCAACTGCTGATTTTGATAAGAGCCCTAGTTAGGAGTTTTCTAAATTAATGTTGCTAAATTGTTTTTGCATGAAGTCCCACATGCCGATGCTAATTTGAGGTTAGACGAGGATTCCATATGTCGCACGATTCAATTTGAGATCTTGTTATGCTGACTAAATGTATGCAATTAGTTCGTTACAGATTATCGTATTAGTGATTTGCATTGCTATTATCGAATGCATTGTGATTCAAATGCTACATAGATTGCACCTGTTTCGCCGTTATGGACAGCTATTAATGTCCATATATGTTTATCATTTGGTGTTGAGACACATCTATATTGTGCTAGCTTTGTTAATATAGGGAAATAAAATTCACTAACTTTGAATAAACTGGTGTGGTTATTCCTGACTGAAAGGTCAGGGTTCGCCGAAATGTATTCTGGATTAATTGTCAAGTGTTATGTTGATCAAGGTATTGCTTATGTTCGTTATTAATTATTGATTTAAGGAAGTTGATCGATATAGAGTACAGAGAGTCCCACTTAGTCAAAAGATTCATCGGCCTAAAGAGCGTCCGAACACAGGTAAAATTATTAGTACGGACCGCTCTATCACTGGCTTCAATCCAGTTGCAGCCTGGCGGTGTACTGCTGCAGGGAATTGCGGCAGGAGAGGGGTGTGGAGGCAGCAGGAAGCATCCACATAGGAGTTTGGGTGATGGTTTCATGGACCCCACTGTGCTCGGAGGTTGGGGAAAGGGTCTGGAGCTGCAGTGATAAGGCCATAATCTGGAAGTCCTGGGGCTAAGCTGCTGTCCAGGAGGGGCCAGGGGGCCATTGCAGTGATTGTTAGAAGTCACTCCCATGCTTGGTGAGTAGATGCTCAAGGGCTGTGGCAGTGCTGGGGCATGGGGCAACCACTCCATCCCAGCTTTTGCTGCTAAGTGGAATACCTATGAACAGAGCAACATGGTAAAAAAGAGACAATGGTCCTTGGGGCCTGGGCCGTGGCAGTACCATATGCGTGGCTGGAGTTAAGGGGCTCACCTCTTGGGTACCTGGAGGCAATGGAGAAGTGGTGAGCAGAATCAGTATGAGCTTCAGGATTGGGAGCTGCAAGGCCCTGGTGGGTTGACATCTCAGTGAGTAGGCTGGTCCTCTGCTTTGAGAGAAAAACATTGTACAGAATGTAGGCAGCAAGGCCATTTGTGCCAGTATGAGTGTGTGCACATCAAACAGACTGATCTTCCCAGGTTCCAGCCAACCTGTACGACTATGCAACTTACCACTCCAAGTGGTGGCAGGCTTTGTGATTGAACATGGCCAGGCAACTAGGAGTCATAGACTCTTAAGTTACAGCAGAGATTTGGGACCACAGATGGGGCTCTTGCCGGCCATGTGGAAATAAGACCAGAAGCAATCAAAGGTCCAATATTACAAGTAGCAGGGAGCCACCCAAACTGATGAACAGCAGCAAATGCCTGTGCTGACTAGAGATACAGCAGTCACTAGGTTACTCAAGAAATTAAAGGAAAGTCTGAACAATTGACTCAATGAATGACCATCTCAAACTCCTATGGAGCACTTCAAGGTCTGCTTGGATAAGCAGCATACCAGGTTAATGGAGGCTGAAACTTGGGTGTTGGAAGTAGAGGACAATACTCAAGTCCACATTTGCAATCAAGCCACAGTATCTAAAGAACATTCTATCATGAAATTAAAAAAATACTAATTAAAGGGCACTCAGAGTAGATTGGAGTGGTGCAGCATAGACTCCAGTGGTGTAGAGTGCAATATTGTAGAGTGGAGTGGCACAGGGTGGGGTTGAGTGGTGTAGAGTGCAGTGGCATAGAGTTGCATAAAGTGCAGTGTTGTGGAGTACAGTGGTGCAGAGTAGAATACAGTGATGCAGAGTAGATTATAGTGGATTAGAGAGTTCTGGCATAGAGTGATTTGGTGTAGAGATGAGAGGTGCCGACTAGAATGCAGTGGCATATAGTGCAGTGGTGCAGAGTAGCATAGAGATTAGTGTCAGATAGTGTAGTTTTGCAGAGTAGGGTGTTTAGAGTGCAGTGGTGTAGAGTGCATTTGCGTAGAGTGCATTGGCATAGACTACAGTGGCAAAGAGTGCTGCAGAGTAGAGTGCTGTAGAGAGCAGTGGCATATAGTTCAGTGACACAGAGTAGAATAGAGTTGCATAGAGTGCAGCAACGTAGAGCACAATGGTGTAGACTGGAGTAGCATGCAGTGGCATAGAGTGCAGTGGCGTGAAGTGTTGCAGAGTAGAATATAGTGGTACAGAGTACAGTGGCACAGAGTAGTTGCATAGCATGCATTAGGTTTTAGTGAAACAAAGTAGGTTACAATGGGTAGAGTGCAGTGGTTTAGAGTTGCATAGAGCACAGTGGAATAGAGTAGTGTAGAGTGGTGAAGCATAGAGTAGAGTGGTATAGAGTGCAGTGGTGTACAGTATATTGTTTCAGAGTAGAGTGAAGTAGCATAGAGTGAAGCGCTATAGGGTAGAGTGGAGTGGTACAGAGTAGATTGGAGTGGTATAGAGTGTACTTGTGAGAGTGGAGTGGTGCAGAGTAGAGTTGGGTGGCCTAGACTAAACTGGTGTAGCATGCACGGTAAAAAGTGTGCAGAGGTGCATAGTAGAGTAGCGTGCATTGGCACAGAACACTGTGCTGCAGAGTAGAGCACAGAGATATAAAGTGAAATAGAGTGGAGTGGCATAATGTAGAGTGGTGCAGAGTAGGTTGGCAGAGAGTGCACTGTTTCAGAGTAGAGTGGCAGAGAGTCCAGTGCATAAGGTGCAGTGGTATAGAGTAAAGTGGTGCAAAGAGCAGTGTCAATGTGCAGTGGAGTAGAGAGCAGTGTCAGGGTATAGTGGCACAGAGATTGAGGAAATGGTATCCTTGTATCCTGTTAAACAAAAACTCAAACTGAAGCAATCATTTGTTTTCAATATGTCCTTGATGTCAGATTGTCCTTGTGTGACTGCACCTGTTGCACAAATAGAAAGAGTGACACATAAGTGTGTGTACAAAAGGTAGGGATTCTAAAGTGTCATGAAATATTACTGATGAGGATTTGTTGTTGTTTTGAAAGAGCACATTGACATAGGCCAGAGGCGATAACGCAAGTAGATCATATAAATTTTAATAAAAAATGTCTCTGTGTTAGACGTAGTATGTCCTGAGTTTTAGTGGTATTAACTAAATATGCAGCCTTATTTTCTTGTGGAACAACAAATTATTATTGTATATGATCTTTTTTTGTCATGAGGTGTTACCGCACATAGTACATGTAATATAGTTAAGGCACACTAAGGCCCTCATTATGATCTCAGCTGTATAAAACCGCCGAGATCAGAGCTGGTGGTCAACAGAAGACCGCCAGCTCGATGATCCCCCGCCGGCCGCATACTGTTTCCCCTGCTGGGCCGGCGGGCCGAAACAGTGTTTCCCCCACCGGCCCAGCAGGGAAAAGGGCCGTAACATTGACAGCGGCTCCAAATGGAGCCAATGTTGGTGTGCAGCGGGTGCAGTGACCTGTGAGACGCGACACTGCACGGGGGCCCCTGGAGCACCCCTGGAGCAAGCCTTTCTCTGGCAGGGGAACCTGCCAGGGAAAGTCTGGAGGAAAAGGGATCATTATCTGAAGGGCAGTGCTACTTGCAGCGCTGCCCTGTCGGATAATGATTTCCTCTATCGTCAGGCTGCCTGTCGGCGTTAGCCTGACGGTGGAGGAGGGCCGCCATGGGTGGCCCTCCCTGTGGTCATTATATGGTGGTTCAGACCGCCGTGCCGGTGGCAGTCTTTGCCGCCGCCACCGGCATGGCAGTCTGAACCTCCAGGGTTCATAATGAGCCCCTCAGTAATGTTGTATAGGAAAGGGCTGCAAAGGTAATAAAAAGCGAGAGGCCTGTTGTGTTGCTTATATGATTTAATAAGTGAAAGACTGGGCCTGAAAGAGCATATATTTTAACCCCTACCATGCCAAGCCTTTTCCCCCTCAGGTGCTGAGCCTTTTTTTGGCTATTTGGGATACTTTGTGCTTAGGCCCTCATAACGTTTTGTCCACATAAGCCACTCATGCCAAATTTGCATCCTTTTCATCCAACATCCTAGGGATTCTAAAGGTACCCAGAGTTTGTAGATTCTCCTGAAGGAGACCAAGAAATTAGCAAAAAAATAGCTAAAATTTCGTTTTTTTTGGAAAAATTGAAAAAAGGGCTGCAGAAGAAAGCATGTGTTTTTTTCCCTGAAAATGGCATCAACAAAGGGTGTGTGGTGCTAAAATCACAATTTCCCCAGCTTTCAGGAACAGGAAGACTTGATTTAGAAAACAACATTTCTGTCCACGTTTTCTTCAACAACTTTTTCCAGCTATGGCAAAATTGCGAAAGCTATATACTATTACATCTGCTGGACTCTTCCAATTGCGAGGATACATAGGGCTTGTAGGCTCATCAAGAACCCTAGGTATCTAGAGCCAACAAATGAGCTTCATCGTGCAATGGTTTTTCACTGTATATCCGGTACAAGCTCAACCAGGACTTAGGGAAACCTACCAAACCCAGACATTTTTTAAAACTGGACACGTAGGGGGACCCAGAATAGGATGACTTGTGGCGCTCTTACCAGCTTCTGTTACCCAGAATCCTTTGCAAACCTCAACATTTGGCCAAAAAAACACTTTTTCCTCACTTTTCGGTGAGGGAAAGTTCTGGAATGTGAGAGGAGCCACAAATTTCCTTCCACCCAGCATTTCCCCAAGTCTCCTGATATAAGTGGTACCTCACTTGTGTGGGTAGACCCAGTGCCCGGGACACGAAATGCCCCAAAACACAACGTCACATCACATTTTCCCAAAACATAATTTTTCCAAAGAGGTATAATTTTTATGGGCAGACCGAGGGGAACATTAGGTGGTAGGAAATTTGTTTCAGAACGGTGATCCTACAAAGAAAAGTAAGGAAAATATACCTTTTCCAGCAAATTTTGAGGTTTGCAGGGAGTAAGGGTAAGAAAATGTTGTGGAATCCATGCAAGCCAGACCTCTCTGGACTCCACCAGGTGTCTAGTTTAAAAAAATGTCTGGGTTTGGTAGGTTTCCCTAGATGACCGCCAGACCCGGTGCCCCCCTGCAAAAACAGGTCGTTTTTGTAATAGATCATTTTGATGTTTGAAAGTCCTTCTGTGATGCTCCAAACATTCAAACTGTGAAAAGAAATGTCAGTAGGTTATGCTAAAAAGACCCCCTTACCTACCAACTTAGTTGGTGGCATGCTTTATCATCGGGGTCCCACCCGAGACACCTACCATGTCACAGGTGTGCTTCGATGCCTGAATACAGCAGAGCATGTTTTTTTTCATTTTTAATTTTACCACACATACTGGTTGGATTTGGCGTGAGAGATGGTTCAATGAAATGCACTGTTAAAAACTGAAAGGCCAAAAAACTGAACCAATGACTCATAGCTTGTGAGCTGTAAAACCACAAGGCACCACCGCTTTACAGTCCATTCACATACCTTTCATACATGACATTCACAAGACCATTCATGCCGCCAGCCGCGGGCCCAGCACATTACAACACTCGCCTCAACAGACAGCGTCATTTAAGGGCCCATCACTTCCATATGCCCACATGCCTGACACAACAATCACACCAGCTGATGGAGTCTGTGGACTGGCATTTGGCTAGCAGTGTCACTATTTACATCGCCAGCCAAGCGCCACTCCTGGCACACCGCCATCCCTTTTTTTAACGAAAAAGAAAACACTACCTAATTATAAGTACAAAACTACAAACACAAAAGCTCTAACTAAATACATGGCAATAATGCCAACGGTGAAACTTAACAAAAAATATAAAACAATATAGAACAGACAAATTACACTCACAGTAGTTCCCAATAATTATTTTGGGTGTGGTATCTTCTGAAACAGCTGGCGGCACACAGCCCATGCTTAGAAGGAAAATTGGGGCAGTACATACAAGTCTCCATTCGGATACCCCTTCGTGCACAGACATTACATTTCTTAGCAGAAAAGGCTTTTTTGGGAGTGGGAGGAGTCTGATCAAGAAAGTGGTGATCTTTCAATCTATCCACATCCTCCACCACTGCTACTATAGGAACTCTTGCCTGTTCCACCACAACAAGGATCTCTATCATTGACTCTAGAAATGTAACACATTTCTTCCTTGACTCAGGGGAACAATCCTTGAACACAATAAAAGCATTAAAGTTGCTAAATGAAACAAATGTATATCCAACTTTGTATACTAAACGTAAGACTTACAAACAGCAGTGTAAGGTTCCAACCTTTGATCTACTCTATCAACACCACCCATGTGCTTATTGTAGTCCAAAATGCACGCAGGTTTGCGCACTTCGTCAACCTGACACCAAACAGTCACAGGGGAAGTACTCTCATTAAGGTTGGTAGTTAGCATGTAGAAATCCCTCCTGTCTGTGTATTTCACAGTTGGAAGCTCATCATTACGCAAGGCAGGGACTTCCCCCTTTCAAGTTTTTTACACACAAGCTCCCTTGGATAGCCGTTCTGGTTAGAGCAGATAGTGCCACAGGCAAGAGTGTCCACTCTGTCTAATTCCCGGGACAATTGCACTCCAGTGTAGAAGTTATCTAGGTACAAATGGTGATCTTTGTTAAACAGTTGTTTATGAAATTCCCACACAGTTTTCTCACTATCTCCAAAACTGGGTGGAGAACGAGGAGGTCAATACTGGAATCCATACCAGTGTAGACCCAGAAATTATAAACATATCATGTACTACTTTCAGACAGCATATACATCTTAATTCCATATCGTGCCCTCTTGCTAGAATGTACTGTCTAAAAACTAAACAGCCCTTGAACAGGACCAAAGACTCATCTCAAGATACTTCTTTCCCTGGAACATAGACCTCTGAAAACCAATCTACAAAAGGATGAAGAACACACCTAATCTTAAAAAGATAGTCAGAATCAGGGTGATCTCATGGCAAGGCTAAAGAATTGTCAACAAAATGCAGCATCCGAAGAAATAGCAAATACTGATTATGAGTCATGGTTGCAGGAAATATAGCCGTTGCCATCAAGGGACTAGTATGCCAATAAGAGGCCAGTGATGGCTTCCTTATCAACCCCATCAAGAAAGTGAAACCCAAGAACATTTTATCTCTTACAGATTTGTGGGAATCCACTGAGTAGCTCTAGACTGGGGCCTAATTCTGGCACTGTTATCCCCCAAATACTGCACAGCATACAAATTAGTTTGCTCAACAATCTCTTCCAAAAATACATCACCCACAAACAACTGAAAGAAAATGATGGGAAAAACGTTCTCCATATTGACTTTACACCCCGGGAGACCAGTAAAGGCAGTCAACTCTGGCTGCTCCATGTTTGGTGCAACCCAGACTTCAGGTCTTACAATGGAAAACCTTTCAGTCGCAGGCTGCTGCACTATTGCCACATCAGTGTCCTCCTCTAAAACAGGCTCTTCATCTGCACAGAGTGGCTTCCTAACCAGAAGATTCCTCCTGGACAGAAAATTCACTGCCAGAATCTTTCACTTGCTCCTCTGCCTGAGAAGCAGAGTCAGTCTCATAAACATGGTCAAAAGACGACTCAAAAAGCATACCAACAACCTGCTGAGCAGTCACCCTGTGGCTAGCCATGATCCTTTCGAAGAAAACTAACTTGACAAATGCACCAACAACAACCAGCACTGACTACAACAAGTAATAAACAAAGTGTGGCTTTATCACAAAGAATTATGTACTCTAAAACGATACCACTCTCTTGCCTGAGAAAGCTAGACTCACCAGCAACTGCTCTGCACAGACACAGCAATCACTAATGATATCCCACTAAAAAGAAAAAAGAAAAGAAAATTAGACATAAGACATCACATATATCGGAGGACAATTTCACACACAATCCTGCATTTAGTACACCACTTCCAAAAATTTCATTCATGCATGGCAACAATACTCATTTCAGGTAAATTGTTTTTTCTTACCTAAAACATGCAACTATGCAAATTGCAGGTCAACCACTGCCAAAACCGCTAGGAGTCACAGCAAAGGAAGCAAAAGCTTTAAACTAGAACAAAAAGGAGAAATAAAGTGTTATAATCACAAATGCAAATACTTCGCCAGTTGACAAACACCCCGCCACCAAACATTTAGAAATTTTCCCTGGTGTCTAGTGGTTTCTGTCCCCCTCGGGGGCTGATGGGCCTAGAAAAACTAGTCTGATCTGCCCCCAAGGGGGGGAGCAGAAATGGCCAACAGTTTTGTGCCCCCTTTGGGGGGGTGACCCTTGCCTAAGGGGCTGCCCCCCCCCAAAAAAAAAAAAAAAAAAAACTTTCCCTGGTGCCTTAGTGGATTCTGCCGCCCTTGCGGGCATATGGGCATAAAGAAATAGGCCGATCTGCCCTCAAGGGGGCTACTAATGGCAAAAATTTGTGTGACCCCTTTTGGCAGTGACCCTTGCCCAAGGGGGTGCCCCCACACAAAACAAACACAAAAAACAAACTGAAAAAATCCCTCGTGTCTTTGTCGCTTATGCCCCCCTTGGGGGCAGTTGGGCCTAAAAAGAATAGGCTGATCTGCCCCCAATGGGGACAGAAATGGCCAACAGTTGTGTGCCCCCCTTAGGGGGGCAATCCTTGCCCAAGGGGCAGCCCCCCCACACCAAAAAAAAACATAAAACAAAATAATCTATGGTGTCTTTGTGGCTTTTGCCCTGGGCCTAAACAAAATAGGCCGATCTGCCCCGTAGGGGGGCAGAAATGTCCAAAAGTTATTCCCCCCCCTCGGGGGGCATCCCTTGCCCAAGGGCCCGCCCCACAAAAATAAAAAATCCCTAGTGTCTTGGGGGCAGAGGGGCCTAAAAAAATAGGCCAATCTGCCCCCAAGGGGGCAGAAATAGCCATCAGTAATATGACCCCTTTGGGGGTTGACCCTTGCCCAAAGGGCCACCCTCCCACACAAAACACCCACACACGATCCCTGGTGCCTAAGTGGTTTCTCTGGGGGCAGATGGGCCTAAACAAAATCACCAATCTGCCTCTAATGGGGGCAGAAATAGCCAACAGTGCTGTGCCCCCTTTAAGGGACGATCGGGCAGCAGAAATGATGAAAGAGACATCGAGGGAAAGGAAAGGTCTTTCCTTTCCCCTAATGCCCCTTTTCCAGAAAATCCCATCAGGCCGCAGGAGCAACATCTGTTTCTCCCTCATCACGCTGGAAGCAAATGGCTTCCAGAGTGTTGGCAGCCTCTAATGATGTCAGTGCGCAATTGCGCATTGACGTCATTAGATGGGGCGGGGTTGCGGGGGTGGAAGGGGAAGCGATTCCCCTTCTATCCCTGCCAAGGGGAGGGGGATGGGAGGCCCACAGGGGGAGCGCTAGCGCTCCCCTGTAGGCCTGGTCCAGGACATAAGGGTTACGTCCTTGGCACCAGAGCAGTGCAGCCGAGGACGTAATTGTTACGTCCTCAACACCCAAGGGGTTAATTGCCTCTGGTACAAGAGCCTGAAGGATGCACTGTAATTGCTGTTAGAGCATGTGGTGAGGCATAAGTAGACACAGTGTCGAGGAACATTTGAAAAGAACTTAAAGGCAGATTGTGAAGCTTTGGATTTGTAAAGACAGAGGGAGAGGAACTTGAGGGTTCTTATATCTGTGGGTGGGTGGATGAGAGATACTAAGAGTAGCTCCAAGATTATGGCATCTGTTTCTTTACAAGTAGCAGGAAGGTTAATAATACAACTTGCGCATTTGTGCTTAAAAGCACAAAGAAGTGAAATTACCATCCTGGACCCAGAAGACTTGCTGCCTGAATGGATGTTAGGACATAGTAACAGCATGAGGAAGTGGGGAGGGGTGAGGTGAGTATAAGAACGGAAGAGGAATATTTAGATGGGCGACATCAAGTTGTGATTTATGTTCATTGTGTTTGTGTTAGGTATGGTGCCTCTGTATCCGCTACACAGTTGTAATGTTCATACTGGTAAGTGTAGTTCACAAAGAACGATAAAGAGAGGTGTGTGTTGGTGTGTGTGCCCGAAGCAGGGTGGTAAGTTAGTAAATCATAGCCATATTTTAACATGGAGCTAGAGTCAAAATATATATTCTGGTGTAGGCTGTGTGCAGTACCTCATAGTGCAAGTAAACAAACTGTGTTCTTTTTTGTCTTTAAAATGTAAACTGAAGCCTCTGTGTAGGTTTAATGTTTCTGTGAGTTCTGATTGTCGTGGTGTCACTGTACTCGCTGTTTGAAAATAAAGTAAGTTACAGGAAGTTTGTGTTCAAAGGCTAGGGAAAGAAGGAGTGTGGGGGGGGGTTCAGATGCTTGGAAGTCCAGTGTTGAGACAAAATTGTTCCAGAGTAATTTTCAGACACCAGGACACGTTAAGCAGTATCTGCACTGTTGTCTGCTTTCATATAAGCAGCAACATGCAGGTGGATTTGGGGCTTTTAAAATTATTTTCACCTCCAGCTGGGCCAAATGTAAAGCCTGAAATTAAGGGACCATTAGGTCTCCTTTTGTTCCAATCTGATCCTGGATGGGTGCAGTCTGGAGGCTCGCTCCAAGATGCAAATGGAAAGGAAGGGAAAGAAAGGCTCACAGCTTGTTATAATTTCAAAGGTGCTTAAAAGAGGTATACTTTTAACTTTGTTCAGATCCTGTTTATAAGGGAAATGCATGCACTGTAGGAATGCCAGATGTGTTGGTCTGTCTCAGTGTTTGCAATAATAATGTAAATACCGCAATTTTATTTCTTTTATAGTGCTGCTCAGCCTAGTGTGGGATGTCGGAGCCCTTTACATTACATACATATTATACATTGACAATAAATCGTGTAAGTATGTAAATCTATGTACAAGATGCTTGTTGCATTAAACAGTGAAGGTTACAATGTATAGAAGTGACATGTCCTTCATAGCTCACTGTGCTATATTAGAAGGATACAATTTATTAACTGCAAGTAATAAATGATCTCTGTGTTAAATGCATGAACCGACTTACCTATCTAGCTAAGATAAAAATCTGTCATCTGCATGTTACATGATGTACTATTTAAGGGTTATATTACAGCCTCGTAAATGGAGCATACCAGAGGCACCAGGGGGCTCCATGGGGAGAGTAATCTTCATTTGTCTTTTCTATAAACCATTCTCACTGTGAAGTCAGCATGAGCAAAGTAAACATCAAACAGCTTGACATTTAACCTCTGTCTTTGCATGTACAGTAAATGTGGACAAGATGAGAACAAGATTTAAAGGCCTATTTACAGAAAGTAACGGGAAGGATGAACTCAAGCTGGACAGCCTAAAGTGAAGACAGCCAGCAGATAGAAAGTCAGAAAATGTTACAAACCACAATGCCAGTGGTAAGCAACAGGCAGAATGCATTCCTAGGTCATCTTTCTGAATGCCTTCCAAAATGTCTTCAGCAAACCAAGGGTGCGACCTAAAAAGCATTTGACTCACTAGATTGGACTTTCATGCAGAAGGTTATGTGCCAACTGGGGCTTGGAGCACCTTTCTTGGAGCTGATCGACCTGTTGTGCAGAAGCCTGAACATACAGGTATGAGTAAATGGTGTGTTAACAGACCAATTCCACATTACTGAAATCAAATCAGGGTTTACAAAGTGCAACTCCTCACCCGTAAGAGTCTCAAGGTGCTAAGGGGGTTTGTCCTCTGAGCTTCAGTTGAAGAGAGAGATTTTAAGGTGCTTCCTGAATTGAGGTAGAGATGGTGACTGCCTGAGGTGCAGGGGCAGGGTGTTCCAGCTCTTTGCCGCAAGGAAGCCTAAGGATCTTCCACCAGCGAGGTCTTCCGTCTGCGGGGTATGGTGGCTACTGCTTGTCGAGTGGAGTTGTGGGGTCTGATGGGGGAGTAGAAGGTGATGCGGTGGTTGAGGTAGGCGGGTCCTAGGCTGTGGAGGGTCTTCTAAGCAGGACGAGGAACTTGAAGTTAATTATTTTCTCAATAGGAAGCCAGTGGAGGTCTCATAGGTAATTGGAGATATGTTTTCTGCGGGAAAATGTACAGGAGGAGTCTAGCAGAGGTGCTTTGGATGTGTTGTAATTTCTTCAGGTTCTTCTTGGTGGTATCGGCATAGAGGACATTGCCATAGTCTAGTGTGCTGGTAACCAGGGCATAGGTTACAGTTTTGTGGTAGTCCTTTGGGATTCATTTGTAGATCTTCCAGTGAAGCCAGAGTGTGTGAAAGCAGGAGGATGCGACTAAGTTGAATTGGCGGGTCAGCGTGAGCGATGAGTCCAGGATGAAGCTGAGGTTGCATGTGTGGTTTGTTGGGGTGGGGGTTGCTGAGGGTCGATGGCCACCAGTAAGCATCCCAGGCTGATGTGGATGGTCCCAGGATGAGGATCTCGGTCTTGTCAGAGTTACGCTTGACGCAGCTGTCCTTCATCCAGGCAGTGACAACTTCCATATTGTTGTGGAAATTGTTCTTGGCAGTAGTGGGGTTTTTGGTCAGTGAGATGAACAGCTGTGTAGAATACTTATTTCCTGCTGGACAGTTTATTACATCGCAGGAACGGGTGGTGGGGGGATCCCACTCTAGCTGTAGTACTATACCATAGGCTGCAACATGCAGCTAAAACTGCATTGACTGACTTCCTTAAAGCTCCAACAGAATTGGCAGTGCTCACCAAAGTGACTGAGAGAAAGCATAGCTAAAACGATTTCTTTCCCATACCAGGAAGTGATGAATGCTATGACACAACAGATATATGGTGCCAGAAGGGAGTGGAAACTCAACCTGGTGATAGTGATCCCAGGCACGGTATTGACAGCACTGGTGCACCCAGATGAAAGATAATCCCTTTATATGTCATTGTAAACATATACATTTTAAGTATTTACATTGTTTATATTATACACATGAACATATTGTCCTTTTTGCACCTGGCAGTGTCATACAATGCAGGAAACATATGACGATTAACACACCATTCTTGCACATGGCTTGGGATTGCCCAGCTCTCTCCCATATTAGGGAATGGTTCACCACACTGACAGAGATCTGTAGGTCCCTCTGGACCCCACACCAGAACTGGCCTTCCAGGGCTTAATAGAGACTTGCCTAAATTGATTTATCACTGAGAGTCCATGGCTATACTATTAGCCAAATGACAGGTAGTGAAATGATGAAAGTCACCAGTGGCCCTTACTGTAACACCATGGTTAAGAGGCATAGCCTACTGCCACATGAGTTTTGAGAAGTACAGTTACCTCATTCACACCAGGGCACGACCAAGGGATTTCTGGGAACCCTGTAGGGCTTACTTATGATGGCAGGAAACCAGTAAGCTATCAATGCAAGGTTCGGATACGGGGGAGGTTATGTGTTAGGAACCATGCACTCAGGCAGCAGGCAATGCCTGCGACACCGCTACTAAGAGTGAAAATGTGTACTGCTAGTAGACTGTTGAAACGTAATGTACCTGTAAACATACCAGTACCAATGTAACCTGGTTATCTTATTATATGTTAGTTATCATAATATCACCTGTGAGTGAGATGAACAAATGTGTTCTTTTTTGTTATTGTTGTAAAAGCTAATATACATTTTTTAAAAAGCTATAAAAATTATAAGCGGGAGAAATCATAGTTGTTTGAACCCAAGAGAGTAAGAAACGAAAACCACATTAAATGAATTACGTAATAAATTAAGGGAGTCTGGGGTTGCTTTGAATCAGGTAAATTAAAGACACCATTATCTACAGCAGTTTTACAATGACAAGGGGTCAAAAGCAATTTAAGAACATACCTAATGGAGAAAGAAGTGGTGAGTGATAAAACAGGAGACGGTATCTTTATAAAGAAGAACAGTAGGCAAAATTCTGAGACTAAAAATACCATTCATTCCATTCTAGATTCGAAGAGTGGTCATATTATCCCAGAACCTAAAGGCCACGTTTTTTAGAACACTCAAATTACTATTCCGAAGGACATTGTAAATAATTGTTTAGAGCATTTAAAAATGCGTGAATTGGCTGAAGAGGATGCACACAGTTTAACAGTCCCATTCATTAGGAGGAAACAGTGGCAATAGTCAACAGTCTATCTATCTAACTGTAAAGCAGTTTGAAAGGATGACTTCCCTGCCGAATTCACAATGTTTTTATACATCCACTCACAAAACTTTTCAACCATAATTATGTAGATGGACAAATAAAAGCTTCTTTCTATATGGGCATATTAATATGTTTTATGATGAAGGGGGAAAAACCCTACACCCTAGCATTCACTGTTCTATTATATTCCTTAATAGAGATTATAAAATACTGTATAAAATACCAGGTACACGGATAATAGTCCATTCCTCTTTAGTGCTCCATTCAGTTGAAAATTGGTTTGTGCCCTTGATGAAGCAGAAAAAGAAAGACTAACAAATATTCATATTTCATGTAACAAAATCGTATAAGGTAGTGTGATTTTAGCAAAGAAAAATAATGTATGTGGGAAAGCATTTGACCATTCAATTGGTAAATCTTCTTTGTGGTATTACGAACAACGGGCTTTTCCCCACAGCTGACAAGGCTGGTGAATCCTGGCTTTAGTCTTTAAGTAATAAACTAGTAAGAAATATATACATCCCTAAGGGGAACTTGTTAGGCGTGTCGAAGGTCACCAATACTTTCCACTCTGTTCATAAAGCTGCTCGCAATTGCACTGTGAGCCAGTACAAAACAGAAATCGATTCTTCTGGTGACTGTCGTAAATCAAGCTGGTCTCATTGGTCTCATTGGATATTGATGTCTTATAAACTTTATTGTAGAGTTGCACTGACGCAATTAGTGCTCCCCCTCCAGTCAGCCATCAACTGACCAGAGAGAACCCAGCTTAGTCATAGAATATGGAACTTTTATTCTATCCTAACAATTCTCTGGAGCCATAACATTACAACACATTACAACAGTAACATCTGGACTAAAAATGAATACCAATGATATGGTGTTATTGCTACAGGTTCAACACTCAAATATGCATCTGGCTTTCAATTTGGTATCAGATTTCACTACTTTAGGAGGGTAAACAATAAATGAAGCCAAGACAGATGTATTATTGCTCTATTCACAAGTTAAAGTACTCCATCCCTCACTCCAATACATTTTTATTAAAAAATCCTCAGAGTTTGGATTTCAGTTTGAGAGTTTAAATACTTTTGATCTGAATAATTTCCCACTGTTAAAGAAGGTGCAGAACTTGCTGGACAGATGGAATTGGCTACCAATTACATTCATTGTATGATTGGCTTCGAGAAAAATTATATTATCCCACTTTGTTTATTTTAATTTGGGACATTACCATGTATTCTATATGACATGTTTTAAAAAATCAATTATAAGGTGCTAAAAGCTTTCTCGTTGGGTACAAAAAGCCCAAGATTGTCAAAAAGAAACTATGCATTTCTCAAGAAATGGGCAGTTTGGTTCTCTGAGATTTTAGAAATTATTACATAGCATTACATGCAATAAGTGTGGCTAAATTTACAGAAATACATTTTAAGATACTTATTTGTTAGATCAGATGCAAGGAGAAAAAGGTACTTGATTGTTTCTTCTTAAACTGGAGCCACACAACCTCAAATGGCTCGATACCAGTCTTTAAATGTGCTTACCACAGGCTACATAAAATTGATTAGAGGACTATGCATCTTTTATTTCCACGCAGAACCTCCACTATAAGTAGTTTGTGGAATCCTAAGTCCACATAAATATGTTGCTGGGTAAAACAAGGAATGGTGGAATTAAACAGTTGGATCCAAAATGGGAATCTTATTGCAAGGGAACAAATATGCTGTAAAATTAAAACCCAAGTCGGATGGTATGGTTTCTTTGATGTGCAAATTTCTGCTAAACTACATAATTTACCCATCAATTAAACTGAAAATTCCTGATCTTCCGGAAATTAAGTTTTATAAGTTTGATTACAAAAATGTATTATTAAGGTGTAAGTAATTGGGTTACTGATTGAGGGGGTGGAACCTACTCAAGCAGCAAATACAATCCTTGTCAGGATGAAGTCACAAGCAAACCCTATATTAATCTGCGCTCGATCCTCTGGTAGACTCCAACAGAAAAAAAATATCATGCCAATATTGAATAGTAGACTGAAACGTAATAAATACCTTAAGACTAAAATCCAACAAGTAGAACCAGAGATATTCAATTTTAAAGATTTAGGTGAAAATAGCACCCAAAAATCACAAAGGGAAAACTTTGCTTATCTGGTCGTGCTAGACAAGCTCAGGCCAACTGTGGTGGAGCGTGGGCCAGCTACAGGGACCCAATTAGGTCAGCAGAACAAAGCATGCAACCTTAAATCCTGGTTGCAGAGTGATGTGTAGCCCCATGTCAATGATGTGTTGCACAGCAGTGACAATGCAAGGTCCTTGCATAGAGATGTGCAACCAAGTGGTGGTTATGGGAAGCTGCAAGGGCAATGCAAAGTCCTTGTGAATAGGTTAGTCACACAGCGGCGGCTCCAAGAAGTTGTGATGGGCAATGCGAGGTCCTTGCATGAAGATGCCGTATGAAATGCAGTTCTGATGAGCTATGGGACTGTGATGTGCTGTCCTGCATGGAGGAAGTGTCGCAAAGCAGTTTTGATGTGGGGACTTGCAAGGGGATGCGTTGCGTTGGGTCGGTTCTGCTGGGACCACAACTGGACTGGCAGAGCTCCTTTAGGCCCATTTCCAAGGGTCCAAGACTGGACTGGCACCACTCGGGAGGGCAGGACTCACCGTTGGCAGAGTACAGGTGCTGGGTTCAAGAATATTGGAGCTTGTTCTGCCCCTGAGGCTCTGATCAGGAGGTCCATCAACTAGGCCTTGAAGGCACTCTGGTGGTCCTGGGTCCAAGGCACAGGTCCAGTCATTCTCACTCAGGCAGGAGGGCAGCAGAGTGGCAGTCCTTCTTACAGCAAACACCACAATGGGGGTTATTACAACTTTGGAGGAGGTGTTAATCCGTCCCAAAAGTGACGGTAAAGTGACAGATATACCACCAGCCGTATTACGAGTCCATTATATCCTATGGAACTCGTAATACGGCTGGTGGTATATACGTCACTTTACCGTCACTTTTGGGACGGATTACCACCTCCTCCAAAGTTGTAATAACCCCCAATATTCCTTCTTCTGAGTCTCCCACAGGTCCAATTCTTTACTGAAGGGTCCATTGTTTACACCTTTTACCCACTTTAAGTAGGAGAAGGTTCTGGCATCCCCTTCCTCCCTGTTCTGGCCCCAGTGTGTCTGGGAACACAAACGACAAGTGACAAACCCTTTGCAGTTGTGTTCAAGCAGGGACTTTGTGATGTGCAAGCATGGCGGGTGATAGCTCTGTCCCCATGTTAAGTCAGAGGGGCCCATCCTGCAAACACCTATCTTACCTTTGTCTCACTGTCTGGAAGAATGCACCAGGACTGATTGCTAGCTATACCTAGCCATGTGACCCAGGGACAGTCTACTTGCACCAAATAGTTAGGACAAGAAAATGACAACTTTCTAGAAGTGTCATTTTCAGAATTGTGACTTAAAATCCGACTTTACCATTAAATAAGATTTAAAATTACAATTTCATACATCAAACTTGACCTGTCCACCTGCTCCCAATTGAAAGTTATCACTTATTAAATGTGATAAGGGAACCAAATATTGTCCTATGGGAGAGGTAGCCCTTGCAGTAGTAAACAAGCATTGATAAAGCCAACAGGTCTCGCCCATATAAAACCTATTTGCTTTGTTTTGCCATGTTGTACAACAGTGTCTCTCCTGTTCAGATTGGTAAAAATGTAGTGGTGTGGAGTGTCAGAGTGGAGTGGGGGTGTTCAGTGTCATAAAGTGGATATTTCTAAATGTTGTAGAGTGGAGTAGAAGGATTGGAGTGTCAAAGATTTGAGTAGAGGGGAGTAGTATTCAGTGGCAGAGTGTGTTGTAGAGTGGCTAGGGGTGGAATAGAGTGGAGTGGGTTAGAGTGGATTGAGGTAGTGAGGTGGATTGGATGGGAGAAGAATGAGGTGGATTGGATTGGGGTAGCTTGAGTGGAGTGGGGTGGATTGGTGTGGGGTGCATTGGATTGGAGTGGGATGGATTGAAATGGGATGAGGTAGATGGCTAGGGGTACATTTGAGTGGGGTGGATTAGATGGCTTGGGTGGGTGGTTTGGATTGAAGTGATAGGGCTGCGGTGGGGTGGGTTCGCTTGGGGTGGGGTGGGATGGACTGGATTGGGGTAGGGTGGACTGGAGTGGAATACATTGGATTTGAGAGGTGTAGATTTGAATTTAGTGGGGCGTGTTGGATTGGATTGTGGCAGATTGGACTGGGGTGGAATAGAGTGGACTGGATTCTAGTGGGGTGGATTGCATGGAGGTGGGGTGGACTGGAGTACAGTGGTGCGGAGGAGTTGGATTGGAGTGGGGTGGACTGAACTGGGATTGGGTGGGGTGGATTGAATTGGGGTGGACTGTTGTGGGGTGGATTGGAGTGGATTGTGTTAGAGTTGGGTGGATTGGAGTGAGGTAGTGGGTGAATTGTATTGGGTAGATTGTAGTGGATTGTGTTAGAGTTGGGTGGATTGGAGTGAGGTAGGCTGGGTGGATTGGATCGGAGTTTGGTGGACTGAACTGGTGTGGGGTGGGGGGACTGGAGTGGAGTGTGGTAAACTGGAGTGGAGTGAGGTGCATTAGAGTGGGGTGGAGTGGTTTAAAATGGGATGGGATGGATTTGGGCAAGGTGGACAGGGCTGGGATGGATTGGACAGGGGTGGATTCCATTGAGGTGAGATAGATTGGATTGGCATGGGGTGGGGTGGGTGGACTGAAGGGGGGTGTATCAGAGTGGGGTGGATTGGACTGAGTCAGGTGGATTACGGTGCAATAGGGTACATTGGATTGAGTGTGGTGCATTGTACTGGGGTAGATTGGAGTGCAGTGAGGTGGATTGATTAGGGAATGGTGTACTGGATTGAAGTGGGATAGATTAAGGTGGTTTGGAGTGGGTGGATCTGACTGGAGTAAGGTGGATTAATGTGGACTAGATTGTACTGAGTGGGGTTGATTAAAGTGGATTGTATTGGAGTGGAGTGGACTGTACTGGAGTGAGGTGCAATGGGTAGTGGTTAGGGTGACCAGATTTGAGAACCAAAAACCGGGACATTTTGCAAAACTAGAAGAAGGACTACATTTTTATGTCAACATAGCGGCGTGGAATGATAGTTCTCATCAACAAAGGAGCACAGAAGAGGCACTATGAAAATAAATAAAATTTAATTTTTCAAACCATCATCTTACCTGTTAAATATTTTGCTTACTTGTAACAGTTGCGTATTAGCACAGCCTCAAAAGTGATGTTTACTGTTTTCAGTCGAACTCTTCTAAAAAATGGGACATAGGCCAAATTTGCCGAAATCTGCCAGGACAGCTGGTGAAAAACAACAACTGCCCTGGTAACTCCAAAACACCTTGTTACTGTAGTAGTGATGGACTTAACTGGAGGGGGTTGATTGGTTTGGAGTAGGGTGGGTTGGATTGGACAGGGGTTGAATGATTGGAGTGAGTGGCATGATTGGAGTGGGTGGGACGATTGGAGTGGGTTGAATTGGAGTAGGGTGGATTAGACTACAGTGGGGTAGATTGGACTGGAGTGGGTTGGGGTGAACTGGACTGGGTTGTGGTGGATTGGGGTGAGATGTATTGATTGGAGTGGGGTAGATTGAACTGGGCTGGATTGGGGTGGATTGGATTGGATTGGAATGATGTGGGTGGACTCAGTTGTAGTGGGTTGGATCGGAGTGGGGTGAATTGGGATGAAGTGGGTTGGATTGGGATGCGGTGAGGTGGATAGGATTGGAGTGGGGCAGACTGTTTTGGATTGAAGTGGATTGTTTGTCATTGTAGTGGGGCAGGTTGTTTTGTATTAAAGTAGGACAGATTGGAATGGGACAGATTGAAGTGAGGCAGGTTGAAATGGATTGGAGTGGAGCAGGTTGTTTTGGATTGAAGTGGGATAGACTGAAGTGGTGCAGATTGTTTTGGATTGGAGTGGGGCAGATTGGAGTGCGGCAGATTGTTTTGGTTTGGAGTGAGGCAGATTGTTTTGGATTGGATAGGGGTATATTGAGTTGGTCAGATTGGAGTGGGACAGATTGTTTTGGATTGTAGTAGGCAGTTTGTTTTGGATTGGAGTGGGGTAGATTGGATTGATGTGGGATTGACTGGATGGGAGTGGGATGGATTGGAATGGGGTGAATTGGGATGGAGTGGGGTGGATTGGATTGGAGTGGGGCATATTGGTTTGGATTGGAGCATGGCAGATTAGTGTGAGGCAGGCTGATTTTGATTGGAGTGGGGCAGACTGGCGTGTGGTGCATTGGAGTGGGGCAGATTGTTTTGGAATGGAGTGGGCGGATTTGAGTGGGCCAGATTGGTTTGGATTGAAGTGGGGATGATGGGAGCAGGGCAGATTAGAGTGGGGTAGATTGTTTTGAATTGCAGTGGGGCAAATTGTTTTAGGACAGATTGTTTTGGATTGGGGCAGATTGTTTTGGATAGGAGTGGGGCATATTATTTTGGATTGGAGTGTGGCAGATTGGTTTGACTGGAGTGGGGTAGACTGTTTTTAATTTGAACGGTGAGCTGGATGGGACGGATTAGATTGGGGTGGATTGGCAGTATAGAAGCGGGGTGGGCTGGACTGGACTGGATTTGGGTTGGATGGATTGGTGTGGGGTAAAGTGTCTTGGATTGGGGTGGATAGTAGTAGGGCAGATTTGAGTGGGGTGGATGGGGGTGTACTGCATATTTATGTGTTAAAGCATAATTTCAGAGATTATACATAATAATGAAACACTGTCATGTTGCAATATTTTGAGCAAGTTAACTATCATCTTTTGAGAACAGTGCCCATGATAAAAAACAAAAGAAAGCATGAGTGTAAAGTGAGAAAAGACTACTTGGCATAATAAAAGAAAGCTAACTTAAAAAAATAAAACTTTGCAATTTTTGGTTGTCCTGCTGTGCATGGTTTTACCAGTCACAATCCTTCGGTGTGTGGGCACTAGAAGTTAAAAATAGTACCTTTTTCAAGTCGGAAGCATCGGACGGGCACTAATTAAGTTGAAACAAGTGCTTGATCCCTGCTCCACACAGAGGAACAGAAATGATGTTAGGTGTGATGAATTACGAGGCTGTAAAGAACAGTGTCATCCAAACCAACAAATGGTGAGTGACAGGCAGGCTCCAAGCCCTTTACTGAACACAACAGAGTCTCGCAAGTGAGACACATGTGCTAGCACATGCACTCGCAAGTGAAACCCTAAAAATGAATTTAAGAGTTTTTCACTATCATGACATGTAAAATCAAAAGTACATGCCCAATTTTTTAAATACACTGCAACCTGCCCTCTCGGCTGCTCAGGGCCTAACCTAGGGGTGCCTTAAATGTATTAAAAAGGAAAGTTTGGGCCTGGCAGAAGGTTTACTTTGCCAGGTCAAATCAGTGCTTGTTGGAAATGGCCCTTTCTGCAGGGCCATCCCCAGACTTTTTGCCTTTATCCTCCTCTTCTTCTGACCCTTTTTTGTGGGCTTTAGGACACTTTGGGGGTCATTCTGACTTTGGCGGTCGGCGGAGGCCGCCTGCCAAAGTCCCCCAGTCAGAATACCGCTGCGCGGTCAGAAGGCCGCCGCCGTAACTCTGAGTTTCCCGCTGGGCTGGCGGGCGACCGCCAGAAGGCCGCCCGCCAGCCCAGCGGGAAACCCCCTTCCATGAGGATGCCGGCTCCGAATGGAGCCGGCGGAGTGGAAGGGGTGCGACGGGTGCAATTGCACCCGTCGCGATTTTCAGTGTCTGCTTGGCAGACACTGAAAATCTTGGTGGGGCCCTGTTAGGGGGCCCCTGCAGTGCCCATGCCATTGGCATGGGCACTGCAGGGGCCCCCAGGGGCCCCACGACACCTGTTACCGCCAGCCAGGTTCTGGCGGTCAAAACCGCCAGAACCAGGCTGGCGGTAAGGGGGTCGGAATCCCCATGGCGGCGCTGCCTGCAGCGCCGCCATGGAGGATTCCCTAGGGCAGCGGGAAACCGGCGGGACACCGCCGGTTTCCCGTTTCTGACCGCGGCTGTACCGCCGCGGTCAGAATGCCCATGGATGCACCGCCAGCCTGTTGGCGGTGCATCCGCGGTCCCCGGCCCTGGCGGTAGACAACCGCCAGGGTCGGAATGACCCCCTTTGTCTAAAACATGGTAACAGTGCCTTCTCCATGATTGGAAAATGTGATTTATTGATACGTCCCCAGTAATGAGCACTAGGTGTGACCAGAGCCTGTAAATCAGATGCTGCCAGTGGGCCTGCAGCACTGATTGCGCTACCCACTACTGTAGCCTTTCAAACATGTCTCAGGTCTGCAGAGCCTGTGTGCGTAGTGTAGACTGCCATTTTGATCTGGCAAGTCTACTCACATGCGAGGTTCAAACCTTCCTGCTATTTACATGTATCACAACCCTAAGGTAGGCCCTGGTAAGCCCCAAGGACATTGTGCAGTGTATTTAAAATGTTGGACATGTACTTTTGCGTTTAACATGCCCAGGTAGTGAAACACTCTTAAGTTTGTTTTTCACCTTTGCAAGGACTATCTCACCCGTAGGCTTGTATGGGGATTGCCTTAAAACATATTTAAGTGCAATTTCCAGTTGGGGAAAGATAGAAAAATGGAGTTTGGTGACTCTGTACTCACAATTTAGAAACACATGTTGTGGTAAAGGTGGTTTTTATATTGTAGGTCTGAAAATGCCACTTTTAAGAAGTTTCTTACTTTAACCATACTGTGTATTATCCTGCCTCCAATCCATGCCTGGTCTGTGTAAGGTTAGGTGACTACTACGTTTGTGCATTCCATCCAGAGAGCCATAAATACAGGAAAATCAACTGCCCCTGCATTCCATATGCATACCAATGGGTCTTCCTTGGCAGGAATGGTGGAGGGACTCTCTCTTACTGACCAAGTCAAGGAACTGATAACCCTCCACCAACCTCCTGGCAGACAGGACTGGACTGAAAGGGAACCGGGGCACTTCAAAGCTACTCTTTGAAGCTTTCCCTCACTTAAAAGGCACATTTGGGTGTAAGTCCCGGGCCTCTGGCACCATATACTCAGAACACTTGTGGACTGAGGACATTCTACCAGAAAGAAGGACCCGCGGGGCTGTCAGGAGGAACTGCCACTTTACTGTTTGCTCTGCTGTGTTGGCATGATGCATTCTACTTCTTGTCTGGGAGTGAGAGGACTGTATCTAGCTCGCTACATCTTTCAATCGAAAGTTTCTCTAAGGGCTTGACTGAGCTTGCCTCCTATTTCTGACGTTTCAGGGATATCAAAGGCTTTAGCTGTATTTTGGAACCAGGGCCTTAGCTCCTCCGCTGTGGGTCCTGCTCTGCCAAGTGGTGCCAAATCCAGTTTTGGACCATTGGAGGTGAGTGTGGTGCTGCAGCACAAGAACTGATACAATGACACCGGCAAGTCACTTGGAACCGATGCATCCCACTGCAGAAACGCCACTTTGGCAGCTGCCTGCACTGAAGCCACGGACACTGTTCCCCGACTGCGAAACGCAAGACCCCGACTTACAACGCTGCCCTGGTTTAGCCGACACATCAGAACCAGTACTCACCGGTTCTGGACCTCGATGCAGCAGCGACATTGCCTCACCAAATTTTTATGCATCACCTGCAAGCGCAAAGCATTCCCTCTTGGTTCAGTGCATCCTCACTGAGCCTCTATGCAACCAAGGTACTTTCAGAGGGTCTGCATGACACCTGTGCCCTGCCCGCGCTTGCTTGCGGTTGAAATGAATTTTTGTATTTGACTTGATCCAGTGTGACCAAATAGCCCTGGTTGGGAGCTATTTTTTTCTAAGCCCTGCATTTTGATTTAATCTTTCAAAACCCATAACTTGGCTTGCATTTTTGATGTTTGGTCTGGTTTGACTCAAATAAATATTGGCTATTTTTCTAAACTGCAGTGGAGTCCTTTTGTGGTGTTTTCACTGTATTAGTGTGAGTTTGCACAAATACTTTACACATTTCCTCTTTAGTTTAGCCTGACTGTGCTGCACCATCCTACATGAGGGCGATGTGTAGGAAAGTACCATCTTGCCTGGCATGTTACCCCCATATTTCACTGTATATATGTTGTTTTAGTTGTATGTGTCACTGGGACTCTGCCAGCCAGGGCCCCAGTGCTCATAAGTGTGCCCTGTATGTGTTACCTGTGTTATGACTAACTGTCTCACTGAGGCTCTGCTATCCGGAACCTCAGTGGTTATGCTCTCTCATTTTCTTTCCAAATTGTCACTAACAGGCTAGTGACCAATTTCACCAATTTACATTGGCATACTGGAACACCCTTATAATTCCCTAGTATATGGTGCTGAGGTACCCAGGGTATTGGGGTTCCAGGAGATCCCTATGGGCTGCAGCATTTCTTTTGCCACCCATTGGGAGCTCTGACAATTCTTACACAGGCCTGCCATTGCAGCCTGAGTGAAATAACGTCCACGTTATTTCACAGCCATTTACCACTGCACTTAAGTAACTTATAAGTCACCTATATGTCTAACCTTTACCTGGTAAAGGTTGGGTGCTAAGTTACTTAGTGTGTGGGCACCCTGGCACTAGCCAAGGTGCCCCCACATTGTTCAGGGCAAATTCCCCGGACTTTGTGTGTGCGGGAACACCATTACACATGTGCACTATACATATGTCACAACATATGTATAGCGTCACAATGGTAACTCCGAACATGGCCATGTAACATGTCTAAGATCATGGAATTGTCACCCCAATTCCATTCTGGCATTGGGGAGACAATTCCATGATCCCCCGAGTCTCTAGCACAGACCCGGGTACTGCCCAACTACCTTTCCCGGGGTTTCACTGCAGCTGCTGCTGCTGCCAACCCCTCAGACAGGTTTCTGCCCTCCTGGGGTCCAGCCAGGCTTGGCCCAGGAAGGCAGAACAAAGGACTTCCTCAGAGAGAGGGTGTTACACCCTCTCCCTTTGGAAAAAGGTGTCAGGGCTGGGGAGGAGTAGCCTCCCCCAGCCTCTGGAAATGCTTTGATGGGCACAGATGGTGCCCATCTCTGCATAAGCCAGTCTACACCGGTTCAGGGATCCCCCAGCCCTGCTCTGGCACGAAACTGGACAAAGGAAAGGCGAGTGACCACTCCCCTGACCTGCACCTCCCTTGGGAGGTGCCCAGAGCTCCTCCAGTGTGCTCCAGACCTCTGCCATCTTGGAAACAGAGGTGCTGCTGGCACACTGGACTGCTCTGAGTGGTCAGTGCCAGCAGGTGACGTCAGAGACTCCTTCTGATAGGCTCCTTCAGGTGTTGCTAGCCTATCCTCTCTCCTAAGTAGCCAAACCTCCTTTTCTGGCTATTTAGGGTCTCTGCTTTGGGGAATTCTTTAGATAACGAATGCAAGAGCTCATCAGAGTTCCTCTGCATCTCTCTCTTCACCTTCTGCCAAGGAATCGACTGCTGACCGCGCTGGAAGCCTGCAAAACTGCAACAAAGTAGCAAAGATGACTACTGCGACCTTATAACGCTGATCCTGCCGCCTTCTCGACTGTTTTCCTGGTGGTGCATGCTGTCTGCGTCCTCTCTGCACTAGAAGCTCCGAAGAAATCTCCTGTGGGTCGACGGAATCTTCCCCCTGCAACCGCAGGCACCAAAGAACTGCATCACCGGTCCTCTGGGTCTCCTCTCAGCATGACGAGCGAGGTCCCTTGAACTCAGCAACTCTGTCCAAGTGACTCCCACAGTCCAGTGACTCTTCAGTCCAAGTTTGGTGGGGGTAAGTCCTTGCCTCCCCACGCTAGACTGCATTGCTGGGAACCGCGTGTTTTGCAGCTACTCCGGCTCCTGTGCACTCTTCCAGGATTTCCTTTGTGCACAGCCAAGCCTGGGTCCCCGGCACTCTAACCTGCAGTGCACGACCTCCTGAGTTGTCCTCCGGCGTCGTGGGACCCTCTTTTGTGACTTCGGGTGAGCTCCGGTTCACTCCACTTCGTAGTGCCTGTTCTGGCACTTCTGCTGGTGCTGCTTGCTTCTGAGAGGGCTCCTTGTCTTGCTGGGCGCCCCCTCTGTCCCCTCACACAATTGGCTACATCCTGGTCCCTCCTGGGCCACAGCAGCATCCAAAAACCCTAACCGCGACCCATGCAGCTAGCAAGGCTTGGTTGCGGTCTTTCTGCACGGAAACACCTCTGCACGACTCTTCACGACGTGGGACATCCATCCTCCAAAGGGGAAGTTTCTAGCCCTTGTCGTTCTTGCAGAATCCACAGCTTCTTTGCACCCACAGCTGGCATTTCCTGGGCATCTGCCCACTCCCGACTTGATCGTGACTTTTGGACTTGGTCCCCTTGTTCCACAGGTACTCTCGTCAGGAAATCCATCGTTGTTGCATTGCTGGTGTTGGTCTTCCTTGCAGAATTCCCCTATCACGACTTCTGTGCTCTCTGGGGAACTTAGGTGCACTTTGCACCCACTTTTCAGGGTCTTTGGGTGGGCTATTTTTCTAACCCTCACTGTTTTCTTACAGCCCCAGCGACCCTCTACAAGGTCACATAGGTTTGGGGTCCATTCGTGGTTCGCATTCCACTTCTAAAGTATATGGTTTGTGTTGCCCCTATCCCTATGTGCCCCCATTGCATTCTATTGTGACTATACATTGTTTGCACTGTTTTCTATTGCTATCACTGCATATTTTGGTATTGTGTACATATATCTTGTGTATATTTGCTATCCTCATACTGAGGGTACTCATTGAGATACTTTGGCATATTGTCATAAAAATAAAGTACCTTTATTTTTAGTATATCTGTGTATTGTGTTTTCTTATGATATTGTGCATATGACACTAGTGGTACTGTAGGAGCTTCACTCGTCTCCTAGTTCAGCCTAAGCTGCTCTGCTAAGCTACCTTTTCTATCAGCCTAAGCTGCTAAACATCCCTCTACACTAATAAGGGATACCTGGGCCTGGTGCAAGGTGTAAGTACCCCTTGGTACCCACTACAAGCCAGTCCAGCCTCCTACAGGCGAGCACAGGCAAACTGTTAGTATGTATCTTACTTTCCCTGACTAGGTCACTACTTGGACAGAGTGCAAACCTCTGCAAACTAGAGACCCAATTTCCAACAGTTTTATAGGCCCGCTAGCAGCATTTAATATACAAGCCCTGGGAACATGGGGTACCACTTTACTAGTGACCTCACAGAAAATTAAATATGCCAACTGGGTATAAGCCACTTTTAACATGTTTAGGGTAGAGAGTACAAGCACTCTCTGGTCAGCAGTCGTAAAGTGCACAGAGACCTAGGGCCAACAAAAACAAATTCCACAAACATAAGCAAAAAGGTTTGAGGAAGATCATCCTCAGGCTGACAGGTCAAACAGAAATAATTAGTATTACATAGATACAAACAAAAATTGGGTTTGGAATCAATTTGAATGCAAGAATTCAATCGGATACCGACATTAATGGAATTCAGTTTTTCTCTTTTGTGTAATAATTACGGACTTTGAATGATTTAAAAAAAAAAAAGTAATCTAGTTTTAAGTTTTTTCAAACATAGTTTTAGTTTTAGAGTATCCACAGGATTTGAGATTTTAAGGTACAATTGCTCATCACCACACTGATGTATTGGGATTTTTTTCTAGCAACATTGAACCTAGAGGTTCCATGTAGTGGTGGAAGATGAATTGTTAAAAGACAGAACCTTCGAGATCACTGCATTTAATTGGTGGGATGTAAGAGATGAAAGTGCCCTTTGTTGTATACATTTCCTTCTAGATGAGAAGAAAAATAACTATTTTTTTCATTTGACTCTCAATTCCCATTATGAACGAAAAATATTAAGCTTCTTCTTATGGTTTACAGGGATGAATGAAGCTGTCAGATCTACCAGCACTAGAAAACATATATATCGCCCAGAGAGTAGATTTAGAATATCACCAAGAATATGAAGAGTTGCTATTTCTGAGATGCATTGGGAATAAAATCCAAATTTGAAGGCTAGTAGGTTATTACAGGCAATTCATGAGACAATTTGTAGGGGAATTGCTTTGTGAAGTCTTTTCTAATGAAAGGAGGTTTTGAAAATTGTCATAATATTTGGAAGCCTACGGGGTGATTTTTCATCCTAAAGCAAGAAGTGACATGGTCAGCCTTTCAGGTATAGCAAAATATGACTTCTTCAATGGAGAAATTGATAATTCTGATAACAAGTAGAACTAGTTCTTAGGGCACATTCATTTATTTAGTCTCCATAAATAGTGTTGTCAGAGATAGTAGAGAGGCTTAATAGAGGTGATGATTTGCACAACTGAATGGACGAGAGACGAGCATTTAGGAATATTCCTTTTTGGTGTGATGAGTGCAGAAGAAGATTGCAAGACATTATTCAGTTATTTTTGCATTTTAGAATAATCTCAGAGAAGATTTTAGCAAAGCTGGTGTACATCATACTTGAACTTGTTCTTTTTAGATTCTGAATTGTGTGGACACAGTGTTCGGTAGTTTGAAAGAGTACCCTTGTGTGGTATGAGGCTCTGTAAATTGATCTTTCAATTTGCTTAGATGAAAAAATAATTGGTCTCTGATATTTTAACATTTCTAGGGCTTCTGGTGATTTCTCTAAGATGTTTACATTTTCTGGTTGTTGTCTTGCTTATCATGAGAGTATGCAGGTGGGTGTTTTTCTTCAGCTGATCTAGACATGAGAGTGGCAAACTTGTCAAAAATGTTCCTAGTGATCTCATTGTAATAATTTTCAGTGTCACTTTTGGAACGATTTAGGCTGCCATTATGGCTCTGTGATCCAGAGATCATTGTTGGGTCAGGATTTATTTTATTTCTGTTTTTTAAAGGCAGGGATTAGCCTTCAATATGAATGTCTAGAAAGGTAGAATATTATGCTTAGTGCTCAGTGATCTGACCCGCCCAATTTAATTGGGTTTTCAAACTTGAGGAAGTTACTGTGGAAGACTATGGGAAGACTGATAACATTGATGGGTGCAAGATAGGAAACAAAGTTGAGCAGTATGAAGTGTGAATACTGGGCTTTGATCAAAGTTCCATATTTCAGTAAGGAAGAGCACATTTACAAAATGGGCTGAAGCAGCTAGTCATGAAACCCACCCACTCCGCAAGACACACGCTCGACCCCATTTTTTCCACCAGCAAACACATCTACTTCAGCCACACCACCGAACTCCACTGGACCGACCACCGCTGCATCCACTTCTCCTTTGAGAAACCCAAAACATAACATCACCCGCAACAGATTCCCCACTCCAGATGGAACAAGGTCACCGAAGTCCAACTGATCACTACCCTCTCCTGGAACCCATCTATCGACACCACCGACACTGACAGAGCAGCCCGCAACCTCAGGCAATAGATTGATGACTGTGTCAACACTCTCGCCCCGATCAAGAAACCCTCCAACAGATGCACCGACAGAAAGGCCTTTTGGTTCAACGCCGACCTCCAAGATTCCAAGCAAACATGTCAAAGACTCAAGAAAAAGTGGCGCCAAGATCAGACTCTGGACAACCACACAGCCTTCAAGAATGCCATCCGTAGACACCACTGACTCATCCGAACTGCCAAGAGAACCGCCTTCAAAGAAGGCATTGACAACAACGCACACAGCTACAAGGAGCTCTTCAACATTGTGAAGGAGCTCTCCAACCCCGGCTCCAATGTCAACGACATCCCACCATCACAAGACCTCTGCGACTCCCTAGCCACCTTCTTCTACTGCAAGATCGCAGAGATACATGACAGCTTCAAGACTCAGACTCCCTGTCAACCACCGAAACCACAGACTCACCACCCGCCAGCCTCCTGCTCTCCTGGACCCATGTCAACAACACCATCGAAATCATGAACACCATCCACTCCGGCTCACCATCGAACCCTGCCCTCACCACATCTTCAACAAAGCAAGCTCCGTCATCGCACCCCAACTCCGGAAGATCATCAACAGTTCCTAAGAGAACGCCACCTTCCCGGGGAGCTGGAAACATGCTGAGATCAACACCCTCCTCAAGAAACACAAGGCGGACCCATAGGACCTCAAGAACTTCCGGCCCATCTCCTTGCTCCCCTTCCCGGCAAAAGTCACGGAGAAAATTGTCAACAAACAACTGACCTGTTTCCTCGAAGAGAACAACACTCTGGACCCATCCCAATCTGGATCCCAAAGCAACCACAGCACCGAAACCACCCTCATCGCCGCCACCGACGATATCAGGACCATACTTGACAATGGCGAAACCGCGGCCCTCATCCTCCTGGACCTCTCAGCCACATTTGACACAGTGTGCCATCACACCCTGCGCACACGTCTCAACGACGCAGGGATCCGTGACAGATCCCTGGACTGAATCATCTCTTTCCTCACTGGAAGAACTCAGAGAGTCCGCCTCCCTCCATTACACTCTGAAGCTACCAAAATCATCTGCGGTGTACCCCAGGGATCATCCCTCAACCCGACCCTCTTTAACGTCTACATGGCTCCACTCGCAAACATCCCCCTATCTCACATCCTCAACATTGTCTCATACGCTGATGACACCCAGCTGATCCTGTCCCTCATCAAGGACCCTGCCATAGCCAAAACCAACCTCCACGAAGGAATGAACCCCATCGCCGAATGGATAAAGAACAGCTACCTGAAACTAAATTCCGACAAAACTGAGGTCCTCATCTTCAGCTCCACCCCAGCTACATGGGACGACTACTGGTGGCCTGCCACACTGGGAACCGCACCGACACCCACCGACCATGCATGCAACCTGGGATTCATCCTGGACTCATCACTATCAATGACCCAGCAAGTCAACGCCATCTCTTCCTCCTGCTTCAACACCCTCTGCATGCTTCAGAAGATCTACAAATAGATCCCCAATGAAACCAGTAGGACGGTCACCCAGGCACTTGTAAGCAGCAAACTGGACTATGGCAATGCCCTCTACACAGGAACCACGGCCAAGCTCCAGAAAAGACTGCAAAGCATACAGAACGCCTCTGCAGGCCTCATCCTGGACAACCCCCACCACTGCCACATCACAACCCATCTGAGAGACCTACACTGGCTTCCCGTCAACAGGAGAATCACGTTCAAACTCCTCACCCACGCTCGCAAAGCACTGCACAACACCGGAGCAGAATACCTCTACAGATGACTCTCCTTCTACACCCACACCCAACTGGTTCGCTCAGCCGACCTTGCCCTCGCCACCGTCCTACGCATACACTCAATGACCACCGGTGGCAGATCATTCTCCCACATTACCGCCAAGACGTGGAACACTCTTCCCACCCACCTGCGTCAGCCACAGAACCTACTTACCTTCAGGAGACACCTCAAGACAAGGCTGTTCGAGAGGTGGCATCCCCCCTCCCCTCAGCGTCTTGAGACCCTCACCGGTGAGTAGTGTGCTTTACAAATACCGAGATTGATTGATTGATTGAAATGTTGGCTACTTCTAGCTCATTTGACTGGATCTAGTATTTATAAGCATTCATTTTAGTGTGCAGATTCCGGAGGAGATAGAAAGTGAGGGAGCATAATTGTTATCTGAATTAATTTTCAATGTGTTGCCAAAGTTGTACAGAAGCAAAAAGAACAGATGATGGATGGAATGCTGAACAATGCAAGCATTCACCTCAAATCACAGAGATGTGGGTTTAATCCATCGTGTTTTTTGTCCATATGCAAAACAGTATGGACCCTGCTCCCCATGTGAACAGTCCAGCCCGAATTGTCAGGCTAGGTGCTCCCTGGACTGGAAATAAGCATTGTGGGCTTGGTGTCGGTGTATCACCCCTCATCACCCAGGCTAGCTTGAATTCAGTGGCACAGCGAGCATGGGACCCATGTCTGGGCACACCCTTCCCACTTAGGGCGACAAAAGCAAAAAGAACAGATGATGGGTGAAATGCTGAACAATGCAAACATTCACCCCCAGTCACAGAGATGTGGGTTTAATCCATAGTTTTTAGCCCACCATGCCACCCCAGTTTGGACCTCGCCATAAGCAAAACAGTCTTGACCCTGCTCCCCATGTGAAGAGTCCAGCCCAGAATGCCAGGCCAGGTCCCCCCTAGACTGGGACCGGTTTCAGCGTATCATCCCTCATCAGCCAGGCTTACTTGAATCCAGTGACGCAGTGAGCATGGGACCCATGTCTGGGCATACCCTTCCCATTTAGGGCGACAAAGTGTAGGAAGGTAGCCTCATTCTAGCCTTGTTACCCCCACTTTTGGCCTGTTTGTGAGTATATGTCAGGGTGTTTTTACTGTCTCACTGGGATCCTGCTAGCCAGGGCCCCAGTGCTCATAGGGGAAACCCTATGTTGTCAGTGTGTATGATATGTGTCACTGGGATCCTGCTAGCCAGGACCCCAGTGCTCATAAGTTTGTGGCCTATATGTGTTCCCTGTGTGGTGCCTAACTGTATCACTGAGGCTCTGCTAACCAGAACCTCAGTGTTTATGCTCTCTCTGCTTTTAACATTGTCACTGCAGGCTAGTGACTAATTTTACCAATTCACATTGGCACACTGGAACACCATTATAATTCTCAGACAATTCTTACACAGGACTGCTACTGCAGCCTGAGTGAAATAACGTCCACGTAATTTCACAGCCCTTTTACACTGCACTTAAGTAACTTATAAGTCACCTATATGTCTAACCTTCACTAAGTGAAGGTTAGGTGCAAAGTTATTTAGTGTGAGGACACCCTGGCACCAGCCAAGGGGCCCCCACATTGTTCAGGGCAAAATCCAAGGACTTTGTGAGTGCGGGGACAGCATTACACATGTGCACTACATATAGGTCAATACCTATATGTAGCTTCACCATGGTAACTCTGAACATGGCCATGTAACATGTCTAGGATCATGGAATTGTCACCCCAATACCATTCTGGTATTGGGGGGACAATCCCATGCATCCCCGGGGCTCCAGCATAGAGCCCGGGTACTGCCAAACTAACTCTCTGGGGTTTTCTCTGCAGCTACCACAGACAGGATTCTGCCCCCCTGGGGCATGGGCAGCCCAGTCCCAGGAAGGCAGAACAAAGGATGTCCTCTGAGAGAGGGTGTCACACCCTCTCCCTTTGGAAATAAGTGTTAAGGGCCTGAGAGGAGTAGCCTCTCCTGGCCTCTGGAAATGCTTTGAAGGGCACAGATGGTGCCCTCCTTGCATAAGGCAGTCTACACTGGTCCAGGGATCCCCCCAGCCCTGCTCTGGCAGGAAAATGGACAAAGGAAAGGGGAGCAACCGTTCCTGCCATCTTGGATGCAGAGGTGTGAGGGCACAATGGACACCTCTGAGTGGCCAGTGCCAGCAGGTGATGTCAGAGGCCCCTCCTGATAGGTGCTTACCTCTCTCTGCAGCCAATCCTCTTCTGAGGGCTATTTAGGGTCTCTCCTGTGGGTTTCTCTTCAGATAACGAATGCAAGAGCTCACCAGAGTTCCTCTGCACTTCCCTCTTCGACTTCTGCCAAGGATCGACCGCTGACTGCTCCAGGACGCCTGCAAAACCACAACAAAGTAGCAAGAAGACTACCAGCAACATTGTAGCGCCTGATCCTGCTGGCTTTCTTGACTGTTTCCTGGTGGTGCATGATCTGAGGGCTGTCTGCCTTCACCCTGCACTGGAAGCCAAGAAGAAATCTCCTGTGGGTCAACGGAATCTTCCCCCTGCTAACGCAGGCACCAAACCTCTGCATCACCGGTCCTCTGGGTCCCCTCTCATCCTGACGAGCGAGGTCCCTGGAACACAGGAGCCAGGTCTGAGTGTCTTCGATAGTCCAGTGGCCCTTCTGTCCAAATTTGGTGGAGGTAAGTCCTTGCCTCCCCACACCAGACAGTAATCCTGTGTACTGCATGAACTGCAGCTGCTAGGGCTTCTGTGCACTCTTGCAAGATTTCCTTCGTGCACAGCCTAGCCCAGGTCCCCAGCACTCCATCCTGCATTGTCCAACTCGCTGAGTTGGACTCCGACGTCGTGGGACCCTCCTTTGTTGTTCTGAGTTGACTGTCATCCTCAGATCTTCTAAATGCCTGTTCAGGTGCTTCTGCGGGTGCTGCCTGCTTCTGCATGGGCTCTCTGTTTTGCTGAGCACCCCCTCTGTCTTCTCCTCCAAGGGGCGACCTCCTGATCCTTCCTGGGCCCTGGCAGCACCCAAAATCCTCACTCACAACCCTTGCAGCTAGAAAGGCTTGTTCGTGGTCTTACTGCGTGGAAACAACTCTGCATCCCCCAGCATGCCGTGGGACATCTTCTGACCAAAGTAGAAGTTCCTGGCACCTTCCGTTGTTGCAGAATCTTTGGCTTCTTCCACCCAGAGGCAGCCCTTTTGCACCTTCATCCGGGGTTTAGTGGGCTCCTGCCCCCCCCGGACACTTGCGTGACTCTTGGACTTGGTCCCCTTCCTTTACAGGTCCTCAGGTCCAGGAATCCGTCTTCAGTGTTTTGCAGTCAGTTGTTGTCCTTGCAGAATTCCCTATCTCGTCTTTACTGTCTTTCTGGGGTAGTAGGGTAACTTTACTCCTACTTTTCAGGGTCTTGGGGTGAGGTATCTTGTACACTTTTAGTGTTTTCTTACACTCCCAGCGACCCTCTACACACTACACTAGGCCTGGGGTCCATTCGTGGTTCGCATTCCACTTTTGAAGTATATGGTTTGGGTTGCCCCTAGGCCTATTTTTCCCTATTGCATTCTATTGTGTTCTACACTGTTTGCACTACTTTTCTAACTGTTTACTTACCTGATTTTGGTTGTGTGTGTATATTTTGTGTATATTACTATACCTCCTAAGTATATCCTCTGAGATACTTTTGGCATATTGTCACTAAAATAAAGTACCTTTATTTTTAGTAACTCTGAGTATTGTGTTTTCTTATGATATAGTGCTAAGATATATAAGTGGTATAGTAGGAGCTTTGCATGGCTCTTAGTTCAGCCTAAGCTGCTCTGCTATAGCTACCTCTATCAGCCTAAGCTGCTAGAAGACCTCTAATCTACTAATAATGGATAACTGGACCTGGCACAAGGTGTAAGTACCACAAGGTACCCACTATAAGCCAGGCCAGCCTCCTGCATTGGTGGTGCAGCGGTGGGATAAGTACTTGTAACTGCTTTACCACTTTGTCATTGGTGCTTTTCATAAGAAACACATATACCAAATACTGCAGAATATACACAGTAATCTAAACAGTTTAACTTTCCTTCTCTAAAACTTTCTAAAAAGTTTCTGAAAAGTTTCTGAAAACTTTTAAAAGTTTTCAAAAGATTTCCTCTGTTCTTTCAAAAGTTCTAAAAACGTTTTTCTCTCTCTGTCCTAAACCTTTTCTGTCATGTCTGCAGTAGTGCTTACTCCCACAGTTGTCCAGGGAACATATGGGAATCTAAACTTTAAAAGTCTGAGGGGTCTCTGCATTGAAAGAGGTTTAGCAATTGGTAAGAATCCTACAAAAGATCTTCTCAGACTTCTCCTGGAAAGTGACCAGAACCCATCTGGCCCATCCCAGATCAGGAGGTAGAGGAGGGGGGGTACCCAGTCAGACTCAGAGGAGTCCCCTGGGGTTGCTGGGGAGGGTTCTTCCAAAGACCTGTCAGCTAACAGGCTATCTAGTGACACTGGTAGTGGGAGGGGGGTCACACATTAGTAGGGCATCTTTCACTCCTAAAGGCCAGTTTACTAGAGTCCAGTCAGTTAGTGACAGGTCCAACTCTGCCAATTCCCACATAACTTCTGTGTCTCACAATTCCCAAGCCTCCCACCCTGAGGATAACTTAATGGAAAGAGAACTCAAAAAGCTGAGGTTGGAAGAGGCCAGGCTGAAGCTTAAACAGCAGCAGCTGGCCTTAGACAGGTAATCTCTGGATGTAGAGAGGGAAAGGCAGAGATTGGGGTTAGTTCCCCATGGTGGCAGCAGCAGTGTTTTTGATAGTAATCCTGTTAGAGAGCAAGATTCCAGAAACCTGCATAGGACAGTTCCCCCTTACAAGGAGGGGGATGACATTAACAAGTGGTTTACTGCACTTGAAAGGGCCTTTATGGTACAGCTGGTCCCTCAAAGGCAGTGGGCTTCTATCTTGTGGCTATCTTTCACTGGTAAGGGTAGGGATAGGCTCCTTACTGTCAGAGAAAGTGATGCTAATAATTACAAAGTTTTGAAGGATGCACTCTTGGATGGATTTGGCTTAACCACTGAACAATACAGGATTAGGTTCAGAGACACCAGAAAAGAGTTCTCTCAAGACTGGACAGACTTTGTAGACTGTTCAGTGAAGGCCTTGGAGGGTTGGTTACATGGCAGTAAGGTGACTGACTATGAAAGCCTGTATAATCTAATCCTGAGAGAGCATATTTTGAACAATTGTATGTCTGATTTGTTGCACCAGTACTTGGTAGACTCAGATCTGACCTCTCCCCAACAATTGGGAAAACAAATGGGTCAGAACAAGAGTGAACAGAAAAGTTAATTCAGGAAGTGACAAGGATGGCAAGAAGAAAGATGGTGAGAAATCTCAAGATAAGCATGGGGATAAACGTAAAACTAAAGATCCTTCTTCAAATCCTAAACACTCTTCAGGGGGTGGGGATAAATCATCTTCTTCCTCTTCTTCACAACCCACACACATTAAAAAGCCTTGGTGCTATGTGTGTAAAAATAAAGGCCATAGGCCAGGGGATAAGTCCTGCCCAGGTAAACCCACTGAGCTTACCACCACCAATACATCAAACTCTAGTGCCCCTAGCTGTAGTGGTAATAGTGGTGGGACTGCTGGCAACAGTCAAAATAAGGGTGTAGTTGGGTTCACTTATGGGTCCATCATAGAAACTGGGGTAGTCAGTCCCAAGACAGTTTCTGTCACACCTGGTGGCATTGGCTGTGCCACACTGGCTGCTTGTCCCCTTACAATGGATAAGTACAGGCAGACAGTTTCAATAAATGGTGTTGAGGCTCAGGCCTACAGGGACACAGGTGCCAGTATCACTTTAGTGACTGAGAACCTAGGGCCATATTTATACTTTTTTACGCAAAACTGCGCCAGCTCAGTTTTGCGTCAAAAAATTTACCGCCGGCTAACGCCATTTTGTTGCGCCGTGCGGGCGTCATATTTATACTTTGACGCATGGCGGCGCAATCAACAGGTGGGAGTCATTATTTTTGACGCACACCACGGCGTCAATTCGTAAAGGAAAACAATGTTAACGCGGCGGAAATTACTGTGGGTCGATCTACGACACCGCAACCCGGATATGCGCCGTTTTTTGACGCAATAGCGTAAAAAAAAATACGCGAACACTGCAAGTGCACCAGAGGAGAGCCAAAATGGATCCCAGATGCCACTACAGACCCCAGGAAGATGACAGCAGACCAGGAACCAGCCAGGACGATCCATACAAGAGCCAGGACACTTATAGAAAGAAAATAAAGTGTTGCTTCAGTGCAGAGGAGCAGGAAATCCTGGTTAAAGAGGTGACGGAACACCAGCACCAACTGTTTATCACCTCAAAGTTGCCAATCAGTAGGAGAGAGGCCATATGGCAACAAATTGTTGACAAGATTAACAGTGTGGCTGAAGTACGCAGAACAGTCACCGAGTGTAAGAAACGCTGGCATGACTGCAAACGCAGGACCAAGGAAAAGATGGCCAAGAACAGGAAGGCAGCACTGCAGACTGGAGGGGGGAGTCCAGCACACCAGGAGGCCCTGGACCACATGGAGGAGATGGTCACAGCCGTCATCCCTGAGGAGATCGTCACAGGGATTCAAGGACAGGACAGCGCAGACTACCACGAGACAACGCACATGCAGGGTAAGTCGCATGGGGAATTATAATGCAAGAATGTTGACTGTAAGCAGGGGGGGGAATACCTACTACACATTGCATGTAAGTCATCATATACATGGAGTGGCATGGGTAAAGGGGCACCGCAGGGGGGCATGGCCTGCACAAACATAAGCTGGGGCACAACATTACACTACACCAACAACAGTCCCATGGGGGCATGCTCTCATGCCAACGATGGAGCAAAGGGAAAGCCTCGACAGGAAGGAAGGCCACTACGTCAAACTTACATCCTGGCACTTGTCAGCCAACATATCTCCTACATTAACTAGGGCCCTATTAGCAATCCTCTAGCCAAACCGACAACTGCAATGTAACTGCAACAGCAGCTGCCACTACCACCTCTGATCTGTGTGCAGCTCAAGTAGCCAATGGCAGTAATCACCCCATGGAACATACATACCTAAAGTAGGGGGTGAGGATGACATCTGCAACAATCTCCTGAAACAAGACAAAGGCCCCAGTACACTCATATGTCAATGCCCATAGGTGTCACAAACAGCAGCCAATGTAAACAACAATAGGAGCGACACAGCACTAAGGACACACCCATGATGCATATGTCAGGGTCCATCCTGTGCCTGGCAAACAAAGCAACATCACAAATGTCATACTGCTCAAACAACAGCATTGAGGAGGGGACACATGGAACTGGTCACTGAAATACACCTGCACAGTCAGAGGACGAAATAGGACACTGATACGACTATCAGGGCAATCCAATGTAACACGCATTACCCAACATCAGCAGGACACATTAACAATGTCAACATCCATATCACATCATAACATTGCCATGCATAGGATATGCTGCATGTCAAGTAAAATTAAGTTGATGAGAACGATCAGGGATTGGGGCAGGTCCTGATAGTTAAGTGTGCTGCCAGGGCCATCAGAACACCTACAGCCAGTGAAAGGTCTCACCATGAGAATGGATGTACACGGAGGGTCGAGTAGGACAAAAAGGTGGCAATTCTCTATTTGGCATAAATCAACACCTAGAGGCGATGAGGCTGACAAGTTGGATAACTCAATATCATACATGTGACACACAGGTGGGCCATAGGCCTGAAACAATGCCCATCTGAAGGACTGTAGATATTAATACAAATCAAGATCACAAAGTGAATTAATCAAAAGGCAGGCACGTCACGTCAAAAATGTCACAACACAGACACACTAATTGTACCCTGTTTCATTGCAGAGGAAGATGGATCTCCTGCTGATATGCCTGTCCCAGATTTCCCTGATGACAGGGATGATGAGCCCATAAACATTCCCCAGGAGACCATCCAAAAGGTCCTTTAAACCCTCCAGACCCCAACTTCAGTCACAAGGAGGAGCACAGAACAAGCAGCCACCGCAGAGGATCCACCCACCACCCCAATTGCAAGACCTGCCAGCTCCAATACAGCTGAGGACTCAGACGACACTGGAACCAGCTTTGAGAGAACTGTAGTTGGAGTACAGCGGGAGCTGGCCAAGGAGTTGCGGGTGGGGATTCAAGCTATGGCAGCCAGCCTTGAGGGGGTGCGTTCGTGCATGATGTCATCTGCAGATCAGGCAGCAGCTATGCAAGCCCTAACATCCATACTGCAAGGACTACAACAAACTGTCAAGGAATTCACCACTGCAGTAAGGGGGTTGCCACAACACCTTGCACCCCAAACATTCCACTGCATGCACAAATGCAATCATGACTCCCTCAGGGCCGACCTGGCTGCCTACCATCGTGATGTGGCTGCTATTCTCAAAAACCAGCAGACCCTCCTTGCTGCAGTACTGCCCTTAAAACCTTCACAGGGAGCAGCGACCAGGATGTCTGACTCCACGTCTTCTAACACTGAGGTGTGTGTTGCCCCTTCACAACCAACAACAACAAGGACGAAGCAGGCAACACACACATCAGAAGAAGAAGACATGGAACAGATCACATTCACACGGAAGAGTACCCGGAAGCACTAGTTCCTGCACCATGGCCTACTTTGACCAAGGTCCTACGTTTTGTCAAATGCCAGTCTTACAACAACTATACTCAATGACTGTTCTGCTAACCATTGTAAAACTTGTCAGCATGCCCAGTTAATGTCTCTCTCCTACTAATCGGCAAATCCTGTCCCTCTGCACTGTCTGTAACATCACCCCAGCATGTCAGTAGCATTACCTACACCCCTTCTGTAGGATCACCATGTAAGATTTCACTAGAACGGACTCAGCAAACATGGACAATGTACATATTGCACTACAGCACCTATCAATAAATAGCACTTGCACAACAAATATGTCTCTGTGTAATTTGACACATCAACTGTGCAGTAGATAACACAAATGTGCCTGTGTGACAATCATGCAGCTTGTAAATACAACTGTCCTGACATCATGTAGTCAGAACCATCTGCACAGTGGCCAGGAATGCATCATAGCCTGCCCATCCTGAGGAGAATAACTGATGAAGTGAGAAACCACACACCATCATGCTGTGTTGGACAGAATAATGCTTCCTCAAGAGATACCAAAGTCAACTAATAGTGGCTGATAAATGTTGTCACCATGCAATACTAACACATTGAACTGGGCAGTCGAATCTAAGCAAACACTACAAAACACAGCATGAATCAATCTTTCTGAGTTAACATCCAAATAGGTAATCATGATGAATATTGACACAAATGATCTATGTCAGTTATGAATACAGGAAGACAAGAGTGTTAACAAGACCTCATCTTCGAAGGTGTCCCTGAACATCACACTGCAGTCCGACCTAAAACTGTCCCTACAATACCAAGTCTGGAAGCACACTTTGTGACGTAGAAAACATACTCATTGACAAAAATCCTTTGTGATCCATGTCAACTCCGATTCGTGGTTCTAACAAATGGTGGATTCTTACCAAGGTAGCACTGGGATAGCTGCCATTTTACACCTCAGTTTGTATTTGTTTGTAGCATGGGACACAAATGTCATAGAACAACAATCATCTACACTGATGCCAAGGCCATGATCAAGTAGCAGTTAACACATAATATAAAGGGTTATCTAGATATTTATTCAAAACTAATCACACAAGAGGAAACTAAGGGAAAAGTCATACCTACCCTAATCTAACCTGACTACTCATTACCCACAACTGTCCCTAACTAACCTAAGCTAAACTTACTCTTCACATATAACGAATCGTTCTAAACATCAACCCCCCACCCACCATTATGAGACAGGACACATGGAGGACAACACATTCTAACCTACACACATACTATACTATCCTAACCAATCATATATTTTTTTGTTATTTTTTTTTATTTCTTATATATATTTTTTTCAAACACACAGGAACCCCAACATTGCCCCCCACCCACCCACCCACACACTTAATAAGGAAAAGTAGAAAGAATCAGGACCCCCCACCCCCTCCCTAACACTAACTAATCTAACAACCTATACTAACCTAACACTAATCCCCCAAGCCCACTAATCATGAGAACAAGGAAAGAGGATGGAGGGGAGGGAATTATGTCCATAGAAAAAAGTTCTTCCTAGAGGTTGGCCCTCCGGAGGGTCCGCCTGATCGATTTGACCCGCTTCTTGATGTAGCTGACATCCTGGCTAAGATTGTTCACCTTCTTTAGAACTCTGTCCATCTTACGTTCCAAAGCCAGGAATGCCGCAGGGTCGATTGTTGGTGCTGGTGCCGTTTGTGTCCCGGCCGAGGTGCTCTGTGGCCGTGTGGAGCCTAGCCCACTGGACTGTCCTGCAGCTGTCACACTGCTGGGGCCTGGGTGTGCTGCAGATGTAGGGACAACTGTCCCCGCTGTGGCTGGGGCCACCTGGGGAGAACCGGTGGTTGTGGTGGTGGTGGCTGTAGTGGACAACCTTGGGACACCCTGTGGTGAAGCCCACCATGCTCCGTAGGCTCGATCAGACTGGTATGTACGGGCCATCCTTCGGAACCCCGACTGCACCTGCAGGATGTGTCCGTACCTCATGGCCTGCCTCTCAAATTCATGCTTCTGGGCGGGTGTCATGTTTGCAGCTGTGAAGACAAAGGGCAACTATTTACCATAGGAACTGCATTGTGTGGAATAGCACAAGTGGTCAATCTGACAATACATCTACTGTACTTGTAACAGCTCATATCACCATACAGATCTTTGAAAGTCTCAGAGGAAGTACATGGAAAGCCTGCCTACAAAGGTCATCTCACACATAGCACATACAAAATCTACATGATGGATAACAACTGGCAATAACTTGTCCTCAAAGTACTGACAGTTGCAGCTAACAATCATGCTGCACCTCCTCCGCCTATTGCCTGGACTACATATGTCAGTGTCTGTGATGATATTCACAAACTTCAAGGTCTGCGATTTGTAATGGAATTTGCTAGTATAGTACTCATGTGCCATACCTGAGTGTGTACACTAGGTTCAAAATAATTTTTCAAATAGTCACAAGTATGTGTAACATACTGGTTGCTTCAGTCCTAGGTACCCTATTCACAAACCCATGCCTGTGTTTGAGGGGGGGGGAAGAACAACAAACAATTCCAAAATACATGCACACCCAGGAGTGTATAGAAAGCTCAACATGTTTTTGGCTCTACACACACACCACCAGTAAGGGCTATCAACAAATTGGAGTCAGCTAAACCTTGTCCTATCCAAGGCCCACACATGTCAGAATGTACTGACCTAGGTCAACATCACATACTTCCAGTGAGGCATCATTTTCAACAGACACAGAGGAGCAAGAACACCCATGATCATGAATAGCATGCACACCTAGGCCTTTGCACTCTAGTTCCACACACTTCTAGTACAACTTGTGGAAGTACATGCTCCCAGAAGGTCCAACCTACAGTGTGCTCAGTACATCGGTTAATAGGGAAGCAGCAGTCTTCAGAAAAGCCATTTGCAGAAGCTATCTGGGAGAATGTCAGTCGGACATGCAGACTCAGTCTGAGACGAGTCCCAGTGCAACTTTTATTGTAACTAGTGTATTCCACATTACTCACCCCAGTTCTCATAGCGGGCCCTACAAGAATGGCCTACAAACCCAAGATCAGACAAAGGGATAAGCATTGGTCAACTCAAAATATTCTAATAACTGAAATCCCACTAATGGAACAAGACTAATGATTGGGCAGCGCATCACACCTTGCAATGTGTTAAACACACAGGAGTCCATCACACATCACCAGCAAACACAAAACATGACACACATGTCAACACTCACTGTAGGTGTCGAGGTCCTCAAAATGAGCCACCTCTCCCACTGTGTACAGTGCAGGTCCACCTGTAAAGCATGGAAGGAAGAATATGCTCAGAATTAGTGCAGTGACAAACAATTTCAAATAAAAATACAATGTGTAAGCTGACATGGGTAATGAAACACTTTCAGACATGCTCATACTGCATGGAATAATTCCTGGCCAACATTTACATAGGATGGGTGTCCTGCTACAGTTACACACAATTCTACACACATGCAGTGGCCCTGACTGTCATGTGGTGGCAAACATGCACCTCCATTAGTGAGCAGCAACAATATAGGTGTGTATTCGTCTAATCATGTGCATCCAGGAGAGACATCCAAAGGCTGGTTACTTGAGGACTGCATGACCTGTCAAACAGCCTATGTGGTCATGACACATTTGTAACAGATAGGTACATGGTACAGAGGGGCAGGGGCTTTGGCAATACCCCATGTTGTAAAAGTTTCATAAATTGATGTGTCCCAACAATGATGATTGGCACCAAACATGGATGTTTGTACCCTAGTCCATACCTTTGGAATGCCATCCCTAATCGGATTTTGGCACAAGAAACAAAAAATACCTGTCTAAGATGTTAGCTGAGGGCACCTGACTCCTTTCCAAATGTGGTTCATGTTCTGATCTGGCATGTATCAATAAAATATGAAGGAGCGCATTAATCCCGAACAGGCATAGCACTTCCATGAACACTTTCCTTATACACTCACCAGACACACATGAGACATATGTCTGGGACACACTGATATCATCAATTGACGTGAAGGCAGCACTCATTTTCTGCATCATGTAGGGTTTCCAATGTCAGTCTACCTATAGCGTCAACATATGTAGGTATGATGTTAGTAAATCCATACGTCACTGGCAAATGTGACCTGTAGAGTCCTGATTGCCTCATTAATGTTTCGCTTGTCTGACACAAAGGCGGCACTAACTTACATTCAGCAACAAGCAACCTGTAAGTGTGCAAAACATGAGCTGCCTGACAGCTAGCATTTGTCATCCTTCACATAGTGCATCAATTACCCTGTGTTTCCTCAGCATTACACACAGTCAGCTACTTATCTGGCAGATTGTGTATCAATCATCTCATGTCACTACACAGCTTTTAATTGTGCACATTTACATGATCTGTACTCACCAACATGGCCACCAATCATGATTCCCAGGTGGTCCATCAGATCTTGCTCCCTGGAGATCAGGTCAGCCCAGAGGTGCTTCAGTTGATGCTCATTGCGTCAGCTCCCATACAGACGCACCAAGTGATGGCGCACCTTCCCCCACCGGACTTTTCGGGCCTCAGTGTGATACCCCTGTATCACCCTACCCCCAGCCTCCAGCATCAGTGGGAGGAAATGGCACACCAGCCATATGAACCCCCCGAATTCCTCCTCACCCATCCTGGAAAGACGTGACCTACCAGACATTTATGCACAGAAAAGGGGAAAATGTAGTGGTAAAAAAAGAAGAAAGGGGAAAATGGGGAAAGTTGGAGTGAGAAAATACAAAGTAAACTTAACAAATAGAAGAGCCCAACTATCCCCTATATAACAGTACCCACAACAGACTCCCACAGACAATAAATACAACACTGGACTGGACAAATGTAAACAACACACACTCAGACAGTATTCTACAACAATATATTAATGACAAAACAACAAGTAAGATGGCACTATGGACACAAAAGCACAAATTCACAGGACAACACTTTGCACACAGCCACACAGTCTAGAATAATCAGAGACTTCAAAGTGAAAGTGAAAGTGAAAGTACACCCACTGTACAGAATCTGTAAACAGGATATCCTATTACATCACATCCTGCATAACATGGCCGCCGTTTTTTTACATTATGCGTCATATTTTCACGCATACAGCTTGTGCGTCATATTTTTTGATGCACAGGAGTGCAAATAATGCTGAATCCAAATATTTTTAATAATTGGTAAATAATATTTGTGTGCAGCATAATTTACACTTCCAGAGGTGAAAATTAAGCTGCATCCAACTTTTATTTACCAATTATTAAAAATATTTTGATTCAGCATTAATTGCACTCCTGTGAGTCAACAAATATGACGCACAAGCTGTATGCATGAAAATATGACGCATTATGACAAATATGTATTTTAAATGTCCAAATGAGTCATTACATTTTCATTACCAAACGGTGCAAAATGATAAATACTGGGGCTAGCGAAAGCAAATGTGCCTTGCAGGATGTATGGAAGGTATTCACAGTGCCATAGTAATGATTGGCCAAAATGGAGATAATTGCGCACACATGTAGGTAATTGCTGATTGTGACTTTCCAAATATGAAAGAGCTAATAGGATGTATTTATTAGCTAATTTGTGAGCACATGTATCAAGCTATTCAAAATTGCAAAATGGCCATTTAGGTAGTGCAATTGACGCCTAAACAATTTTTGGCGGTAACCATGTGCTAATTACGAGTTAATGTAGCTAAAATATGTTTTACTATAGACATGTAGGGCACACATGCACCTTAAGCATGTGTGTGCTTCACATGTCCGTAAAAAGTGTTTAATTGGGGTGCAGCAGAGGGGGACTTAGGCCCCCAGCACCCTGGGATTTGCTGTTCCTGACTTGCAAATTAATCAACTGTTTTCCCAATTTCAGTATGGCTAAACCATTGGCAGCAGGCCCATAGATGCAAATTGAGTATGATTCTCTTTTTGCAAATCTGTAATACCATTTGCCCATTTGAAGTTTGCCCTAATACTTCTTTAGAGAATTCTGACATACCATTTAGCATTGATTTAATAGTAAAATGTCAAAGTTCATTATGTCATAATTGCAAATAGGTTTTTGATGTATGTGGCCCTTTATGCATTACCTGGTTTAGTGGCATGTTTCAATCTTCATGCTAGGTTACAATTGGGACACTACTGTGATAGGCTGCTTGCAACCACTTTGTTGATTGGATGGTACATGTACATGTGTGTGGTCCAATGTTGATCCTGTATCAACTGTTAAGATGTATGTTGTCACTGTTACGTCCAGGTCTCATCATGAGTTAGTGTCAGCTAATCGTGTATCTAATGAGTATCCTTTGGAGCTAAATGTGAGTAAAGTCATTGAGGACATGGTAACCTACACGTGGATGGTCCCACCCTGTCACTGAAGACGTGTAATGAGACTTTCAACTGGGCAACCTTGGTGTGCTGAGTGAGAGAATGTCTCAGGTGTCAGGATCCGGCATGTGTCATTGCAACATTTGTACTCAAGTTGGCCTCTGTGGATGGAAATGCATCTGGGAACATCATAGCCTCTGTGCAGAATAATATGGCTGGTATTCACCACACACGAGCCATCTCTATTATTTGGACAATGTTACTCAGTGTGTGAACTGTCAGGGTCCTAAAATGTGTCGACTTTTCATGGACATTATCTGTGGTTGCCGGTTCTGCTGGAGGCCACGTACACCATCAAAGGCTATGGCCCAGGTACACTGTCACACTTTGTAGTTTAGGCATTAATGAGGCCCAGGCAATAGATGGGCCATGATTTAGCTATTCAAGGGCACTGTAACAAATATGATACAAATAAAAGTCAGATGGTGCAATACAATGTATTTGAGTATACATTGATGAGGCAAATGACAAATTAGCCTCTGAGGAAAGAGAGGTTTTGAACAGCAAGTGTGGTCCATATGTGGCCACTGGGTATCTTTAGGGTGACCCACGGACAGGTGCCAGTCAGGCTTACAGGATGCAGGGTCAATCAGGATGCAGCTCTTTCACAATTGACATGATCAGTGGTCTGACTAAGACTGGTCAGAGGGAGCAGTAGACAGTTGACATGTCAAACTTTGTATGTCCTGTGTTGTTCTGAAGGTGACACATGAACCCAGATACAGTGTTACTCGGCAACATTAGTAGCAATGCTTAATGGTGTAATTGTGAAAATGACGACATCTATGCTGTAGGAGGCATCAGCAGGGACAGTGCATGTAAAATTGGGTGGTGTGCATGGAGGTGATCACTGGTGTGGCCTCCATCAGTGTCTCACAAGTCCTGTCGGATGAGAATTGCTTTCAAATGGACTACAATACCTTTCACATGGGAAGCAATCTACAGGTGATACCAGGCCTTAATAACTCCAAGCCAGTGTATTATTTGAGCTGACTTCCATGCAGTCAGATTGTACTATGACAATGGTATACCATAGGAAAGGGTGTGGCACACTGGATGACTCTTGTTAGTGTGTGTGTGTACATGAGGGACTATCAGGGTGCACATATTTGTGTTCCATGGACCTCTTCAGACAGGTGGGGTGTGACCAGGCGCTTGGGTGTGTATTGTTTATAGAAAAGGGCTGACATGTAGATGGGATGTGATGTGCTGGATGCTTGTCATATGTGTGGCAGTTGTGCTGTGTATGTTCTGCTTATGTGTAACTCTAGTGACAGATAGTCTTTGCAAAGATTGTATGTAGTTGGAATTACTGCTGCCAAGGGTCTGGTCATACATTCTTGTTCCTGATGCTAAAGCATGTCAACTGCCTGATGTATGAGGCCTGTTTTCCCCTAGTTGAGTGATGGTGTTTTAGTTGTGTGCCATATGCTGCGATGAACCATGTTTCCAACATGTATGTGTGTAATAGGTGTGGTCCTCAGCTATTGCCCTTCAAAGGTGAACTGTACAGGATGTCAGTCATTTACATTGTGTGTGTATGTGACCCTTGTATGATAGGCATCACATTTGTAGTGGAATTTTCTGTGTCCTGATTGTTATATCATCAATGCTCCATGAGGCGACACTCTTCTTCTGATATTTAGAGCTAAAGGTGTGCAGAAATGATTAGCCAGACCATGATGTGGTGTTTCTGATCAGTGTTTATTTACAATAGCTCATTAAGTGGTGATGGTGATAATATTTTAAAAAAATTGTTCACAATGTGTTAGCGCCTAAGCACTCCAGCAGCCGTGTTTGGTTGTTCCCCCTCATGTTGCAGGGCAGCATCCTCCTCTTCCTCATCTTCATGCATGTATGGGTCTGGTTCCAGGAGGGGTATGTTCCTTTTGATGCAAATGTTGTGCAGGATGGAACATGTTAGTATGATCTTACAGACCATCTCGGGGGAATATAGTAGGCTACCACCAGTGATGTTGAGGCAGAGGAACCTTGACTTGAGGATGCCAAAGGTCCACTCGACAATGCTGCGTGTCCTCTTATGGGCGTCGTTGTATGCACGCTCTGCAGCTGTACTCGGGTTGCCAAATGGGCTCATTATCCATGGCTGGATGCCATACCCCTGATCAGCTGAAAGAGAAAAAGAATGGGATCATGTTGATGTAGCTGGCACTATTGAAAAGACCTTAAATGGCAGTAGTTGTCTTGTGTTGTCTGTGACTCTTTTGTGTACTGATGTGACATCCTATGCTTGTAGGCTATACCATCTGCATTGTGTTGTTTCCTTGGCTGAGCAAGTGTTTGTCTGCTAACCGTTTGTCATCAGTATGTTTTTGGATTTTCAGTACAGTGTGCCCTCCCTACCATTGTGACTTGTGATACAGGTGTCCGTGTGTCTTCACTTGGGGTGAGATGATAGTTCCATGTACAGTTAAAATTGAAAGAGTTGTTAACACGTTCATATCAAAGTACCCTGGACATCACATACCTTTAGACTTCTGCAATGTATTAATGTAAAGGTCATTGGGACACTTACAATTTGCAAGGTGACATTTCGGCAACCACACTCATTAATGTCTTAACATTAGGCTGTACAATAAATTCCAATGTGTGACAGCTTCAATGGTGACTTTCAAAACATGGCTAGTGATGTCAGGACCTCAGTGTGTTCCTGTTGACATGTTGCTGTTGTGGTGTATGTGTTGTGTGTCCTAGAGGGTTGCTGTGCAGTGTGTATATATGTAGGTTTTTGTACTTACCAACAAGTAGTCCATTGCCATACCGTCCATCCTGGAAGTGTTGGTTGATGGTGCAGTGACGGAAGATGAATGAGTCATGTACACTCCCAGGATATTTAGCCACGATGTTGGTGAACATTCCTTGGTGATCGACAAGGGCCTGCACGTTGATGGAATGTGTGTGCTTCCTGTTGCGGTAGAGGTATTCAGTTGCAGCAGGTGGCACAAGGCGTACATGTGTGCAGTCGATTGCACCAAGGACGTTTGGGAAGCCACTGATTGCGTAGAACCCCTGTTTTGTTTCCTGCTGCTTCTGCAGTGTGTTAGGGAAGCAGATGTGGTGGGGTGTCAGTCCAATGATGGCATCCAGTACTTTGGGCAGAAATGCGGAGAATGATGGTTGTGATATTCCGCCTACCAGGGCACCAGTTGTTTGAAATGAGCCACTTGCCAGCATGTGAAGTACGGCAAAAAGCTTTGTTTCTGTTGGTATGGTGCGGGGTGTCACCAAAGTGGGGGCCAACTGCTGTTCGATATTTCGCAGCAGCTGCTGAATGGCCTGCCAGTTCAACCGGTACCTCTGTATGATGTCGTGTTCCCTGAGGCCCTGAAGGGTTGTTCTTGGGCGGAATATCCTCTCCTGCCTTCTGCGCTGCCTTTGGGGTCCCTGCTGGTGTTGTTGTAGCTGCTGTTGTTGCTGCTGGGCTCTGCGTCTGTGTGCACGCTGGATTAGAATGACCTCCATGGCTCCCTGTTGCTGCTCTGCTGTTTGTTCTGTGTGTTCTGATTAAATACAGGTGTATTTGCCCATTTTTAACGCCTGCCCTGACCCAGGCGTTATTTTTTTACGCAAAGTTTAGTTGGGGTGGAGTTACTGGCCCTAAGCAGGTGGTAGTATCACCTAGCTTACCTGTATACTGTCTCTTAGGTAGTGACCTAGAGGCCTCAGGTTGGGCTGAGGTAGAGTTTAATACCCATGCAGCCATGCTGGGTATCACTGAGGAATTGCTTCCTCTCATTTCAGCTGAAATGAAAAAGCAAAGGAGAGAAAAAGGCCTGAAAACTCAGGATCCTTCTCCAACAACAGGTAAAGAGGGCATCAAAGTATTCCCTACCCACCCTGCCATCCAGGATACCATTCCTGTGGTGGGAGCAACCTCTCCTGGGGTGGCACCTGTACCAAGGGAATCATCATCTAGCACAGCTGTACTCCGTGAGGTAGAAGTACCTCTCTGTGGGATAACTAATATTGGTGAGGAAAAGTGCACCATTTTAGTCAACATGGACCATCCCTCCAACCTACCAGAGAAACTTTAGTGCAGCAACCCTGCACTGCCTAACAACACTTAGGACAGCAGCCCTGCCCTAGTGTGGAGCTCATAGGACAGCATCACTGTCCTGCTCCAACTCAAGAGAAACAGCATCCTTGTCCTCTGTTACAGCCATATGGACAAGGTTTTTGCCCAGCTATGGCTTTACTGAGACAGCTTCCCTGTCTGGCATTCTCATCGCTTGATATAGGCCCAGTGGGCGATTCCCACTGCTCTAAACTTAAACATACTAATAGGAACTTTGAGAATATAACTTCACATTGTTGGATAGCTAACAAACTTCAAACAGGATGGTTTACATCTCCACAGGGAAGTAACCATATAGTAGATGATAAAGGGAGTAACCAATCTATTGCAGAGTGTTAGAAATGGGTTTTTTGGTTGGCAGTCAGGTTACCCTCTGTCCAAGCAAGAACCCTCACTTTAGTCAGGATAAGTCACACACAATCCAAAATTAGCCTGTGCCCACCCTCTGGTAGCTTGGCACGAGCAGTCAGGCTTAACTTAGAAGGCAATGTGTAAAGTATTTGTGCAATAAATCATACAATACCACAATATAGCACCACAAAAATACACCACACAATGTTTAGAAAAATATATAATATTTATCAGGATAATTGTAGGTCAAAACGAATAAAGATGCAATGTGAAATTGTAAAGATATCACTGGAAAGTGATATAAAGTGTCTTAAGTCTTTAAAAAGCAAACAAAAGTCTCTTTCAAGCACAAAGTACTTGGTTTGGAGTGGAAAATCTCTGCAAAGGGCCGCAGAAGAAGAGATACGTGGAAAAATAGTGTGCGCGTCAATTTCTCCCCAGCACACACGGACTGGCGTCGTTATTTTTCACGCGGGGAAGTCGGGCGTCGTTTTCCGGCGCGCGGACAGTCTCTTTCTGTGGGCTGCGGGATTACCAGATGTCCCGGGGTCTGTGCGTGGATTCTCCTGCTTGTTTTCCGGCTGCGCGTCGTTCTGCGGGGCTGTGCGTCGAAGTTTCACTCTCACGGCAGGCGTTGCGTCAATTTCCCCTCTGAAAGTTGGGCGGCGTTGTCCTTGCGAGGCCATGCATCAAAGTTCCGGTCGTCCCGAAAGCATTGCGTCGATTAGCGTCGGTGCGGCAAAATTTTCAGCGCACGAAGAGTCCAAATGAAAAAGAGAAGTCTTTTTGGTCCTGAGACTTCAGGGAACAGGAGGGAAGCTCTATCCAAGCCCTTGGAGAGCACTTTTGCAGCCAGACAAGAGTTCAGCAAGGCACAGGCCAACAGCAAAGGCAGCAGTCCTTTGTAGAAAGCAGTCAGGTGAGTCCTTTGAGCGGCCAGGCAGTTCTTCTTGGCAGGATGCAGCTTCTGGTTCAGGTTTCTTCTCCAGCAAGTGTCTGATGAGGTAGGGCAGAGGCCCTGTTTTATACCCAAATGTGCCTTTGAATTGGGGGAGACTTCAAAGAGTGGCTAAGAAGTGCACCAGGTCCCCTTTCAGTTCAATCCTGTCTGCCAGGGTCCCAGTAGGGGGTGTGGCAGTCTATTGTGTGAGAGTAGGTCCTCCACCCTCCCAGCCCAGGAAGACCCATTCAAAATGCAGATATATGCAAGTGAGGCTGAGTACCCTGTGTTTGGGGTGTGTCTGAGTGAATGCACAAGGAGCTGTCAACCAAGCCCAGCCAGACGTGGATTGTAACGCACAGAAAGATTTAAGTTCAAAGAAATGCTCACTTTCTAAAAGTGGCATTTCTAGAATACTAATATCAAATCCAACTTCACCAGTCAGCAGGACTTGATATTACCATTCTGGCCATACTAAATATGACCTTCCTACTCCTTTGAGATCAGCAGCTACCACTTCAATGCTGTATGAGGGCAGCCCCAATGTTAGCCTATGAAGGGAGCAGGCCTCACAGTAATGCAAAAACGAATTTAGGAGTTCTACACTACCAGGACATGTAAACTACACAGGTACATGTCCTGCCTTTTACCCACACAGCACCCTGCTCTAGGGGTTACCTAGGGCACACATTAGAGGTGACTTATATGTGGAGAAAGGGGAGGTTTAGGCTTGGCAAGTACTTTTAAATGCCAAGTCGAGGTGACAGTGAAACTGCACATACTGGCCTTGCAATGGCAGGCCTGGGACAAGGTAAAGGGGCTACTTAAGTGGGTGGCACAACCAGTGCTGCAGGCCCACTAGTAGCATTTAATCTACAGGTCCTAGGCACATATATGCACATTACTAGGGACTTATAAGTAAATTAAATAGTCTAATCAGGTATGATCCAAGGTTACCATGTTTAATAGGGAGAGAGCATATGCACTTTAGCACTGGTTAGCAGTGGTAAAGTGCGCAGAGTCTAAAAGCCAGCAAAACAGAGTCCAAAAAGTGGAGGGAGGCAGGTAAAAAGTTAGGGGTGACCACCCTAAGGCATGCCAGGTCTATCACAGAGCTACTCTCTACTTATCACCACTCAGACAATAAAGACTCAACTGGCCAAGGTTAGCCTTATTGCCCTTCATTTGAGGGGGGGTTGTGTAGGAAGGTAGCCTCTTTCTAGCCTTGTTACCCCCACTTTTGGCTTGTTTGTGAGTATATGTCAGGGTGTTTTTACTGTCTCACTGGGATCCTGCTAGCCAGGGCCCCAGTGCTCATAGAGGAAACCCTATGTTGTCAGTGTGTTTGATATATGTCACTGGGAATCCTGCTAGCCAGGACCCCAGTGCTCATAAGTTTGTGGCCTATATGTGTTCCCTGTTTGGTGCCTAACTGTATCACTGAGGCTCTGCTAACCAGAACCTCAATGTTTATGCACTCTCTGCTTTTAACATTGTCACTGCAGGATAGTGACTAATTTTACCAATTCTCATTGGCACACTGGAACACCCCTATAATTCCCTAGTATATGGTACCTAGGTACCCAGGGTATTGGGGTTCCAGGAGATCCCTATGTGCTGCAACATTTCTTTTGCCATAGGGAGCTCAGACAAATCTTACACAGGACTGCCACTGCAGCTTGAGTGAAATAACGTCCACGTTATTTCACAGCCATTTTACACTGCACTTAAGTAACTTATAAGTCACCTATATATCTAACCTTCACTTAGTGAAGGTTAGGTGCAAAGTTACTTAGTGTGAGGGCACCCTGGCACTAGCCAAGGTGCCCCCACATTGTTCAGGGCAAAATCCAAGGACTTCGTGAGTGCGGGGACACCATTACATGCGTGCACTACATATAGGTCAATACCTATATGTAGCGTCACCATGGTAACTCCAAATAATGCCATGTAACATGTCTAGGATCATGGAATTGTCACCCCAATATCATTCTGTTATTGGGGGGACAATTCCATGCATCCCCTGGGCTCCAGCATACAGCCCGGGTACTGCCAAACTAACTCTCTGGGGTGTTCTCTGCAGCTACCGCTGCTGCCAACCCTCAGACGGGTTTCTGCCCCCCTGGGGCCTGGGCAGCCCAGTCCCAGGAAGGCAGAACAAAGGATTTCCTCTGAGAGAGGGTGTTACACCCTCTCCCTTTGGAAATAGGTGTTAAGGGCCTGAGAGGAGTAGCCTCTGCTGGACTCTGGAAATGCTTTGAACGGCACAGATGGTGCCCTCCTTGCATAAGGCAGTCTACACCGGTACACGGATCCCCCCAGCCCTGCTCTGATGCAAAACTGGACAAAGGAAAGGGGAGTGACAACTCCCCTGACCAGCACCTCCCAATGGGAGGTGTTCAGAGCTCCTCCAGTGTGTCCCAGACCTCTGCCATCTTGGATGCAGAGGTGTGAGGGCACAATGGACACCTCTGAGTGGCCAGTGCCAGCAGGGGATGTCAGGTGATAGGTGCTTACCTCTCCCTGTAGCCAATCCTCCTCTGAGGGCTATTTAGGGTCTCTCCTGTGGGTTTCTCTTCAGATAACAAATGCAAGAGCTCACCAGAGTTCCTCTGCACTTCCCTCTTCGACTTCTGCCAAGGATCAACCGCTGACTGCTCCAGGACACCTGCAAAACCTCAACAAAGTAGCAAGAAGACTACCAGCAACATTGTAGCGCCTCATCCTGCCTGCTTTCTCAACTGTTTCCTTGTGGTGCATGCTCTGAGGGCTGTCTCCTTCACCCTGCACTGGATGCCAAGAAGAAATCTCCCGTGGGTCGACGGAATCTTCCCCCTGCTAACGCAGGCACCAAACTTCTGAATCACCGGTCCTTTGGGTCCCCTCTCATCCTGCCAAGCGAGGTCCCTGGAACACAGGAGCTGGGTCCAATTGTCTTTGACAGTCCAGTGGCCCTTCTGTCCATATTTGGTGGAGGTAAGTCCTTGCATCCCCTCGCCAGACAGTAATCCTGTGTACTGTGTGAACTGCAGCTGCTAGGGCTTCTGTGCACTCTTGCAAGATTTTCTTCGTGCACAGCCTAGCCCAGGTCCCCAGAACTCCGTCCTGCATTGCCCAACTCGCTGAGTTGGACTCTGACGTCGTGGGACCCTCCTTTGTTGTTCTGAGTCAACCGTCATCCTCAGATCTTCTAAGTGCCTGTTCTGGTGCTTCTGCGGGTGCTGCCTGCTTCCGCATGGACTCTCTGTATTGCTGAGTTCCCCCTCTGTCTCCTCTTCCAAGAGGCAACGTCCTGGTCCTTCCTGGGCCCTGACAGCACCCAAAATCCTCAACCGCGACTCCTGCATCTAGCAAGGCTTGTTTGTGGTCTTACTGCGTGAAAACAACTCTGCATCCTCCAGCACGCTGTGGGACTTCTTCTGACTGAAGGAGAATTTCCTGGCTCCTTCCGTTGTTGCAGAATCTTTGGCTTCTTCCACCCAGAGGCAGCCCTTTTGCACCTTCATCCGGGGTTTAGGGGACTCCTGCCCCCCCTGGACACTTGCGTGACTCTTGGACTTGGTCCCCTTCCTTTACAGGTCCTCAGGTCCAGGAATCCGTGCAGTGTTTTGCAGTCAGTTGTTGTCCTTGCAGAATCCCCTATCTCGACTTTATTGTCTTTCTGGGGTAGTAGGGTAACTTTACTCCTACTTTTCAAGGTCTTGGGGTGGGGTATCTTGGACACCCTTAGTGTTTTCTTACACTCCCAGCAACCCTCTACACACTACACTAGGCCTGGGGTAGATTTGTGGTTCGCATTCCACTTTTGGAGTATATGGTTTGTGTTGACCCTAGGCCTATTTTTCCCTATTGCATTCTATTGTGTTCTACACTGTTTGCACTACTTTTCTAACTGTTTACTTACCTGATTTTGGTTGTGTGTGTATATTTTGTGTACATTTCTTACCTCATAAGGGAGTATATCCTCTGAGATACTTTTGGCATATTGTCACCAAAATAAAGTAGCTTTATTTTTAGTAGCTCTGAGTATTGTGTTTTTTTTGTTTTTATTACCAGGATGAAGAAACACCAAAACAAAACAAGATACATTGTCACTTTCAGAAAACGAAACAAAACAAAATCAGCCAAATGTATCTAAGAAATAATCCCCCCAGATCAGAGAGAACTTTTTAGCACTACCCACTCTGATAGCATATCTCATCTCCTGAAGTCTAACTTGCACCATCTTACAATGCCATTCTTGACTAGTAGGAGACAGCTCGGAACGCCAATTTCTCAGCAGAAGCGACCTAGCAACCGCAGTGGCTATGACTATGAGCTTCTCCCATCTAGAAATGAGCTTTGCCTCGGGGTCGTAGCCCAAGCTCATTAACCGAATGCTGGGAGATATGGATACCGACGCCATAGTTGTTAACATCGCAAAAACTCCCTCCCAATATCCCTGTATACATGGGCATGTCGCAATCATATGGATCCAACCCGCCACTCCTACTTCCTTGCAGTGAAAACACACATCAGGATAGCCAGTCCCCATGTGAGATAGGGCCTGCGGGGTTCGATACAATAACCATTTACTGAAAAATATCATTCGGTGCCAGTTAGCCCCTCGAAGCACGAAGGAATTCAGGTGATTAATTGTCTCCCAGGAATCACTTGAAACTTCTAGGCCCTCCTGATGAGCCCATTTCGTCTGAGCTTTTGTCCCAAGGTCTACTTTGACCTTTTCTGCCAGAAGTCTTCTCCACGACCCTGCATTCCTTATACTAGGAGGGTCGACCAATTTTGTTACCAATGACTGGACGTTGACAATAGAATTAACGTCTAAATCCCTAAAAAAAATGTAACAAAATGTTATAAGATCCGACCAACAAAAAATCATTTTTTACAGTAATTAGGATATTTAATGGAGTTTCCCAGTTGTCCTTAGCACGAAAATCTCCAATCTTACTGAATCCAACGAGCTCCCACCTCTTTACTAAGTCTTCATTAAGCTGAGCACCGGAGTGCAGAGAAATCTGTGAAAGTGGAGTGTAAAAAAGGGATTGAATATTTTCTAAAAAAGTCTGATCTTCTCTTAAACCATTTAAAAAATCTTATAACAAACTTTTTTAGGTGATTTTGCCAAGAGAGCTGGGTTCCGAATATTATGCTCCCTACATATTAATACCCGAAAATCAATAAAAAATCTGGAGCCCACAAAATGATACAAATTAAAGCTGGCATAATAATGTCCAAAAAATGCATAATAATAATCTTTGAAATTTGGCAAGGCCAGTCCCCCATTTTCTTTATCGGCATACAGTATACTTAAAGCGGCTCGGGCCTTTCGGTTTTGCCAAATAAATGGACGAAATAGGGATTCCAGTTTTCTAAAAAAAAAAAAAATGTAAGAACACACGGAATAGCCGCAAACAAGAAATTGAAAGGAGAGACCCCCAACAAGCCAGCAGAGCCTGAGTTTTCTGAAGTAAAGGAGAAAAATTCCAATCGTAGAGGTCTCCTATATTGGCCGAGAAATAAATCCTTAAATATCTCTTTGGATTGCCATTTACACAGCCTCTTAATTCAGGAAGGAGATAGATAGGAGAAGTGTCACAAAGAATAATATCAGTCTTACTCATATTAATCTTATAGCCACCAATGTGCTCAAATTCATTAAATAGACTAAAGGCCGCTTCCTGAGAAGAACGTTCTGTGTCTAAAAACAAATTGATATCGTCTGTGTAAAGTTTAATCTTTCCCATTGGCTTTAACGGAGGTTGAATCTGAATATGTTGTCTAATTTTAATAGAGAGAGGCTCAATAAAAAGGGCAAATAAAATGGGGGATAACGGACATCCCTGTCTAGTCCCTTGTTGTATTTGAAGTTGTCCAACACACTTCAAGTTTATAATGATATTCAGAGTTTGAGTACAACCTTTGAATTAGTGCGGTGACCTGAGAAGGTACCTTGTATCTAGACAAGACTAAGAAAAGTGTGTCCCAGACAACCAAATCAAATGCTTTTTCGGCATCCAGCAGAAGAATAATGGCAGGGACTTTATTAGTAGCAAAATAATCGAGAGCCTCAGCTAAATAATGTGTGTTTGTAGCCAGTTGTCGGCCAGCTACAAACCCATTTTGATCGGGATGCACCAGTTTATTAACTACACCATAAAGCCTATTGGCCAATAGTTTTGTAATTATTTTATAGTCTGAGTTTAACAGCGATATTGAACGATATGCATTTTGATCCTCCCTGTCCCTGTTTTTCTTACGGAAGCTAACCACGTTTCCTAAATGCCAGGTCTTAGGAATCTGTTTGCCCCGTAGCAGGCCATTAATTAAGATAAAAAAATCCTCGGCGAATGCATTTATAAAAGTCTTGTAGAACTCAGCCAGAAAGCCGTCCGGTCCACAGGCTTTCCCTGTGGGAAGGTTCTTAACAACGTTTAGAAGTTCTGGCTTCGTAAACGGCTGTGACAGTGCCACGCAGTCTTCCTCTGAGAGGCGAGGAATATCGAGGTCCCTCAGGAACTTCTCAATAGTCCTGGGATCTATAACTGGGAAATCACAATAGATTTGTCTATAATGTTCCAGCATAATTTTATCGACGTCTCCGGGGTCAGTACGTCTAGCCCTGGTGACCGGGCGTTTTAGAGCGTGTATGACATTACCAGCAATACGATCTCGAGCTTGCCATGCCAAAAAATTTCCAGTAAAGCTACTTTCTTCGTTGACCTTTTGTTTATAGGTCCGATATTCTATATCCACCATCTTTAAAAAAAAATCCGCCAACACTTTCTTGTCAGCTTTGAAGGCCTGCCTATTAGTGTCCGAGGGGGCATACAAATAGGTAGTTAAACACTTTTGAACTGCATCTTCCAATACAGCAATTTGTTGCCTCAGGAACCATTTATCAGCTGCCTCTTTGGCAATTACCCAGCCCCTAAAAAAGGCTTTAAATGCATCCCAGACTACAGCTGGAGTTGAGGACGCTGATTGCGTTGGAAAAAATCCCTTATTTCGGCTTGTGAAGTCTGTATCCACCCCCCATCCAAAAGGAGATTAAAAATCCACCTTTTGGTCTGGGCTGTATAAGCTGTAGAATAGAGAGACACTTCCAGCAGCAGAGAGGCATGGTCTGAAAGACCAGAGTGCTGAACCGACTGAGATCGATAGCACAATGTTTCTGATATCAGAAAACAATCTATGCATGAGGAGCTTTTAAACTGAGAGGAAATACAAGTATATTCCCTCGCATCGGGAGTGTTCGTTCTCCAAGGATCACACAGCGTCAAAACCTTAACATAATCTCTCAAGATCTTTGCTACCTTAGGTTTGTGCTGTCTCTTACCTCTTACCGTAGTATCTAAAACTGGGTCCTGAAGGAAATTGAAATCCCCTCCAATTATAATTTTTCCTGTCAATTGCAAGAGGGAGTGAAACAGGCCTTTATAAGGGGCTGCGTCGTCTATCAGAGGAGCATAAAAACTAACAAAAATAAATCTCTCCTTAGCGGTTAAACACTGAACCCAACACCAACGCCCATCAGGGTCAGAACCACTATGAGCCACTGAAGCCGCAGCGACTTAATTAAAATCAGCAATTTTTTTAAACATACGAAAGCCCAAAACTTTATTAACCCGAATATGAGTCTCCTGAAGAAGTATAACAGGGACTGAAAGCGGATACCCTTTCCTCTATAGCAGACCTTATCCTATGGTTATTTAATCCATTAACATTCCAGGAAAGTATTCTTAATGGAAGAAAATATTTTGTCATTGATTTATACCTTGAGTTAGTCTGCATATGGTCTCCCCTAATCTGGAGTAAAATACACTATCCCAGACATAACAATCCTCCAAAGTGACAAAGACAGATCCTGGTGTCCATACCTCTCCCCCCTCTCCCCCCAAAGCCCCCCCTTCCTTACCCCCCCATCCCTCGCCCTCAGTGGCCCACACCTGAAGCCCTCCCACCCGGACAACCCGAGGCCACACCCCTCCTCCACCCACTGTCCCCATCCTTCCCTAGCGTGGTGCCTTGTCATAGCACCCTAAGCCATAGACAAAAGAGACAAAAAATAGAATAGCCTGAACATGCGTTGTGGGCAAAAAAAAAAAAAAAAGGGGGGCAGTATTTTCTTACAATATCATTATCCTCATAGTCCAATATGTCCCCCTTGTAGTCTTTTATTACGTTTTTTCCGCCCCAGCCCCACCACCCCTTACTCGTCCTAGCTGCTCAGAGTTCTGAATTACATGTAGCAGGGACTTTGCATAATCGACTGTGTTATGGTTTGTGTTGCCCCTAGGCCTATTTTTCCCTATTGCATTCTATTGTGTTCTACACTGTTTGCACTACTTTTCTAACTGTTTACTTACCTGATTTTGGTTGTGTGTGTATATTTTGTGTATATTACTTACCTCCTAAGGGAGTATATCCTCTGAGATACTTTTGGCATATTGTCACTAAAATAAAGTACCTTTCTTTTTAGTAACTCTAAGTAGTGTGTTTTCTTCTGATATAGTGCTATGTGATATAAGTGGTATAGTAGGAGCTTTGTATGTCTCCTAGTTCAGCCTAAGCTGCTCTGCTATAGCTACCTCTATCAGCATAAACTGCTAGAACACCTCTAATCTACTAATAAGGGATAACTGGACCTGGCACAAGGTGTAAGTACCACAAGGTACCCACTATAAGCCAGGCCAGCCTCCTACACAAAGGCAAACAAAATATGATGGATGGAATGCTGGACAGTGTAAACATTCACCCCAGTCACAGAGATCTGGGTTCAATCTATTGTTTTTTTGTTCACCACGGCACCCCAGTTTGGACCCAGCCATATGCAAATCAGTCTTGGCCCTGATCCCTATGAGAACAGTCCAGCCTGAACTGCCAGGCCAGTCCTCTCTGGACTGGAAACAAGCATTCTGGGACCTGTTTTTGGGGTATCACCCCCCATCAGCCAGGCTAACTTGATTTCAGTGTGGCAGTGAGCATGGGACCCAGGTCTGGTCATATCCTTCCCACTTAGGGTGACAAAAGCAAAAAGAGCAGAAGATGGACGGAATGCTGAACAATGCAAACATTCACACCCAGTCACGGAGATCTGGGTTTAATCCATTGCTTTTTTGCCCACCACGCCACCCCAGTATGGGATTGTACAGGGCACAAATGGAAATTAGCTAGAATAGCCAAGGTTAGTGTATTTATCAATCTTTTGCAAGAGTTGGAGTTCAGCGTTTGGACTTTTGTCTGAGTGATGTGAAGCACTATGCAAATGTTTCAATTCAAAATGAGGCTACAATTTTAACTTCTTTCAAAATATTTTAGTATTCTCATCCATGCTAAAAATTCACTTTCTTTATCAACATTGTATCTCTTGTTCCCTCTCTATTTCAAATTATGTCCTATTTTATTTAGACTGGATAGCTGAAATAAATTAACAATAATTTTACTCTAATTTTGTGAGCTAGTAGCTGACTGTACTTGCTATCAACTTTAATTTTTATTATGTATTATTTGCTTCTTTATTATAGAGCCCCAGTAGTGCTCATTTCAACGAACTCTTATCCTGATAATGGTCCTTGGATCATCTGATGATAAAGATGGAAGTAATGTCTGACAAGCATATAAGTACATCACAAATGTTTTTGTGTCTGTTAAAGAAGAGACTCAAATATCTGGTTTCATCACTTGAACATACATGCACCCTATTGTGAATTGCCTGGTGTTTGCCCCTCAGCATTCCTGCCTCACAGACCCCTCTTTGCAATGGCCTTTTGGTTCCCTTGAAAGTGCCCCTACAGTTGTCTGCGTATGAGTGGTTGAAAGGCTTATTCTTCTCCAAAGACATCACTGGTTCACTCTTCACTCTGGAACTTCCTATTCATCCCCTCTTGATGTGAAGCCCCTCCTGCATTTTTGCCCACTGTGCACCAAGTGAACACAACAGCACGCCCTCACCCAGTCTGTTTCCCCACTGCATCTTGCAGAAACCAGATCTGAAATCTTGCAAAACTTTAATGGATTTGGAGATCCTGTACGAAATGGTGGTGATCCTGGGAGTGGTACTATTTAAACTGCACCCAATGCCCTTCCTGGTTGCTGAACTTTGTTGCCTCATTGAAGAGGGAACCTGGACTTGTCTACTTTTTGTCCTGACATGTCTGTCTCTTTCTAGCCTCACCTTTGGTTCCTTCAGTTCCTGGACCAATAAAGTCTTTATTCAGACTCTTGACCAGTCCATGACTTTGGCTCTGTTTTTCTGGCTAAAGAAAGTCACCCAACACTTGAGATCATCATAATGAGAAAGCATGCTCGCAACAGATACCGTAAAGAAAAAAATCGAACATACTGGAATACAAATGCTGCCTATGCTTAACAAACAAAGATTTGAGTATCTCACAAACCGGTCGGACAATATCGCCCCAAAGATGTAAAGGCGCGGTTAAAATGAACACCACAAGCACAAGCATTCAAGGGCCAATCCAGTAACAAAGTAATGACCAAGAACTTACTGAGTTATACCATGAAAAATGTGTTGTGATGTTACAGCATATATCCAAAGATCGCTGTGAAGAAAAAATGAATTTCAATGAAGAAGAGGGCCTATGACAGAATGAAAACCACAATGTAGATATTAACCATGACTGGTGAGATTGCTATTGGTGTAAAAGAAACACCAACACACAGATTTAACAAGTAACTCACATACGTTTTCCTGAAGTATACCTCGAAACCTGTGACTGGCACAACTTTTCAGGAGTAGTTCAGAAAAATGTTAAAAACTGCAATAAGAAGCATATATGCAAGCATGCAAGAGTCGACCACTGCATGTGTCAACTTACAACTTTTTGCTAAAAAATTGGTTCATTAGTGTTTTTCACTAATGCCCTCCTTACAGGTGGCCGGTGGTGTATGTGATATCTTTTCCACCTTTTAAAATCTGATACCTCATGGACCGGAATCTCACCGGCATTATGGGGGTCATTACGACCCTGGCGGCCGGCGGTAAGTTGGCGGTAACACCGCCAACAGGCTGGTGGTGTTCCGCCAGCAATTATGACCGTGGCGGAATTGCCACGACCATACCGCCGGCCCCTCCAATATACCGCCAGGATTCTGCCTGGCGGTCATAATCCCCAGGGCAGCGGTGCAAGCACCGCTGCCCTGGGGATTATGAGTCCCCGACCAACCGCCAGCCTGTCCGTGGCGGTACACACCGCCATTGAAAGGCTGGCGGTAAGGGGACTTGGGGTGCCCCTGGGGGCCCCTGCACTGCCCATGCACTTGGCATGGGCAGTGCAGGGGCCACCAGGCATAGCCCCGTCACGCATTTCACTGCCCGAATTTCGGGCAGTGAAATGCGCGACGGTTGCTACTGCACCCGCTGCACATCAGCATTGCCGCCGGCTCTATTACGAGCCGGCTGCAATGTTGACGTGACATTTCCGCTGGGCCAGCGGACGGTAACACTGTTACCGTCCGCTGGCCCAGCGGAAATGTCATAATAGGGAGACAGGAATACAGCCGGCAATGGCAGTATTCTGTCTCCCGCGGCCTCGGCGGTCTTTTTCCAAGACCACCGAGGTCGTAATGACCCCCCATATAATTAGCTCACATTACAACTTTTGTCCTCGGACATAAAGTGCAGATCTTTGTGTTTTTGCGCACTTAACTGTGCACTGAGGTTATCCGGGCATTTCATACTGTTGAAATTCAGCGGGTTTCGGCTGCCTATGTTTACCTGGAGAAAATTTTGGGGATGTGGTAATTACTACAACACTTGTCATTCTGGTCTATTTGCAAACTGAAGGTAATGCAAGGGTCAGAAAAACATATGCCACTCCCAATGAGGATCTCAGTTTGGTGGTAAACACTGTAGCACAATTTCTCATTATTCTATGCTTGTAGTGCTGTATCACCCAATCTGGCTCTTAAGACAGACCAAGGGCACCTTTCGTGGAGTCCTTTTAGGGTCGTGCGCACAAGCGCTTTGACCTGTTGAAATCTATCTGTGGGCTTTTAACCACACCCACTGCACACCCATCACTATCACTCGTTCAGGGGTTTACCTTTGAAAAATCCTTTGATCTCACTGGTGAATGCTTTAAGTTTGCCCCCCCTTTGGGCGGTTTTGTTAACACCTTGGACACCTACCCTGCTACATGGAGAACTGGACGTTTGCTGATATGTTTGACTGCAAGCAAAATTATGTTTTGTGTCTCTCCTTCGCACTTCTGCTCATGGCGGCCATGGCGTTTTGAATAGGCTCGCTTATGTCAACTGTTTTACTTTTCATTTTCAATTTATGTGGCAAGAAAGTTGGTTACGAATTTACAACGTTAATAGTTCTAACTTGAGCAACCACGAGACCCATTGCATTAAAAATGCTTGTTGCAGTTTGTTGTGCAATTAGGGTAATTTGTAATAAAATCGCAAGGTCCGCAAAAATCATGGAAAGAATCCGTTGTGATCCTTTTTCCACTTTGCCCTGACCTCTAAATGAGGATATGCTAACTTTTTCATGTGGAGATATCCTGGTTACATTAACTCTTTCCTCGGTTGATGGAAACCACATGAGAAACTAAAACTGGCATACCAACAGCCCCCATTTAGAGAGAAACAGTAGTAACATCAGGGGCATTATCATTATGGCCCCAGTTGACTCACTGCAGAAGATAGAGGCTGTTTTATGCACCTGCTGTGCATAAAGTGAGTTCATTCAACTCGGTAATTTTCCGCGTTAGCCCATTGCTTTAAGCAACAACGTCGGCACCAAAAAGGGACAATCCTTGCTCTCTGAAATATTGGGATGAACGAACTGAATTTACGCACTGCAGGCACATAAAAACAGGCGCTCGGCTCTGCGGTGAGGCAATATATGGCCCCTGAAGTTTCCGTGGTTCTCACGAATATGATGATCTCAACGCATGATGTGCCTACGCAGCGCTGCTCTTGACTGCTTCGGTGATGGAGCCTCTCTAACCTGACGGATAGGCAGAACGGGATGCTGGTCCGGATGGAAAGGGCACTGTTACTTTCAGTATTCGAAAAAAACTTATATTTGCCGATATATGACATATGAGCTCAGGTTGCTAATTCAGTCAAGGACAGTCCAGGCATTGAATATGCCATGCCTTTCCCAGTGATGTATTGCAGGGCCTTCAAAGCAGCTGTCTGGGTATGCAAAGACACTGCATGAAAGGAACATTTCCCCAAATGCATAAAATATTGATTGGGTGCCTTAAATATGGAACTTAATGCATCCTATATGGTGAAGAAGTGACAGTCTGGAGAGATGAAGCAAAGCATTCCTTTCGCCTTTCCACTGACACATTCTGAAGGGTTTTCTGCTTCCTGAATGTGAAACGAGTTCATTAGCGTGCAGCGAGAATCATGGCTCTTTTGACATTATAATTGTCTCACTCCATTGCCTTTCTTCTAGGACGTTAAATGCAGGCAGCAGACTCCAGCTCTCCATTCCCTCTACCAGCGCTGCTTATGGAAATACCATATGGAATAATGCACATTTGCCCTACATAGTTATACAAAGAAGATGGCTAGATATCCCTGAGGATTTCAGCAGGTCCCTGTTGTAAGATTTTAAAACACATAATTAATGTTTTTAGATGTTTTTCATTATTGATCACGGTACTTGAAGCAATACTTTGGGAAATTGGTGGCAGTAAAGGCATTTTAAAACACTGTGGGTCACTGGTACTGGTCTCAATATAAGATAATGTAAAGGCAAACATGATGTATTTTAAAGAGAATTGTACAGGCTGTAGTGGTGCATTCCCCAAAGTATTTCTTGAAAATATGTGGGTAAACTTTACATTTTAAAGAAAACTTATCCAGAATTTTGATGAAAACTAGAAATAGCTAACATAGGTTTTAGGACGACCCCAACCCCTAATGATTGTTCATTTAAATGAAAAGCTAACATAGGGCCTGTCTCAGAGTTTGGTGGAAGGGGTTCGTCCGTCACAAACGTGTTGACTATCCCGGCCGCTGTATTACGATCTCATAACACGCTGTGGTGATTGTAATATGGCAGATGGGATATCCGGTACATTTGTGATGGAGTGACCTGTCCGCTAAACACTAAATCAGGACAATAGTACCTTAAAGCACACTAAGGGCCTGATTATGACCCTGGCGGACGGCGGAGGCCGTCCGCCAAGGTACCGCCGCTGAATGACCGCACCGCGGTCAAAAGACCGCGGCGGCCATTTAGACATTTCCTCTGGGCCGGCGGACGCTCTCCAAAAGAGCGCCCGCCGGCCCAGAGGAAATGCCCCTGCAACGAGGACGCCGGCTCAGAATTGAGCCGCCGGAGTTGCAGGGGTGCGACGGGTGCAGTTGCACCCGTTGCGTATTTCAGTGTCTGCTTAGCAGACACTGAAATACTTTGCGGGGCCCTCTTACGGGGGCCCCTGCCGTGCCCATGCCATTGGCATGGGCACGGCAGGGGCCCCCAGGGGCCCCGCGGCACCCCCTACCGCCATCCTGTTCCTGGCGGGCGAACCGCCAGGAACAGGATGGCGGTAGGGGGTGTCAGGGGGATTCTAAGGGCAGCGGTAAACCGGCGGGAGACCGCCGGTTTGCCTCTTCTGACCGCGGCCGAACCGCCGCGGTCAGAATGCCCTGCGGGGCACCGCCGGCCTGTCGGCGGTGCTCCCGCCGACCCTGGCCGCCGGGGTCAGAATGACCCCCTAAATCTGTATTATTGGTCGTGAACTGACTAAAGTAATACAGGTAAATGTGTTTCTTCCAAAAACGTATTATTCTACATTGCTGTGCCAAATGGTGTTTTTTCATACTTCTGTGATCAATCAGCAGTGAAAATGAAAAAGATTTAAAGAGATCTTTAGCTTTGGCTCACATCCTTTGCATTTACAGAGGTCAGCAAAGATTTTCTATTCTCAACTTTACATCTATTTACCTTAACAGTATAATGGTAGTCAATATGTGAATGCAATATTTTTATAGGTCGAAATTACAACTGCAATACAGTGGTACTTCTTCTCCGTTGAGAGTAGTAAATGGGGAATTTATGAGAGCTCCACATTCATCAACATTATTGGCCTGAATGAAAGATACAGATGGGTGTAAAAACATCAGGCACAGTTTCTAGCACTCTGAGCCAGGAACACAAAGAGAACCACACTGAAACACACATAGGCGTTCAGATCCAGCACACACATTCAGGCAAATTAAGGGAGACACACACTTAAATAGACCTACACAGACAGATCAACACACAGACACATGTACACAAAGAAAGAGCAGAGAGCCATGAGTTAACAGGAAAATGCACAAAAACACAGATAGTGTGCGCATGCATATACAGACAGACATACTCTAGCACAGTTACATACACACAGTCATACTAGCAAGGATACAAGGAGTAAAGGGACCAACCCACATTGCCGGACACCTCCTGGACCCTATTTTCACGAATTTCAGTAGCATCAGAGTCACCAAGCCTACACCAGCTTCCTGGACCGACCACGCCCTAATCAGCTTCAGCATGTCCAATGCACATGCACCACAGGTGGACCAGCCAGCCGAAACTGGAACAGCATCCCTGACAAGGACTGTAATACCACTCTCAACATCCACTATCCTGAACAGAACAACAGCTTCCCCACTGCCATAAAAAATTCCAACATCTCTTGCGCCAATTCCTCAGACCACTGAAGCAAAACAAGATCCAGACCCCAGGCCAGTTGGTACACTGAGGGACTCAGACTGATAACATGTCACTGCAAACAACTGGAACGCAAATGAAGAATGAGCCAGGACAATACAGAAAGGAGCACTTTCAAATCCACCATGAGACGCTCCACCAAATCATCCAGACTACCAAATGCTCCTCTTTGGTGGATCACACTGATGCTAGCAACAACAGAACAAAATAAATCTTCACTGTTTTCTGCCTCCAACTCGTTTGCACACTCACATGACCTCTGCAACAATCTCTTTCAATTCTTAGGAATTTACAGCAAATTTAGCCTGCAACCGGACCCAACATACCTCCACAAGCACCTCCCTCTCCTATTCGAAGAACCAACGCTAACCACATGGCCTGTCATTACCCCAGAAGAAACGGCTGACACTATTAGTTTCATTCACTCCTGGGCCCCATCGGACCCCTGCCAAACCACACCTTCTCCAGAGGACTGCAAACCATCCACCTAATGCTCATACCCATTCTGAATGCTGCCACCACTTCTACAACCTTGCCAGATGTCTGGAAACATGCAACTGTTGTGCCATTGTTGAAGAAACCCTCTGCAGACCCTTCAATGCCCACCAACTACAGACGGATCTCCCTGCTCCCATTCCTGGCCAAGGACTTAGAGAAAATCATCACCTCACCAAATACCTCAATGACCACCAACTTCTCAACACCACATAGTCTGGTTTCAGACCCAACCACAGCAGTGAAACTACCATCATCGTCACCAGTGAATACATCCATATCATCCCTCTGAACAGAGGAGACAGAGCGGCACTCATCCTACTAGACCTCTGCAAAACATTTGACACAATCTCCCATCATAATCGTTTTCAATGCCTACACAACATTGGCATCCATGGACCCACAGTCAGATGGATCTGCTCCTTCCTGAATGAAAGGACCCAGTCAGTCAGCCTGGCACTGTACACCTCAGACGCCTGCAACCTCATCTGTGGAGTCCCACAAGGATCCCTCCTGAGCCTGATCCTATTCATGATCCCTTTGGCTAGCATCATTCACTCTCACAATATCAATGTTAACTCCTACACAAACAACAGCATCATTGTTCTCCCCCTCAAACCCCTCAAAGACAAGATGGCCAGTACCTGGATCAAGTTCAATGCCTCCATGACTGAAATCGCCCACTGGATGAAGACCAAGGCCCATATTTATACTTTTTTAACGGCCGATTTGCGTAATTTGTTGACGCAAAATCGGTGCAAACTTTCAAAATACAATTGTATTTTGTAAATTTGCGCTGCTTTTCTGTCAAAAAATGACGCAAATGCGTCGCTAAAAAAGTATAAATATGGGCCCAACTTTCTAAAACTGAACATCGACAAGACCAAAATATTGATCTTGGGGAAGAGCACATCACTGTGGGACTCCACCTGGTGGCCAACAGAGCTAGGACTGACACTCACCCCCACCACCCATGCCAAGATCCTCAGATCATTACCAACAGCAAACTCAACATGACCACCCAAGTCAATTCTGACACTACCTCTTGCTTCCATACCCTGTAGATACTGAGAAAGATTTTCAAGTGGCTCCAAATCAGCACCTGAAACACTGTCCCTGATCACAAGCATGCTGGACTACAGGACTACCTTCTGTGCTGGGATCAACAAAAAGTCACCAGAAGGCTGCAGACCATTCCAAACTCAGCAGCCATAATCACTCCCAACCTACCACACCACATTCACATTACACCACACCTAAACGGGCTCCACTGGCTCTCTATTCACAAACAAGCACAATTAAAACACCTCACTCACACTTTAAAGGCACCGCATAACAATGACCCAGCATACCTGAACAATCCCATTTGCTTCCACAAACCTTCCAGATATGTCCGCTCATCCGGACTCCTACTCACACAAATCCCATGTATGTGGAAACCCAGACCCAGCCACGGAAAACCAGATAATTTCTTCTCCTAAATCACTCCTAAAGCGTGAAAAGGCCTACTGCTACATATAAGAGCCTCAGTTTCATTTCTAGAATTCCACAAGAAGCTGAAGACCTGGCTTGCTGTCAGCATTGCCACAGCACACGCTATAGGGTCTGTCCCAACCTTGTCAGGTATATCATTGCTGTGGCCTAGAATATCACTTGCCTGTAAGTTCTTTCTGCCTTGCTGCAGGGCATATAATATATGAGGCCTTCCTTGTGGGAAGGTGCATGGTTGGGCTAGTTCAACATGCTGTTGGCTACACTGTCCTTGCCTTCAGCAATAATGCTTTAATTTTGCATTATTTCTCTTGCAGCCCAGTTTGATTGATCCGGACTGCATTTCCCAGATACCCCGGATGGTGGCCATCTTGGGAGTGGTTGAGCATAAAGAAAGCCCTGCTCTAAGGGAATTCTCACTATTGTCTCAATGCTCAGGCAGACTGGAGTTACCCATTTCTTGATGTCCACCCCAGGTAATCGTATTGGCTTTTGTAGGCACAACTCAACCGCTAGAGATATTAAGTAAGGCCAGATGGACCTTTTCAGTAAGCAAGTTATTCTTGCATAACACTCCGATTCCTATCAGAGGTTTATTTTGTATCATGGATTCAAGCGTTGATTGTTTCTGCAAGTGAATCACAAGCCTTAATATCATTTCCTATGAATAGGGAATTATTCTGTAGGATAATATGGGCTAACCATGCAAACTTCGAGTCTTCTTTTGGTACCATACAAACACTATCTTGGGATAATTTTGTGTTCAGTGCTTTTGGCAAAGAAGTAAGTTTAATGGTTTCTGAATCATTTTATTTATCTTTAAAGTGTGCGTGCGTGTTTGAGTGAGAGTTGAGTTTTATCATTTTTCCCTATTGTGCTGCACTTATTATTCTATTATCTTATAGAAATTGACCCAGGCTTGGGAACTTACACGTAGGAGACACGCATACCACTTATTAAGTTCAGAGTATATTGTTGTTAAAGTGTGGTGCTAATAAACTTGTATGTTTTCTGTTAACCTTTCTTTTTCAGATCTCCATCCCCGCTGTTCCTATCCCTAAACCCTTTGCCCCACCTGTCCACTCTAATCCTCAACACTTTAACAGCATCCTGAGTTGGAGGTGCCTGGAGGTGGATGTAAAGGTCATCAGGAAAAACCCGAGGAAGGAGGCCTCAGTTGACACTTTTTGGGTAGTACCACTAGCCCCTAAGTATGCTAGACTCACACCTGCTCAGTGCCAGGACATCCTCCTGGGTGATAGTGTGCTCTACAAATCTGCATCACATAACATTTACAACTGTTCATTGAAACACACAGACACACATACTTTCAAACAGAGGCACTCAAACTCATTCAGGCACACAGATACAGGCACACTAACTTTGGCACACAGAACACAACGATGCTCACAAGCAGCCAGACATTGCTTAACTAAGAAAGGCACAAAGATACAGACAGGTACAGTATGCAAATGCATGCATGCACACTCATACAGATTCATGACCAAATGTACACAAACATAAGAATACAGAGATACACTTCCAGTAGTTACCTCTCTGACTCAAAGGAAAGCAGAAGTGCAGAAACTGTGCCTGAAACCTGCCTACTGGGGACCCTGACAGCTGAATATATGGGTGAAGGCCTTTAGCAAGCCTCTGTAAAATCTCTTTGTTAGTGTCTAAATCAGGCTGTATCTATATGAAATCATGGTCATGAGGTCTCTCTACAAATAGTAATATAAAGCATTTAAAGAGTGACGGAATGTGGGCATTATACTAAATATGGGTTGTATAAAGGACTGAGTGAACGTGAGAAAGCTACTGAGCTAGGGCTTGTATGAGAGTTAAGTGTACTTGAGTCTTATAATGAATCTAGGATTACACTAAACAGATCTGAGTACACTTGTGTATCAAAAAGTGATCTGGAGCTTATGGAGAGCAAAGTGATGGGAGCAGTATGCTGAGTCTGGTGATTGCCAGGAAGAGACTACTTTCTATGGATTATAGTGAATCTGGACTTTCACAGATTTGTCATTCAATGCAGCTTAGATGATGAGTTTGAGAGTCAGCAAGAAAAGAGTGCAGGAGTGTTAAATAATGAAAATTAATGTAATTATCAAGTAGAGGTCAACAAGCAAGCCTCAGATGAAAAACTGTATTTTAAACGCAAGTGGAAGCAGTAGACTTTCATCCCTATCGATGTTAAGTTTAAAAGGTTGCAGAATGCATTTTCTCTTCTTTTTACAAAAACGTCACCTAGGTCGGGAATGTGAGATTATTAACTTTTAATGAAGCAAGCAAGCTGAGGTAGAATGATTTAATAGAAAATTTATATATTTTGACCTTCCCGTAGGCATAGTTTTCGTGAAACATAAAAATGTATTAAAATATTTAATGAATTTCCATAGAATGTTTCATAGAATTTTTTAGAATGTTTCACATGAACAAAAATATCTGTTAGATTTGTTAGATCGTAGAGGCCTAACCATGAACTATTTTTGTCTTGTAGTAAGTGAATGGTGGGAATCATACCTTGACATGCTAAAAGTAATTAAAATGCTTTTTTCTGAAAATGTAATTTCTGTTAGTCATTGTCTTTAGACTGCTTAGACAATGGAAGCCTTCCTGTTCCCACAATAACACCACCACCTGACTGGATGAGCTGCTGAGGATTGCAATTGGTGTAACAAACTGGTGATATGAAAAACTATACAAATGCATTTTCCTAGAGTAGGCAAAGAGATCCTGGTTTGACCCTTTCCAGGCTCTCTGCTGGGTCCTTTTGCAGACACCTCTCAGATTCATTTTGTGAGGCCCTTTATGTTCCCTGTCGGAATCCATGCTGTTCTGAGTCTGAATTTGTTTAACTTCTTTTGAGAGAAAGTTATGCTTTGGTTGATATTTGAGATTAAATGCTAAAAAGCTTCATGTTTTCACTTTTCAAATTTAGAGCTCTTTATGGGTTCTAACGGATGCTTATCTCTCATTCTCCATAGCTTAGAATAGGGACTCTTCCTCCATGGAATGAGCTGTATGCATTTGTACTCATATTAATGATTTGTATTGATTAATTAACTATTTTTCTGCGATGATAACCTAAAAAGATATACTTACCGAAAGATTTTAAAAAACACCAACTCTCATCACTGACACTCAAAGAATGAAATTGAAACTATGATGAATGAATTGATTTTGATTTACAATTCCTGATTAATTCTTACTTATGGACAAGATCAAGGCTTTAGTGATAGAGGTATCTATATTTGTTTTGTAATGAGTCTGGGCTTTATCAGTAGATGAATGAATCCGTTTTTTACACAGAGACTGGAATTTTGTGAGAGCTGAATTAATGGGATCTGCTTGAGTTGTGTGACAACACACCTTGCAGTTTCTTCCAATGAATTCCAATAGGTCAAATCTGCCAAAATGTATCATTGGAAAGGTCCTGGAAAAAGGCAAAACTGTGTGTTGAAAATTGATTCCACATGTTATTCCTCGTTTTCCTGTTGAAAGCTTGGAATAGAAAGTATTTACCACGGATGGTAAATACCTCACAATTGCATAATGGTATTTACAATGTGTGTTGAACAACCCAACTTATTCTGACAACATTTTAATGAGGGCCAAAAGTATAATTCCGTGTGAGTCTAGAATTGAGACACCAGAGAGTAAGCAACCATTAATATATAATTTCTAATCATCCCATAAATATTGTTAGTTTAGTAATCGATGATGTAATTTTTCTCTGATGTCCTCGGTCAAAGGGTGCTCTTATTTTGTTATTATATGGAACCCTGAAAAAATCCTACCTTTTCTTAGTCAGAAAAGGTTGGTAAATATTCGGTGCAGGTCTGAGGAACTTCCACTGCAGTTCCACTGAGAAAGAAAAATTGTATTTTCACATTCCAAATGCGAGTGATTTAATGAATGCGGCAGCATTGGTGCTGCCATCATGCCATAAATTGCGAACAATCTGCATAAAGCCAAATTACGGCCCCGGACCGCACAACTGATTTACAAAGAGCTGCAGATGGCCTCTCAGAAACCACCTCCACACAGCGAGCACCTCTGTACAAGGTGAACATCAATCACGACCTGAATCACTGGATAAGATCAAGACAAACGAAAGAAAAAACTCAAGGATGCAAACATTGCAGCTCTCTGGAAAATCGGTACTTGAAACGCAAATGCAGCACTGCACAGCAAGTAAATTAAACAACACAAAAATACAATACCCAGTAATTTTCACATCATAAGTACAAAGTCCCCGTTAATCCTATATGTGTTTGGCTAGATGCACGTTTTTATCTCCCCCAACCTGGCCAATTACTCAAACATCATTTTCAACAACGCAACTAATATGTATAATAATATCGCAGTCAAAAGATATTCTCACTTACCAGCAATGAGTTCACCAAAATGGAAGTCTGACAACTCTTTTTCTCTGCCATGCAACTGATTTCGGTCAATGGCTCCATCCCCAGCCCCCTCTAAAAATGTCTGCAGCCAAAGTGGTGCTCAACATATGAACGTATGATTGAGTCCAGAGATGAATAATGCTACAAAAATTATACCTTTCTTTCCTTGTTTGCCTTTAACTTCAGAACATGTGACCTTGGTGCCAAAAGGCAAATTGAATTGGCTGAAGGGCACATATATATTACAGCCTGTGCGATTGTGCCCCAAAGGTTACCGGGTGAAAGAAGGCAGCCTTGGGCCCTTTTGTGTGATCCTCGGCTGGTTGTAGAACGATGTACTCCACACTTGTGTGTGCAATCATCCACGTATGTTTGTTATTAGTATTGTACCCCTGGGCATTACTATTGCACCTCTTAGGTGCTGGTTTAACGATTATCTACAGACTCGTTTCAAAAATTCAATTTCTCTTCTCTTTGGAGGTGGCAGGATATAGACAGATTTCCCTAGGTGGCTGTACACATTCTGTTTGAAGTCTTTTTGGGCAGCAGGCAATGTACGCATCACATTTTGTTCCCGGTTAACAGCCACAACATATGTTCAAAGATGTTTTCTGTTTTATCTTTCTTTTATTAGGTTGTTTAAAATTCAACATAGTGCACATGTTAAGGATATCACTGTACCTAGGCTTTTTTCAAAGGGTAAACCTACACGATTTGGTGTATTCCATTGAACAGAACAGACCGTCCTAGAGTCGCTTTGGTATTGTTAATCTCAGATCGAATAATCAAAAATTAGGGGAGAGTTCTCACATTCAAACATATGGACATTCCTCGTTGCCATCCTCCACAAGCAAAGTGCGATCCCCGCTGCAAATTACTTTTTGAAAAAGCATTTGTCTTGGCATGGAAGTTTTTCTCCGTGGCTCTGGAGTCTCTTGCTGCCCTCCTCCAGTGGCTATTTACCTACATATATAGTTATATTTACCTACATATATAGTTATATTTACTTGCAGTTATAGGTATATATTTCTCTCAGTGATACTGACGATCTTGAAAGCTTACTTGGCCAGAGAGCCCAGAGCTGCGTTCTGAATTGAAGGGACACCCAGACAGGGGCTACTGCCTTGCCTTTGAGAGGGCGTGTTGTGGTTATAGCAGAATTATAGTGCAGACATTGCCAGCCTGCCCATGTAAAAGTTGTGCCCAATCTCTCTGAATCAGGGACCTTTATCCCCTTGTAGTGTGAGACCCATCAGTAGGGAGTGTTAGTGGATGAGTGCGTTGGTATATGTGCATGTCTGACGGAGTGGACGTGGGTGTCGATTGTACTACATGCACTGGTGGTATTCAGAATGGTAGGTGGCATTCTGTAAGACTGCTGATAATCAATCTCAGACCTTAGAACCTGCCTGTTCACATTTTAGTTTCGACTATATAGAGCACAATTGTTGTGGTGGGTGAAGGGGTTGGTTCACCAAGGCTTTGACCTGCTCATTCCCCTCTTCTGCTTCGTTCTGCATTCGAGAAAGCATGTGATCTAGCTGAAACCTGCCCAAAGAAACTTATTGTTAATCTTGGCCACTTCATCTGCTGGACATAAAGTATCTATGACCCTGGAAATTGAGCAGCACTCCACACTCCCAAGAATTAAAAGGGCGAAGAAGATCTGGTTGGTCAGTCATGACTTTAATTACTGGGACACACCACCATAATGTTTTTCAGGATCTCTCAACCCATGGTGGAAATGTACACTAAGGTAGCAGAGAAAAGTAAGTATCCAGGGGATATGCAGCCCCATTCAGCCATCAGCAGAATTCTTGTCATGATCCTCCTCTGCATCACCAAGGACTCAAGGAAAGAGGCATTGCCATCTGTATATTGAAGCTCTGATGTATCTCCTCCCAGACGTGTGTGAAACCCTCCGTTCATGGCCATCCTTTTTTACCTCTATCCCCGAAACATCACAATGGATGGATTGTTGGTTAATCACAGCTTCAGCTCTTTATTCAAACACGTACAAGGTTAACAACACACAAATGGCAGTCAATCATATGACCCATGCAACCGATCCTTTCATAAACTATTGTATGTTCTGCCCATCGGGGTCTCAGCGTGTGCTGACGTCTAGGCCGTTCCTGTAGGCAATCCTGACTCTGCCTGGGCTGCAAGTTCCGTACCGCCTGTCGCTGCCCCTTTTTACCAAGACTTGTTTGCACCTTGCGCACCTGCAGTCATGAATCCGAGAGGCACTATCAGGATATTTCCTCATCTTTTGAGCACTATGTTTCACTGCTGACTGCATCCCTCTGCTAACCTTTAGTGCAGCTGCAACGCCAGCTCTCAGCTGTGGGTGGGTGAGGATGTTCAGGATCCTCGATGATCCCTCTTACACGCTGGACCCTCTTAAACTCTGGGGGTCTCGGCCCTCACTGGCCTTCTATTGGTGGGTTCAAAACCTGCCATCAATCCACAACAAGCCCTTCGTAGGCTTTTTTGCTGGTTCACTGGCCCCGCCTCCTGGTTTCCACCACCGGGAGGCGTTCGTGTGGGCCTCTCCAATGTACGGTTTCACCTCCCAACCCACGCTTTAATGTATTCATCCAGTCATCACCCCAGGCGCTGAACCTTTACAACTGAAGCCAGTTGTTCTCAAAATACTTCGACTTGAACGTAGGCTTGAGCGAAACATTCCAGCAGTAGTGTGTTGGAGTGTGGTTTTAAATCAAAATTAACATGAAATGTTTGCAAATTAATGTATAATTATGCCGCATAGAAAATGTATTGCTGTGCTTTTAACGTGTGTGTGAAATGTGCCCACAGGGCGTGGCCATCAATGTATACGATGATAAATGAAATTGACTAATAATGAAATATTAATGTACTAATGTATGATTCTGAATTAGCATTAAGAGTTATATGTTAAGGTTTTGCTAAATTAATCACTAGGCCTTAGTTAGCATGAGTTGGGGCCTAGCTGCCCGGTTTCATATTAAATGTGTTTTTCTAACATGCAATGTGCTAACTTGCTGAAGGACATGTAGCCGTACTTTTCCAGAAGACTAGAAGATGTGTGTAACCGTAGTAAATTCTTTCTTATGAGACTCGACTTGCTCAAGGAGACATTCTTGCCGAATGCAACAGTGTAAACTTGTAACAGGTACAAGGTCGCCTGAACTGGTATAGACAATAGGACTACAGACTAGGATCGCAAAAATAAGAAGTTGTACCTGACATTCTACCCGTTAGAGACGTCAATTACAGGAGCCAATAAACTACGTGAGAACTGTCCTAAAGTAACAATCCTAAGGAGGTGACGAGCTAATAATTGGATGGAGATAAGGATGCACCAAAATGCGCCCAATTGGAAATTAGGGGACTGTACAGCAAGATTGATATAATCTTGTGCCACAAGGAGAAATCAGCCATTCCTAGCCACTTTTGCCTTTGCCATTACGTGCCATCCTTTGCTAGCCACTTTGTCACTCTGTCTTAAAGACTTTGCTGTTTGACTCTTCAAACCATCCTCCCCTTCCTTGCCTTGCCCGTTTTATACTTTTCCTCCTTATGAGGGAAGTGTTCCTTATTATTCTGCCTTGTTGAACTTTGCTGTGTTTCCTGGCTGATGGCGAATCAACTGATGTCCTGAAGACGAAGACTGACTCTGTATACTGACCCATTACGGAGGGTAACTATATGATAATGAAATTGTAATTGTCTGTTTGCCTTTTCTTCTACGTACCAACTGCTTCCTTTTGATAGAGACCATAGTTAGATGTTTTCTAAATTTGTGTTGCTAAATTGTTTTGCATGAAGCCAAACATGCCAATGCTGATTTGAGGTTAGTTAAGGAGTTCACTGAAGAAACCCAAATAGACAAATGACTGAATCTATGCTTTGTTGAATGATGTGCTAATGATACTCTGCTAAGATTAATCCATGTTGACGTTGTGCTTTGTTCTAATGTTTATGATTATTGCTTTGATGAAATCTTATTCGAGTTGCCATATTTTGACATTGTTGATGTGTTTTCTGGTATTGAGACTAATAAACTTACTAGTAGAAGAGTGATCAATAGAGAATAAATATTACAATTTTACTAAATCTTGTGTGGTTACTTGTGACTAAAGGGTCATGGTGTGCTTTGATTCTTATTAATGTCATTGATTAACTTGATTGATTTGCCATTGTGAATATTGATGAGGTTATTGATCTATTGATTGACATGTTGATTAGTTATCTCGTCTTAAGGTGTCTTCAATCAGGGTCAAAAGATTCAGCAGCCTAAAACGAGTCCCAGAGTGAATAAATTATCTAGATACGGATGCGTTATCAAGTGCGACACATAAAACCTGACCAATGAGACATTTAACGTGCAGAACAGAATCGTTATGCTGTTTGAAAAACTGTTCTGCCTCCTGAAGTTCGCAGAATTTTGGCGTTTTCATAATCTGCCTTATGTTGTTCACTAAACATCACGAAAAGCTCACAAATCTCAACGCTCTGTTAAATTTCTTAGACACCTTTTTTTCCCCTGGTGGTGAGTTATGGAGATGAAATTCCACGAACCACAGCTGTTTCATGGAACACGTTCTGCAAATCAAAGCAAACAAAATCAACAAGGCCTACTTCAACCATTTAATGCCTTACAGTCGGCAATCCTGTTCACTGGCAAGGGAACCAACTAAGATCCATGAAGAGTAGTCAGGGGGCTGTAGTATCAAAGTGAATTGTTTCCATTCACTGGCCAGCAGGCATTTTCATTCTTTGGGTTTGGCGAACTTTTGTGGGAGCTGAATTGAAACCTCATAAAAATATCAGCACCGGCTACTCAAATGACTGTTATGGTAACACATTCATACATTTTTCTGTGAAATGTAGCAAGCAGAACTTGTGGACTTTTAACGGTGATTGTAAACAACTGAAGTGTGTGATACCGCTCTTTTGACTGCTTGTTTCCAAGTCACGTGTTCGCCGTGCTTCATACAGGACTTTGAATAATATGATCCATAGGCTTGCATGCTAAACCTTTTATAGCAAATAGCGCTTGAGAGCTACAACAGCATGTGGATCCTGCCGCTGGCTGGGAAAGAGCTATAGAGGGCTAGTTTTCCTTGTTGATCATCATTTTCTGCATCCCATGTTTTTTGTATGTCTATTAAAGTATTTTTCACTTCTCAAGCAAAGCACCGTCTAGACAGCCAGTTACTGAGAGGTACAAGACCACCTCACAGTACTCTTTGGGTCCAGATCTACAACTTGCTATGCTAGCCTTGCGCTGCTCTGCTGCCTTTTCCTGAGAGATTTTCAGTGCTAAAGAGAGGTACTTATTATTCAGTTTGCGGTAAATGAATCCTGTGGGCCCAGGGTACCAGTGGTAAAAAACAACTGCTACAATTGGTGGCAAGTGACCTCTAACTGCCCTGTGACCCTAGAGAACAGCTCTTACACCTGGGGTCCTTTACAACTTCATATTGTCTAAAATATACTTAACCTATGTAATTGTCTGCACTTGTGCCTCTAACTTGCCACCCTGCAACTGGGGCCTGTTTCTTTCACTCCAGTCATGGGTCCATGGTTTCATCATCCCTGGCCTGACTTCACAACCTTCTATATGAAGGCTGGAGTTAATCACAATGGAAATAGTTACGTCCTAGTGTAGGGTAGACTCTCTGCACATAATATGACCCGTTGTCTTTATTGACTCCTTATGGAAAAGAAAATCAAACTCACAAGACAAGTGAGGCTTTTCAGAACCATCCATTGACAGGGTTTCTTCTCTCAGCAAGGCCCAACTGCCATCACCAACTGAACAAGCAGATCTGTTGTATATCTCTCCAAAACCTTATACTGAGTGTCAGTCTGGTTGACTTTCAGAACCACTGCCCACCCTGCATTCAGCTGTTCCTTCTAACAAAAGTCACTGCTTACCTCTGCCTCTCAAGTAATGTTTGCAGAACTTGATTATGTGCTATCAATTTCATAACTGTGCCTTTCTGTCAGTACAATAACATACATTTCATATCCTAGGGAGTGCAAAGAGTGATAGGTAGAATGAGTGAATCAATCTCTGCACTAATAATCAGTCTGGGTCGCAGTCCCATTCCCTAGTATGCCCACTCTCAGAGATGTTTTAGGGGGATCAAAGCGGGCAATTGCCCAAGTCCTTCATCTCCAAAGGAATTCTCTGAGAAAGTCAAAGGAGTAGCGAACAGGGGCCCACAAAAAAAGTCTTGGGCAGAGCCCCAAAAATGTCTTAAGGTGAACTGCATGTGTCTTTACAGATATAGAAGTACCACATAGAAATCACTCCTCAGCACCAATCGGTTAATCAACATATATTATAGCAGTTTCAACACCAAATGTCGATTAAAAACTCATTATCTATAACCATATACAAATCAGGTCTGGGGTCTGGCCCTGTTCTGAAAACCTCTGTCTATCCCGAACTGCTAGGCCAGGTACCCTCTGAGGAGGAAAACCGTGGACCATTGACTTACATTGTTGTGTTTATTTTTATACATAGGGAACTCATATCTTAACTTGACAATATTTCCATCTTTTTACAGATCAAAAGCACAGACTGAGAGTGGTGCATTGCTGGTCTATGCGTTTTCCCACATCCCTGTCAAATTTAAAATCCATCTTCCATGGCGGCCCATTTCATGAACTTGCAACAATAGCAACCACTCTTGTGTGACACTATGATATGCTAACTTGATCCGCCTAATCAATATTCCCTGCTGTTCAGATGTATGACAACAGACTGTATACGTCATTGATGGCTCACTATGGAGGACAGGAAGCTTTTATTTTCCAGTAAGCCAAAAAGCATGATTTATGGGTCATAGTGATGTACACTTAACCTTACTATACCTGGGACTTTACCTGTCTTTAAATTTATAATTTTAAATCTAAGGTGTAATGAGATGTTTTGGTCATATATTATTTCTGTGATATACACTCTAGGGAGCAAATGTGTCATAGTTATAACCCGTTTAAAAACCTAAACAAATTGAGCTAACATTCAGTGGCTAAAAAATTGTATTCTGTAAAACAAATGTCCACCCTTTGAATCTCAGAATTCTGATTTTCAAAATCTTACTTGTACCTTCTTTATATATGGCTGGGAATATTCACCACTTTTAGGCTTAGATAATATTCCCTGATGCTTTAAAATGCTATCTTTGCATTTCTTTATGACACAAATACAGCAAAACTACATTTGGGTAATAAATCAAACCAACTAGCAACACTAGCTTTTCAACCAAAGTGACTTTAAAAAAATTTGATGAAAAAACATTCCTAGTACCTTTGAGTTACCCTCGCTGTGTCCACTTCCTATTCCTCTACAAATAATATTCATATTTGGTTCCCAGGGCAAAGTATCTTATTTCTGGTACTTTGCGAAAATGTGCAAACAACAGAATGCCTACCACGCAGGACCCATTTGCTGGACCCCTGTGTGATAGAGCAGTTGCTGTGACATTTGTTACCGCTGCCTCTGGGAGAAGCAGTGCGTCATTTGTGTCTGTGGTAGTAGATCTGGGCTCGGAACTCATTGGTGGGGAACGGCACTTATTTTTCATCATTAGACTTGGACCCAGACCAAGAAAGAAAGAACAGAAAAAGAGACAAAGTAATAGGAAGTGAAAGTTAGGCAGAGGCGCCTTCAGGAGAGAGACAAAGAGACAGGTGTGTAGGGTGGTGGAAGAGACATGAGGTGGACTCAAGGCTACAGCAGCCTTGGCTTTCAGCAGAGACGAAACAGCACACTGTACAGGAGACAGTTTCTGTGTGTGTGGGGAGGGGGGGGGGGGGGGGGCGGGCTTGAAACCTGATTGCGCAAACCAGAGTGTTAAGTAGGTTTAGAGAACAAAGGTTTTTTAGACATCACACACGATATTTTGACATCATACAACTACACATGGTAACACTATGCTATTCATATGTACAGTTTATGGCACAGCGAGTTAAAATGATCACTCATTTAAGACAGTGCCAAAATTCGGATTACACTGTCAGCAAATAAATCTTGAAATAAGAGTGCAACAATTACTTTAGTGAAATACAGTAGTGTTTGTACAGTCTTCAAAAGGCTCTGCGTGTGTAAGTTAGACTTATATATGCAAGTAGCTTTGAGAATACAACCTATAATCTCCAATAATGTTCATTATGCAGTTGTGCCTTCAATGAAACAAGCATATTGTAAAATAGTGAGTGGAATTAGGCAGACCTTGTGCATTCATAAGCGAATCTGTGAGACCCATTTGCCTATGTAAATAATACGTATTCTACACATGCCTCAGTTACAACATTTTCTGGGCTGTGAAATATTCACGACTAGGGCAAGTTTCTGTTATGTAAACATAACCTAGCGAGTGTCCCGATTTTTGCCTTATGTGTAGTATGTGGAATTTGTCACTTTTTCTATTCACACAGGAGTTAGTTGGCTGTAGGAACTGAAAGTAATACTTTCGTTCGCGAGTGCTTAACGTGCTTACTTAGGTCCAGATGTTTCATCACGGCCCTTTGCGATTCGGAAAAAGCAATTTTTAAGAAATCGCTATTTCCGACTCGTAAAGTGCTATGTATCACATTTGAGAATCGCTAATAGCGATTTCTTAAAAATCGCAAATGCTATTACCGAATCGCAAATTGCGATACCGGCCCCATTCGCAGCTATGGGCCTGTTGGCCCATATCTGCAAATTTTTTGCATTTCCAAAATTGTGATTTCTGAACCAGAAATCGCAATTTTGGAAATGCAAAAACCCAGGGTCCTAGGGGGCTAAGGCCCCCTCTGCTGCACCCCAAAATTGTTTTGGGGGACATGTAAGGTGCACACATGCCAAAAGGGCATATGTGTTTTACATGTACAATTTAAAAATGCATTTTAAATGCATTTTAACATTTTGCACATGGTTACCACCAAGTTCAACTTGATGGTAATTAGCGATTCCTAAATGCCAAAATCGCATTTAGGAATTGCTTCATACATGTGCTAAGAAATCGCAAATAAGGAATCCTTATTTGTGATTTATAATTTAGAGAGTCGCAATTTGCGACTCTCTAAACAGGGTCGCAATTTTAAGGAATCGCTATTTTAGCGATTCCTTAAAATTGCGTTCAGAATGTATTTCATACATTCTGAAATGGCATTTTGCATTCGCAAACGGGCATTCGCACTGTTTGCGAATGCAAAATGCTTTCATACATCTGGCCCTTATTTCTTACAAGAACACAGTGTCACAGTGACAACTCGCAAAACAAGTGTAAACCTCCCGTCTTATCTTTTCCATCATAAGTGACTCAACACAATTTATACTAACAGGAAAAATACTTACGAATGCCCCAAGTGTCATTCAGAAGCCCAACTTAGATACAAATTTGTGACTTTTCGGGTTAGTTTCATAATTTTTCGTAAGAAATGTGAATCATTAGAGAGATAAAAAAACTTCACAACTTTGCGCACCCAGAGTCAGGATGTGGGCCAAACTTTTGCAACTCATCTCTTTATTGGTACTTAAGTTTAGACAAGTAGATTGTGTGATGCAAATATTTTACTGGTTTGTCGAATTTTTATATCTGGCCTATAGGCAGTGTTAGCTGTTCGCCAATATAGTTATCTTATGCCATTGACTTCCTTTACTCTGTTTGACAGCATTTTTCCTGGGCACCTATTCAGTCACCCCAAAAATAGTTGACATCGGTGGCAGTACAATTTGTTTTTGACAAAGTTTGCTTACATTGTTTTCATTTTTGTGCCAGAGTTTTACAATGGCCTGGCAACTCTCCTCAAATTACTACCAGGTTGTATGCTTACCCTGCTGCCATTTGCAGTGTGTTCATTGGCTGCCATCTTTGAAATGCGTATCAATACTTTACGGTAGGTCTCCTATTCCAAGTTGGTCTACACATTGCTCTTATCTTCTGTCAACCACATCAGAAGGATAAAGCTATAATAAAGTATTGATAACACAGTCTCTCTCTCTCTCTCTCTCTCTCTCTCTCACACTTTTTAATGTTTTGGAACAAATGGTGCAGGCTTTTACTGGCTTTCACAAACCACTTATTCTTTGTATATTTGTTATGCATGGCTTCCATAGGAAGCCTCTGTTAAGTACACCTGATTCTAAATCTGGCAATTCACTGCTGTGAGGAAGCAACAGTTGATAACAAAACTCATTAACCACTGTTTCTACAATATAAAGGCCCTCCAGGCCAGGCTGACAGGACTCTCTGAGAGTCTGGCAGTGCATTGTTTATTGTCTTCATTGACTGAAAGCAGAAACCACAGCTCTAGGAAGAGAAGGAAGACAAGGAAGATAGTGGAGTTTGGTTGTGTTTGTCAGGCAAGGTATGTTTTTCATATTTAGGTAAAGGAGTAGAGTCCAGCGTATGTATGGCACTGCTATTACTCATCTGCCCCTACGGGGTAGATAATTCTGGGGGCCATAAATAACATAAAATTATAGATGGGTAAAAAAGTGAATTGTTTTTCACTGAGGGGTTCTGAGTGACATTAAAAAGATTCACTGTTGCCCATTTCTAATCTATATAAAATTCTTCGGGAGCATCATATAGCACATCTATGGCATCTATTCTTATGAAGAGGTATCTGAGTTGCACTTCGGTGCCAGGCACTACTCAACTACTACATCCATCACTGCATCAGGAAAGAACTCTCCCTCATCCAAGAGAAGATTTATTTTTTCCCATTTGCGTCAGGCTTGGTTTTGTTTACTCATTTTTTATTTATTTAACAAGCATGTCTACTAATACCAATACCAACTCACAGCTTCTCTTTTTTAATTCAGTCCCATTGCTCTACACCCACTAAAAACACAACTAAAAGCACGAGGTCTCGAGACCATAAAAGAAAAAATGAAGCACATATTATTAAACTGCTAACTATTTAATTCTAATCTTGGGTTTCAGAGTGGCATATTAATTGCTGCAAAGCACATCAATGCCTTATCGGGGGGTAGGAAGGGCTATACAAATTATATTTATACTTTACAATTACTTCACTGCCTGTCTTGAGTTTTTTGTAGCACCACAAGAACATTTCAAACAGATATGGGAACCTTAAACATGACTAAATTTCAAGGCCCAAATACACTTTTGACTTCTCATGTACAATTAAGTGGCATTCAAACAAAGTTTAGGAGATTTCAAATCACACAGAAGACATACTTCTAATACCCATGCAAACAGATATGATTTACATTTTGCATTGCCTGCCATTATCATTTGCAGTAGCTGGGTATAAAAGCTTCTCTCACTTAGAAATACAATTCTCCCAATATCAACAATCAATGAAGAAGCACTTTCATGAAAAAGGTCAGCCTATTGGCTTTGCCAATGTTTGCCTACTTTTTTCTGAGTTTTAGCAACCGTTCAGAAGCTTATTGTTGTTACTTGAAGTGTTCAGCGAGTACAGACTAGTTCTATTTTAAAGGACAGGTTTGTCAGAAGCTTTTGTGGGTGCAGGTCACAAACCTGATGCAGGAACTGGGTCTGTTTTATGGTGACACTTAGTAATAACTAATGTTACCTGCATTAGAAAGAATATATCACAAGCTTCTGTGGTATACAAATACATATTGCAGTGTGGGACGCTGAAAACAGCGGGAATGAGGCAATTAGCCCTGACTGCTACCTCCTTGTGACTGTACTGTTAAATGGGATTTTTTTAATACTGCATTCTGTGTTTAAAAGAACCATCTTTGTGAGATGTTCCTGAGTGTTTCCACTCTGATTTTAAGAAGTTGAGCCACCGCAAGTGCAGGCAGATTTAATTAGAAGACCTACTTGCTCTAAAGATATCTTATCAGGGGGTGTGGCCAAGTTGGTGGCAGCAACGGAAGCACTTTTGTGAGCTCCACTCTCAGCCATCCAAAATCCTACCTAAATCCTCCTAATCCTACACTGACGAGCAGCTAGAATGCACACAGTGGCTCCAGAGGCCTATGTGAGGAGGCCCAGCGGCCACGGCGTAGACACACGAGGACCAAAGAGCGAAGGCTGGAGGCCTCATGGAGATGCTTGGCTGTTGGGGGCTGAACAGAGGTGAGGAGAACACGGGCTCCGTAGCTGTAGTCCTGGGACAGATTTGGTCCATCAGCGTCTGCAGCAACAGCAACTCTGCCCCAATCAGGGGTGGGGTGCCTTGGGCCTTGGCTGGGGCTGGGTCTTATCCTGCCTGAGACACTGTGGCAGTGTAGACCGCCCACTTGAAGATGGAGGTGAGAGTGGAGGTTGTCCCTGGGCTGCCGCATGAGCCAGATTGAGGGACCCATTGGACAGCAGAGGTGGGGGGCCCGAATGATGGGCTGTGCTGCTGCTGGGGCCGTATCTGGCCGCACGAGAAAATGTTGGGGCCACAGTGAGGGGCCCGGGGGTCTGGAAACAGCCTGGACTGTTGAGAAAAAAATATCTATATATCCATATATATGTACCACATAGATAATCATACTTTAGTTCCAATTCTTTCCCGCATTATCTGAATTCCACCAAGCTAGCTGTTCCTATCCCTGACCAAGCTGCTTGTTCATGTGCTCCGCCTCTCATTCACAGAGACGAGTTAGAGGACCATTGGGGAGACCTGAATTACCTGGCTACCTATTCTGAAGTGTCTAGTCATTGTAGGGAAACCCAGAACCAAATCTGCAGACACTCAGCAGGGCGCACGTGACCAGTCCCACCCTCTGCCTCAGATATCAGTGGAGAAAGATCCCCCACTGATGCCACCATTGCTGATACTAAAGACATGTTCCAGCAGGATATCAGTGCAGTGTCAGTGGGTTTATAATTGCTGCAGGCAGATCACAGTGAACTAGCTGATCGTGTAAAGGATGTAGAGACCACAAAAGAGGAACTTCAAACTGAACATAAGGCAATGGTGGCTCAAGTAACAGAACTTGCGGAGAAGGTGCATGTCTTGGAGGACAGGGCAGAGGAGTCAGAAGGTCAGAATCGTTGTAACAACATTTGTGTGGTGGGACTCCCCTAGCAAGTGGAAGGGGAACAATATGGTCACCTATTTAGAGTGCTGGCCTTTAAATGGATGTAGGCTTAACTCGGGTCACACTATTCTTTGCCCTGGAGCAGGTACACAGAGTGCCAGCCCACCCTCCTGCTCCTGGTCGGCCACCTCGCTCGGTGGTGGCCTCACCATTACATTTCCCTGACAAGGACACAATACTCTGAAGGGGAAGCACTGCTGGCCTCTCCACAGTGGACAATAGCAGGGTCTCTGTCTTCCCTGACTTCACAGCGGCCGTGCAAGTGAGGAGGGCTTCCTTTTTGGAAGTGGAGAAAGTGCTTAGGAAAAATGTGTTACAATACCCTTTGATGTTTCCAGCCAGGCTAAGGATTGTGTTGGATGGTACTACTCATCTCTGTGACGACCCTGAAGCAGCATGGGAATGGATGGAGGCCTATAGGGTGGGTACCTCTTTGCCAGCAGCCAGACACCACCCAGCAGCCCCAAGACGCAGAACATGGAATTGCCTGAGAAAGTCATGGAAGAATCATACTCTGAAGTGGCCGACAACATCACAAACAGAAATGGAGCAGGCGGCTATACTCCAGGCATTGGCAGCACTTGTGCTGGCGAGTGGTCAGACTTGTGCTCAGGCCCATCTTCTGATTGGAAGTCCGAGATCTCGGATTTCGAATCCTCACTGATGGACAGCACAGCCCTTCCTGTTGTGACTCCATAGACGGTCGATGAACTGGGTTGAGTGGCTCAGAAGGGGCAGAGATGGGGACCCCCTAGGGAGACTATAGAGTGCTGTACTAATCGTCATGTTTGTGGGTGATTGTAGGGTGGGGGCAGGAGGATACAACTGTTGAGGAGAGCTCCTCTGCCTCTTCTTGTGGTCGGGATGGGAGGGTTGGTGTGATACTAAGCGATGGAGGCTGTGGGCCCATGACAGACCATTCTAGGGGGCTGCTGAAGCGGAACTACTTACATCACAAGAAGGCCTACTTCTCCCAGATTGTCTCCTTCTGAATGGTTGAGGGGTGATCCTATATCTACGTTCATGTTCCCTAGTTTGGGCCTCAGGCCGTTACCAAGCTGCTCATGGGTTGGGGTGTTCACAGTTGGGGGTTATTGTTTCTTCTACTCTATCTCGGGGTGTTATTTTTCATTATGGAGCAGGATAGGGATGGGGGGATCGGATCGAGGAGGTCAGATCCTCTTGACCCTTGTAAATGAAAGACATGCACCATACATTGACGTTCCTAACTTGAAACATTAGGGGGATGGGATATGCCTATAAGAGAAATAGTATTCATAGATATCTGAAATGACGGGGGTACAGGTGGATAAGTTACAAGAAACTCATCTGGTTGGAGGGAGGTGGAACAACTTGAGGTGCAGATGACGAGGCCAGCTGGATGCTACTTTTTATTCGGTGTATGCCCGGGGGCACTGATCTGGTTCTGGGTGGGATGCCTTCTGAACTCATTCAGTCAGTCACAGATTGTGACGGTAGCTATGTTTTGGTCAAGCCCCGAATCAGGACCAAGTGGCCTTCCTTCGCTCGCTTTCTGCCCCACTGTCCCCTCTGGTGGCTGATAACCTTATGGTGGAAGGGGATTTTAACTGTGTGGCTGATGTTGTGCTAGATTGCTCCACACCCTCTCTACAAGGGTACTGACACACAAGACTGCTGAGGGCTTCAGAGATTGGTTGACCCACTGGGAAACCTCAGATACCAGGAGAACCCAACATGAGGGGACATTCAACTAACTTTCCTATTACTCCCCTATTTATCGGCTCCACACCCGCCTTGACAAATTTGTATGCTCCAATAGGCTCCAACAGTATGTTATATGCACAGAATATTTGGGTCACACCTTGTCAGATCATAACCCCCTACTGTTGAGCTTTTGGCTGACAGAGGAAAGGCCTGTGATCCCTGCATGGAGTCTAAACCCCAAGACACTAGTAGATACATGTTTTGAGGACTCACTGGGAGACGCGATAACTAAAGATCTTGACCTGAATGAGAGGTCTGCCTCTTCAAGGTCAGTGGAATGGGAAGCATTCAAGGTCATGGTCTGGGGTCATTGCTGAGGCCAATCGTTAGTCCTTAGTAAGACTTTATCCGTCGAATTGATGACCTTGGAGGTCAAAATACACAGTTTGGGTAATGCCTTATGCCTAGATGAGGAAGCTGGCACTCACCTCTGGGACGTTCGGGAGCAGTATCACATAATGCTAGAATGGTTGTGATGTCATGACTACAAAAATTATATGGCTAGGGCACACGAAGAGGAGGGACGACTCCGCAGGCTGCTGACCTGGCTCATCAAACCTAAGTCGTGTGGAGTGCCTATCACACAGATAAAATGCCAGATGGGCAGATGCTTTACTTCACCCGGGCTATCAATGACACCTCCATCGACTATTACAAAACTCTATTCGGTCCCTAGATAGATCGGGAACCAGACGCATTGACCTCTTTTCTCCAGAGGAATCCACTGAGGGTATTTCCTTAAAGAGTCACATGAACCTCACATGAACCTCTGGGGGGGGGGGGGGGGAACCGGTGAATCTCCAAGAGATCCAGTTTGCTATGAAGGATATGCCGGCCGGAAAATCCCTGGGCTCAGATGGCTTGCCAACTGAGTTTTACTTGGGTTTTCCAACAACACTGACCCCGCAACTGAAGTTTCTATATGCTGACTCCCTGACAAATGGAACACTACCAGCGATCCCCCCCACCCAGATGCAGTGGCTGATCCCTCTCCCTAAGAGGCAGACTCAGGGGGCCCCCACCATGGTGTTTCATCCCCCATCCATGTTCTACATGGACTTCAAAATTCTTAGCAAGATGGTTGACCTCTGTCTGCTCCTGCACATGCCCGGCCTGATACATGAGGACCAGAATGGCTTCATCCCCATCCGCAGCACGTCCCTTAACCTAAGGAGGCTTTATCAAGTCCTCTATCACCCAGAATTACGTCTTAAACCAGGTACAGCAATAATGGTGGTAGATCAGGGAAAGGCCTTTGATGCGCTCCACAGGGACTATCTTTTTGAGGTCATGATGGCATTAGAGAAGAGTGGATTAGTTCGGTCAAGTTGCTATATTCAGAATGTACAGCGTGCATCAGAACTGGATCTACCATCTCCCTGCAATAGTGTGTCTATCGGGGCACTAGACAGGGCTGTCCCCTATCCCCTCTCCTTTGTGCCTTGGGCTAAAAAGGCCTCTGATTCGCTCAGAGGGGACTATCTTTTTGAGGTCATGCACAGGATGCCACTGGAGAGGGGTGGATTAGTTGGGTCAAGCTGATATATACAGAACCCACAGTGTGCTGCAGAACTGGACCTACCATCTCCTTGCAATATTATGTCTATCGGGGCACTAGACAGGGTTGTCACCTATCCCCTCTCCTTTTTGCTTTGATAATCGAACCACTTCTATTCTACATGGTGGATGGCCACACAATGGAGCTACAACAGCTTTATACCACCTAGACAGATTCACTAATTTTTCATGCCTAAGGGTTAATAAGGCTAAGAGGTGTGTGCTTAATTTACTGCCCAGCACTCAGTGCCTGGGTGGGCTGCACAGGAGCTGGCTTGGCCCCTCTCCTCATTTAAATACCTGGACCTCAGAGTCAGTAGCCTGGGAAAAGGGCTCAGAACACTTAAGTCATGTGTCCCTTTCTGGCATTCTCTTAAGCTGCTGGTTATGGTGAGGATTTTGATATTGAAAATGGTCATGCTTCCCAAACTGCTTTACTACTTCACAAACCTTCCGGTGAGCGCGCCCATTTCCTGGTCTGATAATTAGACGAGAGTTGATGTGGGACGGGGAAAACGCTGGGTTTCTCTGGAAGTACTTCACCGATCCACCAGATGAAAAGGGATTGGGGCACCATATTTTGAGTTGCATTATTTGGCCACTCAAATGCAGTGGGTTTCCCACTGACTGGTAGGGGCCAGGTTGATAGAACTGAGTGCAGAGGGTGTGACCTGGGACAAAGTCCTATTTTTGGCAAAGCTCCTTTGCCGGGCGGTCGTGACTCCCCAACCTGGAGTGCTGCTAACAACCTCTCTTTGCTGTTGGAGAAGATGTGTACTAAAGACGGTGGGTATCCCTTTATATGCAACACCTTGCCCTTAGCAGGAGTATTGCATGGTGTTCCTCTCACCTACTTCACAACAAAGCAAATGTCAGCTTGGGCAAAAGTCTACCACAAAAGAGTAGGGGACTGCTTTTAACTGGGCACTCTCCTTCCTCTAGAAAAATTGACAGACCACTACAGCTTACTAAGAGGTCAATTCCTGACCTATGAAGCACTGTCCCGAGCCTTCGGTGACCTGTGGTCGGCTGGACCAGACGAACCGAGGACCCATGACTTCCTTCTATCTCTTGTGTCCCTGGAAACAGCACATCACCTAGTGAAGTGCTTTTATAAGCTCCTAACACCATGGTCTGTAAACCTCTGCCGATGCACAAACATTCGCTGGGAGGAAGCAGTGGGGTGGGAGCTCACAGCAGTGGAGTGGAAGCATGTTGTGACCCATCCAAAAAATGGTCTCCCGGAGCATGCTTTTGAAATATACCCAATTCAGCTATGTACACATGACATAACTGACACCCACGGACTACAAGTGATCTATGGTGGTGACCCCCCACAACTGCCCAGGTGCAAACAATCTGATGTAGACTTCTGCCAAATGACATGGGGTTGTCCCCTTCTACAACCATTCTGGCACGCCATGACAAAGACAGTCAATCACACCTTGAAAAGAGCTTTACCCTTTGGAATACCTGTCTGTTTATTAGACTTATTTTCTAGACCACATAAACAAAGGGTTGGATCCCTATTCATCGATATGCCCTTGTTGCTAGCCAGCAGGTGCATAGCAATGGCATGGAAGTCTGAATTGGGCTCATTGCTGAAAGCCCACATGATTGACGTCGTGTATGGGGTGGGGCAGAGGAGAGGGCCTTACTGCATGAGGATGCTAGAGAAGTTAAGCAGCACCCCTGACGGGCCTCTGGGCTCAGGTTCTCGATGCTTGGGAACACCCAGATGGGGCTACCAACAGGACTGATGGTGAAGGGGTTGGCTCAGATACTGAGGCTGCTGAGAACCCCCTCGGATGGTGGGGGGCAAAAGTGATGAGACATGCTGTGGAAAGATTTGGGGTTGGGAATGGAGGTCACAGCCTTCAGGCCCCTGGCCAGGTCTGAATGGTTCCTTATACCGGTTCTGTTCCTGTGACCCCCTCTCCTCTCCCTCCAATACAAGGTGTGCAGCCCCAACCCATCCCCTCTCTCATGTTAAATGGACCATGAATGTTTTCCACCCCGAGATACCCCCTGGCCCCTATTAGGGTTTGTTATTGTTCCTCCTCGACAATAACAAAAAATGTGTGTGAAATAGATACCAACCCCCGAGACAGTGGAATTGTTTTTCTCAAACTTGATTAATGTCCTACACTTGTTAGTTGATAAAACATGCTGTTGGCTGTGAGCCCCCATTTATGTAGTGACCTTGGGATTATGAACCAAATGAGTGGGCAATAGGGCCTGACACTACTTTGGTAATTATAGATGTTGGACTGGCAGTTAGAGGTGGAGATGTTCTCTTCTGAAGGGTTGCACAATAGCATGTATGAGGGAGAATGTCAAAGTCAATGATTAAAAATGAAAAGAAGGAAGAGAGACAGGTTGAACCTACTGTCTCAAGAGCTTCTGTGGCCTCTAAATTTGTGACGCATATAATGTATATGCCATATCACTATCATTGCACAGGGTTAAAGATCCCTGTATTACAACTGTTTTTTGACTGCTATAATATACAAATGACAATAAACATAGGCTTCAAAAATATCTTCTGTCCAGTGTGGCATAGTCTTATGAATCAATGCTCACTGTATTTGAGAGCAGTTCTGGGTTTTTTCTTTAATAGGTTGTCAACATGCAGAGGCAATTAGATATAAGCAACATATTACGCATTATAATCTATTTTGGGGAAATCCACTTCTTTTTTGCACAAAAAAAACTTTTGCTAGAAAAATTCCATTACATTTTAATGGGTCTAGTCCCAGGGGAATTGGAGCAGCACAATTCAGACTCCATCCTTTACCCGTCATCAGTGCACAAATAAGCATTTACATTTGACATTCATTTTAATGGGTGCCTTAATATAATAAACATGGATGCATATTTAAATGCATCAATGAAATGTAACCACTGAAAGACTGAACCTTCATAAACGTGCACACTAATACTCATTTAAAATGCTTACATGTATTCATTTTTTACATTTTATATGTACACATTAAGAAAACATGCATTCTGTCGAGAATTTGTGTGCTTATATAATCATGTATTTGAAATGCACATTCAATGTTGGTTAAAGTTGCATGGTTGATGTTCTTATTTATAAAATATATTTTATATGTATGGTGTGTTATTGTCTTTGCAGGTATGTTTCAAGGCTTTGTTAGCTAGAGAAAAGGAGTACTGTTTTATGCATTAGTTTGCTGATAGTAAGGCCTGAAAAGAGAAATCTTGGCAAGACACATGAAGATCTATTGAGCAGCTGAAGTTACCCATTCAAAGCGTACCAGGAACAAAGGATTGTTCAAGGTTGCATAGCTGTCTGAGTCCTGTGGGATGAGAAAATCAGGTGGTGTTGCAAGTGCATACGAAGGACCAGGAAATGAGTGGTTCCTGGCGGGAAGAAAAGAGATAATTGATGGATTGGTTCCTAGAGGGAAGGAAAGAGATATCATTGATGTTTACGATTTTGTTGATAGACTTCGAAGGGTCCAGACCTCTCAACCACCTTGTATTCGTCGAAGTGTGAAGCTTCAAGCTAAACACATAGGGGGTCATTCAGACCCCGGCGGGCGGCGGGAGCCGCCCGCCTGGAGGGAACCGCCATATGGCCGCTCCGCGGTCGAAAGACCGCGGAGGCCATTCTGGCTTTCCCGCTGGGCTGGCGGGCGACTGCCAGAAGGCCGCCCGCCAGCCCAGCGGGAAACCCCTTCCCACGAGGAAGCCGGCTCCGAATGGAGCCGGCGGAGTGGGAAGGTGCGACGGGTGCAGTTGCACCCGTCGCGAATTCCAGTGTCTGCTGAGCAGACACTGGAATTCAAAGTGGGGCCCTCTTACGGGGGCCCCTGCAGTGCCCATGCCATTGGCATGGGCACTGCAGGGGCCCCCAGGGGCCCCACGACACCCCTCATCGCCATCCTGTTCCTGGCGGTCGGAACCGCCAGGAACAGGATGGCGGTGAGGGGGTCGGAATCCCCCATGGCGGCGCAGCAAGCTGCGCCGCCATGGGGGATTCCCAGGGCAGCGGAAAACCGGCGGGAGGCCGCCGGTTTTCCTGGTCTGACCGCGGCCAAACCGCCGCTGTCAGAATGCCCTGCGGGGCACCGCCAGCCTGTTGGCGGTGCTCCCGCATCCCCGGCCGCCGGGGTCGGAATGACCCCCATAATTCCTTTGTTGAAAGACTTCTACGGAAACCTTCACCATGCTGACACCTCATTTCCGAATTTCCCTAAGGTTTCATTTCAATCATCATCATTCCCTACTTAGGATTCAGACTAGATAATTTTAGAATCATTTCATGTTTAGGAGCGAGAGCAGGGGTTTCTTTATGGCACACCTATTTCTAATTCTCAGTTTCTGCGTTGCTGTGGTTTTACTGCCTTGTATCTAAATTTGATGAGACTGAGCCAATCACAATATTTCTGCTTGCCAGCTGTAATCCTGTATCTTTTTTACATTTTTATGACCTGCATGTATATTGAATTGATTATTGATTGGAAATAAAACTACTTAACTTCAAGTATCGACTCCTGGACCTCATTCTGTGGCCAAATAGGCTTCACTGATTTTTTTTTTTTTAAATAATTTTTGATTTCCTCAATGTCTCAGTTGGTCATAGATAGATCATGAACCCATTAAGTGTCACAGTGATTTCAAATTGAATATCTTTGATACGCTTGCTGCTAACTTGCTGATGTCACTGTGCGCTTGTGCTCTGGCTAGTGTGATCTAACCCACATTTATCTTTGTGTCCGCCGCTGTATCCTGACAGAGGCCCTGCTGTGCTTATTGCCAATAACACTTGTCAACAACTACCTTTGGCTTCTGTGCTCGAAGACGTGTTGCCATAGCTTCCAAATGTCACATTGAAAATGCTTGCACATTGTTTGGGAAATAATGAAATTCAAAGTTCACACATTGAAAAACTAATTTTCTTTTTGATGCAAAGCAGCTGCTCTCGGCAGAAGTAATGCAATTCAGAACTGGCACAGTGGAAGCAAAAAACAAAACTTCCAGCTTTGAGAGGTCATCTTCAGAGTTCGTCGCGTTCCGATTTTGCATTTAAACGATAACGAGAAGGAATCAGTTGAACCCATTTAAAATGTATGTGATTCACCGATTTACATTGCATTCATTTTTTGTTTTGAAGCAAATAGTCTAAAGGAGTGAGTCCTGAACCATAGCCAGCTTAGACAGTTAAATAAACAGAATGTTAGTTACATTAAAATAGTCCATGCGGCTATACACCGAAGAGACATTTTCTAATGTTGTTTGTGACACATTTGCACAGGAAGCTGGAATGTGGGGCATTTTGTGTTAAGCTGCCATGTTGGAATACAATGGATCCCAAAGAAGATTATAAATAATTACATTCGACCTGTCCCTACCCTCTGAGTCACAGGAGAGCTTGTGAATTATTGTATTAAACTCAATATGTTATCCTTTCTAAATCCTGACCAGCATAGTCAGAAATTGCCTCTAGGCACTATATTCAAAGAATGATGTTAATATTTTAAGATTTTGGGGATCAACCTGCAAATACCTAGGTAGTCAGATTGGAGATCTTCATTACTTGATGAGTTATTAAAGGACCAATGATGGAAGGGAATGCCAGAGAGCTAGTCTTCTGGTATGGAGTTCAAGGTAAGCGAAGTCAGCGGAGGGCGAGATTTTCCCTTCTGCTCTATCTCATACCCACAGATATGTGCCGGCTATATATGCTTGCCACTGCAAAACATTTAATGGCTACTGTTGCCAGCCCTGCAGAGCCAACATATGTCAGTCTGTCCTTCGCCCCGCACTGGATTCGACTCAGTCACCTAGGAGATTACCTTTTCTCGGTCGGTGCTCCGTCTCCTCCTTTGCCCCCTTTTTTTAGCAAGTGGTTTCATTTTTTTGTCCCTAACCCACCATTTCTATGCATGTGGTGCATCCCACGAAGCTAAACTCCTTTCTTGGGGTTTCAAGTGTTGAGGAAAAGCGTTTAGAAAGCATGTATAGGTATGCATGTCCGGCTCAACCTCTGCCATATAACTACACCTCTATTCAGTTATCGAAAGACCTGCATACTCTGCTCGAGGTATGTTGAGTAAGGATGACTTATAAGGCCCAAAATGCATTTTTCCCAAGCCTTCTACTGTGCAGTGATCCTTCCTCAAAAAGTATGTGGGCTGTTTTTTTTGGACCCAAAACAGCCCACTCGTTGGACGTTCAAGTTGGCCCAACTGGCAGTATTGCTGTGTCAAACTGCTAGAGACTGGGCAGCCAATCCGAGACTGCTGGGAACTCATCTGTGCATTTCGATTTATGCGGCTAGTCCAAATCTGCACGTTATCCACTGATTATCATTAGATTTCTGCCCACTATTTCCACTTAAGAAATGTATAAAGCAGGCACACTGCCAATGACGTTGTCAATGATGTTCCGGCATCAATTCAATCATGGCCAGTATAGGATGCGGCACAACCAGAACAACGGGAGGCATAGGCCGAGTGATAAATCATGCAACGATTCCCGAAAGATGCTGATTCAGGAGCTACCTCACCGAGACACCGGCCCCAAGGCAAATGTGTCTTTAAAAAATGTGTACGCTCCTGTGCAGGATTTCATCAAGGCGGTGTTACATATTCTAATTACTTAGCTGAGGGGTTGATTTATTTTCTCGGCGGGTTCTGCTTCTACTTTAATACCTGTAAAACAGCAGTTCATATAAGGAACTGAAATCAATAATTTAAAGAGCAGGTTCAATTTGTGTGAGTCTTCTTTGATTGAACCTGAAACATTAACGTCAGGAGAACTTTATGCTTCCATGAGAAGTGAGTTTCATCCTTTGAAGGAAGTGTTAGTTATGATCTCCAAACAGGCAAATAAACAACTGCGTGCGCTGAATTACAATCCTTCTAAGTATATTTATGAAACTGAATTTAGAGATTAATCCGCACTGAGTCACTGTTAAATCAGTAAAGGGAGCCCTGAGGTGCTTCCTGATTGCTCTCCCCCTTGCTAATCTGGGCTACTTGGTTACTTCATGAATCACCCTCATCATTCTTCCCCCTCAATACCATACTTTTCCATGTCAACTCCCCCATCAAAGTTGATACACGATTGACACATCTATAACAGTGGCATTTTGTAAATTTACAAGCTATTGGTACCTTATGGTGTTCCAAATACTTTCTACTGAATCAGAGGACTACTGCCTTGTTCCCAAAAGCTCTCCATTACCTTGCCAGAGGTCAGAATGCTGAACGTGATTGCCCACCCAGCCCAGTGTCTCTTTGTTGGTGCTGAGTTACTGGCATCTGCTGCTTGTGTCTTGCATCGTCTCCTCGTGAATAATGTGTTATGACTTGGTTGGAATCCCATCCTTAAATTTCCCACTCACTGAATCATAACACAAGCGCATTACGGTACTCCACTGTCCGCTGAGCACTTGATGGCCTTCACACTAGCAACTTTGAGCACTATGGTACTTCTCATTCTGCAAGGCTGGATACACTTGGCTTACCTTCCATCACCACCTACCCAGATTCGGGCTTGCAGTCCAACAATGACCATAACCAGAACTACCTCAGTCTCCTCAGCCAATTTATGCACCACTCTCATTTACCTTTCAACCAAAATACCAATTTAGCTGGATCCACGACCTGATTTTAAATGCCAGTGATTGCTTAACCACGTAGATATTCATGGTTTCACACAAATGATAAACAGACCTACTCAAAACCATGGACAGCACCACAACCTAAATTTGATCAAGTACTAAATTTCTCAGATCCAATAATGTATCTTTTTCTGGTCTGAACAGATATTATTCAAGTTTTCACAACAGGCCAACACATTCAGCACCAAAAATATCTCAACTAACTGCAAGATAACAATGTCCTGGCTCAGAAACCTCACGCCCTCCTCTAGTTCCCAGTCTTCCTGGAGAATAATCACAAATCAGACCCAGTGCCCTTAATGCCAAAGGGAATATCTGTCACAGTGGCAAAATACAAAATCTAGCACTGAATCACCAATTAACTCCACTTCCTAAAATACTGGGAAACATCTCTAGAAATACATTGTTTGTAAATTAACGTTCCAGTTCAAAACAATGCCTGACTATGGCATTACCATGGTGGCAACCAGCAGCAAAAGATTGCCAAGTGCATGGAACCTCTGCTTCTCTGTTTCCCTCTCATTTTCTCTGTCTCGCTCCCTGTAGGTCTGTCTGTGTCTCTCTTGCTCTGTCCACCTTTCGGGCCCTCATTACATGTTTTGCAGTAATACCCTACAATGTGGGCAGTAATTTCTGAATTTTGCACTATCAAGCTATTATGAGTTTCAGGGACTAGAATTGGAATGAACTCAGAATTTGAGGGAAAATTCACAAAAAAGTTATTCAATGCAGGCAAGCAACCAAAGTTGATGCATTTTGTTGTGTGAAAAGGAGAAGAGGAAGACCATGCGAAATCTACTAAGTTATGGCATTGTTTCTCTCTCCTCCTGCGCTGGTTAACTTCCAGCTGCCTTGTGCCAGGCACACACCCTAGCACCATAGTACAAGGGTTTGTTTGATATCTACAATAAGTTCTAAACTGTAAGGTTATCCTTGCTTAGATATTATTTAAAACTTTTCTAACTTTGTATGTGTGCTGTACATTAAAGCACACAAGACACATTTTATGAAAAGAGCCTTTTTTTCAGGCATTACTCCTGCCTCAAAAAGGCATAAGATTTTGAACAAGCCCCTGTCTACTGTTTTAGTAGATAGGTCTTTCCAGCAAACAGTACATGGGTGGTGAAATGGAAACATCCATGTATCACTCATGGCACACCTACTTGATGCAAAATACTGTAAGTTCTTACTTTTGTCACTTTACAGCTACTTTCTAGTGTAAATAAAGATTTGTGATGGAAAGTAAATCCCAATTCATAAATTTGCGTCAGTCTCCATCACTCTTTGTAACACTGCACCAGCAAAAAGCCTTGCAAAATTTGGTCCTTGGTGTTTGTGTACTGATTGCTAAAGGTTTTGTATCTTTTAGCGAACAAAATTCATCTCGGGAAAATGCTGTCGTTGCAGGTTTTCCCTCAAAAACTTGTAATACCGATTTGCTAGGAACTCAAAATGATGGCCTCCCTCTTTTCTCTGTCTTCTTATCAAAGGTTTTAATTTGTGGGAGAGAGACTGCAGTGACAATGTAGCTTTGTAGGTTGTAGGTAATCTGGCATGCTTGGCATTAATCTAGCATTTGCTTTTAGGTACTCATGATAAAGGACCCGTCCTGGCCTGGAACGTTACCATGGATTGGCTGGATTCCCATTTATTTACCTTCCAGATAGATGAAGGAAGTGTCTCCATAATGCATTACAGGCCAATTGTGGTTACTTCTTCTAAGTACAAAAATCTATTGTTCTGAGGCAGTTTTCCATTCTAGCTTAGTTTCATTTATTACATTTTACACGTTTTAGGTTGACATTGGTTTTAGCAAATTGCGTTATAAACATTTTATGCTTGCACAATATTATTCTGAGAGTACACTATACATGTTTTTAGTTTTTGGTAAGCTTTTCGTAAGATGTAATCTGTGCACTCTGTTCAAGGCTAGGAACAAAGAACAAGATATCCTGATTCTTGTGTTGTCTGTTTTGGAGACAGCTCCTGCAACCTAGACATTTCATTGCATCAGAGCTGCATCCCTAGCACAGTATGGTTTTGATTATATAAATGGTGCAATGCCCTACAGGGGTCAGAGGAGCACTCTGACCGTGATTGTCCTGGAATGTATCCTATGTTTGATATGTAGCTCTACCGATGCTGATCTTCCATCTTGCAGAGGATTGCCAACTTCACTCTAGACTGACTGCCTAGCTCAGCTATCCAGGTAGGGAGATTTCAGGCTATCCTGCTAGATCAGGCAGAGGGTACACCTGTTATGCTCTCAGAGTGTAGGTAATCATAGGTAGGAAGACACAGATCTAAGATTACAATGGATGGACTATTTATTCCTTTCACTATGTTAGTGATGCTGGTTAAAATGCTTTGTTTCATCTGCCTAATAATTGCAGCTCATTCTCTCTATTCAAGAATACAATTGTTTCAAGAAATGTTTGAAAACTTTATTTGTACCTTTCTTTTGTCTATCCTGGGCATATGTAAGTAAACAATGAAAGGGTAACATCTGTTTCCACGACTTCCTTGGGAATCAGAGTATCATGTTTGAAGTTGCCAAAAACATCTGTTACTCTATGGAGGTTAGGGGGTCAGGTTGGGAACTGTGAGCTAGCCTGGAACTGGGTCAACATCTCCTGATGTTCTAGATGGACTCAGTCCCTATACTTTGAAGCTCTGTCGTCCTAATACACAGTCCTACCCTTTGTAGTGGCAACCATATAACACTATTAACAGAAAAACCGTTTTTCACATTTAGAAGAAAGGCTTCATTTGGCCCCAATAATGCAGTATTCATCAGCCAGTGAAGTGGTATAACAATACTGTGTGTGTGTGTTGAAGAATGTACCCCTCTTAAATCCTTACAGCGTAACAAATCTCAGTTGCAGCTTACTGGGGATCTCACATTAGTACAGGGTAAGGTTAGAAAGTTAAAATTAATTTATAGGAAGGCAGTTAGTGAGGACTATAGGTTATAACTCAAAGATGCCAGGAATGCACCAAAATACCATTTTGGATACAAAGAATGTTATGCTGGCTATATAAGGGATGCAGATAGTTCTACTAATGCTCTTTTTCACTTCAAAAGGAGATGGCACATTCTGAGGCTTTGGTTAACACCTTTAAGCATCCTCCTAACTGGTGCAATGCATTTGACACTCATTTCCAAGCAATATTTAAGTAATTTCCTGAAGAAATCTTTATCATAAGGTGAGGTCGTATTGGAATCAATGGGAAATTCCCCAGCTTTCAGGGCCATGTCCTTGGACACAATTATATCCATTATACAATCTATCTTCTTTCTTTCTTTTAGACCTTAATCTTTTTAGGGTAGTTAATGAATGTAAAAGGAAGTTAGTTCGATACATATGGGATATTGTGTATAACTAGTTTGAAAAAGTAATTGTACCACCTTCCTTATTGAAGTCTTGACCACTTCCTCCTGTACAAAAACTAGCCTGGAAGTGCTACAGCCCGCAACCATCATTGCAGTTGTAATATCTCTAGTCTCCTTAAGATACAAGAAAAAACATTGAATTGCTTCTCTTTACAAATTTGGGGAGATATTGTGTGTAACCTGAAGATCAGCGGTTTGAATGCTTGTGAAACAACTCAGCCTTCGTAGGATGATAATGTGTGTTGGGGAACAACAGCACTATTAATGCTTAGAGTCGATGGATGACTACTTAGGAAGATATGCCATTCTTCCCCTATTCAGAAGGAGATTTGGATAATACATTCTTGCCAACTTGTAGTTAGCCATTACTTTATACACTATAGAAGCCTGTTTGACAACAGTAATGTAGGATTAATAGCCACTTGATTTTTTATTGCTCAGACCCTTTTTCTAAAAAGTGAGAGCTGCTGTGAAGGTGAAGACAGAAGTGATTGAGAAGATACATTTGTTTTATCACAACACACAGAATTTATCAGTTGTTTTATCTGAGTTGCATTTGGAACTCACAATAATTACATACATTTGTAAAAGCATTCCAACACATTCAATGAGTGATATCAGAAAATAAAATTTGTGTGGAGAATAGCATGTGGAAAGAATGGCTTTGCTCATTTTTCATGGTTGAATGATACCATATTGAGATTGCTAATATTGAACTACAAAAATACTTACATTTCTTGTACCTTGTGAGATAGTGGTCAGGTCAATTTAGACAATATAATATATAATACAGTTTCTACTGGGAAGAAAAGCAATGACAAGCCTGGACAAAGTGATAAAGAGCAAACACATTTGGTTGTCAACAAAGACATGAATGGTCAACGCAAGGATCTTTTTTGTGGCAATGTATGGATGTGTGTCAGGAAGGGCCTCTTTTTGGCATGGTAAGTCCCCACTTTTTGCCTGATGTATGATGTAGCCTAGACATTGTAGGGCTCTGGGCTCCTGCTAACCAGGTTCCCTTGGCCAGAGCTCTTTTCCTAAAACTGTTGTGATGCATTTGCACTATTGAATACACCTTTAGCTTCCACAATAAGTCCCTAGTAAAAGGTACCTAGGTGCCAGGGCATGGGGTACTAAGGGTAGGTCCTCTAGGGCAGCAGCATTCATTCTACCACCAGCTAGGGCATGCACAATTAGTTCTACCATAGTAGGCTGGGTACTCTAGGTCAAACCTAAAACACAAACTCAACAACACACACTGCCTGATTCCCCTGTCCACCATACACTGCATATCCTATGGATAAGACACCCCTCTGGCAGGCCTTCCAGCTCTACGGCAGGGTGCACCATATTACAAGTGAGGGCATAGCTGCACGAGCAATATGCCCCAACTGTGTCCTTGCCAAACCTGGGACACAGTGAGTGAACAGAGGAGCCATTTTAATGCATGTGCTGAATACTGGTCAATACAAGTTTCCTAGCTACATGATGGCCACTCTGAAACTTGGGTTGTTTGGTATCAAACAACTTGGAATTATAAATCCAAACTGGTACCAGTATTGGATTTATACCCTAAATGTACCCAGGGGTCACCTTAGAGGTGCCCCCTGCAAAAGCTAACTACCCTGGCCTGGTTGCTGACTGGTCCTATCCAGCCTGCCACTGCCTGACATCCAATCTACAACCTTGGGGGAGAGATCCGTCTTTATGGATTGTAGAACAGTGCCCTTCCTGGGCGACATGCTGACACCTCCTTCCTCAGGAATGTGCTCTGCCCTGGCAGCGAGCTTCAAAGGACTAACTGCCTTTGAAACTCGACCTGGAGCCCTGATGCTAGCAGCAGATGGTCACACCCATTGCAAACCCCCCACTTTTGGTCGTGGCAACAGCGGGAAATTATACAAAGGATAGGTGGAGAGCCCCCACCTGGCATGCACCACCTCTAAGGTGTTGCTTGCAAAGGGGGCACTCCATTTCACTTTCCTCCATCTTGGATGGAGTAAAAATAGCCAACCAGGTATAAGGAAGCAACTTATCCTCACAGGAACTGGTCACTTAGTGTGTGTGGCCACCTTAAGGTAGATGACCCATTGGTCACTACCAGGTTCCCCCTAAAACGCCCCAAAAATATTGGCCCTCATTATGAACATGGCGGTCAGTTCCGCCCCGCCGGTGGAGGCAGTAGAAACCGCCAACAGAGGAGTGGGCCGACCCCCAAATAATGAACCAAATGAAACACATGCATCCCGCGCACCACCCACCTCCAGGAAAGGAGTCCTGCTGACGACAGCAGAGTCCACCTACAGGCCGTCGGAAAGGCCCAACCCGTCCATCAAATTATGGCTCACCATTCCGCCACCAGTTCTGGGGCGGGAACCACCGCCACACAAAAGAAACAAATAGAAGGAAAGACTCACCGGATTTCCACAAAACGTGCAGTGGCAGCCATGGACAGAGAGCTGCTGATCATGCCAGCCTTGCTCCTTGCCATATATCTATAAGACTGAGACCACCGACGAAGACGACGACGGTAAGTACCGCAACGTACGACACAAGGGAGGAAAGCGCAAAGTTGCATACCCACCCACTCCACCCACTCTGCAACACCCCCTCAACCCTTCCCAGCAGCACAGGTCAGACACCCCACACCAAGAGGGACGTACCCGACCGAATGCCACTGCAACTTGACCATAGTACATGCAATAGCCCCACACCCATAAAAAATTAAAACAAGCACCAGGGTGGAACTGCGTGAAGACCAAACACAGGCCACACAGAAACTTTAATATGTAGCTCACTGAGCAAAACAGTGCCAACAGGGCCAATTGCCAGTCCATAAAAAGTTAATTGTCCTTGGCCACAACTGGCCTCACCTGACTCCCACAAGTGCTGGGTATTCCACTGAACTGGGCACCATATGGGTCCAGACACCTCACGGAAGGGGAGTGGGGGGTGGGGATTTCTGACGGGGGTGGGACTTAGACTTGCGTGAGGAGGTTGGAGGGGGGTGGGCTTCTCCTTTGGAAGGGGTGGGGGCTGTTTGGCTCGGGTGCAGCTGGATGTCTTAGACTCTGAGCGGGCCTTCTTCTTCACCGGAGAAGGGGCATGGGAATAGGAAGGCTGGACCAGGGTGGGCTGTGATGTGGAAGGAGCGGAAAGGGCAAGGAGGTGGGCACGTTTCGGGACAAGACGGGGTGGGCCAGTGGGTTGGAACAGGTCTGCATGGGAGAGGAAAGGTTTCTTGGGAGCAAATGGGGTGGACGTGGATGAGGGCGTGGGAGTGGAGGCAGATGGAGTGGATGTATGGGGTGTAGGTGTGAGTGTAGTGGGGGCAGGTGACTGCTCAGTATGCTGTGGTGTGGTGGATGTCTGATGGGTGGGTGTCTTGGTGCGTTTGTGTGTTTTGGTAGGTGGGGGGTGGAAACAGTGGGAGAAGACAGACAGCTAGTGTGGATGTATGTTGGGTGGGTGTCTGCAAGTCTGGTGAGTGTGCTGCATGTGTCAACTACAGTAGAGGTGGTGAGTGCAGGTGTTGTGTATGGGGTGCATGTATGGCTGTCTTCTATTGTGGTGAGTGCAGGAAAAGGAGCAGTAACATTGAATGAAGGTGCAATGCATGAGGGTTTGGATGTAGAGGGGACAGACAGGAAGGTGGAAGAGGCTGGAACACTGGGGGAAGTGGACGTTGTTGTGTGTGCAGGTGTCTGCTGGCTGTGTGAATGCTTGTGGTGGGGGGTGTGGTGCTTGTGTTTGGAAGTGTACTTCCTGTGTGTTGATGTGCCTGTAAGCGGGTCTGTTTGTGTGCTTTGGGCGGGTGAAGGGAGTGGGGGGCTGGAAGGGGTAGAGAAGGTTGGAGGGGGGAACGGAAACTGGCTGCCATCCAAAAGGAGGCCAGAGCTGGAAAAGATCTCTGTAGGGCAGACACGGCACCATGAATGCCATCCAGATAGGCATTAGTCTGCTGCACCTCTGAAGCCACACCCTGGATGGCATTGACAATGGTTGTCTGCCCTACAGAGATGGTTCTCAGGAGGTCAATAGCCTCCTTTGGGAGGGCAGCAGGGCTGACTGGGGCAGGGGAGGAGGTGCCTGGGGTGAAGGAGACGCCCACCTTTCTGGGTGGGTGGGCACAGGCAACTCGGTGTGGAGCAGAAGGAAGGGCGCTGATGGTATGGGTGGTGGTGGAAGATCTCACGGTAGTGGTGTGTCCACTAGAGTCCGCCACCGCCAGAGGTTCCCCATCGGAGGAGGTCTCAGAGTCACTACCTCCTGTGGTAGTATCCTCCCCCGTGGAAGTCCCCTTGCCCTCCCACCCACTGGTCCCCTGGGCGTCTGTTGTCTCTGCCTCTGAGGATCCATGAGCCACTGCCTCCCCACTTGCCTGTGCCTCAGCTCCCTCGCCTGATGTTGATGCTGTACCAAACAAACACAAGAGAACAGGGAAGGGGAGACAAAACAGGAGAGACACTTGTAAATAGTTGAATGCTGATACACAATGGCCAAACATACACTTACCCAGGAGACACACCCAACAGGCAGCACCAGGCACTATGCCCATGGCCATGCCCCTGACTACTAAGCAGTATACTGACCTACACCCATCCCCTGAAATAGTATTGGAGCTGAGGTAGGTGAAACCTGACAGGGACACCCCTACACCCTTTGGGGAACAGACAGTAGATGGACACCAGTCAAATTCCCTGCTCTAAGCACCATGAGCCCTATCGCACACACACTCATCTTTCCAGGCTGAAGTATGGTCTGTGAGTACTCACCCCCTTGTGACCGCCGTGCAGCCTTCAAGCGCCCATCCAGGTCTGGGTACGCCACCGCCAGAATCCTTCGCATGAAGGGGGTCAGTGCCCGACGGGCAACCATTCAACGTTGGGAGGACTTCCCCAGCTGGGCCTCAGTGATCTTTCATGCCCAGCGGCGCAGGTCCTCCCACCTCTTTCGACAGTGGGTGCTCTGCTGGTTGTAGACCACCAGGGTTCGTACCTCCTTGGCGATGGCATGCCAATGTGTCCTCTTCTGGTGGGCGCTGACCTAGTAGGGTGACACAGAAATGGAACACAGAGGTCAGGCACCTGCACGATGGCAACAGCTGGCAGATTGTCAAACATAGGACAGACAGTACTCCCAGACATGCAGGACAGTGGCACACAGCATTCCATGCACCATGGCCCATCCTGGCTCACAGGAGCACGCATATGTGCAATCCACTCCATCCATTACTTCCACAGTGCCCCCCAAACCCGGACTCACCTGTACCTCTGGCCGGCCGTAGAGTCTGTCATACAGGGGCAGGACCCCTTCCACTAGTTTCTCCAGTTCTTCCTGGGTGAATGCCTAGGCCCTTTCCCCTGCACCACGTGGAACATCCATAGCAAGAGGCAGGCCACAGCAGTACACAGAGTGGAGTACCTGTCCGCACAAGATTAGGGAGTCAAGTGATCAAACAATGACGAACACGTGTACGTTCCGCGGCAGTATGCACTGTCACTGCCAGCAGCGATCATGATACGCCAGGATTCCCCATTGGCATCCATGTTAGCCAATGAGGGTGCGAATAGCGGTCAACACCGCTGTACGCTGTGACGTCAACCACTAGTGGTATTAGGTCACTTCCACAACGAAGGGGCAGAACTACAGTGGGCAGACATTTTGCCATCACCTACGCATCTTGAAATTCATTATACTCACAATGATGGGCCTACTAGCCATATTAAGCACCTAGGCCTCTACCATTGAGTATATAATCACACATGATTTACTCTGTTCGCTCCTAGTGAGGTACATGTACATCTGTAAGGTTGCAGTTATTGTACAGACACTACTATGAACACTGCACTGCATGTATTTAGCAAATATGCCAATGTATGTGTTCACATCACTCCTTTTTCTTACCCCTCATAGGTACCGACCCTTGTGGCGAGGAAGGGCACCATCGGTGTATAGACCACTTGTGGATACGGGGACCATGGTGGAGCGTCAGATCATTATCACTTACAGACTCACACGTGCAACTATTCAGGAACTATGTGCATTACTGGTTCCTGCACTGACTCCGTGTAATCGTAATCAGCATGTGATGGACCTGGCCCTTTTACAGGGTCATTCCCCAGACTTTTTGCTTTTTGCCTCCTTATTTTTCTGACCTTTGTTGGCTGACGTTTTGACTCTGAGCACTTTTTCACTGCTAACCAGTGCTAAAGTGCATGTGCTCTCTCTTACAAATTTGGTATGATTGGATTATACCTGATTGGCGTATTTAATTTGCCTATAAGTCCCTTGTAAAGTGGTATCCCTATACCCAGGGCCTGTAAATTAAATGCTACTAGTGGGCCTGCAGCGCTGCTTGCGCCACCCACTGAAGTAGCCTGTCAAACCTATCTAAGGCCTGCAAGCGCAGAGCCTGTGTGCGCAGTTTCCTGCCACAGGGACTAGCATCTAAATTTACTTGCCAGGCCCAGAACTCCCCTTGTACTACATGTATGTCACCCCTAAGGTACGCCCTAGCTAGCCCTTTGGGCAGGGTGCCATGTATGTAGAAGGCAGGACATGTGCCATGTTGCGTGGCCTGTCCTGTCCTGGTAGTCACAAACAGCCTAACTTGGTGTCTCACTGCTGTGAGTGCTGCCTCCTCATAGGATTGCATTGGAAATGCCCCGCCTTATGCGTAAGGGGTATTGTCTGATTTATGAGGGGTAGCGTAGGCATGTTTGGTATGGTTGTGATAGTGGTGAGAAATGCTGCTTACTATTGTAGGTGTATTTTTTATTACTATCACAGAAATGCCACTTCTAGAAAGTGCACATTTATCTGTGCTTATGACTTTGGATTTTTGCAGCTTGTCTCCAATCCACGTCTCGGCAGACTGACAGTTGGGGCTTTGTGCATACTTCTCAGACAGCCTGAACACAGGGAGGGTGGAGGTGTCACAGAGGTGCATCTACATATTGCAAAGCCTTCCTGGGCTGAGAGAAGGGAGAGGTGGGACACACCTGCATTTGTAAAGGCTGTGCCCTGGCCTCACACAATAGGGTTGTTTACCTCCCACAGATGTTTGGAGCCTGTGCTTAAAGGAGAGAGGGGGCACTCCCAGAACCAGTTGTAACTGGCTGGAACCTCCTTTCCCTACCATTGGAAAACACACTGTAAACCCAGTATAAGTACAGGGGAATTTTCCCCACAATTTGAACATTCTTGGAACTTGAAACTGGACACAGAACGCTGATGAATGGACTCACCAGGAACCACCTTGGACTGCTGCTGCTGTGCTGACCTGTGACCTGCCTGGTCACTAGGAGGAACTGCCACCATCTGCACCCCTTGTGCTGGCCTGTAGCTGGGCCCACCAGCTCTGTGCTTCTTCTTGTCCTGCTTGCTCCCTGGGGCAGGGTGCTGTGGCCCCTGACTCCTGCATCGATCTTTACATCTTTGCCCAGAGCGCTTTGAAAAGGCGCTCTCTTCATTGCCAAGGAAAAATCACCACCGCAGCACAGGCTGAGATTTGGTCTTAGCGCTTGGAACAAGCGCTTTCTCTTCCCTTGCTGCAGATTTTCTTTAGCGCTTGGGAAATGCGCTCTATTTTGTTCCCGAATCACCGCCGCAGCCCGAGCTGTGCTAATCTAGGTGCCCCCGGGGCACAAGGAAAAACCAACTGGAGCAAGCGTGCTCCTCTCAGCGCCCCCGGGGCACGGTCTGCTCCCAGGAGTGCCCCCGGGGCACCAGCCGCCTCCCCTTTCCTCAGAAGCGTCCCGGCGGCCTGGGAACAGCTTCCAACACTTGTGTACCACATCGGGTGCGGGTGAGTGTCTCTTCGGGCCCCCGGAGGGGTCTGAGCTTCCAAGAACCTCAAAGCAGGACTCGGGGAAGGCGCGGGGAGTGCCCCTTCCCCGGTCTCTGCAGTTGGAGCGGGACGCTCCGGTTTCTGCATCTTTTTCTGGCCTTTTAGGCAGCCGCGCTGTGGATGAGGGCGGCTGCCTATTCCCAAGCAGGACACGGGAAGAGAAGGGAATTCCCTTTCCCCCGGTCACTACGCTAGGGGCGCGATCGCCCCTAATACTCGCATCTTTTGTGCTTTGGGCCCCCCCCTTTGGAGAGGGCCATTAGAGACCCGGGAGGGCCCCCAAAGATCACGGGTCCCCAGAGGGGCCCGTTCTTTTCATTGTAGAGGGGGTGCAGACCGCCTCTCTATCCCAAGAGACCTCAGAGGCCCCCGTTTTGCACATAGGAGCGGCGGGGGCCCCATTGTCCATCTTCTAGGCACTGGGAGTGCCTCTTCTTCAGAAACAGGTATTACCAATGTTCTGGGATGTGTATTTTCATGACCTTGCATATATGTGCTAATGATCCTGTTATGGGCATGTCTAGCTGATATGTATTTTATGTGATTTGTAATATGCTCTCTAATGTTCCTTCTATGAGTATTTGGGAAATATTCATGACAAGTGCATATAACTCTGATTGTAATTCCTGACTACTGCTTATGTTGCAGAATCCTGAGTACTTACGTATTCTAATGTGACAACTGTATATTCTTGCAGAGTATTAGTAACTTGTGTAACATTCTGACAACTGCTAGGGTAGCAGGGTATTACTTATGTGTAATGTCGGTCTAATTATGTTTTGTGCAATAGAGATTATTTTTACATAGCTCTGTGTTGTGTTTACTTTGTGGTGTACATTTTGCGTCACATGTGTTGTGTGATGTGCAAACGCTTTACACATTGCCTCTGGGATAGGCCTGACTGCTCGTGCCAAGCTACCAAGGGGGTGAGCAGGGGTTATCGTGGACGTGTAACTTCCTTGTCCTGACTAGAGTGGGTAGGTTCTGCCTGGCAGAGGTGCATACCCTAGCCAACCAGAAACCCAATTTCTAACAGCATGCCATTCCAACTGAGGTGCAGGTGCTCTCCGCACTCCATTTCCTGGCCACAGGCTCATTTCAAGTGACAGTGGGCATGGGTGCTGGTTTCTCACAGCCAATGTTCAGCCAGGTACTGACAAGGTTTCTGAATGCATTTGTACAACATCTGCAGTCCAGTGTGTGATTCCCCCAAAGTGCTGACCTCCCTGCCATAAAGTCTGACTTCTATGCCTTTGCAAACATTTCCCATGTCATAGGTGCCATCGATGGCACCCGCATATCTATCATCCCCCCAAGAGTGAGTTAACAGGTGTACAGAAATAGGAAGAACTTTCACTCCTTGAAAATCCAATTGGTATGTACTGCAGACCAGTACATTTCCCATATGAATGCCATGTTTCCGGGTTCAGTCCATGATTCATTTGTTTTGAGGAACAGTAGTGTGCCACAGAAGATGGAACAACTACAAGAGGACAGAGGGTGGATCATAGGTAAGTTTGCCTGTCACTAACTGACACATTGCGGAAAACCAGCCTGTCTGACTAAGGGACATTACAATGACGACTCTGTATTGACCATTTCTCTAGGTGATTCTGGCTATCCAAACTTGCGATGGCTACTGACACCAGTGAGGAATCCCAGGACGGACGCAGTGAGGAAATACAATGAGGCCCATGGACGTACTAGGAGGGTGATAGAGCATACTATAGGTCTCCTGAAGGCTAGCTTCCGGTGTCTACATATCTCTGGGGGTTCCCTGGCCTATGGGCCTTGTGGGTATGTAGAATAGTGGTGGCCTGGTGCATGCTGCACAACGTGGCTGCGAGACACTCCATCCCCCTTTTGGAGGTGGAGCGTGCTATAGGTCCTGATCAGTTACCTCAGAGAGGAGAGGAGAGTAATGGTGAGGATGAGTAAGGGGAAGATGTCAATTCCAGGAACCAACTGATACAGTTTCCAATAACTGTGTGGGACTGATGCCTGTAATTGTGGTTAGTGACTGATACTGTAAGTGTGCCATGTCATATAGGGGGGAATGGTCATGATAGGCGAGACATGGACCTCTTCAGCATGGTACTGACAGACAATATATGAATTCCCTCCTTGCATAATTTGAAAACCCACATTACCACCACCAAGCAGAAATTGACAATAAAGTTGTTCCCTGCCAGTTGCATCCATAATCCACTTTGCTCAACATTGAAGACAGGGAACAGTGTTACAGGTGAGAAATGTTTTTTATTGGTCGAATACAGTGAAATGTGCTACGTACAGTGATGGAAGTCGTAAGGGTTGGGTGTCCTCTAAACCGACTTGGTGGCAGCCCTGTTAGATGTCATAGGTGGGTCCTATTTGTAGTATAGTACTTTATTTAGCCCTCAGCTAAGTGTAATTGGTGAATGGGTGGGATGGTTGCTTTGCAGTAGTAGCAGTGTCAATTGTTGGAGTGGGGCTTGTTCTTAGCTGGGTTTCCAGTGCCATATCTTGGCCTGAGACTACGTTTTGGGTGCTGTGGAGCTTCTTGGGGTGGCATGGTTGGCCCTTCTGATTCCTGGGAGGGTATTTCCTGTTTGCTGTTTCTGCTGCTTATGTCATCTGTTGCTGGCTATCCAGGGCTGTTGTGGGGACCTCTTGTCTGGGGTGGGTGTCTGACTGTTTGTTGACCAACTGCAGCAGTACTCCAGCAATGGTGGCCATTGTGGCATTGTGTTCTTTCCACTGCTCCATGGCCTGTTGGTGTTGTTCCAGCTGCATCCTCTGACTTTGCTCCAGGGTGGACACAATCTGTGCCAACCTGTCTTGGGTATGTTGGTAGGTCCCCAATACCTTTGCTATGATGTCCTGGGCTGCTGCATCCAACCGGTGCCCTACCCCCTTACCCACTGGGGCACTTGACCTTGCCCTGGCCCCCTGTGCCTCTGTCCCCTGCGCAGGTCTTGAAGTGCCACTTGTACTGGGGCCCTCACCTTCCTGCATCTTGGGAGTGGGAGACTGTGGCCTCTGTAGCTGTGTTCCACCTGTCTGTGCCCTGGGTCCACTCGTGTGGGTTCGCCTCCCCTGGCCTGCTGGTCTTGACTGGGTGTTAGGGGTGACAGTGTTTTCCTGGGTGGGGCTGCTGCATGGTGAGCATCCAGGGCTGTGTGAGGGGCCTGCCTGCTCATCAGTGTCCAGAGGCCCTTCGCCAACGTCTTGTGATGTTGATGTGCCTCCATCTCCCTGGAGTGCTGTGGCACTCCTTGTCCCCTCCATTAGGGTTGCTTGGATGGTGGTGCCTGTTGGGGGACATAGACATGTGTGTTTCATTTGCATGAGGGTTTGAGGTGTGTAGAACTGTGCAATTTTGTGCTGGTGTGACTTTCAGTGGTCTTCCAGGTGCCTTTGTGAGGTGGACATTGCATTTAGTGGCAGTGGTGGGGTTACATTGTGGTGGGGGTCATTATTCCATTGTGGGTATGTGCAGGGGTGGGTGGCTGTGCACAGCGGGAGTGATGTGGGCCTGGTAGTGAGTTGTGGGTAATGCAGGGTGGTGGATGTGGTGGGTGATGGCTGGGTGGGGTGTAGGTCTAGGTTGGTGTGGGTGGGGTGGGGTGGTGCATGCATTGCAGATGTGTTGTATATGGGGTAATTGTAGATGACTTACCCGAGTCCATTCCTCCAGTGAGTCCCTCTGGCTGCAGGATGGCGAGTACCTTCTCCTCCCAGTCAGTGTAGTCGGGTGGTGTTGGTGGCGGTCCTCCCCCAGTCTTCTGCACTGCGAAATGGTGCCTGGATGACATGGCCCTGACCTTCCCCTGCAGGTCATTCCATCTCTTGCGGATGGCGTCCCTGGTGCGTGGATGGTGTCCCACTGCATTCACCCTGTTGACAATGGTCTGCCACAGCTCCATTTTCCGCGCAATGGGTGTGTGCTGCACCTTGGACCCGAACATTTGTGGCTCCACCTTCAGGATCTTGTCCACCATGGTCCTTAGCTCCCTTTCGGTGGAGCGTGGATTTTTTTGGGGGGGATGGTGAGGGTGGTGGTTGGCGTTGGGACTGGGGACAGGGTATGGGTGCTCCTGTGTGGGTCGATATGCATGTCCTGTCTGCTGACGTTCTCTGTCTGGCTCTGGTGCTCTCCGTGTTCTGGTCCTGGATTCGTTGCAAGGGATTGTGGGGTGTGTCTGGGGGTGTTTTATGGTGTTCTGGATGTGTGTCAGGTGTGTGGTTGATAGGCCTAGCCAATGTGTCCACTTGTTGCCGTTGGGCCCACTTCCCGCCTGTGGCGTTCGCAGCCGCCAATGGTGTTCGGCCTCCACTGTCCGCCGAGATGATTTGTGCATCATTATTTGGAGGCCGAAATGTGGGTGTGCTTGGCGGTGGCGGGGTGTGGTGGGCCGGGATTCCCGCTGACAGGGTCCTGGCGGGAAGTGGTGGTCTGGGAATTTTTGGCAGGGTTGGGTTTTTCTATCATTATATGGCGGGTTTCCATTGGCCGCCACTGGCGGGATTCTGTTCACCGCCAACACGGCGGTCGGCAGTCTTTCCCGCCATGTTCATAATGACCACCATAGTATTTAGTGGGCATCCCTAGACCAGGAACTCAGATTCGATGAACAAAAGAAGACCAGCACCAAGAAGATCCCAGACATGAGGATTGACCGGCTGCAACAAAGAAAAGGTGCCAAACCCTGCCTCTCTGTCTGCCTGCTAGGACCTGACAATCGCTGCTGAGGAGCTTCTGGACTACTGGAAAAACTCTAAAGAACCCCACTGGACCTCCATGCTTTGACAATGCCATACAACTCCCTCCAGAGTGGACGTACCACTCTACAACTGCAAGAAACCAGAAAGCTAGTGAGGATCACTTTGCTGACCAGCCACTAACTCACAAACTGGATACCACAGCTGGACCAAACATTACATCTGTGACCAAGAGGACAAACCCTACTAGTGTGCATAGTTTTGTGGCACTGCACCCTCCAGTGATCAAACTGTGCCAATACCCTGGGTATTGGCCAGCCAACATCAGACACCATGAACACCAGGATGCCCATGGCCAAAAAAGGACCAGGAGGAAGCCAAAGTCGTGAGACTTCAGAAACATCCTAGACCTCTGACCAGAGTGCCCCTGTTGTAATACAAACAACCCTTAAATTAACTTACCTCCTTCTTCTGAGGGTATCCTTTCGCACAGCTCCTGGCTCACTGATTCACTCTACCCCCAGCCACCTTGTGCACTGCACAGAAGAACAGGCTATAACCTAAGGGTCCCCCACCCCTTGCGACCTCAACACTCCAAGTGAAAACCAAGGAATCATCTTTAAACTTATCTATGCAGTGCTTTTCTAAGTGGTCCCATGCTTTGGCCCTACACCAGCTCCAGAGACCTTTCCCCACTGCTCCCGCTGGAACCGGGAGCCGCCTGCACTTTTCAAGATGGCACAGTGTGCCCACCAATGACCTCGACCAACCAGCAAAAGAAGGGCTTGGTAAACCAACTGTACAATTCATATGTATTTTTAAAGCTGATCTTCCATTGATTCCTATGGGGCCTAATTATGCACGAAAAGACTGTTTTTATTAAAACTTCAAAAATTCATATCTCAAAAAGTACTTAACCAATTTTGAACATCTTGGTCTCAAAAATTTCATAAAAATCTTAAATAGGTTTATACATTTTGGGCCATATTTATACTCCGTTTGCGCCGAAATTGCGTCGTTTTTTTTGACGCAATTTCGACGCAAAACTAACGCCAACTAACGCCATATTTATACTATGGCGTTAGAGGCGAATAGCGCCAAAGTTCCCGGAATGTGCGTCATTTTTTAGCGTGAACCCCTTCCTTGCGTTAATGATATGCAAGGGAGGCGTTCCCGTCTAAAAAATGACTCCCAGGCCTTTACGTGGTATTTATACTCCCGGGCAAAAGAGACGCCCGGGAGTTGGCGTGGCTAAAAACGGCGCATTTGCGCCACTTTTTAACGCCTGCTCAGGGCAGGCGTTAAGGGGCCTGTGGGCTCAAAATGAGCACACAGGTGCCCTCCCATGCCCCCAGGGACCCCCCCTGCCACCCTTGCCCACCCCAGGAGGACCCCCAAGGATGGAGGGACCCACCCCAGGGACATTCAGGTAAGTTCAGGTAAGTATAATTTTTTATTTTTTATATTTTATTTTGGTGGCATAGGGGGGCCTTATTTGTGCCCCCCTACATGCCACTATGCCCAATGACCATGCCCAGGGGACAGAAGTCCCCTGGGCATGGCCATTGGGCAAGGGGGCATGACTCCTATCTTTACAATGATAGGAGTCATGTTGATGGGGGATGGGCGTCGTTAAAAAATGGCGCAAGTCGGGTTAAGACGATTTTTTCGACGTAACCTGACTTGCCCCATTTTTAAGACGCCCATGCGCCATTTTCCCCCTACGCCGGCGCTGTCTGGTCTACGTGGTTTTTTCCCACGCAAACCAGGCAGCGCCGGTCTGATTGCGCCGTCTAACGCCATTCCATAAATACGGCGCCCGCTTGGCGCTTCAGAATGGCGTTAGACGGCGCAAAACTTTTTGACGCTAAACTGCGTTAGCGCAGTTTAGCGTCAAAAAGTATAAATATGGGCCTTTATCTTGCGTTATTCCTTTGAGTGTGTGAGTTGCAGGATTGATACTGTGAGTGCAACAAATGCCTTGCACTTCTTCAAGATTGGCCTAACTGCTCTACCATGCTACCTTAAAAATTAGAACATTAAGTGATCTAGTTTTTACCCCTGTAAACCAATGTGTGGTTTCCTGAACTCCCTGCACAGTGTGCCTAGCTTTGCACACTACATAGTGGGCCAGCCTCCTACAATGTGAAAGGTAGACAAACAAAACAATGATCAGCAAAGAATTGACTCCTTCGAGTTTCCAATGCTGGTGAAAGCTTTTCCATACGCCATGGGTTGCTAGAAGAACAAGTGAATCAATACTTGACCATACCAAGCCTGAACTTTCTCTAGAATCATTTATGACAAAAAAGAAGACTTCTAACAAAACAACACTGTGGCCCTCATTATGAACCTGGCGGGAAAGACCACACTGCCGGCGGTGGCGGTAATTACTGCCAACAGGTTGGCAGCCGGACCGCCATATAATGATGAACAGTAGAAACTGCCAGTGGGTCAGCCACTCACTCCGCCACTCACCACCAGTTTGAGGGGGCCACCGCTGCCGGCAGTAGGCCATTTCAGGGCCATTTCCAGCCCAGCTGGTATAATGACGCATGGACCTCCATGTCTACTGCAGCGTTCATCACCGCCAGGTAATACATGGCGGCCCCCATTGTAAGTATAGGGGGGACTGGGAGGCAACACCATAGGCACCTCCCAGTCACACCTTCAACACACCCACAACACACACATTGGCCCCCAACACCAACCACATGCCCTCACACACTCACACAGCAAAATAACACTTTTTTATTTTTTGCAGGAGTGAGCCCCAAAAGCAACCCAGCCCCCCATGTGACCTCCCAGACACCCCAGACACACATGGCACACACAGGGACACCCACACTCACCCACGGAGCTCTCCTGCCCCACAATCTTCGGGTCCGCGCACATGGCTGCTGGGGCCCCATGCAGTGTATGGGCCATCACACACCGCCGACGTGTTTTCGCTGACGCCAACATCACCCAGCTAAAATCTGCATCATTATATGGTGGGATGTCTACCACCGCCAGTGGCGGTCTTCCATTGACCATCAGCACGGTGGTCAGCGGTGTTTTCCGCCATGTTCATCATGAGGGCCTATGTTTGGAATGGAGAAAGGAAAACGTAAAAGAGGAAGACCAAGATCGCAATGGTTAGATGCACTCAAGTACGCTACAAATAAGAATCTCAAAGACCTAAAGAAATCTGTTGTAGGCCAAAAGAATTGGAGAATGTTATCCATTGAATCGCCAAGAGTCTGACTCGACTGAATAGATAAAACAAGAACAGCATTTTAGCAATGCATTGTAATGAATGCAATATAGCGGGGCAGTACATTTCGCACATTTAAAGCTGCATAAAAAACACTAGGGCCCTCATTCTGACCCTGGCGGTCGGCGGAGAGACGGCGGTCGGACCGCGAACAGACCGGCGGTATTAAAAATGGCATTCTGACCGCGGCGGTCCCCGCCGCGACCGACCGCTACTTCTCCACTCCGACCGCCACGGCGGTCATGACCGCGGGGCTTGAGTTTGCGCACTCCGGCCCGGCGGTCGTCCCAAGACCGCCAAGGGTATTATGACCCTGCCTACCGTCGCGGTTTCTTGCGGGCGGGAACCGCCGTGCGAACCATGGCGGTAAGCACTATCGGGGCCAGGGAATTCCTTCCCTGGCACTGATAGGGGTCTCCCCCACCCCCCACTACCCACCCGAGTCCTCCTCCCACACCCTCCACCCCCCTGCCACCCCCCAGAGGTGGTACGAACCCCCTCCCCACCCCCACCCCGACATGCACATACATGTACCCCGACATGCACACACCCCCAACATGCACATATACACACCCCCTACACACACATACACAACGGGGACACATACCCGCACACATACATGCCGACATGCGCACCTGCCGAACAGCACACATTACCCATAGACACAGCAGCACCCCCCGCCCGCATACACGCACTCACACACCCCCTCTACACACTCACACGCACACCCCCATGCACGCCCACATCACACAACACCCCCCCACCCCCTCCCCTCACGGACGATCAACTTACCTTGTGCGTTGGTCCTCCGGGAGGCGACGGGAGCCATAGGGACGTGACCGCCAACAGAAGACCGCCAACAGAAGACCGCCACACAGAAATGTGGGTCGTAATTCTGTGGGCGGTGTTCTGCTGGCGTGGCGGTGGAGGTTGACCAGTCTCCACTTTCCCGCCGACCGCCAGTGTGGCTGCTGGCGGTTTTCCGGCGGAACGCTCCCAGCGGTCAGAATGCGCACAGCGGCACACCGCTGCGGTCGGCGGTCTTCACCGCGGCGGTAACTCAGCGGTCTTGCGAAAAGACCGCCAAGGTCAGAATGAGGGCCTAGATGTTTGCTAGTGCTAGATTTTTGATATTGCATGTTGGCATGGGCATCACATGATGTGATTTAGTGTTACAACATTTGCAAGGCGGTCCTAACACTTTCGTTAAACTCTCAAAGGTTGTCTTAAATGTGTAGTAACGTCTGGTTGGAAATTTAAACATGGGCTTCTGTAGGTTCACAACAAGCTCAAAATCAGTCCGTCAGTGTCAAATACAACTGTTACCTGCTTCTGTGACTCAACATTGTATATCAGTCAAAAGATTTGCAGCAGCAAAGGGGCGACTTTTGCGATCACCTAAAAATCGAATTGTTAAACAAGGACTTATTCTGCTTGAGGGACTGTGTAAAGACATATTGATCATCAAAAGATAACTCTTTCTAATCTCCTCCCAGCATCGCCTAACTATTTGCAGTTAGATGAAATACTACAGTGAGAAAAAGAAGCAGTCTCCAGCTGTTGTAATCCATCAAAGCTGGGTGAATGGTTCCTTTTTTTGCAAAGCTGTCAGCTAACAAAGTAGCTGGTGATTGTTCGAAGGATAATAGAAAATATCAATTGCGTTCTTGGCAACTTAAGCAGTTTTAGAAATACTCCCATAATGGGAAGTCCTTCTGTCCCTCCTCTCCCATTGTGTGAGAGAACAAAAAATGTTATGCAAACATTTCAAGAACAGTGTACAATGTAGGCATTTTTTAAAGGGGGTAGCAACCACGTAGAAGGTGTCTTTTGCAAGTGGAACAAAAGATGTGACCTGCTCAGTAAAACACAGATATGAAATGCTTTTCAGCTGAAGCAATGGGATAAAATCCACAGGCAGCTCCTACAAAGGAGTAGACGGCAGGTACAAACAGTATTCACTGAAGCCAAAGTGGAAGCACAGTATCCTTACCTGCTGTTTAACAGTGAAATAAGAAGTAATCTTGTTTAAATATTCTTTCAGGAAGCAGCCCAGACAGAATAAAAGTGTAAAATATCCAAGTTAACTTCACCTACACTGATATACCGTGGATTGCCGCATTAATTATCCGCCTGCATCACGCACCCTTTATGCCTAAACTTTTCTGGAGTGATGTATATAAAGAAGTGCTAGAAAGGCTGCAATAACTGTTCCTGAACTCTAGGAAGAAGGAACCATGAACCCTGAGACAGGGTCACTGAGAATAGGAGATAGATCTGGGTAGAACAAGACACATCGTGAAAAACAAACACATGTATTAAGGCAATGAAGACAATGGACATGTCATGGAGATGGACATTATGAAAGTGAAACAAGTGCGTTCAGGGTCGGCTCTAGGGTGGTGCAACCAGTGCAGACGCACCTGTCGCTGACCTTAGGGGTGCCATGTTTAGAAAAAACAAATGACTAAAAAGCACCTGCTGCAGAGTTCCTCCAGTGCCCAGCAGTTTTTAGGCATCAATAAAAATGCAAAGACAACGCTGCCACGAGATCCTTTGTCTTGTGGCCTTTCCGCTCATGATAAATGTGAAGATTTGGATGTATTATATGATATGGCTGTGAGGCCTTATAGTGGATTACACTCACAAAAACTGTCCAGGGTCCAGTCAGGCTCGTTGGAACAACCGTAAGCTCATCCATGGGTAGCTATGGCTTTCGAGCAGCAAGGCTTGCACAAAGGAACTTAGGGTCACATGTACCGAGCATTTTGCTAGTCACAAATGGGCCGTTTTGCACAATCAACTAGAAAAATGCTTTTGGGGATGTTCACATCCCAAAATGCGATTCAGAAACTTGTTACCAAATCATAATTTGGGTTTTGCCATTCAGTATTAGGAAGGGGTGAGATGAGAGCATCCCTTCCTAATAACAAATTGGAATGATATGTACAAATGTTTTGCAAACGGAATGCAGCCACAAAACATTTGCAGTTTACCACCATTAGTAAGTTGGTGGTAACCCAATCACAAATAAGAAGGGGACCCTAAAAGACCCCTCTGAGAATGGTGGGGAACATATTTTTTAAGTGCTGGCTGTAGTCCCATGGACCCCTGCCTATTCTTAAAAATGAAACTTAAATGTTTTCTTTTTTTCTTTTTAATCACATCCTATTTTCCTTTCAGGAAAAAGGACTGTGTTTAAAAAAAGAAGAAGATTGCTTTATTTAAAAGCAATCACATATATGATGGTCTGCTGAGCTCAGAAAGTCACCTTCCCTGTGATGTCTATGATTCCTAATGGGTCACAAATTGCAACCTCCCTCAACAATATTCATGATTCCACTGAGATTCGCAAAAGAAACTCAAAAAGGTTTCATACATTTTAAATTGCGATACCCTATTTGCAATTCACAATGAATCACAATTAGGAACTCACAATTTCAAACTTTAGCACATGTGGCCCTTAGTGTAAAGCAGTTAACAGTACTGAAGAACATAATAAGAACATCACACAGTACAAATTAACCAGGGCATTAATTTATAACAATAGACTATGGCCCTCATTATGACACTGGAGGTAAGTCCCGCTTACCGCCATGCCGACTGCCGCCAACATACTGCTTCCGCGGCTTACCGCTACCCATATTTTGACACACATATAGCAATCCGTCACTATACAGACACACCCACAAGTCTGCCAGCCGAAAGGTCAGTGATACACTGGCGGTACCAAAACCCACTCCATTAAGCCAACAGAATTACACCCACAGCATTTTGACCCACGAATCACTGCGGCGGACATTCAATGGCACAAAACCATTGGTGGTACATACTGCTGCGCTCAAAATACACACACACATACAAAACAACACCACATTGGATAATTCGAATAACACACACCTGACACACATACACACACCACACCCACAACACTATAAAACATACACCCACATTACCCACAACCCCTTAGAACTCAAGAACATTGACAACTGAGGGAGAGACACACCAAGAGCACCCACAGAACCAGAGCCACAGAACACCATCACCCATACACCATCCAGGCACCTCACACCCCAACACATCACCCCACACACACCATTCACCCTACACCCATGGCACCATAAAGACACCCCAGGTTCTCAAAAGAAGAGCTAAGGGTCATGGTGGAGGAAATCATCCAGGTAGAGCCACAGCTATTCAGATCACAGGTGCAGCAGACATCCATTGCTAGGAAGATGGAGCTATGGCGGAGGATCGTGGACAGGGTCAACGCCATGGAACAGCACCCCAGAACAACAGATGACATCGGGAAGACGTGGAACGACCTACGGGGAAGGTGCGTTCCATGGTAGCAAGACACCAGATAGCAGTACAGAAGACTGGCAGTGGACCCCCACCTCCTCCCTCACAACTAACAACATGGGAGGAGCAAGTCTTGGCAATCATGCATCCTGAGGGCCTGGCAGGATTAGCAGGAGGGCTGGATTCTGGTAAGTCAACTCTTTACTACATTCACCCCCCTACCTGCATGCCATCACATACCCCCACCCCTACCCTCACCCCCATCACCCCACCACCTCACATACACCCCCACCAACACAACCCACTCCTCCCACTACCAAGCCCTGCATGCTATACCAATGCATGGACACCCCTCACAGCCCTGCATGGACACCCATCACCAAAGCAGGCACACTAGAGACAATCACCTATCCAACCAAATCACCACTCACACAAGCCTAAGCTGCCAGGGCAATCACAACCATACAGGACAACACACCCATGCACACAATGTCACACTCAGAAACAATAACAATGCATTTACACCCCCACAGGACTCCCACACAATGTCACCGGAGAGGAGGTGCCAGCAACATTCAGTCCCCCCCCAAGAACAGGCCCACAGTGATGACAGCAGCTCTGGATGCCTGGATCAGGAGGACCAACCTGGCCCATCAGGGACCTCCGGACAGTCAGTTACCCAGGCACAGTCCCATACCACCAGAGAGTCTCCCCCCTCAGGAAACACCACCACAGCACCCACTCAGCGGGCCCATACCTCTCTCCCTAGGACACATCAATCAGCAGAGTGTCCACCACTACAGGGACCCCAGGCAACCCCTCAAACACAGGACGATCAGGGACCTGGGGTCAGTGGCAGTGGGCACACGGTTCAGGGGACAGAGGCACAGGACAACAGGGAAGCTGGGAGGATTGCTGTGGGTCAGGGGGACGACAGGCCCAGGGAACCGACTCTCCACAAGGCACTCACCAACATCCTGGGAGCATATCACCATTCCCAGTAGACCACGGGCCAGGTACTGGCCAAGTTGCAGGAGACCCAGCAGCTGTAGGAGGGACAGTACCTGGGGATCAGGGAGGACCTGAGGGACATCCACACCACCCTGGTCACCAATGCAGGGGTGGTGGCAGACATGGCCAACGCCAAGAGGGAGGCAGTGGCACACCAACAGGCCCCTGACACTAGCCACACCGATCAACATCCCTCCACCTCTGCTGATGCTAGTGGACAGGAGGCCCCGCCACAGGAACAATAGGCCACCAACACCCCGCCCCCTGCAGAAGGAGAACCACCCCGCACACAGTCCCTGCGATCCAGGCAGAAGCCAGAGAACATTGCCAAGACCCCCGCCAGGAAATAAGACTCTCCTGATTGTCACCCTTGTGTCCCACTGTGTCACCCTGCCAACCTTGACCTGCCATTGCTCCCCTTCCTATGCCCCCTTGGACAATGCACCTGTGAAACAAATAGACTGGAACTTTTACCTGGACTCTCCTCTGTCACCCCTCCAGCCTACAGCAATACCCCATCCACTTATCAGCACATAAATAAACACCCTGGTAAACAGTACAGGTATTGAGTCTGGCAATTGATAGAACTATGTAATCTGTAGACATTGCAATTCAACTGTACAGTAATGTATTCATAGGTATGACCTGTTGTTTGCTGCAGTCAATACATCAGGAGCCAGAGTGGGGCACATATATCTGTAAATAGACATGTCAAAGGGTACAGTAAGTGGCCATAGTAGTGGGAATATCAGCCTGCCAGTGACAATTTCTAATACAAAACTGCAATGGAAGGTGAAGTTACAGTGTCACTGGAAGTACTGTTATATGATTGATGTTCTATTGTTCACATCCACATCCTCTACCTCCTCTTCATCACTGTCCACAGGCTCCACCTCTGCCACACGCCCATCTTCGGCCTCATCCTCCTGCAGAAAAGGCATCTGGCGACGTAAGGCAAGGTTGTGCAGCATGCAACATGCCACGACGATCTGGCACACCTTCTTGGGTGAGCAGTACAGGAGGCCGAAGGTTCGCTCTATAATTCTTCTTACTTGCCCATGTGCCTCATTGAACGTTCCTCTGCCCTTGTCCTGAGATTCCTCACTGGGATCAGTAGCCATGAGAGGTTGGGCTAACCAGAGTCACCTGCAAATATCTCAGGATACCTGTTAGCCAGTCACTAACCCTTAGGGCCAACGCCATACCCATACACCAACATACTGGGTGGGGACCATGGGCTCACCTATTAGCCACACCCGGTGCCTCTAGAGTTGAGCCATCACATATGGGATGCTGCTATTCCTCAGGATAAAGGCATCATGCACAGACCCAGGACACTTTACACTTACATGGGAGGTGTACTGGTCAGCCAGGCACACTATCTGCACATTCATAGAGTGAAAGCTCCTTCGATTTCTGAACTCCTGTTCATTTCCCCAGGGGGAGGGGGACAAATGCAATATGTGTACCATCAATTGCCCCAATGATGTTGGGGATATGTCCCATTGCATAGAAGTCAGCTTTCACTGTGGCCAAATCCTCCACCTGGGGGAAAACAATGTAGCAGCGCATGTGTTTCATCAGGGCCGACAACACTCTTGTTAGCACTATTGAGAACAGTGGTTGTGACATTCCATCTGCATAAAGTCCCATAAAGTCATCTTTGAGCCAGGAGAAGGACAGCAGCTGGCCTCTGGATGCAGTGCTCGGGGCAAAAACCTGGAGACTGGTGTCCCTCTTCAGCAACCAATCTGGACCCTGACAGCACTGTCCAGTCCGGCTGAATTGGGTGCATCTTATGGCCAGTGAAGATCAGCCTCCAGTAACTATCAACTTGCCGGTTTGGGTTACTTCATATCCTTTGTCCCTGGAGTCGGTTCCAGGGGATCGGCCGATCCTTGGAGTCACTGCTTAGACCTGAGTCAAGACTTCTCCCCACACCACGACCCACAGGCATAGTCCAAACTTTGCTACTCCAAAGTGCAGCAGGTGCAGTCCACCAGATGGTTCAGCCTCTCTTTGGGTGGGTCCAAGGGTAGCATGGCAGTCCTTCAGTCCTTGTTCCAGTTCAAGATGTCCGACTGTCCCTCGATTATGAGGAACGTGGCAGTCGACCCTAGAGGTGTGACTAGCTGGGGGCAACCCACCCATGGGAAAACCAGTTTGGGCACTATTCTTCCATCAGTGGCCCTGTCTCCAGTCTGTATACCTCAACAAAGGCGAGCCTCTCTGGAGTGTTAGTGTGTATTCCCCCTTGAAGTTCACCTTTTGGGGTAATAGCCCTAGTGGCTTCCCACTAAGGGGAGATAACACCTCACCCTTTTGTGAGATGCTCTTGTTTGTAAGCCTGGGACTCATTCCCACAACGCCTCAGGTGAACAGAAAGCTGTTTGGCAGTGCCTGTGCGACACCGGGTGAGCTGAGTCACAGAGTGGCAACTTTCTAATAGTTGTATTACTTTAATAGTGACATTACATTCGACCTGGGCATCAGGACAGGTCTAATATCGCAATTAATTTGACATCTTGCAGTATCCAGTGAGGTTGTCACATTCAGGAGTTAGCCCGTTTGTGGTGCCAGCCGGTAACCCTGTACTAGCTAATATTAACTTTTCCACAGCAAAATGACAATCGGGAAGTGTTGCTGCTAAGACATATGAAAAATATATGTCTCACCTTATAATATACAGCTCTCTACCATAGGGCTCTAAAGGCCTTCCTTAGGGGAGACTTACATATATTGCTAAATGAAAGGGTTGGCTTTGCCATTGGTTTGAATGGCAAAGTCAAGCTCTCTCTGCATTGGCAGGCTGGGAGACATGTTTTGCTTTGTAACACACAGGGTGAGAAAATCAGTGCTGCAGCCCTGGGTGGACACTCTGGGGGTCATTATCACCGGCGGTGAGTGTTAATGTGGCCGCAGTACCGCCAACAGGTTGACGGTACATACCACCACATTATGAGAATGGCGGGTTGGTTGCAGCCAACCCGCCACTTCTCCACTCATACCGCCATGGCGGTATCAGCTGCCAGGACGGAGATATCAATCTCCAGCCAGGTGGCCGGCACAGTAACGCCAGCGGCAATATGAGACTGCCTACCACCATGGTTTTCGTGGCGTTAGCAAAGCCACGAAAACCGTGATGGAAAGCCCTACCGGTGACAGGGAATTCCTTCCCTGTTACCGGTAGGCGTCTCCCCACCCCCCAACACACACCTGACACCCTCAACCCCCTCCATCCAAAGTCCCTCCACCCCCCAAACACACACCCACCCCACCCCTCCGATCATCACACACACCCACACACGCACACACCCGCAGACACGCACCACACATACACCCAATCACTCACACTGGCATACACACATTCATCGACGCATACTTCCAGACATGCTTGCACGCATTCTTGCACACAGTCACACTGACATGCAGACACCCACTCACTCCACCATTCTTACATGCATTCCGCACATGCATACAACCATGCAAACAGCCCAACACACACAGACGCATTCACACACTCACACATCCATACATACACTCAAACACACACAACACCCCCCGCCCTCCCATCCCCCTCCCCTTTCAGAAGCCCGACTTACCTTGAGCAAGGAGGTCTTCCGGCAGGGAACGGGAGAATGCCGGGAGGGTGCATTACTTGCCATAATAAGGCGTGGCGGTGCTGGTGGTAGCAACGCCACCTTATCACCATCCACCTCCATGAACACTGCCGGATTTCCGCCATTCTTGTGGCAGAAGTCCAGCAGTGCTCATAATATAGCAGATGGATGGTAGCCGAGGTGGCGTTATTTTGGCAGCCGTCACCGCTGCAGTAGGCGTTTTTTACTGCCAATGTCAAAATGACCACCTCTGTCTTACATGCCTGGGTTCCCTTTGTACCACATACCAGAGGCTTATAAGTAAGTCAGAACACTGGCACTGGGGTCTGGCTAGCAGCCCACAGTGGACTCTCAGACAAAAAAACAGCAGCATCACCCTGAAAATACAGGGAGGAACATGCAAAAAGAGGCATTTCCTTACAATAAAGTAGCAAAGAGGCTTATATACCTGCTGCAAAGAATGTGTACCATGCAAATCAACAAACTGCATTTTATGTGGATTGCTCCGTAGGTTGCTGCTTTTGTCAGAGAGATCCTTTTGTTATGTTCAGTTCATAAGGTACAAACCTAATATAGCACAACGATCTTTGAACTGTCAAGGAGCTGCATGCAAACTGCATGGTATAAGTTAGAACATTATGGCCCTCATTATTACATAAATCCCGCTGACTGCCAGGCTGATAGCCGCCAACTTACTGCGGCTGCGGCGGATATCCGTTCACCATATTATGACACACACACACCAATCTGACAACATTCTGCCCCAGACACAAATCCGCCAGACCAAAGGTCAGCGATAAACTGGCAGTATCAAAACCCACACCGTTACACCAACAGATGCCCACCACATTATGATCCATGAATCACCACAGTGGACATTCAACAGAAGTAAAACATTCGCTCACAATGGACACCCACAGACAAAACAACACCACATTGGACAATTCAAACAACACACACCTGACACCCATACGCACACCAAACTCACACCTACCCACAGTACCCACAACCCTTTACGAATACAAATCATTGGTACGAGACTGACACCAAGAACACTGACACAACTACATACACACACTACATACACCCATACATCCCTCACGCACCGCACTTCACACACCCCAACACATTACCCAACACACCCTCACCAACACACATCACATAACACCCATGGCACCAAAAAGGCACCCCATTTCACTGAGGAGGAGTTAAGGGTCATGGTGGAGGAAATTGTCAGGGTGGAGCCACAGCTGTTTGGAGCACAGGTGCAGCAAATATCAATAGCCAGGAAGATGGAGCTATGGCGGAGAATCGTGGACAGGGTCAATGCCATGGGACAGCACCCCACAACAAGGGACGACATCAGGAAGAGGTGGAACGACCTACGGTGGAAGATACGTTCCACAGCAGCAATACACCAGCTCGCTATACAGAGGACTGGCATTGGACCCCCACGTCCTCCCCCACAACTCACAGCATGGGAGGAGCAAGTTTTGGCAATACTGCATCCTGAGGGTCTGGCTGTAGTCGGTGGAGGACTAGACTCGGGTAAGTCAACACTCTACTATTATCGCCCCCCTACCTGCATGCCATCACAAAACCTCACCCTCACTCCCATCACTCCACTGCATCCCACACACTCCACCATCATATCTCTTCAATCCCAGCGCCATGCCCTGCATGCTATACCAATGCATGGACACCCCTCACAGCCCTGCATGGACACCCATCACCAATCCCTAAAGCATGAACAGCATACAGAACTAACAATCCCACCATACACCAACATACACAAAGAAAAGCTGGCAGGGCAACACCAACCATAGAGGGCAAGCCACGGATGTACAATATGTCATACACATTAACCATAACACATCATTTACATCCCCACAGGTACCCCAGCCAATGTCACTGGAGAGGAGGTGCCAGCACTATCGAGTCCCCCAACAGAAGAGGCCCACAGTGATGACAGTAACTCTGGTCTTCAGGATCAGGACGATCTACCTGGCCCATCAGGGAACACTAGACAGCCAGTTACCCAAGCCCATTCACAGACCACCACAGAGCCTCCCCCATCAGGAAACAACACCACAGCACCCACCCAGTGTAACCAAACCTCTGTCCCCGGGACACGTCAATCAACAGTGTGCCCACCTATACAGGGACCCCAGGCCACACTTTGCACACGACAATCAGGGACCTGAAGTCAGTGGCAGTGGGCACACGGTTCAGGGGACATAGGCACAGGCCAACAGGGTCACTGGGAGGACTGCTGTGTGCCAGGGGGAGGACAGGATCAGGGAACCAACTCTCCGGGACACTCTCTCTGAGATCCTGGGAGCGTATCAACATTCCCAGGACATGATGGGCCAGATCCTAGACAACGTGCAGGAGAACAGGCGGCTGCATGAGGGACAGTATCAGGGGATCAGGCAGGACTTGCAGGCCGACAACAGCACCCTGGTCTCCATAGCAGGGGCGCTGGCAGACACGGCCAACATTATGAGGGAGGCAGTGTCACACCAGTCGGCCCCTGCCACTAGCCAGTGATCGGAGCAGCCTTCCACTTCCGCTGCAGCTAGTGGACAGGAGGGCCCGCCACAGGATTCACAGGCCACCAGCACCCCACCCCCTGCAGAAGGTGAACCACCCTGCAAACGTTCTTTGCGATCCAGACAGAACCAGAGACACTTGCCAAGACCCCGCCAGGAAACAAGACTCTCCTGATTGTCCCCCTTGTGTCCCACTCAGTCACCCTGTCCACCTTGAACTGCCGTTGCTCCCCTTCCTATGACCCCTTGGACAATTCACCTGTGCTACGAACAGACTGGAACAATACCCTGGACTTTCTTCTATTGTCACTTGATCCCATTGCACTTCCCCTTCTATATATTAGCACTACAATAAACACCCTTTGATATAAATTGATTTTGAGTATGTCATGTATTTCAAATATGTATTGATTGAAACAGGTACAACCATTGCAAATGAACTGTACAAAGAATGAGCATAGAATCAATGACCTGTAGCTGACTGTTGTGATCACACCAGGAGTATTTGTCAAATCACCAACATCTGCAAAATGAACAGCCAGAGGGAACAGTAAGTGGGCATAGAAGTGGGAAATACCAACATACCAATGCCACACAGAATACAACCAAAGTAATTGAAATGTAAAGTTGCACTGTCTCACCTGTGTGTCATTGGAAGTACTGACGGATTACAGATGTTCTGTTGTCCACATCCTCATCCTCTGTCTTCTCATCCTCATTGTCCACAGGGTCCACTTCTGCCACAGGGGCATCTCCAGTCTCCTTCTCCTGCAGAAAAGGGACATGGCATCCAAGGGCCAGATTGTGCAACATGCATGATGCCACCATTATCTGGGAGACCTTCTTGGGTGAGTAGCACAGGGATCCACCTGTTAGATGGAGGCACCAGAACCTAGCCTTCAGGAGGCCAAAGGTTCTTTCATTTATCCTTCTGGTTCACCCATGTGCCTCATTATAACGTTCTTCTGCCCTTTTCCTGGCATTTCTAACAGGGGTCAGCAGCCATGATCGGTTTGGGTAACCAGAGTCACCTGCAAATATTGAGGGACAACATTTAGCATCACGCTATCCTATATGGCCCACACCATACCCATACACCAACATTTACTGGGTGGGAACCAGGGCTCACCTATTAGGCACACCCTGTGCCTCTGTAGTTGGGCCATCACATTTGGGATGCTGCTATTCCTTAGGACAAAGGCATCATGCACCGATCCAGGATACTTTGCATTGACGTGAGAGATATACTGGTCCACCAAGCACACCATCCACACATTCATAGAGTGGAAACTCTTGCGATTCCTGCACACCTGTTCATTCTGGCGGGGGGGGGACAATTGCAATATGTGTTCCATCATTCGCCTCAATTATATTGGTGATATGTCCCTTTGCATAAAACCCAGCCTTCACAATGGCCAAATCCTCAGCCTGGGGAAATGCAATGTAGCTGCACATGTGTTTTATTAGGGCAGACAACACTCTTGTCAGCACTATTGAGAACATTGGGTGTTGCATTCATGCTGCCAAGCCCACTGCCACTTGGAAATAACCAGTTGCCAGGAAATGGAGAACTGATAGCACTTGCACAAGAGGGGAGATCCCAGTGGGATGACGATAGCAGATATCAGGTCAGGCTCTAATTGGGCATAGAGCTCTGTGATTGTGGCCTTGTCCAGTCTATAGGTCAGTATAATGTGCCTGTCCTCCAGGGTAGCCAAGTAAACCAGGGGTCTATACACAGGGGCATGTCTCCCTTTCCTATTCCTCCGCAGCGGTAGGTATCTGTGGGACAAAAGAGTGAGGAGGCTGTCACAAACTGAACAATTGAGCCACAACAGTAGTCCGCAATCTGTAAACATGTTAGGGACAGTGTGATTTGTCAAGTATGTGCCTATTTATCCTATGATGCATCATTATTCCATAGGCCTGCCCTCCCCCCTGAAATGGCATCCTCCTGTCCTGTGTGGAGGGGCAGGTGGAAATGGGGTAATGCTGCCTACGTTGTGCGCCGTGGTGGGAGGCGATCGGGAACCGCCGTGCAATTCCTCATTGGTTAATATTGGGCCCTATGGGGTACAGTGGCCAATGGTGATCTACCCCGGCGGTGACGGAATGCACCGCCGCAGACGTGACTGCCATTTTTTATCTGATTCCTCTCTTGTTTCCTGACCTTACATAGCAGAGGACCTACACTGCATGTGCTGCTGTGATCTGTGTCTGGAAGCTAACATGGCCTGTGTGACTGGGGAAAGGGCCCCAGCCTTCACTTCAGAGGAATTGGAGAGACTGGTGGATGGGGTCCTACCCCAGTACGGACTGCTATGTGGGCTTCCAGACCAACAGGTGAGTATGGAATGAATGTATGGAGGTGTGTGTGAAGGCATTGTGCAGGGGGGAGGGATGTCCTCTTGGCTGGGTACACGCTGAGTGCTAGGATATCTGTTTGCCAATAGTGATGAAAACAGGTATGGTGGGTCATTCGTGTTACAGGCTGGACTGTTTGTCTAATGGTGTTCTCCTGTCTGTATTGCCTCTACAGGTCAGCGCCCATCAAAAGAAGGGTATATGGTGTGCCATCACCAAGGAGATGCGGACCCTGGGGGTCTATGGCAGGTGGAGCACCCACTGTCATAAACAGTGGGAGGACCTGAGATGCTGGGCATGGAAGGCTCCAGAGGCCCAGCTGGGGATAGCCTCCCAACGAGGAAGGGGTGCCCGTCAAACCATGACCCCCCTGATAGCCCACATACTGGTGGTGGCCTATCCAGTGTTGGATGGGCGCTTGAGGGCATCACAGCAGCCACAAGGGGGTGAGTACAGTGGCCATCATTGAAGGAAATGGCTGGAGAGGTGGTATCTGGGTGGTGGATGTGTAGCAGTGGGTGCCCCTAGGCCAGGCCAGACAAAGCAGCGTAGGTCCTCTGGTGGCTAAGGGTCTGAAGGGTAAATACTGCCTACCTAGCTTGTTAGCATCCACTACTGTTCAAGGCTGCATGGGTCCCAGGTGTGCTGCAAGTGGTGGTGTGTGCTCCTCCTCATGCTTTGGTGGCAAGCAATATCACTGGTAGTGCAATGCATAGTGCTTACGCCTGTACCCTGTGTGTGAGGGTGCTGTGTATGCCAACGGTGGCGTTGGTGCAGTCATTGACCGAGTGCATCCTTTGTCTCTCTCCCCCCCTTTCTTGTTTTGTCACCATGCCCTTATGTGCATTAGCATCACCTGGCGGAGGAGCAGAAGCACTGGTGACGGAGGGAGCTGCATCCTACAGGACCCAGGAAGCAGAGTCCACCGACGCCGAGCCGTGCCCGCTCACCCAGGAGCGTGGGCATCTCCTTCGCCCCAGGCACCTCAGGCCCTGCCCCAGTTAGCCCTGATGCTCTGAATGAGGGGGCTATTGACCTCCTGAGACCCATCTCTATTGGGTAGTCAACCATAGTGAATGCCATCCAGGGGCTGGCAGGGCCTTTGCAACAAACAAATGCATTCCTGGAGGGCATTCACTCTGGCATGGCGGCCCAACAGAGATCAATCCAGGCTCTGGCCTCCACACTAATGGCAGCCATTGGTCCTATCTCTAGCCTTCCCCCTCCAACTTCCTCTGCCCAGTCCCAGTCCACTCAACCCCAACCTATACCAAGCACACATTCAGACCAGCATGCACCTAAGACAACACACAGGAGTGGTTCAGGCAAACACAAGCACCACACATCATCCCACAGGCACTCACACAAACACCATCCAGATGTAGACATACCAACATCCACTGCCTCCACTGTGTCCCCCTCCTCCTCATCATACACCTCCATACCAGTTGCATCTACACTCACACCTGCATGCACTACATCCACATCCACTGCCTCCATCACCATCACGCCTATCACTACACGCCCCTCACTGGCAGTCACCACCCCCACATCCATGCACACATCCCCTGTGTCCTCTCCCACCGTGTCTGTCCCCCATCCTAAAGTACACAAACGCAAGCACTCAGACACCCAACAGCCATCCATCTCACAACAGCACACAACCCATGCACCTACACCCAAATCCAGCAGACAAACACCTCCAACAACCACTCCCTCTTCCTCCACTCCCAAACCTTCACTGTCCTCCTGCCCCAGTGTCCCTAAGAAGCTTTTCCTCTCCGCCGTTGACCTCTTCCCTACCCCTCCCCCACATCCTTCACCTCGGACCAGGGTGGTCAGAACCCAGGCTAGCACCTCAGCCACCCAGTCCATGGCCACAGTAGTGTTGGCAGCTATGGCAGGTGTGAGTGGCTCCAAGGAAACACCCATCAGCACTGGCAGTGTGCCTGCACCAGCTGGCAAGGGCAAGGAGGCACCACCAGCTTACAAGGGCAAGGAGGCACCACCAGCTTGCGAAGGGAAGGGCAAGGAGCACCACCAGGTGGCAAAGGCAAGGGCAAAGGGCCTGCCCCTGCAAGTAGGAAGGACAGGAGGCCTGGTGCTGGGACTGATTCTGAGCCCCCACCACCAACCATGGTGCTTCAGCCATCCAAGGCTGCAGGGGAAGGGCTGGAGCCTGCCCCACCACTGGCAGCCCTGCACCAGCACGACCACCTGCACCACCACCAGCACCACTGCCAGCACCAATGCCAGCAGTAGCAGCCCCAGCGGGCAGCCGTCTGAGGCTGCAGGGGAAGGGCTGGAGCCTCCCCTCACCTGTGGTAGCATCGGCACTGCCACCACTGAGCAGCCCTCACCGCTGCAGGCAGTGTGTAGTCCTGCCTCCATGGACTGTAATGCATCCTGACCACTGCAAATCATGTGCGTCTCACACAGGTGAGAGACTGTGACCTTGCACTCCCCAAGATCTGCATCACTGGCCAAAAAGCCCCCTCCAGAACCAGTGGAAGAAGCCATCCACTCACCCCCTCCTTGCCAGGATAAAGCCCACTGGGCACAAAGCCCCCACCAGACCCAGTGGAAGAAGCCATCCACTCACCCCCTCCTTGCCAAGCTAAAGCACACTGGGCACAAAGCCCCCTCCAGAACCAGTGGAAGAAGCCATCCATTCACCCCATCCTTGCCAGGATGAAGCACACTGGGCACAAAGCCCCCTCCAGAACCAGTAGAAGAAGCCATCCACTCACCCCATCCTCCCCAGGATGAAGCACACTGGGCACAAAGCCCCCTTCCAGAACCAGTGGAAGAAGCCACCCACTTGAGAGACTGTGGCTTTGCACTCCCCAGGACCAAGCAGTGGGCAAACCACCCACTGTGTACAAAGTCGGCTATCTGACACTAGAGCAGTATGTAGTGTTTGTGCACCGTTTGGCCTTAATTATTCTTTACAGTGTTATTTTTTTCAGTTTGAGGTAAAGGTTTGATTACATTACACTTATCACACTGCCTTACATATGCCAGTTTTAAACTACATGTGTTTAGTGGCATGATAGCATATAACATATTCTAAAGGCCAAGTAATAATAAATGTAATGCTTTGTACTTGCACAAGAACACTCTGCATTGAATTTGGTGTCATATAATGTCCCTGGCGGTGGCGGGTGCTGACATGTGATAGTAGCAACAATAAATGCCATCCTCCAGTAAGACAGAGGAGCAACCAGAGAGAGCCCAACTTCCCTCAACATGCATTAGAGGGTCGCTTATGACCCATGGCACCTAAACTGGTTATTTTCCACTACGCCATTACTGCAACTTACTAAAGAGCCTAAAACTTTGAGAGCTGTTGAAATCGTATGGATTTGCTATTTATAATTACCTACTAGAATTGTTTCTTCACTTCAACATTTTCTTTTCTTTATACTACCAATCCTGCGCACTTAAAGTACTTTGTGAGTCATTTTTTGTGGGGCAGATGGTGGGGGTATACTGCAAGACTACACTATAGCATATGGGAACACAGGCATCAGATTAGTCCGCGTAGACAGATATTGTGCTAGGAAGTACTGTTGTTGCGTGAATTTTAGTAACGCTTTTACTGACCCAGACGTCAACAGGAGACAAGTATGTCTCATGTTTGACATCCTAATGTGGAAAGCTGCACTGACATGTATTTTAAATGTGCTTATGTTTTCATTGTTGGTGGTCACAATTGTGCCTTCCTTATTAAACAACATGCTAGTGAAATAAAATAAAAGTGTAATTGTGTAAAGTGTATTTTAGACTCTAGACTAATTGCTGCTAACAAAACAAATTCGCATTTCTAACATTTAGTGAAAAATAATTGAGTTTGAAAATATATGCAAATGAGAAAATGCACTTCTCTGTTATACTTTATGTAATGTATTAACAGTTTTACATTTCAATAATGGCATGTATTACTTATTCTGACAGGATATAATGAATGGTGAATATATATATTTGCATATTATGTGTGTTTTATCAACAAATAATTGTAATACATTTTTATATTTTCTTGTTTTAGTCACACAGAAAGAGGAGATGATTTCAGGTAAGAGCTGGGATATCAACTGACTGTTGCAATCTGACGTTTGCCTAAAATTTTGGTTGGATGATGCCCCTTCTGCATGACATGATGCCACTACACCGATGAATCAATCTGATTATGTTTTTTATATTAGGGATGGACTTAAAAAGTTTAGAGTCTATCAGCAGAACTTCAGACCCCTTGACCACAGATTCTCTCTCTGCACCTTTCCTGATGACATGCCTGACTGGACTTTGGTGCTGATATAGATGCTTTGATTATAAAGAACCCATGAATGCCACCTTTTAGAGGTATATCTTTCTCAGCTGATTGCCATTGCCCTTTGACATGTCACTTTTTATAGAACAGAATCAATCTATCATGCTGACACTCACTCTTTTTTCTAGCTAGTTATCTGCAGACCAATATATATTTTTCCCAAATGATTTTTGTCTTTTTTTGCATTTTTCCCGCATGTGTTTGTCTCGTCACATGCATGTCCTACCATGAATAGCTGTAGGGACAGCCTATTTCCAGCCCATACTCTGCTTAATTGAACTTGACAAGTGCTGATACAATCTCACATGAGATATATTTCTGTATCTATGATAATTTAAATAATGATATGCTTGATTCTTCTTGAATGCCTAATTTTGTTAATGCTAGCTCTTTTGAACTTGTTATGCTGCTTTGGAAAGCTTACGGTGATCATATATCTTTACAATTAGATTTTACGCATTGTCTTTTTGACACTAACTTTGTGGTTGTAAAATAAAGCTTTGAACTTTATTCCTGATTGGCCACATTCGTCATGGAGTCTTAATTGTTGCAGTGGTGTTGATCTAAATATGTGTATGGTTCTTCACACTTCTTTCTGGGTCAAAAGGTCAGTCGATCTCGGTGAAGCGCTTGATTCCTGTGAAGGATGAAAATGCGCTTGCAGTACTACATTTTTATTTTGGGCAAAAAAACAATTCCCCATTAAACAAATGTAGGCCAGTGTCTTCAAACAGTTCCTTTGTCCATATATATATCTTTTAATAATTACAGTAAACATGGGTTTGGTTCTCACATATTATCTTGTCATTTTTGTCAAGTTTGCCCTTCTGCTACAGCCAACACCCTGACCTAGACAAACCTGGGCTACCCATCAGAAGACAGAGATAGCCACCAAATGGTGATTCCGACACCACTGTATGATGTTGATTGTTATGCCACAGATAGGAAGAACATCTATTTGGATAGCAAACTTTAAATGAAGGATACCCACAATGTGGCAAAAATAGCCACCTTATGCTAGATTCAGCCTTATGCTAAGGATAATCTGGTTAAAGTGAACTACCCAAAAAAATGAAAAAGGAGAAAATGATGATAACTACATACAGAAAACCACAGTCAAGGCAACTCTAACCACAATGTGGCAAAGAAGAAATGAACCCCAAAATGAAAAGACTCACTGTAAAAATAGGCCGAAGGGCTTGAGACTAAGCACAGTTAACAAAAGATACTAATACACTCACTAAAAACATTTGACTCAGCAAATAAATAGAAAATGTTCTACAACTACAAAAACATAGACATAGACAGAACAAGTACACCTGCATCTCAATAACAGGGAAAACGTCATGCATGGCAACAAATGAGGTAACAAGCAAAGCCCCTCAGAAATGCAAAGGTGGGTCAAAGAGATCAGGAAGAGTACAAACTGTAAATACTAAACATTGAAAATATAAAATGGAAAATGTACTGTGTGAAAAAGGCCATGTGGAGGATGCCATGGTCATGACAACAAAGGAAAAGGATCACAAAGTAACACTTGTCATTCATGTCTTGGCAGGCATGGGAGCATGGTACTCAAAAACCTCAGAGGCAAAGGGGCTGCCATTAAGGGAAGACGAATGGTGTATGCAGAGTGTCAGTGATACCTGAATGCTATTTTTGGTTGCAGATGTTCAGGTGTCATCTTGAATTATTGTATATAGTTTTTCTTGAGCTTTACTGTGTCCTTCCTAAGCACACAAGTTGCTATCTTGCTGCAGCTTGGACCCATTCTTCTAGAATTTGCTGTTTGTGTTTGAGGAACCTATTCCAGAATGTGCACAAATATGAAATCAGAGGTATTTCTCACACTACAGGAGAAAGAGTGGTGTCACCATTTTATTGATCAATTATATATTGTATTTTGTAGTGTCTTTGATATCATGTGAGCTAGAGCCCGCGAGGTCCTGGGTGGACTCTAGACAGGAATTACTTAATTGGATCGGAGGTGTTAAGGTGTGGTTATAAAAGTTCTAACTCAATGTGAGGGGAGCGGGATAGTATGTGGAAGAATAAAGACACTGGTTACAGAGCTCCATGTGTTCATTTACATGCTCTCGGACTGTGGAGGTATCTACAACTGGCAATGAGTAGGGGAAATGTGTCCCAAAGAAACAAAGTTGCTCTCCCTGAGAGTTTGTAAAAATACAGCAAATTGCTTCTGTGTGCGACGTGCACCCCAAAATCAATGTAAAGCACTCTGGATTGGTCTATTTGGAGTCAAAACACTACTCCAGCCTGCACACAGCCATCTAAGAAGTTGAAGGCCCTGCAGAGGAGCACATTTGTATTCTCTGCCAAAATGCATTGGAAAAGCTAAAAGAAGAGCTACTGGGCTGCCAAAACATAGAGCCATGGTCAATATGAAGCAAATACTAAAGCCAGTGACAACCAGGTATGTAAACAGAAGCTTACTTACTGACACCAGCGAGTAAAGTGCTGTACGATTGGGTGTGACGACCTTGCCCCAAGCAACGAGGGTTGCGTCAAGAGTTTGCCAGTTCTACTGTACAAGATAAACACTGCCTGAACAGCACATTGCTCTTGATGGAGACTGAAGGAAGTGCAAAGTATGATGCAACTCCATTCCTTAAGCCATAACCCCTATTTGATACTGCAAAGAAGCATTGGTGCCATGTGGACTGCATGGATTAAAACATTTGATTACTTCATAGATGCACTAGGAGAAGAAGTCAAGAAGAAAATCATTAAATATCTGAAAACCCCTGCTTGTGATGGAATGAGAGAAGTGCTAAAGAAAGTCTCACAAGTTGATGCAGCATCATACCGAAAGATAAAAGAATTATTAGATGCCAAGTTCAATCAGATGCCAAATGTTGACTACGAAAGGTACATCTTCAACCAAGCACAACAACAAGCTGGTGAAACAATGGATTATTTTGTTGAGAAACTGATACACGTCTCAAACACTATAAGTCTGTTACATTAATGATATAGAAGCCATGCACCGCCGAGTCATTGATGGCTGCCTTTCAGATTCCTTCAGAAGACACATGTTGAGAGAGCCACCCAATTTGGAGATAATTCAAATGAATGCAAGGGCAGGAGAATAAGCAGAACTGAAGGAAGGAGATTGAAGGAAGGAAAGGAAGGAGAAGAAGGAACAAAAAGAAGGGAGGATAGGGTACAGGCAGGAATGAATGACAGAATGAAGACATAAAAATTGTGGAATCAATGGGAATACATCTTACAAGATCTAAAAAGCAGGTACCATATTTTCCTGTCAGTTTACTAGATGCTTCATTATCTTCCACTTGCTAGAAACCATGCAGGTCCCACTTTGGGATAAGCAAGGAGAGCTGGTATTTGGATAATAGCACATTTGCACATGTTTATCTCTGGAGTGGCATAGTCAACAAAAGGTTGTGATGGTACAGAACATGGCCCTGAGTAATCATCAGTCGTTTTGATTAATTATATAATTCAACCCATCTCTTTTTGTTTTCTTCCCTGGGATGCAGACATACATGGGTGACACTCATTGAATTCACCATTAATACACTGTGCATCAACAGAGATCCAATCAGATGCATAACAATGTGCACATTTTGCCTCCTCAATCATGAAGTAGTAGTGACATCAACCAACAACCTTAACACACCCAAGCAAATTACAATTACAATGAGACATGATCGAAGAAGCATGGCTGGAAATCAAGGCTGATTGTACCAAAATTTTAGTAGAATGTGAAGAAATTCATAACAGAGATTTATATTCTTTACAATCATGAGTTCAAGATGCCACTCCCTATCCCAGCACTCCCTGACCAAGCCTAAATCTTGTTTCAAGTCCACTGAAGAGGAAGCCCCTATTCAAAATACCCGCAATACCCCTACACTCCTCACTTCCTGTTTTCTGTGGTGTCCATATTTTCTGGTCTCTTTACAGTCACTTTTTTAGTACTGCAAAGGAGTAATCACTTTTTAAACTAATGTACTGACAAAATAAAGGTGACAGGCGTGTCCTTTGTGTGGGGCATCAGCCCACACTGAGCTCATTCTTGTTTTTGCCACGCAGTGCATCCTCCTGCTTGTAACAAACTGAGCAGACATGCGGAAGTGTAGGCCCACAGCTACAGGCTGAGCAGTGTCAGAAGTGGTTCTATAGCCCATGAGTTCCCTGCCCTACTCTCGGCAAAGAAAAAGTAGGAATACTACAGACCGCTTTAGTAATCTTGGGGTATGTGGTACATTGGCTGACCTCCTAAACCTTTGCCGTCCTCAGAGAGCAGTGTTTGACCCTGCTTCTTATATTTCTGACAGCAATTGTTATTTCAATTTCAATCCACAGTCCTTTCCTTTGGATTCATAACAACCCCAAGTATCTTCACAAAGATATTGGCCCTCTATAATAGCCATACTTTGCCAACAGCCAATCAGGATCTATCCTTATCTGGATGATCTGTTGATTCAGTTAACTTCTCCTGCTCATGGCTTGAACGTTTCAAACAGACATAGTCGGTCATTATGACCCTGGCAGTCTTCAGACCGCCAGGGCCGCAGTGGAGGTCAGACCGGGCCAAAGTGACGGTCCACCAGCCACATTAAGACTGTGGTGGTTGTGCTCTGGTGATTACAACCCCCCTGCCCCACCATGTAAAGACTGTTCCCTTTGCAGACAGTGAAAAGCACGATGGATGCTGGTGCACCCTATGCACCACAACATTGCCTCCGGCTCAATTATGAGCCGGCATCAATGTTGGGGGCTATTTCCCACTTGGCCAGCGAGCAGAAACTCTATTTCTGGCCACTGACCCAGCGGGAAACTTGTAATGGGGCCCGCGGGAAGGGGACCGCACTGGCAGTAACCTGATCCCGGGAGTTTGGCAGATGGCCTTTTCCATCTGCCAATCTCTTAATGACCTTTATAGTCTTTCTTCCCAACACAAGAAGCCTCGAGCAGATGCATCATCTACAGAAGCTATCGATAAAGAGCAATACATCTTACAGATGGTTAAGGATTCAAGGAGACATGGTGAGTGTTTTGAAGCAACAGATGTGTGTTGTCAGGTTGTTTCAGGGGCAGCATTCATTTGTTACTTCTTGTTCTAAATTAAGGCTGCAACAGGATTTATAGTTCTATGAGTACAGACATACCTAAATCAAGTAGTGCCTCATATTCTACAGAATTGGTTACCGCAGCCAATGATTGCAAAGCAATGCTTTCTGTCTCTCAGAACATTCAAGATTGATCATGTCATTGACCACTGCAGACAACCCAGAAGATGGAATTTATTTTTATTACCCTGATCCAGTGATACTTACAATAGAGGCCAGCAGTCTGAAGAGCAACTTTGGGTCCTACTTCAATTCAGTGTCGGTGGTCCAGAAAAGAGGTTTCTCAATCCTTGAACTGGAAAGGGATGGTTGTGTGGCTACTACACAGCATTTTCCAAACAGTCTGAAGGATTTAGATGTGGTAGTACGAACAGGCAACATGGTAACCAAGGCCTTTATGGGCCATCAGTTCGATAAAGAGTCCAGTGCATTGAAGTTTTTGAGATTTCATATCTGTTCTTGAACAGAGATAAATCTACTATCCATGAAAGTTGTTGACATTTGAGGGAGGGACAATTTCAGTGTTTCCATAAGTTCAGGCCCCCAAATGTCGATGGTTTTGCAAATCAACAGAATGCTCTTCTGCCCCAAGTTCTTCTCCAGACTCCCCTGGCAATCTGTAATTGGCTCAAACTGTTGCTGGCTACACTAAGAGGACAGAGCTTGTGAACTTTGGTTTGTCCACGTCTGTTTCCCTTTAAATTAAGTCTTCAATATGGGACTTAACTAAGAAATCACCAAGTCACCTTTGGTCCTCGTTCAGCAAATGTTATCTGCTTAATGCTTCCCCTATTGACTGTGTTCCAGAAAATATCCTACAGACAGTTTTTACAAGAGGAATTTGAGAAGAACCTTTCAGTGGCTGCTATGAGATTTGAATGGACAGGGATTAGGGTTTTTATGTCTCCTTTGGAGCAATTCATCTAGTACAGGATATCCGTTTCTTAACAATTTAAGGTTTTTGAGTTTTGAAACCAAAATTTAGAGAGTTATATCTTTGTTTGCATGCCCCCTTCATTTGGGATCTCTTTAGAAACCCCTTGAGCAGCATCTGGAAGCCTTCTGAGGAAGTACGTGACATGAAAGTTTACTTTTTAGTGGCAATGACAGTATCTAGGAGGCTGGGTGAATTAAGTTCTCTACTCTGTCGATATCCTTATTTAAGACTTTTGGGACAAAATGATATTAAGTTTGGACTTAAAGCTTATTGCTAAGGTCAATTCTTCTTTCCATAGGGACCAAGAGGAAGCTCTCCTCATTACTGTTCCAAATCCTGACACTGAAGAAAGACCTAGATTACATATTGTGGGTGCAGTGTGAGAGCAGTGAAAATGTATCTATACAGATCAACAGTTTGTTTGTAAATGTTGGTCTGGCAAGGAGAGGATGTAAGTCATCCAAGTCTATGTTGGCCCATTAGAATAAATCAGTGATTTCTTCACCTTACCAGAAATCAGAAATTAATTTTCCAGATACATTTCAAGTTTAACTAAAGGGTTGTCTGCCTCCTGGACTGAACGGAATAGAGGTGCTTTGATTGACATTTGGGTGTCAGTAACATGGTCTTCTCCTTTGACTTCAATTTATCAATAGAAATTAAATTTAGCTTAGCTAAATGAATTGCCATGTAGTTTAAATATAATCTCAAAAGCAGACGTTTCGTAGACTTTTTATTTAAGTTACAGAAAGCAACCGTGATATTTGTGCTTTTTTTTAGTGAGGTGATACTATAAATATTTTCTGTGTCAGCGAACTGTAGGTCTGTCTGTGTGTTTTAATCTTAACCTAGTATTTGCAGATCATGATGAAGTCATTGTGCAGAGTATTTCTTCATGATAATATAGAGAAGAGGAGGTAAGGATGTTATGTCTTGATTGAATACCATAATATTCATGACTCTGATTCTCCATTCTTCCTCCCATTACTTACATCCTTTGCTCCCGTTTTCACTTCATCATCAATCTGTTTGTGGTCATGTTTTAGTGAAAACAGGAAATGAGGTGGTGGGGTTTTTGTTTCTATTGAATAGGTTCTTCTTCTTCAGAGGAAGTAAACCCATTACGAGGCTTGGGCAGGGAGTGCTGGGAACTGGGGGACAACTTCAGCTCATGGTATATTATCTATTAAAACACCTTTCTTTTATTAACACCATGTGGATTACTTGAATTTTCCCAAAGCAAATCTCAGAAATTTAGGTGGCACTGGATACTTAAATAAATAATATTCAATGTCTCTCTTACATGTACATAATAATCTTTCTTAAATGTTGGCATATCTCACAAAGCATTGGTTTATTTGTTTCTCTTAACTGCTGTGAATGAATACACATAACAAACAATGGGCTAGATTTATGTAGTTTAATGTTTTACCATTTCATAATAGCAAATCTTATCAATTTGCTATTAGGAAATCGCAAACTGCGATGTGTGACAGTGTGTTTGACACTGTTAGCGATTCGCAGTGGGTCCAAATGGACCTGCCTTATATCAATATTCATGAAGCAGGTGGCAATTTGCAACCAATTATGAATGGCTACAATCACAGGGATGGTGGCCTGCTGGGGCCAGCAGACCAACATGTCTATGATTGCTTTTAAATGAAGCAATCTTTTTTTTCTGCAACGCAGCTCATTTTTAAAGGAAAACAGGATGCATTACAAAAAGAAAACTGAAAAGTTTTCTTTTCATTTTTTAAGAGAAGGCAGTAGTCTGTGGGACCACTGCCTGCTCTTAAAAATGTTTGCACCCCTATTCGCAAAGGGGAGGGAGTGCCTTGGGGGCCCCTTCCCATCTGCAAATGGTTTACCGCCAACTAGAAGTTGGTGGTAACTGCGAATGTTTTGCAACCGCATTTTCGGTGCAAAACATTCCTACATCCAGCGTCGCTCCCATGCAATCAGCAGACGCTGCAAACCTTTAACAATAAAACGATAAACTACGTTTACTCAGTTGGCATTTATATTTGGCCGGCCGTCTCGAGTTGGCCAAATACACATGCCCACTCTGCTCTCTCCAACTTGACACTGAGTTGCCGGCCTGGAGAGAGTAGGCACTCTCCCAGTTTGCCTGGGAGTGCCCAGCCAGGGCGCTACAGCTAATTCTAATGGTGCTTTCATGCACCTGTGCCTTCAGTGACCAGGAAAGAGTAGTGGTGCGGCGGCGAGGCAAGTAAGTTATTTTTTTGTTTTGATTGCTTATTTTGTCTCCCCCACTGCACACCTCCCCGTCCCTTCACCATGCAGTGAGCCGCAACTGCTTACATCCCTTGCAACTCACTATTAGGAAGGGATGCCCTTGGCCCTATTTTGCAAGGATGGTACATAGCAATAAGGGCCAGATGTAGGCAGGTAAAAAATAGCGACTCGCAATTTCCGACTTGCTAACTGCAATGCAGGTAGAAAGTGCGAGGACAATTTGCGACTCGCACACGGAGTCGCACCGCAGATAGCGAGTCCGCTGTTTGCGAGGTCGCTTTTTGCGACCGCGCAAAAAACGGACCCGCAATTTGCGAGTGGGTGTCGCAAATTGCCACTGTGCTGAAAATTGAATGCAGGTGCTGCAGAACACTCTGGAAAACACTTCAGAACACTCAGGAAAACACTTCCTGGCACATGATGATGACATCACAGCTAGGAAGTTTACAAATACACCTGGGAGGAGGGAGGACCACACCCATTTCAACTGCAGCACAGCAAACAAACAGAGCTCCTGCAACCATGGCTGACAATCCTAGGAAAAGGAAGCTAAAGTTTGCTGAAAAGGAGTTGGAGGTGCTGACTGATGAGTGCTGTCAGCACCATGATGAGCTGTTTGGCAGGGCAGCCCTCACCGTGCCAGACACAGAGAAGAAAATAATTTGGCAGGAGATCCAGGACAAGGTCAACTCCCTGGGGGTCAGCCACCGGAGTGTGGAAGAACTGAAGAAAAGGTGGTATGACCGGCGAGAGGGTGGCAGAGCGGCTCCGGGAGATGAGAGGCACAGGAGGGGGACTATCGACGGTACCACCACCCACACCCCTGGAGGAAAGGGTAGAAGAGACCCTAGAGCCTGGGGCTGTAAGCGGGATGGGAGATCTGGACACCTCTGAGCCAGGACCATCAACCGGTGAGTACCATGTGACATGCATGTACCCTCATTAATGCCAGACCCCCACCCACCTTGTACACAGGGGCATGCACAACCAAGATAGCTCCATTTCAGGGTAGCAAACACCAGAATGATGCATTATGGGCAATGTAGTCAAGTAGGCAGTTCATAGGCAATTGTTTATTAGGAAGTTGATAACAGATAGTAGACACTGACAGTGTGTTCCCTATGTCCCAGAGGTCTCCCACAAGACACCCCCACCAGCCCAAGCAGCCAGGGGCCAATGGTCAGCCAGCACACACAGGAGACCACAGGACCAGCCACCACTGCTACCTGCACCACCAACACCATGCCCTCTCAGGAAACACCTGTTGCAACAGTAGTGTGCGAGCCTGCACCAGGTACGAGCCAGAGTGCCACAGCAGACAATACAGGGCCTCCACCGCTTCGCAGGCGACGTAGGATATCAACAACAGAGCAGCAGGCAGAGTCAGGGCATGCCTCCACATCACCAACAGAGGCCCAACTGCTACGGGGTCAGCGCCTGCAAAACCAACAATTAAGGAGGATTAGTGGGGTACTGCAGCGCTTTGAAAGAAATCATGCCATCAGTATGCAGCAGGTACATTCGGAATTGCAGGTGATCGGTAACAACACAGGTGACCTTGCACTGTCTATGTGCCAACTAGTGGCAGGACTCCTAACGCAGAGTGACAGTGCACGGCGCAGGGACCGCCAGCTGCTGCAACGCCTGGACAGGATGGCCACCTCCATAGTTAGGCTGGCTGTCAACACAACAGGGCTGTCTAGGCGCACAGTCAGCCTCCAGGTGGACATGGGCCACTTTGCGGGTGATGTGGCACGGGGACTGGGCCGACTCAGCCATGCAATGGACCTCATGGAGACACGGCAGGTGGCCAGGGGCACAGGTGACACGCCACAGGACAGTGAGGAGGGCTCCACTGTCAGCAGTGTCTCTGTCAGTGACACCAGGGTGCTACGTAGTGGAAGCACAAGGCAGAGCACTGCAGACCCCCCTAGTACCAGCCAGGCTGGCCGATCCCGCCGTAGGGTGTGAGCTCCACACTGTCCTTTGGTTTGGGGCACATGATGTCAATGTGTCCCATGCCAGGTGGACTATTGAAGCCCCTGAACTGTTCATAATGTACATAGTTTGGTTATTTGCACTTATTAAATCACTTGTTCTTTCCACTTAACACATGGACTCTTTGTTATATTGGTGAGTATGGTAGAAGTTGGCACGTACCTTCCAAAGTATTGGTTTGCAATGTGTTCCCGTCTCAGTCTGCCTTGATTTGCGATGCTCCTATCCCCATGATGGCGATGTGGTTGCTCTTGCTCTTCATCCTCAGAATCTGGGTCTTCAGGGGTGAGAGGTAGCCCACGTCGGGTGGCAATGTTGTGCAGGATAGCGCATGCAACAACTATTTTGAAAGCCATTATTGGGGTATGCTGGAGGGCACCTCCACTTCGGTGGAGGCATCTGAACCTTGCTTTCAGCAGTCCGAAGGTATGTTCTATCATGTTCCTGGTCCTCTTATGTGCACTGTTGTATCGCCTCTCGCAATCGTTGCTGAGTGTTAAGTAAGGAGTCAGTATCCATGGACGTAGTGCATATGCACTGTCACCTGTTTGGCACAAAACGTACAATGTTAGCAAGGCATGGGTGGTTTGCACATTGACCTGTGTGCATGTCTTCAAGGTGTATTCAGCTCTACCTAGGAGGTATCCGTCTCCAAACTCCCCACATTCCAGGCATTGGTGTATCCCACTGTGCCTAAAAATGTAGGAGTCATGAGTACTGCCTGGAAATTTGGCAACCATGTCAGTGATGATATAATGAGCGTCACATACCACCTGAATATTGAGTGAGTGGGTACACTTCCTATTGCGGAAAAGATATTCCAAGTTTGCAGGAGGGCATATTTGTATATGTGTCCCGTCTACACACCCTATGACATGGGGGAAGTTGGCAATCCTGTAAAAATTCCAACTTGGTGGTGTTGATTTCTGTCTCATTCCTGGGTAGGTATATGTATCGGGACATGTGTGTGAGTAAGGCGTCTATTAATGCCCTAAAGAACCGTGATAGTGCACTTTGGGATACCCCACCTGCCACAGCAATGACCCCCTGATAGCTACCCGAGGCCAAGAGGTGCAGTGAACATAGCACTTGCACATGCGTAGGGATGGCGCAGCCGCGCACAGTCTGGCGTTCTATCTGTGGTTTGAGTAAATCTATTAAATCTAGTATAGCTGTGCTGCTAAGTCTATATTTGTCATAAATTTCCTCCTCAGTTTGCTGGAAGAGTGTCTGCCTTGTTCTGTAAATCTTCTCCTGTCTCTGGCTCCTCCTCCTCCTCTGCTGTGCGGCGTGGGCTCTCCTCCTCACTGCTATCAGGTATATCTCTGCCATCTTGAGTATTCCAGATGCCTTCTGGGTCTCCTTTTATACTTTGGTAATGGTTACCACCTGCTCTGAGTTAGTGGTAAATGGGAAGTGCAAAATGGGCTTTTTGCGACTAGACGCAATTTGCGAGTTGCTATTGCATATGGTTTGCGACTCGCAAATTGCGACTTCCTATTTGGGGGTCGCAAAATGGGGTCGCAAATTTTGCGAGTCGGTAACGGCTCGCAACGCATTTTGCGAGTCGGAAATGGGATTTTTGAATCCCATTTCCGATTTTGCGGGGTTGCAAATTGCGAATCGGGCCATTTGCGACCCCCTCACACACAACAAACACGTGGGGCATACACTGAGCCAAACGAACTTGTTGCTTCTCTACAACTTTCAGCATTTTTCACTTTGAACTGCCATATGTTATTAAGTCCACACATTGTAGATCTTGCAATTGGTGTCAATGAACGTCAGCGGCTAAATATTGCAGGGGCTTTATCAGATTTGTTATACGTAATGGGGAAATAAAGTCCTCGTACAAAGCAGCCTTATTACCGCATGAAACTGTCACATTTATAAAGACGTAGGAGCTTATTTACGAAACCACCATACCTCTAACTTTGTTACAGACAGCACGCTCCATTTTTTAACCCCTCTATTGAATCAGGAATCAATGTCAATTCATTTTTTACTGTAAAGAAACACAACAAACAAGCGAAATCTGAAAGAAACGCAAGAGCGCAAGCGCCAGTGTTCTTGAAAGACAAGCCTGCGTTGTGTCTGATATTAAATCTGATGACTGCAGTTACTTGCAGGCCAAACTCCCTTTATGAGCCTGCCGCTGGTTTACAGCTCCATGATCTTTTATAAAGTGAGCCTTCATTCTGATCCTTTTGCCAAGTGTAAATATTGTCCTTCTGTATACTGAAAGTCCATTAGCAGGAACAGATGAGCCACTGCTGCTCTGTTCCTTGTGCCTGCGAATAAGATTTAGAGAGAGCTTAAAGGGGAGATTGTGTAAAGGCTCCTCAGTTTATTTTCCTGTGAATTTGTACTTAAACGACGGCCTAATTCAGTGTCCTTGCCTTTCATAGAGCCGGTGTGATCTCGTGATGGTAAAATAATTTCTTAAGGATGAAGATTAAGAAACGCACCACCCATTCTGTCACTCTCCTTAATTTTCATAGACTTCATAACATCCAGTGAACAAGGGTCTGTTATTTTTAAGGCAGAAGGGGCCACATGTACCATGGCTGGAATTTGCGACTCTCAATTAGAAAGTCGCAAAATGCGATGTACAATGGCTGAGACACTGTTTGCGATTCCCAAATGGGTCCCAAGCAACCTGCCACATTGATATTCATGAGGCAGGCCGCAATTTGTGACCCATTGGGAATGGCTTGCGCTCACAGGAATGGTGGCCTGCTAGGGTTAGTAAACCGCCATGTCTGTGACTGCTTTTTAAATAAAGCAATTTGTTATTTAAATATAGCCCATTTTCTTTTAAGGAAACAGGATGCATATCAAAAACAAAAATGAAATGTTTCATTTTCATTTGGGACTGCTGCCTGCTACTAAAAAACGTTTTCCTTACCATTCACAAAGGAGAAGAGGTCGCTTGGGGACCACTTCCTCTTTGTGAATGGATTACCACCAATTTGAAATTAGTGATAAACTGTGAATGTTTTGCAACCGCATTCCAGTTGCAAAACATTCACACATACAACTGCGAGTTTCTATAAGGAAGGAACGCCCTTTGCACACTCCTTCCTAATACCAAATCACAAACCCTATTTTGTGAGTCGGCAATAGGTTACTGGCACAAAACATAGTATTCGTACACATCAGAAGGCTATTCCGGGTTTACAAATGGCCAAATTCGCCATTTGCGACTGCAAAATCCTTTCGTACATGCGTTAACTCTGAATTTTGCTATTGAATATTCATGTATTCTGAGTGTTAAATCTGCATAGAAAATGAGTAAACATAGAAAAATAATACACACATTTGAAAATGTGCCTACTTGAGTGATCGCTAATCTTCACGAAGTGTACTTATTAACAGCTTATTAATGTAAAATGTTAAGCTCATGTTTGGATTAATGTAGCAGTGTGCCATATTGATGGTCATGTTTTATGTATTTGCTTTCTTTCACAGGAGACTTTCTGTGTAATGACTGCAACAGGATAAGTTGTGAGGAATGTCCAAGTCATGGGTCCCACAACATAGCACAGCAAAGTTAAGCTTCCAAGCACACTAAAGGCAGGATCCTGAATTACATGACAATCAACTTTCATCTCAAGGCAATGTACGGCCAGTTCAGGAACCCATCACAATTCTCTGTAAGTGGGTAAGACTACAAGAAAATGCAGCATTTAAGAACAGAGTGGGCATGTTAGAAGTACAAGAGGGCTGGGGCAGAGCCTGCATATTAGGGAATGGAGACATTCCTTCTCATGACAGGACTATTAAAAGGCTAAGAGGCTGAGCGAAGAGTCTAGCGGACATGCCTATAGGAAAACAGAAAGGGTCAGGCCATGATGGGCTCCTAACACATGGAGAGAAATGGAGGATCCCTCACCGTACTCCATCCAATCTAAGCCATAAGCACAATGAGTGTGGTGAGGAATTATTTGAGGAAGGATAATTTCTTCCAACCTAACATATATAGACCCAGCTGACCAACCAATATAAATATATTTAACCACACTGTTGGATAAATATTTCTTGTCTATCAGTAGAGAGAAAGAGCTTATTTCTGTATTATTTTTTGTTTTACAAGCCGGTGTAATATAGGTGGATTCTGACCTCAGGGCAACAGGTTGTTACGATTGGATACTCCTTGGTATATAGAGAGGAGAGCTATGAGGAGTTTTTTCATTCAAACAGTTTTGTATCATTTGTGAAAAGGGGATTGCCCGCTCTGTGTAAGAATACATTTTCCACTACTTTGTAGTTGAAGTGAGAAATCGGATAATTGCAAACACCGAGGAAGGATCTCCCATTTAATTAGTTGGATGAACTGATCTGAACCTCCCAGTCATGATTCCCAGGGACTAAAATTTCAACAAGGAGGCATCTCCATTATACTACGGTCTATTTTAGGATAGGAGAGATAGGAGAAGGAAACCCACATGACTGGGAGTTCTGGGTCACATGGTATGATGTGACCTCCTAGTCATAGCCAACAATGGCAGTGGGCCTCCTGAAATGCATGACACATGCCGTAAAGGTACTACAGTGAGTTTGGCTGCAAGCCGGAGCTAAGTAGTCACATTGCAGGTGCATCTACACATGAGTCATTGGGGTTTTTTTGTAATGGGAAAACAATGTAAGGGACATTGTTCCTGCTTAAAGCATAATGGCATTTCTGGGACCAAGATAAAGGGACATCTCATTATGTCTGTCTGGTGGGAAGGGGTTGAGACATAGATAATAGCATTATTGCTTTAAATAAAACAACAAGAGAATAGATATCAAACAATAGAATCTAGCAGGCTGGGGGTGCTGCCAGAAGTTGAGTTAAGATAGGGAACTAGGCATTACCTATGACTGTCATGGGGTATAACAAATGTGTTGAAGTATGTGAATACAGGGCACAAGTCCCCTCTCAGCTGCCAACCATGGGTCATAATAATATCCTGCTTAGGCTAAGGCAGCTGAGCATGCCTAAGAAATTGCAGATAGAATTCACTTTTGTTGTCACAATGGTTTCATGTCTTATATCTGTGTTTGCAGTGCCACCCTATACCATGGACTACTGCCTACTCTTAAAAAACTGAAAAGAAAAACTTTTTATTTATTAAAGTATCCAGTTTTCCTAGAAAGGAAATGGGCTGCAAAGAAAAAAAATTGCTTTATATAAAGCAATCGCAGACATGGTGATCTGTTGAGCCCAGCATGCCTCCATCCCTGTGATTTTAGTGTTTCCTAATGGGTCACAAACTGCGACCTGCCTCTTTAACATTAGTGGTCGGTTCATTTGCAACCCATTAGGAAATGCTAAATGAAACTCACGGAGTTTCATACATTCAAATAGCGATTACCTTATTGCAATTCGCAGAGACTCACAATTAGGTAATCACTATTTATATAATGCTACCTCTGGCCCCTAATGTATTAGTTTTACTGCCTTTTTGTAATCCAGTGCTAAATTCAGTGTTCAGGTCTCACCTATATAGCTCATCCAATGTCTCTTCAAAGCCTTTTGTTTTGTAACAATGGGCTTACAGGCAGCCTATTGCTCACTATTGGTTGGTGTAACTGTCATTATCATTTGCTTGTTTTTTTAATGGTCAGTTGTTGTAGGCTTCCTTCCTTTTCCTGTGTTTGTCCTTCCCTTGGAGCATGGACTCATTACTTGTGCCCTTCCATTTCTTTTTTTTTTTTAAGGTGCTACTTTTTTGTTTGTGCTTAAGCACTCTACCAGATTGAATGTATTTCAGCTGGTTCCCTCATGTATTGTTCAGGTTTCAGTGTTCCTCCCTCCCTGGCCTCCGTTGCTTGCCCCCACCCACCCCACCTTCCACCCCTTGCCCTTTTTGCTTGCCCCCACCCTCATCCATCTCGCTGCTTTCGCCATCACCCCTCACTCATCATATTGTTGCATGCCCCACCCTCCATCCCTCATCCATGTTGCTGCTGGCCCCCACAATTCCTCCTTCGTCCTTGTTCCTGATTGCCTCCCACCCTCCATAACAAAAAATGCACTATGATGCCAACATAGCTGGCTACATCATAGTTTTTTTCACCTACATCCTCTGTTGTCTGTGTTGCCACCCCGTCTTTGTATTGCCTCTGACTCCACCCTTACTCCTGCGCCTCACTGCTGTACAACATGGCTAAACATAGGCAAAGCCAATGGCTTGCTGTTAGAAATAAGGTCTCTAGTTAGTAGTGGTTTGCGTCCTGTCCAAGTAGGGAACCTCACTCTAGTCAGGGTAAGGAAGCCACACAAATAAGATTACGCCTGCTCAACCCACTGGTACCTTGACACAAGCAGTCAGGCTTATCTCAGAGGCAATGTGTTTAGTATTTGTATACACACACATACACACACACAGAAACATAGAGAAAACACTAGAAAAGTACTCCACATCAGTTTAGAGAAATATTCAGTATTTATCTGAGTAAAAGAAGATCAAAACAACAAAAATGCAACATTTACAAGTAAAGATAAGGACTTTCAAATATTAAATCATAGTATAGTTCTTAGAAACACAATAGCACCAACTGGGGCTATCATGGTGTCTTGATGAAGTCATTCCCAATAGTCCAACACTACTCGCGAGGGAGTGTGGGCCGGTTACAGAGTTGCATGGACCCCAGGTACAGTACTTTTTAAAATTATGAGGGAACAAAGACGTTGCACAGAGTCAGGGACGTAATGTATCGCTGGTGCCGATGCGACATTGGTTCCTTGTGGCTATCATGGAGGTGAGGTATCAGTTCCTTGCTGCTAGGTGGGAAAGGTGAAGCTTTGCTCCTTGTGGGTGAAGGGGAAGTGATACTGCACCAGTGGTGAGGCCTCAGTTCCTTACGACAAGGCGGGGTCAGTGAATCAAGCAGGTCAAGATGTGAGGTGTCCACTTTGCAGTGTTGCAATCACACCACAGGGCCACAGGTGCTGCGGCACAGTCGGGTGTCACGGACATTGGTGACACAGCACTTGGGACTCACGCTGTGGTGGGACTTCAGAGATGATGCAACAGATTCGGGCTTGTGTTGCAGGTTGTAGATGTTGCACTCAGCGGGGACCATGGCACCTGTTCCAAAGTTGCTATGGAGTCGATATTCTTGGTTTCTTCTTGGTTGCACCAGAACTCACTGCCAAGGGCACCATTTGACTACTCAGGGCTCTCAGCAAGAGACCCCAGGTGCTGGCAGAGGAAGTCTTTGATGTCCATGAGACTTCGTAACGGGATGCAAGCTCAGTCCAAGCCCTTGGAGAACCTTTGGAAGCAGAATGTAGAAAGCAAAGGTCAGTCCATTCACTCCCAGGTCAGAAGAGGCAAGCAGAAGGCCAGCACAGCAAAGCAAAAGGCAGAGTGGCAGTCCCACCTCCAGCATCCAGCTCTTCTCCCTGTCAGAATGCCCTCAGAACAGAAGTGGGATCAGAGGTCCAGTACTTATACTCATGTCTGCCTTTGAAGTCTTTGTAGTGCACAAGGCCCGCTTTTCCCACCTTGGCACCAGACACACTCCAAGCTGTTGGAGGCTGCTGTGTGTAAGGACAGACACAGCCCTATTCAGCTGCAAGTGTCAGCTCCTCCCATTGTTGTAGCTAAGGAAGCTAAGGAAGACCCATCAGGATATGCAGGGCATACTTTAGTTCCTTTTGTGTGACTGTCTAGAGTGAATTCACAAATAGCCGAACTGTCATCCTGACTCAGATGTGTATTCAGCAGACAGGAAAAGGCACAGAATGGTTAAGCAAGAAAATGCCCACTTTCGAAAAGCAGCATTTTCAAACTTTCAAATTAAATATCAACTTCATCAAAAGATGTATTATTAAATTATGAGTTTAGAGACCCCAAGCTCCATATCTCCATCTGCTCCCAATGGGAAATTACACTTAAAAGATATTTCAAGGCAATCCCCATGTTAGCGTACGGGAGACAAGGTTTTGCACTAGAGTAAAAAATGAATTTAGCAGTATTTCACTATCAGGACATGTGAAACACATCAGAACATTTAGCAGTATTTCACTATCAGGACATGTGAAACACATCAGAACATTAAATACACTACGCCCTGCCCACAAGGCTTCCCTGGGCATACCTTAGGCATAACTTGCATAAAGTAAAAGGGAAGGTTTGGCCTTGCAAGTGGGGGCCCTTGCCACGTCAAAATAGAAGTGTTAAGCTGCACACACTGGCACTACAGTGTCAGGCCCGAGACATGCTTGCAGGGCTACTCATGTGGGTGGCACAATCTGTGTTGCTAGCCCACTAGTGTAATTTGATTTATAGGTCCTGTGCATACCTGGTAGACTTACTAGTAAATCAATTATGTCAATCATGGATAAACCAATCACCAATACAATTTAAACAGAAAGCACTTGCCCTTTAGCGCTGGTCAGCAGTAGTAAAGTGCCCAGAGTCCTAAAACAAGCAAAAACTAAATTCAGCGCAGGATGTCAGAAGCCAAAAGACAGGGGGAACCACACCAAGTGATGACAGGTCTAACACTCACATCTTGGTTTTGTGACTATTTCTTATTCCAGCTGGTATGTTATCTGGTAAACGGTGGATTACAAACTATCCAGATAATCATTTGAATAATATGACTAGAATCCCCCCAAGCAAATCAACCTACATTGATTATCTTGGTTGGAAAGTTGTTCATCTCTCAAGTCCCTACCCAAACCCCATCAACCACAATGATATGGCTAATCCTCTGCATGCAAATCATTTCATCCACATCTGCGTAGCACAGAAGGATGCTTACCTTGATCTTAAAAGTGAATCTGCAATTTCAGAAAACAGTTTTCCTATGACCTTTGAGCACCAAAATGCAAAGGGATGGAATTAGATTAGGGATGTAACAGATGGTGAAAACACTTTTTCGAATGAAGTTGACAAATGCACTAAAGGATAGTAGGCACTATGGCGTAGAAGTAGGTTTGACTGCATGTATGTACAGAGACAATAAGAAGGGGACACTGTGCAAAACCTACAGCCATGATGGCTGAAAGTTAGGAACGCTGAGCCTCACTTTTACACTAAGTAATGGAAATACCCTAGAAGGACTACTCAAATTATCCCTTTTCACCCATACAGCTGATGTCAAACCTAATCACAGTGGTGGACATGAGACGGGAACATGAACCAGCAATTTGGAGTCTGTTGGCAATTTGGGTAATAGATCTCCCATTACCAACATCTTAGGGCAATATTCCTAGAAAAAAGATAGAACATATTGGTTTACAATTGGTGAGGTGGCCAAAAAAGTGAACGCCTCCATCCATATAAACATACTGAATAAAAATTGTAAAACCCGCTCATTATTAAGCAGGCATAGCTTTTAACTCACCTTAACTCATACACTAAATGCAAAGCTCCTGACCTCACACTTAATGAAACAGATGAAATTACAAATTACATAACACATTAACTTTGCTACTTTGATAGAAACGACTATGAAATTAGTATTCATTTTCATTAATTAATATTAATTAAAATAGCATTAATTAATATGCATTGTTGTATGTATACATTATTCTTTTAAGTGCTGTTATTTATTGGTATAAACAGTGTGAGATCATACACTTTGCATTTGGCACGCACGTTATGGTTTGCATGGTTCTTGTGTGCGTTATGAATTTTGGTCCTAAAAATAACTGCGAATTTCAATGTTTTGACTTTAATTTATAAACATATTTACAAGGTGAATGTTTTAAGTTTTTAAACATTTGTTGATGTAGTATCACATTAACAGACATAACATCACTCCAACAGTTCTTCTTTTCAGTGAATGCCTATTTTTTATCATGTTCTTCATCCAAGGGTTTTCTGCACCCATTCCCCGAGGCAGCCAACCCCAACAAGCACAAACTTCAACTGTGTGCTGAGGTGGCTGGCCCAAGGTCATTGCCTCCAGACAGGCTCTGCGTTCAGTACTCTGTCGGCAGCCAACCACCACTGTACAGGCCTTTGGCAATGTGCAGGGGAGCGGGGTTCATGGACTGGCACCCCGTATCTATTCTGCCTCAGGCATGCTGCCCCTGATTTGCAGGTCTTTTAATGTGTAGTGGGGTTGGAGATGAGTGTGGTTTTTGGCAAGGGTCTGCCCCCAAACCACTGTGGACAGCAAGCCTCACTGAGCATGGCCTTTGGCTATGCACAGTGAAGGTTGGCCATAGGCCCATATGCCTAACACTGTGAAAAAGGCCTGGCCCTGGGTCCACCCAACCACATGCATGCATTCCTTGATGGGCACAGCCTTCAACAAGCACTGCGGGCGTTGCCTGAAATGCTTGACCTCTGGTCATACCTTGCCCTAATCCTTCTAGGGGCAGCCTACCTCTGCTGTGCAAAGCCTGAAAAACAAGGTTTGGATGAAGATTCTGGCTTATAGCCAGACCTTTACATATAAATATTGTCATTTATATATATGAAGGTTATTATTATTATTTTTTTTTAATAAATACATCCTTCACAGATCCCCAAATACGCAGAGGAACCATGAATCCTATGTGAGGCTGCCCTGCGATCCACAGATCTTGACAAGGGACCTGAAATTCCATGAAAATAAACTAAATATATTTTGGAATCTAAGCTTAGGGGATCATTTTCTATGTGAATTAAAATTACTAGCGGCACTTCTGGAACTTCCTGTTTTCTTGCCCCGCTATTTGGATCTGCACATAACTTGCCATAAAGCACCCAAAGTGGATAAAGTTTCACGCTGCTTTGTTGAACGGCGCCAGTTATTCAGAAAACAAAACATAATGTTCAAATCAAACTCTGACCCAGCCATAACAGTATAGTATAACATATATCAGTAAAGAATGATCTGTAGAACAACGATCACACTACTGCAAAAATGAAATGAGAAAAACAATTTTATTGCATCATAGACATTCTATAACAATTACTTTACTCACAGAAACATCTATTCCGATAGTCAAAATATCTTTTAAATGTGATTTCATCTTGCTTCATAAATATAACTCCTTGCATCCTAGATTGAATAAATATATTAGTTAAAACAGATACACATGAAAAATCCCACGGCATAAATCATACATGCAGAGTATTATTTGCTATTTATTACTATTGTGGAGAAAGTAGAGATACATCATGACTCTCTCAAGGCTTCTTCTCTTGGGAGTCATGGTGTTTCCTCACACTCTACAATAGTAATAGATATAATATTACAATCTGCATTTCTGTAGAGAAACACACACATATTCACATTATAAAGCATAATAGTCATGTTTATGGTAATTCCACACCCCGGCAGTATAGCTACGGATGCTGGCTATTCCAATAGAGCACACACAACCACTCTAATGCTTGAAAAGCCCAATAAAATGTAAACAAAATCAATATTATATGCATTTAATATAATTCAATATAGAAATAAAAGTAATATGTCAATTTAATGGAACCGAAAAAGCGCACACTTTAAGGCTATGTTGTTTGGGAAGACTATTGTGTTGGGGCAGTGCTCCTTGCAGGGGTGTGCTTGAGATGTTTTTTTCTGAATTGTAGTAGAGTTGGCTCTCATTTTCTTGTTGGTAGGGATTATGTTCTAGATCGTAGGTGCATAACTGGAGAAGCCTTTAATTTCAAATTAGGGTTTAATTTGAAAATAATAATACATTCTGGTGGAATAAAGAGCATTTAAAAGTACCTTGCAGTCTAATTGGTTAATGCCCAAGTTCTGGCTTAGGTGAATTCTGAATAGGTGAATTATTATGAGTTAGGTGAATATGGGTGCTAATTTGATACTTTTTTGGTAAACCAGTCAATATATATATTTAAGTTCTTGATCTGAAAAATGAATTAGTTACAACCTCTTAGAGAAATCAGGGCAATAGGAAAAGCCAACAGACCTGACTCAAGATCCACCTACCGAGCCAAAAATGCATTAAATTGGAGAGTGTAACACCCTAAACAATTCCCACTGCAGCTGCACCTTATTGATGTTGTGCTGTAGTAAGTGATAAAGGCTTGTGGTGTTTGGCTAGGGTATGAGAAATCAATTTCTTAGCACAACACCTTTGAGTCTAACTTTCAAACGTATTATTTGTGAGTTTCCTCTTTGCAAGATAAAAATAGACTGGTGGATAGTGGGCAATGATCACAGCCTCATCACTAATGAACTGGATTTGATTGCCTGTTTATAACCTGGCAAGATATGGTCCAAGGAATATTTCTACTCATCATTAGTTACTATTCCTACACCACCTACAACAGTCAATAAATAATCCTGTAATCAAATTGGACAAATTACATTTTTTTCTCCCACATATCACGGGAGTCTACAAAGCTGCTAAATCCAACTCCAGCCACTGAAATGATTTTAGTTATTTGTCTCCCACACGATGGTCCACAGTTTTTCCAGTACTGCTCAGGCTTATAATGTCAATAAAGTATACTTGGATATTCCTCAGTCTCCATAGTCTTCCTCTTCATTGCCTACGGAGACATTACATTGGCTTGAAATCCATCAGAGTCTTATTTAAAACAGTGCATGATCCATGAGCAAGACACCCCCTGTGTAAGGACATCAGTCAAGGTGATGGTGATGCCCATATGTTTCCATTGCTTTCAACCTCATCCTGCTTTTTAAATTAAAAATTAATGACCATTAGACAAGATAGCTCTCTTTGTACCTAGAAATGTACATATGTTTGGATTTAAATAGGACAAATATTAGCTACAATTGAGCACTGTGCAATAAGGGGCAGCACATTAGAGGGGGTAAAGGAAATCTGGTGCGAAAAATGAGTTAGAAGGATGGTGTGCAGAGAGGGTCAGCAGTGGGCGACTGTCAGGAAAGTAAGCAAATTGTGTAGGTAGTGGATGACTAAAAAGCTAATCAAATTATGAGTTTTGCTTGAAGTGTGAAGCTTTTCGCTCTTTTCAAAGTGTCCATTATCTGATTTTGAAGAAAATCTATAGAAAGCACTATGTGGAATACCTCTCACTCAAAAAAACAAAAAACTAAAACTTGCACTTGTATGGGTGATGCATCTGATCTTCTGAAGAATATAGCTGGAATTCCTCAGCTGATAGATGTTCTCCAGATGAAAAAGTGTTAATGTTCCACTTACTTACTGGTAAACCTTCATTACTCTTAGTCCTGCTTGTCCTCATCCCATTAATTACTAAGGAGATGTAATTCACCTCTCCAGACAGGAAAAGAAACAATAAATACTTGGAAGGGTGCCCCTCTCTCACACAAAATATCCTATAAGGATGCAGGTTACCCACCATTCTCCCTGGAATCCCATGCCTTCCTTAACAGATAAGAAGGTCACGAGTCCAGGATGGAGGAAGGTACGTAATGAATGTGACGAGGACAATCAGGACTAAGAATAATGAAGGTTACCAGTAAGTAATTAGAACATTACTGCTACCTCCTATTGTCCTCGTTCGCCCATCCTTACAAGTGAGGAATACCAAAGCAGTGTAACTGACCTTCACACTTCACATACCAAAGACAATAAAAGACAGTCCACCACATATATAAAGATGCTGGAAACACACAGAGGTTTATTGGTAAAAACAATAGAATTGAAGCCAAAACCAAATGCAACACCCCAGGCCCCAATTCTTAGAACATTTATGAGGCCCTATCGGCACACTGCGCCACCGGAGCGTCATTTCTTTTTTATGCTCCAGTGGTGCAGAGTGCCAGCCCATATATACAAGGCCATGCCTAGCCACCTTGCGTGGCTTTTCATGGCCTTGTAAATTTGGGCCCCTTTCGTGCATGAACCTGTGTGAAAGGGGAGTTCCATGGGTGTTCCTGTGGGTGTTCCCACGCAAAACCCATGGAATGTTAGGAATCTGATGCATTCCCAGAGTTACAAGTCTGAAAGTGCGTCAGATTCCTATGCCACCTCAGAGGGGGCATACAAGTGACACAACAGGGAGAAATAGATTTATTGCTCTCCATTTTTTCCCCTGTTTTCGGCAACACACATAGAAGGAGGAATATGCCTCCATTGATTGTATTTGTGCGGCAAAATGTTTACATCAAGGAAGCCCATGCTTCCTTAATTGAAGATCGAAGCATGGAAAAAAGGGTTTTGACTTCCTAAAACATTTAGTTCTCTCCATGTAAAGTTGCAAAGCCCTCTCAACATCAAGTAAACCCCAATTACACTCTTGGTCGAAGAACTATTGTCTGACTCTTATGAAAAGTTAAAGCTACTTTAGGCACAAACAAAGAATCTAGCTTAAGAACAGCCCTATCATCAAAAAAGTTAAGAAAAGGTTCTCTGCCCATAAGTGCTGCAAGTTGCCCAATCGGCCTAGTCAAGGATTGGTACCAAGAAAGCCACCTTCAAGGTAACACATTTGATGTCAGCTTGATCAAGAGACTCCAAAGAAAAGAAGTAAGAGTCTTCATCAACAAAACAAATCCCAAAGAGTAAAAAGAGGTTTCACCAGCAGATGAGAAAGAGAGAAACGCCTTAACAGGTGAGAAAGCAAATAATCTTTATTATTCAAATTATTCCAGGGTTTAAGGAAAGCCTTGATCACAGCCCACTGAGCACGTACAGTGGAAACTGCCTACTTCTTCCCAATACCATTACAAAGAAACATCAGGAAGATAGCATTCAATAGTAGAAATATTGCACCCAAACACCAGGATTGGAAGGCCCCTATTGCCTGCCATAGGATTTTAAGGTAGAAGGCCTTCGTGAATTCTGAACTGCCAGAGATAAATAAGTGGTCAAGCCTCTACTGCTACACCCGCCTCTTGATTTCCAGACCAAAAACTGAAGTCTCTGGGAAAGAACTATGGGCCAGATATACGTAGCTTTGTATCTGCGATTTGCTAATTGCGAATCTTTGTAGGAAATCGCAAACAGAGATGTACCAATGTGTCTCAGACACATTTAGCGATCCCCAGTGGTTTGCAAAAGGATCTAACTCATAAATATTCATAAGGTAGGTTGCAATTTGTGACCCATTGGGAATGGCCAAAAATCACTGAGATGGTGGCCTGCTGGGGTCAGCAGAGCACCATGTCTGTGATTGCTTTTTAAATAAAGCATTTTTTTTAAAATGCAGCCCATATTCTTCAAGGGAAACAGGGTGCACTTCAAAAAGAAAACTGAAAACTTTTCTTTTCATTTTTCAAGAGTAGGCTATAGGCCCCCTAGCTGCTCTTAAACAATGTTTGCACCCACATTCACAAAGGTGTTTCTTGGGGACCCCTTTCCATTTGCAAATGGATTACCACCAACTTGAAGTCGGTGGTAAACAGTAAATGTTTTGTGACCACATTTTGGTCGCAAAACATTCTTACATCCCACCGCGAGTAGCTATTAGGAAGGACACCCTTAACACGCCCCTTCCTAATACTAAATTGTAATCCCTATCTTGCGAATCAGTAATAGGTTACCTAATCGCAAAATTGGGTTTATACAAATAAATAAAGTATTTTTGCAGTCACAAACAGCCCGATTCTGCGAATCAGGTCATTTGTGAGCATATATAAACTATGCACAACTGACCTCAAGAGAGACTGCTGAATTGGGATCAGCCATGGACCCTTAACTTCAGTAGCCTTTAGAACTGGAAACCAGGACCTTCTTGGCAAAAAAGGGAACAACTACCACCAGCACTGTGTCCTCTCCCTGAGGCCAGACCATAGGTCTTGAAATCAAAGGAATAGGGAGGAATGGCGTGAAGATGGCAATTTGCCCCTACATTGTCAAAGCATTTACACCCCATGCTCCCTTCTGAGGTACCCAGAAACAAAATCTCTGAAGCTGAGCATTGACCTGAGAGACATCCATGAATGGGTACCAAACCTCCTGCACACTTGGTGAAACAACTGAACAGATGGTGACATCTCCTGAGAGGACGGAGACACCATACTCAGGAAGTCCACTACTACACTGTCTAAGCTTTGCCAGGGAAAGTAAATGACCTTCTGACCACTGAAACAATGTCATCACAGCATGATTCAGAGACCTGGACCTGATTCACCCTCGTTATTTGGATAGGCTACTGATATCATATTGTCTGATTTTACCACCAAGTGACAGCCCTGTAACATGTCCTGAAAATGCATGACTGCTCTCAGAACCACAGTCCACTCTCTTTAATTCAAAGAATGTTTCTTCTCTTGAAGTGACCATCTTGCCTATGTGTGTGATCCAAATCCAATGTTGCCCTCCTTCCGAAAGAGCTTGTATCTGTTATCAGTACTTTTAGGGGCCTGGGTTGCAGAACCACCCCTTGGTCAACGAGTCTTAAAGAAGCAACAATCTCAGCTCCTTCCTGATCTCCAGAGTCACTGGAAACTTGTCATTGAAATTGCTGACCTGGGATCCCAGTAAATATGGAGATGGCACCACAATGGCAGAAGATGAAACATAGCCCAAGTGACTGTAAAGACAGGTGCTGCCATACGATCATGTAACTTCAGCCATTACCTGACAGGAAAAGAGTAACTTTGAATGTTCTGCCAAGCTAAAGAACTCAAGATTATAACTCTGGGCTCTGGGTAAAACATCTTGCTCAGGTATGTCCTGAATCTTGCTTCTATATATGTAAAGTGCATTGGCGTGAGGTTGCATTTGATCCAATTCAGAAGAAAACCATGTGATTGGATGTTCTGCTTTACTATCTGCAACTCCTTGAGCAAATGGTCCACTGAGGGGGCATTAAGAAGCCAATCGATGTGGTAGCTGTACAAACGGATAACCTGAAGGTGTAGGGAGGCTGCCAGAGGGGCCACCGCTTTTATGAACACCCAGGGAGCTGTCTTCAACCCAAACAGGAGAAGAAATAACTCGAAGTGTTCACATCTTACACAGAAAAAGGGACTGTATCCGCTGCCAGACTGCTAGCTGCTTCTCCTTGTTCAAAGGCCAAAGGGTTGTTCTCAATCCTTAATCATGACAAAAAGACACAAATTCTTTTTTGTAGCCCACTTGGACTATCTGAAGGGCCCAATTGCCTGAAGTAAATTGAAACCAAGCCTCCATGAACTGCCAAATTCTGACTTTAGCCGCAAAGACACTGCCATTTTCATGATAGTTTGCGTTGCTGTTCCTTGGGAAAATTGCGCCTCATTTACAAGGCCCAATGCACAGGGCAATGCAGCAAGTATCATGCTGCACACCCCTACGCTTCCAGGAAAGAGCAGAAATGCATCATATCTATAAGATACAGCACATTTCTGTCCTCTCCCCCTTCAACTGCAGACTGATTGCTGCCTAGTGCCAACTCAGGGACCCTTGCACCATGGTACAAGGGTGTCTGCGTTATGAGGAAGATTGTTTTTGTGCAGGAAGAGACACCTTCCTGCACAATAACAAGGAAGAGACACCTTCCAGCACAATGACAATCACAAGAGGTGTTTTCTAATTTCTATGTGTGCCTCAGTGCACATTGAAAGAGGAAATAACAGGGAGAAATAAAGATATTTCTCCCTGTTGCATAAGTTTTACGCCACCCCTGAGCTGGCAAAGGAATTGGATGCATTCCCAGACTTGTACATCTTTGAATGCGTCAGATTCCTTTGGGTTCCATGGGTGTTGTGTGGGAACACCCCAAGCAACACTCATGGAATGCCACTTTCAGACAGTGTTATGCGTGAAAGCAGCCCATATTTACAAGGCCAAGCAAAGCCACCTTGAGAGGCTTTTCAGTCTGGTAAACTCTGCCACTGGAGCACAGGTGGTGCAGTGTGGCTCTAGGGCCTTGTAAATGAGACCTGTAGTTTTCCTCTCAGGCTCATTCTTAGAACAAAGTTTTCCTTGTTGTCGCCACTGCTGTCAGTGGGATGGTTGTCGAAAAGAAGATTTCTTGGACATTGGCACAAAATACCTCTGTTTGAATAATAAGGCATGCATATTTTCTTTAAAAATGTAATGGATCTTGTTCTCCAGCTCTGCCCCAAAAAGTGGAGTGCCCTACAATGGAATTCTCAGAGCTGGTGGTCTCTGGGCAGAGTCACTCTTCCAATCCTTAAGAACTAGATTACGCCTTGCATTAATAGAAGCTTTAGCAGAGAAGTCTGCAGCACTCACAATACCAAAGGAAATGTCAGAGACAGACCCAATTTATCTCTCCATGCTTTCAAAAAGAAAATACTCTGTCCCCTATTCCACAGCCTTGAATAATTGTTCGAAATCAGAGATAAATAGTTAAGTAACATAAACTCCCAACTCTGAGAGCCAGATAAGCCCCCGAATAAACTTTTTTCAGAGCAGAATCCATTTTTTTGTCGGACTGATCCTTGATGATCACATCCTCAGTCAGTGAAGTTTTCCCCACCAGACTTGCCACAAATGAGTCAATTGGTATATTGTCAGGAAGAGACTTCTGCATATCAGTAAAAGGGCATCATAATCTTATTCAGATCTTTTCACTCCCTCTGTAAAACATCCATAATGAAGGAGTTACCTGGCAAATCAATTTGAGAGGATTGTTGAAATTAAAGCAACAAGCCTCTAGAAGAGGAAGACTCTAGCATCTCTTCCACTGGACATTCCATATTTTGCTTGACATGAGTCAACAGATCTGGTACAAGTCTTTCCCAATATATTTACCCTTCTGGTCCTCAATAGTCTGAACCACCTCCTCCTCAGAGTGAAGGGAGCCTTTAGAAGACCCTTCTCCACAGCAGCCTTACTGGGAGCCTTAGCAGCTCTTCAAGCTAGTGGTTTCCTTATGAAAAGAGTATAGGACAAAAAAAAGAAAAAAATGAGACTGGAATTAACACAAGAAGGACTGTCACTTATACTACCTGTGATTGCTGATGCTCAAAACCCTTGCTTTGGACCAAATATTCTATAAGACAAAAAGAATGAAATAAAGTTCTCATATTGAACTAAAATGAAAATAAAAAGATTTTAAAATGGGCATATACAAACCTTTTATTTATTTTTATTGCAAAACTGCAGTCAAGTGCCACAGCAAAAAAATATATGCCATGTTTACACTGGGCCACAAATCTTGTTTCAGGCACAAACACCTATTCCCCCACCTATTTATAATTAAATTGTAATTCAATTATAAATTGATTTTGACACTCTGGGCCTGATTTAGAGTTTGACGGAGGGCGTTACTCCATCACAAATGTGAAGGATATCCCATCAAGAAATACGATTCCATTATAGCCTATGAAAATCGAAATAAGGCGAACAGGATATCCATCACAATTGTGACAGAGTAACCCCTTTGCCAAACTCTAAATCAGGCCCTATGTTTTGAGCCTGTGATTGATGCAGATAAAGCTTGCTGCAAATCACAGTTGTACATTGCACAAAGTTCCAATACACATACCCATAACAAATTAATTAATACACAATGTGCACTTTTCCCAATCCAATCTGTCAAACCTGGAAATGTGCTAATTGCGCAAATGCAGAGTAAAGCACTGAGTTAAAGCAGTAATTATGGGTGCAAAAATGTTCATGTGAGATTTGTACCACAATGATAAGGCCAGATAAGGTCAGTAAAATGTTTTTGTCGGTATAGGTAATACATAGGTCTGTGTGCTGAGGTTTAGGCCTGTGTAATGCAAGCTCAATAGCCCATAAAAGCAAGCACTGGTGATAACGCGTCAGAACCTTGATAAGTAAACTTACAAGGAAACACGCTTAGGCTGATGAACCTTTTGACCACGTTCGGAGACTTCCCAGAACGAGATATCCTTTAACATCACAATCAATAAGATAATAAGACAAGAAATAATCGGAATACCTAATCAGCAAATTAATCAATGACATTCAATAAGAATCAGTAAGAGTGACCACACCATGACCTTTCTTTCATGAATAACCACACCAATTTAGTTAAGGATTAGAACATTTATTTCCCTATTTGTTACAATCTAATATTGTCTCCGTTAATCTCATTAGCAATCAATCTCATTAGTAACTCTTCAAACTCTATCATTAGAACACGGTTAATCAATGCATAGAGAATATTCATTTAGCATTAACATATCATTAATAAGACGCAATTTGGCAAAGTTTCAAAATACAAGATTCAACAAAGCGAGAACTCAGTCATTTGTTTATTTGCGTCAGATATAGTGAACACCTTAACTAACCTCGAATTAGCATCGGCATGTTGGGCTTCATGTAAAACAATTTAGCAAACACAAACTTGGAAAACATCTAACTACGGCTTCTATCAAAAGAGCAGTTGGTACCTAAAAAGAAAAGGCAAACAGACAATTACAAATTTAATCAGATAGTTACCCTTCCAACGAATCAGCAATTGGCGTCAGTCTTCGTCCTCAGGACATCAGTCGATTCGGCATCAGCAAGGATAGGGCAGGGTAAAGTCTCAGTATGGCATAGCTAAGAATAGGGCTCTTCCCTCATAAAGAGGAGAAGTAAGTATCAGGTAAGGAATGAGCTGAGGATGGTTAAAGTTATCAAAGCAACAACAAAGTCTCAAAGAATAATGGCAAAGTATAGCCAATAATTTCTCGGTAGAATGGCAAGGAATGGTGAAGAAATGGCTGATTTCTCCTCTGGTTATGCTGTTATGTCAGAACTGTCGAACTAGCCCTTGATTCCCCATTGGATCAATTTTGGTGCATAATTACCACGCACCTCACTAGAATTTTCCACAAAACACAGTTCTCATGCAGTTGATTGGCCCACGTTGTTGACGTCTTCATCGGTAGGAATGTCAGGTAAGAAAGTTACACTTTACGCTCCAGTCAGTAGTCCCATTGTCTTCTCCTGGTCTAGACAACCTATGTACCTGTTAGGAATTACACTGTTTCATTCGGCAAGAATGTCTCCTTGAGCAAGTCGGGTCCCATGAGAAAGAATTTACGACGGCTACACACATATCTCTAGCTTCTGGAAAAGTACAGCTTTGTGTCCTTCAGGAAAGCAGCACATTGCATGTTAGAAAAACACAGTTTAATATGAGACCAGGAAACTAGGCCCAGACCCTCGCTAAGCTAAGGCCTAGTTATTAATTTAGCAAACCCCTAATACATAACTCTAATTATAATAATATGTTAATACAAACTCATACATTAGTACATTATTAATTCATCATTAATAGGTTTTATTAGTCTTCGTATACATTGGTGACCACTCCCCATTGGCACATTTCAAACGCGTGTATTATTTTCTACATTAACACATGTTCTATGCAGCTTCATTACACAATATATTGCAAGCTTTTCACGTTAATATTAATTTTAAAAGTCACACTCCAACACTGGCAGAGCCTACAGGTCTGGCATTTGCTGACAGCCTTTTGGCATTGTCAATGCTTGTTTAGTTTGTATGTTTTTTGTAAAACATTGGCTGTGGGCGCCTGCTCCCTAGCCCTCAACAAAACATTAAAAAGTATTGTCTGCAAGCAAAACTATTTTATGGTCTAAAAAAGCACTGATTGTCATACTAGTTACTCCACGGCAGTAAAAGGAACTACTTTATGTGGAGGTGTGTTCCTTGTGGAAGAGAAGAAATGTGTCACTCACAAGGGTAGCTCGTGGGTGAAGTGGGTTTGTTTACCCTCTACCCTAAACTGCAGTGGCTAGAACATCAATGTGAATGACACAGCAACAGAACAATGGATAAAGAAGGCAGGTTGAAAGCCCTTAAAGGTATATTATTAAATATATACTTTTTGTAAACTCAAAAGGCCTTGGCTAACCTTGACCTGAAATGAGCTTCCAGTTTCTTGAAGAAATACACACGTTTAATATGCAGTAGGCATTAAAGTATGGTTTGACAAGACAAACACACTAGGCCCCCAAAGTGTGAGACATACGCACACACATGCAGAGAATACAATTGAAATCACATTTCCTATGTCCCAAAAGCTATTTTCCATACAGGACAGCAACATATCTATCATTCGTGGCCTACCCTGCTTGCAAGCTTCAGACAAGCAAGGAGCCACATATCCTTGAACTAAGTGAAAACAACTAAGATCTTAAGTGTGCATTTGCTTAAACAGAAGAAATGACCCAGTACAAAATCCAATTTTCAGAGGCCACAATTGAGCTTTTCATAACCATTTATCATAAAGTGCATAATCAATCCTGGCAATTAGCCTAAACTAAGTTTATCTCCGGCTTGTGAAAGAAAATATGTGTTCATTTATTACCGCAAAAATTAAGGTGCGCATTAATTTACTCCTTTCTCACCTAAATGGCTTCTAATTGCCTCAGCACCAGCTCGGGAAATTGTATTGTTTTCATTGACGTTTGGATAAAACAGCCTTGGAAGCTGAGTGGGTTGCAAAAATGATGAGCATTCTTATTAGGCTGTGATTCGCTGTTCTCTGGCTTAACAAATGCGAAGGATATGTATTAATTTGTCAAGCCTTCACAAAGCCTCTAAATAAAGCATTGAATTGAAGGAAACGCCATCCATCTTGTGATTACAATGCAGCGCTGGTATGTGCAGTCATTAAAGCTGCATGCAAAGCTAAATTGTTTTCCTTTGCCATTTATATTGTGTTAAGATAGACAGACATCTTAACCTTGTAACTGCGATAACAGCTAAGCTGTAGAGATTTTTCAGCATCTTGAAATTGCAATCACTGTCTGCCTTTGTTAAAATACATTCCAAAAGTCTTCTTTGTTTGATCTTTCTTTTAGGTTCAGAAAGGCTCACAATTTAACTCAAGAATTGTGAGAGTTGCACTTCAGGTTTGACGTATTTCACTTGCACATTTCATGGCGAACATATTGTATTCTACTTTAATTTAAACAGCTTCAAGCATAGGCTTCTTATGCTCAGGGACCTCCAACCAATGACTCGAGGCACTGTGAGACATCTACGATCAGCCCACAGGAATATTTTAGCCTCGCCGTTTTCAACTGGCTATTTATGTGTCTTATGGCGCCCATTCAAATGCATGAGGGGGTTGGGAATACTGGGAAATGAAATGATAATATCATTTAAAAACGGACAATAGTGAAAACTAAACAGCCCTTTTAATGTTTAATCTTTGACACAGACAGCTTTAACTGTCTGCTCCTGATATTTATCGTTTCCAATGGTTTGGTTTTAGTCTTTTGCGCATGATTGGATGGCTTTGGTGTCAATCTCAGTTATCTCCTCTTGATTGCATGGATTTCCTTCGTTTTCATGGGTTTGACCCCACTCATGAGAATTTTAGTCTCACAGTGTCCTGATTGGTTGACTTGTATTGTTCCATTGCTGAGATTGCTTGCATTCAGGACGCTTGTTTTTTTATTTTTCCTCGAGCAATCCACCGTAGTGTATGTTTTCTTGCTTTGACTGCTGTGTACTGCCTCCCCTACACTTACACTACTAACATCACCCCTCATTATTCATCTTGCTTTGCCTCTTTACGCTCTTCATCCCTTGCTTCGCCCGTTATTTTATGTTGAACCAGCCTCCCTCCCCTCCGAATCTCATTGGCACCCAGCCACTCAAAGATCTGTGGCACCTTCCTCACCTTCTCTCCATTCTGCATGCTTCATACTGCCTTCCTGCAGGTCTTTCCTAGCACCATGAATGCAAGAAGTGAAAGAATCCTAGATCCCTGAGAAAAGAAAAGAACAAATGTCAAAGGCTGTCCTGAGGACTTCTGTTATGTGACACAGCAGCTCCAACAGTGAATGCAGTCACTAATAGATCCAGGGAAGAGCAATAATGACTAATTGACAAATTCACAGCTCCAGCAGTCATAGTCTTGCATTCATTGGCACCTCTCCATCACACAGAAAGGACATATGTTCATGGCAAATATGGCTTAGTGAGGAATGAGTGCTGGCCAAGGCTGTGTCAGCAATCATGTGTCACTGATGGGGCCTGTCAGCCTGTCAAGTGATGATGCAGGACAGGTCTGCAATTTGAGACCTGGGTTTGAGAATCTTTCGTTTATTTTAGCAACGTTTTGTTGCTATCTGTAGATCTATTTGGTTGTAAAGTTCCTGTATGTGGGGTATCACTGTCCTGAGCAGGTCATTTTTTCAAACTTATTTTTATCCAAATGTGCCAGCTAAGAAGTTCTATTTTGATTTTTCCTACAAGTTCAAACACAAAAATTGTTATTGGCTAACAAACCAGGCTTGGTTAAAGTTGCCTTTGATTGTACTGGAGCACTTGTCACTTCTGTACTTTTAGGCATGAATCAACATAGAGGTTGGTGTTTCAACGTAATGATGTATTTTTCAAAATCATATCTGGCTGCCAAAATATTATAGCTATATCATCAGCTACCAACATATTGCAAGGTGAAATAGATGAAAATAGTAAAGGTATACTTTCCTATATATACTCTTGTTAATACCTTAGTTGACAGTATCATGCATAAGATATTTTGGCAGGTCAATACTAAAATGATATTATGATATACAACTGGGAACTTCTACTATTAGGCCAGCCAAGACGTGTGATTATGTTTTATTTAAGGAGAGGATTGCCATATACAGTGAACACAGTGAAGAGAAATTTGACATTCCACTGTCGCTGCTGAGAGCCAAGAGCTCAGGACACTTTCAATTGCTGAATCGGTGCTTAACAATTTCAACTTCAACCTTTCTTTCTCTGCTTGCAGTTACAAAACATTGCCAACATGGAGCTCCTCGTGGGTGTGGAGCAGAAGAACAGAATGGAGCAATCTATAAGTCTGTCCTGAAAGTTTCTGCCAGCGGCACAGTAGCAGGGTATGATCAACAATATCTAAAAGACATGCCACAAGGAGAAAAGGACCGGTAGTAAGGATGCGATATGACCATCTGCCTTGGGGAGGTGTAAGATGTCCATAATGCACCACACTTCTTCGCAATTTCTCTACAAATCTCCCATGTGATGCTTTCAGTTTTCCATGTAGTAAAATATGTTGTTCACAGAGACCTTAAGGAAATGCAGCAATGAGGGAAGAATGGTGAAGTGGCCCCTTTTGCTGTCAATCCGCAAAGGGCAGCTGACACTTCTTCTGGACATTTTTATTAACAAATAGTTTTATCTTCATCTTTTCAGAACAAAAATGTACGCAGGTGGCAGTGATAACCCTTGTGTGTTCATTTCATTGCACTTGGAGTGCACCTGCCTGGAGTGTAATGAAAGCAAATCCAGAAATGGGGGTTTACCAGCAGTTTACCCTTTTTGTAGTTGCCCCTTAGCTCTAGACAATGCTGCGTTTCACTGAACTCTTTTGAATTTACACTTTGTGTAATATTATTCCTTCCTATGAGGGCCCTTACCCTAAGTTTCACTTTCTGGGAAGAGTTAGATGTGACAGAGGTGTGAGGAAGATATAAAGGATATGCAAGCCGTGTGGATGGCAAAAGCAAAGTCCGACAAGCTCCGACAAGCTCCGACAAAAACATCAACGGGCTCTACAAGCATTGTAGAGATCATATCACATATGTTCACCTGAACAAGGAGTCACCCAGAGACCTGCCTTATTTTTTCATAAATTGGATGAAGAAAAAAAAAAGAAAATCCAAGTTGTGATGTGAGGCAATTTTTAAGTCCCTTGCCAAAACTTTACTAAGACTGGTCCACGGTTGATCCAAGATTTTCATAACACACCTATGACATTCCAGACTCAACTGATTTCTTATCAGGAGCTTCTGTATCTTTTGCTTGCTATCTAATTTCACTCATGAAATCTGCAGGGAATCATGTTGGTAAGTCAAGAGGGACAGAGCCTACAATCTTCATGTTAGCAATAACTAATATCCCATGACCCCCCAAACAATCTGGCCTACAAAAGTAAACTAGTAGTGTAGAAAACGTCTAGCTCAGCATTAGTAACTTGTCCAATTAGAAAGGACTTTTTAAAAGAAAACCCATATAATGAATGTGCTGTGAATAACTAAAAGACTTTAGTCCTGACAGCTTTTGGGATGGTTTCTCCTGTCTTTTCACATCTGACCTCCTGTTTTTGATCCTGTGTTGAATTTCGTTTTAGGACTCAGGGCACTCTTCCACTGTTGATCAGTGCTAAAGTACAAGTGTTCCCTGTCTGAATTGTATGGTTTACTGGTTTATCCATGATTGGGATATTTGATTTACTGGTAAACCCTTAGTATAGTGCACCAGGTGTACCCAGGGCCTGTAAACCAAATGCTACCAGTGTGTCTGCAGCTCTGATTGTGCCACTCACATAAGTAGCCCTGCAAACATGTCTAAGGCCTGCCATTGCAGTGTGTGTGTGTGCAGTTTAAATTGCCAAAAATAGTGAGTGCACTTGCCACGACCAAACCTTACATTTTATTACCTGTAAGTCACCCCTAAGGCAGGCCCAAGGCAGCCTCATGGGTAGTGTGCAGTGTATTTAAAAGGTAGGACATGTACTAGTGTGTTTTACATGTTGTGATAACGAAATACTGCTGATTTCAGTTTTCGCTATTGCAAGACATAGCTCTCCCATAGGGTGACAAGGAAATCGCCTTGAAATATCTTTTAAGTATAATATCCAATTGGGAGCAGATAGAGATATGGAGTTTGCAGTCTCTGAACTAACAATTTAAAAATACATTTTTGATAAAATTGGGTTTTGAATTGTAAGTTTGAAATTGCCACTTTTAGAAAGTGGACATGCTTAAGCATCTTGTGCCTGTCTGCTGAATATACATCTCGGTCCAGATGACAGTTGGGTTGTTTGTGCATTCACTCCACAAAGTCACACAAAGGGAGCTAAGGTTTGTCCTGCATATCCTGTGGCCCATTGCTAGGCTGATGGGTCTTCCTGAGATAGCGTGGTGGGAGGATCTGACACTTGTACCTAAATAGGGCTGTGTCTGTCCTCACACAAAGCAGTCTTCATTCCCCTGGAGTGTGTCTTGTGTCAGGGCAGGGAAAGGATGGGTCTTGTGCACTAAAAAGCCTTTTCTTTGAAGTTTGCCTACTTCAACAACAGAAATGGGTATACGTACTGGATCTCCTAAACCATATAGTTAGAACAGTTCTGGACTGTGGACCTTCTGCCAAGAAGAAGAGCTGGACTGTCACTCTGCTTCTTGCTTTGTTGGGCTGGCCTGCCTCTTGCTGCTTCTGTCCTGGGAATGAAAAGACTGGACCTTTTCTTTCTACATTCTGCTTTCCAAGGTTGTCCAAGGGCTTGAACTGAGCTTGTCTCCTGTTAGGAAGTCTCAGGGCCATCAAAGACTTCATCTGCTAGCACTTGAGCTCTCTTCCTGAGACCTCTGACTTGCCACGTGGTGCCAAGTTTGCTTCCTGGGCTCTTGGGAGTGAGTTCTGGTGCAACCAGTAAGAAACTGGTACATCGACTTCCAAAGTGACTACAGAATCTGTGCCGCTTTCCAACTCACTGCCACTGCCTGCACCAGAGCTGTGGTCCCCACTGAGTGCTGGAGCGTAACCAACAATCCAGGCCCCAATGTCGCTTCCGCAACTCTGAAGTCCCACCACAACTTGAGTCCAGAGTGCCATGTCACCTATGCTCATGACACCTGACTCTTCCACAGCACCTGTGGCCCCATGGTGTAATCCCGACACCACAAAGTTGACGCCTCGTGTCTTGACCTGCTTGATTTATCGACCCTGCCTTGTCGTGAGGGACCGACGCTTCACCGCCAATGTCAAATCACTTCACCCTGCAACAGTAAGCAACCAATGCCTTACCTCCCCTGCCTAGCAGTAAGGAACCAACACCTCACCTGCCCGGTGGCAGTAAGGAACCGGAACCGCACCAGCTCTAGCGATGCCTCACCTCCCCAACAGCGTGAAATGTCCTTGTCTCCTCATCGTTTTCCAAGGTACTGTAGACGTGCTCTATACAACTCTGTAGCCGGCCCATGCTCTCTCATGGTTGGCGTCAGACTGTTGGAAGCGGCTCCATCAAGCCATTTTGATAGCTCCAGTTGGAGCTGTTGTGTTTCTAAGCACTATATTACATTTAGTCTTAATAAATGTGTATCTTTAATTGTGTATGTTGGCTTTTCTTTGTTTTGGTCTTGTGTTACTCAGATAAATATTGCCTATTTTTCTAAATGGGTGTAGAGCCTTTTTGTAATGTTTTCACTATGTTAGTTTGTGTGTGTGTGTGTGTATACAAATACTTTACACATTGCCTCTGAGATAAGCCGGAGTTCTTGTGCCAATTAACCAAAGGGGTAAGCAGGGGTCAGCTATGCTGTGTGACTCGCTTACTCAGACAAGAGGACGGTCCCTTCTTAGACAGGGTACAAACCACTGCCAACTAGATACCCCATTTCTAAAAAAAACAATGAGGACAAACATTGTACTGCTATGGTTCAAACCATGTTAATAAATAAGAGAACATGTTAACAAGAAGAATTTCCCGGAAATGAAGAAAATCAGGCAATAGGATAAAAACGCAAATGCAGCTAAGTTGAAAAAAGCAAAATGCCTTCTCTGTAGTTGACCAGAACTAGAGGACTTTTTGTAAGAGATATGAACTCTTGTTAGATAAAAGATTGTGGTTCTTCTAGAAGAATCGTTTTACCTTTGGACCTTTCTGGAAGACATTTTAGGAGAACAACAATTTTCAGCACTCAAGCCACAATGCTCTAAACAATAAGGGATCCATAGGGCCAGACACATTGTTCTAGCAGTCGTGTTATGCCCTTGAACATTTCTGAGCTTCTGCCTTTTTTTAAAATGTTGCCCCTTTTCCTATTCTTTTAGAGATTAAACAATTCAATGTGCCACCTATGCAGAATTCATGCACATTCTTACACCTTCCAGACTGTTGTTCTGACAGCATTTCACAGTTTACAGTTGCAAGGGCTTTCCACAACTGCTGCTGTGGATCTGCATCAAATTGTCCTATCCCAACCAGTTCTCAGGAGTTAACCGCCATGGAAAGCATCTGATTATTTCCTGAGAAAGTTCTGCACATTCAGACACAGAAGGATGGTACTAGGGGAGGTATGATCCACAATGCCTAGCAGAATAAATGTTGCTTATAATTGCTCCACATGTATGCTTCCAAGCAAGCAGTGCTTATTTGTTTCATATCAAACTGAAAAGTTTTGAGTCAGGGGGGCATTCTATGATGATGGGCAAAATTATCTGTCAGGTATTGCGACCCATTCGCACTTTGAGTCATTGAAATAGGATGCAGGGGTCAATCCCTCTTCCACCTATAGTTCTTTTCACTCTCTGCAGATATCTCAAGGACCCTTAAGAGGACACAAGTGTAAGTAGAAAAATGGGTATGGAGAGAGTGACAGACCCTCTCTTGCAAGTTGGTTGTTGTAGGAACCAGACTGAGGGGTATGGCACAGTGTCTTTGACCAAGGTCCAGTGGGTTTGTACATCTCCAACTAGAAGAAGGATAACACAAATCAGTAAAAGTACAACTTACTAAAGGGATACAAATAGTGTTATCAGAGGAATAGCGTTTGGCTATACCATGTTCAATGTGTAGGGACACTAAGCAGCCCCCAGTCATACCTTGAGCTGTATTATGTATACGGTGCACTTTCCCTATTTACGCTGGATGGAAAAAGGGACAGTGTGCTGTACTAGAAAGAATGCACTGACCCCATGCAAATGAGGGAATGCCCTGTCATGATAGCGCTGGGGCTACAAGTGCACCGGCACCATCAGTATTACAGAAGGGGATGAACAAGCATCTGCAGTCCCTTCTGTAATACCATTGTGCCCTGGGAGTGCACAAAGCAGATGCACATGACTGTTGCATCCCCATGGCACACTATATATTACAGCCCCTGGAGTGACCCTGAAAAATCAAAGCAATATGTAACACCATTGTAGCTAAGGGAGGAGGGATACTGGGAACAGAGACAACACTAACAAGCATAGATTATTGTCATATCACAGAAACATTAAGGGCTAAGAAACCAAAGTAACAAAGAAGGATAAAAAACAACAAAGGTGAGGGAATTGTTAGGCCAGATACAAGCAGGAGCTGAGTAGTTAGAACAACCACTGTTGCCAGACAGCTTGTTTCTGCACTTAGTAGACTTTTATACCATATCTGCTCTACTGACTCATGGCTTGTGCTGATCCTAATGTGGCTTGTGCGACTAATATGGCTAACTCTGGAGGCATGGTCTCTTACTATGCAGTTCTTTATTTCCATTGAACTGGTCTCTGCATTTTAAGGTTTTGGGATCGTTTGCAGTCTGCTGTGCTTGAGTACCTGACAAAGGTTTTCTCCCTTACTCTGAGAGACAGGCAGTAATTTGCCAGTGAATCAGCAGGCAGAGAATGTTCCCCTCCTCAGGCAGATCTTTTCATTGGAATGAGTCAAGTAGGGTATTTTAAGAGGTAAACCAGACAGGTAATGGTGATAAGCCCTAACCAAACAAAATAAAATCCTCATTCTTCCCACTCTCAGTTTTTCAGCATTAGTTTGCATTTTCTTTCCCGACAGCATGCAGCATGCCTTGGGTCAACAACTATCTGACTTTTCCATGCACCACCTAAGTATAATGGTAGACACCTGACAATACTGCATGGAACACTCTTTTGCCACACAGTGAAGTTCACCAAAATAAAAGGAAACTTCCTCTACTGAGCCAACACTTGGAACAGTTCTGTTTTATTAGATAGCTTATTTGAGGATTTGAATAGAAAGGTACTTCATAAGTTTGTAGAAAATGAAATGCACATATCTAGGAGTTTCTCTCTTATTTCTGAAATATTGTTTGGCCAGTAATTTGAAGTAGAAGATGTAAATCCTAGCATCCCAGAATATGTGAAATAAGTGTGCACCCATATTGAAATAAGTATGACTTAGAATACACACAAGTGCACTAAATAGGACATTCTCACAATTGTCTTTATACATGTAGCCTGCAGGACACACAACAACATGAGCACTTTTTAGCCTGATTGTTATGCAAATTTGGAGTTGATACCACTTTCCTATCAAAATATACAGTTTTACAGTTTAAATTAATTTTACACATTGGAATATGTTTTGCACAAAGACAGCTAAACCACAAGAGTGACAGCTACATCAATCTCCAATTTACAAGACTGTCCACATAAATATTTAGAGGAGATATGGCTGGGGTCTGTTTAGCAGCCCACAGCCACAGCAGAGATGTAAAAACACCACACAGGTCTATTTCATGACCTCCAGCCCACTTTTTGCAGGAGGGATGCTCTAGGGTGCCGGTTTCTGAAACCTATTAGCCCCGTGAGTCATCAGGTAGCTGATTTAACCATCTATGGAAAAACAGGGAACACAGTAGCTATAAAACAGAACTGGAGACCATTTTCCCAATTCCTCAGAGGGACTGGCAGGAATTTCTCAGTTCTGGCATAGAAGACCTGGCTTCTCGTTGATAGAGTTTCTCATTGGAACGGGCCACGCAAAGTATTTTGAAGGGTAAACTAGTCCGCTGTTGGTGTTGATTCCTTCATGATCAAAATAAAATTACAGTTCTTCCCACTCTTAGTTTTTCAGAATTATGGGGGTCATTACAACAGTGGCGGTAAAAGTCGCTTACCGCCGTGCAGAAGACCGCCAACACACCGCCGTAGCTGCGGAATTCCGCCACGGTCATTATGACCCAAAGCCCGGAATCTGCCAAAATTTAGACACCCACACAAGTCCGCCACACCAAAGGTCAGTGATAAACTGACAATAACAAAACCTCCACGGTCACGCCAACAGGAATACGCCCACACTATCACGACCCACGAATCCACGCAAGGTCTTTCAACCGCGGTATTCCATTGGCGGTGCACACTGCTGCGCTCAAAATACAAACACTTTTACAAAACACATCCACATTGGACAACTCAAAATATACACACCTGATACACATACACAACCACTCCCACACATCCAATACAATATAAAACACACACCCACATCACCCACAAACCCCTACGACCACAATTGCGACTGAAGGCCAGAGAGAGACACCATCAGAAACAACACTAGCATCCACAGGCACTCAACAATATCACTCACATAACATCCACGCACCTCACACAACACACCTCTAAATATCACCTCACACATCACAACACACACCACCCCACACATCAGCCACACCACCCCATGGCCCCGCAAAGACACCCCAGGTTCTCTGAGGAGGAGCTCAGGGTCATGGTGGAGGAAATCATCCGGGTAGAGCCACAGCTATTCGGATCACAGGTGCACCACACCTCCATAGCTAGGAAGATGGAGCTATGGCGCAGAATCGTGGACAGGGTCAACGCATTGGGACAGCATCCAAGAACACGGGATGACATCAGGAAGAGGTGGAACGACCTATGGGGGAAGGTGCATTCCGTGGTCTCAAGACACCACATCGCGGTACAGAGGACTGGCGGCGGACCCCCACCTCCTCCCCCACAACTAACAACATGGGAGGAGCAGGTCTTGGCTATACTGCATCCTGAGGGCCTCACAGGAGTAGCTGGAGGAATGGACTCTGGTAAGACAAATCTTAACTATTACATCCCCCACCCAACCTGCATGCCATCACATACCCCCACCCTCTCCCTCACCCCATCACTCCTACTCCTCACACATGTCCCAATATCACAAACCACACATCCCAAGCCCTGCATGCAACACCAAAGCATGGACACCCATCACCAAAGCATGGCCACTGCACATACCCATACACCCCACTAAACCATCATCACACAAGATCCTACACAGGAATGCAAGCACTGGGGTACACGGTCACCCACCCATTGCACACCATGGCACACACAGATGCAATAATCATGCTTTTACACCCCTGCAGGACCCCTACCCGACGTCACCGGACAAGAGGGTCCAGACATATCCACTCCACCCACAGAAGAGGCCCACAGTGATGACAGCAGCTCTGTCCAACTGGATCTAGATGACCAGCCCGGCCCATCTGGGACCTCGGGACAGTCGGTTCCCCTCACACTGGCACAAGCCACTACAGAGCTTCCCCCCTCTGGAAACACCAGCACAGCACCCACCCAGCGGGCCCATACCTCTGTCCCCAGGACACGTCAATCAGCAGTGCGGCCACCACTACAGGGAACCCAGGCTAACCCACCACCCCAACAACAACAGGGACCTGGGGGCAGTGGCAGTGGGCACACGGTTCAGGGGACAGAGGTCCAGGAACACAGGGGAACTGGGAGGGCTGCTGTGGGACAGGGGGAGGACAGGCCCAGGGAACCCAACTCTCCACGAGGCCCTCTCCAACATCATGGGAGCCTACCACCATTCCCAGGAGACGATGGCAACTGTACTGTCCAAGTTTCAGGAGACCCAGCGGCTGCAGGAGGAACAGTATTTGGGCTTCAGGTAGGAACTCAAATCCATCAATTCCACCCTGGGCACCATTGTAGGGGTGCTGAAGGAACTCGTGAATGCCAGGAGGACACTGTGGCACAACAAGGGGCCCCTGACACTAGCCTGGATGATGAACTGCCCACCACCTCCACCGGCGCTAGTGGACAGGAGGCACCCCCACAGGACCACCACACCAGCACCCCACCCCTTGCAGAGGGAGAACCACCCTGCAAACGGTCACTGAGATCCAGGACAAAGACAGAGAACAATGCCAAGACCACCCTGAATGTCATCCTTCTGTCCCACTTTGTCACCCTGTCCATTCTTAAACTGCCCCAGCTCCACTTCCTATGCCCCTTTGGAAAATGCACCTGTGAGACTAATAGACTGGACTCTGCCATGGACATTCCTCCACCATCACCCCTCACCATTTTACAACCCCCTCCAATATTGAGCACTTAAATAAACACCCTTAAAGCACAAAACAATCTGGAGTCTGTCTGTGATTTCGAAATAGTGTATTAGCAATTACTGTGGAAAAATGCTCTTTCAAATGTAATGTCAACATACCTATGTCACACAGCTCTAGTCCATGAGGAAACAAAGCAGATGTCACACAGTGGGACACACATCTGTGAAATCGTAAGGGAAAGTGACAACTCAGTGACCATACACTGGGGGAAAAGGACAGACAGTAGAGAGGTAGTAGATTTAAATTAGACGTAGGAGGCAGTGTTGTCTTTTTACCTGTGTCTCACTGGAAGTATTGCAGGATCACTGTGTTCCTGTTGTCGATGTCCTCTTCTGCTTCCTCGTCTTTACTGTCCACAGGCTCCACAGCTGCCACAACACCTCCATCTGGACCTTCCTCCTGCAGAAAAGGCACCTGTCATTGCAAAGCCAAGTTGTGAAGCATACAGCAGGCCACGATGATCTGGCATACCTTCTTCGGTGAGTAGAATAGGGAACCACCTGTCATATGGAGGCACTGGAACCTGGCCTTTAGGAGGCCGAAGGTCTGCTCTATAATCCTCCTAGTTCACCCATGGGCCTCATTGTAGCATTCCTCTGCCCTTACCCTGGGATTCCTCACTGGGGTCAGTAGCCATGACAGGTTGGGGTAACAAGAGTCACCTGCAAATGGCGAGGGACAACTGTTAGGCACACACTAACTCATAGGGACATCCACAGACCCAGACAACTATTCCCACTGTATTGGGTCCATGTGCTTACCTAATAGCCACACCCGGTGCCTCTGTAGTTGCCCCATCACATAAGGGATGCTGCTATTCCGCAGGATGTAAGCGTCATGCACTGAGCCAGGGAATTTACCATTAACATGGGAGATGTACTGGTCTGCCAAACACACCATCTGCACATTCATGGAATGGTAACTCTTCCGGTTTCTGTACACCTGTTCACTCCTGCGTGGGGGGACCAAGGCCACATGTGTCCCATCAATGGCACCTATTATGTTGGGTATATGTCCCAGGGCATAGAAATCACCTTTCACTGTAGGAAAATCCTCCACCTGAGGGAAAACGATGTAGTTCCGCATGTGTTTAAGCAGGGCAGACAACACTCTGGATTACACGTTGGAAAACATAGGCTGGGACATCCCTGATGCCAAGGCCACTGTTGTTTGAACAGACCCACTTGCTAGGAAATGGAGTACTGATAGCACCTGCACTTGAGGAGGGATTCCTGTGGGATGGCGGATAGCTGACAACAGGTCTGGCTCCAACTGGGCACACAGTTCTAGGATTGTGGCACGATCAAGCCTGTAGGTGATGATCACATGTCGCTCCTCCATTGTCGACAGGTCCACCAGCAGTCTGTACAACAGAGGATGCCGCCATCTCCTCATATGCCCCAGCAGACGGTGCCTATAGAGGAGAACAGCGAGCAGAGAGTCAACCAACTCTGAGGTACGTAAACACAGCTTACTCTAAAAATATTCATAAATCAAAATGTGCCTGTATGAGTGTTTAGGCAAGGCCTAGGTATGTGTGACGCAGTCAGAAATAATGCCTTGTGGCCCCCTGAAATGGCGGCTGCCTGACCTGTAAGGTGGGACAAAGGGATATGAGGTAACTGCCATGGCATTGTACACTGTTGCGGTAGGCGGTCGAAGACCGCGGCACAATTCTGCATTGGTTAACATTGGACCCTATGGGTCCCAGGAGCCAAAGACGATGTACGCCGGCGGTGACGGTACGCACCGCCGCGGACGTGACCGCCATTTTCTCTCTGTTCCATCACTCGATACCTGATCTTCGACAGGAGAGGACCTACACTGCAAGTGATGCTGTGACCTCAGTCTGGATGAGACAATGGCTTGTGTGTCTGGGGAAAGGGCCCCTGCCTTCAGCACGGAGGAGGTGGAGAAACCCGTGGATAGTGTCCTCCCCAGTACACGCTACTCTACGGTCCTCCAGACAAACAGGTAAGTACACTGTGAGCATGCTGTGTGGGCAATGCCTGTGTGGAGTGGGGTGGATGAAAGATGGGGGGGTGAGAATGAGGTGTTCATGAAACGACGGTGAGTGCATGTGCGTCATGGCAAGGGTAGGGATGCGGGCCAATGACTGTGATGGTGCAGTTGGTAATTACTTCTCTTTTTCCCCTGTACAATTCCTGTAGGTCAGAAAAGATGGGAGGACATTCGCCGCTGGAGCAAGAAGACGGCGGAGGCCCAGCTGGCGATGGCCTCCCAATGTGGGAGGGGTGCCCGTCGCACCATAACCCCCTGATGTTCAGGATCCTGGCGGTGGCGTACCCGGAGTTGGATGGGCGCTTGAGAGCATCACAGCAGCAACAAGGGGGTGAGTACACTCTCATTCTGCTGATTCAGCGTGCATTGTAGGTGTCTGGGTGGGGGAAGTGGGCTGTGGGTTCCCCTAGGCCAGGGCGAGTTTAGTAGTTAAGGTCCCTTCTTCAGGCAGGCCCTGTGGCACCCCACCCCACCTGTGTACAGGGCCAACTAAACCTATTCAGGCTCCTGTGACATCCATGTGTGCAGAAATTGGCCATAGCCTTGTAAGCCATGTCCCAGGGATTGAATAGTGGACTCCAAGTACGCGGTGTAGTGCAGGGGGCTTCTGTGTCTGTCGTGTCCGCCAACGGTAGCGGTATTGCATGCACTGAACATGTCTTTCTTCTGTCTTCCCCCCCTTTTTGTCATCTCCCTGTTCTTGTGTGCAATAGCATCATCAGGCGGAGAAGAAGTGGCACCGGAGCAGGAGGGAGCTGCATCCCACATGGCCCTGGAGGGCGACACTACGGAGTCTGAAGTCACCAGTGGGACGGAGGGCGGGGGAGCTCCACGGCGGGGACACGAGCTGACACTAGGTATACGGACTCCTCCTCTTATGGGAGCTCCCTTGCAATGGTGGCCCCATCTGTGCCCCCTGCATCTACAGGTACAGCCGCCACCCCCCTACCAGCACCGCCCTCCCAGCAGCCCCTCAGCTATTGCCCTGTGCCCGCTCACCCAGGAGGGTGGGCATCATCTTCGCCCCAGGCACCTCCGGCCCTGCCCCAGTCACCCCTGCTGCCCTCAGTGAGGAAGCCATTGACCTCCTCAGGTCCCTCACTGTTGGGCAGTCAACCATTTTGAATGCCATCCAAGGTGTAGAAAGGCAGTTGCAACAAACCAATGCATACCTGGAGGGCATTCACCCTGGTCAGGCAGCCCTTCAGCAAGCTTTTCAGACTCTGGCCTCAGCACTGATGGCAGCCATTGTCCCTGTCTCTAGCCTCCCCCCTCCAACTTCGTCCACCCAGACCCACACTCATGTACCTCAGCCTATCCCAAGCACACCATCAGACCAGCATGCACACACCTCAACACACAAGGGAAGCTCAGGCAAACATAAGCACCACACATCCCACAGGCACTCACGCAAGCATCAGACACATGCAGACACACCAACATCCACTGCCTCAACTGTGTCCCCCTCCTCCCTCCCTGTCTCGTCTCCACTCACACCTGCATGGACTACATCCTCAGCAACTACGTCCATCACCAGCACACCCACCACCAGACCCCGCTCATGTGCAGTCACCACCCCCACTACCATTCACACATCCCCTGTGTCCTCTCCCAGTGTGTCTGTGAGGCCACCTCCCAAGTTACACAAACGCAGCCACACACCCACCCAACAGCCATCCACCTCACAACAGCCTCCAGCCCATGCACCTTCACCCAAAGTCAGCAAACGTACACCTCCTACAACCACAACCTCTTCCTCCACTCCCAAACCCCCTCCAGCTACCCGTTCCAGTGTTTCTAAGAAACTTTGCCTGGCCCACTTGACCTCTTTCCCTCACCTCCCCCACCCCTTCAGTCTCCTAGGGCCCGGCTCTCCGGGTCCCAACCAAGCACCTCAGCCACAACATCGGCGGGGCCAGTGGTGCCACTAGTCACCGGATTATGGAGTGCACCAGGCTGCAGGGCAGCCAGTGTGGCAAGGAGCCAGAGCACGGACAGTCCCCCATCTGTCAAGCATAAAAAGTTGGGCAGTGCCCGGCGGGAGAGGGGAAAGAAATCAGCCACCAAAGCCGCTTCCAGAGGTACAGTTGGGAGTGTAGAGACACCATCCAAGGTGGGGAAGGGGCACATTAAAACCAGCAAGTCTGGGAAGATCAGCACGGTGGACAAGACCACCAGCAGCACCGCTGCCCAAGACAGGACCGCCAGCTGCAGCCCGCTGCCCAAGACAGGACTGCCAGCAGCAGCCTCGCTGCCCAAGACAGGACCGCCAGCAGCACCGCTGCCCAGGAGAAGACCGCCAGCAGCAGCCCTGCTGTCCAAGACAGGACCACCAGCAGCAGCCCCGCGACCCAAGACAGGACCGCCAGCAGCAGCCACGCTGCCCAAGACAGGACTGCCAGCAGCAGCCACGCTGCCCAAGACAGGACCACCAGCAGCACTGCTGCCCAGGAGAAGACCGCCAGCAGCAGCCCCGCTGCCCAAGACAGGAACGCCAGAAGCAGCCACGCTGCCCAAGACAGGACCGCCAGCAGCAGCCCCGCTGCCCAAGACAGGACCGCCAGCAGCAGCCACGCTGCCCAAGACAGGACCGCCAGCAGCAGCCTTCTGCCCAAGGCAGGACTGCCAGCAGCACCGCAGGCCAGGACAAGACCGCCACCAGCAGAACCACTGCCCAGGACACCACCGCCATCAGCACCGCAGGCCAGTAGAGCCAATGATTCCGATGCTACTGAGGCCGCCACGGGCAGGATGAAGCACTCTGGGCACCAAGCCCCCTCCAGAACCAGTGGAGAGTTACATCCACTACCTCAGTCCTTGGCAGGATGAAGCACTCTGGGCACAAAGCCCCCTCCAGAACCTGTGGAGAAAGGCATCCACTACCTCAGTCCTTGGCAGGATAAAGCACTCTGGGCACAAAGCCCCCTCCAGAACCAGTGGAGAGTTACATCCACTTGAGAGACTGTGGCTTTACACTCGCCAGGACTGAACAGCGGGCAACCCACCCACTGTAGAGACTTGAGAGACTGTGGCTTTGCACTCCCCAGGATTGAACAGTGGGCCACCCACCTACTGTAGAGACTTGAGAGATTGTGGCTTTGCACTCCCCAGGATTGAACAGTGGGCAACCCACCCACTGTAGAGATTTGAGAGACTGTGGCTTTGCACTCCCCAGGATTGAACAGTGGGCATGGAGCCCCCTCGTGGATCTGGCGTCGTGCACTCAACTGGCTGTTGTGCCCCCCCTTCCATTCCCCCTGAGGTGCCTGTTTTATTTCTATCTGATGCCCCTGCAGTGTTCTCTCCGTCTTGTTCGGGTATTGAGTGTGGGCCTCGCCCATGCCTTTTGGGCCCAGTGATCCACGGACTATGATGGTGGAATCCCTTGGACTTGTGTTCTTGGTGTATATAATTGTATATAGTATAAATGTATATATTTGTAAATATTTTTGATTTATGTAATTGAATATATCACAATTATTCAACTCATTTCCTTTTGTCCTTGCATTCTTCCAGGAGGGGTTGGGGGGTGTAACTGTAATGTATCAATATGTATTAGTGTGTGTGTTGTAGTGGGTGAGGGTGGGGGTGTTGCGTGTTGCGTGTGTGTGTCACTGTTTTTTCCCTCCCCCCTCCCCTGTGTCATAGGTGCAGTACTCACTGTGGTCTTCGCCTCCGGCGTTCATGCTCCTGGTATAGGAGCAGGAAGATAAAGGCTGGGAGTATCTGAAGTTCCGGTTCCATGGCGTTGTGGTTCCTCGTGGGGTGTGTAGAGGTGAGCGTTTTCCCTTCGAAGTCCTGTTTCCGCCGTGTTTTTGTTCACCGTGAATCCGCCCCGGAAAAGGTGGCGGATTGGTGGATTGTAATAGTGTGGGCGGTACATTGTCCTCTGCCTGTCTGTTGGCGGTTACCGCTACGGTGTTTGTACCGCCATGGCGGTTGGAGTGTTAAAGTGGCTGTCTATGTTGGCTGTTTCCGCCACGGTCGTGATTCCATTTTTTTTACCGCCAGCCTGTTGGCGGATTTACTGCCGCTTTAACACCAACCGCCACGGTTGTAATGACCACCTATGTCACTTTTCATTTCCAGACATGCCTTGTGGGAACATCTATCTGAATTTCCTATGGAACACAGAAGTAATATTGTAGATAACTGCAAAAATTGTATGGAATCCCTTCATCTAACCCCATCACAGTTCTTCTCATTTAAGCTCGACATCTTCACAGAAAGAGTCATCCCATCAGCCGACATTGGCAGAGGCCTCTGGAAGGGAAAGTAGTTAAGGCTTCTGTGATTGAGTCTCTGCCAGAAAATACATTATCAAAGGTAAGTAACTTGTTCTACTGGAAGACACTTCTAACTGCAGATTCCTTACCTTAGAATAGATATCAAAACAATAACCTCCCTGGAGGAGCGGAGAGACCTCAAACTAAAAAGTCTTGTAGGACTGAGCGGGCAAAAACCTATTTCAATGGCTCTGACTGTCCAGAGAATAGTGCTTCGTGAACTTATGAAGCAATGCCTATGTAACTACCTGGCATATGTCCTGGACTGTCCCTTGCATACCAACTCAGTAGTAGCAGCCTTCGCTTTGTTGGGGCAGGCTTTCAAGCCTTCTGGAGACTAATGTTTCAGTAATGTGTAGCAGATTTTAATGCAGAGTACAATCCACCCAGAGTTGGTCCTCTTCTGCACTGCCTTCTCTGTTTTTCTGGTCCAGTTAATGAGCCTCTGTCTGTGACACTCCCCACAAGGTATAAAACCTGAAGGTTTTGTTGAAGACATGTCCCAAGCACATTGGAAACAATGCTGAAAAATGGCCTCACCAAACGTTGAGAAAAAGCTGGTCATAAAATGTCCAAGGGAGCTCTCAAGATGTGTGGTTGTTGGTGCAGAAAGAAAGGAACTGATGTCAGTGTGCTGGGGTACGCCTATATAGGCACCACCGGTGCCACACCTGGCCTGGAGGACATTGACATAGAGCCACTGAGACCATTTACTGGTGTGCAGAGGTTCTGTTCAAGAGATTAGATGTGTCTTCCAGAGAGAGATGTGTACACCGATAGAAATGTGCATGGCATTTGAACAAAATATTATAGAATAAATAGATAGCACAAGATATGCACTTTTTAGATCAGGTTATTATGCAATTGTAAAGTAGTAACACTTTGCTTCCAAATGATGCAGATTACAGGTTTAAATGAATTTCACATATTGTGACTATATCATGCACATAGACAGTTAACCTATCACTCAGATCCATCTGGGAATTCAAAGGTTGTCCAAATAAATAGTTGGATGGCCTATGGTCTGTGGTCTTTTCTGACATCCACAGATACTACAGAGGTACAAAATGTATATGAAGACCAGGGAATAGAGGAAAAAGGCAAAAATAGAATAATTTCCAAAAGCGTACAATCTCCTGTCACTGCTCAGCTTAGAGTTACTTCATGGATTCCACTTGCTTCTCTTGCTAATGTCTGAGAATTTTGTGACGCTTATCACTGTCCTGATATTTTTTTGCCTACAACATGTTACTCCTCACAGTCTTAGCTTACACTACTGATCCAACGTTGAGCCCTAATTATGAATCCTAGGGTCCGATGATTTTTCTTCTCTCTTTTGAAGGGTGAGGAGACAATTCATAAACATTTCTAAATTAATTACAATGTAACTTAATAATCACACATTCAATATAAGAGACCAAAATATAGTTTGAAGGGCTATATTGGGACTCAAAGTCAAACTACATATATGAGTCTCAATCTCATAGTATAAATGTACATAATAACTAAAGGTGAATCGAAACGTTGTTCAATATGAAACTTAACTAACATTTAAAAAACCACTAATTCCACTGTGATAATGCAGAGAATGAGGAAAAACAATTGATGCATAGAGTATGAATCCAAGTTCTCCTGCCTAATCACTAATCTAAACCCCTAACTAAGCTAATATTCTATCTGTTCAGGAAAGCAGTCAGCATGACAGAACTTCAGCAGAGGTTTTCATCAAGATAGGTATGGCGGCATGAAGCCACGTAAAAATTATAAGCTCGGCTCTCAGCTAAGGGCAGAGGGAATCTGAATCTTTCTGCTAGCAAAACCACACTTAAATCCCATTCCTTTTAAGGATGATTTCATTGGCAAATACCTTTCCCAGTTCAAAAACATAACCACAAATTATACTTTGTTTCACTGAGATTTGGCCTTCTGGGTTTTTAGTGTCGACCTTCGTACACCCTTGTGCTATGGAATTTCACAAGAGTTACAGCTGCCAGCCCGGGATACTACTTACAGTTTCGATAAGCATTCTGCCAGGCTTTTCTTAATATCTCGAACAAAGAGCCCCCTATTAACTAGGTCTCAGATCCTGACACCAGCAGCTTTAGAAAAACATTCAAAAGCAGACTGCACATTGAAAGTTAAAACACAGAAAAATATATGGACCCTCACTCCGACCACCTAATTAAACATGAATACACTCTTGAGTTATATAAATTCTATTTGTCTTGTGGGGCAATTATATGATTATAAAGAATAATATTTAAAAACACTGCAGCATAAACATTTTTTCAAACAATGATGAAAAATCGCATACATAAAACATTACTTTTGTCTGTGTACTTAGCTTGTATATCTTACAGTGCACAACGTTAAAACACATTTATTCGCTATGTAGAAAAACAACCATCCTTTCTTTTCATGTTTCAAGAATCATAACTGCACAACCAGGTTACCCTCTCTCACTACTCAACCTATAACCTTATCCTACTGTAGTGATGGTGATCAGGGGTTCAACGAACAATCACTGTAAAATTGAACCTGTTGAAACCTGCTTTTGCTCTGCCTTATGTTTCATTTTCCCTCATCCTCTACTATGAGAACTAAAATTGACTGCAGGTCATTATTTAACCTTTCCCTCAAAAATGATTCTCAAAAAGGTACACTGCTGAAAATGGAAACACTAGCGGTGAAGCAATACTTGGGAAACTGATGATAAGTGGCTGACTGGACAACGTTGCTAACCTTCTGCATCTATGTCCTCTTCGCACCCATGTCCATTTCTAAAGTAGTGAGACAATTGGTTGTCAGATTTAATTTCTAAACTCCGTAGTACTATTTTATATATATGTTTATCAGTTTTCAGGTTAATAAGTAATTCAATGTTTTCAGTGCAATTCAGTTCAACAATACATTAGCTTCAATAAAAAAAATACATTTAGAATTCATAAAATCCCATGTCAAAAATATAATAGAATAAAATACATTCCATTTGAAACCCAGATATATCACTTACGCTACAAAAAAAGCAAGGCAGGCAATGTGGGGAAAGCAGCCAATATGCGCAACCTGGTCAATCATGCAGAGTACAGCAATTTAGATACAACAATGATCACACGTTTGTTAGCATCATTTTTAGAAGGTTTTAATGCAATGTTTAAATTAGTAAGCCCCAGGACATGACACAAGGGTACAATCCGCCTACATCTAGGATTGGAATAGGCCGGGCAGAAGAACAACAAGTGTTCTCTTTCCTTTGCGTAGCTACATACTGGGCAGCAATTAGAAGCAGCCACAGAAGGCTGCCAAGATGAAGTACAAACAGTGGTGATAAAATGCTGCATCTGAAATTCAAGTAATACGCTCTTGCCAGTACAGGGTAAATATAGTAAAGAAAGTGCTCTTCCATAAGCACACATTATAGAGGAGAAAGGATTTAGCCCCACTGTAAGATAGGTCACTTAAATACATGCAATTGGCCCAAAATGTGTGCTTCACAATAGCTGCCATAGAGGCCCATATAGATAAAAAATAATGCCAACAGGTTCTCAGGACCAGATCGATGAGACGCTGCTTGACCAGGCCAAACAGGAAATCCTTGTTGGTAACCAACAATATCTCATAGGGCATCTCTGTACTGTTTCAGTTTGTGTGTATTCCAGACTTGAATCCCGTATGAAGATAGGATGTCACTTGGCAAGATCCGCAAATGGCCTCAGAGCAAGATGAAGTCTCAGGGGCAAAAAAGCAGTACCTCAACCACGATTTAAAAGGGCCCTTAAAAGGCTGTTTCAACATCCCCCACAGAAGATGCATTGCAGTGGCCCCAAAGATCTGCACCGCACAGAGCAGCACCTGATCTGATTTGGGCTTTGTAGATTTCCACTACTGGTAAAATGGGGAAACATAGTGGCCTTTTTGCAAGCCTATTAAATGTAGAAGCCCTGTGTTTGATCACCAGGCAACTCCTAGTAAGTTTGGACATCCAAGAACCAGAATCGGACAGTCTAATGCGTAGGTAATAAAATTATTTCACCCACTCCTGAATATTTGGACCCAGCCCTATGTTCCCTGTAAAGCTCTTTTGCTTATTATTGACCATACATTTAGTTTCCAGGGCATTCATTTCCAGGCCCTGGCAATCATAAAACTAGGAACATCGATTAACAAGATTTTGCAGGCCCAAAGCAGTCTTGAAAATTAAAATGATATCATCTGCTAATAGTAGGGCAGCCAACATCTGTTCAGCTAGAATGGGGCAATTGTTTGGACAAACCGGCAAAAGCCTAATCCAACTGTTGATAAATAGAAGGAAAAGGCTCAGAGACAGACACAAGCCTGGGGTACTCCATTATTAACCTTCATCTTGTTCAATTGGGCTATCGTTGTTAAAGGTGTTAAGACACCCTTTGTTTAAGATCGGATCTCAACTTGTCTTGGTGTTGAATCCATTATTAAATTCATGTGATTTCATTTGCGGCCGGCAAAATCTGCATTCTTGTCTTGCTTTGTGAAATAAATCCCATTGATTTTGTTCTGTAATTTGCCTATTCATGTGTGGAAAAACCTTATGCAAAAAACTATGAAAACCTCTTTGACATTCAATCCGTCATACAATTTCAACAACAAATACAAACCACACAGTAATAATAAGTTGTTTTCATGTATAGATTACCTCCCTCTGCCACTAAAAAATCACAGGTAATACAGTTGTTACAGTTACCCAGTGTCGTCCATTTCTACTGAGAGCATATCCTCCCTATAACGTTGAATGTTGTGGAAATCTGTTGATAGCGCTGAATAAAACAGCGATATTTAATCATATTATGTGTTTAAAGATCACTTTTTAAACATCATCCCTGCAAATTTAAAAATAACTTTAATCATATTTGCCTTTAAATTACAAACCATATATGAATAACTTCTGTAATACCACATGCTAAGTTCATTTATAATGCCATTGCTTGCATGTACATTAATTATACCTTGAAATGTTATCTTCCAACTTCAGTAACTATGTAACAGGATTCAACTGAAACCCTTTAGACGAAAATCAGTTCAGGTTTATTTGGTCCAAAGCCAAAGGGGGTAATTTAGAATTTGACTAAACAGGAGCACATCTCAAAATTGCCAATGCTTCTGCCCTCAAACACTTACGGTTCTCTTACTTCGCAATTCACCCTCCATTTTCTCCCCTGTCCATTTCCTCCCTGCATATAAGTGGCATTATGAGGTGTCTCTGGCCGGTCTGTTATGCCTGAGTGACCCCACCCTAAATAGCGCATGGTGACCTTCTCTGTGACCTTGAAGCACTGTAGGGCAATTGCTTCTTTGCTGTATTGAGAAACATTGCCACCTTCAGAGTTCACTGAAACAAATGAGCCATAACAAAAAAAATATAACCATAAAGGTAGACATTAAGACCGCCAAAGGAGTGCCATTTTTTGTAGAGTACTAAGAAGTGTGCAGTGTGTTCTCCAGGGAAGAGTGACATGTGAGTGTGCATTAAGATCACAGGAGGAGGTGTGTTATAGAGAAAATCTAGAGTTACCATTTTGTAAGCATGATACACATTATAAGAAATGTGTATACTGGACTACTTGAACTAACTTTCATTGCCCGCACGTTTCATTTGTCCCTATTGCTGGTGTGGGACTTCGTCCCCCAGCCTTCATAGGGGAGAGGAGTAACCATAATCTCTGATGAGCTCTTAAGCTCCAGAGTCATTCCACAGATAAGACGTGTACAGGATGCGTCTGGGTCACAATGAGCCCGTCTTAACCCATCTGAGACAGGAAGAGACAGGGCCACACCTCTGACATCTGCTGCTCTGCTCTCCTCACCAGAACTGTACATTGATTTGAACTGTTGCAGCTCATATTAACCTTGATAGTATTTTTTTTAATAGCCACAATGGGGTAAAGGGAAGGCAAGAGGGAGCTCACAAGGGGTAATTAAGTCTAAGAAAAAAGTAGCCCCTAATGCGGCTAAAAACTGCATGATTGATGACATTGACAATCTCACAGAGGAGGTTGAAACACTATTCAACAAAGAGGACTTGCCTAGCTGCACTGAGATAGGACCTAAAGCATATGATATTTATTAAAGGAAAAACAAGGAAACATCTGTAGCACCTAATACAAGGGGTCCACTGCTGGTATCAACTATATCACAGACCTGTGTGACTATGCACTTCATACAAATAGAAGGTGCTGGACTTGGAATTTGTCCACTAGAGGCATCTTCACTTAAAAGTCCACCAGAAGTGGAACCTGTTCCTGAGACTGTATGTTCTAACTGATTTAGCCCATTGTTATTAATGGGGAATGACAATGGAATTATCTGTAGTCCTGTTCAAGCAAGAAATCAACCTGAGGCAAATGGTAATGTAGCATGTTTTGGCTGTAACTGTCAGAATGAATTAAATCAACTAATAAGCGATTGGCGACTTATGAACCTCAAACAAGAACACAAATAGAAAAGATTGTAGAAAAAGCTAATACATTACAATCCCTAGGGAATAGAGGTGGGGAAGTGGATTCTCAGGCACTTGAGAGGCATGGGGAGGTAAACAAGACAGACAAAGTCCCGGGAGATCTCTATGCCTCTGAACCAGTGATATCAATCAATCAAAACACTTGTTAAGCACGCTACTCACACGTCAGGGTCTCAAGGCGCTTGGGTTGGGGGAGGGATGCTACTGCTCGAATAGCCAGGTCTTGAGTCGTTTCCTGAAGGTCAGGAGGTCCTGGGTCAGTCGTGGGTCGACGGAGAGGGAGTTCTAGGTTTTGGCAGCAAGGTGAGAGAAGGATCTGTCACCAGCTGTGGTGCGATGGATGCGGGGGATGGTGACGAGGGTGAGGTTTGCGGAGCGGAGCTGGCAGGTGGGTGCGTGGAAGCTGAGACGCTCGTTGAGGTAGGCAGGGCCTGAATCGTGGAGAGCTTTGTGGGCGTGGATGAGGAGTTTGAAGGTGATCCTCTTGTTGACGAGGAGCCGGTATAAATGTCTGAGGTGGGCTTAGATGTGTTCGTGGCACGGGATGTTGAGGATGAGGTGTGCAGAGGGGTTCTGAATATGTTTAAGTTTTCTCTGGAGCTTGGCCGTTGTTCCCGCGTAGAGTGCGTTGCTGTAGTCCAGTCTGCTGCTGACGAGGGCGTGGGTGACCGTTCTTCTGGTTTTGATGGGGATCCATCTGAAGGTCTTGTGAAGCATGTGGAGGGTGTTGAAACAGGAAGATGAGACAGTGTTCACTTGCTGGGTCATGGTGAGCGATGAGTCTAGGATGAAGCCAAGGTTGCGTGCGTGGGTGGTGTGAGTTGGTGCGGTTCCTAGGGTGGCTGGCCACCAAGAGTCATCCCATGCGGAGCGGTTGGAGCCGAGGATGAGGATCTCAGTCTTGTTCAAGTTCAGTTTGAGGCAGCCCATCTCCATCCAGTTGGTGATGGAATGCAGTCCGTTGTGGAGATTGATCTTAGCGGTGGCTGGGTCCCTGGTGAGTGAGAGGATCAGCTGGGTGTCGTCTGCGTAGGAGATGATGTTGAGGCCGTGAGATTGGATGATGTTGGCGAGTGGCACCATGTAGATGTTAAAAAGGGTGGGCTGAGAGAGGATCCGTGGGGGACACCGCAGGTGGTCTTGGTGGCTTTAGACAGGAACGGAGAGAGGTGGACTCTCTGAGTTCTACCGGACAGGAAGGATGTGATCCAGTCAAGGGCCCTGTGGCGGATCCCGGCATCATAGAGGCGTGCAAGGAGGGTGAGGTGACAGACGGTGTCGAAGGCTGCCTAGAGGTCAAGGAAGATGAGGGCAGCAGTTTCACCTTTGTCGAGCATGATCCTGATGTCATCGGATGAGGTGATGAGAGCGGTCTTGGTGCTGTAGTTCTTACGGAAGCCGGATTGGGAGATGTCTAGCGTGCTGTTGTCCTCCAGGAAGCGGGTCAGTTGGCTGTTGATGATCTTCTTGATGACCTTCATTGGGAAGGGAAGGAGGGACATGGGCTGGTAGTTACTGAGGTCTTCGAGGTCTGCCTTGGGTTTTTTGAGCAGGGCATTGACTTCGGTGTGTTTCCAACTCTCTGGGAAGGTGGCGGTCTCAAAGGAGCTGTTGATGATAGCACAAAGTTGGGGGCCGATGATTTGGCTGGCTTTGTTGAAGACATGGTGGGAGCAGGGGTCGGAGGGTGATCCGAAGTGGATGGTGCTCATGGTCTTGGTGGTGACCTCAACGTTGGTTTGGGTCCAGGTGCATAAGAGGCTGGTGTGGCTAGGTGCGTTGGGGTTAGTGGTGGCCGCGGTGGTAGTGGGGATCTAGGAAGCGAAGCTGCCGTGGATGTCCATGATCTTGCGGTGAAAAAAGTTGGCGAGGGAGTTACAGAGGTCTTGTAAAGGGGGGGTATCGATGGAGCAGGACTTCGGGTTGGCGAGTTCTTTGATGATGCTGAAGAGCTCTTTGCGGTCATGTGCGTTGTTGTCGATGCGGTCTTTGTAGAAGGATCTTTCGGTGGTCCGGATGAGCTTGTGATGCTTCCGGATGGTTGTCTTGAAGGCAGCGTGGTTACTCTCTGTTTGTTCGTGGCACCACATCTTCTCAATTTTCCGCTTGGAGGTCTGAAGGTAGGTGGTGAATCAGAGTGCTTTCGTGCTGGTGCAGTTGTTGGATGGTTTCCTCAGTGGGGTGAGGGTGTTGGCGCAGTCATCTAACCACTGTTTGAGGTTGAGGGCAGCAGTGTTGGGATTGCTTGTGCTGGGTGGCGGGGCACGGGCGAGGGTGGAGATCAGCTGGTCTTCCGAGATCTTGTTCCAGATGCGGTGAGGGATCTGTTGTGGGTGGTGGTGAGTGGTGGGTTTCTGGAAGGTGAAGTGGAGACAGCGGTGGTCGGTCCAGTAGAGTTCGGTGGTGTGGGTGAAGGTGATGTGGTTGCTGGCAGAGAAGATAGGGTTGAGCATGTGGCGAGCTGAGTAGGTGACCATCGTGACGAGCTGTTCGAGACCAAGGTTGGCGAGGTTGTTGATCAAGGCGGAGGAGTTGCTGTTGTTGGCGTTCTCTAGGTGAAAATTCAGGTTGCAGAGGAGTATGTAGTCCATAGAGGCGAGGGCCTGGGCGCTGATTGTGTTGGCGATGGCGTCACAGAACTGTGGTCGTGAGCCTGGGGGTCTGTAGACAAGGGTTACTCTAAGAGTGGTGTTGCCATTGATGTGAATCTAGAAGTGTAAGTGTTCGGCGGCATCAATGGTGTCATTGGTGTTGGTTGAGATCCTGATGGTGCTCCTGTGGACTATGGTGATTGCTCCTCCCGGTTTGTTGGTGTGGTCTCTGAGGGTAATCTTATAGCCTTCAAGGATGGCTATGGTGATGTCGGGTTCCGCGGAGGGGTTCATCCAGGTTTCGGTGATGAAGGCGATGTCTGGGGAGGCTGACGTGAGTAGGTCCCAGAGTTTGACGGCGTGCTTGTGGACGGAGCGGGTGTTGATGAGGATGCAGCTGAGGTGGTGGAGTGTGGAGCTGCTGTGGTGCTTGGTGGCAGGTGAAGCTGCACATCCGACAGGAGAAGGGTCCATGGGTGTGCCTCGGGGTGGCTTGGACACAGGCAGTGGAACAGCCTGGGTTGAGGGCGTGGAGTTTGTTGACCCTGTAGCAGTGTCTAGTGATGTGGGGGGGCGCAAGGGCCAGGGGAACTGGCGCTGGGCGTGGTCCAGGGCGGACGGGCGCAGATGGGCTATCCTCTGGCGCACCAGTGGCGCGGCCGCCATTAAGAAGGGAAGGTTGGAGGGTGGAGCAGCTGGGAGGCGGGAGCTGAGGGTAAATGGGGGCACGAGGGGGGGCAGGCCAACAGGGACGCAGCAGCGGGAACGAAAACGGGAGGAAAGTGAAGCAAGCAGAAACAGGCTAAGAAAGCACAGAAAAACACAGAAATGGCAAAATTCAAAAAAGGATATGAGCAGAAACAAAACACACTCACAGAACTTACGGACCCCACTAGACACCAGGTATGAGGCGTAGGCAGGTGCCTGTGGGTGGTGGAGGGCCTCGAACTCGTGGAAGCAGCGAGGGCGGGTGGAAGGCATGGGCACAGACTGGAGGAGCTGCGCAGCGTGAGGGGTGAGCTCTGACCCTAAAGCAGGTCAGGGGTCACTCCGAGCACCGCGCATCGGCTGCCATTAAGAAGTGGAGGTGGGAGGGAGGAGCGGCTGGGAGGCAGGAGCTGAGGGCGAATAGGGGCGGGGCTGCAGAAGAGCCAAAAACTGGCAGAAAGGGGAGTGCATAAGTGATATGGGGCCATAATTCGAATCAAATCTTTAATGCTATAGCAATTGGGGGGTGTTATACCCAGTTTGTGGTTGATTACAGAAGTAGTGCCTGTTTATAAAAAAAAAAAGGCAGTAACGAGGATCCAGCAAAGTTTAGGCCAATTAGTCTGGCAATGCATCCCAGAACTTATTCTGCTGACAGCTTTTAGTGAGGATTCAAACATGGATGAAGGAGGTACAGATTCTGTCCCCACTCCAAGCAGCTTTAGAGCAAACATGAGTACCGTAGAACAAATATTCTGTTTTTTATTGATATTATGGAGATATGTGGTTATTAAGAGAGACCATATATACATAGTGATAGTGGACTTATGTGCTGCTTTTGACCTTATCACCAGAGAAAAAATGTATAAAAATGGGGATGCCACTGAATTTATTACATATTTTGGTGAGGCTCCACAGCAACAATTTTGCTTAATTGAGATAGGGGAGGCGTGGTGAACTGACTGAACGTATAGAGGTGAACAGAGGAGTCCACCAAGAATGTATATTGGTTTCTACTCTGTTCATCCTATACATTAATGGACAGAAGAAAAACCACAGCACATCGCAGGATCGTAGTGAAATCCATTTCTTCCTCTGTGGTGTCTCAGGAAACAAGTCCCCTGATCCATTAAAACACACTAGGCATGATGTTTGAAAGCCAATACAATTCTCATGATTTTAAGGAAACAGCTGACACGTGTTTCGTCAACATTGACTTTTTCAAGGCTCCTAAATTATGGAAGTTACAGATGTATTGAAAGGCTTCAATTCTCAAAGATGTTAACAAATATACATATCTTAGCATGAATTATAGGAGAGTCCAAAGACCATGGTAAGTCTACATAAGGCCTGGCGTCTAGTCAGTCTGTGAGCGGCGTCGTATCTGAAAAATCTACTATACATTAATGGGTTGATGGACACTTTAACAGATTGCAATGGAGACCCGCCAAAATTATCAAACTGCACAGTACCATTGTTGCACTTGGAGATGATGCTATTGGTATCTAAGACCCTGATGGGGCTTCAAAACCTACTCAACCAAATCCTGGCATCATGCGTAAAATATGGGTTGGAAGATAACGCCTCCCAAAAGACATTTATGATGTTTACAAAACATAGAACACTTAAAGGTAGGATTTTGATTACACAGAATTTACTAGAACAAGTGAAAAGCTTTGATTACCTAGGGGTCAAGTTTGCAAATACACTTCCTTGAACTGCCCAGCTACCTAAAAATCATCTTACACTGCAGCACGTGCGTTCCTCTAAAATTTAAAAGTGAAATAATTAAACATTCAGGCCAGTCACTACAGCTTTGGAAATATACCGGGCAAGAAGTCTAGGAGCTGCCCTGTCTGGAGCGGGAACAAAGTAGAAGGCCTGGAGAAAGTGGAAAATAACTTCATGAGATGTGTTCGCAATTAACCTTTTATTCCCATCAGCTTGGAAATAGGTTTAAAGAGTATTGTGCATGTGGCCACCTTTCATCTATTGTCCTATTGGATGCGGTTTTGGATCAGTAACTCACCACTTCCCCTGAGGAATCATTACATGAAATAAGAGCACTCCATATAGGGGAGAGAATACCCTGGCTCAATTTTGTTAAAACATGGCTGTATTGGTTTGGGATCCAGACAAATACTTTGATAGGCTTAAAAAAGAGATACTGGAGTAACATTCATGAGAACGGCTCTGTAGCAATGTTGCAGGGACACTGATGGGGAAGTTCTTAGATTTTAAGGATAAGATGCAGTTGGAAGTCTTTCTGGATCGCTTTGAACATCCACAAGTGAAAACATTTTAGTTAGAATTCAGATTTAGTAAGCTACTAGTAAATGACAGTAGGCGGAGTGGCTGTGAAATTATGTCATCCTGTCCTCCATGTTTGTCCAGTGCTGAAACAGAAGAGCAGTTTCTTTTTTTCTCCCCTGCCTCTACTACATTTCGGAGGACTTGGCTAGTTTCAATATGTCAGATCTTAGCCGCAAGACACATAAGGGATCCTCAAAAGTGACAGTCCTGAATGGTTAATTTTTGCACTTTCCAGATTTTTATTATACGGCTGGCGAGTAAGATGCAAATTATTGAAATAGGATGCAGGGTTTCAGGAAAGTTTTAAATACAACCTGCAGTTTTTCTTGTCTTACTTTCACCAGGAGCGCTATTAAAAAACTCCCTATGGAAAGTGTGTAAAGGTTTTCTTTATGGTGGTTCCTAATATTAAGTAATGGGTGTGGTGTTAACATTTTAAAATAAAGGTAATGTCAGACGTTTTTATACACATGGAACTATATTTTATTTATTTAACTCTCAATGATTAATTGGGTTTGTGGTTGCTATAAGACGCCTGCACTTTCTGCTTTTGATAATACTGCATTAAAATTGTGCAGTAGACGTTTAAAAAGTGCTGCTAGCCATCACAAGTACTACGAGGCGCATGCACTTTTTATTCGCGAGAGCACTGTATTAAAATTATGCAATAGATGGTTAAATTTACTACTATTTCCATACATGCAGAGCACAAGCACATAGAGTAAGAGCACGGTATTCCAGTTGTGCAATAGATGTTTAAAATTGCTGTTAGCTGACATAAGTACAGTTTAGAATTACTTCTTGGTTATGAGTGTACTGTATTAAAGAGTTCAATTGAAGTCTAAAACTGCCGCTAGCTACTATAACACATGGGGCATAATTATTGCTATCTCCACTATGATACGTTGAATGAGCTTTTGGCAAATTATGAATATATGTGTAGCCTATAAAAAAAAATGATGGAATATATCCCATTTGCTGGCCTCCCTTGTATGGGAGATGGATGACATCTTATGTTTTATTCTTATAGATTGTGTTTATGTGCATCTTGTATGGTTTATTATAAACTAATAAAGAATATTCTACTACTACTTTTGTGCTATTTGTTATTTCAGGAACAGATTGCAAGAAGGTATCTGTTAGATCCTAGCAAAAAGATATACCATTCCATTCTACCCCTTTTAACCATCACCTTAGTACACCACAAACATATATGATACAGATAGTGAAAGCCATAGAAAGAGCGGTCTAATTGATTGTGAAGAAAGCTGTGTGACTTTTAGGCTAGGAATGTGGGGTATAAAACTGAGAAATGTTGAGGATGGTTCCATCATTTACTGCATTTTCATCATACTAGTTTTTAATTCCATATTATTGAATCACAAACCCAATAAATCTACATGTTAATACACAATGTACAATTCTAATGAATAGGGGACAATAATAGGAAATACACATCGAACTTTGCTAAAAGAAAATGTACATCTTACAGCACTGCATTGGCAAATCAAACAACTTGTTTACTGGTGAATAGTGTCTGCTATAATGACGTATGCCACCTAATGTGTTCTCTTTAAAGGATAAATTGTGATGCAGTCTGTGAACACTTGAGGAAAGGAGAGACATATTTTGAGGGCATATCCTAAATAGGGTTTGTTAAAGTTTACTATTTTTTTAAACACAGTTGTATCTAGGAGCATGACGTGTAATATGCTGAGATCTCTACAAAGTATCTGTGATAAGTGGAGATCATTACTTTTTCCTTTAGATACTTCACAAATATAGATGAGAGAATTACATTAACATGCAGGCTGCTTTGAAAGTGCATCTGGCATCAATATGTAAGATATGCATAATGTGGTCAAAACCCTTAGACCCAAATTTATTAAAAAGTGGTGCATCAGAGCTTTTGCGCCACCTTTTCTGCTCCCCCCTACCAACACTTAATGACACCATGGTTGCACCGTATTTCTTAGACGGCACACCATTGCAGCTGTTGGCACAATAGCGTCAACATTTTTGATGTTATTGTGGCACTTTGCTACACTAGCATCAAAAATGTTGACACTAGTGTAGCAAAGAACAAGGAGGCCCATAGGTTTCTATGGGTGTGTCATTTTAACACCTGCTCTGAGCAGGCATTAAAAATGATGCCAAAAATGGCTCAGTGAATTCTGTTACATTTTGCAGGCTTCCTAACAGGGGAACGTCCCCCTTGCATACATTATGCCTGGCACATGCATAATCTGTGCTGCAAGGGGTTACAAAGTGGTGCATTGCGCCACTTTGTAAATATGGTGAAGGGAAAAGCCCACCTTAGCATAAAACAATTATGCTAAGGCAGTGCTAAGGTGCCACAAGGGGCTCTTAAACATGCCCCTTAGTGTTTGGGAGAATAAGGGCTCCAACATCAAGAGCTGCACTTCGTGGGACAATATGGTTGTTGTGAAGCCCAAAAAGAACTTTTCAGTAGTGGAGTCTGGAAAAAGATAATGCATAGGCCTTCAACTGGTAGTCCACCACTGGAATAAATTGCTTAGACAATTGAGAAATTGAGCAGGAAGTTTAAAGTTGATAATCTGAGACATGTTGTTCATCAAATTGAAAAAGGAACTTTTCATATTTAACAAAACGCAAGAAACTGACTTTGTTACCAACAGGTCATTCAAAACTTAGCATCAGTAGTGTGTATAGCTATGCTCGGATAGCAATTTTTGACAACGGAGTATAAAAGTGGCAAAGAAGATGAGAACGAATTACTTTTTGTGTGTCTTCACTTATAGCACATGGCATATCATTATAGCCTGTTGATTGGGCATGTTTTGAGACAGCTGAAGAATTTTATATTTGTATGGTACTTTCATATATAAATTTGTATTTGGATTATGTTGGTGAGAGCAAATACCCAAGCTTCTTTTAAAATCCCGTAGTGGCTCCCTATCCATTTTGAAAAAATAGGGTCTAGGAAGGACATTTTAAGGACTGAAAAGGACAGTGTAATATGGAATTAAAGGGCACCTTTAGATGTCACTTGCAGAGATCTATTTTGGAAGTAGAAAGAGAACCAGCTTAGGACTTGACCATAAAATTCAGGTAGATTTTCAGGGTGTCATAAAGGACTCCAGGATGCACTGTGCCAAGAGCAGAGGTTAGATCAAGGAGGTATAAAAGACAGGCTTCTCCCTTGTCTATAACTCATAACACAGCAGTTTCAAAGTTATGAGCTGCTCTGAGATCAGAATGATGGTGATCTAAGTGATCATTTTTAGAAATGTATTTCTTAATTGGTGATGCAGGATCATTTTCAGTAATTTTGACCAGAAACAAACTATGTTAGTTCCTCACATCTTCTGGTCGGCATTAGCTTTCTTAAAAAGTGTTTTGACTGCACACATTTTTCAGAATGTCAATAAATATTCCTTGAGAGAGTCAGATACAGCCATGTGTATGGTTAGCCCAGTAGCTGGCTTTCAGATTTATCAAGGGTGGCTGGGAAATGGTGAAAGGAGTTGCTATATAGATGAAGGTCTACAACAATATTTAAAATGTCATCCTGAAGGAGGACTGGATCAAAAATCTGCCAGCCAGATTAGACTTTCTTGGAAATTACAGGAGAGGTTGATATTCTGGAGAGAGGGGGTCACATAAGGGAAATAGGCCTACATTTATCAGCAAGAAACATCAAGAATGTCTCTTTGTCTCCCTAATAGGCCATTTGTGAAGCACTAATGGCAGCCCTCAAAGAAGGTCACTTGTCACTACTGAAAAAAACAGTCCTGAAGGTAAGTCGAGGGAGGAGTGCTGAACTATGGTACTAAAGGCCCAATTTAGAATTTGGCAGACAGGGTACACCTTCACAAATATGACAGAGTACCCCTGTCTACCAAACTGTTGGTTCATCCACTAAATTCTAAGTTTAGTGGATCATCAGATTTCTGCTGGCAATACACCCAATGGCTCCACCATCAGCAAGTTTCTTTGCAGGGGCATGCAGAGTAAAGCCTTTAGACCTCCTGCCCTATTTTGAGCATATGGTTTGATGGCTGTTTTTACATCCGTCACTGGCAGAAAGAACGTGGCATTCACAGACCAAACAATACATTATTAATAATAGCCCCCACAACCAGGGAAAATCCTCTGTGGCTGTGGGGTCATTAATGATTTGCATTTGAAACTCAAACAACCCCCCACACTTTGGGAACTTGTTTTTGAAAAACAAAATGTTTGGTAGACTGCCATCAATACAGATATTGGCCATCCACAAAACCTTTTGTAGCTTCAGAGGAACCACTGTTACAGCACTTCCTCTCAAAGTACAGATATCACCGTTGGGCCTGTGGTGCTCCCTGGGGTCTATATTTAAGAAAAAGTGGCACGTCAGCTATGATGCACCACTTTTCTTGTGCTCCTCTACCAGCACCTATTGACACCATGGTTATGCAGTATTTATAATATGGTACACCATGGCAGTCTTTAGAACAATTAAGCCAAAACGCTATTGTGACGCTTTGCTACACTACCGTCAAACATTTTGACACTAGTGCAGCAAAGTGCAAGGAAGCTCATAGGTTACTATGGAGCGTCATTTTAACACCTGCTCTGTTAAAAACTAAGCCAAAAATGGCACAGTGAAATCTTTTAAATTTCACTGCACCATTTTTGCGGACCTCCTAGTGTTGGAACCCCCCCTCGCATACATTATGCCTAGCTAGGTATAATGTAATGCAAGGGATTGAAAAGTGGTGCAATGCATGCAATGCACCTCTTTGTAGATATGGCGCAGCAGAGAAGTCACTTTAGTGCTGCCTTAGCATAGAATAAAACACACTATAGAAGTGCTAAGTTGGCACTAGGGGCTCTTAAATACACCTTTAAGAATGGTGGGTGGTAGTATGTCGGGGTGGCAGATGAACTGCTCACCTGACTGGTGGACTACTGTCCACCAAACTTTAAATGAAGCCCTGGGTGTTGAACGTCCATGCTTCAAATTTCTTTGGAAGATAAAAATGTAGTTCTAGTTTTTCTAGTTTAATTTTGCATGAAAAATAATATCCCAGCACTCAATGTTTAAATACCTACCAACTAATGTAGTTGTTTTATATTTAAGAACAAAGGTAGAAAGTTTTGTGGTAGACTGAAAATAATCTAAGGAGGCATACCTCAAGGATTTACTTTTGAAAAACGGTGAGTATTTTAAATATTTGATGCATAATGCATGCAGTTTTCAACATTATCCTCTTATGCCCAGTGATCTGATGCAGCTCTCTGTGCTTAGCCGAGACTGATAAATTTCAGGTTTAAGAGGACGTTTGTCAGACCATTATTACTGCGTTACAGTAAGCTTAAGGTGCAGCAGAGAACCCAAACAGCATTGTAGAATTCTAAGCAAGAATGAACAAAAGAATTGACAACCATTATTCTCTTTGAGAAATTTCAAAACGTTAGTATGCACTTCAGGACTCTCAAATAAAAGTAGAAAGCATTTGAACCATTTGGTCATTCAGGGAAGATGAAGTATTTTGGAGTCAATCATAACACCATTCTTCCAGGATAGGCAATAGGTGCTCATCTCCTGAACATTGTTTAGGGGTCACAAGGGTTCAAAGCTGTTACTCATGGCATTCACTTTGCAACTTCTGCCACTGCCCTTCCAACTCCTGCATTAGAGATCGCAGGAGAACACCAACAGAAAACAAACACAAATTTCTAAAGACCAAATTTATTTGTTGAAGTCTTTCAGGCAAGATATGTCATTTTTCTCTCTATTAGGAGAAGTAAAGGGCAAGGCTGGAGAGACAAGCTGCACAGGGTTGTCTCATACATTATGCACAGAGTGTAGTGAATCCTAGTCTGTTTTAATGGGATAACAGGAGTTAGCTTAGCCTCTGGCTTGCAGACTTGTGCCCTCGTCACCTAGTGACTTTTAACCTACTTAGCTTGCTCTGTCTTAGCCTATTTAATTATTTAACTCTTCTAAAATGGCTGACTTGTTGATAGTTAGGCCACTTGTTATGCTTTGCATTATCAGTGCCACTGCGCTAAGGCGTCAAAATCAAGCAACAAAGACAAACAAACAGTAGGTGTTCACACTAAGGGATTTTCCCTCTGAATACTTTCAAAGGATTGTTTATATTAATTGCCGTCCCAAGCATGTCTGATATCTATTGTTTGGGAACACACCTACGTCAGGGGTCCTGGTAGATCTGTATAAATACATCGCACTTTAGATAGATAATCAGAGGGATTCCAACCAGAGGGCATCGCCACCATCGCTGATATCGATGCTGCACGTCATCTTGACGCTGACCCAGTCTTTGTGTCCCTACGGAGTCTGAGATAGAGACCTCATTCCAAGGTAACGAGGGTTGTGGGCCCCTCTCATGGACATGGCATTGGCAGATTAGGTTTAGCAAACCCAGCTCTCCTTTAGGTAGGAGGTTAGGCCTCTCACATTAGGGTATTAGGGCATATTACATCTTGTATGTCTTTCTTATGCATTGCAAGATGGTGGGGGTCTTTGTAATAATGGCTATCGTCCTCACAATTCTGTTTCTTGCATTATTCATTATCCTAATCATTGCAGCCCTTGCAACATATCACAAACTGCAGCTGTGTTAAATAAAAACTATTGAAACTTTACTGCATCTTTGTCATTGCCTGTGTTTGTATGACACATGATATATCTGTGAGAAAGGGGTAATCTCTGTTTAACCACGACACTCCCTGAGATGTCTTATTCTCTAGTCCATGCGTAAAGGCTGCCACAAATCACCTTTTACTATTGTGTTTCTGATGAGGTGCTGCTAGTGAGCCGGTAAGGTTGGGACAACAGTTGCGACTTGTTGTAGGATAGGCATAGTCACCTACAAGCAAAAGTACTGTCATCCTTTAACCAGCAGTCTTGCCTAAAGCAAGAGTCCAAACTACAACAAGAGGGCGCTGCTGCTCATGGTAAAGTAGACATAGGTCATAATTATACTCTAAGCCTGGGTGAGGGGCAAGATTTATAAACTGTAAAAGACAATCTCTCAATGCTTAGCAGTTGTGCATCCTGCTGCTGAAGTTTGTTTAAATACAATCTCTTTTCTGAAGAATAGATCATAAAAACAAAATACACTGTGCACATGAAGTGACATTGTAGAAATCTTTCATCATTTCTCATTGCCTCATTACTTATCAAGAGCAACGAGGCAGATTTTTGGAGTTGCAAATCATTTTTAAACGTTCTCATTAAAACTGAGTGTTGGGAACCATGCTCTCTATTTCTCATTGTTTTGTCAGTAGAACTCCATCATGGGGCTAATTATTGCCTTAACAGGATGCTAACTGAGCTTTAGCCATAGGTCTCAGCCTATGGTTTGTAGCAATTGTCCTCTTAGAAGCGTTAGCATGTCACTAACGTATAAATCAAATGCACTGTAATGGAGCAAATCTGATTTGGTTGGTCACATTTATACCAAACTAAATCAGGTTCACTTGAGAGATAATATGTTGTGCTTAAAGAATTGCATTGTGTACTTTTTAAATTATGTGTTATTCAATATGCAGACGAATTGTATTGTGGCATGCTGGGCTATTTTGGGGCACACTAAGCTTCCGTTTTTTTTTAAAATCTTCAATGATACGGCCAAATATAGAGTTATTATTGTTGACTGTCGTCCTTATTGAATTGTATGTTGCATATTTTTATTCTGACAAATATGTCAAGAACTCAAATTGTGATGTTGTTTATTTCTATAAGCGGACACTGATGAACAAAGGAACTTATGAAAAAGAACAAATAATGCATTTAAACAATGTGAATTGTTACGTAAAATATATGTAAAATTGACAAATATTCCCATAGATAGGACTAACAAACCCATCAATGGTCGCCTTAAACAGTGGTGTGATGGGAATCTTTTAATGAATACAGGTATATGAGGATCTCTAAGCTAAGATGTTTGTGTATTTACACTATACACACATATATATATACATTTTCACTGAAAACGCCAAAAGTTACAGGGACGTCATAGTTATGAAATAGAATTTGAAAAACTGTACAAATTCACTCAAAAGAACAAAGGTTCTAGGGGCGGTATAGTTAGGCTCAAATACTAAAAATACCAAACCATAGAAATGCAACTGTTATAGATAGGGTTATCTCAAGTAATTGTAAATCATGCCCTAAGTTAACTATAGGCCCTGCGGAAAACCCCTTTAACCACCCAACCCTGCTCTATGCAAGGCCTTTGGCTGGGCACATGGGTGTTGGCCGCAAAGCCTGGTCTATGGTCAGGTCCTCTAGTCAACCCCTATAACTGTTCAAGCCCGTGCTGCATATGGCCTATGGCCATGCAAAGCTGGGATTGGTTGCAGGACCAGGCCCTGCAGCCAACTCCTATAACCACCTAAACCTGTGCAGGTCTGCATGTTGTCCTCTCCTGGCCAATTTTTCCCCCGGGGACCACATCCCCCAGGGCCCCTGACTTCTAAAATGTTTTCTTTTGGGGGAGGGGGAGCCATGCAGTTCCCCTCCCCAGGCTGACAGCAAACACCTATGTCCTGGGGGTTGGTAGCCCCGGACATAGCAGGAGCCGGTCCTGGCTGGTAGCAGTACCCAGGGCCATCAGTGGCTCCTTGAGGGGTTGGCCTTTGGGGGTCTAAAACAGATCCCCTATTTGTTTTAAAATTAGCCCCTGGGAGGTGGTGGTCCCTAGTGCTGTGGTCAGCTCCCTGGCATTAGAATATGTAAAAGCCCCAGGGAGGTGGTGGCACTGGGCAGACCACCACATTAAAAATTATAATGCCCCCAGGACCTGTTCTACCCAATTAAAAAAAAGAAAAAACAATTTAGGCGGATCTGTGGATCTGCCATGGTTCCTGCTGAAAATTTAAAATGAAATGCTTTTTTGCTCTGAGTGGTTCCCTCTGGGTCCCAGCACTAGATCTAAGGGCTCATGGTGACTTTACCCTAGCTCCTTTTCTTATTCTTTACATTTTGTTCAGGGACTCAGCTGAAGCTGAGTCCTAAGATGGCTGCCAACACTTCCTTGCTGAAGTGTTGACAGCCAATCAGATCTCAGCCTGAGATCAGAAGGGTTTGCGGAGCTTTCACGTCCCTATATATACAAATTAGTTTTTTCTTTAATTATTAAAAACACTACTGAATGGATTTATAAGAAATAACAAAAGAGCTACCTTTCTGCCAAATTTGGTGAAATTCCGTCCAGTGATTTGGGCTCTATTGCTGTTCAAAATCCCTAAGAAAAAATGAATGGGGGAAAAGCGTTTTAGGACACCACTTTTTTCTTGGGCCGCACTTGAGGGATCACCCTGAACTTTCCAGACAGCAGCTCATTTGCGCATCAAATTTTTGGGGAAAGTTTTGTGAAGATTCGTCAAGCAGCGCCAAAGATATAGGCAAGTAAAGAAAAATATATATTTTTCTATAGAAACTAGGTCCTAACTGTAACTACCTAGTGGAGACCAGCACAGGGTTATATATATATATATATATATATATATATATATATATATATATATATATATATACATAAACATATATATAACCTAGTTGGCTTCTCCAAATAAAAGAGATCTAAACTGCTGCATGTCTTCCTCAAAAAAAGCAACTGGTAGGGAGGCACAATCAAACTATTAATAGCATGTTACAGGAGATCAAAGACCCCAATGTGAAGAATTGGATTAAGATTCTTCCTCTAGTCCTCTTCACATTTCACAGCAAATTGTAGGTCTACATAGAACTTAGTCAGTTTGAGTACCTGGAACATCCTAGTCCTTACACTTGAAGAAAGAATAGAGAAGCAAGAGAAGCAAAGATCACATCTATAGAAGACCTTGGCTATGCATTTCAACATCTCTTTCAGGCAGTGTGTAGATTTATGTGGCTTACTTAAAAATGCAAAAGACAAGCAAGAAATATGTTATAAAAAGAACCTATCATCTCCCAAGAAAAATAACTGTTATTACTGCCTTCCTTAGGTAATAACCCATTGGTCCAGTTGCATGGGCCTTATAAAGTAGCAAGAACAGGTAGGCCAATTACATACAAGGTTGCACAACCTAATAAAAAATGGGAAGTGACTAGCTCTTCATTCCTGCCTGAAATCACAGAACTTTCCTGATCACACTAAGTATGAGCGTTTTCAACTAAATCGACTGAGCTAATTCATACTTTAACTGGGGAGGCCCAAGTCACACTAGATTAATTGAACAAGAGGAGTTACAATGTGCTTCCTTGATCTCTGTTAGAACCACACTTGGTGAAAAGCAGGATGAGAACCCCTAGGTACAGCAGTATGAAGGAAAGCCTGCAGGATTCCAGATGCATGCAACAGAAGAGCAAGAAGTCAAAACAATGCTCAATTTAGATATCATCAAAATATCTAAGAGTATCTGAACTTCTCCATTAGCACTCATACCAGAACTAGGTATATATGTTTCTGGATTGATTTCAGACTAGTCAACAAAGTTACTAAGTTTGATGCCTATTCAATGCCAGGGGTGGATGAACTCATTGAGAAACTATGGAAAACCAGTTAGATTAGCATGCTCAATCTCACCAATGGATATTGGCAAGGACATCTTTGGCCAATGGATTAACACAAAATCTCCTTCCTCCAGAAGGTCTATTCACTACCAGCTACTCCCTTTTGGTAGGTATGGAGCCACAGCAGAATCCCAAAGGTTAATGGTTCAGATTCTAAAACTTTATGAATCTGTTGCAGCAACAGCATATCTGGATGATGTAGTAACCTTCAGTCCTTCCTGGTCCACACATCTATACCATCTTGAAACTTTACCCTCTGATCAGGAGGACTAATTAACCTCCCAACATGTCTTCTGTGCATGTGGCAAATTAAACATCTTACCTATACTCTGTGAAATAGTGTGACTAAAATTGAGATGATTGAAAATATACCCCAGCCTGCCACAGAGGGAGATCAGATTCTTCCTAGGCTTTCTTGACTATTGCCAACATTTTCTTCCTTTATTTAGCCCCTCTTACTAGCTTGTGGAAAAACACTTCCACAATGGAATCGCAAGGAGCCCTAGGAAAAACAAAGGGGAAACATCCGGAACAACGATGACAGAACCACAACATTGTTAATGCAAGCGGAACCACGCTTGCGATAAAAATGACTCTCTTTTTCTCTACCTTAACCACACATGTGCTGAACAATGCCCATGTGTGGTTAAGACAGAGAAAAAGGGAATCGGCATCGGGAGAGGACGCAATCAATTAAGTGGGTCTGTGGGGTAGGTTTGTTTTTAGGTTAATGGTGGGGGGTTGGGGTAATTTTGTTTTTTAGTGGCGGTGTGGAGGGTAGGGACAATTTAATATTTACAGTGGGTGGGGGGGCGGATTTTTAGGTGCTGAGTGTGGGGTTGGGGTAATTTTGCATTAAGGGCAGGTCGGGGACGGACTTTTAGGGGCAGGGTGAGGGGTTGGGGTAATTTTGTATTTAGGGTGGGTGGGGCAGATCAGGTTCTTAGCAGCGGGGTGAGGGTCAGTGTAATTTTGTATTTAGGGCTGGTGGGGGGATCGGGTTTTAAGGGGCGGGGGTCGGGGTAAATATGTATTTAGGGCTGGTGGGGAGATTGGGTTTTAAGGGGCAGGGTGGGGGGTTGTGGTGATTTTGTATTTAAGGCAGGTGGGGTAGGTTTTATGGGGCAGGGGTGGGGGGTCGGGGTAATTTTCTATTAAGGGCGGGTGGGGGGATCGGGTTTTTAGGGGCAGGGGGGTGGGGTAATTTTGTTTTTAGGGGTAGGACCGCTGTCAGGTAAGTGGGGGTTGGAGAGGGTAGTTTTTAGGGGTGGGTGGTTGTTTTTTTTTAAGGGGTGGGGGTGGGGGTAATATTGTTTTTATGGCGGGTTGGGGTGTCGGGGTACTATGACTTTTAGGGCAGGGGTGGGAGGTTGAGGTAATTTTGTTTTTAGGGGCAGGGTTGGGGGGGTCAGGGTAACTTTGCTTTTAGAGGCGTGGGGGGGGTCGGGTTTTTAGGGGCGGGTCAGGTAATTTTGTTTTTAGGGGCAGGTTAGGTTTATTTTTGGGGTGGGGTCGGTTGTTTTTAGAGCGGGTGGGGGTTGGGGTAGGTTTTAGGTCTCAGGGTGGGTGGGGGGTATCCGGGTAGTTTTTAGGGGTGGGTGGGGGTCAGGGTAGTTTTATTTTGTGGGTAGGGGTGTTGGGGTAGATGTATTTTTAGGGGGGGTCGGAGTAGTTTTATTTTTAGGGCAGGGTGGGGGTTTGAGGTAATTTTGTTTTTAGGGGTGGGTTAGTTTTACTTTTTTGGCGTGGGGGTCAGTATTTAGGGCGGGTGGGGGTTGGGTTATCAGGGTAGTTTTTAGGGGTGGGTGGGGTCAGGGTATTTTTATTTTTAGGGCGGTTGGGGGGTCGGGTAGTTTTACTTTTAGGGTGGGTTGGGTGTCAGGGTAGTTTTTATTTTTAGGGCTGGTTTGGGGATCGGGGTACTTTTATTTTTAGGGCGGGTTGGGGGGTCGGGAGTTTTATTGTTAGGGTGGGTGGGGGTCCGGGCAGTTGTATTTTTAGGGCAGGTGGGGGAGATGACATGTGAAAACCACGCATGCCGTTCCACACAAGACTTTAATAGGCATGCTTTTACAACTAAAAATAGTTGTAAAGGCATTCGTGGAAACAACTCAGTCGTTGTTCGGACCGCATTGTTCCGGCATGCACGGTTGGTGCATGTGTTGTTCCATCATACATTAAAATCAAAGCCTTCCATGGGTTGAGGATAATGTTGGCTTCTTAACTGGTTTCGTGATATCCGGAAATTTTTGCTTCTCTTTTGCTCACAGACCAATAAGTCTGGAGCGGGCTTGTTCGAGGCATTATCCCAGAAACTTCATCGAGACCACTGCCTACTCTTGAAAGCTGTTTGTGTCAACATTCACACAGCAGAAGCTGTCCTTTGAGGACCCCTTCTGAATTGCGAACATGTTACCACTACATTTGTTTAGTTAGTAAAATATTATTGTTTTGCAACCAGATTTCGGTTCCAGAACATTAATACATCTCATTCCAAATCAGTATTTTAATGGGGCCCCTAAACATGATGCTTCCAAATACCAACATGTTATGTAGCAATAAATCCAAACTGAGATTCGATAACCTATTACTGATCGCAGTTTTCGTTTTTACATACCAAAGGCCTTTTGCAGTCACAAATGGCCCGGTTTTGTAAATCAGAGGTATTCAGAGCAAAACATTGCGTCATTCTTTTGAAGAGTGTTTCGAGCATTGCAGTATAGCACAGACATTACAAAATGGATGAAGTACCAAAGTAAAGTCTGATCAAACTTTTTGATGATTGTCGGCCACACTCCGTCTTAAAAAAAAGATCACAAGTTCTTCTTTGTACTACTCTTCAATCTATTTCCTTTTAGGTACGACTAGACCTCAGTCAGCAAATCGTGCCTCTTCAAATATCAAAAGTCTGATCAATGGCACACGAATGCTGGCAACAAAAAACCTTCAGAGAAGAGAGGAGAATGTGCTTGTTCAATAACTTGACTACTGTTGGACTTTTTCGCTTATGCAGGGTCATCCCCAATCTTTTTGCCTCCTGCCTCCTATTTTTTTCTGACTTGTTGCTGTTGGCTTTTGAACTCTGAGCACTTTACCACTGCTAACCAGTGCTAAGGTGCATATGCTCTCTGTGTAAATTGTATGTGATTGGTTTATCCATGATAGGCATATTTTGTTTACTAGTAAGTCCCTAGCAAAGTGCACTAGAGGTGCCAAGGCCTGTAAATCAAATGCTACTAGTGGACCTGCAGCACTGGTTGTGCCACCCACATAAGTAGCTCTGTAATCATGTCTCGGGCCTGCCATTGTAGTGTCTGTGTGTGCAGTTTTAACTGTAAATTCGACTTGGCAAGTGTACCCACTTGCCAGGCCTAAACCTTCCCTTTTCTTACATGTCAGACACCCCTAAGGTAGGCCCCAGTTAGCCCCAAGGGCAGGGTGCAGTGTATGGTTAAGGTGGGACATATAGGGGGTTATTTTGACCTTGGCGGTCTTTTTCCAAGACTGCCGAGGGACCGCCGCGCGGAAGACCGCCAGTGGTGGCGGTTTGCCGCTCTGCCTATTATGACCGTTGGCAGCTCTCCGTCCTTTTACGGAGGGAGAGCCGCCAACAGCCATACTGGCGGGCGGCGGGAAAGTGGAGGTTGCTCCACCTCCACCGCCACGCCAACAGAACCCTGCCCAGCGAATCACATCCTGTGATTCGGCGTGGCGGTGTTCTGTTGGCAGTGTGGTGTCGGCAGAGCAGCCACCATGGCTCCCGTCCCCTCATGGAGGATCGTCGGACCAGGTAAGTCGTTCGTCCGTGAGGTGAGGGGGGTGTTGTGTGCGTGCATGGGGGTGTGCGTGTGTGTATGTAGAGGGGGTGTGTGAGTGCGTGTAAGCTTGCAGGGGTGTTGTGTGTTTGGGAATGAGTGCGTTAATGTCTGTAAGTATGTCTGTATGGATGTGAGCGTGTATGTTTGAATGTGGATGTGCGTGTCTGACTGTGTGTGTGGATGTTTGCATGTATGTCGGTGTGTGTGCGTGTATGTGTGTTGGTGGTGCCTGCGTGCGTGTCGTGTGTGTATGAGTGATGTTATGTTGGGGGTCAGGGTGGGAAGGGGGGTCCTGCCACCTTTGGGGGGGTGGCAGGGGTGGTGGGGGGGTAGGGGAGGGAGTCGGGGTGGGGGAGACCCCTATCAGTGCCAGGGAAGGAATTCCCTGGCACTGATAGTGCTTACCGCCATGGATTTCATGGCGGTTTCAAACCGCATGAAAACCATGGCAGTAAGCCGGGTCAAAATACCGCCGGCGGTATAGTGACGGCCACCGGGCTGGAGACCCTGGTCTCCAGCCCGGTGGTCGTCTCCGCCCTGGCAGGCGGAACGGAGAACCGGCGGACGACCATGGCGGTAACCGCCATGGTCATAATACAAAAAAAAAGACCGCCAGCCTGTTAGCGGTCTTACCGCCACTTCTCCGCCTTCCGCCAGGGTCATAATGACCCCCATAGTATTGTGTTTTATATGTCCTGACAGTGAAATATTGCTAAATTAGTTTTTCACTGTTGCAAGGCCTGTCCCTCTCATAGGTTAATATGGGGACTACCTTTAAATCTGATTAAAGTGTAGATTCCCTTTGGGAGTGGATTGACATGTGGAGTTTGGGGTCTCTGAGCTCACAATTTAAAAATACATCTTTTAGTAAAGTTGATTTAAGGATTGTGCGTTTGAAAATGCCACTTTTAGAAAGTGAGCATTTTCTTGCTTATACCATTTCTGTGACTCTGCCTGTTTGTGGATTCCCTGTCTGGGTCAGTTTGACAGATGGGCTGGTTGACCCTCACACTAGACAGTGACACAAAAGGAGCTGCGGTGTAGTCTGCATATCCTGATGAGCCATCTGTGCTAGGAGGGAGGGGAGGGGAGGAGTGGTCACTTACACCTGAAAGAACTGTGCCTGTCCTCACGCAATGCAGTCTCCGACCCCCTGGTGGGTGTCGGGGGCCTGGCCTGGGCAAGGCAGGATTTCACATTCAAAAGAGACTTTACTTTGAAGTAGGCCTACTTCAAAGGAGAAATTGGGTATAAGAAGGGCACCCAAAACCACAGACTTTAGATCACTTCTGGACATCAAGAAGAACCTCTGCCTGGAGAAGAGCTGAGGAGAGGTGCTGCCCTGCCCGTGACTGTGCTTTGTGGAGCTATCCTGCAGTTAGTAAGAGGACAAAGACTGGACTTTGTGTGCCTTCCATCTTGTGAAGAAATCTCCAAAGGCTTGATTTAGAGCTTGCCTCCTGTAGTTTGAAGTCTGAGGGACAGCAAAGACTTCTCTCTGCCAGCACCAGGAGTCTCTGGAGAAACTCCTGCTCTGACAAGTGGTGCCCTATCCAGTCCCTGGGCCCTTGAAAGGAAAGCTGGTGGAAATCCAAGGAAATCGACTTCTGACCAACGCCGCTGCTGAATCCGGTGATGCCGCCTGCAACCGACTCTGTGATCTTCGCTGGAACGCGATGACCTTCGCAGGCCCGATGCTGCTGCAGCCCCACTAAAGTATGTGACTCCGCGGAAGTCGCCGCAAGACGTCGTGACTGACGCCGCTTGAAGTGCGTGGATTCAACGTTTCGCACAGATGCCGCGATCCCCGACTTTACGCATCGACTTGTTTTCACTCTTCACCAAAAGTACTGTACTTGGGGGTCTACGCGACTCCGTGTCCGGTGCTGCTGGTGTCAGCTTATTGGGAACGACTCCGTCACGACGCCGTGTTAACACCTCATCGAAGTATTTTTTGTTTCTAAATGCTATTTTTGAGTTTAATCTTTAAAAATTCATAACGTGACGGATTTTTGTCGTTTTGGTCTTGTTTTATTTAGATAAATATTTCCTATTTTTCTAAACTAATGTTGTGTCATTTTGTAGTGTTTGCATTAAGTTACTGTGTGTGTTGGTACAAATACTTTACACCTAGCACTCAGAAAATAAGCCTACTGCTCTCCCAAGCTACCAAGGGGGTAAGCAGGGGTTAGCTGAGGGTGATTCTCTTTTACCATGACTAGAGTGAGGGTCCTTTTGTTGAACAGGGGGTAACCTGGCTGTCAACCAAAGACCCTATTTCTAACAACTACCATTGTAACAATTGTCACACTACGATGCTGGGAGCCTAGCAATTCCCAAACCCCATATGATAACTCTTTGTTGGGGCCCTAGATTGTTCACTTGGCAGAACAAGGGTATTCTCAGAACAGAAATAGGTGATTTCTGACCAATTATGCAAACCGAAGCTACACCAGCCCACATCAATGTTAGAGGTGATTTTTTTTTTTTTTCCTTGCGCATTTCAATCAATGTTAAAATTTGAAATCATAAAATTACAAGGGTTTAATTGGAGACCTTGTTAGTTTAACCTCCAATACAATAAACTCTCATTTCCCCTCCCCCTCACAGAGGGAGGTCTCTCAGAAAACATCTTAAAATCTTAAACCCTAATGAATGTTACTTCAGTGGAGAAGCGCATAAGCACCCCTAGTTTAAAAACATAAAGCATCTTTGAAAACATGACTTGCAACTCCACAGCCATTAGGAGGAATTCCTTGTTACCAAGTCATGTCTATGACCCATGGCCCATTAACTTCCTAGACAGGACAGTGTGCTTTCACAGCTCCTAATAGCTTCAAAGAGGATAAATCATATTAGAAAGTCAACACTGAGAAACAATTTTTCTTTTTCATTTGATGTCTTCTAAAAAACAGACATTGCACCACAGTGTAAATTAAATCACACATAGAAAATTTGAAATCTTCGGTGTTTGTGCATAATAAATAAATATGTACAGGATCGAATTTTTTGGTCTGGCAGGCACAACTTCAGCTATCTGACAGAAATCGTGGTACTCATACCTTAGGTATGTACAAATAAGAAGTGGAATAGAGAGTAAACTGACGGTCAACCCACCTCGGCCACTGACTCTCGAGTTGTTCTTGCTTTCCCATTGCTTGGAAAACCTGCGGCATTTTGTGGACGTCTTCAGTGGCACAGTAGGCTCCCATTATGCTTTGGTAACTATGTTAAAGACCGTATCCTTAACGTCCCTTACTGACTATCTTCACATGCTTCTTTCTCTTTCCCTGCCCTCAATTTCCTTCTCCCATCATCTTACACTTTCTCTTCAGTTATCAGCTTTCACTTTGCCTACCAACATCTTTCAACTCCCCTTCCACATCATCTGGTTGTATCCTAACTTGCTTCCCTCCCTTTCTTTCGCTTTCTTTCCTGTCATTCCTTTCTCCCCCGAACACGTTCTCCCACTCTGTCTCCACGTGCCCCCATCACCTATTTTCACTTACCCCAATGCTCTTTAAAGCCTTGTTCAAATCCTCACGTTTCCCTCCCTGCTTCCGCACTTTGTTCCCTTCATACCCTCATCTCCGAAAGTCCCCTGATTTCCCTTGTCCTACCACCGGTCATCTGCTTTTGCTTGCTTCCATGTCTGACATTTCTCTCCTACAAATTCTGTCATGCTGCTGATTGCAATGTTTCTTTCTTCCAGCCATCTGCTTACCTGCTCTTTCTTCATTAATGGTGGCTGCTTGCACGTCTTACACAAACCCCGTCTACAACACAGCTAAGAAGATTTTCTAGAGATTAGAAGTGGGCTTTTCCCACACTCAAGTGGCTAGTGTTGTTGAATAATACACAGAGGGCATTGTGTAGAATGGGTTGACTCAGACACTTGATAATGACTAGCATCATCACAACCAAGCATCTGCTTTCACTATTCTTTCATTCACTTTCCCTGTCAACCTTTGTCATCTCTAACCCTTCATCTGCTTTCATCGGTTCAACCATGACACGCCCCACCCATTGATATTTCCATCTTTCTGACTTGAACGCGTATATTTTTCCCTCTACATAGACAAGCTAGTTCCTTTGTCTCTTGGATAGGTAATACAGTGGTGAAGTTCCTTAATGTGCTCTAGGAGTTGCTTTTTGCCAATAAGAAGAGTAGATGATTGTCATTTTGTATGGAGAATAAAATTAGCAGATGCAAGTTATTTTGTTTTCAGCAAAGCTGTTTTACATGCTTCACAAGGCACCAAGACAAGATGACTACGTTTATAATCTCACTTGCAGGGGATGGCAGTCATGAAAGAGGATCACTCTTCTCACATTTTTTGGTCCCTGGACAAAAAGGATGGTGACTTGTGGAGTGAAGGTCACAGGGAGTTTGCCATTTATGAATCTCATCACAGAGAAACATTTACTGAGAGATAATGGCAGGAGAAGAAAGTTGGTACATTTGTGGCTCCCAATGGCACAGTGGGCAATGAATACAAGGGAATTGTGTCAAAATGTTGGGGCTTTTTGGAAAGGGTTACAATGCTGACATTGCAGCCATGGCAGCCCATGATGTGTTATTGCATCCAGTGAGACCGTCTAAAGGTAGATTGTGAACGGTCCGCTGAATTTATGTAATGCTTTCTTCATTTTCCAATGGGGTTAAGCTAATATCTGCGTGAGCAGGAGATGCTTTGAAAAGGACTCCATAAACTTTGTTTAAATGAAGTCACATGTTGCAGACATTTGTTGATTAGCAAAATTATCGCACATTCTCTATTAGAACATGTTCTTTGTGTTGTCAAATCATTAAACAGAAATGGTCACTCTCTCTGGCCAGATGAGCAGATGCACAACACACTCCAGTTGACTGGGTGAAGCAGGATCTCTCCCAGTCCACCCTCATAAGGCTTGCATCTGCAGGTCTGAAACATTTGCACACGCAACATCAAATGTTAGAAGATTATATTGACCATCAAATGTTAAATACGTTTTTATTAATATATTTAATTAACTCCAATAGTATTTTGTTGTGGTAGAAAAAGGACACTGCTCTTTACTGTAAGAAATATTTTTCCACCATAAGAACTGAGACATGGTCAATGTTGCTACATAATACTATTATATCTAATGCCACCATGCAGTCATCTTGTTGCCAAGGCAGATCATTTACTTTTTATGAATATATTCAATTAACTCCAATAGTATTTTGTTCTGGTAGAAAAAAGGACACTGCTCTTTACTGTAAGAAACAATTTACCACCGTAAGAACTGAGACATGGTCAATGCTGCTACATAATACTATCACATCCAATGCCACCATGCAAGCTTGTTGCCAAGGTAGATCATTTACTTTTTTCCAGCACCTCCATAGGAAAAAGCACATAGGATGCTAATCCTGTAACATAAGGGAATACAAATGTATTCACTTAATTTAAGAGTCATTACGTCAAGTAGCTAATGCTGACAGTTATAGGATAGCCAGGTAGTTTGGTCATGTATACATGGACTTTTAGAAGTAAGTAAAAAGGAAGTACAATGGGAAATCTAATCCTCCGCTCTTCCAAGTCTTCTTTTTATACAATTTTAACATCCCACCACTCTTGCATTGTGCTCTTTAATGCCAATGAGGTACCTCTTTTTATTCTCCAGTAAAAACTGTAATAACTGAGTGACTCAAAGCTTCCACAGTGCGTGCAGTATTTGGTATTCCATACCACTTTATGGCAACCTTTCTCTCAGGATCCAATTACAGTATTTGGATTTACAGACATAGATTGCTTAACATTAAAAATTGCTTGGAGAGATTTCATTTTTGATTTTTATTGTCTCATTTATTGTTGTTTCTGGAGCACTACATAAATAATTTTTAAAGGTTTTGCGTTGGGATTCTGTGGAACGGATGCCAATGCTGACTTCATGTACTCAAAGGAACAAACACTAGATATGAGACTCTAGGGGAAACAGGAAAGACGGGTAATAAAGTAAGGAACACTGGACTTCTTAGGACTTCTACCAAATATGGCATGACCCAGTATATTATTATGTGTGAACATCAGTTGAAAAGCAATGCTCTTGGTATGCACCAAGTTAATTGATAGTATTTACCACTGTAGGCAAAGGGTAAGGCATCACCCACAACATGAATGAACACTCCAATGATGGATTTATAGTAGAGGATGAACCAGTAGCAACACAACGCCAAGTGCTCATTCACAGTGATAGGAAACTGGAGTGAAGTTCAGAATATTGTTTGAGGGAAACCTAAGGGACTGACCAAAAACAAAGGAGCATGTAAAGGAAATGCCAGGTGTGAACTGGTATGAGATCAAAGAAACCCATTGAAATGCACAATAGCAATGCAAAATGTTTTAATTTGTGCCGGGTTAAACATTGTCTCTTCCCAACTCAATCTGGAAGTACTTCTCAAGTATCATGATTGTGAAGTCTACAGACTTTCCAATGGAACAAATACCCTATTGAAATGGGAAGGATGCTAACATTTTTGGTACTTTTAAAGTCAAGGTAAGGGTCTGTGGTGTCTCCATGTCCTCTTGTTATGGCTGGGGAGTCTGATATGTTCATAAAATGAGTAAGTTTGCCTTATAAGCCATACATTTTGATACGTTATTCATTTGAAATTTGAACACATATTTTAGGTCTCTAAATGACAATCAGTATCAGTACCAGAAGACATAACTTCAGCCCAAGAAACTTTAGTGTATTCCATATCAATTTATAATTGATTCAAATAAATCAGACTGACTACATCTCTCACACCTAAGAGATCAACAATGTCTTCATAATTGTTACATATATGGTGAAATTCTAATTTTCCTGTTGCTGTGACTGATAAAGTGTTGAATTAGAAACTCCCTGGTGTATATTGTAACCATATAGAGGGAAATGCAATCATTACCAACTCACGGGAATCCAAAAGTAGCTGATGGAAGAAATGATCAACTTCACACTGAAACGTAGCACTGCTGTGGTCCTCAGAGCAGACTGATACCTCTCAAACATGAGGATGTTCACACTGCCCCTAGTACCAGCATCTCAGGGCGTCAGTGAGCACAACAGATGTTTGTGTTTTCTTACAGCTAAGTAGGTTTCTATTGAGTGAGGTCATCTGAAAAGTTATTTGTAATGTTTTTTTTTTCTAAATTCAGTGTCCTTTTCCAAGACACAGTGTAGCATCCTATAGTGCATTAAAACCCCTAAAACATAACATTCTGAGTCACGGGCATTCAGCTTTTTTCTCCTCACATTAAAAAACGTATGGTGCCAAGAGTCATTTGTATATGGTTGGTCAATGTAGATAATAGCAAAAAGACCAAAACAAGGACAAATACAGACTGCAGTACTGTGCACAGTAAATATCAGGGGTTTGGACTATTTAAAAAATCCTCACTATGTTTTGCTTTTATTTTGTAATTCAAAGTCATGGCCTGGTGATTTGGTAAGTTACCACTATGTCTTGTCTCCATATATTTAATGCTGAGTTGGAAAACGCTATATGTATCAATATTTAGAAACACACTGAACAATAATTCAACATTTTAACTAAACAAGTGTAGGGTATATGGTTAATTTAAATTAATATGGAATAAATGCAAAAACAGCTTTGATTTAATTGCATTTGTTCAGTTTTGGCTACCATCTGTACAACTATTGCATTTTTATAAATAATTCTGTAATCATTAGGCTCAATAAGGCAAAGTATTACGAAAAAATAAAATGATGAGTGGCAAAATGGTACTGAATCCTGATTGCTAGCCACTCAATATTTGTAATTGGAAATGCTTTTTATTACACATTATAGGGTCTTGACTCCATGCTTCTAAAAATCCAAACAAATGCACGCGGATGTGACTGGTGTTGGTTATTATTTTTCTACAAATTTAACCACAGTAAGCCATGCAGAGTTTAATTCATACAGTGTGGAAGTATATTAATATTCATTGTCGTTTTCACAAAACTAACAGCAAAAATGTGCTCTCCAAATAATATAAAATTGCTTCACAAATAAACTATACTCAAAACATTGGGGCAAATTAATAAAATAAAATGTGTATCTGTATTACTACACCTAGATGTGTCACTACACTATTTTGCTGATCACCATTGCACAAGAGTAGATTTACACCTAGATTCAGACTTACATGCCTCAACCCGATCAAATCAGGATTTATGGGTGTAAAGTTACTATTATTAACTTTAAACACACATAGATGGAGATCTGTGCAACTGAGACAGAGATCTCTCTATGGGACAAAGTGAGAGAAGTTCTTAAAGTTTATTGAACAATAAATAAATAAAAATATTTTAATGCATAATGTAAATGTAAATTGATTCAAAATATGTTTTGTTAACCTAGAACTAAGGAAATAAAGAGCTAAAATACTCATAAAATGTTATGGGTATTAAATATTTAATTGAAATATAAATTCATATTTCATGTATAAATATTGTTTTAAAAAATAATTTACTTTTGTGTACTCTGTGGTAATTGATTTTAAAAGTGCTGATTTGATTGAAATTATTATTTTTTTTCATGCAAGTTTACACATTTCATTTCATTTCAAAATTAAGGCCCTCATTACAACCCTGGCGGTCGGTGTTAAAGCGGCGGTAATACCGTCAACAGGCCGGCGATAAAAAAAAGGGAATCATGACCATGGCGGAAACCGCCATCACAGACAGCCACTTTAACACTCCGACCGCCACGGCGGTAGAAACAAACACTGTGGCGGTAACCGCCAACAGACAGGTGGAAGACAATGTACCACCCACAGTATTACAAGGCACCAATCTGCCACCTTTTCTGGGGGGGTACCAATGCCATCAAAAGCGCAGCAGAAACAGTACTTGGAATGGAAACCACTCACCTCTCGACACCCAACGAGGAACCAGGACGCCATGGAGCCCGAGTTACAGCTGCTACCAATGTTGGTTTACCTCCTCTTCTACCAGAAGCAGCAAAGACAGAGGCGACGACCACAGTGAGTACTGCAGCTAGTACACAGGGGAGGGGGGAGGGAAAAGAGAGTGACACACACACACGCAACACCCCCACCCTCACCCACAACACCATACACACAAACACATGCATCAACATTACACTTACACCCCATAACCCCCTGGAAGAACGCAAGGACAAAAGGAAATGATTGTAACAAGTGTAATCATCTAAAATTCAGATATGGAAACAGGTCTGTAACAGATCAGTATTTACAAAATATGTACAGCAACTACACAAGTCCGGATAGTGTTCCATTCATTGCCCGTGGACCAGTGGTCCCAAAATGCATGAGCAAAGCCCACACATGATACCTGCCTCAAAACGGAGAGAACACTGCTGGGGCATCAGGTCGAGAAAAAACAGGCACCTCAGGGGAAGGGGAGGGGGGTCACCTCAGCCGGATGATGAGGAGAAGCCACGGTCTCTCAAGTCTCTCAAGTGGGTGTTGTGCCTACTGATTGGTCCTGGGGAGTGCAAAGCCACAGTCTCTCAAGTGGCTGGTTTGCCCACTGATTGATCCTAGGGAGTGCAAAGCCACAGTCTCTCTAGTGGATGGTGTTCTCCACTCTTTCTGGAGGGGGTTCAGTGCCCAGAGTGCTTCATCCTGCCAAGGACTGGGGTAGTGGATGCTGTTCTCCACTGGTTCTGGAGGTGGCTTAGTGCCCAGAGTGCTTCATCCTGCCAAGGACTGGGGTAGTGGATGCTGTTCTCCACTGGTTCTGGAGGTGGCTTAGTGCCCAGAGTGCTTCATTCTGCCAAGGACTGGGGTAGTGGATGCTGTTCTCCACTGGTTCTGGAGGGGGCTTTGTGCCCATAGTGCTAAACATGGTGTGTGGCAGTTCCCATTCCCGCACCTGGGTGTCAGAGCCAAGAGATTTCCTGGGAACAGGTAGCATGATACTCCATGGAGGCAGAGACACACTCCACCCTGCGGTGACTCAGCCTGCCAACTGCTGGTACTGCCAGTGCTGGTTGTGGTGCCTCATGTACGCTGTGCAGGGTCCCGGGTGTCTCCTGCAGTCTCGGATGACTGCCCACTGGGGATGATGTCCATGTCAGCTGTGGTGGCACAGTCTGAGTACGTCGCGGGGCAGGTGGAGGTGGTTGCGGCAGTGGTTGCAGCGGTGTCATCGGCGGACATGCTGGCAGTGGTGCATGTGTCAGCACCTGTAGAGGTAGACACCAGGATGTCTCCTGCAGCCTCGGATAGCTGTCCACTGGGGATGATGCTGGGGACAGGAGAAGAGGCAGCAGACGTGCAGGTGGCAGTGCAGGTGGCGGTGGTTGCGGCAGTGTCCACCGTAGTACAGGTTGCTGTTCTAACCTGCAGAAGGGGTGTCACCAGTCCCTCACCCTGAGGCTCCGTGCCCTGAGCTGACTTCCCTTTAGTCTTGTGTCCCTTCCCCACCTTGGAAGTCGCTGCGGGGACCTTGGCACTGTCCTCTTTTGTCTTGGAGGAGGCCTTGCTGCTTGGTTGGTGCGGCTTGTCCTTACGGCATGTTGACCCCTTCTTCTCCTTGGCAGGTGGCGGAATAGGGTGATCCTTGGCCTCATTAGGTGGCGCACTGGCAGCCCTAATGGGTGCGACCCACGATGTTTCAGGACTTGCAGGGACCACACTGCTGGAGGATTTTGTGGCGGAGGTGCTGGGCTGGGATCTGGACATCCTGGCCCTAGGGGAAGGATGGAGGGGAGGTGTAAGGAAGAGGTCAAAGTTAGCGAGGAAAAGTTTTTTAGACACATTGGGACGGGAAGATGGAGGGGGTGTGGGAGTGGAGGAAGAGGTAGTGGTTGTAGGAGGTGTACGTTTGCTGAATTTGGGTGAGGGTGCATGGGCTGGAGGCTGTTGTGAGGTGGATGGCTGTTGAGTGGGTGTGTGCCGGCGTTTGTGTGGTTTGGGAGGAGGGCTCACAGACACACTGGGAGAGGACACAGGGGACGTGTGAATGGTAGTGGGGGTGGTGATTGCACATGAGTGGTGTGTGGTGATGGGTGTGCTGGTGATGGAGGTAGTGGCTGAGGATGTAGTGCATGCAGGTGTGAGTGGAGTCAAGACTGGGAGGGAGGAGGAGGACGTGGAGGAGGGGGACACAGTGGAGGCAGTGGATGTTGGTGTGTCTGCATGGGTCTGGTGCTTGTGTGAGTGCCTGTGGGATGTGTGGTGCTTATGTTTGCCATGTCCACTCTTGTGTGTTTATGAGTGTGTATGCTGTTCTGATGGTGTGCTTGGGATAGGCTGAGGTACAGGGGATTTTGTCTGGTTAGTGGAAGTTGGAGGGGGGAGGCTGGACACAGGGACAATGGCTGCTATTAGTGCTGAGGCCAGAGCCAGAAATGCTCTCTTTTGGGCTGCCACGCCAGAATGAATGCCCTCCAGGTATGCATTTGTTTGCTGCAAATGCCTCTCAACACCCTGGATGGCATTCAAAATGGTTAATGAGGGATCTCAGGCGGTCAATAGCCTCCTCACTGAGGGCAGCATGGCTGACTGGGGCAGGGCCTGAGGTGCCTGGGGCAAAGGAGATGCCCACCCTCCTGGGTGAGCGGGCACGGGAAACTCGATGAGGGGCTGCTGGGAGGGCGGTGCTGGTAGGGGGGGTGGCGGCTGTACCTGTTGTTGCGGTGGGCACAGAGGTGCCCGCCACCGCAAGGGAGCTCCCATCAGAAGAGGAGTCGCTGTCGCTGGTGTCTCCTCATGTCCCCATCGTGGACCTCCCCTCGCCCTCCGTCCCACTGGTGCCTTCAGACTACGTACATTCACCCTCCAGGGCCATGTGGGTTGCAGCTCCCTCCTGCTCCGGTGCCACTGCTCCTCCGCCAGATGATGCTAATGCACACAAGGACAGGATGACAGAACTAAAAGGGAGGGAAAGACAGAGGAGAGACATGGTCAATTCCTGCAACAACACCACCGTTGACGGACACAACACACAGGGAGCAGCCCTATGCACTAGGCCATGCACTAACAGTTCAGGGGAAAACCACATGCCCATGGTGGACTGTGCCTATACCCATCTGTTGCACACCTGGAACCCACAGAAGCCTGACTAGGTGTAGAGGGCCACTACCACTTTTGGGGTTGGACTAGCACTGAGCCTGCCTTACAATGGATCTACCCTGGCACGCTTGCCCTGCCCTAGGGAAACTCACAGCCCTCTTCCCACACCCATAAACCTCAAAAAGCACGCAGAGTCAGCTGAATGAGACAGTACTCACCCCCTTGTGGCTGCTGTGATGCTGTGATGTCCTCAAGTGCCCATCCAACTCCGGATATGCCACCGCCAGGATCTGTCACATCAGGGGGGTCATGGTGCGATAGGCACCCCTTCCACATTGGGAGGTCATCCCCAGCTGGGCCTCCGCCATCTTCTTGGTCCAGCGGTGCAGGTCCTCCCATCTTTTGCGGCAGTGGGTACTCCGTCTATGGTAGACCCCCAGGGTCCACACTTCCTTGGCGATGGCACGCCAAATACTCTTCTTCTGGTGGGCGCTGACCTAGAGGAAATGTAAAGTAGGAATGGATTTTACTGCCCCGTCCGGTTATTATTACACATTGGCCACAACCCTCCCTGGCCCACAAACACATACACTGACCATCCTCACATGCTGGCCTCTGCCCACCCACCACCTGTATATTCCATCAACGCCACTCCATACAGTTATGTCCCATCCATCATGCTCACAGTGTACTCACCTGTTTGTCTGGTAGACCGTAGAGTTGCGTGTACTGGGGGAGGACCCCATACACCAGTTTGTCCATCTCCTCCACAGTGAAGGCAGGGGCCCTTTCTCCAGACACTGTAGCCATTGTTGCTTCCAGACTCAGGTCACAGAGGCACGTGCAGTGTAGGCCCTCTCCTGTTGAAGGTCAGGTATCAAGTGAGTGAACAGATAGAAAATGGAGGTCACGTCTGCGGCGGTGCGTACCTTCACCGCCGGCGTACATCGTCATTGGCTCCTGGAACCTATAGGGCCCAATGATAACCAATGCTGAATTGCTCTGCGGTCTTCGTCCGCCTACAGCAACGGTGTACAAGGAGGTTCTGTGGTTGTTTGCGACCGTGGCAGGGGAACCGACTGTCCCGAGGTCCCTGATGGGCTGGGCTGGTCATCTTGATCCAGGCGTGCAGAGCTGCTGTCGTCACTGTGGGCCTCTTCTGTAGGGGGACTGGATATGGCTGGCACCTCCTGTCCAGTGATGTTGGGTAGAGGTCCTGTTGGGGGCTAAATGCATAGTTATTGTATCTGTGTGTGCTCTCTTGTCCAATGTGTGAGTTACCCTCTACTCCTGTGGTTAGCTTATTGTCTTTGGCCTTGTGTGATTGTTAATTTTGGGGCCTGGGAGGGTATCTGTACTGGACATGCTTTGGTGATGGGTGTCCATGCTTTGGTGTGACATGCAGGCCTTGGGATTGGGATGTGTGGGTTGTGAGAGTGGGGTATCTGTGGAATGTTGGGGTGATGGGTGTGAGGGTAGGGGTAGGAGTTTGTGATGGCATGCAGGTAGGGTGGGGTGCTATAGTAGTAAAGATATGACTTACCAGAGTCCACTCCTCCTGCTACTCCTGTGATGCCCTCAGGATGCATGATTTCCAAGACTTGCTCTTCCCATGTTGTTAGTTGTGGGGGAGGAGGTGGGGGTCCACCGCCAGTCCTCTGTACAGCTACCTGGTGTCTGGATACCAGTGAACGCACCTTCCCCTGTATGTCATTCCACCTCTTACTGATGTCATCCCGTGTTCTTGGATGCAGCCCCACTACGTTGACCCTGTCAACAATTCTCCACCATAGCTCCATCTTCCTTGCAATGGATGTCTGCTGCACCTGTGATCCGAATAGCTGTGGCTCTACCCGGATGATTTCCTCCACCAGGACCTTGAGCTCCTCCTCAGAAAACCTGGGGTGTCTTTGAGGTGCCATGATGTGGTGTGGGTGATGTGTGAGGGGCTGTCTGTTGTAATGTGTGGGGTGATGTGTTGGGGTGTGTTGTTTGAGGTGCGTGGATGTTGTATGAGTGATGGTGTTGTGTGCCTGTGGATGCTGGTGTTATGTTTGCTATTCTCTCTCTCTGGGCTTCCTCCAAACAGGTCGTTATAAGCGGTTGGGGGTTATGTGGGTGTGGGTTTTATATTGTATTGGGTGTGTGGGTGTGGTGTGTGTAAGTGTGTCAGGTGTGTGTATTTTGAATTATCCAATGTGATTGTGTTTTGTAAGTGTGTGTGTATATTGAGGGCGACGGTGTGTACTGCCAATGGATTACCGCGGTTGAATGACCGCCGTGTTGATTCACGGGTCATGATAGTGTGGGCATAGTTCTGTTGGCGTGATGGTGTAGGTTTTGCTATTGCCAGTTTATCACTGACCTTTGGTGTGGCAGACTTGTGTGGGTGTCTGTATTGTGGTGGATTACGGGATGTGGGTCGTAAGACCTGTGGCGGATTTTCGCCGTGGCAACGGTATCTTCACGGCAGTCAGCACGGCGCTAAGCGGGATTTACCACCAGGGTTGTAATCAGGGCCTAAGTGTACTATTACATTTTAAAATGCAATTAGACACACATATACATGTATATATAATGTGAAATATTGTAATTAACATTAGCTCCTATCAGGTGTTATTTATTTCACTTCCTCCATTGTTGCACATTTAACTTTGATTAGATATAAAGCTGTAGTAACTACAGAAGGGTAGCCTATGAATAGCAATGGTCTTACTCTTTTGTCGGTGTATGTTTTGGCAGAAGGGCCTCCAGGTCTGAGGTTTGCAGTTGTAAAGCCAGCGGCATAAAAATTGTTTGCCCTGCCTCCAAATAGACCATGGTGAAAAAAACTTTGTGCGATACCAAGGCTGATGATTTACAGTGGTGCTCTGACTCTTCCAAACCCTTAATATGGAGGAAGTTGTAGGAAGATGAATCTGTTTTTTATGCCCTCACAATTTTTTGGTCTCGACCTGGGTGACTTGGCCTCTGACATTGCTGCGGTCAGCTGAATGTGTGCTGTTTAAATTTAAAATTCCTTTTCAAAGCAATGCACCTGTCACTACAGCGATACAACTGAGTAACGTTCCACATAGAAAAGATATTAGTAATAGTAGTGAAGGTTACATTGAGTCAACCTACGTGTAAAGTATAACATGCAATTTTAGGTTACATGTTTTCTCTATCTGCTCCTGCTGTAGGAAATACTCATCCTATGTAATAAAGTCGTCAATCAGGAACATTTCATAGAAAAAGTGGTGTTAAATCTCTATTACATATTACTCTAAGACACTTTTCATTTCTGAAATATATTCTGTTTGAGCTTAACTGAACTTTATTCAAAAAGACATGCACAGTTCTGTGAATACAAGTCATTGGTGCCCTTTGTTAGCCTCTGTTGTCAGGTGCTACTTTGAATGGTTAGCTGCACAATACACATGATGAAATGGGGAGACATGCAAAATGGAACATCTGTGTTTGAATAGGCCACTGTAGCACCTTTCCCATTCAGAGAAATTCAATGCCAGACTCAGTGGAGACAGGAACTACAGGGGCCTGGACTAAGGGCCTGATTTAGATCTTGGCGAAGAGGAATACACCGTCACAACGTGACAAATATATGGTCCATCATATTATGATCCTGTAACATTCTATGGAGATTGTAATACAATGGAGGGGATATGAGTAACATTTGTGATGGAGTAACCCCTCCACCAAAATCTAAATCAGACCCCAATTGTTGGCTCGGGTGACAACATTTCGTTTGAATTCCTATGGGAAGAGCTGGTGCTGGAGTTGTGAGGTGGGGGGAATCCACACAGCTGGGACAGAGATTTACCTACGTATTTACCATAACAAATGTATTGAGTTCTGGATATGCATAATTTTGTTGGAAAGCCTGAGGATTACATTAGGATTGGCTAGCGACGTCAACAATAAATGACCAGTTTCCCTTTAGAACACCCTCCTTCAACCTCTCCCTGGAGTGATTCTGCATGGAACTGAAGAAGAGAGAAGGCTTTCATTATTACTGCTGCACTGAAGGAATCCTTAGAGTCTGCCTTCCCCTGAGTGTTGGAGAGTGTTGACTCCAACTCTATTTTGAAATGTTGCTTCTCATTGTTACCTATGGAACAAAAGATGCCAAGGTCCTTTCAGAGAAGCAGCCTTGCCGGAATATCATATCCCTCTTGCAGCTGGAGGATGCAATTAGCTTTGAGAGAAAGGTTTTTGCCTGCCTGATCCCCAGAACAGAACAAACAATTCTTGTGAACCCTAAAGAAGAGTTATGGAACCATGCTGTAATTGGGAACCATGTCTGCAGTCTGAGACTTGGCAGAACTTTTGAGATTACAATGTACCTGCTTACTTAATGTGCCTGGCCTCATAGAACATTTTCCAGCTATATATCATAAGCTTGCACTGGTGAAAATCACAGACCACCTCACCAAAACACTGAAAATAGGGCTGAGAATGTTGGCTCCATCACTTCCGTAGGAAGATTTCTTAGGGGGAGACCCCTAAAGAAACCTAGGGATACACTAATCTCAATAGTTCCTTTTTGGAAAACATTACAGGCCCTAAAAGTCAGGGTGGGCTCCACCGACTTGCAGGAGCTCTTACAAATATCCTATCGGGGAGTTAAAAATTAAAAATACCTAACTGTTCACAAGGTATCCCTTTATTACAGTGACAATAATATAATGGGGGTACTCTAAGATATTATGGTTGACTATAGGGGCATGCCATCCTACTCCCCCAGCACAATTGTACTTCACTTCACATTTCAGGCGAGTGAAGAAATTGCTCTCTGCGTGTATCTTGAATATATTGTGCATATCCAAATACTCACTTGAGAAGACGGTTATCACAAACCAGGGTTAATATTAAATTAGACTTCATGCGGGACCTTACGGGGCATTCTAGGGGCTGAGGGCTGAACCCTGTCAACACATTAGCTTGAGGGTCATAGGACCATAATTTCTTAGAGTACCCCCATTATATTTTGTTTTTAACCATACCTACTGCCACTGTAATAAAGGGATACCTTGTGAACAGTAAGGTATGTTTAATCTTTAAATCCCCGAGAGGTTATTTCTAAGAACTCCCACAAATCAGTAGAGCCTTCCTTGGCTCTTAGGGGCTGGGGTGGACCTGGTGATGAAGCATGTCACTACTTGAGTGGGTGAGGGTCACTAAATAAAGAAAATAAATATTTTCCAAAAAGGAACAATTGAGATTGGGCCTGCTCAATGGCCGAGGGATACTTGAAAATCATTGGTCTCCAGATAAGTTTCTAAATACAAAGGACCTCATTACGATCATGGCGGGCCGAACCGCCATATAAAGAACAGGGTGACGGCCGCCAGTGGCAGCCGTCACCCACCGCCATGCTCCCGCTGCCAGGCAGCCTGGCGGCGGGATAAAACACCATCCGCCAGGGTAGCTGCGCTACCCTGCGGATAATGTTTCAGATGCCGCCAGCCTTTTCCTGGCAGGATATCCCACCAGGAAAAGGCTGGCGGAGGGGGTGCCCCGGCGCACCCCTGGGGGCCCCTGCACTGCCCATGCACTTTGTATGGCAGGGCAGGGGCCCCCGTGCAGGCACCCGTCACGAATGTCACTGCCTGATTTACGGGCTGTGACATGCGCGACGGGTGCTGCTGCACCTGCCACACAACAACATTGGTGGCGGCTCCTCATGGAGCCGCCCTCAATCTTGCGGCCGTGTTCCCCACCAGGCGGGCGGGCAGGGAAACATTTTACAGCCGGCGGTTTTTCTAGGAGGCTTGCGGTCGATGGAAAGACCGCCAGCCCGACCACGGCGGGAAATCCCGGTGTGTTTAAAATGACCACCATAATGTGTTTGTGCTGAGATGCTAGTGACCCCTTTTGTGTTAGCTGGTGCTGTATCTCCCTTAGTGGGGTGCCTGATCTAATCAGCAGGAGTGGCTAGAAGAGTGGTGGTAAATCTGCAGATCCTCATCTGGTGACTGGGCAGCCAGCCTTTCTCTCTGCACCACAGGTATCTCTCACTTTCAAGCCAAAGTTCCATTCTCCACATTGTGTCCAAGCTGATCTTCCACATGTGCTGGCATTTCACCAGTGTTGGATTCCTCTTCTCCCTGGTAAAGCACCAGACACCTAAGGGTTAAGGGAGTTGGGACTGAAGAGATTGTAGCCTCTCCAACGAAATCCAATGTCTTTTTCACTGTGTGTTGGTACAGGGTATGGACAGTGCATCCTACCATGCCCTCATTTTGGAACTACCAGCTCCAGATAATTTTCTGAGTTCAAAGGTAAAAACATTAAGTAGAACAACCATCAGTTTCTACCCTTAGTATATAATTCAAGGTTCAACCACAAAGGCTAACTAGGTCCCAGATAAATGCATGGAAACACTGTCAAATTGTACAATTTTTTTCCATTTCTGTAAGGATAGCACTTAGCACCTTTTCCAAGGCTTGCTTTCCTATGGGATGATTGATTGTTTTATTATTCTTGATCACTACACCAATTTTCTTCAGTTATATGACAATTCCGGTTTTCGTTTTTTAAAAGTTGTGGCCAGGCTCACCCTCAACATTTCACCCTGCACTCAGGTCACTCTGCACCTCAAAGAGCTCCACTGGCTCCAAAATCACAAATGACTACTCCTCAAACTTATCATGTAAAGAGCCTTACACAACATTGGCCCCATATACCTCAACATTCCCATAAACGTCCATTAACCTAACAGACACCTCCATTCAGATGGACTCCTACTCACACCTCCAACACATACACAGAACCAGATCTGTAGCCATGTGTTCTCCTACCTTGCTTTTGAAACCAGAAACTACTTGCCCCTGCTTATAAGAGCCTCCACCTCAGTTCTTGAATCCTGCAAGAAACTAAAGACTTGCTTTTTACCTAGCCCTAGCCCTGGCTCAGACCATACTGCTCCTGCATCAGCTCCAGGATAACCTCCCAGTGAGCTCTGCACTATAACATACACATAGCATAGCAACACGTTTTTGTCTTTTACATTCTATATTCCTTAAATGCATTATTCTATGGTTAGCCGTTGCACAAGTAACACATAGATTTTCTCTCAGGTAAGTCACACTATAGATGAGCCAGAGATTTCTTACCATTCACTTTTATCAATTTTGTATTGTCCAACCTCAGTCAGGGCTCACATCTAGCCTATTGGCCTCTCTCTTGTAGCACTGTACAATAATTTCCTCCAGGTTTCATAGACAGAATAATCTCTTGTTGAGAAGTTTTTCATTGAAAGTCAGTATTTCAGCCATCTATAACCAGAATTATGGTATTATTGTCAACAAATCTGAACCAACTATTGCTATGGCCCAAACAGACATGAGTAATAAAAGTGATTCACCACCTGCTACTTGACACCTTCCGCGATACAGTTTGATGTGGTCCACGAATAATAATATTGGAGCATGTTAGATATCTAATTTTGCAGAATCTGCTTTTGGAAATTGAGATTCCACGTAATATCATTCATATACAAACAGAAACTGTTATGATCACTAATGCCACCTGTTAAGAAAAAAGAGCAAATAATGTCATTCTATTTTTCAAAGATTTTGATGAGTGCATAGCTCCCTTATGAAATACACCTTCCGCTGCAGCTCCTCCAGGTTCCTGAGTTCCTGAGTTCCTGAGACCCACCTCACAGTAAATACCCCCCCTCCCAGCCCCTCGCTCTGCCCCGCGCTACTCACCCTCTCTCCTGCTCCTGCTTCTTTTCTTCTTTTCTTCTTCTCTGTTATTCTGTTCTTCCTCCTCGCTCCTCGTTTGTAATCTTCTTCTCTACTCTTCTTTCCCCCGTCTTCACTCTTCTTCTCTTCTTCCTCATCTTCTTCTGTGGTCTTCTGCCCTCTGTTCTTCGTTTTTCTGTATCTTCTTCTGTGTTCTTCTGTATTCTTCTGTGTTCTTCTATGTTCTTCTGTGTTCTTCCGGTCTTCCTTTCTTCTCTCCTTCCGGTCTTCTGATCTTCCTTTCTTCTCTCCTTCCGGTCTTCTGTTCTTCTGTTCTTCTTGTCTTCTGTTCTTCTTGTCTTCGGCTCTTCTGCCTCCTCCGTCCTCTTCTCCCCGCGCCTGCCCTCCTGCTCCTGCCTCATCCCCCTCCCCCACTCGCATCCCCCTCTCTATCTCTCCTATCTAACCCGTTCACTATCTACCTCCCTCACTCCTCCTATCTACCTATCTCTCTATCTCTCTATCCCACTATCTAACTCCCTCACTCTCCACCTCCTCCTATCTTCCTATCTCTCTATCTATTACCCTATCTATCAATTTCCCTATCTATTTTCTCTATCTATTTCTCTATCTCTCCCTCCCCTCCCTCACCCCCTCTATTACCTATCTTCCTATCCTCTCACTCTACCTCTCACCCTCACCCACCTCTACAACCCCCCCCTATCTTCTCAACCCTACTCCTATCTTTCTCCCTTATCTCCTAAACCTCCTAACACTCACCCCCCTCCACCCTTAAACCCCCCTCCCCCAGCTCTTCTCACTCTACCTGTCCCCCCCTCCCTCGCGCTTTCCCGCTGCGACCTCCTGCACGCCCCCGCCCCCCAGCTCTCATTCGCCCCCACCTGACCCCTCCCCCCCCCCTCCTACCTCATATGGCAGCCGCTGCGCGACAGTGGTAGCGACCCTTGACCCAAGGGTAGGTCGCTCCCCCTGCCGCTGCAGCTCCTCCAGGTTCCTGAGTTCCTGAGTTCCTGAGACCCACCTCACAGTAAGTACCCCCCCCTCCCAGCCCCTCGCTCTGCCCCGCGCTACTCACCCTCTCTCCTGCTCCTGCTTCTTTTCTTCTTTTATTCTTCTCTGTTCTTCTGTTCTTCCTCCTCGCTCCTCGTCTGTAATCTTCTTCTGTACTCTTCTTTCCCCCGTCTTCACTCTTCTTCTCTTCTTCCTCATCTTCTTCTGTGGTCTTCTGCCCTCTGTTCTTCGTTTTTCTGTATCTTCTTCTGTGTTCTTCTGTGTTCTTCTATGTTCTTCTGTGTTCTTCCGGTCTTCCTTTCTTCTCTCCTTCCGGTCTTCTGATCTTCCTTTCTTCTGTTCTTCTGTTCTTCTTGTCTTCTGTTCTTCTTGTCTTCGGCTCTTCTGCCTCCTCCGTCCTCTTCTCCCCGCGCCTGCCCTCCTGCTCCTGCCTCATCCCCCTCCCCCACTCGCATCCCCCTCTCTATCTCTCCTATCTAACCCGTTCACTATCTACCTCCCTCACTCCTCCTATCTACCTATCTCTCTATCTCTCTATCCCACTATCTAACTCCCTCACTCTCCACCTCCTCCTATCTTCCTATCTCTCTATCTATTTCCCTATCTATCGATTTCCTTATCTATTTTCTCTATCTATTTCTCTATCTCTCCCCCCTCACCCCTCTATTACCTATCTTCCTATCCTCTCACTCTACCTCTCACCCTCACCCACCTCTACAACCCCCCCTCCCCTATCTTCTCAACCCTACTCCTATCTTTCTCCCTTATCTCCTAAACCTCCTAACACTCACCCCCCTCCACCCTTAAACCCCCCTCCCCCAGCTCTTCTCACTCTACCTGTCCCCCTCCCTCGCGTTTTCCCGCCGCGACCTCCTGCACGCCCCCGCCCCCCAGCTCCCATTCGCCCCCACCTGACCCCTCCCCCCTCCTACCTCATATGGCGGCCGCTGCGCGACAGTGGTAGCGACCCTTGACCCAAGGGTAGGTCGCTCCCCCTGCCGCTGCAGCTCCTCCAGGTTCCTGAGTTCCTGAGACCCACCTCACAGTAAGTACCCCCCCCTCCCAGCCCCTCGCTCTGCCCTGCGCTACTCACCCTCTCTCCTGCTCCTGCTTCTTTTCTTCTTCTCTGTTCTTCTGTTCTTCCTCCTCGCTCCTCGTCTGTAATCTTCTTCTGTACTCTTCTTTCCCCCGTCTTCACTCTTCTTCTCTTCTTCCTCATCTTTTTCTGTGGTCTTCTGACCTCTGTTCTTCGTTTTTCTGTATCTTCTTCTGTGTTCTTCTGTGTTCTTCTGTGTTCTTCTATGTTCTTCTGTGTTCTTCCGGTCTTCCTTTCTTCTCTCCTTCCGGTCTTCTAATCTTCCTTTCTTCTCTCCTTCCGGTCTTCTGTTCTTCTGTTCTTCTGTTCTTCTGTTCTTCTGTTCTTCTTGTCTTCTGTTCTTCTTGTCTTCGGCTCTTCTGCCTCCTCCGTCCTCTTCTCCCCGCGCCTGCCCTCCTGCTCCTGCCTCATCCCCCTCCCCCACTCGAATCCCCCTCTCTATCTCTCCTATCTAACCCGTTCACTATCTACCTCCCTCACTCCTCCTATCTACCTATCTCTCTATCTCTCTATCCCACTATCTAACTCCCTCACTCTCCACCTCCTCCTATCTTCCTATCTCTCTATCTATTTCCCTATCTATCGATTTCCCTATCTATTTTCTCTATCTATTTCTCTATCTCTCCCCCCCTCCCCCACCCCCTCTATTACCTATCTTCCTATCCTCTCACTCTACCTCTCACCCTCACCCACCTCTACAACCCCCCCTCCCCTATCTTCTCAACCCTACACCTATCTTTCTCCCTTATCTCCTAAACCTCCTAACACTCACCCCCCTCCACCCTTAAACCCCCCTCCCCCAGCTCTTCTCACTCTACCTGTCCCCCCCTCCCTCGCGCTTTCCCGCCGCGACCTCCTGCACGCCCCCGCCCCCCAGCTCCCATTCGCCCCCACCTGACCCCTCCCCCCCCTCCTACCTCATATGGCGGCCGCTGCGCGACTGCGCCGCGCGCGCGCGCAGCGGGCGCGCCACTGGTGCGCCGGAGGCGCGCCAGAGGCAAGCCCGTCTGCGCCCGTCCGCGCCCGTCCGCGCCCGTCCGCGCCTGGCCCGCGCCCAGCGCCACGACCCCTGGTCCCCAGCTCTCCCAAGCCCCGCTGACCCGCTACAACCCCACCACCCTCCACGCCCTCAACCCAGGACGCTCCAACACCTGCTTCCAAGCTCACCCCAAACGCACCCATGGACCCTTCGCCTGCAACTCCTGCAAACGCACCTTCCACCACGAAACAACCACGACCACAAGCCCACGCGCCATCAACCACCTCAAGTGCATCCTAGTCAACGCTCGCTCCGTCCACAAACACGCCATTGAACTCTGGGACCTCCTGGACTCCATAGCACCGAACGTCGCCTTCATCACGGAGACCTGGATGAACGCCTCCTCGGCCCCTGACATCGCCACTGCCATCCCCGAAGGCTACAAGATCTCCAGAAAAGACCGCACCAACCAGGTAGGAGGAGTGTTGGACTTTTGCTTATGCAGGGTCATCCCCAGTCTTTTTTGCCTCCTGCCTCCTATTTTTTTCGGACCTGTTGCTGTTGGCTTTTCAACTCTGAGCACTTTACCACTGCTAACCAGTGCTAAAGTGCATATGCTCTCCTGTTTAAATTGTATGTAAGTGGTTTATCCATGATTGGCATATTTGATTTACTAGTAAGTCCCTAGTAAGGTGCACTAGAGGTGCCAGGGCCTGTAAATCAAATGCTACTAGTGGGCCTGCAGCACTGGTTGTGCCACCCACATAAGTAGCTCTGTAATCATGTCTCAGACCTGCCACTGCAGTGTCTGTATGTGTAATTTTACACTGTAAATTCGACTTGGCAAGTGTACCCACTTGCCAGGTCTAAACCTTCCCTTTCCTTACATGTAAGGCACCCCTAAGGTAGGCCCTAGGTAGCCCCAAGGGCAGGGTGCAGTGTATGGATAAGGTAGGACATATAGTAATGTGGTTTATATGTCCTAACAGTGAAATACTGCCAATTTCGTTTTCACTGTTGCAAGGTCTGTCTCTCTCATAGGATAATATGGGGGCTACCTTTAAATATGATTAAAGTGTAGATTCCCCTAGAGAGTAGATGGACATCTGGAGTTTGGGATCCCTGAACTCACAATTTAAAAATACATCTTTTAGTAAAGTTGATTTTAAGATTGTGAGTTTGGAAATGCCACTTTTAGAAAGTGAGCATTTTCTTGCTTAAACCATTCTGTGACTCTGCCTTGTTTGTGGATTCCCTGTCTGGGTCAGTTTGACAGTTGGGTTGTTTTTCACCTCACACCAGACAGTGACACAAAGGGAGCTGGGGTGTAATCTGCATTTCCTGATTAGCCATCTCTGCTAGGAGGGAGGGGTGGAGTGGTCACTCTCATCTGAAAGGACTGTGCCTGCCTCTGACAATGCTGTCTCCAACCCCCTGGTGTGTGTCTGAGGCCTTGCCTGGGCAAGGCAGGATTTCACAAGAAGGTGTGAGTCCCCTTTGAAGGAAGGTGACTTCAAAGACTAAAATGGGTATAAGAAGGGCACCCAAACTTACAAACTTTAGAAACACTTCTGGAACCAAGAGGAACCTCTGCCTGGAGAAGAGCTGATAGCTGAGGAAAAAGTGCTGCCCTGCCTGTGACTGTGCTTTGTGGAGCTTTCCTGCAGTGCTGCTTCTGCCAGAGTAAGAGGGCAAAGACTGGACTTTGTGTGCCTTCCATCTTGAAGAAGAAATCTCCAAGGGCTTGATGTAGAGCTTGCCTCCTGTTGTTGAAGTCTCAGGGATAGCAAAGACTTCTTCCTGCCAGCACCTGGAGTCTCTGGAGAGACCCCTACTCTGCTCTGTGGTGCCCTTCCAGTTCCTGGGACCCTGAAAGGAGAGGCTGGCAGCCTAAGGACAAAAATACACGCACCGAGCGCCGTGCGGAGAAAAGATCGACGCGAATCCGATCGCGGCTGAGAAAACGACGCGACGCCGGTTCCGCAGCTGAGAAACGACGCCGCAGGAAACGCGACCGAAAAACCGACGCCCGGAGCAGGAGAAACGACGCGCAGCATCGCTGACGGAGGCTGAGAGATCGCACCCTGCGCCGCGGGACTTTCGGATCGTCGTGTGGCTGGCTTTTTCAACACGCACCGCCGTGCCGAGTTGTTTTCGACGCACACAGCCGTGCAGGGTTACTTTCGACGCACACCGCCCGTGCGGGGTTATTTTTGACGCAAACCAGGTACATTTTCACGCTAGCAGCGCTAGTGTGGTGTTACAACTACCTAAAGACTCTTTTTTATTTTAAACCTTTAAAAAATCATAACTTGACTTGTGTATGTTGGATTTTTGTCGTTTTGGTCTTGTTTTGTCTAGATAAATATTTCCTATTTTTCTAAACTGGTGTTGTGTCATTTTGTAGTGTTTTCATTAAGTTACTGTGTGTGTTGGTACAAATACTTTACACCTAGCACTCTGAGGTTAAGCCTACTGCTCTGCCAAGCTACCAAGGGGGTAAGCAGGGGTTAGCTGAGGGTGATTCTCTTTTATCCTAACTAGAGTGAGGGTCCTTGCTTGAACAGGGGGTAACCGGACTGTCAAACAAAGACCCCATTTCTAACATTGGTGACCAGCGGTCGGGATTTGGACTTGTATTTGTACTTGACATACAGTAATTAAGTGTACACTACTGTTTTGATCTCAGACCACTACGTGACCACATACTACTTGTTTGGTGATCTTTTGATTTTTCTCTTAAGGACTCCTTTTTGTTCTACTTCCATGATTTTGCTGATCCCTTGACTGATTCTTTTTACTTCATTGGGAACTTATTTTCTGCCTTTGGAACTTTGCACTTGTGACCATCATGTCTCAATCTGGAGATGCAACAGCTGGAGCTGTGTTTGAAATGGAGAAACTGAAGGAGTACCCAGTTGCTCAATTGAAACAGTTCCTTAAAGATCTTGACTGTCCCACTGAGAGCTCCACCAGGGAGGGGGAGCTGCAACAGGCACAGAGGGCTTGGGTGACAATCAAGAAGGCTGGAGGGCACACAGAGGAGGAGAATATGGGTGGGGAAGTGCAGAGGATACACAGTGGTGTAGTGGAGGAACCTGTTACGCCTGGGGGGAGGGTCCCCAGGAGGGATGGCAGGGTGTCACCCAAGGGTCTGACTCCTGAAGAGTTACAGGACAGACAGGCAGAGAGGGAGTACCAATGGGAGCTGAAAAAGCTCGATTGGGAGCTGGAAGAAAGGAGGAGGAACTTAGAGATTAAAAAAATGATTTATGCTTACGAGCTTAAATTGAAAGAGCTGGAAGTCATGAGGGCTGAGTCCAGCTGGAATGGTGGCAGCAACAATTGTATATCCAGTGATGCTGCAGAAGTGCACATGCCCAGAGAGGTGGTGCCCTACTTGAAGGAGGGAGTTAACACACGCCAGGAGGTTCAGGGGTATGAGGTCGCTCCAGTGATGCACAGGGTCCCTGAGGTGGATTGGGGAACTGGCATGGGGAGTCATATTCCTACTGGTGGGAGGGACACTCTACTGACTCTAGGTGAGAGTGACAGGGAGAGGGGTTCCCCCCAGGTAGAAGTCTTGGTTATGGAGTGTGAAAACATCCCAGAAGAGTGTGGGTTGAGTGTCAGGGACAGTCAGGTACTGTCTCACCAGTCTCAGGAGGGTGATGTGGGGTGCTTTGTCAAAGCAGAGTCACTGGATGGTTGGGTGAAGGGTACTTTGGTTAATTCATGTGAGGGGCTGAGTGATGTAATTGCTGGAGAGCATATGTCTAGTCCTTATTTTCCAGAGCTATGCCAACACCAGGTGGAGTGTGAGTTCTCTGACCCCAGGGAGCTTACAATGGAGGCAGACTTCTGGGTGAGTACCAGAGAGTCTGAAGAGGCATTTGGGGGTGCTCCTGAGAGGAGTGGTCTAGGTAGTTCCCAACCAGGGGAGGTAGGGAAGGATTGTAGTGTCCCAGGTAGGTCCCAGTGTAGTGGGATGGGTGAGGGACCCCATGTCCAGTCTCAGAGGAGAGGGAATGGGGATGGGTTGAGGCCCAAGGTGCCCGAGATCCGGTCCCAGGTCCAGGAGGGTTCCCTGCGGGAACGCCAGGAGGGGAGCCTAGCCTGTACCATAGGGCCATCTGTTGAGGGAGACCCCACAGTGTCAGGAGGACTTGGGGGGGCGGCTGTAGCCAGCGTCCCACCAGTTCTGGTGTCTGGCAGTACCACTCCTAGTGAGGGGGTGCAGAAGTCCAGACAGAGGGTTGAGAGGGGGTTGCGGACCCCAGTGGAGAACCTGGAGGGTCAGGGGTCAGCTCTGAGAGCAGAGCCCCCCATGAATGACCTTGGTGAGACCATTTCTGGGTTGGGGGGAATCCAGACTCTGTCAGATGGGCAGAGGTCAGGGGACCTGCGCCAGCCAGACTCTTGTGTGGCCCTTCGGGACAGTGTGTCCCTTGAGGGGGGTAAGTGTGCCCCCCTGGAAGTCCTGGTGTGCCAGGCAATGGTTCAACCGCAGGGTGGTGACCCTAGGTTGGATGACCAGGTTCAGAGGGTAAACTCTGACCTGGTAGGGGGTAGGTATGCCCCCCAGGAAGTCCTGGTTTGCCAGGCAGTGATCCAGTCTGTGGGTACAGACCCTGGATTGGGAGGCCAGGTTAAGGGTGTCCCCACTGACCTGGAGGAAGGGGCTACTGCTAACAGTGCCCCTACCATGTTGTCTTCTGGGGGGGTCACTCCTAGTTGGGTGGTTCAGGACCCCAGAAGAGAGGGCAGGGGGAGGGAAGCCTCACCCCTGGCCCTGGCCCAACCTGAAGGTACAGACCCCAGGTTGGAGGATCAGTTGCAGGTTAACATCCCTGCACTGATGGAAGAATTGTGCAGGACTGCTTCTACAAGCACCCTGACAGTTTTTGACTCTGGGGGTGCCGCTTCTGCAGGGAGGGTACAGAGCCCCAGAGGGGAGGACCAGGGTCAGGTTGTCATCCCTGACCTGGTGGAAGAGAGAGTGGTCAAAGGGTGCCAGGCACCTGGGGCTACCACCCCCCACTCTCCACAGTCACAGTGGTTAGAGAGGCCTGAGGTCGGGCTCTCATCCCTGACAGTTGTCTGGGGCCACTGTGGCTTGCTGTCCTGGTGGACAGAGTTGCCCCTGGGGGGGGGAGGACGAGAGTCACACCCCGGGGGTGGAGTGGGCAACACCACTGTGTTGGCCCTGGTGGTACTATCTGCCCATTGCAATACACCTGTGAGCAAAGTAAAGTTAGGTGTTGCACAGATGGTGTCTGTAGATGTGGAGAAGGGTTCCCCATGGGTTAGCTTAGTGGGCCCTGAGAGTATGGACAGAGGGATCCAACTGGAGTCAGGAAGGCGTAGAACTGGAACATGCCCCTGCTGTTGTGGGCCTGGGTCCCTGTTCTATCGCCCCAATCAGGGAAGTACATCAAGGTATTGATTGTTCTCCCCTGGCTTTAGGCTGGTAGGGGGTCGTGTTGGACTTTTGCTTATGCAGGGTCATCCCCAGTCTTTTTTGCCTCCTGCCTCCTATTTTTTTCGGACCTGTTGCTGTTGGCTTTTCAACTCTGAGCACTTTACCACTGCTAACCAGTGCTAAAGTGCATATGCTCTCCTGTTTAAATTGTATGTAAGTGGTTTATCCATGATTGGCATATTTGATTTACTAGTAAGTCCCTAGTAAGGTGCACTAGAGGTGCCAGGGCCTGTAAATCAAATGCTACTAGTGGGCCTGCAGCACTGGTTGTGCCACCCACATAAGTAGCTCTGTAATCATGTCTCAGACCTGCCACTGCAGTGTCTGTATGTGTAATTTTACACTGTAAATTCGACTTGGCAAGTGTACCCACTTGCCAGGTCTAAACCTTCCCTTTCCTTACATGTAAGGCACCCCTAAGGTAGGCCCTAGGTAGCCCCAAGGGCAGGGTGCAGTGTATGGATAAGGTAGGACATATAGTAATGTGGTTTATATGTCCTAACAGTGAAATACTGCCAATTTCGTTTTCACTGTTGCAAGGTCTGTCTCTCTCATAGGATAATATGGGGGCTACCTTTAAATATGATTAAAGTGTAGATTCCCCTAGAGAGTAGATGGACATCTGGAGTTTGGGATCCCTGAACTCACAATTTAAAAATACATCTTTTAGTAAAGTTGATTTTAAGATTGTGAGTTTGGAAATGCCACTTTTAGAAAGTGAGCATTTTCTTGCTTAAACCATTCTGTGACTCTGCCTTGTTTGTGGATTCCCTGTCTGGGTCAGTTTGACAGTTGGGTTGTTTTTCACCTCACACCAGACAGTGACACAAAGGGAGCTGGGGTGTAATCTGCATTTCCTGATTAGCCATCTCTGCTAGGAGGGAGGGGTGGAGTGGTCACTCTCATCTGAAAGGACTGTGCCTGCCTCTGACAATGCTGTCTCCAACCCCCTGGTGTGTGTCTGAGGCCTTGCCTGGGCAAGGCAGGATTTCACAAGAAGGTGTGAGTCCCCTTTGAAGGAAGGTGACTTCAAAGACTAAAATGGGTATAAGAAGGGCACCCAAACTTACAAACTTTAGAAACACTTCTGGAACCAAGAGGAACCTCTGCCTGGAGAAGAGCTGATAGCTGAGGAAAAAGTGCTGCCCTGCCTGTGACTGTGCTTTGTGGAGCTTTCCTGCAGTGCTGCTTCTGCCAGAGTAAGAGGGCAAAGACTGGACTTTGTGTGCCTTCCATCTTGAAGAAGAAATCTCCAAGGGCTTGATGTAGAGCTTGCCTCCTGTTGTTGAAGTCTCAGGGATAGCAAAGACTTCTTCCTGCCAGCACCTGGAGTCTCTGGAGAGACCCCTACTCTGCTCTGTGGTGCCCTTCCAGTTCCTGGGACCCTGAAAGGAGAGGCTGGCAGCCTAAGGACAAAAATACACGCACCGAGCGCCGTGCGGAGAAAAGATCGACGCGAATCCGATCGCGGCTGAGAAAACGACGCGACGCCGGTTCCGCAGCTGAGAAACGACGCCGCAGGAAACGCAACCGAAAAACAGACGCCCGGAGCAGGAGAAACGACGCGCAGCATCGCTGACGGAGGCTGAGAGATCGCACCCTGCGCCGCGGGACTTTCGGATCGTCGTGTGGCTGGCTTTTTGAACACGCACCGCCGTGCCGAGTTGTTTTCGACGCACACAGCCGTGCAGGGTTACTTTCGACGCACACTGCCCGTGCGGGGTTATTTTTGACGCAAACCAGGTACATTTTCACGCTAGCAGCGCTAGTGTGGTGTTACAACTACCTAAAGACTCTTTTTTATTTTAAACCTTTAAAAAATCATAACTTGACTTGTGTATGTTGGATTTTTGTCGTTTTGGTCTTGTTTTGTCTAGATAAATATTTCCTATTTTTCTAAACTGGTGTTGTGTCATTTTGTAGTGTTTTCATTAAGTTACTGTGTGTGTTGGTACAAATACTTTACACCTAGCACTCTGAGGTTAAGCCTACTGCTCTGCCAAGCTACCAAGGGGGTAAGCAGGGGTTAGCTGAGGGTGATTCTCTTTTATCCTAACTAGAGTGAGGGTCCTTGCTTGAACAGGGGGTAACCGGACTGTCAACCAAAGACCCCATTTCTAACAAGGAGGTATCGCCATCGTCTTCAAAGACTCCATCAGCGTCACCACCTCCACCGAAGACACCCCTCTCGCCGCTGAACACCTGCATTTTCAGATTCGCACCGATCCGAGGACCACCCTACCTGTCCCCCCCTCCCTCGCGCTTTCCCGCCGCGACCTCCTGCACGCCCCGCCCCCCAGCTCCCATTCGCCCCCACCTGACCCCTCCCCCCCCTCCTACCTCATATGGCGGCCGCTGCGCGACTGCGCCGCGCGCGCGCGCGCAGCGGGCGCGCCACTGGTGCGCCGGAGGCGCGCCAGAGGCAAGCCCGTCTGCGCCCGTCTGCGCCCGTCTGCGCCCGTCTGCGCCCGTCCGCGCCTGGCCCGCGCCCAGCGCCACGACCCCTGGTCCCCAGCTCTCCCAAGCCCCGCTGACCCGCTACGACCCCACCACCCTCCACGCCCTCAACCCAGGACGCTCCAACACCTGCTTCCAAGCTCACCCCAAACGCACCCATGGACCCTTCGCCTGCAACTCCTGCAAACGCACCTTCCACCACGCAACAACCACGACCACAAGCCCACGCGCCATCAACCACCTCAAGTGCATCCTAGTCAACGCTCGCTCCGTCCACAAACACGCCATTGAACTCTGGGACCTCCTGGACTCCATAGCACCGAACGTCGCCTTCATCACGGAGACCTGGATGAACGCCTCCTCGGCCCCTGACATCACCACTGCCATCCCCGAAGGCTACAAGATCTCCAGAAAAGACCGCACCAACCAGGTAGGAGGAGGTATCGCCATCGTCTTCAAAGACTCCATCAGCGTCACCACCTCCACCGAAGACACCCCTCTCGCCGCTGAACACCTGCATTTTCAGATTCGCACCGATCCGAGGACCACCCTCAGAGGATCCCTCGTCTACCGTTCTCCCGGCCTACGCGCCCCTTTCAGCGACGCCATCGCCGACTTCATCTCCCCGCACGCCCTCGCCTCGCCGGACTACATCCTCCTAGGTGACCTCAACTTCCATCTGGAACAAAACAACGACCCCAACACCACCACCCTGCTCAACAACCTCGCCAACCTCGGCCTCAAACAACTGGTGAACACCGCCACCCACATCGCCGGACACACGCTTGACCCCATCTTCTCCGCCAGCAAACACGTCTTCTTCAGCCACGCCTCCGCCCTACACTGGACCGACCACAGCTGCGTCCACTTCACATTCCGACGCGAGACCCGCCACCTCCGCACCCAACCCATCCCTCGTCGACAGTGGAACAAGATCCCCGAAGAGCAACTCTTCTCCGCACTCGCCGCCAACCAACCCACCCTCACCACCGACCCCAACGACGCAGCCCTCAACCTCACAAACTGGATCTCCAACTGCGCAGACATCCTTGCTCCCCTCAAACGCACGCATCGACAGACCAACACCAAAAAACCTCTCTGGTTCTCTGACACCCTCAAAGAATCAAAGAAAACTTGTCACGCCCTTGAGAAAGCCTGGCGCAAGGACCGCACCGCTGACAACATGACCGCCCTCAAGAACGCTACCCGCGAACACCACCACCTGATCCGCGCTGCCAAAGGGAACTTTTTCACCGACAGACTGGACAAAAACAGACACAACAGCAGAGAACTCTTCAGCATCGTCAAGGAGTTCTCCAACCCCAGCGCCAACGCCAACGCCGTCACGCCCTCACAGGATCTGTGGGAATCCCTCGCCACTTTCTTCCATCGCAAGATTAGCGACCTCCACGACAGCTTCGGACACCAGACCCAACCATACACCACCGAACCGGCATCCACGGCCATCACCCTCAACAACTGGTCCCACATCAACACGGAAGAAACCAAATCCATCATGAACTCTATCCACTCCGGCGCCCCTTCGGACCCCTGCCCGCACTTCATCTTTAACAAAGCCGACGACATCATCGCCCCGCACCTCCAGACCGTCATCAACTCTTCTTTTTCTTCTGCTACCTTCCCCGAATGCTGGAAACACGCCGAAGTCAACGCCCTACTAAAGAAACCTACGGCTGACCCGAGCGACCTAAAAAACTTCCGCCCCATCTCTCTTCTGCCTTTCCCAGCCAAAGTAATAGAGAAGACCGTCAACAAACAGCTGACCACCTTCCTGGAAGACAACAACCTGCTCGACCCCTCACAAACCGGATTCCGAACCAACCACAGCACTGAAACCGCCCTCATCTCAGTCACTGACGACATCAGAACCCTGATGGACAACGGTGAAACAGTCGCCCTCATTCTGCTCGACCTCTCGGCTGCCTTTGACACCGTCTGTCACCGCACCCTAATCACCCGCCTCCGCTCCACCGGGATCCAAGGCCAGGCCCTGGACTGGATCGCCTCCTTCCTCTCAAACCGTTCCCAAAGAGTTTACCTCCCTCCGTTTCGCTCAGAGCCCACCGAGATCATCTGCGGCGTACCCCCAAGGCTCATCACTCAGCCCGACACTCTTCAATGTCTACATGAGCCCCCTCGCCAACATCGTACGCAAGCACGACATCATCATCACCTCCTACGCCGACGACACCCAACTTATACTCTCCCTCACCAAGGACCCCGCCAGCGCCAAGACCAACCTACAAGAGGGTATGAAGGACGTCGCAGATTGGATGAGGCTCAGCCGCCTAAAGCTGAACTCTGAAAAAACAGAAGTCCTCATCCTCGGCAACACCCCGTCCGCCTGGGACGACTCCTGGTGGCCCACGGCCCTCGGCACCGCACCGACCCCCACAGACCACGCCCGCAACCTCGGCTTCATCTTGGACCCTCTTCTCACCATGACCAAGCAAGTCAACGCCGTGTCCTCCGCCTGCTTCCTCACCCTCCGCATGCTCCGCAAGATCTTCCGCTGGATCCCCGCCGACACCAGAAAAACCGTGACCCACGCCCTCGTCACGAGCCGCCTGGACTACGGCAACACCCTCTACGCCGGGACCACAGCCAAACTCCAAAATCGCCTGCAACGCATTCAAAACGCCTCGGCCCGCCTCATCCTCGACATACCCCGCAGCAGCCACATCTCCGCACACCTGAGACACCTGCATTGGCTCCCTGTCAGCAAAAGGATCACCTTCCGACTTCTCACCCACGCACACAAAGCCCTCTACGACAAGGGACCGGAATACCTCAACAGACGCCTCAGCTTCTACGTCCCCACCCGCCTCCTCCGCTCCTCTAGCCTCGCACTCGCTGCTGTCCCTCGCTTCCGCCGCTCCACGGCGGGTGGGAGATCTTTCTCCTTCCTGGCGGCCAAGACCTGGAACTCCCTCCCCACCAGCCTCAGGACCACCCAGGACCACTCCGCTTTCCGGAGACTCCTAAAGACCTGGCTGTTCGAACAGCGATAACCCCCCCCCTTTTTCCCCTAGCGCCTTGAGACCCGCACGGGTGAGTAGCGCGCTTTATAAATGTTAATGATTTGATTTGATTTGATTTGATTCACAGTTTGATTAATTAATTATACTTTTTCCCTGCTACCACTTACCCTTTGGCTAAACTCTTGGTATGGATCTTTAACTGAGAGTTGCTGAAGAAAGTTAGTAAGCTTCTATCAATAATTTCAAAATATAAACGTATTTAATAAATGTGTTCCTTAGAGTCAATAGAGTTTTAGTAGTTTCAAATTATTTATTTAAAATAATTAATATAGTTTTCTTAATCTATCATAAGGTTGCAGAAGCATGCATGAAGTGTCTTGAATCTGTCCCTACTCTGTCTCTGTCTCACAAAAATGTAGTAAGTTGCGATAATACATTGAGCCAGCATAGACTGTTGCCAAATAATGCATTGCATTAATGTCAGTTATTATCAACACATTGTTCATTTGTTACGTACTTTTCTATAGTGGTGAACAAGTCTTTCACTTTTTTGACAATACTTTCACAGAGTCTCTGAAACAATGTCCAAACTCCAAAAAACAATCAACTTTTCTTTGGCTACTTAACATGTCCTGGCATAATCTCTTGCCAATGATAGTTTGATAAAGGTGCTCTTTTTCCGATCTAATTCTCAGGGAAGTGTTTGCCATAGGAAATACCTCTTCCCTTAATGTCTCTTTTACTGTTTCTTGATTTCCTGCCCAAACAATAAATCACACTAGTTCTTATCATTGCAAAAATCATTTAAAGGACAGAGCTCTGTTTTGTTTCATTGATTAGTGCAACGTGCAATAAGTGATTAATCTCTCTTTACCTCGTAACTGAGTTAATTGCTTGAAAACTTCAGAAGCTTTCACGTTTCTTGTTTTCTATCTTTTACGGGAAATATGGAATCGTCGGAAGAAGACAGAAGAAAAACACCAGGATTAAGCCGGAGTCCGACATGAGGACAAGGATTGCCGGAACTCGACTGGAGGCAGACTGGAGGACAAGGAACACTGGAACTCGACTGGAGGCAGACTGGAGGACAAGGAACACTGGAACTCAAATGGAGACTTGACTGGAGACAGGTGAGAGGAGTAACAGCTACAAAGCCAAGCAAGACCTCAGACTTACAGGCATCCTTAAATAACCAACTGTACATGTGTGCTTTTGGCAGTTTGTTTAATTGTCACGGAAATGAGAAATTATCCTCCTGATCATGGCACATGTTCAATACAGATCGCATTGTGAAGAACACATGTTTTGGCAATTAAAGTTGGCATGAGTTTAGCAGATGGGATATAAAATTCATAATCAACAAGCATTAGCTATTGTAAATGTGACTTTTAACAAGCATTGTTTAGTGCAAACTTGACGTTCAGTGATGTAATGGGTATACCCAAATAAGCCTGAATGCTGCAAACAGCAGCATCTTACTTCAATTTAGCCTTTGGAGACACCTTACTGCAATTGAGCCATTGGACGTGTTAGTGGACCCACAACAACATCTAACTAGAGGGAACTGGTTTCCCCATTGCTGGTCAAGGCTCCCAGATATGGGAGACAGCAAGAAAACACAGTAGTCACTACCAGGAAAGCCACATACCTCCCTGCAACCTTCAAAGAGAAGCAAGCTGCTCACTGGTACCTGCCAAGAAACATATTACTCTCCCTAATAGCACTGACCATTAGGTGGAACATTCTTGATGCCATATATGGACCTAGTAATGAAACTATCATCTCTGTTCTATCTTTGTATGTCATCCACCTGATCTGTATTCTATACTCACCAAAAAAGCTATCTATTATCTGATCTGTTTTCCGTACACACATAATAAATCTATTTATCTGCCTATCACTCTATTGAATCATCCATCTGATCTACTTACCTATCCATCTATCTATCTATTTAGCTATTTATCTAGCGAGCTATCCACTATGGCAGCAGTAAATAGACATAGACAAAATTAATCATTTTAGGAACTCTTCTATCATTAAGTTAGTCTGACACCATCGAACATATATCGACAGACACTCTTGACATCAAACATTGCTCAGTTGTGGCACAGTATCGTCAGGCGCAGTCACAGGAGAAACGTCTAACAGCAAACAAGTATATCTATAGGACATTGGCAAACGCATTCACGACACACAGAAATTACTGCTGTTGCTTAGTGAAGGTCATATGAAAGCTAAACCAGCTTCGTGGAACCAGATGGGTTATCTGAAAAAACATAATATTTCCGTCTGGAGCATTGATAGCTTGGCATACTGTGGATGTACTGTCCACTTGGGAACTAGAATGTAATACATCCTGCAATAAACGTGTCACACCTTGAAACAGGATGCATTACAGATTAATTATAAATTACGAATTCACCCTATAAAAAGCAATGCATGACTAAAATATGTAAGGTGCTGCTTAGTATCGTGCACTAAAAGTGTGGTGTACCAGTCTGTTTTCACTAGCACGGACTAATAAGATGTGTATTTATGACAAAGCTTCTACATTGAACCCTTAGGGGCTTATTTACGCACAGGGCATGCAGTTTGTCACTGGGCACACTACCCCCTTGTTAGACTAATTGAGTAGAACAATGTATTTATTCGACTGCCTTGCCACTACATTATAAATGCTGTATATGACAATCTAAACAAATTAATGTGAATAATGGGATTTTTTAAGGTTTAATCCTTGACATATAGTTGTTTACGTTGTGACTATGGCGTCTGTTTGTGGTCATTTCAAATTGTGTTGTGTTTTTGATTACATTACTTCCTATTTCTAATGTAGAGAAGGTGTGAAATGAAAACATGTTTGCTCACTATATTTCTCTGAAGCGAGTTTTTAATGTTTTAAAATGTATTTGCTTGTTGGGTATAATCAAAAACAATTCAGTAACAGACATCATACTAATGAGTCATCTATGCACCTGGGACCATGTAGGTTTTCCCTTTTTCGTTGCCCGCCTGTATCTGTTGAAACACAGCCAGCTTCCTTTTCTAAGATCTGTGAATAACAGTCCCCTACTCAACCTGCATGGGGACTTTTTAGGTCTGGTGTTAGCCAAGAGCTTTCGATTTTACTAAAATATGTATAACATACTTACATATAGAGGCTTTCAGCCACCGCTCTTCATCAATTGATTTGTTGTGTCGTTCACAATTTGCTTTCGCCGACTACAGCATATATAGCATGGTGGGCCAATGGGTCAGCCTATTTAAGTCACTGGTTGACTGATTGCATTTTGTTCTCTCACAAGTAGCACATCTACACACAAACAGGTTCCCTACAGTGCCAGTGTTTTAGTATTTACTTTATAATCATTTTAGTGTTGCCTTTATGCGTGGAGCCTGATGGGATAGCAGGATGCTTCTGATGCACATTTTATCTTTATCAGATTCCATCTCCTGCCAATGCTATTGTAAATTCTTTTTTTTGTGTTTTGCTTTTCTGACTGCTGCTATTTCACAGTATACGAGATTGTGTCAATTTGAAAATGCTCTGTATGTTATCCTCTTATTTACTTTTTGCTTTCTCTCCTTTATTTTCTAATATTTCCTTTCTTTCTGTCCTTTTTTTCTTTCCCTTTTTCTTTCCTTTCTTTTCCTTCTTTCCTTTCCTTCTTGCCTTCTTTTATTTTTATATTCTCTTTCCTTCTTTCTCTGTCTTTCCTTTGCTATCTCTTTCCTTCTTTCTCTCGTTTCTTTCTTGCCTTCTTTCTTTTTCTCCTTTCTTTCCTTTTTTCCTTACTTTCCTTTTATCTTTCCTGCTTTCTTTCTCATGCCTTTCACCTTGCCTTTTTCATTCCTTCTGTTTTTCTGTTTTCTCTCTCTCTCTCACTTCCTTGCTTTTTCTTCCTTACCTGCCCTCCGTTTCTTTCCTTCTCTCCTTTCTTCTTTCCTTCTTCTCCCTTTCTATCTTTCTCAAAAACAATTGGCTTGAGGACAATTCTAGACTGGTTCACTTTTATAGGTCTGAGTTAGCCAAGATTTTTTAATGTTTCAAAAAATATGTGTATAACATAGTTATTGACACAGGTTTCAGCCAGATTCCATCCATTATTCTGTGGTTGGTGTAATTCACATGTTTCTTCCATGCACTAAAGCACGCATTACGGGGCAAGGTATCAGCCCATTTCAGCTATTGGCCGACTTCACTATGACTTATGGACTGCAGCTCTTTCACAAGGAACACAAACACACACACACACAGAAAGTATTTCTTTTTAGTGGAATGGAATACATACTATGGTAATATGTGTGTGTGTGTGTGTATGTGTGTTTTTTTTTTTACATCAAAAAATGTCTTTGCCTATAGCAAATGATTCATTTTTTTAGATTGCTGTGGGCCCGGCATATTCCCAAACAACAACATTTTGCCAAAAACATGACAAAAACAAAAAGAATTGCCGGAAGGCTGATGGTCAACGCCAGACCTATTGGGTTTGCCAATGCTTGTTTTGTAAGCTGCTTCTGTGTCCCAGCATCTCCCTACTGAAACCCCACACTTAAAAAGGCTCTCAGTTTTCCTAATGTCTACATTTTAATCCCACGTAGTTCCAGGTATAAATGAAGCCAATCGTTTATCCTGTAAAACCAGTTCATCAGTGGCTGCTTGCTATAATAATATTCAAGGCCATCTATTTTAGACTCACGTTAGAAAGATGAGGAAGTGAAAGAGAGCTAAAAGTTGCCTAGAATGTATTTATCATGACCTTATTTCTCAATGATCAAAGTCACTACTGATTCTGTGATGGGTGTAGTTGTAATAGAAATAAATGTGAATAATTTGGATGATGTGATCTGACAGAGGGATTTGGTATCCTTACAAAAATAGGGGAAAGTCCATCTTTGCAATCAACCAAAAAGCAAGGAAGAAATAACTACCTCTTGTGTGCAAATTCATCATCAACCTAGGTATTCTAACAAGGTCGTTTTGGTCCATTTTAAAAATGTAGGCCTTTAATGGTAATGATTGCTGGTGTTTTAAAACTCTAAAGCGGATCTTCCATACATATTAGTGAACTTTGTCAAATTCATGCATGGTGGAACAATATATTTGGAAGACTGCATTTAACAGCTGTGCCTGACGTGCATTGAACTAAGGGCCCCATTTATCAAGCTTTTTTCAGTTCGCAAATGGGCATATTCGGAAGGAGGTAGGGGTTCAGAGGAGGAGTGATAGGCTATTCCAGGACGTGGCTGCTGTGTAGGAGACGGAGCAGCTTCTGCTGTGCATGTGATGGATGCCAGGGGGTTGTGCGAGGGTTAGCGAGATAAATCGTAGTTGTCTTGCTGGAATGTAAAAGCTCAGTCGATGGTTGATGTAGGACGGTCCTAGTTTGTGGAGAGCCTTGTATGCGAGTGTGTGGATTTTAAATTGGCATCTCTTCTGGATGGGTAGCCAGTGGATGTTCCTGAGGTGTGGGGTGATGCTTGAGCACTTAGGACGGTTGACTTGCATATAGCTGGTATAATGGTACACATCCACTCCATCTTATCTGCAATTATTTATTCCTTATTTGTGACTGAAATACCTTTCACATTGATCTCTTGCAGGCTGTTGGGTTGATTAATTTAAACACACCTTCATGAGCCTCCATTCACCATAAAGACGGGTAGAAAAAGTGACATCACATAACCACCCTTTGACTTAATTACATCACAGGAAGTGACATTAGATGATCTGTGACCAAACATGTGCCAGAAAATGAAAATACTCCCATGTGCTCTAATCTTGTGAAGTGAGCAAACCTGAACTTCTTAAGAGTACTTTCTTCCACCCTTGCATCTTCATTCCATCCATCCATCCATCCATCCATCCATCTATTAATTCATCCATCCATTCTTTCACCTTTCTATTCCACCTCCATCCTCATGCCACAATTCTTTTCATCCATCCACTCATCATGTTATGTATTGATACATCCTTTCCCTCATTTACCCATCAATACATTAATGTATCCATCCAACCTTTCACACATTCATCCATTCTTATACATCTTTCCTCCATCCACCCTTTCACTTGTTCATCCTTGCCCATTTTCCTCCACATTTACCCTTCAAACTATCAATCCTTTTACCCTTCCATCCATTCATTCTTTCACCCTTCACCCATACATTGAACCTTATCATTCTTTCCTTTTGCACTGCTTTCTTTTCTGCCACCCTTCGTTTCTCCCTTTCCATCTTTCTCTTTTCTATCTACCCATCATTTTTCACCTTACCTTTTCTTTCTCACAGTTCTCTTCGCCGTTCTCTCTCATTCATATGTTTTACTCTTTGTTCTTCTCATTGTGTTTTACTATTTCCATCACTTCTACTTCAGTCACTGTGCGTGTTAGCCCAAAGCCTGCAACCAGCAGGTATGGATTTTCATAAGTGTTATCTATGAGCAGTTTGTCTGCAGATGTGCAGACAGAAGAGGCCCCTGAACAGCTAACTACCGTTTATGAGGGATCAAGTTCATCATCCAATTGGACACAGTGGCAGCCCCTGCTTAAGCTGCTAGAGTGGGGGGGGGAGGGGTCCCTACCACTCTACACCACTATCTCCGACACTGAATCCTCCGAGGATTTGATATACTATACTTTACCAACAAAGGTAAATGTCCATTTAGTAGGCATGGTAAAAACATCACACAATTTTCGTTCTTACTGCATGAAAAATCTATTTTTGGTGGAAGAGAATATAGCGCACCAAAAACACAAAACAACAATGGTAAGGCAAATTATTTATACCTAACACTGTCATCATTTAATGGATTTTCTAGCATATACGTATATCCTAAGCATAACATATACTGGTAAATTACAGAAAGAAAAATACGGTCTAAAAAACAACAGTGGTTTTGTCCACTTGCTTTTCTTCATGTAGACTACATATTGAATGTGAAATATTTTAATGACAAATTATTCGTTGGTATTAATACATTTTAGTTAGCATGATCTCTAAGGCATAATCACACATTTAAGGCACACCTGTAAAATGTTTATTTTAATACATTATTTCTATATGTTGACAAGAATGAAAATCTGCAACATCTTGTTTAAACGTGCATATTTTCTATTCCATTTTTTTATTTTATTCATGAAGACTATAGTTGCACTGCTGTTTTTTTAGCGATTTAGGAGCTAAATGCTTCAGGTTACAGCCACATTTGCAAAAAGGAAAAAGTGGACACAGATGCACTTTTTCCCTTCTATTCTGGGCTTTGCCACCTCTGAGAACAGGGATCACAAAAGCTGTGCCAGGGGTTGCAAGGAACAGGTTAGGGGTCACAGCCACAGGCCCTTGGCGACCCTTAAATGACATCTTTGGGTAACCATAACCCTGTTATTGACAGTATTTGCAATATTATTTTCAGAGACATTAGATTCATGTAATGCTGTGGAGTTATTATGAATTTGTCACATAATCTATTCACCGCTGCTGAGCTCGCAGTGTTCAACAAAAGGAAATAATGTATCTAGCGTCAACAGCAGAAAATATACTGAAAAAGTGTGAAACATGGGGCCTCGAAAGACAGATCCTTTGCAAAGGTTCACTGGTCACCTCAGATGCTGATTGCTGTATTTAGGTATTCATGTGGTGCTACTTATGTGAAACTCTTGTTCAGGAAGTAATAATATCATAGACATTGATTCACCAAAATGCCACAGAAAGCAGAAGTTACAACAGAAACCCTTTGACCTTCATGACATCAGAGGAATTGGCATCATATGATCTTTGACCTTAAATACTCCCAGGAAGTCAAATCAAATTAAGTTGCATAATCAATGAATGGTTCATAATATAACATATACAAATGTCCACTGTAGACATTACGGGCCAGATGTAGCAAAGGTTTTTACCCATTCTGTGTCTATGGGAAAAAGTGTTTGTACATATGGCCCTACCTGTGTTAGGATGCTGACATAATATTTGAAAGAGCTGGGGCGTAATACTTGCGCAATTTCTAGTGTGCGAGCCAGACCTCTTGCAGGGGGGTTTGTGAGGTTTTCTCCCCACGAAAATGTTTAGATGGTGCATTTTAAAGCACGCATTTCACATAAATTAGCTAACAAAACATAGACTCTGAAATGGCACTCATTAAATATATAAGTTCTTTCATTATGTGCCATGTGGAAGAAACCTGACGCTTCCCTTGAATTGACCCAATTTATATGGACAAATGTGCTACGGGTGCTACCACATATAAAAATTTACCTCCAGTATACCAAGACCAGCATTTTGTCAAGCCCACGAACACATGCTATGAGTAATCCTACATGGCAATAATTACATTCAACATGCCAGTGCAAGAATTTTGCCATTAATGTTGCAACCATTCGATGAACATTATGTCACAAAATATCTCAGTATGTTTTGGTCAGCAATTTGCCATTGTTGAGTGCTTGCTCCAGTATTTTTGCACTGGTGCCCCATATGCCGAGAATTACCTCCATTACGCCAGTACCAGTATTTTACCATAGGTGCCCAGTATGCCAAGAATTACATCCAGTATGCCAGTGCCATCGTTTTGTCGCAAGTGCCTGTCATACTAAAAATTCCCTCCAGTGCACCTGCACCAGACTATTGTCATGCGTGTCTCTGGAAGACACAAATTAATTTCAGTATGACAGGGACAAAAGCATAGTCACAAACATACACCACATTCTCATTCACGCTAATTTATATGCGCTCACTCACATTCATTCTCACTAATTTACAGTTATGAGCACTCATTCTCACATGCACTCACTCTCACTCTTGTTCATTCACACACTTTCACTTATACGCTCACGTTCACTCACTTGAGCTCACACTTATTATGAACACCTCATTTTCACTCTCTCATTCTCATGCATTCTCAACAACACTCGTTCGAAATCTCTAACGCTCCCTCACACACATTCTTGTTCATGTTCACCAGCAGTCATCTTACTCTCATTCACTTTCACTACCTGTTACTGATGCACACACCTCGTACACATGCTTACACATACAAACACATGCAAGCTCACACATACCGTGTACTCCCTCCCATGCATTCATACTCCCTAGCAGGCACGCACACAATACATATTGTAAAGGATTTTTTATTTATCTCAACTGAGAGCAAAGACCCCATAGAAACTGACGGTGTTCCACGCTTTATTGCACCAACGGCAAACTAAAGAGTCATATTCAGAGTTAGAACAATAAAAAGTGGGCAGAAAATAAGGAGGACGGCGCCTCGATCCCCCTGTATCTTGGCACTGATTTCTCCCTACCTGAAGCCAGGGGTCAGAGAGCAGTGCCAGAAGTCGCAAGGGGCGAGCCAGGAACCATAACTGACGACCTCTAAATTATTCCCTCAATGTGTTAAACTGACAAAATAGCACACTAACACCCCCACAGACTGTGGCACAATATCGCACATCATTTACATTTTCATGTCACACGTTTACGTCAACCCTGCAATATAAATTGGTCGTCATGATTCAAGTGGCTCGGGGTGTAGCTATCTTTCTCTGATAACCATAAGCAGCTGTTATATTTCAGGCAGGAAGGTGTTCATGTTTCCAGGGTGCATTGTTGAGCGTTAAGGACGTATTAATAAAATATTTTCAGCAAGAAGATAGATGCTAGGAAAAACCTTCCTTGATAATCATCAGTACTAAATATACCACACAGAAAGGAAACTTATGCATGTGACAAAACATGTTGATCTTAATTACGCCATTGGTGATGTCATGTGTGAGCCCATCAGTCATACCATCAATGATGCCATTTGAGATTCCAGTGATGGCACGTGGAGTCATGAGCAAGTGCATGGCAAGGGTGAAAGATGTAAGGGACATCTCACAAAAACATTTTGAGTATGGGTAGTACTGCTACACAAGTACTGTTGTACGTCCTCTTGCTTGCCTTTGTTAATCGGCCTTGAAAAGTCCAGCGCCCAGTCAACAAAAGGGCAGTCCTTTCTGTTTGTACTAACTGCATATGTATAGTGCATGAATGTTACCATTTTATATATTGTAGCTTATTCACAAATGCGTGTAAGAGTACATAAAAAGTAATAAAGATGAATTACTTTGCGTACTCCATCATGCCTTTGTCAATAGGGTCCGTGGCATGCACAGCTTGCTAAAATTGAGAAATTGTGTTGAGTTTTAGGTTGTGCATTAAAACCATAACGTCACTTTCACTGCAGTGAATAGTGATGATTTAATAAACAAGAAATAATTTACAACGGTCAAAGGTGACTTCAATGTGTCTTTAACAAGTTATTTTCAGTAAATATTGTTTATACTGCAAACATCTCAGACCGATTCAGCACGGTGGGGTATTGCATTCAGCCCTATGCAGCACCCATGAGTACACAACCTGACTGATGGCCAGTCTACCCAGTTGCCCATGGCCTTTGGCCCTAAACAGTGAACTCGAAAAGAATGTCTTTCCAGTCCCTGTGCCACCCAAACAAGCAAGGAATCGTCTCAGCTGTGCACAACAGACTGTGGTTGGAAGGCCCCGCTCCAGGCAGCCCAACCTAACTGCATGCAGCCTTCTGCCCGACACAGCAAGATCTCAACTCGCGATCTAGCCGTTCCTACATCCCACCCCAAAGGAGCTGAGGACCAACGGCTCGGAGTGACTGCCTGATTGATTGCTTCTGATTGCAAGTCCCTCGTCTGACTCTGTTACTCTGCACAGTGAGGCCCCGTTCAGATCAAATCTGTTAAAAAGGTTACTCAAGCCAACAAACATCAAATATGTAGCACTAATAGTTATTCCATGAGCCGCATATAATTGTGACCGATTTCCAAACTATACGTTCCAGAAACGACATTATGTTAATATTCAGTGATACTGATGTATTTTTTCTGGTCATACATTTTTTATCTGCCTGTAACTTAAGCGAGTTTAACACTTTTTTGACTGACTCGCTGTCCCCTTGGAAACCAGGAGGCAATACATCATGTAATAGTGCATTACATTACTTATTGATGGAATCAGTCTCTCAATATAATAAATGCATTCACTATCCTAAAAGGAAAACATGACCTAAGTGTATGTTGCATTACCTAATGCCATGCAATTAGAGTGTGCTGAAATGGTGCAGGAACAGTGAGAGGCAGTGTTTCTAACACAGTAATTTACAGACCCAAGGCTTCATAAACAGAGAGTTCACGCCATTAAGTTCTCTTTTATAAGCAACTGAAATCATATTAATGCGCGGGGCCTGTACTCAATAAAAGGTTGCAGAAACTGGTTGCTCTTACAATAGCATGAATAGTGATTCACTGCCATTCAAAGAACTAAGAGCACACAATGTACACAGTTGTTCCAGGGCACTGTTGTGAGCAGCCAAGTCCAGCAATGGTCGTCAATCCTTCTTTCTTGTTATTGGCTCCCACCCAAAGGATACTTTTCTCCAGGACTTCTATCCTAATTCACAAATGGAAGTTTAATGCTTATAAAGGGGAAGGCTGTTTCTCAAAGTCAGCGAATCATTAAGTCAACCTCCAAGGTAATAAACTGTTCTTAGCATGTGCCCCTATTGTGAATATTTCTGCATTGCACAAGTGCTTGATATGATCAATTGAAAGCCTTGATGCACTGTTTTACTTTAGTGCTGGTACCTGCCATGGAAAGACCTTTTATTATGAACCTGAAATATATGTAACCATATAGAGTGTTTGCAATTGTCTAACAAAGTGTCTGAATATTGTTTACAATGCTAATTTAGACCTAAGATTTTCTTCCCTTGCTTTGTATGATCATTTTTAGTGTCCATTTACACAAATGTAAAGTGCTGCTCGTGAAGTACTACTTTACGTATTCACAAATGCTATTCACTATGCTCCGGCCTTTGACTTTTGTGTGCCCTCTTCCATCTCTCCTATATAGCGATCTATTTCATGATTGTGGCGAACTCTACACAAAAAGTTATATGGTTCTGTATTAAATGAGGGTTGGATAAGTTTAGAAGTTTGAAAAGGTGGAAATTTAAGTATGGGTTTGACGGGGCATATACACATAGGAAAACACACTCAGCAAATTCAACTGCTATGCACAAAACTCGCACATTCATCCACTTAAAAAGTGCTGCTTCTAAAACAGGTTGAAAGCTGCTCTAGTCAAACCTTGGTGCAAAACAAGCACCTCAAATACATAAACATTGGTATGCAACACACTCTTATAGAAATCAGTGGCAAAACTCTAACCATAGGGACAAAAAAGGAAAATAAGATATGTGCTTCATTGTCAAAAATAATTAAATTATGAAATATATATGTATAAAATATAAAAAATTACAAATCAGATACTTTTTTAAATATCCACTCTCAATCGTAATTACCGTTACAAGTAAAATTAAACATATTGCTAAAAGGCAATATTCACATTCAGCACTCCTGCAACTATGAAAATAGAGAGAGTGAACTAAATCACACCCATCAACATTTGAGCTCATTCAAAGCCTTGCCTACACTTTAAAGCACTTAGGGCCAGATGTAGCAAACGTTTAGCGAGTCGCAAACGGCAAAATTTGCCGTTTGCGACTCGCTAAACGCGTTTCCCAATGCAGAAATGCATATTGCGAGTCGTTACCGACTCGCAATATGCATTTCCGACTCGCAAATAGGAAGGGGTGTTCCCTTCCTATTTGCGAGTCGCATTGGGATGCAATACCATTTGCGACCGCGTATGCGGTCGCAAATGGCATCGCAGTTACCATCCACTTCAAGTGGATAGTAACCCACTCGCAAATTGGAAGGGGTCCCCATGGGACCCCTTCCAGTTTGTGACTGGACCCAAAAATATTTTTTCAGGGCAGGGAGTGGTCCAATGGACCACTCCCTGCCCTGAAAAAATACCGAAACAAAAGGTTTCGGTTTTGTTTTAAGTGCAGCTCGTTTTCCTGTTAGGAAAACGGGCTACACTTAAAAAAAAAAAACTGCTTTATTGAAAAGCAGGTCACGAACATGGAGGTCTGCTGACGTCAGCAGGCCTCCATGTTAGCGAGTGCCTATACTCGCTATGGGGCCGCAATTTGCGACCCACCTCATGAATATTCATGAGGTGGGTCATTGCGACCCTATAGCGAGTCGCAGTCGGTGTCTGAGACACCGTACTGCATAGCAATTTGCGACTTGCAAATTGCGAGTCGCAGGGACTCGCAATTTGCAAGTCGCAAATTGCCAATTTGCTACATCTGGCCCTTAGTGATTATCTTGCCTCTCATTTTGAAGAACAATTACATAAAGAAGAGAGGTAGGATTTATGGGTAAGTGATCAACATCGATGGGATGTCCAGGTTAGCAATCATTGCCAGACTCCCAGATACCACTTCTCCCCTGAAGAGGTCCTTCATGTGGGTGCAGACTGGGACCAACCAAGACGTTGAATCACCTACAGCCTGCTGCAAGGCCATCCATCCCCATTTACAAAAACTAGCTGGACTGACTTTCTTAGCAGCTGGGCCTTTCCGGACAGTCACTAGAAACAATTTAGGCATCTTACAACCAAGCCAATCTGTTTCCTTTTACAGATATTGAAATGCCACACTAGTTTATCGTCATGCCACTGTCACAAATCGGGAGCAATATCAAAGCCAGAAAGTCACTGTATGCAGGCCACTCCCCACACCTGACAAAGCTGCAAAGGCTTTTACCTGAAGGGTGATAAAGGCCCTCTTCAGCCACATGCATATTTGCATCTGCACCAAAAGAAAACATAGAATCTTAAGCCTAACTTAACCCCTATGGTGCCTTGGAGGAGGTGGTCTCGTCCCAGCACATGGTTCCCATGTGCCTGGGACGAGACCACCTCGTCCCGCACCGGGCCCACGGGGGGAAGCGCTAGCGCTCCCAATGGGCCCCCCACCCACACCCCTCCGTCTGGGATGAAAGGGGAATCGCTTCCCGTTCACCCCCAATCCCCCCCAGTGACGTCTGATGATGTCAGCACGCGATCCCAGGGGGGGCAGAAATGCCCACTAGACACCAGGGATTTTTTTTCTTTGTGTTTTCTGGCAAAGGGAGCGGCCCCTTGGGCAAGGGCCACTCCCTAGGGGGGCAAATCATTTTTAAGTCATTTCTGCCCCGGGGGGGGGGGGGGGCAGAAATGCCCACTAGACACCAGGGATTTTTTTTTTCTTTTTTTTCTTTTCTTTTATGTGCAGGGAGCAACCCCTTAGGCAAGGGTCGCGCCCTGGGGGGGGGGGAAACTGTGCTTAGGCCATTTCTGCCCCCCCTGGAGGGAGATCAGCCTAATATAATTAGGCCGATCTGCCCCCGGGGGGGCAGAAATGCCCACTAGACACCAGGGATTTTTTTTTTCTTTGTGTTTTCTAATAAAGAGAGCAGCCCCTTAGGCAAGGGTCGCTCCGTGCAGGGCCATATTATTTTTAGGACCTTTCTGCCCCCCCTGGGGGCAGATTGGCCTAATAAAATTAGGCTGATCTGCCCCCTGGGGGGCAGAAATGCCCACTAGACACCAGGGATTTTTCTTTTTTTTCTTTTATGTGCAGGGAGCGACCCCTTAGCAAGGGTCTCTCCCTGGGGGGCCAAATTGTGCTTAGGCCATTTTTGCCCCCCCTGGGGGGAGATCGGCCTAATATAATTAGGCCGATCTGCCCCCGGGGGGGCAAAAATGCCCACTAGACACCAGGGATTTTTTTTCTTTGTGTTTTCTAATAAAGGGAGCAGCCCCTTGGGCAAGGGTCGCTCCCTAGTGGGCCATATCATTTTAAGGCCCTATCTGGCCCCCCTGGGGGCAGATCGGCCTAATATAATTAGGCCAATCTGCCCCAAGGGGGGGCAGAAATGCCCACTAGACACCAGGGTTTTTCTTTTCTTTGTGTTTTCTAATAAGGGGAGCGGCCCCTTGGGCAAGGGTCGCTCCCTAGGGGGCCATATTATTTTTAGGCCCTTTCTGCCCCCAGGCGGGGCAGAAATGCCCACTAGACACCAGGGAATTTTGTTTGTTGTTTTTTTTTTCTTTTATGTGCAGGGAGCGACCCCTTAGCAAGGGTCGCTCCCTGGGGGGCCAAATTGTGTTTAGGCCATTTCTGCCCCCGGGGGGGGGCAGAAACACCCACTAGACACCAGGGATTTTTTGTGTGTGTTTTCTACTAACGGGAGCGGCCCCTTGGGCAAGGGTTGCTCCCTAGGGGGCCATATTATTTTTATGCCATTTCTGCCCCCCCTGAAGGCAGATCAGCCTAATATAATTACACCGATCTGCCTCCGGGGGGGCAGAAACCTCTAGATACCAGGGATATATAAATATATTTTTATTTACTTTATGTTTTTATGTATGGGGAGCGACCCCTTGAGTAAGGGTCGCTCCCCTGGGGGGGAAATTGTATTTAGGCCATTTCTGCCCCTCTTGGGGGCATATCGGCCTATTTTTGTTGGGCCAATCTGCCCCCAAGGGGGGCAGAAACCACTAGACAGCCGGGATTGGTGTGTGTGTGTTTTCTTTGGGGGGGCACCCCTTGGGCAAGGGTCGCTCAACATGGGGACACATTACTGTTGGCCATATCTGTCCCTGTTGGGGCAGATTGGCCTATTTTTTGAAGGCCCATCTGCCCCCAAGGGAGGCAGAAAGCTCACCACAGACCGGGGAAGATTTGTTTTCAAAATGAGAGGGTGGGGTTGTGGCCATACCCCCACCCCAAATAAATGGGGCCAAAGTTGTTGGCAATTACCCCGATCTACACCCCGGGGGGCAGAAAGTCTACTAGATGCCATGAAATAAAAAAAAATAGTGGGGTGGTGACTACCAACCAGTATGGGCCTGGTTATGCCCTCACCCGAACTGAAGTGGCTAACAGTCATTTAGCTCTCCCCCACACACTAAAATATCTTATCCCATGGCAAGCAAGATGACATTTGATTTTTTTGTTTTTTTGTTTTACATTTGGGCCATGAGAGCTTGGTAACTCTCAAAATCGTCCCACTTGGACTGGTGAGGGCTGCACTTTTTTTTACTTTGGGACGCTGCCATGTAGAAAAATCCACAAGACTTAGACACATCTGAAAACTAAACATCTAGTTGATTACAGGGTGGTATGCTTCAAATCACCCGCACCATTTCCTTACCCACAATGCCCTGCAAACCTGCAACTTTGCTGGAAAGCACACATTTTTCCCACATTTTTGTGATGGAACCTTCCGGAATCTGCAGTAATCCACAAAATTCCTACTACCCAGAATTGTCTCATCTATACCCATATATTTTCTGCTGCACTTGTCAGCCTAAAAATGTTTTGTTTCAAACTGGCCTTTTGGACCCACTTTGGTTCCCCCTCAATTTCAACGTGTTTTTGGCTCTTCCCTGTCACAAACACCTACACAAGTGAGGTATAATTTTTACTGGGAGACTAAGGGGAACGTTGGGTGGTTGACATTTGCCCTGGTGCAGTGATCCCACACAGAAATGTGGGAAAAATTTGATTTTGTAGCCAAATTTGAGGTTTGCTGAGGATTCTGGGTAAGAAAACATTGGGGGATCCACGCACGTCACACCTCCCTTGAATCCGTCAGGTAACTATTTTTCAGAAATGTCTGGGTTTGGTAGGTTTCCCTAGATGGCTGCTGAGCCCAGGACCAAAAACGCAGGTGCCCCCCCCAAAAACAGGTCGTTTTCTATTTGATAATTTTGATGTGTCCAGATAGTGTTTTGGGGCATTTCCTGTTGCGAGCAGAAGGCCTACCCACACAAGTGAGGTACCATTTTTATTGGGAGACTTGGGGGAGCGCTGGGTGGAAGGAAATTTGTGGCTCCTCTCAGAGTCCAGAACTTTCTGTCACTGAAATGTGAGGAAAAAGTGTTTTTTTGCCACATTTTGAGGTTTGCAAAGGATTCTGGGTAACAGAACCTGGTGAGAGCCCCACAAGTCACCCCATCTTAGATTCCCCTAGGTCTCTAGTTTTCAAAAATGCACAGGTTTGGTAGGTTTCCCTAGGTGGTGTCTGAGCTAGAGGCCAAAATCCACAGGTAGGCACTTTGCAAAAAACACCTCTGTTTTCTTTGAGAAAATGTGATGTGTCCACTTTGTGTTTTGGGGCAATTCCTGTCGCGGGCACTAGGCCTACCCACACAAGTGAGGTACCATTTTTATCAGGAGACTTGGGGGAATGCTGGGTGCAAGGAAATTTGTGGCTCCTCTCAGATTCCAGAACTTTCTGTCACCGAAATGTGAGGAAAAAGTGGTTTTTTTAGCCACATTTTGAGGTTTGCAAAGGATTCTGGGTAACAGAACCTGGTGAGATTCCCACAAGTCACCCCGTCTTGGATTCCCCTAGGTCTCTAGTTTTCAGAAATGCACAGGTTTGGTAGGTTTCCCTAGGTGCTGGCTGAGCTAGAGGCCAAAATCCACAGGTAGGCACTTTGCAAAAAACACCTCTGTTTTCTTTGGGAAAATTTGATGTGTCCACGTTGTGTTTTGGGGCACTTCCTGTCATGGGCGCTAGGCCTACCCACACAAGTGAGGTACCATTTTTATCGGGAGACTTGGGGGAACATAGAATAGCAAAACAAGTGTTATTGTCCCTCGTCTTTCTCTACATTTTATCCTTCCAAATATGAGACAGTGTGTAAAAAAGACGTCTGTTTGAGAAATGCCCTGTAATTCGCATGCTAGTATGGGCACCCCAGAATTCAGAGATGTGCAAATAACCACTGCTCCTCCACACCTTATCTTGTGCCCATTTTGGAAGTACAAAGGTTTTCTTGATACCTATTTTTCACTCTTTATATTTCAGCAAATGAATTGCTGTATACCCGGTATAGAATGAAAACCCACTGCAAGGTGCAGCTCATTTATTTGCTCTGGGTACCTAGGGTTCTTGATGAACCTACAAGCCCTATATATCCCCGTAACCAGAAGAGGCCAGCAGACGTAACGGTATATTGCTTTAAAAAATCTGACATTGCAGGAAAAAGTTACAGAGTAAAACGTAGAGAAAAATGGCTGTTTTTTTCAACTCAATTTCAACATTTTTTTATTTCAGTTATTTTCTGTAGGAAACCCTTGTAGGATCTACACAAATTACCCATTGCTGAATTCAGAATGTTGTCTGCTTTTCCAGAAATATTAGGTTTCTGGGATCCATCATTGGTTTCACACCCATTTCTGTCAGACTGGAAGGAGGCTGAAAGCACAAATAATCGTAAAAATGGGGTATGTCCCAGTAAAATGCCAAAATTGTGCTGAAAAACTGGGTTTTCTGATTCAAGTCTGCCTGTTCCTGAGAGCTAGGAAGCTGGTGATTTTACCACTACAAACCCTTTGTTGATGTCAATTTCAGGGAAAACACCACAAGCCTTCTTCTGCAGCCCTTTTTCCCAATTCTTTTTTTTAAAAAAACAACATTTTTACTGTATTTTGGCTAATTTCTTGGTCTCCTTCAGGGGAACCCACAAAGTCTGGGTACCTCTAGAATCCCTAGGATGTTGGGAAAAAAGGACGCAAATGTGGCATGGGTAGCTTATGTGGACCAAAAGTTATGAGGGCCTAAGCGTGCCCTGCCCCAAATAGCCAAAAAAATGCCTGGCACCTGAGGGGGAGAAGGCCTGGCAGCGAAGGGTTTATATAAGTAGCCAATATTTCTGTTTCTGATTCATTGTTTGTTCTCACACCAGTATGCTCCTGTGAAGGGTGGGGTGCTGCCTCTTGTGTCAATACCCACAAGCTGCCACTGGGCAACAGGCTATGGGCAGTTGGCTGAGCTGGAAGGGATGAAACTACCTAATAACGACAGTGTGGTTCTAATCTAATGTGAACATTCTGCAATGTGGGCCTGGGTTTAAGAATTTCAAGACAGACCTGATGTTAGTTTCACTTTTGGAATTACTAATGATATATCATGAAGATGTAAATTAAACAACTGAATAGCTATGGGTGTAAAGGTGCTTGTCAATTTAAATCTATACCATACTGAATATTTTCTTCAAAAGAAAAAATAGGTTGATGATGTTTTGGACATATGTATTCATCATCTATTCTTTTTATCTCCACTCCTTTTCATAGGACAGAACTGGCGAAGGAAGAGGAGAACAGGATTCTAGGAGAAGGCCACCAAGGCCCTTAACTGCTAAGTAGACAAAAGACACACAAGAACTCTCTCAGAGTTGCTAATTGGCCAGTATAAATAATTATACACCCTACTGACCTTCTTGATAGCAGGCATAACATTACATCTGCCTTCCCATTCCAATCCACCTGCAGTTGTCACATCACCCAGTTTGTCTTTCCAAAATATTCCCCCCCCCAGAGTTACCATTTTCTCAGTGGTTGTCTGGTTCTGCCCATTCAAGCCACCTGCCTGCATTTGAGGAGTACCAGGAACGTTTACCCTAAACCCAGGACATTCCACCTGGGTTGGGAAATTGAATGTACTTATTATTTGAACCTTTGATTATTCTTTCATATTTTGACTTTGATTTAGGACATTTACCATTTGACATTTGTCCTTTTTAGTTTAACAAACTGTTATACAATTTTCAATTGTTGCACTTTCCCCCTTGTAAACAGACTGTGGCCCTGCCAGTCCCAGTGCATAGTTTTGTGATTTGTCCACCTTGGTCCAAGTTCATATTTCTCACCTAAACTCAGACTCTCTTTCCTTCAATCTGCCCATTCCCCAAGATTTACCCCTGGGGTTAAGCGTGTGATTGTATTCAATTGTATAACATTATTGAAAAAAAACAACCAGTGCAGAAAACATACCATAATGCATTTGAGCATTTTCAATAAGTAGTTTTCATAACTATACATACAGTAAAACATACACAAGTGGGGAATTGTACTAACAAGTTCATAGTTTTCAAAACAAAGATGTGTGGGTATTGTTAGAATATTTACTTCAAAATGCATGAGCGGATACTGTGTTTTTTATTAAGATTAGTGGGTAAAGGGCTTGTGTCCACCTCTTCAGGGAGGAGGCCTGTTAGAAATGGGGTCTTTGGTTGACAGTCAGGTTACCCCCTGTTCAAGCAAGGACCCACACTCTACTCATGGTAAAAGAGAATCCCCCTCAGCTAACCCCTGCTTACTCCCTTGGTAGCCTGGCAGAGTTTTAGGCTCAACTTCAGATTGCTAGGTGTAAAGTATTTGTACCAACACACACAGTAAATTAATGAAAATACTACAAAATGACACAAAACAGGTTTAGTAAAATAGGAAATATTTATTTAAACAAAAAAAAAAAACGACAAAAAAACACAATACACAAGTCAAGTTATCAATTAAAAATCAAAAAGAGTCTATAAGTAGTTTCAAACACACACTAACGCTGTCAGCATGAAAAAGTACCTTGGGTGCGTCAAAAATAACCCAGCACGGGCGAATGCGCGTCAAAAAGGGATTGCGATGCATTGATTCCACTCACGAGCGGGACCTTGCGTTGTTTCCCCTTTCGCCGGGTTGGGGCACGTCGTTTCTTCTCTCCACAGGAGAGCGGTGCGTCGATCCGGTCAGCATTCTTGGGTCCGGGAAGGCCTTGCGTTATTTTTCCACGCCCAGCAGTACTTGAGTCAGAAATCCAGCCGCACAATGATACGAAAACCCCACAGCGCGGGTTGTGATCTCCCAGCCTCCGCCAGCGATGCTGCACTTCATTTCTCCTGCTCTGTGCATCGATTCCTTGGTCGCGTTTCCTGTGAGCGTTGATTCTCAGCTGTGGAGCCGGCGGCGCGTCATTTCTTCAGCCACTGATCGCAGTTGCGTCGATCTTTGTACCGCACGGTGCTCTGTACGTGGATTTCCTTGTCTTTGGGCTGCCAGCTTCTCCTTTCAGGGTCCCAGGAACTGGATGGGCACCACAAAGCAGAGTAGGAGTCTCTCTAGAAACTCCAGGTGCTGGCAGAGATAAGCCTTTGCTGTCCCTGAGACTTCAAACAACAGGAGGCAAGCTCTAGATCAGATTTCTTCTCAAGATGGAAGGCACACAAAGTCCAGTCTTTGCCCTCTTACTCTGGCAGAAGCAGCAACTGCAGGATAGCTCCACCAAGCACAGTCACAGGCAGGGCAGCTCTTCTTCCTCAGCTCTTCAGCTCTTCTCCAGGCAGAGGTTTCTCTTGTTTCCAGAAGTGTTTCTAAAGTCTCTGGTTTTGGGTGCCCTTTTTATACCCAATTTCTCCTTTGAAGTAGGCCTACTTCAAAGTAAAGTCTCTTTTGAATGTGAAATCCTGCCTTGCCCATGCCAGGCCCCAGACACTCACCAGGGGGTTGGAGACTGCATTGTGTGAGGGCAGGCACAGCCCTTTCAGGTGTGAGTGACCATTTCACCCCTCCCTCCTAGCACAGATGGCTCATCAGGATATGCAGGCTACACCACAGCTTCCTTTGTGTCACTGTCTAGTGTGAGGTGCAACCAGCCCAACTATCAAACTGACCCAGACAGGGAATCCACAAAGAGACAGAGTCACAGAAATGGTATAAGCAAGAAAATGCTCACTTTCTAAAAGTGGCATTTTCAAATACACAATCTTAAAATCAACTTTACTAAAAGATGTATTTTTAAATTGGGAGCTCAGAGACCCCAAACTCCACATGTCCATCCGCTCCCAAAGGGAATCTACACTTTAATCAGATTTAAAGGGAGCCCCCATGTTAACCTATGAGAGGGACAGGCCTTGCAACAGTGAAAAACGAATTTAGCAATATTTCACTGTCTGGACATATAAAACACATTACTATATGTCCTACCTTAACCATACACTTCACCCTGCCCTTGGGGCTACCTAGGGCCTACCTTAGGGGTGTCTGGCATGTAAGAAAAGGGAAGGTTTAGGCCTGGCAAGTGGGTACACTTGCCAAGTCGAATTTACAGTTAAAACTGCACACACAGACACTGCAGTGGCAGGTCTGAGACATGATTACAGAGCTACTTATGTGGGTGGCACAACCAGTGCTGCAGGCCCTCTAGTAGCATTTGATTTACAGGTGCACTTTACTAGGGACTTACTAGTAAAACAAATATGCCAATGATGGACAAGCCAATCACATACACATTTTGTAAAGGAGCACTTGCACTTGCACTTTAGCAGTGGTTAGCAGTGGTAAAGTGCCCAGAATAACAAAAACAGCAAAATGAGAGTCCAGCACACATCAACAACCTGGGGAACAGAGGCAAAAAGTTAAGGGAGACCATGCCAAGGATGAAAAGTCTAACACGTGTCCCCCCCAGCTAAAAGTGGGGAGCAACTACCCAACCTCATGGGAGTTCTCATCACTAAGGCGGAAAAACCAGGACAGACCATCAGCATTGGCGTGCTCTGTACCAGGAAGCTGTTCCACAGTAAAGTCCATCCCCTGTAGGGAAATGGACCACCTCAACAGTTTTGGATTCTCACTTCTCATGTGCATTAACCATCTGAGGGGCCTGTGGTCGGTCTGAACTCGGAAGTGATTCCCAAACAAGTAGGGTCTTAGCTTCCTCAGTGCCCAGACAACAGCAAACGCTTCACGTTCTATGGCACTCCACCTATGTTCCCTGGGTAGTAACCTCCTGCTAATGAAGGCTAAGGGTTGATCTAGGCCCTCTTCATTAAGCTGTGAGAGTACTGCTCCAATACCATGCTCTGAGGCGTCTCTTTGCACAACAAACTCCTTGGCGTAGTCAGGTGCGTTCAGCACAGTTGCTGTGCACATGGCCACCTTCAGGGCATCAAAAGCGTTCTGGCAAGCCTCTTTCCAGATCACTTTCCTGGGTTGCTTCTTAGAAGTCAACTCAGTTAAGGGGGTAACAATGGTACCATACCCCTTAAAAAACCTCCTGTAATATCCTGTGAGACCTAAAAAGGCTCTCACTTCAGACTGGGTCTTGGGAGGCTCCTAAGCCAGAAACGTGTCAATCTTAGGCTCTAGGGGTGCCACCTGGCCACTCCCCACCTGATGTCCTAGGTACACCACAGATCCCTGACCTATTTGGCACTTTCTCACCTTAATAGTGAGGCCTGCCTGCCGCAGGGCCTCTAACACTCTCCAGAGGTGTTGGTGTTCCTCCCATGTGGAACTAAACACAGCAATGTCACCCAGGTAGGCGGCACTGAACTCATCCAGTTCTGCCAACACCTTGTTGACCAACCTCTGAAAGGTGGCAGAGGCAGTCTTCATCCCAAATGGTATCACTTTAAATTGAAAGTGTACTTCTGGGGTACAGAATGCTGACCTCTCCTTGGCCCCCTTACTTGGCAGCTCCCAACCGGTCAATGAGCTCATCATCTCGGGGGATGGGGTGTGCGTCAGTCTTGCTGACCGTATTGAGACCCCGGTAGTCCACAAAGAACCTGAGTTCTGGAGTGGCACCAGGTGCAGCAGCCTTTTGTACCAATACCACTGAGCTGGCCCAAGGACTGCTGGAGTTCTCAATAACCCCTAGGGCAAGCATTTTGGATACCTCACCCTTAATTAATGCATGCCCTGACCCTGTCAGTCACCCTGTAAACCTTCTGTTTGATGGGTGTACTGTCCCCAGTGTCCACATCATGTGTGCACAAGTGTGTGACTCCTGGGATCAGGGAAAACAGTGAGGAAAACTGTCCCAACACATGGCGACAGTCACCTTGCTGCTCCTCAGTCAGGGAGGGGGAGAGGATCATTCCCTCCACTGACCCATCTTTTTCTCCTGCAGACAGGAGGTCAGGAAGAGGCTCACTGTCCTCCTCTACCCCATCATCTGTTGCAAGGAGCATGGACAGTTCAGTCTGCTCAAAGTGAGGTTTGAGGCGGTTGACATGCAGGACCCTTAAAGGGTTCCTTGGAGACCGCAAGTCCACCAGGTAGGTGACTTCTTGCGCTCCACCACCTCAAATGGCCCAGTCCACTTATCTTGGAGCGCACACACATCAACAATCTGGGGAACAGAGGGAAAAAGATAAGGGAGACCACCCCAAGGATGAAAAGTCTAACAAGGCCTATCACATCTTCAGCTATGCAAAACTAGAGCAAGTGGATGTTTAAATTGTAAAGGCTGAGATGGTGAGTTTATGGTTGATGCAAGTGAATTGTGTCAGGTTTTGCAGGTGGTTCAAGAGTATTGTTGTTGGGGATTGTGGGAAGTATGGGCCTCGATAGTTGTTGTGGTGCCTCAGTTGAGCTCTGAACATGCACTGAATTGACCTCACAATAGACATTGTTGCTTGTTATATAATGGGGTTTAAAATCTGCACGGACATGGCATATTGCCTTCCACTATCCTCCCACAATAAACTTAGATTTTCCTGCTGAATTTTGGCATGTCATGAAAATATTTATTAATATCCTCCAAGACATATGTCATCCTGACAATCAACCTATGGAGTTAATTCTGGTGGGCTATAATGCAATGATGTTTCCCCACAAATATGATTGTTGTGACAGGATTTGCCCATGACTTTTTCCTCCTAAATATGTGGGCATCTTTTATGGCCAGTAGGTTGTCTTTCATGGAGAAAGTTAATATCTGGAAGGTTGTGGTGGGAAGACTATTGAAATGCAAGGGAAGTCAACTGAGGTACTTGTTAATTGAGGTCTCTATAGAGGGAAGTATTGCTGAGCCAGGACAAGTATCTGTCGATGCTTAGTAGTTGGCGGAGGACATGCAATCATTAAGAGAGTCCCTTGAGGAAAACTGCTAGCTGACCATGAGGTAGAATTGAAAGATGGATACTGGGTTGTGCCAACAACGTCCTCTTCCTCTACAGTATAGCAGTGATAGCCACTGAGACTGGAGTTTAACACAGTATTGGATTTTTTCCTCCAGGGATTACCCTTCATCCTCCACTTGTGGAGGACAAGACATCCTTGTCTGGCTGTCTTGTCAGGAACATCTACACAATATGCATTACTTATGGCCAGAGTAGGAGAGGATTTGTCACAGGGGCCAATCAAGGTAGATGGAAATGGTCATTAGGTGCATTTTACTGTTGTATGGGGAGCTCCGCTGGTGATGCTAACAGAGTTTTTGGAACTCTGCGCTCTGCTTGGAGCACGGAGTTTGTCCAAAAACTCCACTAGCCTTGCCAACAGAGCAGAGCTCACCCGATGCACACTGCCTGCCTCGTGTGCACTGCAGACAGGAACGGCCGGTGCACAAGAGGTCTCTAACAACAGCTTCTAGGGCCTTTCTTCTGAATGTGCCCGATATCAGTAGGGCTAAGCAGGGATGGACCTATCTAACCAGGGCCAACCCTGCTTAGTGCTTCTAAGATCTGGAACATTCAGGACTCCGTGGTTTTGGAACTCCATCTCTGCCGAATTCCACAGAGTTTTTAATCAACTCTGCGGAATTCCACAGAGTCCAACTCTGTGAACTCCCCCCAGGTCTAGTGCATTTATGATTCCTTACACTTAGTTGTTTCGAACATTTTTATCTTGAATATTGATTTCACATATTTAATATTAAATGCAAATTGTAGTTACGTTCTATACATCTATAATCAAGTAAGTATTAAATCCAGTCAAGGCCCTTTGAATGATATATGATAGCATCTTACCTGCTACTGCATGGATGTGCCCTGTGTGTACAAGCCCCTCCACGTCATTGCTGAACCAGTGTGCTTAAAGATAATAATGATAATGTCTCTCTTGATTCAGCTGCTAGAGAAAATAGTAATGGTAAAGTCTAATTACATATGAATAAGACAGAGGAGAACAGTGTTATATGACACAAATGGTTTCAATGCAGACATATGCACATGAGACATATGTAATTGTAATGGATTTATATAGCACTTACTACCTCTGATGAGGCATTGAATCACTTTACGTCACATTACGGCAAGTAGTACATTACTCTAGAACCCAAGGTTAGTGATTTATCTTGTGGTTATTGTTCGTTATTGCAATTAGTCATGTGGTCTCAAGAAATAATTGCATGCATTTATTCCTCTTATTTTGTGATAGATTATATAAAACCAGGTAGGTGTGATCATTAGTGAGGGCCATGTTGTTTCAGGTAAATAGTAAGAGAGATTAGTGAATGTGATATTACAGGGAAAGTGTTTTCAAGAGGAGAGGGTGTGATCTATGAAATGAGGTATCTGCCAATAGCAGAATTACAATAGGAAAAACGGAGGCTGACAGGTATGAGATTGAGAGGAGGCTGACTCCGAAACAGAAGGCAGAGTGTCACTCTGAAAAAACAAAGGAGGAGAATCAAGCAGAAGTAAGCAAAGGCCATTTTTTCATGCAGGATTTCAGTAGTATAGTGGAAGAATGCTTTCTGAGTTAGCAAGCAATAAGAGAATGTAATCTGTGGAAAGAAACAACATCACACGTAGTTCTCGATATCCAGAGCAGACAGTTTAAACACGTGATTTCAAATGTACACATCAGTTAAACATTAAAAGCCTTTGCCCTCATTCTGACCCTGGCGGTTCTCTACCGCCAGGGCCAACAGGGGCGGGAGCACCGCCGACAGGCCGGCGGTGCTCCCTTGGTCATTCTGACCGCGGCGCTTTGGCCGCGGTCAGAACGGGAAAACCGGCGGTCTCCCGCCGGTTTTCCACTGCCCCTTAGAATCCTCCAAGGCGGCGCAGCTCGCTGCGCCGCCGAGGGGATTCTGACCCCCCCTACCGCCATCCTGTTCATGGCGGGAAAGCCGCCATGAACAGGATGGCGGTAGGGGGGGTCGCGGGGCCTCTGGGGGCCCCTGCCGTGCCCATGCCCATGGCATGGGCACGGCAGGGGCCCCCTAACAGGGCCCAACTAGGCTTTCGCAGACACTGAAAAGCGCGACGGGTGCTGCTGCACCCGTCGCACGCCTTCCACTCCGCCGGCTCGATTCCGAGCCGGCTTCCTTGTGGAAGGCGCTTTCCCGCTGGGCCGGCGGGCGATCTGAATCAGATCGCCTGCCGGCCCAGCGGGAAAGTCAGAATACCCCTCGCGGTCTATTGACCGCGGGGCGGTATTCAGGCGGCTTCCGACGGGCGGGCGGCAACCGCCGCCCGCCTAGGTCGGAATGACCACCTTAATCTGTTGTGTCTCAAAATGAAAAGGTCACATTTAAAGATGTTCTGTAAATTAAAGTTTTTTTCACTCACTCACTAAAAAAATAGTTATTTGGCACTGACAAGAGTGTCTTGCCAATGAGCAATATGCCTGTTCTGTATAGGTAAAGCAGAGTAAGAAGGGTATTTTAGTTAACACCACCCTTTTTGTCTCTTTCCTGATCAATGTCTTTGTGCCTGTTCACAGCCAGGTGCAGAGAGTTCACACCTATTTGTGCCTCAGTTGTGGGTGCTCCAGGCTGGAAACTACCTTTATGTGAGGAGCATCACATCACACAAAGGCTGTGCCTACAGACTTGCAAAGAGAGGTGTTTGCAAAGGAGGCCAGCACAAACCACCTCTCCTACCTACTCCTTATTGTTTGATCCCATTAATGAAGGTCACAGGAGAGACAAACATGTTCCAAAGGGGTGGGAGGCGGGTTTAATTAGGAAATGGGCTGTGGTTGCTTACACCATTCTCAAGGCCTCCAGCCATGCACTCACCGACAATCAACAAAGGGAGGAAAGTGGGGTCCGGTCTTTTTCAGCTCAAGCTGTGAAAATATACAAGAGTGGAAGATGGAGGTGTTTCAAACCACAAGCACGCAAGCAAGTATTTGAGCTAGACCGTATTTAACCAAAGAAGGTAAAATACAAAAGGCCAACTGCCCACAAAAATGATTCCAGCAAAAACATAGCAGGTGTGGCACAGACCGCCAAGCCACCCATTTTCTGCATAGTTAGATAATATACCAATTTCTGTTTGTTGGAAAATGGGTTATTGATAGGGCAGGTAGGTACCTACACCTAGCAACAAGCCACAAACCTCCACAAAAGTACAGTTAGGTCTCAGTAAATTAATCCCAGCTCTACCCTTGGTAGCTTGGCATCGAGCGTCAAGGCTTAACTTAGGAGACAAAGTGTAAAGCATTCAAATATCACAAAACAGTAATTAAATAAAACACAGGAAACAGTTTAAAAATCCAAAACCAATTTATAAAAATAGCTTATATTTTTATCTTTAAAATGACACAAAAACGATTAAAATCGGTTCAGGGGAACCGGAGATATGAATTTTTAAAGTATTATTATTTTCTAGCGCATAGAAACAAAAAGCGCCAATCGGGTCATCTGGTTGCACCAGGACCGGGACAAAGTCAAACTTTCAGGCCGACCGCAATGGAGCCCTGCTCGGCTACAGGTCGTGGGAGGCCTCGGTTAAAAAGTTACCTTCTGACTTAGTCTTTATTTTGAAGTTTTTCTTCACCGGGACGAACCTGCCAGTTGGATCCGACCTCCTGGAGCCCTTGTCCGGATACGCGAAGTCGGTTTCCTCGGTGGTGATTTCTACCTTCGGACTTAGTCGTTTTTTCGAGATGAAAATCCTTCGACCGGGGTAAACCTGGATCTTGATCCGACGTCCGTGGAGCCCTTCTCGGATACGATGGCTGGAAGGTCCCGGTCAACTTTTTACGTTCGGACTTAGTCTCTTTTTCGGATGTTTTTCTTGACCGGGACGAACCACGAAGTCAGGCCGGGTCGCGGTTGAGGCAAGCCGGCTAGAATTTCCGCGTCGAGTCGGTCACTTTATGGAGCTTTTTTCTAAAATTTCTCCAATCTTTTCCAAACTTCTGGGGCTTCACCCAGATGTTCTTTTAAGGTTCTTTTGGGGTCCACAGCTCACCCCAAGGGTCCAGAAGTTCTGTGATGGTCCTTGGGAAGTGCGGACTTCAACTCCCAGAGTGCACCTGGCGCAAACTCCTTTTTGGCCACTGGGCAGTGGTCAGCTGGTCACTTTTTCAGGAGTTGGTGCAGGGGACTCTGGTTAGCAATTTTTCACCTGTAGCAAACAGGGAGTCCCTCCTTGAACCAGTTGAAGCCAGGCAAAGTCCTTCTTGTGGTGAAGCCCAAGTGTGCAGCTGGTGCAGTCTTTCTGAGTGCAGGGTCCAGGTGCAGGCCAGGGGTCCAGCAGGGCAGTCCTTCTTCTCCTTGTAGTTCTTTCTTCTTGAAATTTGGTGGGGATCTGAGGCGTGGGTGCAGGTCTGCCAGTTTTATCCTTGCTCCTGGGTGAAAAGCAGGGGGGCCCTGGTCCTCCAATCAGGGACAGGGTCGTCCCCCTGTGATGACCACTTCCTGGGAAGTGTGGCAAAAATCCATCCCAGAAGGCAACAGTCTCTAAAAATCCAAAATGGATGAATCTGATTTTTAGAGGAGAGATCTGGCTGAGCCCACCCACTGGTGTGGCTAAAAATCATAAACACACCCCTCTCCTGCCCTCTCCTAATCTAATCAAGGGGGCACCTAGCTGTCTGGGGTTGCAGGATGTGGGGGTGTTGCTGGGTGCTCCAGATGTCCTTCTCTGCCTTTGAAGACCAGTTTGGCAGCCCTCCCCCTTCCTGCTTCCCCATCTGCTGAGGGGAGATTCTCTCCCCCAAGCACATTCCTTTGTGTGAAGCCAGGCCACTTCACACCTCATTAAAGTGGCCTGGCAGAAGCTGCTGCAGGCTGGCCAATCAGAGCACAGCAGCAAAAACAATGCAGAGCTGAAATTGGCAACTTTTTAGGTAAAGTCTAAACTTTTTACCTGCACTAGTTATATTAAATCCAACAACTGGAAGTTGTGGGATTTATTATAACAATCAATTTGATACCAAATTCTTGGTATGTAACATTTAAGGAGACTTTAAAATTTAAAATAAAGTCTGCCCATTCTAGCCTATGAAGGCCATTTACTTCAATGAGGGAAAAACGAATTTGGCTGTTTTTACCTCACCAGGGCTTATAAATCTATTTTTATAAAGTCCCTGCTTATAGTTACATGGCACCCAGCCCTAGGGGCACATAGGGCACACCTTAGGGGTGACTTATATGTAAAAATAAGGTAGTTTAAGACTTTGGAAGTACCTTTAATTCCAAAGTCGAATTTGAATATAACTTTAATTTAAAAGCAGCCAGCAAGGCAGGCTTGCTTTTAAAATGACACTGGGCACCTCAGCAATGCACCTAGGTGTGCACCACCTATGCTGTGGTCCCTAAACCTACATGCCCTACCATATACTAGGGACTTATAGGTAGGTTAACTTAGCCAATTATAATTAGCCTAATTTGCATATCCATTTTACACAGAGCACAGGCCCTGGGACTGGTTAGCAGTACCCAGGGCACCATCAGAGTCAGGAAAACACCAGCATAAAGTGGAAAATGGGGGCAAAAAGTTAGGGGGCCTCTGCAATCAGCCCCAGTTTCTCACACAACCCCCCCCCAGCCCACACGCCCAGGAGACTCAGCCCAACCCTGGGAGAGTCTTCCTGGCTTGTTAGGCGAGGAAGACAGTGAAGAAAACTGGCTGTCCCTTTGCAGGGCCTACTCTGCCTTATATCCTCCTGTCAGGGTCACTCCCTCTGGGTAGTGAAGCCATCCCAACAGTAAAAGGACCCAACCCAAACTGAAACTTCCCTCTAGGGGGGTCTTCCTCCTCTCTCTCTGCCAACTTGGGTAGTGAGGTGCCCACCTCCCCTACTCCTAACTTTGCTAGGGCAAGACCTAGCTTACCCAAAGAGGTCACCCAACACTTGAGCAACCCCACCATGACCAACAGGGTCAGGGGGCCTACTTTGCTATTGGCCTTGGGGTCTGCCTCCCAGGCCAAGTACAGTGCTGCCAGGAAGGCTAGCACCCAGCAGAGGCTACTGACAGCTGTCAGTACCCAGAACCACACCCTAAGCTCTCCACTGACAGGTGGCTGAGCTGCTTTAGGGGCATCTTTGGGGTCCTGGCACCCCTCTTGCTGTCTAGAGTGGGGGGCTACCACCTCCTGTGGCAGACACCCTCCTTCCACTCTCCCTTCTGTCAGTGCAGGGGCAACACCTTGCATCTGGACAGCTGCCTGACTACTCAGGACTTCCTTGGGGTCAGGTGAGGCCTCACCAGTGCCAACTCTGGGCTCCCCCCCTACTGGGGCAGAAGGCCCTTGGCTCCCTGGAACTCTCTTTAAGAGTGGCCTACCCTTCCTTTTCTTCTTTCCTTTTCTTGGGGACCCCTGTCTCCTAACTGTAGGGACTGACTCCCCAGGACTTTGGGTTGGGGGGGCGCCCTGGGCGACCACCCCATCTGTGACCAGACTCACCTCTGGGAGGTCATTGCCCAGGATACAATCTAGGGGAAGGTCAGCACTGACTACCACCCTAATCCAGTCAAGGATACCCTCCCTCTCTAGGGGCACTATGGCTACAGGTTTGGAGGTGACCTCCCCTGTGGCTATCCTGACTTTCTTTGTCTTTCCTGGGACATACATGTCTGGGGTCACTAACCGGTCACTCACTACAGTGTGACTGGCACAGGTGTCTCTCAGGCCAGTGGTAGGGATCCCATTCACTTGAATGTGGTGGAAGTGCCTACTCCCACCCTCAGGGATCACCAGCTTACCATCTGGTCCTGTCTCCCAGCACAATGCTAGGAGGACTTCATCATCTGAGGAATCCTCCTCTATGGCTACACTGGACAGCCCAGTGCTAACCACTTTCTTTGGACAGGCTGCATCTCCTCTGAAGTGACCTGTCTGCTGACAGTCAAAGCAAGCCCTACTGTCCAAGAGCTTTTTTAACCCTGGGTCTCCCTGTCTCTGCATGTCAGATTGGGAGTGGGATTTACTCTCCTCCTTCTTAGGGTTCTGGGGTACAGAGGGAGTCTCTGTGGTGGGCTTACCACCTCCCTCCTTAGGTTTTTGGGGACCTGTCCCCCCCTTCTTGGAGTCTCCCCCCTGGGACTTGACAACCACCCTGGTTCTCAACCACTCATCAGCTGCCTCCCCTAGCTCTCTAGGGTTGGTCAGCTTAGAGTCCACTAGATGCTGGCGTAACCTTTCTTGGATACAATTGGTCAAGATGTGCTCTCTCATGATCAGATTGTATAACCCCTCATAAGTATTTACTTTGTTGCCAATAATCCAGCCCTCCAGTGCCTTTAGTGAGGTGTCCACAAAGTCAACCCAAGACTGGGTACTGACCTTCTGGGTGTCCCTGAACTTCATTCTATATTGCTCTGGGGTCAGACCAAACTTCTTGGCTAAGCACCTTTTCATACTAGGGTATGAATCTGCCTCCTCCCCCCTTAAGGTCAGAAGCCTATCCCTCCCTGAGTTGGGGACCAACTCCCACAAAAGGGAACCCCAGTATTGAGGCTTAACCCTTCTCATTTGGAGTGCCCTCTCAAAGGCCCCTAGCCACTTATCTATGTCATCCCCCTCTACATAAGCAGGAACCACCCCCTTGGGTAATCTGGGGCAAACTCCCCCACCCATGGACACCTCAGCTTCTTTATCGCTGCTTCCATCTCTTTTTTCTTTGTATGCCCACTTTTGCTTTTCTAGGGCCAGCTTCTCTGCTTCCAAAGCTATGTAGGCTAGCTGGGCTTCCAGCTCTCTTTCCCTGATGGATGGGTTCTCTCCTCCTGAAAGGACCCTCTTCCTACCACTAGCTTTGGGTCTGCACCTAGTGACTGTGTCCAGAGAGGACCGTTCCTCCTCTTCCTCACTTGGGGTCTGATGCCTTTCCTCCCCTGAGTGGTTAGAGTTAGCATCATCCTCTTTTGGTTCCTCCTCTGGAGCTTCCTCTGTCTCTACCTCTTGGGCCTCAGCCCATGCTGTCAGGGATTTAATCAGGATTTCCTTCCTGAGATTAGTGGTTGCAGGCAACCCCCTCTCAATACACAACTCCCTAAACTGGACTACTGTCAGTGTGGGTAGGCTACCCAGATCAAGCTCCATGGTTCCCTAGTTTTGTGTCAACAAAAACTTTTTGCAAAAATTGGTAACAAGAATTTAGAAAAATTACAAAAATTCAATAATTGAAATTAATCCAAATTAATTTTAAAAAAAAATTAAAATTAAAAATTAAAAACAATTTTTGCACTAGGACAATTTAAAGGATTTTTAATTTGTTTTATCTAAAACTGTAACGTGATATTGAACACAAGTACAGAATCCCGTCGCTGCTTCCAATTATGTTGGAAAATGGGTTATTGATAGGGCAGGTAGGTACCTACACCTAGCAACAAGCCACAAACCTCCACAAAAGTACAGTTAGGTCTCAGTAAATTAATCCCAGCTCTACCCTTGGTAGCTTGGCATCGAGCGTCAAGGCTTAACTTAGGAGACAAAGTGTAAAGCATTCAAATATCACAAAACAGTAATTAAATAAAACACAGGAAACAGTTTAAAAATCCAAAACCAATTTATAAAAATAGCTTATATTTTTATCTTTAAAATGACACAAAAACGATTAAAATCGGTTCAGGGGAACCGGAGATATGAATTTTTAAAGTATTATTATTTTCTAGCGCATAGAAACAAAAAGCGCCAATCGGGTCATCTGGTTGCACCAGGACCGGGACAAAGTCAAACTTTCAGGCCGACCGCAATGGAGCCCTGCTCGGCTACAGGTCGTGGGAGGCCTCGGTTAAAAAGTTACCTTCTGACTTAGTCTTTATTTTGAAGTTTTTCTTCACCGGGACGAACCTGCCAGTTGGATCCGACCTCCTGGAGCCCTTGTCCGGATACGCGAAGTCGGTTTCCTCGGTGGTGATTTCTACCTTCGGACTTAGTCGTTTTTTCGAGATGAAAATCCTTCGACCGGGGTAAACCTGGATCTTGATCCGACGTCCGTGGAGCCCTTCTCGGATACGATGGCTGGAAGGTCCCGGTCAACTTTTTACGTTCGGACTTAGTCTCTTTTTCGGATGTTTTTCTTGACCGGGACGAACCACGAAGTCAGGCCGGGTCGCGGTTGAGGCAAGCCGGCTAGAATTTCCGCGTCGAGTCGGTCACTTTATGGAGCTTTTTTCTAAAATTTCTCCAATCTTTTCCAAACTTCTGGGGCTTCACCCAGATGTTCTTTTAAGGTTCTTTTGGGGTCCACAGCTCACCCCAAGGGTCCAGAAGTTCTGTGATGGTCCTTGGGAAGTGCGGACTTCAACTCCCAGAGTGCACCTGGCGCAAACTCCTTTTTGGCCACTGGGCAGTGGTCAGCTGGTCACTTTTTCAGGAGTTGGTGCAGGGGACTCTGGTTAGCAATTTTTCACCTGTAGCAAACAGGGAGTCCCTCCTTGAACCAGTTGAAGCCAGGCAAAGTCCTTCTTGTGGTGAAGCCCAAGTGTGCAGCTGGTGCAGTCTTTCTGAGTGCAGGGTCCAGGTGCAGGCCAGGGGTCCAGCAGGGCAGTCCTTCTTCTCCTTGTAGTTCTTTCTTCTTGAAATTTGGTGGGGATCTGAGGCGTGGGTGCAGGTCTGCCAGTTTTATCCTTGCTCCTGGGTGAAAAGCAGGGGGGCCCTGGTCCTCCAATCAGGGACAGGGTCGTCCCCCTGTGATGACCACTTCCTGGGAAGTGTGGCAAAAATCCATCCCAGAAGGCAACAGTCTCTAAAAATCCAAAATGGATGAATCTGATTTTTAGAGGAGAGATCTGGCTGAGCCCACCCACTGGTGTGGCTAAAAATCATAAACACACCCCTCTCCTGCCCTCTCCTAATCTAATCAAGGGGGCACCTAGCTGTCTGGGGTTGCAGGATGTGGGGGTGTTGCTGGGTGCTCCAGATGTCCTTCTCTGCCTTTGAAGACCAGTTTGGCAGCCCTCCCCCTTCCTGCTTCCCCATCTGCTGAGGGGAGATTCTCTCCCCCAAGCACATTCCTTTGTGTGAAGCCAGGCCACTTCACACCTCATTAAAGTGGCCTGGCAGAAGCTGCTGCAGGCTGGCCAATCAGAGCACAGCAGCAAAAACAATGCAGAGCTGAAATTGGCAACTTTTTAGGTAAAGTCTAAACTTTTTACCTGCACTAGTTATATTAAATCCAACAACTGGAAGTTGTGGGATTTATTATAACAATCAATTTGATACCAAATTCTTGGTATGTAACATTTAAGGAGACTTTAAAATTTAAAATAAAGTCTGCCCATTCTAGCCTATGAAGGCCATTTACTTCAATGAGGGAAAAACGAATTTGGCTGTTTTTACCTCACCAGGGCTTATAAATCTATTTTTATAAAGTCCCTGCTTATAGTTACATGGCACCCAGCCCTAGGGGCACATAGGGCACACCTTAGGGGTGACTTATATGTAAAAATAAGGTAGTTTAAGACTTTGGAAGTACCTTTAATTCCAAAGTCGAATTTGAATATAACTTTAATTTAAAAGCAGCCAGCAAGGCAGGCTTGCTTTTAAAATGACACTGGGCACCTCAGCAATGCACCTAGGTGTGCACCACCTATGCTGTGGTCCCTAAACCTACATGCCCTACCATATACTAGGGACTTATAGGTAGGTTAACTTAGCCAATTATAATTAGCCTAATTTGCATATCCATTTTACACAGAGCACAGGCCCTGGGACTGGTTAGCAGTACCCAGGGCACCATCAGAGTCAGGAAAACACCAGCATAAAGTGGAAAATGGGGGCAAAAAGTTAGGGGGCCTCTGCAATCAGCCCCAGTTTCTCACACAACCCCCCCCCAGCCCACACGCCCAGGAGACTCAGCCCAACCCTGGGAGAGTCTTCCTGGCTTGTTAGGCGAGGAAGACAGTGAAGAAAACTGGCTGTCCCTTTGCAGGGCCTACTCTGCCTTATATCCTCCTGTCAGGGTCACTCCCTCTGGGTAGTGAAGCCATCCCAACAGTAAAAGGACCCAACCCAAACTGAAACTTCCCTCTAGGGGGGTCTTCCTCCTCTCTCTCTGCCAACTTGGGTAGTGAGGTGCCCACCTCCCCTACTCCTAACTTTGCTAGGGCAAGACCTAGCTTACCCAAAGAGGTCACCCAACACTTGAGCAACCCCACCATGACCAACAGGGTCAGGGGGCCTACTTTGCTATTGGCCTTGGGGTCTGCCTCCCAGGCCAAGTACAGTGCTGCCAGGAAGGCTAGCACCCAGCAGAGGCTACTGACAGCTGTCAGTACCCAGAACCACACCCTAAGCTCTCCACTGACAGGTGGCTGAGCTGCTTTAGGGGCATCTTTGGGGTCCTGGCACCCCTCTTGCTGTCTAGAGTGGGGGGCTACCACCTCCTGTGGCAGACACCCTCCTTCCACTCTCCCTTCTGTCAGTGCAGGGGCAACACCTTGCATCTGGACAGCTGCCTGACTACTCAGGACTTCCTTGGGGTCAGGTGAGGCCTCACCAGTGCCAACTCTGGGCTCCCCCCCTACTGGGGCAGAAGGCCCTTGGCTCCCTGGAACTCTCTTTAAGAGTGGCCTACCCTTCCTTTTCTTCTTTCCTTTTCTTGGGGACCCCTGTCTCCTAACTGTAGGGACTGACTCCCCAGGACTTTGGGTTGGGGGGGCGCCCTGGGCGACCACCCCATCTGTGACCAGACTCACCTCTGGGAGGTCATTGCCCAGGATACAATCTAGGGGAAGGTCAGCACTGACTACCACCCTAATCCAGTCAAGGATACCCTCCCTCTCTAGGGGCACTATGGCTACAGGTTTGGAGGTGACCTCCCCTGTGGCTATCCTGACTTTCTTTGTCTTTCCTGGGACATACATGTCTGGGGTCACTAACCGGTCACTCACTACAGTGTGACTGGCACAGGTGTCTCTCAGGCCAGTGGTAGGGATCCCATTCACTTGAATGTGGTGGAAGTGCCTACTCCCACCCTCAGGGATCACCAGCTTACCATCTGGTCCTGTCTCCCAGCACAATGCTAGGAGGACTTCATCATCTGAGGAATCCTCCTCTATGGCTACACTGGACAGCCCAGTGCTAACCACTTTCTTTGGACAGGCTGCATCTCCTCTGAAGTGACCTGTCTGCTGACAGTCAAAGCAAGCCCTACTGTCCAAGAGCTTTTTTAACCCTGGGTCTCCCTGTCTCTGCATGTCAGATTGGGAGTGGGATTTACTCTCCTCCTTCTTAGGGTTCTGGGGTACAGAGGGAGTCTCTGTGGTGGGCTTACCACCTCCCTCCTTAGGTTTTTGGGGACCTGTCCCCCCCTTCTTGGAGTCTCCCCCCTGGGACTTGACAACCACCCTGGTTCTCAACCACTCATCAGCTGCCTCCCCTAGCTCTCTAGGGTTGGTCAGCTTAGAGTCCACTAGATGCTGGCGTAACCTTTCTTGGATACAATTGGTCAAGATGTGCTCTCTCATGATCAGATTGTATAACCCCTCATAAGTATTTACTTTGTTGCCAATAATCCAGCCCTCCAGTGCCTTTAGTGAGGTGTCCACAAAGTCAACCCAAGACTGGGTACTGACCTTCTGGGTGTCCCTGAACTTCATTCTATATTGCTCTGGGGTCAGACCAAACTTCTTGGCTAAGCACCTTTTCATACTAGGGTATGAATCTGCCTCCTCCCCCCTTAAGGTCAGAAGCCTATCCCTCCCTGAGTTGGGGACCAACTCCCACAAAAGGGAACCCCAGTATTGAGGCTTAACCCTTCTCATTTGGAGTGCCCTCTCAAAGGCCCCTAGCCACTTATCTATGTCATCCCCCTCTACATAAGCAGGAACCACCCCCTTGGGTAATCTGGGGCAAACTCCCCCACCCATGGACACCTCAGCTTCTTTATCGCTGCTTCCATCTCTTTTTTCTTTGTATGCCCACTTTTGCTTTTCTAGGGCCAGCTTCTCTGCTTCCAAAGCTATGTAGGCTAGCTGGGCTTCCAGCTCTCTTTCCCTGATGGATGGGTTCTCTCCTCCTGAAAGGACCCTCTTCCTACCACTAGCTTTGGGTCTGCACCTAGTGACTGTGTCCAGAGAGGACCGTTCCTCCTCTTCCTCACTTGGGGTCTGATGCCTTTCCTCCCCTGAGTGGTTAGAGTTAGCATCATCCTCTTTTGGTTCCTCCTCTGGAGCTTCCTCTGTCTCTACCTCTTGGGCCTCAGCCCATGCTGTCAGGGATTTAATCAGGATTTCCTTCCTGAGATTAGTGGTTGCAGGCAACCCCCTCTCAATACACAACTCCCTAAACTGGACTACTGTCAGTGTGGGTAGGCTACCCAGATCAAGCTCCATGGTTCCCTAGTTTTGTGTCAACAAAAACTTTTTGCAAAAATTGGTAACAAGAATTTAGAAAAATTACAAAAATTCAATAATTGAAATTAATCCAAATTAATTTTAAAAAAAAATTAAAATTAAAAATTAAAAACAATTTTTGCACTAGGACAATTTAAAGGATTTTTAATTTGTTTTATCTAAAACTGTAACGTGATATTGAACACAAGTACAGAATCCCGTCGCTGCTTCCAATTATGTTGGAAAATGGGTTATTGATAGGGCAGGTAGGTACCTACACCTAGCAACAAGCCACAAACCTCCACAAAAGTACAGTTAGGTCTCAGTAAATTAATCCCAGCTCTACCCTTGGTAGCTTGGCATCGAGCGTCAAGGCTTAACTTAGGAGACAAAGTGTAAAGCATTCAAATATCACAAAACAGTAATTAAATAAAACACAGGAAACAGTTTAAAAATCCAAAACCAATTTATAAAAATAGCTTATATTTTTATCTTTAAAATGACACAAAAACGATTAAAATCGGTTCAGGGGAACCGGAGATATGAATTTTTAAAGTATTATTATTTTCTAGCGCATAGAAACAAAAAGCGCCAATCGGGTCATCTGGTTGCACCAGGACCGGGACAAAGTCAAACTTTCAGGCCGACCGCAATGGAGCCCTGCTCGGCTACAGGTCGTGGGAGGCCTCGGTTAAAAAGTTACCTTCTGACTTAGTCTTTATTTTGAAGTTTTTCTTCACCGGGACGAACCTGCCAGTTGGATCCGACCTCCTGGAGCCCTTGTCCGGATACGCGAAGTCGGTTTCCTCGGTGGTGATTTCTACCTTCGGACTTAGTCGTTTTTTCGAGATGAAAATCCTTCGACCGGGGTAAACCTGGATCTTGATCCGACGTCCGTGGAGCCCTTCTCGGATACGATGGCTGGAAGGTCCCGGTCAACTTTTTACGTTCGGACTTAGTCTCTTTTTCGGATGTTTTTCTTGACCGGGACGAACCACGAAGTCAGGCCGGGTCGCGGTTGAGGCAAGCCGGCTAGAATTTCCGCGTCGAGTCGGTCACTTTATGGAGCTTTTTTCTAAAATTTCTCCAATCTTTTCCAAACTTCTGGGGCTTCACCCAGATGTTCTTTTAAGGTTCTTTTGGGGTCCACAGCTCACCCCAAGGGTCCAGAAGTTCTGTGATGGTCCTTGGGAAGTGCGGACTTCAACTCCCAGAGTGCACCTGGCGCAAACTCCTTTTTGGCCACTGGGCAGTGGTCAGCTGGTCACTTTTTCAGGAGTTGGTGCAGGGGACTCTGGTTAGCAATTTTTCACCTGTAGCAAACAGGGAGTCCCTCCTTGAACCAGTTGAAGCCAGGCAAAGTCCTTCTTGTGGTGAAGCCCAAGTGTGCAGCTGGTGCAGTCTTTCTGAGTGCAGGGTCCAGGTGCAGGCCAGGGGTCCAGCAGGGCAGTCCTTCTTCTCCTTGTAGTTCTTTCTTCTTGAAATTTGGTGGGGATCTGAGGCGTGGGTGCAGGTCTGCCAGTTTTATCCTTGCTCCTGGGTGAAAAGCAGGGGGGCCCTGGTCCTCCAATCAGGGACAGGGTCGTCCCCCTGTGATGACCACTTCCTGGGAAGTGTGGCAAAAATCCATCCCAGAAGGCAACAGTCTCTAAAAATCCAAAATGGATGAATCTGATTTTTAGAGGAGAGATCTGGCTGAGCCCACCCACTGGTGTGGCTAAAAATCATAAACACACCCCTCTCCTGCCCTCTCCTAATCTAATCAAGGGGGCACCTAGCTGTCTGGGGTTGCAGGATGTGGGGGTGTTGCTGGGTGCTCCAGATGTTCTTCTCTGCCTTTGAAGACCAGTTTGGCAGCCCTCCCCCTTCCTGCTTCCCCATCTGCTGAGGGGAGATTCTCTCCCCCAAGCACATTCCTTTGTGTGAAGCCAGGCCACTTCACACCTCATTAAAGTGGCCTGGCAGAAGCTGCTGCAGGCTGGCCAATCAGAGCACAGCAGCAAAAACAATGCAGAGCTGAAATTGGCAACTTTTTAGGTAAAGTCTAAACTTTTTACCTGCACTAGTTATATTAAATCCAACAACTGGAAGTTGTGGGATTTATTATAACAATCAATTTGATACCAAATTCTTGGTATGTAACATTTAAGGAGACTTTAAAATTTAAAATAAAGTCTGCCCATTCTAGCCTATGAAGGCCATTTACTTCAATGAGGGAAAAACGAATTTGGCTGTTTTTACCTCACCAGGGCTTATAAATCTATTTTTATAAAGTCCCTGCTTATAGTTACATGGCACCCAGCCCTAGGGGCACATAGGGCACACCTTAGGGGTGACTTATATGTAAAAATAAGGTAGTTTAAGACTTTGGAAGTACCTTTAATTCCAAAGTCGAATTTGCATATAACTTTAATTTAAAAGCAGCCAGCAAGGCAGGCTTGCTTTTAAAATGACACTGGGCACCTCAGCAATGCACCTAGGTGTGCACCACCTATGCTGTGGTCCCTAAACCTACATGCCCTACCATATACTAGGGACTTATAGGTAGGTTAACTTAGCCAATTATAATTAGCCTAATTTGCATATCCATTTTACACAGAGCACAGGCCCTGGGACTGGTTAGCAGTACCCAGGGCACCATCAGAGTCAGGAAAACACCAGCATAAAGTGGAAAATGGGGGCAAAAAGTTAGGGGGCCTCTGCAATCAGCCCCAGTTTCTCACACTGTTTGTTCTGAATATTTTTGATACCAACAGAATTTGCACATGTAATGGCAAAATTAAAAGTACAATCATAATGCCAAGTAAAAAGCAAACCAAAAAACAGACGGAGCATGCTTACACGGACAAATACAGATCTTCTAATATTGTACACAAAAATACAAAAAAAGAAACGTGTGTTCCTCTTACCTGCTGGTCCTTCTTATTTGCGTTATTTATGTGCTCATAAACTCATTACAGTACCATCATGCTGTAAATATGTAAGGGGTTGTACTTCAAGTGTAACCCTTTAAACGCTGCAAAGAATGGCCTAGGAACAAGTGTCGGGAAAACACATTGCTGTGGACAGAGATGTTTTCAGGCATGGAAAAAGTGGGCTCTGGCCCAGGGCCCCATCCTTTTAGGGCCACCCCATGATAGACTCAGCTCTGTTCTACAGAAAGTCTTGCCCTGATTACCTTAAATAATTCTTCAACAGATTGTTTTAAATACCGTTTCCTTTGTTTTATTTTTAATGTGGGTGACTTATGAGTGCCTATTACAGACATTTTGCAGATAAATGTTGTGTTTATGTTTCATGCAACATCCATAAAAAAGTTTATTTTACATCAAAACAGGACCTCACATTTGTGAAATGAGAGGGTGTCAGAGATTATTTGCAATAATATTAGTGAGCTGGTCCTGTGTTACAATATCTCTTAGCTTGATGATTAGTTCAGTTCATATTTACGGTAATTTCATCAACATAGAATGAGTACTATTAGTGTGCCTATTTATCTATGCCTTACTTTCTTGACACATTGCAAGGGCGGATCGGTCTATGTTCTCCCCTATACAAAATGCTGCGGGTGGAGTGTTTAAAAGGAAATCAGCCCCAGTGCTGGATTTACCTGTGCTAAGAAAATTTGTTCCAAATTTGTCCAGTCTGAGCCAGCCTGGCTTTCTGTGTGCTACCAGTGCTGCTCCCCCCTCTATACCAGGGGTCTCAAACTTTTTCTGTAATAAGAGCTACTTATGTTCCATTAAAGTCCTCCCGAGCCACTATTGTAGAGATGTAATACCAACCAGATAAGACAAGCTCACATTAGTGGCCATCATGTGCAAGATTACCAGCAGTGTTCACCTCAATGCAGCAATAATGTAAAAATGCTTTGTCAATGTTGAATACCTCTCCATGGTAACACAAAATACCCATCACTACAAAGGCACTAGCAGCAAGTTATTAATATTGATAGGTGCTCCCCAAGACTGTTTGATTTTTATCACTCAAAAAACAGCTTTAAATATATATTGGAAATCAAACCATTTTGCCTAAATATTAACTCATGAGTTCTGAAAAATATACACAATTTCATCTCTAATACATGCTTTTCACCTTTAGTCAGCATATATTAATTCAATCAAGCAAAAGTTGCTTTATAGCAAGCCAGGGACTGTCTTCCTCTCAAGTTGGTCAGTCTCTGTGGCAGGCTGAAGCAGGACTCAGGACATAATGCAGGTCACAGTGCACTAATCAGCACTACACAGAATCGCTCCTCTCTGTACTCTTGACAGCGGCTACAGCACCGAGGCTGGAATGCGATCAGCGCTGTTACAAGGAGCAGCTGTAACAACGTTTTAATGATGCAATTTCTATAAAGCAAGCAACTGCCGGACCCAGGCCATAGAAATGCACCTCTCCTCAACCAGAGCCTGGCTCACACTGCACAGGTTGCTCAGAAGTGAACCACCACCCCTATAACTCAATAACCTAAAGTGCCTCATCACATATAGGAGAACATGAGTGTGCCAGTACACTGTCAGTGACATGGCCAAAGATGGCATGAAAGAGCTCAACTTGATCAAACATTAGAAGCTGTTATGAACAGGAACCCCCAAAATATGCTTGGCCTAGGGCCCCCGAAATCCTTAAGGTGTCCCTGGCTGTCACGATGGCCACCGGTGGAAGAAAGCCATTTTCAGTTCACAAAGACAAAAGGGCAAAAGGCATACATTGTTAAAAATGTGAAATGATGCTGAGAAACTATAAATTATGACAAATAGTACTATATGTAAGATGGTCGTAGAATTACCTTCTCAGTGGATGTAGGGAACCGTATTACTGCTGCCTACATGCCTCCAGATATCATTGCATGTATTAGTCCCATTATGGATGTACAGGGGTGTTATATGCCACTGTTGCTGAAAAGTGCGACATATACTGAATAATGAGATATCAAGACACAAGCAGTACAAAGGCATGTGAGCATGTGTTTGACTTCATCAGCACAGATTCCTTTCCTGGATGAGTTCAACTGAGGTAAAGGTGTTGTTATTGTTCTGAAATTGTAATTACATGTTAGAGCAATTGTCAGATTGACTAAGGATATCGCAGTCAATGATAAAATAGAACTAATGGATGCATGTGAGACATGAGACAACCATATCTTCCTACCTCAAGTGTACAGAATGTACAAATGCATTACATTTTGATCATTAGATGGGTTCTTAAAAGTATGACAGCTTGGGCAAAAAGTGTTCAACTAATGATAGCTACTATTCAATTCAGTTGAATCTTTATTCAGTTTGAAGCAGATAAACCACAAAAGATAATAAATTACAGAGCCAGATCAATAATACTATAACAACATAAAAACATAATCACAAAATAAATATCAAAACATGTTAAAACTATCCAACATGGAGCGAAAAGCAACAAAAGTACACAAACTTGAATTTGAGACTGGTGCATCAGTTTAAAATCTTTCAATTCCTCATTTTACATCCATTGATTAAAAAGCAATCAACATGACAACAAGTTCTAACATCAGTCAGCCTCTGCAAGTGTAACAAAGCTGGCCTGACTTGCCTAAGATTATGTTAATTCAAGATTGGCTCCAGAAATCTTTTGTGCATTGGCAGGGAAGAAGGGCATACAGGAACAAAGTTCATAGTGTCTTAGACTGAATAACTGTCACTTTGACAGGGAATACCTTTGTCATCATCCATCCACCCCTTGGGTACATGAAGCAAGTGGTGTATCAAATTGAACCCAAATTGAATTAGCTGGAATCAGAGAAGCCAGCCCAAAGTTTAGATAAGTTTCCAATGAGAAAGAATTTGAACCAAGAAATGGGATCTCATGGTTGGCATCAACAAAATGTTACGTCTGTTCAGATCTAATTGACATAAATGCTTCCTTGACCCAAACCATATCAGCCTTATTATGTCACGTTGGTAAATCAAGTCACGTCAGCTTAATTTGAGAAACCAATCCTTGACATATTTAATCCACAGGATTTTATTTTCATTGCCAAGGTGAAAACATTCTTTTATGATTGTTCTATCAAGCTTATGACCTTTCTTAAACCATACAGTCAACCACATAAGTAAGGGACTAAGGCCCTCATTCTGACCCTGGCGGTCTTTGACCGCCAGGGCGGAGGACCGCGGGAGCACCGCCGACAGGCCGGCGGTGCTCCAATGGGGATTCCGACCGCGGCGGTAAAGCCGCGGTCGGACCGGCACCACTGGCGGGCTCCCGCCAGTGTACCGCCGCCCCATTGAATCCTCCACGGCGGCGCAGCTTGCTGCACCGCCGCGGGGATTCCGACCCCCCCTACCGCCATCCAGATCCCGGCGGTCCGACCGCTGGGATCCGGATGGCGGTAGGGGGGGTCGCGGGGCCCCTGGGGGCCCCTGCAGTGCCCATGCCACTGGCATGGGCATTGCAGGGGCCCCCGTAAGAGGGCCCCTACATGTATTTCACTGTCTGCTGTGCAGACAGTGAAATACGCGACGGGTGCAACTGCACCCGTCGCACAGCTTCCACTCCGCCGGCTCGATTCCGAGCCGGCTTCATCGTGGAAGCCTCTTTCCCGCTGGGCTGGCGGGCGGTCTGAAGGCGACCGCCCGCCAGCCCAGCGGGAAAGTCAGAATTACCGCCGCGGTCTTTCGACCGCGGAACGGTAATCTGACGGCGGGACTTTGGCGGGCGGCCTCCGCCGCCCGCCAAGGTCAGAATGAGGGCCTAAGTTGTACCAAATTTGTAAATATCCAACAGCTAGTTCTTCATGAACATTGGAAGTGGATAAACTGCAAGGCAGCAAAAGCAAACACTTAAGAAATCTCTTCTCAGTGGTTTGTACATGTAATAAATTGTAATACCCCACATCTCAGTCCCATCAGATGCTAAAGAAAAACATTTGGGTTGGTAGATTTTGAACATGGCAGGTACACAGCTTTGCCCTAGTTTAGAAGCAAAATCAACAACCAAAGCAAGGCTTCTAGCACAGGAATGTCATCTGGCGCTAATTAGAGTGGACCAACAAACAGAGTAATCAAAGGGAATCCCTAGATAAGGAAAATTCTTAACCTTGCTGAGCATTTTCTCTTAGGAAGGTCGCGTCCTTCTGTACAAAGAACCTTATTCAAATTGTTGATATAAAAACAAACACAAAGAACCCTAATATGCAACCATGCCTAATGCCCCTATTCAAAGCACATTTTGATGTACACTCCCATGAAGGCCCAAAATTGATTGACAGAGCTGTAAAATCAGAATGAGGATCACTTAGAAATCCACTAGTGGCTCTGTCAAAACCCATGCCCAGCATAGTATTCCAGAGATCGGTCCTATTGACTCGATCAGAAGACGAAGTTAAATCTATGAACCCTAGATGGAGTGAGCCCACCTTAGCCTTGGTATACTTAGTTATGAGTAAATAAAGGCTTACACCTTGTCCCACCATACCTCGTTTAAGGCTGAAAACCATATTGTACATTAGATAGAATCTGATGCTCTTTACCCCACTCGATTAACCTACTTAATAAAATTATCCCCATCACCTTAACCATGGAACTGATCAGAGAGATGGGGTGATAAAAGCAGGTGTCGTTTCTGTCACTCTTTTTAAAGACTGGGAGAACAGAATTTGACCATGATGGTGGAAGTTGTCACCTAAATGCTATGTTGATGTAAAGAGTTTAAAGGGATGTCTAAAGATCAACATTTGATTTGAATACAAAAAGTGGTACAGTGTCAGGGCCAGGGGCTTTATTCTTTGGAAGGTCATTATTATCATCCCTGATTTTTTTCCAGGCTAAATACTTATAAAGGGACAGAAGAAATGGACATAGATTTATCCAGCTGCACATACATATTGCCATTAAAGGTGGGAACATCATAAATGGCAGCATGATGCTTTGGCGAAGAGTCAGAAGAAATAGCCTGAGAAATAAAACTCCTAGAAGAATAGGCAAATAAAGGGTGATTAATTATTTCCCAGAATTTGAGCAGACTTTGGAGTTTCAGGAATTGAATTTACTAAATCTTCTGGGACTTCAAGTGTCAACACCAACATATTTCTCTTACTGGCAGAATAATAATCATGACAACAGGATTTGACTTTAGATTTATCTCTGAACTTCTTCAGGGCTTCCAGGAGATTGTTTGTGAGTTACAGAACAAGAATGGTCAAATCATCTACATGATGGGGTACTAGTACTACTAAACATAAGAATAGATCTCACTATCATGCAGATGGCAGGAAAAGGGGTTAATATGTTCTCCTCCGAAGCACGTCGGTTCAAACTAGTAAAAAGGTCCCCAGAATACTCCCTGAACAAATCGAGGTAAAACTGACTAGGAATGACCTTGTCCCAGCTAATACTGCATTCCTAATCTGTAACAGAAACCTACCTGCATAAAGAGTGATTGGAGGGCGCAGTTATTTGTCCAGGAAAAAGCAGCACATAGTGGATTAAGATCACTTCTAGAGTCACAAAACACTTCAAAGTTCAATAAAAAAGGTGCTAATCTAGAGGAAACAAAAATAAAATCAGTAACAGAAAAACTACCTCTCCCAAAAATGGTAGGCACACTCAGGGAAAGACTATTGGCTGAGCCAGCGTCTTCAACCAAACCAGACGGAAGTTGCTCAAAATAGAATTTAAAACTTTACCCTGGCCAGAATGTCTAAAATGTTTGGTGGCTGGTTGGGAGGAGAGACCACTTGCAAGCATCCTGAATGGGGCAAGAGGCACATGGATGAGAGTTAGAACCACAGAGAAACACAATGGATACATTACTCTTAGAAAAACAGGAGTTTTATCTCACAAATCTCTCAGCTTAAATGCATTAGCAGTCTGAGATTGGGTCTAGTTTGCATTGTTAAAATTATCAAGCAAAACATTAACATAAATCCAGAACGAAAGACAGACAGCAAGTACATTCGGGGAACCAGTATCCACTTGCCTGGCATCATAAATCAAATTTAAGGAAACAAATCTGAGGAACCCCCTTTTTCCTCTGTCCTAACCAGAGCCTGCCACCGAAAAAAAAAAACCTTAGAAGCCCCCAGTACCAGTCAGTTTTATTTCTGCGAAGTTTCTTGTAGGCAGGTCATATTATGCTATAAACCCAAAAGGATGGTGGACGGAGTGTGGAAACTTTTCAAACACCCATCCCCATCACAGATCTGGGATTAATCCATTGTTCTTTTGCTCACCATGCCACCCCAGCCATATGCAAATAAGTCTTGACCCTGTTCCCCATGGGAACAGTCCAGTCCTAACTGCCAGACCAGGTCCTCCCGGGACCGGAAACATGCATCTTAGGACTGTTTCGGGGTATAACCTCTCATCAGCCAGTCTAGCTTGAATCCAGTGGCACAGAGAACAAGGGACCCACGTCTGGGCAAACCCTTTCCACTTCAAACTTAGCAACACAACAATATGATGAATGGAGTGCTGAAACTTTTCAAGCACTCATCCAAAGTCACATATCTGGGTTAAATCCATCATTCTCACCATGCAACCCCAGTGAGGACCCAGCCATATGCAAATCAGGCTTGACCCTGTTCCCCATGGTCACAGTCCAGCCCGAACTGCTAGTCCAATGCAATAAACTTATGACGCTTTATAACTAAGACAAATTGCCTGGGGTTGATTGGCTTGCACCCAGGTTGGACTTGCAAGACTCTGATTACACTCAGTATCAGTTCAGTGACAATTCTATGGTGTCAGAATTTTGGATTGCCTGGTGCACTGTCTATTGGTGCCACTGTGATGGGAACAGATAAAGGGTGACAAGTCTGCAATGTGTGCGGGGTCTCTTCCTACCCACCGGGCACAGCGGTAATCAGCAGCCCAGAGGTGTCTAGGTAAGGTGTATCGAGACCAGGGATTAATTAAGAGTGGCAAAACAGTCAGGGTATTCCCTGTTACAAGGGATCCGCTTGTGCCCTTTTCTGATGAAAGGCATGGGGTCGCCCCTGCTGTCAGTCCGCCTCAAGATTATCCGGACCTGGGAAAGGCAGAAAACTAGTGATGGATGTGACTATCTATGTGAGGTATTTTGCGGCGTGTGACTCTCTGAGTGCATGTTTTCTTTCCTGACTGCATAATCTCTTGGCACTAGGTACACTGTTAGCAGCTACACCAATGGCAGTGGCAAGGTGCTGTAGTTGAGAGCAAGGGTCTCCGTGTGCCTGACTTTATTTACATGCAAACAGCTTTCCTTCTCTTTGCTCTGTGACATTGTGTCAGCGTGACCGGATCCTCAGGGGTTGCGCCTGTTCCCAATATGTCCACCTCTTGGCAGCTCCAAACTCTACTAGCTATTATAGCTCAGAGTTAAAGAATTCCCAAGCGGGGATGGGGTTTAGGTTGGGACCAGCAGGGAAGGAGACCTGCGGAAGCAAGAGTTAAGAACACAATAGCAAGGTCATTCACATTAATCTACATGAACTTTGTTTTAACTCTTTATGCTCTAATAACATGAGAGATCAGGAACTTTTCAAGAATGTGACCTTTTTATAATCATATACTCTGAACATTGAACTATCTCAAGTTAATCCTTAGAATAGCAATTACATCACAACAAGAGTCAATGAGTACATTTGTTCCCAAAGAATTAAGTCTTATAGGATTCATGAATTTTACTGTGGAATAGGCAAACTGACTAAACTTGTTTTGTCTAGAAAGATCACACTCTGTTTGATCTAAGTTTCAAGATTAAATTGCCCAGAAATTACTGCGCACCTTATTGCCAGACTGCGCATCAAGAGTCAAGTACCTGGAATGATCGCGCGCTCTGCCGATCTGAACTGCAATCTGGGCCTCTATGATTGATAAGCTGTAGGCCGGTATGGCACGGGGGTTAGAAGGTGTATACACTGATCCACATTGTCAGTTCTTATGATTGTGGGTAACAGGAAGGTGTATATGGTATCATCCAGGCCTGAACGTAGAATCATGTGAATGGTGGTGTTGTGTCGCCATTTTAGAAATAGCTTCAAACACGTTATTTTAGCGAACTAGGCCTGCCTCTGCGCACTTTAACCTAGATATATTTTATTCAGCTTCGTTTATTATGTAAACAATAACCAGTTTTGCGGTCTTGTTTTATTTCTCTCCATCTAGCTGTTCTTTGCCTGGGCCAGCACTGCGTTCTTAAACAAGACATTTCTTTCACTCTGTGCTTTTCTCAAGGCTGCAGTAAGATAGGTTGCCAGTAAATGCGGTAATGCTTTGTCTCTAGTGTTCATAGAAACATACACATCCTTACGTAGGGACATTTTCTCAGAACATCAGCTGTTTTATTATAAAAACACAACTTTGACCAATGTATGTTAGAGGGAGATTCTAGCCAGATTACCACAATATGTATGCTGATTGCTAAACGCTTTGGTACAGCTGCTTATGTAGACTATAGGCCAATTGCTCAGGTATGAGGGATGATGTCTTCCAAGGGGAACTTGAAGGGCAGAACTAAAGCTTAACATGCTGTGCTCTAACATAGGCTAGGTAGGAATTATTTTAACGATTTTAGTGACAATATGGTAGAGTTATTTTTATGCTTCACTCTCCTTGTCACAATTTTAATCCTGTCATGCGTTATCGTCCTAGATATTGCAGTACATGCTTTATTATCTAAGATGCAGTTGCTTCATTAAAACCTTATTGAAACATACACTGCCTCTGATTGTCCTTATATATGTGAGACCAATGTAAATGAGATAAATGGATGCGATCTGAGTGACCACGATTTCCCTGAGGAGTCAATTGTGTCATGTGCTCGGCTGCCCAATCATCCCAGCTCTTGGGTACAGATGAGGCACTGCTAGTCAGCCAGAGCAAAACCTGGATTAGGTCGACAGGTGTCACCTGTAGTGGGTTAGACTCAGTCCCCCACAGTGCAAGTGATTCTGCCGCCCAAATCCAGTCGTCACATTAGAATAATGAGAGGCTACGCCACAGCGGGAGTCTGAAACATTTTTTCATTATTAACTCAGAAATATCAGCATCTTAGTCATGATGGATTAATTTTACAAATGTTTCAATTACTGATGCTGCTGCCCACTTAAATGTCCCAATAACCTACGTTGTTTGTCAATAAAGTGTCTGGAATGGCTTACTATAATGATTAAATTGATTTTCTTTTTTATTTTTGGAATTACTCCTTGTTGAAAATAAAAATTAAAAAAATAAGAATTTCGGGCTACCGCAGCCACATTCCAGCTTCAACAGTTGGAGTGACTACACAGTGGCATAAGGCAAGCATGCTTTTGAGAGGTACATAAGCAAACTGCAGGCAGTCCTAGAATTGTGAAAATTCACAACAGTACAGTCCCCATCCATTGTTTTGGGTAGCCTGTCTAACTAGTTGACCCTTTTGTGCCAGTATAACAGAGTCATCATCACTGGCCCCTTGGGTAAGCAGTCTCCACCCAGAAACAATTTTCTCATAGATAGCTTGCTGAGGTACCAAATGTTGGCCAGAAATATGTACATCCCCCTTCAAGTAGAACAGGGTGCAACAACAGAGTTCATGATTTTCACAAAACCAGGACCTACTTGGTTTGAGTCAACAGGATGGGCTGAGATGATATACTGAACACCTGTATTAGATGAGATTACGTCCTGTGACAATGCTGGCAAATCAATGTTAGAGAGAAAAAACGCTGAAGCATCCGGTTGAGTGGGCTGTAATGCCTCAGCCCGACTGACAAGGACAACTTCCACACTAAAAAGCCTGTTGTTAAAAACAGCAAAGAATACTACAATAAAATTTTCCAATTTTCTAAAGTTGTTTGCAAGCAAGGCACCCACATGTTCTAATGACACCATGGTATTCTTGGATGTCCCGACATTTGTTGCGTTCTTTCTTTCCAAGGGGGCTGAGAGAATGAAGATAGGGTAGGACTCTCTGCAGGTGGCTGACGGGTGGTGGCCCAACTAAATGTATACTACTCCTTGTGGGTGGACTAAAGGCCTCCTCTGATGTAAAAAATCAACCCCTGCAAGTGATGGCCTACAGTCAATGTGGTATACTTTCTGTTTGGCGGCCGATTTGCCTAAACCCAGTTCTTATTCCAGTAGCGTCTCGCAGGGCATTGAAGAGGCTGGGTGGCACACGGTGGGATGAAGGGGATGGCAATAAATATTCATTTTTTTTGTTTAAAACAACCACTTACCTCAGCCATGCCACTCCTCTCTTCTGTTGCAGCCTGTAGTCACAGGCTCCCAGCCTGCCCTGCAGCCAATCCTGATGCTGCTCAAATCAGCGTCAGGATTGGCTGGGAGAGCCCAGCCAGGGAGCTCCCAGGCAGACTGGGAGCCTGTGCAGGCTCTCCCAGCCCGGCAACTGTGTTACTGGGATGGAGTGAGCTTACTGCACATGTGTGTTTGGCCAGCGCGATATGGCCAGCCAAAAATACATGCGCAGTGAGGGGGGAGCGCTGTGCATTCCCCCTCACTGCTCGTCACCCCGTGGCCCTGCTCTTTTATCAGAAAAGGATAATTGACTTTGTTTATTATCATTTTCTGGTAAAGGCTTTGCAGCTGCTGCTGGTGGCGGGGTGATGCTCCTCTGCCCTAACGGAGGAGCAGCCCCTGTCTTCTTCAACTGAGATGTTTTCACTGGATATTGCCCCAACTGCAGAACACAAATATGTTAGAATACTGGAACCATTATACTGTAATTCTGGGGCGCAAAGTGCTGGAGACGTTTGACGCTTGCCCATCACACAAACTGAAGATGGAGCGCAAAGGAACTAAGGAATTGATAAAAAATGTCAGCAATTAATCGTGAACAATGACGGGCAAGCAATGGATGGCTTGTAATAGTAAATGTTCCGGAAAGGCCACACTTACTTATTAAAGAATTGAAGAAAAGAAGGTGAACTTTAGAGGGGTTGCCCAGCCTGGCCTCTAGTGGGCTCCAACAGGTAAGGATGAGCCTGCCTTTGGCCCGGGCTTTGCCTGAGCACACCCCAGGTGCATCCTCACTGCAGAACAACTGAAGGCACTATACAGCACAGATGGAGATGGACTCTCTCACCTCTGTGTCACCTAGGGCAGTGCTGAGAATCCTGGGGCTGGTAGTCCTTGAAGCTGGCTTTAAACTCTGTCCCTGCACTGCAGGATAAATGAAGGCACTTTATAGCAGAGATGAAGAAGGCCCCTCCTCTGACCTCTAAGTCACCCGGAGCAGCGCTCAGAACCCTGGGACAGGTAATCCCTGAAGCTGGTCTTGGACAGTGCCCCCAGGTCTCATTCTGGTATTTTTAAATGTAATTTCCTGCACAGTGCATGCCCTCATGCATTAAGTGAATACCTGTCCATGGCTGCCCACTGAAGTTGCATGGAGGCAGATTTTTAGTTGGCTGTTGTCAACTACCACAAAAGTAACTGCAAGGCCTGTCTCACCCTCAGTAACGTTCATCTTCCTCTTGAGTAGGACTGGCTCAATCAAGGAGGCTGGAACTTTTGTCTGGACTCTTGATAGTGAAGTAGTCCAAGGCGAAGAGGGCATAGCCTGGGGTATGGGGTGTATTTATGTGTTTTCTGTATTAACTGGTGTCAGGTGTGTGATTTAGATCAAGTATATATCCTCTTGGCTTCCATTTTGTGAGCTCTGCCCTCAGACACAGGTGTGTGTCCCTTTAACAGGGACCATTTAATGTGTCCCTTTGATAGAGATACCTGCCCCAGTGGCAGAGATGTCTCTAAACAGGTGGATTGTAGCCAATACATATTCAGAGTAACTCCAGCAGTAGGTGGCTCACCCTCCTCCTTAGAAGGGGTGGAGACATGAAAATCAAACAGTTGATGGAAATTGAGTCATAATTGGTGAAATCATCTAGGAAGAGATCTCTGCCTACATGTAGCTAGATATCTCTCCAAATGGAGATATCCTTATGGAAAAACACTGTTGTGAATAAGTGTGGTGTGAACAGCCTCCTGCATCATGTCATTCAGGTTCTTCTCATTGGTCGCTCCCAACGCCTAACTTTGACAGATCCCCTAGTGTTCCACTTATCCTATCCTCCAAGTGCTACCTGTTGTGCAGCCTAGATAAAGTGTGGCAAGATTAAGAGTGTCTTCCCTGTTTGGTTCTGAAAGGGCCAACTAGGCTCTCGGGACCAATAACTCTACCCATTTTTACTTGTAGCTTTTCTTCTTTTATGCCATCTCACCTCCTACCCACTTAAATCTCCAGATGACTATAATTTACCACCAACTCTCTTTGGTTCCCCAGTAGCACCCGGGCATGTAGTCTGCACTTTTCTGCTTTTGGGTGGACTTTGTGGTATAAGTGATTATTGTTGAGCTATGCCATCCATGATTTAGAGTGGGTCTCATTTGCACACAACTGTACCATCTGTGGATTTACTTGAGTTGCCCAGTCTCTGCTTCTGGGTGGATCCTATATACCCACTATTGTGGTATATATGGTTAGTCCGGGGTTTGGCCTTATCTGCTTCTTGGTGAACCCTCTACACCTACAACTCCCATATCCCTGAATATTTTTGGGTCACGCCATCTTCCATTTCAGTGTGGACCCATGGTTGTGCCATCTTCACTTCTGCGTGGCCCCCAAATACTCTGGTGTTTGGTGGTGAGGTGGTCACTATACCTCAAGGTGAAATTATCAACCTGCAAATGTATTGCTTCCACAATGTCAACTACTGCTTAATTGCCAAGTAAGTAAATATTTAGTTAAGAACAATACTCCTATACTTACCAAGACAAAATAGTGGTAGATGGTATTTTAGAAGCAACATTTTTCTGCATGTTATTTCAAATGTATTATTGTGACATACAAATGATGCCTATGGGTATCCTAGGGCATCAACATGTCTGCTTCTGGGTGGACACCAGTGCCCCACTAATATGGTGTCTGTGGTATGAGAATGATCATAGATATTACCCAATGCCACTCTATCCCTCATACATTTCTTTGCTTCATACTAAGTTTAAGCACAGCTGCAAGTTTAACACAAGTTCCAAGCACACCTCCAAACCTAATGCAAGATACCAAAATGCTTCCCACAGAGTCTCTGAATATAATAGGCAGTCCTCTGCCAGGTGGTTGGTGGCAAAGGTCTCTCCAAACCTAAAAGGGTTGTGGGCCACCCACCAAACTTTGAAGAAGCACAATAGCAATTTCAATTGCTTTCCAATGTAAAAGAAAATAGTGTTTTTGTTGGATACCAAATACAATAGTTATAATTACATATTAAAACAATTGCCACATCTGCACTAGTTGCATGTTGATACATAACTTACTTCTAGGCAATGAATCTTGAGTTTAATTTAACAGCCTGTCCTCATGCCTTCAGCCATTTGATATGATAAGTGGCCAATATGTGTACAATGCCACTCTGCATATTATATATTTATAAAGAAATGAATCCAATTTCCAGTATGACTATGATATGCATTCAACCTGTTTTAAAGGAAATGACATAGCTACTGTATCGTACACATGTTATTGCTGTTAATTTGTAACATTACAATCCCTCCTTCCAGGGCCAACAGACACTGTAGAAAACAGATTATAGATAAGATATACAACTATGATTTAAACAACCAAATCCATAACTAGTTAACAGCTTTCCTGAAGTACTTTCCCCCAAAAAAGAACAACCACTAAAAGAGGAGGCATTCATTATAGCATGCTATTTTTGCTGTGGTAGAGTAATTTAAAACAAGCAGGAATCCATATTCATCTTACCACACATTCTTTCGTTTTTGTTCTCTAGATTCCCCAATATACCTGCACCAATGCAGTCTCTTTCATAAGAGAAAGATACCAATAATTTAAGGTTTTTGTGTGACATGTGGTGGTGATACAGTTTATAAGGACTGAATTCCATTTGATGTAATTTAAAATAATATTGCAAGTCTCCTAAGAGTTCCGTGACTTTATAGGAGCTTATCTTTTGGCCTCGTTCTTCTGTATGTTCGCATAACTTCGCTGTGACTTGAAATATCCTCATTATTTATGGTACTAATACATTATCATTAATACTATGCTTTTGCCAGAGTAGTTTTGACAATTTTAAGGCTTCAAATGACAGATGTTTGTAACGGTTCAATAATTAGGCCACTATGCATGGTCTTCAGAAGACCATTAAAACGTTCAGGGTCATTTAGACCCTGGCAGGTAGCCATCCACCCCACCAGGTAAGCTCCTCTCGTGGAGCATTGACCACCAAATTTAGAAATCCTAGCAAAACAGGCATGGATGCCCGTTTCTTCAGCAGATCTACTTGCACATCGGCTTCACTAAAGGCACTGAACTTTGCTGGGTTGATAGCATGTAGGTTTTGTTGGACAGAGAAAAAAAACTCTGATGCATAAACTTTCTTCCCTGTACATAGGAGCCATTGTGCATTTTACCTATGCAAAATTGCCATGCCTCTTTTGGTGGTCCCGGGTAAGAAAATCAAGTGATGTCGCTCAGCCATAAATAGGTTGGGCCACTGTGTCTTTGACCTTAGAGCTCAGTGGTGAATGCGTTTTTTGGCTAAAGACTTATGTGGTGGAGATAACGGTGGCACCACTGTTGTCAACCAGCTGCTTCTGCTATCTCTAAATCGAACAAGGGAACTGCAAGTTTTGCTGGTGAAAGAAGTGTTCCTACTGCACTGCAATCTATGTGTCACTCTAGCAAGAACTCCCATGAACCAGTCCAGTATGTGTAAAGCATATGGAAAACTTGTAGACAGCAAGCAAATTATATCATGCAACATTTCCCTCCAGGCGAAAGTGCTGGCCTGTAGCAATATGATTGGTATTGCCTGGCTTCTGTTGTAGTGGCAAGAAATTACCATTTTATATGGAATAAAAAGTTGTTGCTACATAGAAACCATGGTTACCCAAAATAACAATCTTCCAAGCTACTGTTTTTTCAGTTATAAAATCTTTACTAGTGGATAGCAACAATACATTACTTTGAGAAGCATAGAGCTGCTTTTCTCTGTACACTTGCTACCCCAGGGAAAACTCCAAGAGCTCCTTTTATCCTCTGCACATATAGGGGGTGATTCTGACCCCGGCGGTACTAGACCGCCGGGGCCAGGGTCGGCGGGAGCACCGCCAACAGGCTGGCGGTGCCCCACAGGGCATTCTGACCCCGGCGGTTTGGCCGCGGTCAGAAGAGGAAAACCGGCGGTCTCCCGCCGGTTTTCCGCTGCCCTTCTGAATCCTCGCTGCGCCGCCATGGGGATTCAGACACCCCATACCGCCATCCTGTTCCTGGCGGTTCGCCCGCCAGGAACAGGATGGCGGTATGGGGTGTCGTGGGGCCCCCGTAAGCGGGCCCCACAAAGAATTTCACTGTCTGCATTGCGGAAGGGTGTTTCCCACTGGGCTGGCGGGCGGCCTTTTGGCGGTCGCCCGCCAGCCCAGTGGGAAACCCAGAATAACCGCAGCGGTCTTCTGACCGCGGTGCGGTATTCTGGAGGGGGGAACTCTGGCGGGCGGCCTCCGCCGCCCGCCAGAGTTAGAATGACCCCCATAGCTTGTAAATCCAGATGAAGGCTCTGGGAGTTCTCCACACAGGCATGCTGCGTTGAGATTTTATTTACAAACATGACTTCGCATTTACAACCATGCTGTGCCCAAGCCTCCGAGATTGATGTTGAGGGGGGAAGTGCGAAAAAAGAACCTACGTCCATTATTTTAAAGCAAGCTTGAATGATAAAACGAGGTATGATGCCCTCTTACCATTAATTGACTGTATGGTGATCGGCCCCTCTTCCACTTTTCTCTCATATTTCAATGTCTATTCATTTTATTTTCTGCTTCCTGGTATTTTGCCACAAGGATGCATGCTTAAAACAAACCAGGGGGAGATGTGATCTAGTGACTACATTTCTAACCCTGGAGTATGGTACACCTTGTTCTTATTTTGGCTCTGTTACTTGAACAAAGCTTGTGCGATTCCAAAGAAATCATTTCCTCTCACCACGGCTCAACGTGTAAATCTATAAAAATAAACTGTAGGAAAAACAAACCAAATTACATGTTCAAACACCCACTTCCTATCACATTCTTTAGTCTTGAGATCCAGTCTCAAACTGGCCCCCTCACTCCATAATGTTCTATTCACACCACCCAATGTTTTACATGTTTCTACCACAACAAAATATAATCTTTCTACACTGCTCGGCTGTCCTTTGGAGCTGGTGTTGCACGATTTCAAACACCTAAAACAAATCTACTTGCTTTAAGCTCTGCTTCTTGTAGGAGCCGATTGAGAAAACTGGCTAGCACAGAGAAAAATAATTTCCCTTTATCCCTTTACTGTACGTCAAGTATAGACAATTCTATTAACTCCTGAATCCCCCGACCCTTTGCCCATCCCCACTGTGTGTAATGTTTCTCACTGTACTGGAATCATTGCTTTTTTGTTGGATGTCGGTTAATCCTCCGATCATTTTAAGTTTAATGTTTCGAGGTTGCTCTATGAGAGCTTCTTAGCTTATATTTTTGCTTTATAGCACGTCACGTTTAAAAGTGATTCACGTCCTCGTTTTAAGGCCTCTCAAGTGCATGACTCAGCAGTTGGTGGTTAAAAAGATAGATGCACATTTTGGAGAAAAAAAAAAGGTGAAAAACACACTTAATGATCGAGTCTGCTCTGCCAAAAACAGCACAGTGTCTTTATGCCTAACCACTGCCCTAATTTTACTCAGGTTATCAAGTTGTACATAATAAATAACGAAACATAGGCCCTCATTCTGACCCTGGCGGTCTTTGACCGCCAGGGCGGAGGACCGCGGGAGCACCGCCGACAAGCCGGCGGTGCTCCAATGGGGATTCCGACCGCGGCGGTAAAGCCGCGGTCGGACCGGCACCACTGGCGGGGTCCCGCCAGTGTACCGCGGCCCCATTGAATCCTCCGCGGCGGCGCAGCTTGCTGCACCGCCGCGGGGATTCTGACCCCCCCTACCGCCATCCAGATCCCGGCGGTCGGACCGCCGAGATCCGGATGGCGGTAGGGGGGGTCGCGGGGCCCCTGGGGGCCCCTGCAGTGCCCATGCCACTGGCATGGGCATTGCAGGGGCCCCCGTAAGAGGGCCCCTACATGTATTTCACTGTCTGCTGCGCAGACAGTGAAATACGCGACGGGTGCAACTGCACCCGTCGCACAGCTTCCACTCCGCCGGCTCGATTCCGAGCCGGCTTCATCGTGGAAGCCTCTTTCCCGCTGGGCTGGCTGGCGGTCTGAAGGAGACCGCCCGCCAGCCCAGCGGGAAAGTCAGAATTACCGCCGCGGTCTTTCGACCGCGGAACGGTAACCTGACGGCGGGACTTTGGCGGGCGGCCTCCGCCGCCCGCCAAGGTCAGAATGAGGGCCATAGTGTATTCTGGTCTGCCATCCGCCTATATATTTTGCACTGTCGCCTAATCGTTTCTACTGTAGAATTTTAGTGCACGCATCAAATCTGTTGAAACATCAATTCTACGATTACGTGTACAGTCTGAACAATTTCAAAGACGCATGTCAAAGGTATCGAAGGGACGTTGGGCAATGCAGGAGGCTGTATGATAGAATATGTGAAGACTTCTGAAACACAAATACCCCTGTTGTTATGTATTGAAATGACACTGCAATTCATCACCGTACAGAGAATTTCTCTATCTGCAGTGAAAAATCATTGGGAGATTAAGGGAAATATGTTGGCAAAGGGGAATTCCCTAAATGATGTCTCATAAATGCACATGTCATTGGTTTGTGACCACTTATGCGGTTGTAAAGCATTGACTGTGTACTGATTACCAAAATTTGGTGAGAGGGAGCTAAGGTAAGTAAGGGAAAAATACGAAATTGTGAAACAGGAAGGAAACAGAAACAAATACAATTATAGTGTTCCTTTAAATGGCAAAAGTACATGGATCCTGAGATGTATCTAGCTGCAGCTCATTATTTTCATTTTCTTTTTGCATAGTTATAAGCCTCTCCTAGGTAGCATGCCATTCTTGAGATTGGTTTTTCATTTCATCTCAATTATTGACCATTTTTTACTTTTCCTGATGATGTGATAAGCTTGACAGAGGAGCGTTGTTAGACCTGGCCCTTTCAACAGGACTTGAGTATTTCACCCTTCTGTTTTCTGAACCTGTTTTTATTGGCTTTTAGGACCCTGCACTTTACCACAGCAAACCAGTGCTCTCGCCCTAAAACATGGTTAAAGTGGTTTCTATCCAATTGGCACATTTAAATTACCTTTAAGTCCCTAGTAAAGTGGTGCTGCCTATACCAAGGGCCTGCAAATTAAATGCTACTAGTGGGCCTGCAGCACTTGTTGTGCCACCCACTTCAGTAGTCCTTTAAACATGACTCACGCCTGCCACTGCAGCTTGTGTGTGCAGTTTTAATTTAAACTGTCGTGTCAGCTTGCCAAAATAAGCCTTGCATGGCCAAAACCTTAATCTTTAATATATATGTCACATTTAGGATAGGCCTTTGGCAGTGCATTAAAAAAGTGAGACATGCATTTCTTAGTTTTACATGTCCTGGTATTGAAAAACTCTGATTGCTGTTCTGAAGGACTATGCCTCTGAAGGACTCCTGCTCTGCTGTGCTGACCTCCTGCTTGCTGCCCTCTCACCTGGATGAGAGGGAGCTGGACCTGCATCTCTGAACCCATGACCTCAGTGTGACTCCAAGTGCTAGATGGCTGTCCTCCTGGTCTCAGGGACACAAAAGGCTTCCAACAACCTTGAACCAACCATCTGTGAGTCCTGCCTTCGCAAGTGGTGCTACCCCAGTTCAGGATCCTTAGAAGTGGGCCTGTAGGTGTTCTGCCAAGTCCAGCTGTATTTCCCATTGGAACAAACACAAAGCCCCACAAAGCCTCGCCACACAGGTGGCAGCCTCATCAGAATCGACGTTGACTGACGCAAAGCCCTGCAAAGCCTCACCACACAGCTGTCAGCTCATCAAAACTGATACTAAGCAAATCAAAGCCCTGCCATGCTTCACCACACAAGGTAATTTAGGAATGGCTTGTGCCTCATCCTGACCGGGACTATCATTGCTACTTGACTCAGAGTTCACACCCCAATAAACTAACAACCGAATTTCTGACAAGCATGAGAAGGAAAAAAAGGTTCAAGAGACAACCCCGCTAATACAGGCAAGGGCAATTGCTTCAGCTCTTTGGGTGAGGAGCTTGTTGATTGGAAGATTGTTGCAGTGAGCCAAGAGAAGGAGCCTTCTCTGATTAAGTCTACTATTTACTTTAAGTAGAAGGCTTTCCATTTTTTACACACAAAGAGATTTGGCCTGGTAGGCTTTTTTTCGATTTAACTGCAGCATGTGTTCTGTAAATGCTCCTCCATTTTAGCTGGCATTTTAGGGGTGGTTATGTCACCTCCTTGCCAGGCAGAGGCAGGCTGAAAAATATTTGGGTTCAAACTAGCAAACTGGCAAGCTGATACCCTAAGGTGCGGCATATATGGATTTTTGGAATTCAGTGACTCTTTTCATGTTTTCTGTATGAAGCATGCAGTGTTGCTCAGTTTTGTCCTGATGAAACAGAACATGGAGCGCTAGCAACTCTGTCCAGATTTGGGACATATCTGATATCTGCCTCCAAGGGGGCTATTGCAAAGAGCTCAGGGAGACCAATGGCTGTTTCCATTTGTGGTGTTCCAATCATCCTACTCCTGTATTAGCCATATGTACTGCCCAAGTGTCTACGCCACTTCAAAAAATCCCTTTAATTTTGGCTTAGACAATTTAATTTAGGGATTTGTGGATTTCATTTCCTTGTTTTTTTTCCAGAAAGCAACTGGGTCCAGGAGGCTGCTGCCTCACTTATAAAAAGTTCTTCAAAATTTTACTTAGACCATTTGATATGGTTTCTTCCAAGTACTTAAACCGTCTTGTGATAGCAAGTGACTGATCTGTAATATTCAGGGTTTTGATTAGTGCCCTTTTTGAGTTAGGACCTCAGATCATGATCTTTTATATTGAGCAATTTATCTTCAGCTTCTTTTTAGCACAACAACACTGCAGTCAAGTACACCTGCTTCTATCTCAGCCTGAAAGTGAGAGTGATCACTGTAAAATTGTAAGTAAATTTTAACTGCAACTGAGCGTATAACAACTTGCTTGGCTTTAATTATATCAATAAGCTGTATAACACCACAAAAACACATCTTTGTTTGGGGGGCATGGCTGGGATGTGCATCAAGGCAGATGTTTGAGCAAAGAGCTCTTGTCTCTGGTTTAGCTATCCATCACCATCCTTTTGCAACAGGCGATCCCCACCTGGGAATGCTGAGACAGCTTCATCCGGGATCTCTCTGGGTTGTCCTGGAGGGGCCACAAGCACTGGGGATCCCACACCGAGAGGGAGTTTCAGGTAGCCCAGCAGGGTGGGACAGAACATACACGGGTGACCTGAGCCTGTGGAAATGGGAGCCAAAACCTCTGATGTTGAGTGTAATAAGGCGGGGTTCCCACAGGTCCTGGCTTGAGGAGGGAGCCAGATGGGGGGAGATCTTTGCCTAAATGGCACAGCTATGAGTTACACTTTGGCTCCTCTTGGGTGCCGGCCCAGGCTCGTAAGTTCTGGCTGCTCCTCTGTGATGCTGGGTTTCACTTGTGTCCATCAGTGGGAATGAGATAGTCTCCTGTCAGCCTGAGATCAGTACCAGACCTACCTACTGATAGAGCTGTATTACTTCGAAAGTGACAGAGGCTGTCCTCAACATGCGGGGCCATTTTACAAGGCAGGAGGCAGTGACTTGTGTACCCCCCTGGGCTGAATGGGGCTGCTCTTGCTACCCCACACTCTAGCACTGCACCAGTGGTGAGGTAAGTGGGACCTGCCTCGCTGGACAGCCCGTCCCCCCATGGCGGTGCCAGACTTGACCCCTTTGGGTTCCACCCTAAGGGAGGGCCCTGTGGCAGGTACGCACATGAGGGTCAAGCCCTTAAAATATTATCCTCCTCCCTCATGAGGTGACCTTGAGACCCACACCCAACCTGGATGCTCTTGCTGCCTGGACATCATAAGCCACATGATAGGTCATACTAAACAGGCAAAGATGTTGATGCTACTTTCACGGTCCTTGGATTGAGATCATGAGACAGCAGGGGACCTGCCATGGCAAAACAAACTGGACGCTTTCTTATAACAGTTAAGACCTGGCGGTGTCCACCTAGAGGCAAAGGTGGACACCGTAGCCGAAGACATTATTCTGCCCAGGCAGGACCATAAGAATTTATCTGAACAAGCCACGCTCATGGAGAAATCCCAGCCAAAACTTCAGTTCCAGAATTTGGACTTCTAAAAACAATTGTGGGACCTTAAGGAGTAGGTCCAATTCTTGGAGGCTTTCACTGAAGAGGTAGATGAAAAAGCCTAGTGCAGCAACATACATGTAAGCAGGAACCTCCTGAGGGTAGCAAGGGCTCCAACATTGTGGACTGCTTAGAGAGATGGTTTGAGGACCTGGTGGCTACATCAAAACTTACCCTATTCTTCTCTTTTAAATGGGCCCATCTGGTTCCCACCCAGTGCCCCACTGGTGGCACCTCCGTGCATTTCAAAGACCGCAGCTCAATACTTATGGCGGCCCGACAATCAAACCCAATCCTTCAAGACAAAAAAATGTTCAGCTCTTCCTGGAATACACCTTGGGAGGTTCATCCCCAGCCGGTGTCCTTTCTTGCGGTCAAACAAACTGAGAAAACTGAGACTCAACTATGCACTCCTCTTCCTTTCTAAATTGAAAGTGATCCAGAAAAAGAAATCACTCTGAAATTCTTGGGAGTTGTCTGGACCTGAGACTGGATTGAGGACTCTGTGCCTCCCTTAACTGAAAAGATGGACATACAGGGTCCACCCAGACAGCAGAGCAGATGCCGCTGGCACTGAGGACAACACTGGGATGGACCATCGCTGCTCCCAGGCACCCCTTCTCTTGAGCAGGTGTGAGGGGGCCACTAATCTTCACTGTAGGAGGTGGCGACCTTCTGGGATCATTGAGGGGGCCATTCAGATACTTGGCCTATCACGTCTCGGACTAGGTGCTCACAGGCTTCCTCTCCACTGAACTCAGTTTCAACCCTGTAAATGAACCCCCACAAAACCCCCCCCAGACAGATACCATATAGCCCGGCAGAATCTGCTGCCCGATGGGACCTCACCATGACTTGGCCCTCGTGTGTCACGTTTACCCACTCCAGGGCTTGGATGCTCTTCTGGACGCTCAGAGTTTAGGTCTCACTCTCAACTCTGAATTTACTTCCCTCCTGCCTGGGAAATTGGAGGGATCCTTCTGGGTTTTCACCAAGCAGACCCGAGAGGACCTGGACCTTCCCTGCTGGTGGGTACTCCTCCTGGGGGGCCATCAATCCTCCCTGCAACTAGGAAAGGGTCACTCCTTTGATCTTCCTGCATCATAAGGAGCCTGACCTTATGACTCACTTAGCACCCTTCTTCTTGTCCTGCCTCCCCCCAAGATGAACTGGTTTCTCAGTTTGGGTGACAGGCTGTTAACTTTCTGTCTGCACTATATTTGTCATTTGTTGTTCATTGGTGTCTTGTTTTTTTGTTTAATGTTCTTTTTGATTGAGCTGATTCCTTGTCCCCTCTCCAGTGGGGTTCTGCTAGATTACTCCCTTCACCTTGAGGCCCTGGTCGTGCTTGCCTCTTTGTGGGAGTCAGTGGAGATGACCTTATCCTGGGCCAATGATAACCCAGGCATATAATGTACAATCCTGGGATAGTCATGGTATGTGGACCCTGGCTAAATGCTATTGCATCTATACATGCCTTAAGCCAAAAGGGGTACACATTGCACTACTACAAAAATCAAACACCACACAGACTGAGGGGGAAAGACTTCAAATGTGATGGAGGGGTCCGATATGCACTACCAACTTCATACAGTATGTTAGAGGAGCACTCATTTAGGTGAGTGCCAGGACCACATTTTAGGCCCTATAACAGGAGTTAGATTTGGATGGCAGATTTGTTCTGCTAGAGACACAGTTAAATGGCACTCCCATCCTTCTATGCAGCATAAATGCACCTAACTCGGAACAACCCAGATTTTTATAGCAACTCTCTTTTAGATTGTCCAAATAGTCGTAGGTCCCATGGCACTGGGGGAAACTTTCATTGTGTCCTAAACTCCACATTAGATTGCTTTCACCCACCGCTCCCCAATGCCCCACAACGCTAAGAGTTTGGAGCTGTGGCTACAGAAATGGGCCCTGATGGACACCTGGCACCATTACAATCCTGGCACCAAGTTATACTAATTTTACTAATTTTTAGTGCACAATGTCTACACATACTTTGATCACATAGGGGGTCATTCCGACCCTGGCGGGCGGCGGGCGTGGGGACATGTCCAGTGGCATGGGCAGTGCAGGGGCCCCCAGGGGCCCCACGATACCCGTTCCCGCCAGCCTGGTTCTGGCGGTGTAAACCGCCAGAAACAGGCTGGCGGGAAGGGGGTCGGAATCCCCATGGCGGCGCTGCAAGCAGCGCCGCCATGGAGGATTCCCTGGGCCGGGGGTAAACCGGCGGGAAACAGCCGGTTCCCCTTTTCTGACCGCGGCTTTACCGCCGCGGTCAGAATGACCCAGGAAGCACCGCCAGCCTGTTGGCGGTGCTTCCTCTGCCCTTCCGCCAGGTTCGGAATGAGGGCCATAGTTTGGTCACACTCTATTTGTCCCTCTATCTCCTCATCTGACTATCTAGGCAGGGAGACCTCCAACAACAGGCCCTTGCTACTGGGCACTGGCATGATGAGGTGAGTGGTCAGTGACCGCTGAATCCCTAATTCCATTCCCTGAGACTGAGGAACAGCTCCTGAAATGCCTCTGATGCTTGGACTAAGTGTCATACTCCATTAGAGCACATTTGGAGGAGGTCAGATTGGTCAGATTCTTAGCCTAGTTGGCCAATAGGGAAACCAAGCTGTCACCCGTAGTGACAATCCATAATAGTGACAGTGGTCTCCTACACTCGCAAAAGGCAAATCACAACACCTTTACCACCTACTAGAAGAGCCTCTACAGTCCCCCACTGGAGTCATCCGCCCATGACCAAAATGCATTTCTGAAACTGGCACCCTTCTCAAGACTTTCCCCAGTAGAACAAAAGGACCTTGAGACCCCCCTTCTAGCCCAGGAGGTGAAGTCCCAAACTACTTCAAATGTACAAGCTAGCACCTGGGGCTGGGAGATTTTCCACCACACTTCTGGAGGCCTTCATGGTGTCCCCGTTAGAACTGGGTAAGGACCCCCTGGACATGTCCCCATTGCCATATTGAACATATATTGTAAAATCCTGAGTATGATATTAGCCCAGCGAGTGCAGCAGGTGCTTCTACAGCTGAACCAAAATGGTTTTATTTCAGGAAGGAACACATCCATGGGTATTCGTTGGCTGTATTGTTTAATGGAGATGGTCCAAAAAAGACGGCCCAACATGACAACATAAAGCATTTTTCACTCTCAGCTGGGAATATCTAATTGCTATCTTACAAAAGTTCGACTTCGGCCCATACATCACTATGCTAATCCGCCTCTTGTATACTTTCCCCCACAATATGCATTTGCTCTTGGGGGTGTCTCTGATTCTGTGCCAGCTGGGTGAGGCACTAGTGAAGGCTGACCCATATTCCCCTATCCTATTTGCCCATGCCATGGAGCCACTGGTGGCCAGGGCACGGGTGGGCCGCATGAAGTGGTGCTTCTCCTTATCAGACAGGCCTCACACTATCTCACCCTTATTGCCTACCTCCTGGTGGAGTTAAAGTCAGCCCTGGGGATTCTAGTCAGTTGGAATAAATCTTGCCTTTTCCAGTTGCTGTCTGGGGCCGCACCACAGACTGTTGACCTGTGGGATGACTCCATCTGTTGGCAACCCTCCTCAGTTCACTACCTAAGCATTCTGATATATCATATTGTCCTAGAGGTACTCAATGGTCATCTGTTGACAGCAGTCCCCTCAATCAAGTTGCACCTGATTTTTTTGCAGGCCATTGCGAAAATGTTAATGCTTTGCCACCAACTTTATTATTTTACAAACCTCCCAGTTTTCCTCCCTCTGTCATTCTTCCAGGAGTGCCATACTTTTAAGGGGGTCTATGCTGGCAAAAGTCATGTAGACAGGTAGCACTCAACACATTCCTGCCCCCATGGAGCAGGGGGGGTCCAAGAGCTCCTATTTTTGATTATTAATTGGTGGCTCTCATACTGGTTGGTTGGTCAGTTCCTGTGGGACATGGGCTTGATTAATCCCCCTCTGTCCTGAGAGGCTCTCCTCTGGCTTTTACACCCCAACGCTTGACCACCCATAATTCCAAACTCCTCTCGCAGGTGGCCCTCTCTTATCTGATAGCGGCAATTCTCCTCACTAAACACTTATCACCTTATGCCCCTGCAATGCCAGTGCTCGGCTTTCCAACTTGGAGGGTGTCACAACTCAATTCAATATCTACGATCCTGGAAGGAGGCTGGGCTATCCATTGTGGGTGATGTGTAACAGTGTAGCCAAATAATGACATTTGAGCTATTGACCAAACAGTACCTACTCCCGAGGGTTTGTTTCTCCTATACACCTTTCTGAAGGCTGCACTGAGACACGCCTGGGCAGCCTAGGAGACTGAACATGCCATTAACCAAATCACACAAACTTTGCATACCAAGGGCGGCAGCCACAAACAGATCAACTAGCTCACTAAGGCCCTATTCACTCACACACAACTCTATCATCCCTGAGGGATATATGAGAGACCGAATTGAATAGGCAGCTCCATGACAAAGAAGGGAAACAGACATTGTCATACCAATGGAGAGTGTCACAAAATGCTTGTCTGAAATTGATCCAATTCCACAAACTCCACTGAGCCTATCTTTCCCCCAAGTTGCTCACCCACCTTGTACTGGGTTTCCAAGATGCCTGCGCTATGGGCAAAACCCAGGGGGATGACCTGAGACACATCTTCTGGGATTGCCCCCAGTTGTGGACATACTGGAGCACTATACTATCCCATTTGGAGAGAGTCACAGGAATAGCAGGCATATCAGGCATATCTACGAGACATCTATAAGTGATCAGACAAACACAGGATTGTGGTGCTCTGCTTAGATCTCACCCTTATATTAGCCAAAAAGTTATCACAATGTGCTGGAAGCTATCTCTGTTGGGGCCTGAACTTTGGCTGGCCATTTTTTCTATTGGCCAAAAGTCGAGGCGGCGGCATTGCACAGAGAGGATGCTAGAGCACTGCACCATTGACCGATGGCCCAAGGCTGGGAAGTGCTGCTCTCATGGCTGGTCGATCCACCAATGTAACCAACATCACCTTTAACTTCTGCCGACCCCTCTTCCCTAGTTCAAGCTTTGGAGTGCCCATTTACACCCCCCCACACCCCAAGGGGAACTCGTCAAAGCCAGCCCTTGAAGTCCTGCATACTTGATCAGACTTCTACACCCTAGTGATCCCATACTCACACCCCATAGATACAAGGTAACCTCCCAAATTGAGGCTCCTTCTAGTTTCTGGCATCTCCGTTAGCGCTAGTTAGGAGCCCTTATCAACACGGCAATCTAGCTTCCTGGGGCGATTGACAGGGATCTTTACATCCAAAAGTCTCTATTGATTCCCTGCACATCCTGTAGCTTTACAATGGGTGGAATGTTCTAATTGCATCTGAATCTTTCTGCCTCAAACTATACTGGTCCTTAAAGGTCCCTTTTTTCATTATAGGCCCTCACCTTTGCTCAAGTCTATATCTCAGGTTCAGTGCCTTTAATAACCTTTATAACCATGGGCAGTGGTTTTTAGTCTGTATAAGAACATTGCCAATTTTTAATAAGTTCCCAAGACCACAAACTGATCCATCACACTTAGACGCAGAGTGTGCATTTCAACATAAGATGAGTATAATTCTGCTCACAAAAGTCATATAATTAGTACATGATGTGGTGTTATACCTGAGGCATGGCCAAACTCATTAAGCAATGGTTGAACACCGAATGACACCAGTGGACATTTGAGAAGCCCATCCTTTTGAAGGCACATTTGTAAACAAATTAGCTGCTTGATAATTTTCCAAGACCACAACACTTACTCTAAATTAAGTTGCATGTGGATTTGATGAGCCTCTCATTTGCTTGAACTGTGACTAATTTTATAGGGCAAATATTGAAAACAGATTTACTAATCTTCTTAACTTTCAATGTCAGGGAGGGCAAAGCATGTGGTACCCTGTGAACAAGTGTTACAAACACTAAGGTAGTGGTGCAAACAAATAAAATAACTGAGGCAAATTAGAACACTTGAAATGTTTGTTTGTTTTTTTTAATTTCAACCTGCTTTCAAATTTCGTAAGCTGAAAGTTACTGATTATACTATTGTTAGGAACGTCCAGTATAAAAATTGTACCCGGGTCTGAATGTTAAATAGACATGTTTCAGCTCAATTTAATGCATTACAAATATTCTTCAGGCTTGGTCAGCCTTTATAATTATGACAATGTAACACAAAAAAGAATCAATTCAAAAAGATCTTTAAAAGGAAGTGCTTTTTTCATTGAGATCTTGTCAACGATCATCTTCACCCAGATCCGAAAAGTCCTTATCTAGTTTTTAGGCGTGATGAAGTCCCAAACAGAATATGGGCCTGATTCTAACTTTGGAGGACGGTGTTAAACCGTCCCAAAAGTGGCGGATATACCACCTACTGTATTACGAGTTCCATAGGATATAATGGACTCGTAATACGGTAGGTGGTATATCCGCCACTTTTGGGACGGTTTAACACCGTCCTCCACAGTTAGAATCAGGCCCTATGTGTCTGTGCTAATTCCCATGGAATATAGAAGTTGAGCCAAAATGAGAATGACCAAACCCAAAGCTTGTGCCTTGGTCAGGGAGAAAGTAATTGAGAAAGGGATGAAACCATTAAAAGTGAAAACAATATTGCTGCAGGAAATGTAAAAAATAAACACAACATAGAAAATATGAAACACGAAAATATTCAACATCAAGCCCACAAAGAAGCCACACAGCTGTTCTGAGTTAAAACCAGTTGCGGTCAACTCCCACATTGACACGAACAAGGTGAAAAGTACACTTAAGAATGTAGTGGAATAGGAAACTTGAAAGGGTTTTTAGTTAAATGCCACCTCATGTCTAACTGACCAAAAATCATTTATAACAAAAGCACACAAGTCCCCCGGCGCACACTTTGTGCCTTCAAACAGATTGTGGCCTGATTAGACAATAACTTCATAATCGAATTAACCCAGAGCACATAGGTGAGTGATTAAACAATGGGTGCAGGGAAGAAACTATAAGGCCCATATTTATACTTTTTGACGCTAAACTGCGCTAACGCAGTTTAGCGTAAAAAATTTTAGCGCCGTCTAACGCCATTCTGAGGCGCCATGCGGGCGCCGTATTTATGGAATGGCGTTAGCCGGCGCTAGCAGACCGGCGCTGCCTGGTGTGCGTGGAAAAAAAACACGTAGACCAGGCAGCGCCGGCGTAGGGGGAAAATGGCGTTAGGGCGTCTTAAAATGGGGCAAGTCAGGTTGAGGCAAAAAAATCGCCTCAACCCGATTTGCGCCATTATTTTCGACGCCCAGACGCCATTTAAATGACTCCTGTCTTAGTAAAGACAGGAGTCATGCCCCCTTTCCCAATGGCCATGCCCAGGAGACTTATGTCCCCTGGGCATGGTCATTGGGCATAGTGGCTTGTAGGGGGGCACAAATAAGGCCCCCCTATGCCACCCAAAAAAAATTAAAAAATATAAAAAATTATACTTACCTGAACTTACCTGAATGTCCCTGGGGTGGGTCCCTCCATCCTTGGGTGTCCTCCTGGGGTGGGCAGGGGTGGCAGGGGGGGTCCCTGGGGGCAGGGGAGGGCACCTGTGGGCTCATTTTGAGCCCACAGGCCCCTTAACGCCTACCCTGACCCAGGCGTTAAATAGTGGCGCAAATGCGGGGTTTTTTGACCCGCCACCTCCCGGGCGTGATTTTTGCCCGGGAGTATAAATACGACGCATTTGCGTCGCCGTCATTTTTTTAGACGGGAACGCCTTCCTTGCATCTCATTAACGCAAGGAAGGCGTTCACGCAAAAAAATGACGCTATTTGCCCATACTTTGGCGCTAGACGCGTCTAACGCCAAAGTATAAATATGGCGTTCGTTTTGCGCCGAATTTGCGTCGAAAAAAACGACGCTAATTCGGCGCAAACGGAGTATAAATACGGGCCTAAATTTTGAGCACACGGAGGCCTCGGACACACATGGCTGCCAGGACACTCTAAGGCGCTTAAATCTACAATCTAACTCCCATGCATTCTTAGGCCAAAGAATGCCCTGTCATTAAGCGTTGTCAGAAGTATAATGAAGAAATGTGTAATGGTTTAGCTCAAGAATTCATGTCTTGAAGTGTTTTTCTGTTTTAAATCTGTAACTAGCAAATTACCTATTATTAACTATGTGTAACAAATCATTGTATTGATTTGTATTAAAAGACCTGCCTGCGAACAGGCATTTCAGAAAAAACACAGAGGTAGCTTGAGCAGGGCTGATGCGCAGTCCATAGTGTTTTTATCCCTGTTGCAACAATTAGTAAATACTGCCTTACTTTGGATTGCCAAGAAGAGTCTGTGTGATTATTTGAGTTGGAGCATTTGTCTACCCAATAACAATATTATCTTGAATATTTTCCTGAAGCTCAGTGTTTCTCATTATCCTTAATCTACAATATCATTAGCAAACTTATCTTTGAAGGTGGGATTTGCTGTTTCTGCACTTTTGCACTTTGATAACAGAGAACTATCTTTATGATTGCACCTTATGTGCGGTGCACATTCCATTGCGAACCAGTAACAATGCTTTTGTTATACAAGCTCATGTTAGGAAGAATGACTATACTGCCATAAGTACTGTTACAGCCATAGCTGGTGCCTGCAACTGTGAGGTTGGGCGGATGCGTCCGTCTTGGTTGCCACTGGAAATAATTTCTAAGGTCACTGGTTAGCCTCTTACGGAGTACACCCCTCACCCTTCTACATATGGATTTTCCCTTACAAAGAAGCGATCATGTCATTCACTTAAAATTGTCTTATTGGGTGTATCTGTGGACTACAGTGGAATTTGGCCCATATAGGGAAATTCTGATGGAATATATTGGAATTGATCAATATTCCCGGTCCCCTCGGCTGAAACAAATCAAACTTTTAAGTGAGGAAATTGGGATGCAGAAGTATGGGAATCACCCACAGAATTTAAAAAATGTATCCTCACTAAAGTGAAACAAGAATTTTGGGAACATAAGATGTGTGTAATATGGCATGAGTTAGAAGGGGGCAAACTAAGTGAAAATTATTTGTCACATAAATGGTAACATGGATTTGAAGTATACTTGAACAGGTTAAGTCCCTCCATAGTGAGAACACTGTACATGAAGCATAGATTTGGAACCCTGCCATTGAACTCTTTTAAGAAAAATGGGGTTAAGCAAAGCGCTGCAAACTCAGATTGCCCATTTTCTTTTGGTACCACTGAAACTGAGGGCCATTTCCTGTTCTTCTGTCCAACTTAAGACAGACCACATAGGAGGTGAATCATCTGAGCCTGTAAATTAGCAGGAGTAGCGCAAATATGGATAGCGAGCAGAATTTTTTAAACCTGATACAACAGAACACATTGTATTTGCTGTTGCCAGGTTTTTAATGTGAATTACGGAATCTGTACTAACAAGTTGGCAGTGAAAACACTAGGAAAGCATTGAAATAAAAAATTGGATTTTAGTTGACATTTTTGCAACACACTTTCCTTTCTTAGTGTTGGTTGTACAATTGTAACATATAGTAAGACTGCTTTAGGAGATGGGCTTCTAAGTTGACTAGATCCAGTGTACAAAGTACACACGAAAGTACGGGGTTCTCTAGAAGCGGACGTCGCGGATATTAGCGTAGTCCTAGGTTGTATGTATTCCTATTTGGAAGGGTAACGTCAGTGGAATGTCAGTTGGAAATTACCGAGTGGAACAGCGAGGGGTGGGAAGAAGGGAATTTCCTTTTACGGACTAGGTGGTCTCACACACTATATAGTGTCATGCTTCATCATTTGACCACCTAGACCCACCCAGGTAGGACAGTGCCACCTGGGCGGACTCAACCTCACTGTTAAAGGAACAGGAGGGAGTGCGTAAATAAACTTGTTTCTGGAAAGATCGGGATCCAGCTAATCTACTGAAAAACTAAAAACACCTAAGCAGACACCTGTGAAGAGCAACAAATTTAATGGTGGTGTCTGTCTGGTGTAGTTAAAAAGGGGGGTTGGGACACCTCTGTGAGGACAAGGACTCACAGGGTCACCTAACTAATTACTAGCCAACATGTTTCTGCCCTCAAAAGTGAGCCAATGAAGGTCTCGGGGCATTCGTCAGGGCCTAGGATCCCTACGTCTCACGTTGGAGGAAAATACTCTATGGGGAAATCAAAGAGTGAGAAAATGAAAAAAGAATGATCTACATTACCCAAGGAATTACCTTGAGGCGGCCTATGGGGAGAAAAACAATTAATTAGCACTCTGGTGGCACATAGCACTGCAAAACCAACCAACTACACACGTGTCAAGGGGATGCATTCATGCACGAAACACATATGTTCAAAAAAGGTAAAATACATGCGTGGAGTGACTGAGTGGGTATATCTACACAAGTGGACAGTCCTATCACTGCAGGGAATTATAGTTCTTACCCTTTTCTTAGAGGCAGCTAGCCTCTGGTATCCAGGAGGGGGAGTGTCCCCTTATAGTCACACACTAAGGGATAGAGATGAACATAAAGACGAAGTGAGGAGAGGAACAGAAGTAGGCAGAATAGATACAGAGGGAGCAATAGGGGGGGGGAAAAGCAAGTTCCCAGTAGGAACCCACTATTGCTGGTAGAAAAATACTGGTTAAGAGAAACCGAAGTGACTATAGACAAAAAAAGTAAGATTAAAAGCAATAAGGGCTTATCTGTGTTGCCTGTGATCCGGTATGCCACTCACTACATCAAAGGGGACGCTCGCCGTGCGCCTACTTCGTCCTCTCCTTGGACCGCTTGTGACAAGTGGCTGAGGGAGAACGGTCTATTTATGGCTGTAAGAAATTCCAGGTGCGCCCTGTTAGCGCGTAAATTGGAGTTCAATTAATGTTAATCACCGCCGCGGGCCTCTTTGCGTTACTAGCCTCGATATGATTGCCGAAATGGCGGGCGCACCGGCCAAGCCGGGGCGCCGGCATGAATGTGATCGAGTTCAAAGGCGGGCCTCTTTAGGTTGATGGCGCGATGTGCTTTGCCGCACCCGCGGGCGCCCCAGCAGTGCTGGGGCGCCGGCATGAATGCGGGCGAGTGCAAGGGTGGGGCCCGAGTCGGAAGATTCCGGCCCGAGCGCCACCAGCGGAAGGCTCGCGTTTACAGTGGCCGCTGGGAAATGTAGTTCCCAGCGGTCCCGTAGCCCAAAGGGCTAAGAAAGAAAGAAAAAACGTGGAAAAACGAGGGAAAGGGTAAAGAAAAGGAAGGAGAGGGGGGGGGGGGAAAAGAGGGGGGGAACGAAAGAAAGGGAGGAGGGAGGAGGGATATTGTAGAAGAAATGCAACCGGGGGGGGGGGGGGGGGGGGAAGGGGAAGAACAAGGTAGAGCAGAAGCGGACGGAAGGGAGGACTCATAAATTAGTCAGAGAAATCATTTATTGAGTGTGAACCAAGGGATCTCATCATTAAGACCATTGGTGTCCGTGTGTAATCTCCAGACCCAACGTTGTTCGGTCTGGAGCAATCTCTGTGTCATATTGGAGGACGATGGAGATAGTTGCTCAATGACCGTCCAGTGTAAGTCATCTGCCGAATGTTTTTCCAGAAGGAAGTGGTTAGTCAATTTAGTAGCCTCTCGTTTACAACGGATCGTACTCCTATGTTCACAGATTCTCGTGGCGACCTTTCTAGATGTCATTCCCACGTATTTAAGGTTACAGGGGCATCTAATCAAATATATCACGTTTTTGCTGTTACAGTTGGTTAGGGATCTTTGAGCCCATGGGGTCTTAAGGTCTAGGTCTATTGTGGTTGACTTTTTGGTGAAACAGCAGACACTGCAGTTGCCACATGGGTAGTGTCCTCTTGGTGGTGGGAGGCCCCATAGTGTGGTTAGTGTCGTCAGGGAATTGTTTTTTTCTTCTTTGGGTCTTGTGTGGACAACCATGTCCCGTATGTTTGTGGCTCTTTTAAACGCATGTAGTGGCTGCTGAAAAGGTAAACCACCAGATATAAGGATTTTCCACTCATCATTGATGATTTTCTGAATCTTATTGGATAGTGGATTAAAGGTAGTCACACACACAATTTGTTCAGTGTCAGACGTCCTAGTGCGTGGTTGTAGTAGTTGGTCCCTATTATTATTCCCCGCTCTTTTGTATGCTCTCTTCACCAGATGTGTGGGATAATCCTTGGTTTGCAGCTTACTAACCAATTTCTCAGCGTGTTTGCGGTAGTTTGTGAGGGTGGAACAATTCCGTCGTAGACGTAAGAATTGACCAACCGGGAGATTCTCCCTCAGGGACCTTGGGTGGAAGCTTTTGAATTGGAGCAGGTTATTCCGATCTGTGGGTTTATAATAGACCTCTGTGGCTAGAGCCCCATTGCTTTCATAGATTGATAGGTCAAGAAATGCTAGTTGGTTGTCACCTATGGTCATGGTGAAGTTCAGGAAAGGGTTAGCTGTATTTAACCAATTTACAAAATTCATCGCCTCATCTCTAGTTCCTGTCCAGACCAATAGAATGTCATCTATATATCGTTTCCAGAGTTTAATCTGCTGGGAAAACGGGTTGTCATCGTGGTTGACTACCTGTCTCTCAAGGTGATCAACATAGAGACATGCTAGGCTAGGTGCGAAAGTGCTACCCATAGATGTACCCTGTATTTGCAGGAAAAAGTTATCCTCAAACTTGAAGTAGTTCCTTGTGAGAGCCAAATGTGCCAAGTCAAGTATGAAGTCAGGCGGTGTACGTGACTCTCCTCTATTGGCTTCCAAAAGGTCGCTAATGACCTGCAGAGTGGCCTCCTGGGGAATGTTGGTGTATAGGGATTCTACATCCAGGGTGATCAACAGTTCTCTAGTTGTGTCAAAAGCCACAGAGTCTAATAAGACTAACACATCCGTCGTGTCTTTTAGGTAAGTAGGAATTCTTCTGACCAATGGCTGAAGGAAGAAATCCACAAATTGAGACAGGGGTTCTAGAACCGATCCGATCCCGGATACAATAGGTCTCCCTGGTGGGGGAATTTTCCCTTTATGCATTTTAGGGAGAATATAAAAGTAGGGAATCCTAGGGTTAGCCTGTATCAGGAAGTCTGCCTCATGTCGAGTAATCCAGTCGTTCTCTAAGCCCTTCATCACGAAAAAGGAAATTTCATCTTGAATATCAGGTGTGGGGTCTCGAGATAAGCGTTTATAATGGTGGGTGTTACCCAACAGACGTTCGCACTCATCTCTATACATTTTAAGTGGAGAAATTACAGTTGCTCCCCATTCAAGATGAAATTTCCTTTTTCGTGATGAAGGGCTTAGAGAACGACTGGATTACTCGACATGAGGCAGACTTCCTGATACAGGCTAACCCTAGGATTCCCTACTTTTATATTCTCCCTAAAATGCATAAAGGGAAAATTCCCCCACCAGGGAGACCTATTGTATCCGGGATCGGATCGGTTCTAGAACCCCTGTCTCAATTTGTGGATTTCTTCCTTCAGCCATTGGTCAGAAGAATTCCTACTTACCTAAAAGACACGACGGATGTGTTAGTCTTATTAGACTCTGTGGCTTTTGACACAACTAGAGAACTGTTGATCACCCTGGATGTAGAATCCCTATACACCAACATTCCCCAGGAGGCCACTCTGCAGGTCATTAGCGACCTTTTGGAAGCCAATAGAGGAGAGTCACGTACACCGCCTGACTTCATACTTGACTTGGCACATTTGGCTCTCACAAGGAACTACTTCAAGTTTGAGGATAACTTTTTCCTGCAAATACAGGGTACATCTATGGGTAGCACTTTCGCACCTAGCCTAGCATGTCTCTATGTTGATCACTTTGAGAGACAGGTAGTCAACCACGATGACAACCCGTTTTCCCAGCAGATTAAACTCTGGAAACGATATATAGATGACATTCTATTGGTCTGGACAGGAACTAGAGATGAGGCGATGAATTTTGTAAATTGGTTAAATACAGCTAACCCTTTCCTGAACTTCACCATGACCATAGGTGACAACCAACTAGCATTTCTTGACCTATCAATCTATGAAAGCAATGGGGCTCTAGCCACAGAGGTCTATTATAAACCCACAGATCGGAATAACCTGCTCCAATTCAAAAGCTTCCACCCAAGGTCCCTGAGGGAGAATCTCCCGGTTGGTCAATTCTTACGTCTACGACGGAATTGTTCCACCCTCACAAACTACCGCAAACACGCTGAGAAATTGGTTAGTAAGCTGCAAACCAAGGATTATCCCACACATCTGGTGAAGAGAGCATACAAAAGAGCGGGGAATAATAATAGGGACCAACTACTACAACCACGCACTAGGACGTCTGACACTGAACAAATTGTGTGTGTGACTACCTTTAATCCACTATCCAATAAGATTCAGAAAATCATCAATGATGAGTGGAAAATCCTTATATCTGGTGGTTTACCTTTTCAGCAGCCACTACATGCGTTTAAAAGAGCCACAAACATACGGGACATGGTTGTCCACACAAGACCCAAAGAAGAAAAAAACAATTCCCTGACGACACTAACCACACTATGGGGCCTCCCACCACCAAGAGGACACTACCCATGTGGCAACTGCAGTGTCTGCTGTTTCACCAAAAAGTCAACCACAATAGACCTAGACCTTAAGACCCCATGGGCTCAAAGATCCCTAACCAACTGTAACAGCAAAAACGTGATATATTTGATTAGATGCCCCTGTAACCTTAAATACGTGGGAATGACATCTAGAAAGGTCGCCACGAGAATCTGTGAACATAGGAGTACGATCCGTTGTAAACGAGAGGCTACTAAATTGACTAACCACTTCCTTCTGGAAAAACATTCGGCAGATGACTTACACTGGACGGTCATTGAGCAACTATCTCCATCGTCCTCCAATATGACACAGAGATTGCTCCAGACCGAACAACGTTGGGTCTGGAGATTACACACGGACACCAATGGTCTTAATGATGAGATCCCTTGGTTCACACTCAATAAATGATTTCTCTGACTAATTTATGAGTCCTCCCTTCCGTCCGCTTCTGCTCTACCTTGTTCTTCCCCTTTCCCCCCCCCCCCCCCGGTTGCATTTCTTCTACAATATCCCTCCTCCCTCCTCCCTTTCTTTCGTTCCCCCCCCTCTTTTTCCCCCCCCCTCTCCTTCCTTTTCTTTACCCTTTCCCTCGTTTTTCCACGTTTTTTCTTTCTTTCTTAGCCCTTTGGGCTACGGGACCGCTGGGAACTACATTTCCCAGCGGCCACTGTAAACGCGAGCCTTCCGCTGGTGGCGCTCGGGCCGGAATCTTCCGACTCGGGCCCCACCCTTGCACTCGCCCGCATTCATGCCGGCGCCCCAGCACTGCTGGGGCGCCCGCGGGTGCGGCAAAGCACATCGCGCCATCAACCTAAAGAGGCCCGCCTTTGAACTCGATCACATTCATGCCGGCGCCCCGGCTTGGCCGGTGCGCCCGCCATTTCGGCAATCATATCGAGGCTAGTAACGCAAAGAGGCCCGCGGCGGTGATTAACATTAATTGAACTCCAATTTACGCGCTAACAGGGCGCACCTGGAATTTCTTACAGCCATAAATAGACCGTTCTCCCTCAGCCACTTGTCACAAGCGGTCCAAGGAGAGGACGAAGTAGGCGCACGGCGAGCGTCCCCTTTGATGTAGTGAGTGGCATACCGGATCACAGGCAACACAGATAAGCCCTTATTGCTTTTAATCTTACTTTTTTTGTCTATAGTCACTTCGGTTTCTCTTAACCAGTATTTTTCTACCAGCAATAGTGGGTTCCTACTGGGAACTTGCTTTTCCCCCCCCCTATTGCTCCCTCTGTATCTATTCTGCCTACTTCTGTTCCTCTCCTCACTTCGTCTTTATGTTCATCTCTATCCCTTAGTGTGTGACTATAAGGGGACACTCCCCCTCCTGGATACCAGAGGCTAGCTGCCTCTAAGAAAAGGGTAAGAACTATAATTCCCTGCAGTGATAGGACTGTCCACTTGTGTAGATATACCCACTCAGTCACTCCACGCATGTATTTTACCTTTTTTGAACATATGTGTTTCGTGCATGAATGCATCCCCTTGACACGTGTGTAGTTGGTTGGTTTTGCAGTGCTATGTGCCACCAGAGTGCTAATTAATTGTTTTTCTCCCCATAGGCCGCCTCAAGGTAATTCCTTGGGTAATGTAGATCATTCTTTTTTCATTTTCTCACTCTTTGATTTCCCCATAGAGTATTTTCCTCCAACGTGAGACGTAGGGATCCTAGGCCCTGACGAATGCCCCGAGACCTTCATTGGCTCACTTTTGAGGGCAGAAACATGTTGGCTAGTAATTAGTTAGGTGACCCTGTGAGTCCTTGTCCTCACAGAGGTGTCCCAACCCCCCTTTTTAACTACACCAGACAGACACCACCATTAAATTTGTTGCTCTTCACAGGTGTCTGCTTAGGTGTTTTTAGTTTTTCAGTAGATTAGCTGGATCCCGATCTTTCCAGAAACAAGTTTATTTACGCACTCCCTCCTGTTCCTTTAACAGTGAGGTTGAGTCCGCCCAGGTGGCACTGTCCTACCTGGGTGGGTCTAGGTGGTCAAATGATGAAGCATGACACTATATAGTGTGTGAGACCACCTAGTCCGTAAAAGGAAATTCCCTTCTTCCCACCCCTCGCTGTTCCACTCGGTAATTTCCAACTGACATTCCACTGACGTTACCCTTCCAAATAGGAATACATACAACCTAGGACTACGCTAATATCCGCGACTTCCGCTTCTAGAGAACCCCGTACTTTCGTGTGTACTTTGAATTATAGGGAGCTAAGTACGGAGTGTTCCTCCATAGTTATCCCCCCTCCTCCCTCTTCCTCTCTCCATGTGTAATGATAGTTGAGCAGCTGCTAGCTGCGAGAGTTTCCCCCCCCTCTAGTGAGTAATTATTGCTCCTTTGTCCAGGACCACACACCAACACTAAGGTTGTTTGTCCTCTTCCCTTTCTTTTCCCCTCTCCCCCTACTGCCTCATATCGGTGCTCTTTCTTCCCCAGTATGGCGGAAGGACTCTCCTTCAGTGATGAGGATCTGACAGCCATTCTGTCGGCCCCCTCACTTCTTGGTGATACCACCCTCTCCAAGAGTTTGTCCCAGTTGGGCGACTGGGATACACTAGTAGAACTAAAACGATCTCATGTCAAAACTATTCTCCACGGGGCCGTTCTGACTGAATACCTCCGGAGCAATACAGCACCAAATGGACTGTTGGTCACCAATGCCCCACGTATATTCCTTGAAGATCTAGAATTTAGAAAGGATTGGGCTTTGATAGCATGGAAGTGTACTAGAGATTGGCTCATCCTGATCATAAAAACAGCGACAAGGTTATCCGAGGCACTCCTAATTCAGATAAAAACGAGTGAGAATAACCTTAAATCAGGGATGAGCATTCTCTCCTTTAAAAAGAAACTAGAGGAGGTTAACAAAAATATGAACGAGCATAAGGAATATCTCACTCAGCGAAAGATTTCTAAATTCCAAAAAGATCTCGATCGGTTCTCCCACGAGAAGATATACCCTTATACCAAATCGGATTATGTAGCGAAAACTAACAACATATCTGACACCTCATCTGGTGGTAACACCAGTTCAGATAATGATAGTTCATCATCAGATAATTTGCGGCAACGTCGTGGACGACGTGGGCAACGCCGGGGAAGGTGGAATCACCCACCTATGTTACCCCCCTGCCCTCCATACCATAATCAACAATGGGGTTGGCCTTCCCAATATGGACTCCCACCTCAATACCAGGCGCCCTTTTTCCAACACCCTGCACAATGGTCTTTTCCTGAGCCACCGCAGCCTTTTTTAGACAGAGGCAACGGGAGGGGAAAAGGAAAAAGGAAAGAGGTACATTGGAGGCCAAGAGAGGACACCCCAGAGAATACTGCACAAAGGGAACCCCTCCCAGGGACAAGCAAAACACTGTAACGAGCCTGACGGATAATCAAACAGATAACATTATCAATCTGAGTAACCGGGTTCTGAGTGAAATTGAAACTAAGGCACTAAACAAGGGCTTAAACTTTGTGCCCACGCCCAAAATTGACTTATTTAAAACCCGAACAGAACTAGCGGGTTTGTTTCGAAAGATACGCTTGAAAACGTTCTTCTTGGAGAAACATTACGAGGCTTCAGACAAAAACACTGGCCTACGCCCAAAGTCCACCTTCTGCCCAACCACGGGACAGATGCCCCCCGAGGTCCTGGCTTTTGAGAAATCAGTATCCCTAAAAGTCAACGCACTTACTGGGACCACCAAAAAAACATACCAGAATATGAGTACGGCCGAGCTTTCAGCTCTGAAAGGCCTGACATCTGACCCCACGATAATCATTAAACCAGCAGACAAAGGGGGAGCAACGGTAATTTCTCCACTTAAAATGTATAGAGATGAGTGCGAACGTCTGTTGGGTAACACCCACCATTATAAACGCTTATCTCGAGACCCCACACCTGATATTCAAGATGAAATTTCCTTTTTCGTGATGAAGGGCTTAGAGAACGACTGGATTACTCGACATGAGGCAGACTTCCTGATACAGGCTAACCCTAGGATTCCCTACTTTTATATTCTCCCTAAAATGCATAAAGGGAAAATTCCCCCACCAGGGAGACCTATTGTATCCGGGATCGGATCGGTTCTAGAACCCCTGTCTCAATTTGTGGATTTCTTCCTTCAGCCATTGGTCAGAAGAATTCCTACTTACCTAAAAGACACGACGGATGTGTTAGTCTTATTAGACTCTGTGGCTTTTGACACAACTAGAGAACTGTTGATCACCCTGGATGTAGAATCCCTATACACCAACATTCCCCAGGAGGCCACTCTGCAGGTCATTAGCGACCTTTTGGAAGCCAATAGAGGAGAGTCACGTACACCGCCTGACTTCATACTTGACTTGGCACATTTGGCTCTCACAAGGAACTACTTCAAGTTTGAGGACAACTTTTTCCTGCAAATACAGGGTACATCTATGGGTAGCACTTTCGCACCTAGCCTAGCATGTCTCTATGTTGATCACTTTGAGAGACAGGTAGTCAACCACGATGACAACCCGTTTTCCCAGCAGATTAAACTCTGGAAACGATATATAGATGACATTCTATTGGTCTGGACAGGAACTAGAGATGAGGCGATGAATTTTGTAAATTGGTTAAATACAGCTAACCCTTTCCTGAACTTCACCATGACCATAGGTGACAACCAACTAGCATTTCTTGACCTATCAATCTATGAAAGCAATGGGGCTCTAGCCACAGAGGTCTATTATAAACCCACAGATCGGAATAACCTGCTCCAATTCAAAAGCTTCCACCCAAGGTCCCTGAGGGAGAATCTCCCGGTTGGTCAATTCTTACGTCTACGACGGAATTGTTCCACCCTCACAAACTACCGCAAACACGCTGAGAAATTGGTTAGTAAGCTGCAAACCAAGGATTATCCCACACATCTGGTGAAGAGAGCATACAAAAGAGCGGGGAATAATAATAGGGACCAACTACTACAACCACGCACTAGGACGTCTGACACTGAACAAATTGTGTGTGTGACTACCTTTAATCCACTATCCAATAAGATTCAGAAAATCATCAATGATGAGTGGAAAATCCTTATATCTGGTGGTTTACCTTTTCAGCAGCCACTACATGCGTTTAAAAGAGCCACAAACATACGGGACATGGTTGTCCACACAAGACCCAAAGAAGAAAAAAACAATTCCCTGACGACACTAACCACACTATGGGGCCTCCCACCACCAAGAGGACACTACCCATGTGGCAACTGCAGTGTCTGCTGTTTCACCAAAAAGTCAACCACAATAGACCTAGACCTTAAGACCCCATGGGCTCAAAGATCCCTAACCAACTGTAACAGCAAAAACGTGATATATTTGATTAGATGCCCCTGTAACCTTAAATACGTGGGAATGACATCTAGAAAGGTCGCCACGAGAATCTGTGAACATAGGAGTACGATCCGTTGTAAACGAGAGGCTACTAAATTGACTAACCACTTCCTTCTGGAAAAACATTCGGCAGATGACTTACACTGGACGGTCATTGAGCAACTATCTCCATCGTCCTCCAATATGACACAGAGATTGCTCCAGACCGAACAACGTTGGGTCTGGAGATTACACACGGACACCAATGGTCTTAATGATGAGATCCCTTGGTTCACACTCAATAAATGATTTCTCTGACTAATTTATGAGTCCTCCCTTCCGTCCGCTTCTGCTCTACCTTGTTCTTCCCCTTTCCCCCCCCCCCCCCCCCCGGTTGCATTTCTTCTACAATATCCCTCCTCCCTCCTCCCTTTCTTTCGTTCCCCCCCCTCTTTTTCCCCCCCCCCTCTCCTTCCTTTTCTTTACCCTTTCCCTCGTTTTTCCACGTTTTTTCTTTCTTTCTTAGCCCTTTGGGCTACAGGACCGCTGGGAACTACATTTCCCAGCGGCCACTGTAAACGCGAGCCTTCCGCTGGTGGCGCTCGGGCCGGAATCTTCCGACTCGGGCCCCACCCTTGCACTCGCCCGCATTCATGCCGGCGCCCCAGCACTGCTGGGGCGCCCGCGGGTGCGGCAAAGCACATCGCGCCATCAACCTAAAGAGGCCCGCCTTTGAACTCGATCACATTCATGCCGGCGCCCCGGCTTGGCCGGTGCGCCCGCCATTTCGGCAATCATATCGAGGCTAGTAACGCAAAGAGGCCCGCGGCGGTGATTAACATTAATTGAACTCCAATTTACGCGCTAACAGGGCGCACCTGGAATTTCTTACAGCCATAAATAGACCGTTCTCCCTCAGCCACTTGTCACAAGCGGTCCAAGGAGAGGACGAAGTAGGCGCACGGCGAGCGTCCCCTTTGATGTAGTGAGTGGCATACCGGATCACAGGCAACACAGATAAGCCCTTATTGCTTTTAATCTTACTTTTTTTGTCTATAGTCACTTCGGTTTCTCTTAACCAGTATTTTTCTACCAGCAATAGTGGGTTCCTACTGGGAACTTGCTTTCCCCCCCCCCTATTGCTCCCTCTGTATCTATTCTGCCTACTTCTGTTCCTCTCCTCACTTCGTCTTTATGTTCATCTCTATCCCTTAGTGTGTGACTATAAGGGGACACTCCCCCTCCTGGATACCAGAGGCTAGCTGCCTCTAAGAAAAGGGTAAGAACTATAATTCCCTGCAGTGATAGGACTGTCCACTTGTGTAGATATACCCACTCAGTCACTCCACGCATGTATTTTACCTTTTTTGAACATATGTGTTTCGTGCATGAATGCATCCCCTTGACACGTGTGTAGTTGGTTGGTTTTGCAGTGCTATGTGCCACCAGAGTGCTAATTAATTGTTTTTCTCCCCATAGGCCGCCTCAAGGTAATTCCTTGGGTAATGTAGATCATTCTTTTTTCATTTTCTCACTCTTTGATTTCCCCATAGAGTATTTTCCTCCAACGTGAGACGTAGGGATCCTAGGCCCTGACGAATGCCCCGAGACCTTCATTGGCTCACTTTTGAGGGCAGAAACATGTTGGCTAGTAATTAGTTAGGTGACCCTGTGAGTCCTTGTCCTCACAGAGGTGTCCCAAACCCCCTTTTTAACTACACCAGACAGACACCACCATTAAATTTGTTGCTCTTCACAGGTGTCTGCTTAGGTGTTTTTAGTTTTTCAGTAGATTAGCTGGATCCCGATCTTTCCAGAAACAAGTTTATTTACGCACTCCCTCCTGTTCCTTTAACAGTGAGGTTGAGTCCGCCCAGGTGGCACTGTCCTACCTGGGTGGGTCTAGGTGGTCAAATGATGAAGCATGACACTATATAGTGTGTGAGACCACCTAGTCCGTAAAAGGAAATTCCCTTCTTCCCACCCCTCGCTGTTCCACTCGGTAATTTCCAACTGACATTCCACTGACGTTACCCTTCCAAATAGGAATACATACAACCTAGGACTACGCTAATATCCGCGACGTCCGCTTCTAGAGAACCCCGTACTTTCGTGTGTACTTTGAATTATAGGGAGCTAAGTACGGAGTGTTCCTCCATAGTTATCCCCCCTCCTCCCTCTTCCTCTCTCCATGTGTAATGATAGATCCAGTGTACTTCTGATTACATGAAGAATGGCACTAGAGGGATTTGAGTTCTTATATTCACACCTGTGTATGCCCTTGGGCACTGAAAACTTGAATTTAATAGCAATAATATTACTAGCAATGTACTGTTTATTATTTCAAACAGGTTGTAATTCACCTACCTGTAAGGGGTCATGCTTTAACTTGCAAGTGAAGTATGGCAAACTTAACAACTAATCGATTTGCAAGACCACATGGCGGACCTGGTCAAGAGGTTTATGTACCCGCTACTTTATTATGAACTACACTTGCTTGTTTGTGTGCTGATGGTTGATCTTGCCTTGGTGCTGTAAATAACATTTGCTTTTCTTTCTCGTAGTTCAATCCAATGCGGGAACTGGTGCACTATGATTTTAGTTCACCAAGTCTAGCAGGCTTCCTACTGCCATCAGGAACTTTGAGACTGATTATGTAGTGGCACTCAATCATAGTCTCTATGATTTATTGTTGGGTATTCCTGCACAAATCGTAAGAAGGTTAAGATCCCACATGCACTTATCTATGGACTTGGTTGTTCCTTGTCAATAATTGATTACAGCTCCTTCCAATATGATTGCTCCCGCCTTACCTGGCAGTACTATATTATATACTGGCCACCACATGGAGTACTATTTTTTTTGTTATTTATATGTATGGTTTTAATGTTTTCAAACATATCTATCTGAGTCTGTCCAAACACTTTTCGAGATGATTCTTAAAATATTTTTATAGTGTAATGTATTTATTTAGACTTTTACTGCCTTCGGCCAAAATAAAATTTCTATTGATTGATACTGTTACAGATCTCAAATGTTATCCAATAAAGCATTTGTAAAGCTATTGTTAGAAATTGAGCCTCTAGTTGGCAGAGGTATACACCCCTGTCCAAGTAGGGACCACAATCCTAGTCAGAGTAAGTCACAACACAATCCAAATTAGCCTGTGCCCACTCTCTAGTAGCTTGGCACTGAGCAGTCAGGCTTAACTTAGAAGGCAATGTGTAAAGTATTTGTGAAATAACTCATACAGTAACAGAGGGAAAGCGCCACAAAAGTACACCACGCCAGTTTAGAATAGTAGATAATCTTTATCTGAATGAAAAAAAAGGTACAAAAGTCAAAAATCCAATGTGTACGAGACAAGATATGAATCTTTAAAGAATAAATCCCAATAAAGCACTTAGAAATGCCATAGCTCCAATGGGGGCTATCAGGACATCATTGACGTGGTCACTCCCTATAGACCGATGCCACTGGCGCCGGTCACGGAGTTGCACGGACCCCCAGGCACAGTACCTTTGAAAACAAAGAAACAAAGACATTGCACGGATTCGGGGAGGTGAGGCATCGTTGGAGCCAGTGCAGCGTTGATCCCTTATGGCGTCCGGGGAGGTGAGGCATTGGTTCCATACTGCAAGGCAGGGGAGGCAAGGTTTTGGTTCCGTTCGTTTGTAGGGGACCTGATGCAGCATCAGTGGCATGGCCTTGGTTTCTTGTGACCCGGCGGGGTCGATGAATCCAGTCAGTCAAGACGTGATGTGTCGACTTCCCAGTACCGCCATCACACTGCAGGATGGTAGTGGCTTGTGGAGATGTCAGACTCACATTTCAGGCTGCGGTCATTGCTTTCAGCGAGGACCATGGAGCTGGAGCAGGCAGCAGTGCAGTGTCGGGCAGCAGCTTCCGTGGTGGAGTCGCTGAAGTCAGTAAACAAGCTAGAAGATAGTAGATGAAGTCTTTGTTGGCCCTGAGAATTCAGAACAGGAGGCAAGTTCTATCCAAGCCTTTGGAGAGAACTTTTTGAGGAAGGCAGAGTCCTTCCAGCAGGGTCAGGGCCAGCAGACCCTAGGGCAACAAGCAGGGCAGCAGTCCTTCACAGCAAAGCAGTCCAGGTGAGTTATTTGGTCATCCAGGCAGTCCCCCTGACAGAGTCCAGGTGTAGATTAAGAAGTGACTGATTTGGTGGGGTCAGAGCCCACTATATATATACCCCAAAATGCCTCAAAGAGTGGTTTTGAAGTGCACAGGCTCCCCTTTCAGCCCAGTCCTGCCTGACAGGATCCCTCTGGGGGTTATCAGTCCTTTGTATGAGGTCAGGCCACTGGCCTTTGGAATGTAAGAAAGAGTCCCCCTACCCTTCCTGCCCAAGGAGACCCATTCAATATACAGATGAGTGCAATGTAGTGGATCCTGTTTAGTTTTAATGGGACTCAGGAGTTTAGCTTAGGCTTCGGGCTTGAAGCCTTCGTCCCTGTCACCTAGTGACTTTTAACCTACTTAGCTTGCTCTGTCCTAGCCTCTTTATTTAATTATTTCTTTCAAAATGTCTTCTATGTTTATAATTAGTGACATGTTTTGATCTTATCTGTGAAGACATCACTCTAATCGTCAAAGTTAGGTGAGATACGTAGGTATTCACATCATGTCCCTTTCCCACTTACATGTGACAGGACCATAATGTACTTTTGGAGGGAATTGTTTATTAAATTGCTGCCCCAAGCAGGTCTACTTATCTGTTGTTTGGGAGAATACCTTTGTCAGGGGTCCTACAAGATCTGTATAAATACATCTCACTCAGACAAGGTTATCAGAGGGATTCCTACCAGATGCCATCAACACTATCTAAGCTACACGTTGCCTTGATGCAGACCCAGCCTTTGTGTCCTCACGGAGTCTGATCTGGAGACCTCATTCCAGGGTAACAAGGGTTGGGGGGCTCTTCTCATGGACACGGTACTGGCAGATTAGGTTAATGCACCTGGCTCTCATTAGGTTAGAAATTAGCTTCTCCACACTAAGGCATTAAAGCCTATTTGACCACTCATGTTTATTGCAAGATGGTGGGGGTCTTTGTGTTCATTACTCTTGTTATCACAATTCTGCTGCTTGCATTGTTCATTATCCTAATACCCAATAACCCAGCTCATGCACTTTACAGTAGATTGCAGTCTTGTTAATAAACCTATTGAAAACTTTACTGTATCTCCTTTATTGCCCGCGTGTGACTGAGACTTATTGTTCATGTGAGAAAAGGATAGCCTCCATTTAACCACGTCTCCCCTGAGATGACGGACTCTAGAGTCCATGCGTTAAGACGGCCAGGCATCACCTTTTGCTGTTTGGGTTTTTGGTGAGGTACAGCTTTTTGTTGGGCTGACAGTTGCGACATGTTGTAGAATTGGCTTAGTCGCCTACAACAAACGTGCTGTCATCCCTGAACCAGCAGTCTTGCCTAGAGCAAGAGTCCAACTACAATAGCAGATGTGACTGAGTGTCCTGTGTTTATGTCTGTCTGGGTGGAATGCACAAGGGGAGCTATCAACCAGCACAGGCCAGACATAGATTGGGGACAAGCTGTAAGGCACAGATAGCAGTAAGTGCATAGAAATACCCACTTCCTAAAACTGCCATTTCTAAAACAGTAATATTAAATCCAACTTCACAAGTAAGCAGGATTTACTATTACCACTTTGGCCACACTAAACATGATAGGGCTGTTGTGTAGCCGTTTTAGTTATAGCTCCATGCACGTTATTTTAACACACTAGGCCGCTGTGCATTTCAACCTAGATATACTTTTTCAACTTCATTTTAATATTGTTAAAATAGCCATTTTTACGGTCTTGTTTTATTTACCATTTATCTAACTGTTTTTGCCTGAGCCAGCACTCTGTTCTCAAACAAGACATTCTTGATCACTCTGTGCTTCTTCGAAGGCTACAGCACGGTACATTGCCGGTGAACATGCTAGTAGTTTAGTCTCCAACATTTGTAGAAAATACACATCCTTACGTAGGGACATTTTCTCAGAACATCAGCTGTGTTGTTATAAAAACACTTCCTTTTCCCTTACACGTTAGAGGGAGATTCCAGCCAGCGAACCACGACTGTATGCTGATTTCTGTATGTTTTGCTACAGATGCTAACGCAGACCGCAGGCCTTTGCTCAGGTATGGGGTTGATGTCTTCCCAGGGGAACCTGAAGGGCAGAATTAGAGCTTAACATGCTGTGCTCGATCATAACCTAGGTAGGAATTAGTCCATCGATTATAGTGATAGTGTTGTTTTTATGCTTCACTCTTTTCGTCACAAATTTAATACTGTCATGTTGTGTCGTCCTGATTATTACAGCTTACGCTTTGCTATCTAAGATGCAGTCATTTTATTAAGCTCATTATTGAAACATATACTGCTTCTGTTTGTCATTTATATATGAGACTGAATTGTAAATGAGAGAAACGGATGAGACCTAAGTGACCACGACTTCCTTGAGAAGCCAAGTATTTCATGCGCTCAGCTGCCCAGTCATCACTATCCTTGGGTACAGATGAGGCACTAATAGTTGGCCGGAGCAAAACCCGGATTGGAGCAACAGGTGTCACCCGCAGTGGGTAAGGCTTAGTCTCCCACACAGCAGGCGATAGAATAATGAGAGCCTACGCGGCAGGGCTACTTATTTCAGATCAGACTCTACCACTTAAAAGTATATAAGGACAATTCTAATGCTGGCCTATGAGAGGAGCAGGCCTCACAGTAGTGGAAAACTAATTTGTGGGTTTTCCACTGCCTGGACATGAAAACATATAAGTACGCGTCCTGCCTTTTACTTACATAGCTCCCTCCCCTATGGGTTACCTAAGGTCTACCTTAGGGGTCACTTATATGAAACTGCACACACAGGCCTTGCAGTGGCAGGCCAGAGACATGGTTAAAGGGCTACTTATGTGGTGGCACAAACAGTGCTGCAGGCTCACTAGTAGCATTTTATTTACAGGACCTAGGCACCTCCAGGGCACTTTACTAGGGATTTACAAGTAAACTAAATATGCCATTTGGGTAGGAAACAATGTTACCATGCTTTGAGGAGAGAGCACATGCACTTTAGCACTGGTTTGCAGAGTTCTAAAGCCAGCAAATACAGGGTCGAACAAATGGAGGGAGGCAGGCAAAAAGTTGGGGGATGACCACCCTAAGGTTGTCAGGTCTAACAGCTATGATGAGCAACTCACTCATTATGAGTGTACTTAGTAACACAGCAACAACTTCAAGAATCCACTGAAAGAATCCCACTCCTTAGAAAAGGAGGGGCCCAGAGAAAAGACACTGAGGATTTGGGTGTGTTATATGATATGGCTGTTGGGCCTTATTGTGGAATATACTAACACAACTGTCTGGAGTCCAGTCATGCTCGTTTGAACAAGCTCAGCCCTGGGTATCTATGGTTTTTGAGCATCAAAGCTTGTGGGAAGAAACGTAATGTAAAGCCTTAAACAGCACCAAACAACAGAATTAGAAAGCCACACAACACCAAAGAACCAGGACATCAATTTATAAAAATAGATTATATTTTTATGAATTTTTGTAAACTTTGATGAGCAAAATCCACCAGAAAGTTGCAGAGGTGCAGATTTGTAAGGCTATTATCACTTTTAAATCCAGTCGCAAACGAGCATTGGTCAAAACAAGTTTGGAAACTTTTCAAAAGTTTGTAAAAGCAAGTTTGATTACTGTGATCCGGTTAGGGTGAACAAATCTGAAATAATACAAGTTTTGGGAGCCAGCGTGGTAAATTTGGACTGTTACCTGGCCACCATAATGTTTTACAGTCCAGTTCCAAACTCTACAACATGACTGCCATAGACTATAATAGAGTGGTCCTGATATTGGAGTTGCAAAGTGAAAAGATGCTCAAGGAAGCTCTGGTTACTGTGTGGTCCATGGGGGTGCCTTTGTGGTAATTCCTCCATCCATGGGTGATGTGGGGTGACTTTAATCAAGTAGGTCAGGGTCACACAAAGTCGTCTTCGAGCAAGTAGAAGCAGAAAAACAGCTGCTGCTGGTCTCCGGACACAGCACTTGCGGAAAAACCCTTTGGTGGAGGCTGGTGTCCCTCTAGGGTGACCAATCTGGACTCTAATGTCACTCCTGGGCCCGGCTGACTCAAGTTCAACTTTTGGTCATCGAGAGTTGGACTCTTGGGGTGCACTGCAGCTGGTAGTAGCTGGTCTTCTGCGGTGGCTACCAACTTGTCAATGGTTCCAGGGAATCAGCCAATTGATCCTTGGAGTCACTGCTTTGGTCTGGGGCTGGGGCGTGAATTTTTCTCATGGCAGGAGCCACAGGTACAATCCCATCTTTTCTATCACAAAGGGAAACAGGTGCAGTCATGCAAACAGTGCAACCTATCTATGTGCCGGTCCAAGGGCAGCAGGGCAGTCCTTCGGACCTTGTTGCAGTTCTGGTGTGAGGTTCAGGTTGCCAGGGATTCCGAATTTATCTCAGAAAAGTGCCCTGAAGGGACCACAAGGTCACCAGCCAGAGTGCTACCAAGTCTCCTCTCTTCTGATGAAGGATTTCTGGAAAAGTGTTGCATTTGATGATCCTAGTGTGCAATATTGTAGCCCCTTCAAGATGTCTGAACCTTCCATCAACTGTGAGGAGCTTGGTAGCCCAACCTAGAGATATGATTACCAGGAGGCAAAATGCCCTCGGAAAAAATGGTTTGGCAACTGGTCTGCCCTCTCTAGCCCTGTCTCCAGTCTGTCCACCTGAACAAACGGCAGTCTCTCTGGAGCGTTACTGCCATTGCCCACAAAAAAAAGCTCCCCCTTTGTTGCTCACCTTTTGCAGGAAGTGGCTTCCTGCTAAGGGGGGTAACACCTTGTCCTTCCATAGACTGCTATTGTTCCTAAGCCTGGGAGTCATTCACACTACTCCCCAGGCGGGCTGAAAGCTGTCTGTTGGTCAGTGCCTGTGTGAGGCCACTGGACCAGCTGGGTCACAGAGTGGCAACCTTCTAAAAGTTGCATTACTTTAATAGTGACATTAAATTTGACCTGGGCATCAGGTCAGGTTTAATGCCTCAATTAATTTGCTACCTTACAGTACCCAGTTAGGTAGTCTAATTCAGGAGTTAGCCAGGCCGGGGTGCCAGCCAGTAACCCTGTACTAGCTATTGAGACTACCAACATTCCCACAGCAAAATGACAATTAGGAAGTGTTGCTGCTAAGAAATCCAAAAAATATATGTGTCACTTCATAATACCCAGCTTCCTGTCATAGGGTTTTATAGGCCTTCCTTAGGGACGACTTACATATATTGTTAAGGGAAAAGGTGGCTTTGCCCTTGGTTTGAATGGCAAAGTCAAACTGGCAGTGTAAATACTGCCCTTCCAGTCCGCGGTGGAAGCATGGGAGCCATTTTGTACTTTGTTTGCCCACAGGGTAGCACTAACAGTGCTCCAGCCCTGGATAAACACACTGCCTTATATGCCCTTTGTACCCAGGGTACCATATACTAGGGACGTATAAGTATGTAAGTACCTGCCAGTTGGGTATAGCCAATTCAAATACACTTTGAAAGGAGTTCGACCATTGGCACTGAGGTTTGGTTAGCAGGCCTCAGTGCACTCCGAGTCAAAAAACCAGCAGCCTCAGTCCACAAATGTGTGGGAGAACATGCACAATGAGGCATTTCTTTACAAACATATAAACAAGACTAAAGTACTCTGGAAAATGCCCTTCACAGTCAGCAAACATGTGGTGGGAAGATTAAATGAACAAGTAGAAAAATGGCCTGAAGATTTAAAACCAGGTGTTCTTAGTAACAAACTACCCTATTGTGCAATATGGGTATGGAGCAAGTTTTTCCCTGACTTGCTATAAGGGTCACATTCAAAAATGATTTGCATCACCAGCTGGAACAAGATTACATAAAATTGCTTAATGCCTGTCACTGTGCAGTTGCACCACCTTGAAAGCCCCTCTACAGTGCTGATAGGCCAACACGTAATCCGTTTCTGAAGGTTTGAAGGAGTCTGATGTGGAACCCAGCCAAGACACGTCAAAGTGAATAAGGTATATAACAGACCTTTTTATTACAAAGCCTGAACTCTACACCATCTATGCGCTGCAATGGAAGCTCTCTCTCCTTAGAGAGTCTCGTTTGTCTCTTGTACCAAAGGTCATAATGGATCAGGCAATAATAAGCCGGTCAATTAAACTGTTTAATAAACAGGCACTGGTTATATAATTCCGATGTATCTTGTGTTGAAGATGAATTATTCACAAATGTAGAGGGGGAATATCCAATCCCCACAAAATGTGGGTTAACAGCAGGTAAAGTTCATTTGTAAACATCCTTACACTTTCCTTTATGTGATACTATCTAGTTCATTTGCATAGAACTCACAACGTCAGGAGAACACCGAATGAAAAGTACCTGCAAAGCTTTAGCTCTATGTTTCAGGAAGTGTTTAGGATAGTTGGGTCACTTTGTTATGTGTTGCCCCCAGCTAGCCATGGCAGAAACCGCCATAAAGAAGCAACATCTTGGACTGCAGGAGTTTGGAAACTGGGATTAAGGCACTTTTGATGAACAGGGTGAATTATATCTTGCTAGTCAATGTGCTAGTGGTGCTGTTCAATATGCTGGTTCTTTACATGCTGGGCTAAGAATAGCTTAAGGTGTCAAAGCTACTGACGTTTACTGGCTACCCACCCATGGTCATATTTCCACCCATGCATGATTTGGCATACTTATTCTGCAAATTACATGTACTGCCATTATGACAGTTAGTAATGTACCCGAATACAGTAGACATGCAGCTTCCACATCATTACATTCTATAGAATCTGCAGTTGACCTGGTTTATGGAACAACAGAAGAACACACTGGATTTGACTTACACACCAATAAATAAAAGAGAGGCAGGGGGTTACAATCAAATAGTATTTAGATCGGAAGTGCTGCAGCCATTTTGGTTACGTCAACAAAACGCCAAATTTGCTTCCCATTCATCCATAAAAGGGCAATTTTCATGTAAGATAGCTCTTCCTTTCCTTTTAGCTTAACTAGTCCTGATCCAGACAACCATGCACCATGTAATTTTTTCACATTTCTACCTGGCCTCTAATCTATTTTATCATCTTTGCTGATTAATTCCATAAACTTGTAACCAGAAACAGAATGCCATAGCTCAGGCAGCAAAAAAAAACAAATTCCCTGTCAGACATTAGGGCCAACATACAATATTGTCTTAAGGGTTTTGGGGGCTCCGGGCAAGCTACTCTTTAGAGGGAACTGTACCCAACTGCTAATTCAAGTTCCATGTTATCAAACAATATCAATAGTACATTAAAGTTTGATTTGGATAAAATAAACATATGTGAGATAGAGAGGAAATTCCAGGGGGGGACATTGCAATTGCCCGCTCTGCCCACGCCTTAGCGTGTCTCTGCTCAGCATTATAAGTCATGGACAGCAGTGAACACACCAGGAATGACAACTGTGACTTTTTAGGCTACCCTTTGTGAGTCCTGCACCCCGAGGTTGCACAGACAGAAAGAGGAACTAAGACATTTTCATGGCAGAAATTAAAGAAAAACACATTTATAGAACTTCTGTCTCCTTTCTTAAGAAATATAAATCAGGTCCTCCATCCATCCAAGCTACACTAGCTGGGGACAGGGCACAACTGAAACGTGCTACTCTTTCAACTGTTTCTTTCAGATCGGATGTCCCTAAGCAACACTGCCTTTAAGACCTGGCAGTCTCCAGGCTCAACGAGCACTTGCTTGGTCTACGTGCTCTGGATTTTTTTGTTATTGTGAACGACAATGAATTGGAAAAAGATGCTGCCTTTGTTTTCCTGCGCTATTGGGCCCTAGTTTCTTTTATGGACTATGAGCTGTAATTCAAAAGAATCACAGTGCAGAATGTTTGTACATTACCAGTTGTCACAACTTTGGAGACGGTCATTAAGTGCTTCCATTTTACTGTTTCCACTCTATAGGTGTCATGTTTTCAGTGTGCTTATTTGCGGGGCGGAGCTTGGTCCGTATGATTGGGGGGGTGTTAGCTTCCACCTTCCCTGTCCTTGGCAGCTTTTTCGGGACCAACAATTTCTTGAGCACAACCCTTGTGTTTGCTCTTCAGTCACCTCGTCCACTCTGAGATCATATGGGCAGTAAGTAGACTTCACTGTTTGTGCCTTGTTGTCGCTGCCTGGGATGTACCTGGATGTCACTGCCTTTAGTGCTTTTTTGTATGACGGATACCTCAGTTTTGTGGTATGGCACCTTCTTTTCCTTAGCCTGGCTGGCACGTTTTGGTGGCCTTTTCAATGGCTTCCGTGCTGGGCCTTCAACTTTTCCATGAGGCCTTGTACAGCCTGATGTGGAGCTTGCACTCCACATACGTTAACTGCAGACTTCTTTGTTTTGGCTTGGGTGCACAAGATAGTACACAGTTTGCTATTTCTTGCAAACTCTCAGGGAGAGCACTTCTGTTACTTCAGGGCACATGTCCCATTCTTGTCACCAGTTGTCACATCCTCCCCAGCCTGGTAGCATTCACAGGAACATACCACTCACGGAGCTCTAGGTAACGTCTTTACTCATCAGCGTTAACACTCAACTGAAGTTCCACTTTCCAAATAACCATTAAAGACCACAGCCTAACACCTCCCAGATCATTTACATAATGTCCCTCATGAGCCCTCCCATAGTAACATGATCCTAATGCTTACAGTTTGAAGGCACTACAATAACTAACCTCTGATATGATGGGTCTGAAAATTGCACTCATGCCCTAGGGCAGTGGTTATTAACCTATGGTCCAAGGACCTCTGGGGGTCCGTGAGGCCTAGTCAGGGGGTCTGTGAATGTTTTACAAAATGAAATAATATTAATAAATTAAAATTAATAAAATATATACAATAAAGAAACAACATTGAAAATGTGAAAGCGTGTTCTCTATTTAATTTTAATTAAACAAAATATTTTTATACTTGACATTTGTTTGGTGTATACTTATTTTTGTGTTTTGTTCGGTGGTTCAAAGCACAGGAATTGCTTAGGGTGGGTGGCCCCTTAGTTTCCAGTAATGAGTGAGGGTCCACTCATTAAGAAACGCTGCCCTAGGAGACAATTAATAATGTGTTGCAAACGCATGTCTTTGGCACAAATCGTCATCAATAATATCAAACTAATATGTTTCAAATATAATATCTAAACCTCGTTAAAACACTGTTTGGTTTTACTGGCTGGTTGATATATTGCAAAGGAGGTATTACTGAAAATTAATACATCCATAATAAACCCATAAATTAGTTTTAAAATGTAGGCTCGTCCATTACCTCAAACATTAACTGCTGCAATGTAGAGACAAACTAATAAATAGGCATGAATGTCTGGTTTGTATCTCTAAAGTGCAACACACATATATTTCAGTGTGCACGTACTTTTTATAGCAGTGGTTGCAACTGGCCTTCAATCGGAAAATAGGCCTAATCCTTTTACTGGGACGATTTCACTAGGGTTGTGACATCAGTTCCTATATTGAATTCACGTCGTTTTTTTGCTAGTCAGTCACTTATCGGCGTATATAGGACTTAACTGTCCCATGTTTATGTATTTAAGGCAGAGCTGCTTGGGTGACAGCGCTATGCAGAATTAACAAATAAGTGGTTTGTACATCGCCCTCGAGTGTGCTGCTGACATAACCACCGACAGGCTCCAACGATAACTGGTGTGCCTAGACTTGGTGGTGGGAAAAGTAGCCTGGTCTAGCATCCCACCGAGCTTTCAGAAAAATGTAACATCTAGGCAGATCAAAGATTTCTAGCTTCTGAGCTCAGCACTGCAGGAGGTGGAAAATAATGCAAGATTGTATGTTAAAGGCAGAACGAGAGAAAATATACTATGGGCCCGTAAAAGTAAGTGCACAATTTACCATCTCGGTAAAAGCATGGCTGGAAAGCAAAGCTACAGCAATAAATATGATGGATGGTGTTCCACCAGGAAACGCAGTACGGGTCAATCGTAGTTCACTTATGAGTTCTGCAGCGATGGTTCTAAAGGCGCAGGCTGAATCAGGCTGACTGGCGTTTCCGGTAGATGTATGTTTCACTGCCTACTTCAAGTGATCCATTACCATGTTTGTACATATAGTAAAGGCTCGCGCCCTCATGCTGCCTGTTCTTGCAATTATAGGGCACCATCAAGACGTAGAAAACGAAAGAGGCACACAGAGAACAGCAGCTTAAAGGTAAACAAATGACACTCAATCTTCAAAATGAAAGCATCTCTCATTTCAGTATTAATAAGATTCCATAATTTATGAAAGTCCAGTCAGTCTAGCAGGGTCTTTATCTTATGTGCTCGCGACAGATACGTTTTAATTTATGTGCGAAAGACGTCTTCTGTTTCATGCATCATACATGTAGAATACTTTTTATTTCAAATATCTTTATTATATTTTTTAAGTAAGGGAAAACAATCACAGATTGCCGCGTCAGCAATCAAGAATGCTGACTTGTCCGACACCGGCAAAAGGTAAAAATATAGCAACAACAAAAAATATGGGCGAGCCCTCCCACCACCCGACCAAGACCCTTGGCAGCTTGGCACGAGCAGTCAGACTTATCTCAGAGGCAATGTGTAAAGAATCTGTAAAAACAAACACACAGTAACACAGAGAAAACTTCACAAAAGTACTCCACTTTAAAAAAAATAGACAATATTTATCTGAGTAAAAAAAGACCAAAACGCCAAAAATTCAACATACACAAGTAAAGAGATGAATTTTCAAAGATTAAATCTTAGTGTAGCACTTAGAAACACAATAGCTCCAATTGGGGCTATCACAATGACTTAACAGAGTCGTTCGGTCATGGAGTCGCACGGACCCCAAGTACAGTACCTTGGAAAACAAAGAAGCAAAGATGTTGCACAGAGTTGGGGAGGTGTGGCGTCCCTGGAGCCGGTGCGGCATTGGTTCATTACTGCTACCAGGGAGGTGAACGTCAGTTCCTTACTGCTAGGCAGGGGAGGTGAGGCGTCTGTTCCTTACAGGTCCAAGGGAGGTTATATGGCATTGGTGGTGAGGCATTGGTTTCTTACAACAGGGCAGAGTCAAATAATCTAGCAACTCAAGACATGAGGCGTGGACTTCACAGTCTCGTGATCACACCACAGGGCCACAGGTGTTGCAGTGGAGTTGGGTGTCACGGATGTTGGTGACACAGCACTCAAGACTCACGGTGTGGCCCGACTTCAGAGGTGCTACAGCTGAGTCGGACCTAGGGTGTCAGTCTCGGTGGTTGCACTCAGCAGGGACCATGCTCTTCTGCAGGCAGTGCCGCCGAGTCAGACAGCAGCACTGGTTCCGCAGTCGCTCTGGAGTTGATGTGCTTGTTTTTTTTGGTTACACCAGAAGTCCCTCCCAAGGGCCCAGGAACTGGATTTGACACCACTTGGCAAGTAAGGACTCTCAGCAAGAACACCCAGATGCCGGGAGATGAAGACTTTGATGTCCCTAAGATGTCTTAACAGGAGACAAGCTCAGGCAAGTCCTTGAGAACATTTGCAAGAAGTATGTAGAAAGCAAAGTCCAGTCCTTTTACTCCCAGGACAGAAGCAGCAGACCAGCACAGGAAAGCATCAGGCAGAGTGGCAGTTTCCCCTACAGCATCCAACTCTTCTTCCTCGCAGAATGTCCTCAGTCCAGAAGGATCTTGAGTACATGGTGCCAGAGGTCCAGTATGTACACCCATTTCTGTCTTTGAAGTAGGCAAACTTCAAAGAAAAGTCTTTGTAGTGCACAAGACCGTGCCTTTACTGCCCTGGCCCCACACACACTTCAGAGGGTTTGAGACTGCTTTGTGTAAGAACAGACACAGGGGGTTATTCTAACTTTGGAGGAGTGTTAATCCGTCCCAAAAGTGACGGTAAAGTGACGGATATACCACCAGCCGTATTACGAGTTCCATAGGATATAATGGACTCGTAATACGGCTGGTGGTAAATCCGTCACTTTTCCGTCACTTTTGGGACGGATTAACACCTCCTACAAAGTTAGAATAACCCCCACAGTCTTATTCAGGTGCAAGTGTCAGCTTCTCCCACCACTCTAGCTCAGAAAGACCCATGAGGATATGCAAGGCACATCTCAGCTCCCTTTGTGTGACTTTCTAGAGGGAATTCACAAACAGCCCAACTGTCATCCAGACCTTGACAATTTTCTAAAAATAGCATTTTAAAACTTACAATTTAAAAACCAACTTCACCAAAATATGTATTTTTTAATTGTGAGTTCAGAAACCAAACTCCATATCTTTAGTCCTTGCAATAGTGAACATCAAATGTAGTAGTATATCACTATCAAGACATGTAACACACACCAGTACATTTCCTACCTTTTGAATACACTGCACCCAGTCCATGGGGCTTCCTCGGGCCTACCTTTGGGGTGACTTACATGTAATAAAAGGGAAGGTATGGGCCTGGCAAGTGGGTGCATTTGCCAGGTGGAAATGGAAGTTTACAATTGCACAAACTGACACTGCAATGGCAGACCTGAGATATGCCGGGCTACTCATCTGGGTGGCATGATCAGTGCTGCAGGCTCACTAGTAGCATTTGATTTACATGCCCTAGGCACACTTGGTGCATTATACTAGGGACTTACTGGTAAATCAAATATGCCAATCATGGATAAACCAGTCACCAATACCATTTATACAGAGAACACTTGCACTTTGGCACTGGTCAGCAGTGGGAAAGTGCCCAGAGTCCTAAAGACAGCAAAAACAAAATGTGACACAGGATAAAAAAAAAAAGGTCAGAAACCAAAAGACAGGGGAACAATGCCAAGGTCTGGAAGGGACCTACATCAACATGCAAGCCACTGACCTGCTAGCCAGAACTTTCTACTCTCCTGTAGCACCCACTTTGAGACATTGCTTAGATGTGCCACCCAGTGTTAGCCACAAGCTGGGACAAACTATGCCGTCCTGTTCCCTTGGTAGCATAAGGAGTTTATTGGAGATGCAGGGTTTTGCTTCTCTCCATATAAATGTACGCAATTTGTTTTGAAGGTATTTTATATCCACTGTAGAGATAAGGGTAGGAGGAGATTGCACTAAATAAAGAGTTCTGGGGAGCACATTAATTTGAACTAAAATTATCAGCACACCCCACCCAGGAGATGTTGAGAGGCTGCTGCCTCCTGAGATCTTGTAGGATCTTTTGGTGAGATACTGGTCCATCTGCCAAGGTGACTGCTTATGTTGAGGCCAAGGTAGCTTTGCCTCAACATAATCAACCATCTTGCCTAATTGATTTGTGCGAAGGTGAGGAGATGTGATTTGGATTGGGCCGGGGTAGGGAGGTTGAGGGTCTCTGATTTAACTTTGAAGTCCAATGCCCGTTCAAAAGCATGCTTAAACCACTCTATCGTCCAGTTCTGTGAGATTATAGATTCAATGCAGAAAATATTTAAATTAGGTGTTTAGGGAGCTGATTTCAGTATGTATCTCTTGAGGAAATGATCCATATATTCGTGCCTGATAGGGGTGACGTTGGTTCATCAGAGCTCTTCAAGGGAATGTCATCCTTTTTAGTGTCTTCTTCTAATGCATTTCAACCCCACATGTCAGCCAACAAGCCCTACTTTTGTGGTTTGTCTCTAAAAATACTGGGTAAGTGGTGTGTAAATGGAGAAGACGATACAAACTGAAGAAAGTGGGTTGAGGAGAGCCCTATGTAAGAGAGAAGATAAGCAGTACCTGGATTCCATGTGGCGTACAGGCCATACGCCTATGAAGCAGTCCACTCCTCCCAGAAGTTGTCAGGCAATATATGGAATTATGACTGCCACAGGCAGGTAACCAAGACAGTGAGTGCACCCAAGGCAGGAGACTCGATGAAATGGGGGCCTCTTATAGTTAGGCCTAAATGCATTGTCTCTATATTGATCTCCTCACTACCGCTATAAGGGAGCCCGACCAGGCCCATGAACACAAGGCCTATCTGTCTGCCCGCAGCCCCTGGTCAGCAGTTACTTCTCATTTCCAGCACCTAGGGGGCTTTCAAACTGTGACAGGCCTGCACTGGAGGTCTCAGTGCACTGCACCTCCTTAGTGGTCTAAGCTCAGCTGGAGGACCACCACCAGGCAAATCAGGCAGCTGAATGAAGCTGTAAGATGATAGCCATGCTTTTCAAAATTCCTGTGGCCACATATGATGCCATTGGGTCTTCACCAAAAAAATGACACTCAGGGTTGAAACTGAAATACTTTGTGCCAGGGCGCCTCTAAAGACATAGGTGCACCTCAGAGGAGGAATTGGTTCTGAAATGGGGTGCTTCTAGAGTCCGAAAGGCCACAGTAAAGCAGAGCTGCATGATTCAGCTTTCTACTCCATGTCTGGCTTAGCCACACCTCTAGGCAATAATGTTAAAGTCTTCATGTGGAGGGCATGAACCTCAGACAGGCCATCAGAATTCAAATAACTGTTTATAAAGCAATTTAACATGTACAAAGTAAGGCTGAGGAGGGAAAAAGTCCGATAGGAAGTCTACAATAGTTTTGGTATTGTGAGACTAGGTGCAGTTGTAATATCCCCTGGATGAGGAAGATACTAAGTTGAAGGAACTCTTCAGAAATCTGCATGGAGAGTATTGATAGGCAGTCGGATATGGCAGTAAGAGGGATGTAAATGTGGTGATGGGGAGGCAGATTTTCTGATTGATTACTAGACTTATCTTTTCTGTTGCTCAGTTGGTGCCTGATGTGGTAACCATCTAGTATAAGTCAATCAACTTAATGGACTCAATGGAGGGGTGTGAGCCAGGTTTTGAAGATGAACAGTACACCTATACACATAGGTTAAGTGGGTGTTTTGTCAACAGGGTGTTTTGTACTAAGTGTGCATTGTAGAGCATGAAAGAAAGAAGAAAGATAGAGATGGTTGGTGTGCTTGCTTCATATGTGTTATTGAGGACAAGGTTGGAGTGGTAATTTTCAACAGCTACGATGAGTGGCAAGAAATATGGTTGCATACCAACCTAATGTAGGCAATCTGGCCCCTGGCATTGGTAATTATGACAAAGGTTGTAGTAAAAATGTTCAGGACCCTCCAAAAACAGATTGATGAGAAACGATGCACAGTTAAAGTGTGGCTTTGTGTGGGTCAACATCTCCATAATGTAGGTCACTTTTCATATAAGCAAGAACAAATATTATTTGATCCAATAAACAGATTAATGCTTTAAATTGCATTGTCACAATATTTTAAAGTTATAATGGCAAACATATTCATTCATCATGAAGAGAAATTGCAAATAACGTTGATTACACTATTATATATGCAGGAGAAAAAAAATGGCATGTTTGAGTAAAATGCAATACCTGAAATGTTTTCACTAGGATTTGCATTTGGGAAAGGGTTCTATCTATGAAAATATAAATATATCTCTATATATAAACTAAACCTCTCTGATGAGATACAATGACAGTGAAACACATGTAAATAATTGCTCTTTTTCATTGCAGATTGTCATTTTACCAATCTAAATCTGTAATACTGTGCCCGGAGTGGGAAATTCTGTATGTATGTGTGTATATATACATATATATACACGCACGCACACACACACACACACACACACACACATATATAAATACATATATAGAGAAATATATATATATATATATATATATATATATATATACATAGATATATATATATTCGAAACAAACAGCTAATAAAAACTGCAGTACTGCACTCCAGGAGGAAAATTATTTTTCTCTTTTTTCTTTATTGCAGTCAAAACATCACCATCCATCACCACTGACGTGCTTCGACTAACTGGTCTTGATCACAGTAACTTGGTCTCATTTCAGTGTCTCTTATTTATAGTGTATCTCCTATTCACCCTACTAGTGCATTATCCACTCTACTAGTGCAAAAATAATTTTCCTCCTGGAGTTCAGTTCTGCATTTTTTATTAGCTGTTTGTTTCGAATTTGTGGGAGGAAAGGGCCATTCCTCAAATCTGCACCAGCATGTAAGAGCGCGCCAGAAGGTGGACCAATTTGTTTGTTTATATATATATATATATACACACAGACACATATAGATATACTACACACACATATATATATAGACACACACATATATATATATATATATATATACACACATGCACACATATATGTCCTACTAGCAGTCGCCAGTATAGTTATAGTAGGACCTAGTGTACATTGAAGAAGCCCTCGTTTTACTTTCCTATATCATTGGCACCATTTGACGAATCTTCACAAACTTTCCCCCAAAAAAGTGTGCCAGTGAACCTTGCTGTGCATGGGAAGTTTCATGTTCGGTAGTTTTCAAAATATTAAAAGAAAACCAAATTTGTATATATGGAAGCTTGAAGGCTTCACAAATACTTCAAATCTCATGCAGCGATCTGATTGGCTGCCAACACTTTAACCTGGAAATGTTGGCAGCCATTTTGAGACTCGGCTTCAGCCCAGTTTCAAAACCAAAAATGAAAAATAAATGAAAAGGGGCAGGGTACTATTATCTTACCCCACCTTCCCCACTAGCCTTGGTGTAGGGGTCCCTCAGGAACCTCCCAAGGCTTAAAAGTATTTATTTTTTTAAATCACAGCCAAAAATTGTGTTGGATCCACAAGATTTCACAGTGATTTCAAAACAAAAAAAAGCGAGCACGCTCAATTTTAATAGTTTTTAATATTATCCCTGTTTGGGCCAGATGCCTGGGGCTCTGTGGAAAAATAGGAAGGAGGCCCATGGGGCCCTCTCCTAGGACTTATGGAAGCCCCATGGACCACTACTTCCCCGGGGCTATGCGTAAAAATATGTAACCTTTGTTTTTTTCAGTGAAAATATATATATATATAAGGGCCAATACCATTTAACCATACACGGCCTTTGCAGTGAGGCTTGGCTGCAGGGCCTTGCCTGGGTTTGGATGTTATATGGGGTTGGCTGTAACCCAAAGATTTTGCTGGGAAAAAGGCTTCAACGTTCTATTACAAGGAATGTTTAACATTCAAAACACTGGTAAATAAAATGACACAGCACCATGAGAGAGTAGGATTTGAACCCTCAACATACTGAGTGTCAGTCTAAGAGCTTTACTACTAGGCCACAAGTGACTCTGCTGTAATGTGCACCAGAACATAGCTATAACATTCAAACCAAACATCTTTCTAGTGTTAACACTACAAAGTCATTTTATATAGAGATAACTGCAAAACCAAGCTCTCTCACTCTCTTCTCTCTCCCATTATGGGATGGGAAGGAGAGAGAGAGAAAGTGAGAAACTGAGAGACATTTAGAGGAAGACCTTGACAGAAATAAATTGAAAGAGAGTTTTTCTAGACTTTGATGAATGAAATACTTAGAATGAGATAGTGTAGGACAAATTGAAAAGAAAAATGTATTTTTCAAGTAAAAAGAGTGCATTCTCATTTTGTTATGTACCTTAAATATTTGAATTTTAAATTAATTAAAGCCGACATTTGACTATTGACACACCTAAACACCTAGACTGGAACACTCTACCATCAGGGATATGGCCTAAGACCTTAACCTCAAGGCCACAGGTGACTGTTTGCTACATATATATGACATTCAACCCAAAGATTTTGATGGTCAAAAGGCAAATGTTCCATCACTAGGAATGTTTAACAGTCAAAACACTGGTAAATAAATAGACACACTGCCATGAGGTACCAGGGCTTGAATATTCATCCTACGGAGTGACAGTCCAAGAGCTTTACCAGTAGGCCAGAAGTGTGCCCACTCAGCTGTGCATCATAACCAAACTATAACATTTGAGCCAAACATCTTGCTTGTGTGCTGCTTTGAAGTCATTTTATGGGGAGGCTATTGTTATAGCAATGGTCTCTCCATAGAAGGACATCAAAGTGGCACACAAACAAGATGTTTGCTGCCAGGAGATGATTGCAGGGGAAGCCTGAAGGTTCCCGCTTCCTGCAGGATCTGGCTTTGCTCTCACAAGCAGGAAGGTGCTTTAAATAGCACATCCCTTCTTGTGGGAGTAATGTGTTCATCTCTACCCCTGCATTCATGTTTTCTTTTGCTTGGTGAAAGCTGTTGACTCCCTCAAGCAAAGGCAGAAGCTGTCTCTTGAAGGTGGGCATCTTGGGAGGTAGCAGGAGCCGGCCCTGGTTAGTAGTGGTCCCCATGGCCATCTATATCTCCACAGGGAAAGCCGTGCAGTCCCCTCCATCTTTGAAATTGTGCTCTGGGGAGGTGGTGGTCCCCGGGGGGGGGGGCATAGGACCCCCTATTATCTCTTTTTCTTTGTTTCCCCGGGGAGTTGGTGGTCCCAGTGGTACAGGGGGCTGTGCGCCCTCTGCATATTTCAAAATTATAGCACTGGAGAGGTGGTGGTCCCCGTGGCTAGGGGGTATTCGGGGGAGGTGGTGGTCACTAGGGTTCCGGGGGCTGCGCAACCCCCACAAATACTTTATTAACATAGCCCTAAGGAGGTGATGGTCCCCAGGGCCTGGGGATGTCCACATGACCCCCCCCATTGTATTACTACTTAATAAGCCAAGTGCAGGTGGTGTCCTTGCCATGCACAGTTTTCTTATCAATAACTTAATTGGAAATGTTGCAGTGATAATACCAAAGATGCCATACAAGATCTCATCAATGATATAATATGTGGAGTAATTACCTGTGCATGGCAAAGGCACAAGTTATAGTTACCTTGGGGTGCGGGTTATAGTTACCTTAGCAGTTATAGTTAGAGTTAAAAGAATTCTAACTAGAACTACTGAATTTCTATGGTTTTGTATGAGTAAATTCAGAACCTAACTGTAACATCCCTGTAACCTTAGTTTTTTTCAGTGAAATTCTATGTTTTTTTAACGTAAAGCAATTTTAATTACTATACGTTATTCCAATCTCCACCGCACACAACCGAAGCAGGGGTTGGTCACAAGCCCTGGCCTGTAGCCAGACCTTGCGACAAAGCCTTTATAACCACCCAACCCCACTCAACTCACATCCTTTGGTTGCGGGCAGCATAGGTTGGCCACATGGCCTGTCCTTGTCAGTGGGTCTGTGGGTGGGTGTGTGAGTGAGTGGGTCTGAAAGTGGGTGTGAGAGTCTGAGTGGGTGTGAGGGGGTACATGAGTGTGAGTGGGTGTAAGTGGACGCATGAGTCTCTTAGTGCATGTATGAGTTAATGAATTAGTGTTTGAGTGTGGTTTTTCTTTCACATTTTTCCATATTCGTGAACAATTTTCTAACATTTGCTCATTTTTCACGAATATCACGCATGGTGTCGTGAAATTATTTTAAACCCATATTTTGCACCTAAAACACACCCATATCACACTCCTGGGATCATGGTAGCTTTGCGTTGACCACTTGTGCCACTTTCAATTTGGATTTTCACCCACAGGGACCATGTGCCGTGAAATTAAATGGTGGCTGCAACTTTGTAGTCAGGTTGCAGCCAGCCAATTGCAACGCTTCTTTTCGCGGTAAATTCACAAATTGTGCGAATGATACACAGCCAGAGTTATACAAATTTATTTTTCCTTCAATATCTCAAAAACTACTGAACAGATTCACACCAAATAAGTGAAAGCGTAATCTGCATACCGACAGCTAGTATTCTTCCAAATTTGGTGTAATTCCATCCAGTGGTTCGACCTGTTGTCATGTCTAAAGAATCCTATGGAAATTAACATGGAACACGCAATCTTTTATTAGCCCCTTTTTTCTCAGCCCCCCGTTCATGCATCACCCTGAAATTTTCCATGTGGAATAAGAATTACTGCAACACTTTTTTTGAAAATTTTCCTGAAGATTCATCAAATGGTGCCTAAGATATAAGCAAGTCAAAAAGCTATTTTCCTATGGCAACATTGGAAACATGGACTTAACTATAATTACATTGTGCATATATATGCACATATAATTAATTAAATAGTTAATCTACTGGTGGTTGCCTGTAGGGAGTTATTATTAAGACCTACTTTCAATAGGAAAAGGATTTTTTGTTTTGCTTACTTTCACGCCATTTGGCAAATCTTCTCAAAGTATTCAAAACTAGTTTGCCAGTCACTTCAGCTGCTGTTTGTAAAGTTTCAGAGTGATCCATCAAGCAGGGACTGAGAAAAAAGGGGAGGGTCTGAAAATGCATTTTCCCTATGCAATTTCCGATAGGAACTTTAGAACTGACTACTGCTCGAACCACTGAGCGAAATTACACCAAATGTGGCAGAAAACTTTGATCTTGGTCGAGAAAAAGTGTTTTAGTTATTCAGTTTTGGAGTTATTAAATTAAAATGGTTTATGTATCTCTAGAGACGCAGATCCAGTGCAGATCCGGGTGGATTCACAGATCCACGTGCCAACATCAGTGCTGCGACTGGCTGGATGTAAACTGAGAGGACAGCTGTAGCTGCCATTTTGTTCATCGGCATTCGGTTCCCAGCGGGGAGAATAAAACTTTTTTTTTTGAGCAAATAAAATTTAAAAGTGAAAGAAGGGGGTAGGGTAGAGGCACTTTTTTTTTTGAGCATGCGAGGATCTGTGGATCCATCTGGATCCTCATGGATTCGGATGAATCTGTAGCTCCAGATCCCAATTAAAATAACACGTGTATCCACTAACAGACCCACACAACTACTCACACACTCAGATACACACACCGACTCAGATAATCACTCAAATACCCATATACCCACTCACATACCTACTCACAGGCCCACAAACTACTCACTCACCCACTCACAGATCCATATAGCACTCACACTCACACACACAACCATGTACACACCCACTCACACACCATATAGCCACTCAAATGCCCATTCACAGACCCTCAAAACCACTCACACTCACTCACAGATTCCAATAGCCACCCACACACCCACTTACATACCCACACAACCACTCACACGTCCATACAGCCACTCCCACACCTACTCGCAGACTCACAAAATCACACACACATACAGACACTCACACGCCTTCTCAGACACCCACACAGCCACTCCCACACCCACTCACAGATCCACACAGCAGGTGTCATAAACACATACCCTCCACATACTCATTCACACGCCCACACAGCCACTCACACACCTATGCTACAGGGATGTGATAGTTAGGAAAATAGCATTAAAAAAGTAGAAATTCACTAAAAAAAAAAAAAAATCTTACAGGGGCATTTTAGTTAGGTTCAGATTTTACACACATACAACTATAGAAATTCAGCAGGTATAATTATATCAAGTAACTATAACGCATGCTCCCATGTTCTTTTATGACATCATTGATACTATCACTGCAACATTTGCAGTGAAAGTATTGATGAGAAAACTGTGCATGGTGGGGGCGCGAGTTATAGTTACCATTGGGCACAAGTGATAGTTACTTGAGATAACTATATCTGCTGAATTTGTATGATTTTGTGTGTTTGGAGTCTGAATCTAACTATAATGTCCCTGTAACCTTTGTTTTTTTTCAGTGAATTTCTACGTTTTTTTCGATTTTACTTCCTAACTATAATGTCCCTACAACCTCTGTTTTTTCAGTGAATATATCTATCTATCTATAATTTGGTGCACTTCCAGAAGGGGAGCCTTCATGGTGGAAAAGAGGTGAGGTAAGCTAATAGGTTGAAAGTCAGTCCTTTCCCTCCTTCATAACTGAGTAAGCATGGAATAGGTCATCCTTCAAAAAGATAAGAATATGATGCATTTCAATCCACTGTCTGGTTCACAGGTTATCTTCAGAATGGGGTTTGGGCTTTTTACACATAGAATTTGAACAGTTAAGCAGTTTACAGTGAGCACAATGGATATAGAACAGGTGGGGTAATTCACACACAGTGACTGGAGGGGCAATGGGTGTTTCACAAACCTGCTATAGAGTCTTCTGATGTGAAATGCAGCTGAATGTTGTGGACCAGGCAGCTAAAAGACTGGCTTAGCATTTTAACTAAACACCTGGTTACCAGTATCTCTCATCAATTTATGGTCTTTTGAGTATTCTTTATATTTCTACTACATATTATTTGTAGCCAAAGCAACACCCCCCAAGAAAATCTCAGGCCAAGACAAAATATTGAAAGTAATTTGTTTTTTTACTCTTTTATAATAATATACATTTTTAAACATAGTTCACTCTTAGAATGTTTATAATACTATGTTATGGTATTGCATTATGATGTTTATTTCATTATTTGTTATTGCAAAAGTTATTTTAACCCCTTCGCTGCCAGGCCTTTTCCCCCTCAGGTGCCAGGCCTTTTTTTTGGCTATTTGGGGCAGGGCATGCTTAGGCCCTCATAACTTTTTGTCCACATAAGCTACCCACGCCAAATTTGCATCCTTTTTTTCCAACATCCTATGGATTCTAGGGGTACTCAGACTTTGTGGGTTCCCCTGAGGGAGACCAAGAAATTAGCCAAAATACAGTGAAACATTTTTTTTAAAATATAATTGGAAAAAAGGGCCGCAGAACAAGGCTTGTGGTTTTTTCCCTGAAATTGGCATCAACAAAGGGTTTCTGTGCTAAAATCACCAGATTCCCAGCTTTCAGAAACAGGCAGACTCGAATCAGAAAACCAAATTTTTCAATGCAATTTAGGCCTTTTACTGGGACATACCCCATTTTTATGATTTTTGGTGCTTTCAGCCTCCTTCCAGTCAGTGACAGAAATAGGTGTGAAGCCAATGCTGTATCCCAGACACCTAACCATTTCTGAAGAGTAGACAAAATTCTGAATTCAGCAATGGGTAATTTGTGTAGATCATACAAGGGTTTCCTACAGAAAATAACAACTGAAATAAAAAAATATTGAAATTGAGGTGAAAAAAACAGCCATTTTTCTCTACGTTTTACTCTGTAACTTTTTTCTGAAATGTCAGATTTTTTAAAGCAATATACAGTTACGTCTGCTGACTATTCTGGTTGCGGGGATATATAGGGCTTGTAGGGTCATCAAGAACCCTAGGTACCCAGAGCAAATAAATGAGCTGCACCTTGCGGTGGGTTTTCATTCTATACCGGGTATACAGCAATTCATTTGCTGAAATATAAAGAGTGAAAAATAGCTATCAAGAAAACCTTTGTATTTCCAAAATGGGCACAAGATAAGGTGTTAAGGAGCAGTGGTTATTTGCACATCTCTGAATTCTGGGGTGCCCATACTAGCATGTGAATTACAGGGCATTTCTCAAATAGATGTCTTTTTTACACACTGTCTTATATTTGGAAGGAAAAAATGTAGAGAAAGAGAAGGGGTATTCACACTTGTTTTGCTATTCTATGTTCCCCTAAGTCTCCAGATAAAAAAGGTACCTCACTTGTGTGGGTAGGCTTAGCGTCCCTGACAGGAAGTGCCCCAAAACCCAACGTGGACACATCAGGTTTTCCCAAAGAATACAGAGGTGTTTTTTGCAAAGTGCCTACCTGTGGATTTTGGCCTCTAGCTCAGCCGGCACCTAGGGAAACCTACCAAACCCGTGCATTTTTTAAAACTAGAGACCTAGGGGAATCCAAGATGGGGTGACTTGTGGGGCTCTCACCAGGTTCTGTTACCCAGAATCCTTTGCAAACCTCAAAATGTGGCTAAAAAAACACTTTTCCCTCACATTTCGGTGAGAGAAAGTTCTGGAATCTGAGAGGAGCCACAAATTTCCTTCCACCCAGCGTTCCCCCAAGTCTCCCGATAAAAATGGTACTTCACTTGTGGGGGTAGGCCTAGTGCCCATGACAGGAAATGCCCCAAAACACAAAGTGGACACATCACATTTTCTCAAAGAAAACAGAGGTGTTTTTTGCAAAGTGCCTACCTGTGGATTTTGACCTCTAGCTCAGTCACCACCTAGGGAAGCCTACCAAACCTGGGCATTTTTGAAAACTAGAGACCTAGGGGAATCCAAGATGGGGTGACTTGTGGGGCTCTCACCAGGTTCTGTTACCCAGATTCCTTTGCAAACCTCAAAATGTGGCTAAAAAAACACTTTTCCCTCGCATTTCGTTGACAGAAAGTTCTGGAGTCTGAGAGGAGCCACACATTTCCTTCCACCCAGCAGTCCCCCACGTCTCCCGATAAAAATGGTACCTCACTTGTGTGGGTAGGCCTAGTGCCTGCGACGGGAAATTCCCCAAATCACTATCTGGACACATCAAAATTATCAAATAGAAAACTACCTGTTTTTGCGGGGGGACCTGCGTTTTTGGTCCTGGGATCAGCAGCCATCTAGTGAAACCTATCAAACCCAGACATTTCTGAAAACTAGACACCCAAGGGATTCATGGGAGGTGTGACTTGTGTGTATCCTCCAATGTTTTCTTACCCAGAATCCTCAGCAAACCTCAAATTTAGCTAAAAAATCAAATTTTTCCCACATTTCTGTGTGGGATCACAGCACCGGGACAAATTTCCTACCACCCAACATTCCCCTTAGTCTCCCGGTAAAAATGACACCTCACTTGTGTTGGTGGGCCAAGTGTTTGTGACAGGGAAGAGCCAAAAACACGATTTTTTTAAATTGAGGGGGAACCAAAGTGGGTCCAAAAGGGCAGTTTGAAACAAAACATTTTTAGGCTGACAAGTGCAGCAGAAATGTTATCGGTATAGATGAGACAATGCTGGGTGGTAGGAATTTTGTGGATTCCTGCGGATTCCGTAAGGTTCCCTCACAAAAATGTGGGAAAAGTATGTGCTTTCCAGCAAAGATGCAGGTTTGCAGGGCATTGTGGGTAAGGAAATGGTGTGGGGTGCATGTGAAGCACACCACCCTAGAATCAACTAGATGTTTAGTTTTCAGATGTGTCTAGGTCTTGTGGATTTTTTCTACTTGGCAGCGTCCCAAAGTAAAAAGAAGTGCAGCCCTCACCATTCCAAGTGGGATGATTTTCCGAGTTACCAAGCTCTCATGGCCCAATTGTAAAACAAAAACCAAAAAAATCAAATGTCCTCTTGCTTGCGGGGGAGAGCTTAATGACTGTTAGCCCCTTCAGTTTGGGTGAGGGCATAACCAGGCCCATACTGGTTGGTAGTCACCACCCCACTCTTTTTTAATTTCATGGCATCTAGTAGACTTTCTGCCCCCCGTGGTGTGGTAATTGCCCCATCTGCCCACTGGTGGGGAGAACAACTTTGGCCCCATTTATTTGAGGTGGGGGTATGGCCATACCCCACCTTCTCATTTTGAAAAAAAATGCTTCCCCGGTCTCTGGTGAGCTTTCTGCCCCCCTTGGGGGCAGATGGGCCTTCCAAAAATAGGCCAATGCAGATATGGCCAACAGGAATGTGTCCCCATGGGAAGTGACCCTTGCCCAATGTGCTGCCCCCCAAAACAAAACACATACATGTACACACACCAATCCCTGGTGTCTAGTGGTTTCTGCTCCCCTTGGGGGCAGAGTGGGCAAACAGAAATAGGCTGATCTGCCCCTAAATGGGGCAGAAATGGCCTAAATACAATTTGCCCCCCAGGGGAGCAACCCCTGCCTAAGGGGTCGCTCCCCATACATAAAAACATAAAGTAAATACAAATATAAATATATCCCTGGTGACTAGAGGTTTCTGCCCCCCCCCCCTGGAGGCAGATCGGCCTAATTATATTGGGCCGATCTGCCTTCGGGGGTGCAGAAATGGCCTAAAAATAATATGGCCCCCTAGGGCGCGACCCTTTTATTAGAAAACACAAAGAAAAAAAAATCTCGGGTGTCTAGTGGGCATTTCTGCCCCCCCAGGGGGAGATCGGCCTAATCTGCCCCCCGGGGGGGGCAGAAATGGCCTAAGCACAATTAGACCCCCCAGGGAGCGACCCTTGCTAAGGGGTCGCTCCCTGCACATAAAAGAAAAATAAATTCCCTGGTGTCTAGTGGGCATTTCTTCTAATTACATTAGGCCGATCTGTCCCCGGGGGGGGCAGAAATTACCTATAAATTATTTGCCCCCCTAGGGAGCGACCCTTGCCCAAGGGGCCGCTCCCTTTATTAGAAAACACAAAGAAAAAAAATACCTGGTGTCTAGTGGGCAGATTGGCCTAATTATATTAGGCCGATCTGCCTCTTGGGGGTCAGAAATGCCTAGGCACAATTTGGCCCCCCCAGGGAGTGACCCTTGCCTAAGGGGTCGCTTCCTGCACATAAAAAGTAAAAAAAAAAAAAATATTCCCTGGTGTCTGGTGGGCATTTCTGCCCCCCCGGGGGCAGATCAGCCTAATTATTTTAGGCTGATCTGCCCCAAGGGGGGGCAGAAATGACCTATAAATTATTTGCCCCCCTAGGGAGCGACCCTTGCCCAAGGGGCCGCTCCTTTTATCAGAAAACACAAAGAAAAAAAAATCACTGGTGTCTAGTGGGCATTTCTGCCCCCCGGGGGGCAGATCGGCCCTAATTATTTTAGGCAGATCTGGCTCCGGGGGGACAGAAATGACCTAAAAATGATTTGCCCCCCTAGGGAGCGACCCTTGCCCAAGGGGCCACTCCCCTCACGTAAATTTAAAAAAAAAGAAATTCCCTGGTGTCTAGTGGGCATTTCTGCTGCCCGATCGCATCACGGTCGGGCAGCAGAAATGCTCAGAATGACATCAAGCCTTTCCTTTTTTCCAATGTCTCTCCCGCCCCCCTCCTCCCGAGCGGAAGAGAAATGCTGAGCATTTCTCTTCTGCATCGCGCTGGAACGGGAGGCGACCTAATCAGACGCCACAGGAGGTATTGGGGGGGTCGGGGTGAAAGGGGAAGTGATTCCCCTTTCATCCCTGATGGGGGTGTGTGTGTGGTGGGCCCAAGGGGGTAGCGCTAGCGCTCCCCCCGTGGGCCGGGTGCAGGACGAGGTGATCTCGTCCCAGGCACACGGGAACCATGTGCTGGGACAAGATCACCTCGTCCAAGGCACCCAGGGGGTTAAAATAATTTTATAATAATGTAGTTTATGATGTGTTTGGTTTAACAGATGAGCACTGTTTCTTTTAAAGCATTTATTAATTAACTTAATTTTGATATTTTTCTATTTCCTATTCATTTCTTTGAATGTTTAATAAATGTGTAAATTGTTTGGTACAGTTCAATTTTTGTTTGTAGGGTTTAGTAAGGAAATTGCGTGTTTTTTAGTAGTCAATAATCAGTGTTAATTTATTATTTTTAAGTCGCTATTTATGTATCTGTTTAGTACATTTTAGAATTATTTAATATATTTAGGTTTTGTTTCAATGGGGAATTGCGTGGGTAGAGGTTAAGTAAAGTATATTTAAATGTATAATTTATTACTGTATTTCCTTTTACCTATTTTTAAAAATGATTAATTTATACAATTATTGGTGTATACGTTTTTATAAGCTATTTTATGTTTTTTATACATAGCATTTGCATGGGATGTGATCAGGTATTGTTATTTTTAAAGTGTATATTAATTCTTGTTACATGTTTCATATTAAAGAAATGTGGTGTGATTTTTAATGTTTGTATTTTATATTATTTTCTTTGATATGTGAGGTATATTGGGATATTAAGCAGCTAATGATTTTACTTAAAAATAGTTACATTACAATTTAATAAAATGTAACTTTTTTGTGACAGATTTTGTTACTTTTCAATTTGCATGTTATGTTGGAGGCTATTTAAGGGGTACCGTTTATTTTAATTATTATTCATTTAAATACAAAAATTTACCTTCCTGTATTTGAATGCCCCGCTCTCTCTCTATATGCAATATCTGCCCTTTCCTCATTGTTCATATTACTGAAATCACAATTGTGACCCTGACGCCGACATGTATATGCTTTCCCACGTTTTGTTAGGTTGGAGCTAGAATATTAAATCAAATCCCACAAAGTATGCACTTTCTCCAATGTTGTTTAATTGGAGTCAGAATAGTAAATCTGACCCCTCTCCTCATGAATACACTTTTCCTAATTTTGCTTGGACTCAATTGAGAATAGAACATCTGCCCCCACCACACACACACACACACACACACACACACTGGATGCCCTTTCCTCAATTTTTCCTAGACCTGAGTGAGAATAATACATTTTCCTACCGGCCTCAACATATTTGCTTTCCCCAATATTTAGTATTAATTTGTTTGGAATACTGAATCTTATCATCCCAATATAAGCAGTTTCTCCATTGTTTGTAATGTAGACTGGAATTAGAATATTACATCTGACTATCCCCCACCCAATGTATGCACTTTCTCAAATGTTTGTTGGACTGGAGTTAGGACAGGTCATTTGATCGACCTGATATTTGCACTTTCACCAATGTGTGTTGGAATATTAAATCTGACCCTCTACCCAATGTATGTACTTTCAATAATGTTTTTGGATTGCAGTTAGAATAGTAAATTTGAACCTACCCTGATCCTATGTATCTACTTTCTCCAATGTGTGTTACACTTGAGTTACAATATTACGCCCACATCCACTACACTGTATGCACTTCTCTCAGTGCTTCTTACATTCGACTTTGGCTTGTGACTGTGCCCTTATCCAGTATATACAATTCTCTCAGTGTTTTTTAGATTCAAGTTAAAATAGTTAATATAAAGTCCACCATGTCCAATATATGCACTTTCCCAGAGTTTCTTGGATTGGACATAAACATGGAAATGTGTCCACTTCCACTGATTTTACATGCACATTCCCGAATGTTTGTTGGACTGGGGTTAGGAAATTAAATTTGACTCACACATGTCTGCACATTTTCCAATACTTGTTAAATTCAAGTTAGAATAATAAATCAGACCCTCCCTCCAAAATTTGCACATCCAACAATATTTGTCAGAGTGGATTTAGAGTAGTAAATTTCAACCCCTGTACACATTTTCTCCAATATATTGAGGATTCTAGTGAGAAAAGTGTACTTGAATTATTTTCATTTCTTTCTTTTTAATAATTGTAGTTTGGAGGTTTGTTACTACCTATTATTTTTTCCTGAATTTAAAATCAAATATATTTTTATATATTATTTGCTTAAATTGATTTTCTAATGTTTTTTAAATGTAGTATATTTTCGACTTTTTTAGTATATACAATCTTCATTTCTGCTATGTGTAACATTTTATTTATAATTACTAGATAATTAAAAAATGTTTAAAATATCTGTTTTTCTCTATCTCTCTCTCTCTTTCTCTCTCTCTCTCTCTCGTGTTATGGCGTTTCATTCATTAATATAAACCACAAACTACAATTTTTTTAAGAGGTACTCTTATGTGCATAATACTTTAGAATTATAATTAATTTCTTTAAAGTAAAGCATACATCGTTCTAATGTTATATATATTTTTAGAAGAAAATGAAAAGTTACACATTTAGGGGGCGAATACGAGTTTGGTGGACGGGAAGACCCATCCGCCAAACTTCGGATGGGGAAGCTGCCGCCTTACTGGCTACTTTCCCACCAACCCCATTACGACTTTCCTGCTGGGCGGAAACCAAGGTTTCCGCTGGTAAGCGCAGTGGGAAAGTGGTGGCAGCATTGTCGCTGGCTCGTATCCGAGCCTGCATCAATGCTGCCAAACGCAGGGAGTACCAGCACCCTTGTTATGCGCACTGTCTGCACATTCATGACATGGACATTGCAGGGACCCCCCGTGACTCCCTGAACCTGTTTTCTGCCATCCTTTTCATGGTGGTGAAACCGCCATGAAAAGGTTGGTGGAGAACCAGATTGTAATCAGCAGGGCGGCACTGAGTTCAGTGCTGCTCGGGCTGATTACAACCTGCGTCCACCATAAGCCCATCGGGTACATTGTTTCCAGTGGAGATGGGGGTCCTTTGGCCGTTGAACCGCCAAACCGATGGTGATCATGACCGCCATCGCAAATCTGTCGATCTGTTGACCATCAAACCCCTAACGAGTCCCTTAAGATTTTTATGTAATTTATTTTATGTATATTTAAAATTATACAGTTTAGTAAAAAAAAGTTAACTTTACACTTACTACAATGATGTTGATATTTGGGACCAAAATATTTGTGTACTTCACATTATAAGTATGTCAACATTTTTGTGGTTGATGTTTTTGTCACAGTATTTTAGTACCACAATACTTTTGTGGCTGTTAGTTCATCATAAAACTCTTCTAATGCAAGTTAAGTAAACGGTAATTAGATTCAGGTTACTCACAAGAGGGCACCAACTAGGGGCATTGAACCACTTCTGTCCCGACCGTTAAGGTCCAGGGGGCTAGGCTCCCTCTAGCTAAGTTAAGAAAGGATGGCTGCACCATATTGCACGAGAAGTTTTACCATTTGTGGGACAACACATTTTGTTCTGTATTGTAAATATAATGAGCAAGGAAGATGTGAAAAATAAGTAATTACTGACACAAATATGTACTTACATCAGAATGCAAGGAAACTATTGATTTACACAGCTTATTAATGCAAATTCATCTTGATTTAAGAAAGGGCCAAGATACCCCTGAGATTTTACCACTTGGGAATTTTAGCTCCAACTTGACGACCATGAAGGCAGACCCGAATTATGTTGTAACTTACTGATAAGATGAACAAGGTGTCATTTCTCACATACACATACCAGTCCAGAAGTTAGATCATAAATGCAAGTTGATAATGAATTATGTACATCTTTTAAACATGATAAGCTAACCAGCAAGAAACCAGCTGATGCCAAATATTTGAAATTCGTTCAATGTTTAATAATGATCATATGGCACAAATGAATTAAGGGTGGCAAGTTCTCCACTACCAATAGAAGAATCATTGGCATCATTGGCAGGGGTAGATAGTGGTGAAATCACTTTACTTGGTATTTGGCTGAATTATCTACAATAAAAGTACAGTTTTTTAGGAAACACACGTCAATCATTTACAAAAAAGTAACCTACTATAATTAATAAATAACAATGTAAAATATGCATCAGTAATACGAATAAGTATTCTATTTACAAGAAATCAGATCAATTGTTTATCGATCATTAAATTTTCCAATCATAAAGTACAATTAAAAGGAAAAAATATGTCTAAGCACACATCAACACTATAAAACATTTCATTAGGCGTCATGTTTACAGCTCAGTCTCTTCGGATCCCAAATGCCGGCTCAGAGCTCCCCATACAGTTAGCATGGCCTGTTGACTAAGATACTGGTATAGTGATTTTTTTTTTTTTCCAAAGGGAGGACTTCATTAATTTTAACTTAATCTTGATTTCTAGTACTATGGTTAATTTAAACAATATCATGATGGTAAGAACGCACTCCACTCAAGGAGTAAAGTCATATATATATATATATATATATATATATATATATATATATATATATTTACATGCTTTTAAGTGTATAGAATACACAGATAGCAGAGGCTCTTTCTAAGTTTCAGTACCGAACGCAAATAATTTGCAAGACCACAGCAAAGTTCCATTGTCGAGAGAGTTTGAAGGAGCAGATATGCTGGTGGGCATTGTCGGACATGCATAGACCTTGAAAATGGGATTATAAATTACTTCCTATGTCTGTTATATAGTTTACAGAATAATATTACATGGATTGTACTTTGCGTAGAGGTTGAGTCACAAGGGCAATTCTCTAAAGTGGCATTCCAGTCATTCATCATGGGGAAGTTAACTACACGGTGAAATATGTACAGTCTCAGGAGAGTTAAGACAAACCAATCCCTAGTATTCATGACATGCATTAAATAGAGCTCTATACCATCACCAGTCTGCATTTGTTGGTTCCTTAAAACGGTGGGATTTTGTGCTTCTATAGACCACCTGCATTCCCCCAAATGAGTGAGACAATCCATTCTCAATTCTTTCCTACTTAATGCATCCATTGTTTCTGGCGTCTCATAGTAGTCTGGGTGGCCCAGGGACTTAAAAAATATTTTAATGTACATCAGCCAAGAGATTCTTAATGGACATCTAAAATTTTGACTGTTTCTTAGGATAGCACAATTAAAACCTGTGTGCTTTGTCGACCATATTTTGTACCAAAGCCATATAGGATTAATCTTTATTAGGTCTGTAATATGGGTAACCCCCAGCTCTGAATGGCACACATTAGATGAGGTAGTTTTTGGGACAGCTAAGAGGGATTTTAGAACATCATTCTCCTCCACTTGCAGCGTATCACACTTAGGCCCTCATTACAACCCTGGTGGTCGGTGATAAAGCAGTGGTAGTACTGCCAACAGGCCGGCGGTAAAAAAAATGGAATCATGACCATGGTGGAAACCACTCAGACAGACAGCCACTTTAACACACCGACCACCACAGTAGGAACAAGCACCAAGGCGGTAACCGCCAACAGCCAGGCGGAAGACAAGGTACCGCACACTGCATTATGACCAGCCTATCCACCACCTTTTCCAGGGCGGTACCATCAACATCAAAAGCACAGCGGGAACAGAACACAGAAGTCAAAGGACTCACCTCTGGAGACACAGGGCACAACCACGACGCCATGGAGCCCGAGTTGCACATATCTCCCATGCTTGTCTACCTTTTCCTGCATTACGAACACCAATGCCAACAAAGACGACCACAGTCAGTACTGCCATCTAGGACACAAGGGAGGGGGGAGGAAAAAAAGAGTGACACACACACATGCAACACCCCCACCCCCAACACCATACACACAATCAGATGCAGTAACATTACATATCCACCCCGTATCCCTCAGGAATAATGCAAGGACAAAATGATTGGAAGAAAGTGTGATACGATTAAAGAACATGAATAAGTGAATTAAATTACAAACGTATATACATATTTACAAATGGAGGGACACTGCCCAGTCCTCAGTGTCCGTGGGCCACAGGGCCACAACACATAGGCCAAGGCCCCACCTGACTCCTGCAACAACACGGAGAGAACACTGCAGGGTCATCAGGTAGAAAATACACAGGCACCTCAGGGGGACGGGGAATGGGGGGGCACCTCAACTGGAAGATGGTACAACACCACTGGTCCTGGAGGGGGCTACATGCCCTGTGCAATGTCCTGGGGGTGTGCAAGGCCACAGTCTCTCAAGTGGGTGGTTTGCCCACTGCTTGGTCCTGGGGAAAGCCACAGTCTCTCAAGTGAGTGACTTGCCCACTGCTTGGTCCTGGGAAGTGCAAGGCCACAGTCTCTCAAGTGGGTGGTTTGCCCACTGCTTGGTCCAGGGGATTGCAAGGCCACAGTCTCTCTAGTGGGTGATTTGCCCACTGCTTGGTCCTGGGGAATGCAAAGCCACAGTCTTTCCAGTGGGTGGTTTTGCCCACTGCTTGCTCCTGGCAGAGTGCAAAGCCACAGTCTCGCTAGTGGGTTGTTTGCACACTGCTTGGTCGTGGGGAGTGCAAAGCCACAGTCACTCTAGTGGATGGCTTCTCCAATGGTTCTGGATGGGCATTGTGCCCAGTGTGCTTCATGCTGAGTAGGATGCAGTGAGTGGATGGCTTCTTCTACTGGTTCTGGAGGGGGCATTGTGCCCAGTGTGCTTCATCCTGGGTAGGGTGCGGTGAGTGGATGGCTTCTCCACCGGCTCTGGAGGGGGCATTGTGCCCTATGATGCAGATTTTGCAAGGTCACAGTCTCTCACCTGGGTGTCAGACCCACTGGATTTGCAGGGGCTAGGATGCACAACAGCCCATGGAGGCAGGACTACACACTGTCTGCGGGCGGCGATGGCTGCTCAGTGGTGGTGCTGGTGTCGGTGCTGGCAGTGGTTCGGGAAGGCTCCAGCCCATCCACTGCAGCCTCGGACAGCTGCCCACTGGGGCTGCTGCTGCTGGCAGTGGTGCTGGTGGTGGTGCTGGCAGTGGTGGGGGGAGGCTCCAGCCCATCCCCTCCAGCCTCGGACAGCTGCCCACTGGGGCTGCTGGCAGTGGTGCTGGTGGCAGTGCTGGTGGCAGTGCTGGCAGTGGTGGGGGGAGGCTCCAGCCCTTCCCCTACAGCCTCGGATGGCTGAACCACCATGGTTGGTGGTGGGGGCTCCGAATGAGTCCCAGTACCAGGCTTTCTGTCCTTCCTGCATGCTGGTGCAGGATTTGCCCTTCCTGTCAGCAGCCAGGGATTTCTCCTTGCCCTTCCCTGTCGCAGCTGGTGGTGCCTCCTTGCCCTTTCTATACACTGCTGGTGGTGCCTCCTTTCCCTTCCCTGTCGCAGCTGATGTTGCCTCCTTGCCCTTCGTTGGTGCACTTGGTGCAGGCACCCTGTCAGTGTTGCTGCCTGGTGCCCGGGATCCTCTCCCACCTGCAGTAGCTGTCGACACTACTGTGCCCCGGGACTGGGTGGCTGAGGTACTTGCCTGGGTTTTCTTCACCCTGCCCTGACATGAAGGACAGGGGAGGAGGGGGAGAGAAGAGGTCAATGGTAGAGAGGAAAACCTTCTTAAGGACATTGGGGCAGGAAGAGGTTGATGGTTTGGGAGTGGATGAAGATGAAGTGGTTGTAGGAGGTGCCTGTCTGCTGTGTTTGGGTGCAGGTGCATGGGCTGGATGCTGTTGTGAGGTGAATGGCTGTTGGGTATCTGAGTGCTTGCGTTTGTGTACCTTTGGAGGAGGGGGCACAGACACAGTGGGAGAGGACATAGGGGACGTGTACATGAAAGTGGGGGTGGTGACTGCCAGTGAGGGGCGTGTAGTGATAGGCATGATGGTGGTAGTGGATGAGGATGTAGTGCATGCAGGTGTGAGTGTAGACTCTACTGGGAGGGAGGTGGACGAGGAGGAGGAGGGGTACACAGTGGAGGCAGTGGATGTTGGTATGTCTGCATCTGGATGGTGTCTGTGTGAGTGCCTGTGTGATGATGTGTGGTGCTTGTGTTTGCCTGACCACTCATGTGTGTTGTCCTGGGTGCATGCTGGTCTGCCTGTGTGCTTGGGATAGGTTGGGGGTGAGGGGAATGGGACTGGGCAGAGGAGGTTGGAGGGGGAGGCTAGAAACAGGACAATGGCTGCCATCAGAGAGGAGGCCAGAGCCTGGATTGATCTCTGTTGGTCCTCCATGCCAGAGTGAATGCCCTCCAGGAATGCATTTGTTTGTTGCAAATGGGCTGCCAGCCCCTGGATGGCATTCACAATGGTTGACTGCCCAACAGAGATGGATCGCAGGAGGTCAATAGCCTCCTCACTCAGGGCAGCAGGGCTAACTGGGGCAGGGCGTGAGGTGCCTGGGGCAAAGGAGATGCCCACCCTCCTGGGTGAGCGGGCACGGGAAACACGCTGAGGGGATGCTGGGAGGGCGGTGCTGGTACGGGGTGGCGTCTGTACCTGTAGTTGGGGTGGGCACAGAGGTGTCCGCTACCATCAGGGAGCTTCCTTCGGAGGAGGTATTACTGTCAGAACTGTCCCCTCCAGTCTCCGCTGTGGTGCTCCCCTCGCCCTCCGTCCCACTGGTGCCCCTTACCGTCGGTGGATTCGGCCTCCTGGGCCCTGTGGGATGCAGCTCTCCCCGTTGCCGGTGACTCTGCTCCTCCCCCAGATGATGCTAATGCACATAAGCACAGGCTGGCAAAACAAAAAGAGGGGGGGTCGAGACAAAGGATACCCTTGGTCAATGGCGGCAACAAAACCACCGTTGGTTTACACAACACACTCACACACAGGGAACAGCCCTACGCACTAGGCAATGCACTACCAGTCACAATGCTAGTCACCAGCCCATGGACAGGGATACCTAACGCAAATCGCAGCATACCTGAGACCCACAGAGTCCTGCCCAGTAGTGGAGGCCTACTAGCTTGTTTGGAGGAGGTTGACATCAGACCCTGCCCAACATGGGCCCTACCCTGCACTGGCCGGCCTGGCCTAGGGGCACCCACAGGCCCACATCCCCACCCGGATGCCACCCCACCATGCGCAAGTAGTATATTGGGGCACTGTACTCACCCCCTTGTGGCTGGTGTGATGCCCCCAAGCGCCCATCCAGCTCCGGATAGGCCACCACCAGCATGCGGCCCATCAGAGGGGTCAGGGTTTGACGGGCACCCCTTCCTCATTGGGAGGCCATCCCCAGCTGTGCCTCCGCTATCTTCCGTGCCCAGCATCTCAGGACCTCCCACCGTTTCCAACAGTGGGTGCGCCGCCTGTCGTAGACCCCCAGGGTCTCCACGTCCTTGGCGATGGCACACCATATACCCTTTTTTTGATGGGCGCTGACCTGCAGAGAAATACACATAGGAAAAGGTATCAGTCAGACCGTCCTGCCTGTTACACTCATGGCCCACCATAGCCCTCACACCCCCTTACGCACAGACAGTGCCCACCATACATGCAGCACGCTGCCCAGGGCCCTTACCCAAACCCCCCCCTACACAAGGCCCTCACACACAGCACTCCATGCATTCATGCACCATTCCTCGTGCTCACAGTGTGCTCACCTGTTGGTCTGGAGGTCCATACAGCATTTGGTACTGGGGTAGGACCCCATCCACCAGTCTCTCTAACTCCCCAGCGGTGAAGGCAGGGGCCCTTTCCCCAGTGACACAAGCCAGGTTCCAGACACCGGTCACAGCAGCACTTGCAGTGTAGGTCCTCTCCTGTTGAAGGTGAGGTATCAAGTGGGTGAACAGATAGAAAATGGTGGTCACGTCCACAGCCGTGCGTACTGTCACCGCCAGCGTACATCACAACTGGCCACTGTAACCCATAGGGCCCAATGGGATCCACTGAGGATTTGCACAGTGGTTTTCAACTGCCTCCCACAACGGCGCACAACGTCAGCGGAATTACCTCATTTCCACCTGTCCCACCATACAGGACAGGTGGGCACCATTTCAGGGGGGCAGGCCACGGCACCTAACTGCGTCACAGTACATGTAGGCACCATATGGGCCTATACAACAATATTTTGTTACAGTCACAATGCAATGCAGTGCTGAGGGTGGAAATATGGAATACTGACCAGCTATTCACCGTTTGCCCCCTAGACTGCAACAGCTGCGGATGAATAGGAGATGGAGACATCCCCCCGTATACAGGCCCCTGGTGGACTTGGCAACAGTGGAGGACAGGCACATTATCCTCACCTATAGACTGGACAGGGCCACAATCACAGAGCTGTGTGCCCAATTGGTACCTGACCTGATATCTGCTATCGTTCAGCCAACCGGGATCCCCCCCTTGTGCAAGTCCTATCTGTGCTCCATTTCCTGGCAAGTGGATCCTTCCAAGTGACAGTGGGCTTGACAGCAGGAATGTTTGAGCCAATGTTCTCAATAGTGCTAACCAGAGTATAGTCTGTCCTGATTAAACACATGCGCAGCTACATCGTTTTCCCCCAGGTGGAGGATTTGGTCACAGTGAAAGCTGATTTCTATGCTATGGGACATATCCCCAACATTACTGGGGCTATTGATGGTACACATATTGCATTTGTTCCCCCCCCTGGAGAAATGAACAGGTATTCAGAAATCGAAAGAGCTTTCACTCCATGAATGTGCAGATAGTGTGCCTGGCGGACCAGTACATCTACCATGTCAAAGGCAAAGTATCCTGGGTCTGTGCATGATGCCTTTATCCTGAGGAATAGCAGCATCCCATATGCGATGTCTCAACTCCAGAGGCACGGGGTGTGGCTAATAGGTGAGCCCTGGTTCCCACCCAGGGGTTGTTGATGTATGGGTATGGTGTGGGCCCTAAGGGTTAGTTTGGTCTAACAGTTGACCTTAGTTATTTTCAGGTGATTCTGGTTACCCCAACCTCTCATGGCTACTGACCTAGGGCAGAGGAATGTTACAATAAGGCACATGGGTGAACAAGAAGAATAATAGAAAGGACATTCAGCCTCCTGAATGCCAGGTTTCAATGCCTCCATCTAACAGGTGGATCCCTGTATTACGCACCCAAGAAGGTGTGCCAGATCATCGTGGCATGATGTCAATCAATCAATCATTACATTTATAAAGCGCACTATGTACCCGTCAGGGTTTCAAGGCGCTGGGGGGGGGGGGTGGGTGAGCTGTTAGCGGTCGAAAAGCCAGGTCTTGAGGAGTCTCCTGAAGGTGAGGAGGTCCTGGGTCTGTCGTAGTGAGGTGGGGAGAGAGTTCCAGGTCTTGGCGGCGAGGAAGGAGAAGGATCTGCCGCCGGAGGTCTTGCGCTGGATCCTGGGGACGATGGCGAGGGTGAGATTGGCAGAGCGGAGTTGACGAGTGGGGGCGTAAAAGTTGAGTCTGGAGTTGAGGTAGGTAGGTCCGGTGTTGTGTAGAGCCTTGTGAGCGTGGGTGAGGAGTTTAAAGGTGATCCTCTTGTCCACGGGGAGCCAGTGGAGGTCCTTCAGGTGAGGGGAGATGTGACATCGGCGGGGTATGTCGAGGATCAGGCGGGCGGATGCATTTTGGATACGCTGGAGTCGTTTGATGTCTTTTGTTGGGATGCCTGTGTAGAGTGCGTTGCCGTAGTCAAGTCTGCTACTGACGAGGGCTTGGGTCACCGTCTTTCTGGTTCCTGTTGGGATCCACTTGAAAATTCTGCGGAGCATTCGAAGGGTGTTGAAGCAGTAAGAGGAGACGGCGCTGACCTGTTTGGACATGGTGAGGGCGGAGTCCAGGATGAAGCCGAGGTTTCTTGCATGGCTGGCTGGGGTGGGTGGGGGACCGAAGTCGGTGGGCCACCAGGAGTCGTTCCAGGCCAAAGGGGTGCACCCGAGGATGAGGACTTCCGTCTTGTCGGAGTTGAGCTTCAGGCGGCTGTCGTTCATCCACTCGGCGATGGCTTTTAGTCCCTCGTGGAGGTTGGTTTTGGCGGTGAGTGGGTCTTTGGTCAGGGAGAGGACGAGCTGGGTGTCGTCGGCGTAGGAGATGATGCTGAAGTGATGTTGGCGGGCCAGTTTAGCGAGGGGGGCCATGTAGACGTTGAACAACGTAGGGCTGAGGGAGGAGCCTTGGGGGACGCCGCAGATGAGGCACAACCTTGCCTTACGTCGCCAGGTGCCTTTTCTGCAGGAGGATGAGGCTGGAGATGGGCGTGTGGCAGCAGTGGACCCTGTGGACAGTGAAGATGAGGAGGCAGAGGATGAGGATGATGACAGAAGTTCTATAATACGACAGTACTTCCAATGACACACAGGTAAGACACCGTAATTACACTTTACATTGACAGTTTTGTATTTGACATTGTCACTCTCAGGCTGATTTTCTCACTTCTATGGCCACTTACTGTACCCTTTGGCATCTCTATTTGCAAATATTTGTCCTCCGCTATCACTCCTGGTGCAGCCAACTACAGGTCATTCCTATGTACACATTACTGTACAGTTATATTGCAGTGTTTCAAGCTTGTTAAACAAATGCATGGTTAAATGATTTGACAACTCCATACTTGTATTTATTCAAATAGTGTTTATTTAAGTGCTAATGATTAGAGGGGGATGTGCAATGGGGTGGGGTGATGATGGAGGAAAGTCCAGGATAGATTGTCCAATGGGGCATAGGAAGGGGAACAATGGCAGTTCAAGGTGCACAGTGTGACAGAGTGGGACACAAGGGTGACATTCAGGAGAGTCTTATTTCCTGGTGGGGGTCTTGGCAATGTTCTCTGGCTTCTGCCTGGATTGCAGGGAATATTGGCGGGGTGGTTCTCCTTCTGCAGGGGGTGGGGTGCTGGTGGCCTGTTGGTCCTGTGGCTGGGCCTCCTATCCACTAGCAGCAGTGGAGGCGGAAGGCTGTTCATCAGTTTGGCTAGTGTCAGGGGCCTGCTGGTGTGCCACTGCCTCCCTCCTGCCTCCCTCCTGGTGTTGGCCATGTCTGCCAGCACCCCTGCAATGGAGACCAGGGTGGTGTTAATGTCCTTCAAGTCCTCCCTGATCCCCAGGTACAGTCCTTTCTGCAGGTGTTGGGTCTCCTGCAACTTGCCCAGTATCTGGTCCATCATCTCCTGGGAATGGTGGTATGCTCCCAGAATGTTGGGGAGTGCCTCCTGGAGGATCGGTTCCCTGGGCCTGCCCTCCCCCTGTTGCACAGCAGACCTTCCAGCTTCCCTGTTGTCCTGTGCCTCTGTCCTCTGAACCGTGTGCCCACTGACCCTGATCGTCCTGTGTTTGTGGGGTGGCCTGGGGTCCCTGTAGTGGTGGACACACTGTTGATTGACGTGTCCTGGGGACAGAGGCATAGGTACACTGGGTGGGTACTGTGCTGGTGTTTCCTGAGGGGGGTCTCTGTGGTGGTATGGGACTGTGCCCAGGTTACTGACTGTTCAGAGATCCCTGATGGGCCGGGTTGGTCATCCAGATCGAGGCATCCAGTGCTGCTGTCATCGCTGTGGGCCTCTCCTGGGGGTGGACTGGAAATTGCTGGCACCTCCTCTCCGGTGACATTGGGTGGGGGACCTGTGGGGATGTAAATGAAGTGTTATTGTTTCTGTTTGTGTCACCTTGTGCATGGATGTGTTGCCCTGTATGGTTGTTATTGCCCTGGCTGCTTTGACTTGTGTGAGTAGTGATTTTGTGAGCTAGGTGATTCTCTCTAATGTGCATGCTTTAGTGATGGGTGTCCATGCAGGTCTGTGAGGGGTGTCCATGAATAGGTATTGCATGCAGGGCTTGGTATTGGTATGAGTGGGTTGTGATGGTGGGGTTTGTGGGAGGTGATGAAGTGATGGGAGTGAGGGTAAGGCTGGGGGTTTGTGATGGCATGCAGGTGGGGGATGATAGTAATAGAGATTTGACTTAACAGAGTCCAGTCCTCCTTCTACTCCTGCCAGTCCCTCAGGATGCATGATTGCCATGACTTTCTCCTCCCATGTTGTTAGTTGTGGGGGAGGAGGTGGGGGTTCACTGCCAATCCTCTGTACAGCTATTTGGTGTCTTGCTGCTGTAGAACGTACTTTCCCCGTAGGTCATTCACCTCTGTCTGATGTCATCCCTTGTTCTGGGGTGCTGTCCCATGGCGTTGACCCTGTCCAAGATTTTCCACTATAGCTTCATCTTCCTAGCAATGGACGTCTGCTGCACCTGTGATCCGAATAGCTGTGGCTCTACCCGGATGATTTCCTCCACCATGACTCTTAGCTCCTCCTCTGAGAACCTGGGGTGTTATTGCGGTGCCATGGGTGTATTGTGAGTGGTGTGGGTGAGGGTGTGCTGTATTGGGTGTGTGATGTAGGGTACGGGGATGGTGTATAGGTGATGGTGGTGTGTGTCTGTGGTCTTGCTATCTCTCTTGTGGCACTTGTTGTAATGGTAAAGGGTTGTGGGTAATGTGGGTGTTTGTTTTATAGTGGTGTGGGTGTGGTGTGTGTATGTGTGTCAGGTGTGTGTAGTTTGAATTGTCCAATGTGGGGTCGTTTTCTTAGGTTGTGTTATTTTGAGTGCAGTGGTATGTACCGCCAATGGTTTACCGCCGTTGAATGTGGCGGTAAACCAATGTGAATGGGCGGCAGTAATCCACTGCGGCAGCGGTATGTTGGCGGTAGTCAGCATGGTGGTAAGTGGGATATACCGGCAATGTCATAATGAGGGCCTTTGTGTGTTCCTAAGTTCCCGAACCATATGTAGCAGTCAGGACACATTTAGCACTATATATTTTTAACATGTCTTTTGGGGTAATCGTGCCCAGCCGTTTAGAAAAGTTTTTTATGGCCATGTTAGTTTTTATAAACTGTAATTTCCTAGTCCTAATATATTGTGACCGGTTACCTTGACTATCAAACAATATTCCCAGATAGGAAAATATTGCTATGACGTTGATTTTCTCTCGATCAATTAAGATGGGGCAGGATTAGGCTGACTTAGCAACACATTTCATTACATGGGTTTTCGTTAGATTGACTTTGAGATCTACATTTGTCATAAAGGTGACAAATGTTATCAAAATTTGCTGTAGAGCTAATGGGGTTCGTGCCATAAGAACGGCATCATCAGCATACAAAAGGGCAGGGTTCACCCATGACCAATTTGGGGTAAATCCTTACATTTATTAGCTAGTACTATCTCAAGTTTATTTATATATAGGGAGAATAAAAACGGTTCTAGCACACAGCCTTGTCTTACCTCTCTATTTACGCTGTACGTTTTAGTGCACTCCCCCTGAGCCCCAAATCTGTTCTTTGCTCCACAGCTGGAATATCATTCTCTTATAAAATGTATTATAGTATCATCTGCCCCTATATCTTTCAGAATAGACCATAACTTGGTAAGAGCAACACAATCAAAGGCCAAGGATAGAACTACAAAGTCCATATATAAAGTTCCTTTCTTGATCCTGGTGTATTTCCCAATTAAGATGTTCAAATTTATGCTGTGTTGCACTGTCCCTACTCCCGGGCGAAAGCCATATTACAGGTCCGACCGGATTTTGCTTGGTTCTGCCCATTCCTGTAGTCTATTCAGGATAATCCATCCTGCTATTTTTTATAGTGAGTCTAAAAGCGAGATGCGCCTATAGCAGGCCGGATTATGGCAATCGCCCTTTCTAAATATTGGCACAATGATGGACTCAGCCCAAGTTTGAATGAAGCCTGAGATGCAACATACTCTTAGGACCAAGGTCAGTATAGGGACCCAGGGTACAATATTGGCTTTATACATGTCCACTGGGAAGCCATCGGGACCTGGTGCTTTCCCACCCTTACTTGTAGTAATAGCACTAACAACCTCTTCTGTGGTAAATGGAGGACTGATAGTAAGAGGATTATCTTTGTGGGTAGGTTCATCCAGTAAAGAGGCGCTACGGACCTGACTAGTTTTGGAGATATATATATATATATAAGAAGTAAGCAATCCACTCCTCTTCAGTAATTGCAACTTCTATACTAGGATTCTCCACTGCCCCCAACTGTGGGGAATTAACTATCTTCCAAAAAGCTGCGTTATCATTTTAAGGCTTGCTTCATAGAGTGTATTACAGGACTCTTCTTTTAGTTGTTTTTTCAGTTTTTTAACTACATTCTTATACACATGTCTAAGTACACAAATCTCGTTCTTATGCCCATGTGGGTTCTTTAGGGCCTTCTCAAGGGTTTTATGCCCATTAGTACATGCAGGGTCAAACCAGCCTGCTTTTTTGCCGTGCCCCACCCTTTTCCTGCTACTATTAAGTCCCTTTTTTACTCCGCACATGATTTAAGTGTAAGCCCTAAAACCTGTTTGTGGTTCTACGTCTTCCTCAAGACAGACCCTAAAGGCTTCAGCATGATCACTAATTAACTGCTTCAGAAAGCCGTGTTGTTCAATCTGTGCCCATCTTAAGGAATAGCCATTTCATGAGGCCATTTCTATGTCAGTGAGTGGTTCTAGGGTTTCCTTATACCACTGTTTATTTAACAGTTGGGTAAGCTGTATGTTCTGCGGATAGTGGTCACTGAGCGCTATATCGTGCGTCTGTTGGTCGCACACGCAATGTGAAAAGTGGTTGGACGTTAATATGAAATCAATTGTAGTGCAAGCACCTCTGCCATTAAAGGTGGGTTTACGATGTAAAGTATTTCCATCTGTTTAATTAAAAAAGGACAAGTCAAATCTATAGATGGTGTCATTCAAAATGTTCCCAAATTGATTATGGGTAAAGTGATTTTGAGCCCCTATTCCCCCTTCAGCTAGACCACAAACCTTTTTTGAGCGTTCCTTACATAGGCAAATGTTGAAATCACCACCCCACACAATGAGAGACTCTCTCCTAGAGTTGGCGCAGACTTTTTCTAGATGATCTTGCATGCAGCTTATAATGCTCGGGGCATCGTTCAGTGAGACATTATTATAAAAATTGATAATCGCTAACTGGGTTGTATTCTGGACAATGCTTACTATCATTTGATTACTAGTTGGCATGTTCAAGTTAGTCAATGGGAGCTTATTTGACATATATGTGCAGAGCCCCCCCCTTAGTCTCCCTCGCCTAGAGGGTAAAGCGGTTGTATGATATCCATTTATATGCACTGGGTTCATGAGCCAAGTCTCCTGTAAGCACAGACAGCAAAAGGCTTCTATGAAGTCAGTCCATTCTATATTACTATATTACTGATCTTATTGCGAAGTCCCGCTACATTAAAAAACAGAAGGTCTAGGTCTGATCTTACAGCCCCCACTTCTTGTAAATTAATAGTGGCCATTTTAGTGTCAGTGGTTAGACCGGTGGGATGTATGGTGGAGGGATAGTCAGCTTCCCCTTCTTCCTGCCTTCCAGATCTATTGTTCTGCCAATTATGCATAATATCAAAATTAGCATCCTTATTACAAAACCCAGGGGGGTTGTTGGTCAGTCAATCCAAGTCTTACCCTCATGCATTTCACCTGATATTTGTGGTCAATGTCTAGATTGATTTTGCCCCAAAATTTCTTGGTAGAAGTAGCCTAGTGATAATAGTGAGATACCAAGGGGAGATACGTGTCATGCACTTAGTGTACTTATTATTCTTTCTACCAGTCTTGGGGATTTAAAGGAGAGAACCACACAGTTCCCATTAGTGATTTCCGGCTTCTGCCTATCCATTTGACTCTTCTCACCATCTTTATATCTTCAAAGAGGAGGCTAAGCATGCCGAATCCATACGAGATTCTATCTATTTTAAGCATTTGTTCCTTAATGCAGTCCATGACTCCTGGCTGTGTATAGGTATGATCATAGCACTAGCGAGAATAACTACATACGGAGTCAGTGCAGGGGGAAGATGTAGATTATCACTTGGGAGAATTGGCGGACCAGGGGGTGAGGAAGGGTTATTTTCCCCCCTGTGCTAGCTCAGAGGTTTGTTCACTCCTATGTGCTGTGATGGCCTGTTATACGGGCCTCATTAATAGAATTCTGAGTACGCAGTTGCTTTTCAAAGTCCCCAGATGGTAAAGGTTGTGAGTCTGCTATGGGGCTTATATTTAAATGGGTTATGCTTTTGGATTGTTTGCTTGTGATAGTTGATTCTGCTAGCCGGCCCTTTAATAGGTCGAGAACGGTCACCACATTATTCTCTACATGCCTCAAGCGCGTTGATAAAATATTCAGTGATAATTTAACTGTACATTCTAGAGCTTTAATTGTGTCATGTATATTTGAGAGTGAGTTTAAAGATTTTTCCGCTGGTTGCTGTCGGGATTTCCTGACAGTATATTTATTTAGCCTCTGCCCAGCAGATAGAATTATTAACTCATCTTCCCCACCAGACTGGACTTCTGATACCTTTGAATTGTTATGCACGTGCTGTAGCCAGGGCTTTCTTTTGCACTTACACGGGGGTGAAGAGTCGCCAGAGGCTTACGTGGCTTCGCTGATATGTTGTATGCATCCATTACAAGCATAATTACTGTTATTTTTCTCTGTTACCTCGTTCCAGTGGTCAGGGTCAAGGTTAATGGGCTATTCTACTTTGTTAGGGGTGAAGTAGATCCTCCCTGTGACAGAAGTCTTTCTTTCACAAATAATATTTGTTTGTCTATAGCCCCCATAGCTCCTGAGATATACTTTAGTATTGATGCATGTTCTTTTGAGGATGATTTGGTATTCATGTTTGGGTGCTTTCTCTTGTCCATCGTGAGGCTCTTGACACTCTCAAGTATTCAGGACTATCCCAGTAATGTTGCAACTGTCCGAGTCTATTGTTATGCCACCCAGCTACACATGCCAAATAACTCAATAGGGGATACCCTGTTTGTTAATCTATTCACTCTGCAAATCAGTAATTCACAAGGCCGGATTTTACCTTTTTAAAATGTTGTGAATGTCACGGGGTGGGCCAGCCCAGGCTCTCACAGGCGCTATGGGTGTGGACGGGCCCGCCCTTGGCCCACGCATGTACCAAGCTGTGGTATGCTCCCTCGCGCATTATAGCGCTTGTTGGAATGACAAGTGGGAGCAGGTGATGCAGAAAATGGCCGCCTCCTGGGGCCTTAAAGCAGTCTGGGATATGTAGTCCCTCTTGGTAAAAGTTAGCACTTCCTGTGTCGCGGTATGCCCCCTTGCGCTTTATAGCGCTCATTGGAATGACAAGTGGGAGCAGGTGATGCAGAAAATGGCCCCCTCCTGGGGCCTCAAAGTAGTCTGGGATATGTAGTCCCTCCTAGCAAACGTTAGCGTGTCCCGTGCCACAGTATGCCCGCTCGCGCTTTATAGCACTCGTTGAAATGACAAGTGGGAGCAGGCGATGCAGAAAATGGCCGCCTCAAAGCAGTCTGGGACATGTCATCCCTCTTGGCAAAAGTTAGCGGCAGGGATAGATATATAAAAGAGATAATAAAGTGGCAACAGCATTTGAGAGGAAAATAAAGTCATATGGCAAGAAAACCTTAAAGAGAAAGTCGCTTCAGCAAAGGCTATTTCTTGGGATAAAATTAAGGGTGATTATTTTGAGGAAAAGTGAATTATATTGCTGTATAATACATTGGAGTTGCCAAATGTGTGCATGATACACTTTGGTGATTAAAATGGGAAAAATACATTGAACAATACTTTATCCCTTGTCTGAAACACAAAGTTGTTTTGCAATCGCCAAACCTGCAATTTTCAAAATCACATGGGTTGTGACCACACAATGGTTTTTTGTTATGTATTAAAGGGAAACCACAACAATATTGGGATTATGTAAGTTTACTGAATGTAGCCATTTTGACCTTATGTGTTAACACTGAGACGTGTAAAGAATGGACACAGTATATTACAGCATTGTCTTTTTGTGATTTGAATGTGGAAATTAGTGCCCTTAATAATCCACCTCTGTCCCATATTTTGATAATAATGAGCTAGTAGAATTGTTCACAGCATTTCGTGCGGACCGGACCCCTAGACCTAATGTGTTGAATGCTACAATTTTAAGGGCAAATTCAGCACAGGAGACGTAATTGTACCCGCTATATGGAGATGCAGTATGGACCTAGGTCATGAATGGGGTTGATGGGATTGATGCTCCAACTGATCTTGTGAAAAGGGCAATCCAGCACTGACAGAAAACTATTGATTACTTTAATTGTTAGATGTAGAGACTAACTTATTTTTTCAAAAATATTGAAAGATTTTGAGATTTAGGCAATGAAAACAGGCTATACCCTCTTTCCAAACTGTTTTCAGCTTACATTGTGAAAGGACAGTACTTTAAGGGAATCTTAATACTTCTATTTAAAGCCACTCAGAGCCTCTAGTCACACATTAGTGTTTATGTCAAATTGGTCCAAAATAATTCCTCCTAGGAAATTACAGACTAACTCAAGGTACAGAAGGGGTGCATATTGGCATCCAAGCAATTTAGCCTTTACATTGTGGATCTTAACAAGCTAACAAACAGTGCAAGATCTTTTCCACTCAAACAAGAATCTACCTACAAAGGGATTTAACACTATGTGAATGACAGAGAGCTTGCCTGTATTCCAACAAGCCTTCCAAGACTGCTGTTTGCTTTACATATTTTATATAAACAATAAATTAGTAGATGGTCCTGAGAAAATGGTATATGTTGGTGCTTGGCAGAAAACATTTAGGTAAATCTTAATTGTTTACAGAGGACATCTGTCTGGTAATGACCAATATTTGTAAATATTTGAGGTTTTATTATGGTGAACCCAGGGGGGACACATGTAATTCTACTATTCTTAAAACTATGGGGGTCATTCCAACCCTGGCGGTCATCGACCGCCAGGGTGGAGGACAACGGAAGCACCGCCAACAGGCTGGCGGTGCTTCCCTGCCCATTCTGACTGCGGCGGTAAAGCCGCGGTCAGAAAAGGGGATCCGGCGGTTTCCCACCGGATTTCCCCTGTCTGGGCTGAATCTCCATGGCGGCGCTGCAAGCAGCGCCGCCATGGAGATTCCGACCCCCTTCCCGCCACCCTGTTTCTGGCGGTTTTTACCGCCAGGAACAGGGTGGCAGGAACGGGTGTCGTGGGGCCCCTGGGGGCCCCTGCACTGCCCATGCCACTGGCATGGGCAGTGCAGGGGCCCCCTAACATGGCCCCAGCATGATTTTCACTGTCTGCATAGCAGACAGTGAAAATCGCGACGGGTGCAACTGCACCCGTCGCACCCCTGCAACACCGCCGGCTCCATTCGGAGCCGGCTTCTATGTTGCAGGGCCTTTCCCGCTGGGCCGGCGGGCGCTCCTTTGGTGGGCGCCCGCCGGGCCAGCGGGAAAGCCAGAATGGCCTCCGCGGTCTTTTGACCGCGGAGCAGCCAAATGGCGGTGACCGCATGGCGGCCGGCTACCGCCGCGGTCACAATGACCGCCTATGTCTTCAAACATTGAACGATACATTGGTTTTACCCTGCCTGAGTCCATCCTGATTACTATCAAGGATAAACCTTGCCGTCATTAACAGATAGACTTTGCCTACCCATGCAGAATCTTAGGGCTATTTGGACAGGAGCACAATAACACGCTATTGCAACACATCTATTTTAGCTGTTGTCATCTACTTCTCAATCTCAACCCTACCTTGAATTTTGCTTGCAAAGGCAGTCTCTAGGAACAAAGGGCCTGATTACGACTTCGGCGGAGGGGATTACTCCATCCCAAATGTGATGGAAATCCTGCCCGCCGAATTACGAGGTCCATAGGATATAATAGACATGTAATTCGGTGGGTGGGATATCCGTCACATTTGGGATGGAGTGATCCCTTCCGCTGAAGTTGTAATCAGGCCCAAAGTATTTTCCTTAAAATATCAGTATCATCTTTGTCATGACTAAAGCATTTGTTTGGGAGGTAATTACTGGTACCACAAAGACAAACAAAAACATATGATCATCTTACTTTACATTAGTTTCAGCTGTATTGGAAACTAGGAAAATCTGGAAAGCTATACACCATTTACTTAGAATGAATCAAAAAGAGGTAAATACATGTTATATATTACTGAAGGTGGCCTATCAGCATTGTACTCAATCTCTCACCCTCTAAAATATAAAATATTCACGTTGAGACTATTGTTATTCCTCCTTGAGGGGATTGGTGAGGATAAGATAGCATTTGTGAATAATAACAGAGAATGTCACAGTTGTGGCTATGGGAGATATTGTGGTATATATAGCTTCCATTTGTGAAGGTCTGCTAAGGTCCAGAGGCAATGGTTACAATACTCATAACGTGGAGAGAGGACAGGTATCCAAGCCATCAAACTGTTAACTGTGATTTTGTTTTTAAATTTAGGGATACATTGATTGTGGTTATTATGTCTTAGTATGTACAAGAACAGCTTAGCAATTTAAGATTACTGTACTTTCTGTATTTTCTGTAAGATCCAAGGCTATTGCATTAGTTTTCACTATGTTGGATTAACTTTTTATCTATGTAGTGATTTACCTTCTGCATTTTATGGTAATGATTTTAATCATCTTCAAACTTATATTTCAAATTCTAGGACTACTCTAAAACATAAAACATACTCCTGGGCCCAGCAACAACATACATAGGATGATCTAAAACTGACTAAATAGCTGTAGCGACTCCAAAATCCCATACAGTGTTCCTCGCCCCAGCTGAGCCGAAGAGTAAATTGCAGCCAAATTGAAGTAAATGTCTGTGACTAACCCATGGTCTCATGTGCTGAAGCCCAACAGACCCGGAGGACAAAATGACCGAAAATTCAAGGAAAATGTGTGTGGTAACCCAAGGTATACAACACACACAGGACCTGAGCTAACCATAGGAAACATGGCTGGCACATTAAAGAAAAATGGCGTGGCTGGCATTGGATATGTAGCACACCTGTACTCTCAGCACATATTTAGGGTAAAAGGCAAAAAATCACTATGCATCTGCATGGCTATCTGACACAATTCTGGAGTGGGTTTAAGTTTAAGATTAAAAACTCTGACAATAATTCTCCAGTCTACCATAAGCAAGGGAACAGGAACAGGGTGGAGAGTGAGAACTACCACTGTAATGTAATTTCTCCAGGGACAATGGCAAAAGAAAGAGAAACAGAGGAATCTTGGCTGACCTCCTACGGACCTCGTCCTTTGGCAAAAGATTAGATACGTCCCTCAGTAACGTCCAGTCATATGGTGGTATGTCTAAAGCTCTGATGATGATAGCTCATAAACATCTCAGAAGGCACTAGGAAAACCTGTCAGGCTCAGGTGAACCAGAATATCAAAGCAAGGATCTCCCATGAGTCGGGAGTTGATGAATTCTATTAAGCTATTTTCTTAGGCATATATAACCAAGAAATCTGAGGATACAGGGTCGGAAGCAGAAAGGAAAGGAAAACCAACAAAGATACTTTATCCAAATGCTGCAAACGTTAACACCAGTAGGAACCATACAACCAACGGCAACATTGTACAAGAAGTCACGCTTCTTATGCTTCAATGCTTCATTTTCGTATTGCCCTTGTGTACTTGTTATTCTGAAAGGTCCGATTCTTCATTTGCCCCTCAAAGCACTCCTCCTACTCAGCACCAGCAACCATAGACCCAATTTCCATGTTTCCCAGGTATTCCTAATTGTTAGGATGTTCCTGAACAAGCCTTATCTTTGCAAGCTGTCTACTCCAAACCTCCAACCTTCCTTGTTGAATTCTGACACTAACCAAGATCCATTACCACACTCAATACATAGTAAAACATTGTAGAAAGAATGATTAAACATACATGACCACCACAGGACGACTAGGGCACCAAGCATAGTAGACAAAATGGCTGCCTCACTCAACAAAGAATGAATTGGTACATAAAATGGCTTCTTCTCCTAGCAGCATTACTTAAGAATAGCATCAGAGACAAACAGAGGGGGAAGATGAGGATTTTTCTATCAGGGTTAAGCATTGTATGCTTCAACCTTTTGCTACAGTCAAAGACTTATGCGACATTCTGGGCCAGTTTTAGCAGCTGAAATACCTAGCATGGTTCTTCCTAACCCAGATAGACCAGGTGTGGAAAATCTCAACAACAAATAATCAGTCATAAATAAATAATGCATAAAAGCATCGTAATGGTGTCCATAGTCAGACAAATACCTAAAATGTGAGAAATAAGTTAGGGGCCATCTTTCACTTTAAGACTTTCACTGATTCTGTCATACCACATCTAGCAGTAGAACTTCAAATATTCAAGAAAATTACTTAAGAGAGATGCAGGTCCTCCAGCACCATGCCAGTCCATGGGACTGCCGTATTCACTGTGGCAGTCCAACCACCACATCCCTGGTGGTCCAACCACCAGATTACAGTCCTGGCAGTCAGACCACCAGGAAATTGGCTGCGGTCAAAGTTGTGGTCAGCCAAGGAGATGCCGAAGTTCGGCTCTGCTGTGCTGATCACAACTTTCCTTTCCACAAGCCTTTCCATGCCAGAGTCCCAGCCATGAAAAAGCTGGTGGAAAGGCAGTGTTGAGGAAAGCTCCTGCACTGCCCACAACCATGTCATGGGCAGTGAAGGGGACCAACTGTAGGCACCCTCAGAATGCACACTGTCTCCTATACCAGACTATGCATTCTGAAAGTGCTGTGTGCACCGGCATTGGCCTCAGCTCCCTGAGGGAGCTGAAATGCTGCTGCACTGTTTCCAGCTGTCAGTTGGCAGAAACATCATAATACAACAGTGGTGAGGCCACAGGCTTGATGGGCACCCCCACAATGTCGTATTGGAGTTTGAACGGCTCAACCGCCGAACTCATAATCTCACCACTCAGAGCAAACATGTCATACATTTCTAGCTCTATCCAACAGTCTTCCAATTAAATAAGTAGACCACTTTCACAAACTGACAAATAGCAATGCAGTCTAAACTGCCCATCACTGTTTCATCATAACTTGTAATGGTACTGCATGCATCAGGCTTCTCTGTCAACAAGAATGAAACATGTAAAATAAACAAGAGAAAATAAATATTTGATTCCCTTCGTCAATCGGAAATAAGTCCACCAACAAGAAATATGCTACAGCTAAACAAGATTACATGCACTGGTCAAGTGATATCATCAACATGCTGCTAAAAAGAACACCATAGTACTATAAACCCTGAATGAAACCCTTATCAGCACTGTTAAGAGAGGTTTAACTTTACAAAGGAGGACGAGCAGACTCTGGAGCATATTTATACTTTGTTTGCAGCAAATTTACATCAAAAAGTTTAACACAAATTCGCCGCAAACCTAACACCATATTTATACTAAGGCGCCCGACCCCACAAATGGCAAAATTCCTCTGTGTGCGTCATTTTCTGGATGGGGGAAACCGACTTGCGTTAATGACATGCAAGGTAGGAGTTCCCATCTAAAAAATGACTTTAAGGCCTATGCACCTTATTTATACGCCCGCGTCATTTTGACGCGCAGGAGGGAGCAGGCCTCAAAAAATTACACACAGCCTGATGTGCGCCATTTTTTAACGCCTGGGTGAGGGCAGACGTTAAGGGGCCTGTGGGCTCACTTCCATGGTCTCTGACCATGGAAGCAGTCCACAGGTGCCCTTCCCTGCCCCCAGGGACATCCCTTGCCACCCTCGCCCACCCCTGGAGGTCACCCATGGCTGGGGGGACCCATCCCAGGTAAGTAGAGGTAAGTATAATTGTTTTATTTTTTAAAGTGGCATGGGGGGGGCTAACTTGGGCCCCCCTACATGCCACTGTGCCCAATGGCCATGGCCAGGGGACCTCTGTCCCCTGGGCATGGCCATTGGGCAAGGGGGCATGAGTCCTGTCTTTGCTAAGACAGGAGTCATTTCAATGGGGTTTGTGCATCAACAAATGGCACAAGTCTGGTTAGAACCATGATTTTTGACTCTAACCTGACTTGCACCATTTTTTGATGCACAAGCCCCATTTTTCCCTATGCCGGCGCTGCCTGGTTAGAGTCATTTTTTTTTACTCTGACCAGCCCGCAGCGCCGGCTAACGTCAATCCATAACTAAGGCGCCCGCCTGGTGAATGGCGTTTGCCGGCGGTAAATTTTTGACGCAAACTAGCGTCAATGCTGGTCTGCAACAAAAAGTATAAATATGGGCCTCTGTACTTCAAAATCACTTACCTGGAGTAAAATATGTCTTTTTGATCTGGGCACCATAAAGGACATGATAGATGTACCACAGGAAACAATGAAACATTAGACATCCCAAATTATGGACGTACTGAAGAAAATTAAAAAAATTGGATCCACAAGCGTAAGTGACAGAAAAGCAACATTGGAGATGCAATTATCAGGTTGGCTTTGAAAGGAGGTAGAATGCCGATTATGGAACTGTTTCTAGAAAAATAAGGTTTACAAATGTAGTGGGCCACTTTAATATTGAAAGGTGGAGTATACCATAAGTGTCCTGACTATAGCTCTCATCTTGCCAGAACCATTGCTGACACGCTCTGCTACAAATAGCATAAAGATGATCAAGCACAAGAAAACATGGATGATTTTACACTCATACTGCACCAGAAAAGTTTTGGCGACTGATGCATCATGTTGGGGGAAATACTGGTTTGAAATGGAGGATTATAAGCAGTTAATGCATAGTGGGTTGCTTAGAGGGAGCAAGAGCATTAGAAATGGATTTAGCACAGGTTTGAATTTGGTGCACAAGCACAAAGGCTGTCGCTCATAGGTGAGGGGAGGGGAGAGAGTAAATATTTCTGTGTATTCTATTGTATTGTATTGATTTGTACAGTACAGTGCTTTCCACACCTCTTATAAGGACAAAGCTGCTTTCCAAGTGGTCCATTCTGATATTTATGTAGAGTTTATTACCTTAGAACCTAGGGCTTAGGTGAAGTTGAGATTCACTGTGATAGTATTAGATTCACACCTTTTGGAATGCATGGTTGAAAGGTAGTTCTTTGTAGTTTGGCCCATTATGTACAAGTGGGTTGAGGTGAATGGGGGTCAGATGATGTGGTGCATTCATGGTGCTACCATTGTCATTGCAAATCAGCATAGGGTGTAGCGGGGTAGAGTATAAGAACAGATGTCACCTATTCAGTTACTTACCTACAGTAATGAAGGGAGAAGCTGCCATTCATGTGCTTAATCTGGGACAGCTATAGTTATATGGAGTTCACTCAGTGGGATTAAGTGGCCTAACCCATTAAAACAAGGCTAACATCAAAGTAGTGCTAACTCAGGTATACCAAGGAGCAACAACAAAACCAGCTTGTTCAAAGCACTTTTTAAACTACTAAAAGAATGCGTACTACCTTGGGGAGAAGGAGATCAGCCCCTTGGAGGCACAGTTAAACCACTAAAAGAGTGTTAACATAGTCTACCAAGGAGTAAACAAGGATCTGGTCATTGAGGCACTGTGATTAATCAAGGGAGTGCTATATAAAGTCTATTAAGGAGCAACAGAGGACCAAACTCTAACAGGCACCAGGAGGGAAAGGAGTGTGGGAAACATCAGAGGCTCTGGCCTGTTCCCCTTCCCTTTCCAAACAGGGAAGCTGCCTTATGACTTGGTTTAACTACTGTGTTTCCCTTGAAGTTTTTCTAATATTGGGAAATAAACGGCTATATTCCCGCCCTGTTACAGTAACCTAATAACTATTATATAACATACTATGAGGGCTTTTTAAACGTGGGACCTTCTCTTGAGTACCATCAGTATATAATTTTTAGTCTCCACTAAACACAATTTATGCACAGATAGTTCATGACAACGCTATCTATGTGCTAACTAGCACAATTTGTTTTACAGGGTTATCATGGCCATTTACCTTTGAGCACCTGAACTCATCCTAATATAAGGCATTCAGTCAGTGATAGGTAAGTTGTCTTTTCTATTTTGTGCACATGGGGGTGATCTATATTTTTTTCTTTTACTGATTTCCTCACTTCCATCAGTAATTTGTTTGCATTATGCCCGCCACAGTGGAACATTTTTGATTTATCGCTTGGTTTGGTGCGATTAACAGCATATTAATTGTAGTGCAATTGTCCGAGTTAAGGATAATTTCATCACCCTTATTATTTTTTATATTTTTTATACTTATGGACATCACCAACCCTCTGCCCATAACTTTACAATGTGAATTATTAATACTTACAAGTACATTTCATCTTTAAAGGTTCTAGGTTTTACTTGGTTGAATTAGTTTTCCATCTTACGATAGCCCTGTCTAGGGCAGATGGACAACATTATTATGGTTCTCTTGCCTTCTCTTCTTAAGGAACAGGAAATTCTCTGCTATATCCTCAACTACATTGGATCCATTTTCAATATTACAAGGTATGTCTCCCTTTCTGTATGACTTACTTAGTCACCATTAAGAACTTTACTTACTGTCACGGGGGTCTTTTTCTAGAATTTGTACTGATAAAGCACGTGTTTTTGACTGTTTTGTTAGTGCATGACAACTGACAATCTACTAAGTTTGGCATGCCAGATATGGCATACACCTATACATGAGCTAACTGGCTCTTGTTCAATTTTTTTCATCTTCGTTCCCACCTCTTGGTTTATAACCTCCTCTCGTATGGCAGGTGTGTGTCTTTGCCCTAATTCCACGTATACCCTGGTATATACAGAATTCCCTTTTGCAGGCACTTAACCAATTTTGGACTTGTCAATACAAGTGAAACATTTGCTTAGGTATAAAGAAAATGATTCAATAAGTATCCCTGTTAGTGTCATGACATCTGATTATGTATATCGTCTTTCTTTTACAAATACTTTCACAGCCTTGAAAAATTCTAGATGACGAAACACGTGTCAGCTGTTTTCTTTGGATATGTCACAATTTGGGAAGAAGAAACCTACTATATTTTCAAGAAGTGATCAAGACTCTCATTAAAGTAACCGTATGCTTTGAGTTGGATCGTTGGACTGCTCAGGTGTGCCCTGGTAACTCTTGGCATTTACCAAAGTTGCCACTGGAAGTCGCCCTTCATATCAGTGGATGGCAGGTCAGTATGCCCTGGGTGGAAATGATAAAATGTTTAATAAAAAATGTCTCTTGCTTGGATTTAGAGGAACCAGGGCAAGAAGAAGGAGTGGAAGGATAACTTGGAAGGAGCAGATACCTGCAGGAGAAATTCAAAATGAACAAAGATTATTTAATGCTGCATTCTAAATACGCCAGTCACTCAGTGAAATGTAAAACAACAGAGCAGCTTACACAACACAGGACAGCATTTTATCTACCTTAGGTGCAGTCCACTCCAATGACTACATTTCATCACTGAGAGATTAGACTGCAGAAGGGGGCAAGTTTATACCATGGCATTCTCCGGCACCATTGGGAGTTAACCGTTACACAAGTGTTATGGATAGTATGTTAAATGTCCATGTTGTCTGTGTCTCAGATGGTAATTCCCAGCAAAAGGAACTACAGAGTGATCATTCACGCATGCTAGGGAGAAATATGAGGGCATGTAAGAAATCATGGTGGATTAAGAAAACCCCCTGATTATGTTGTATAGTACAAACTGTCTGGATGTATGATCAGAAGAAACTGGGGGGAGGAGAACTCTACTCAAATATCAATCCATATCCTTATTAGGGTGAACCCTTAAAGTCTCACATAAACCTGAGCTCAACCCCCTGGTAGCGATGGTGCAGAGCCCACAGGTTTAACTTAAAGTTAAATGCAAACCAATAAAAAATCCAAGCACAAAGTGCCAATGGTATTCAGTGGTTACAGTAAAACAGGACTTAGGTGCAATTTGACGCTGGCTGAAATGGAGCGCAGATTGAATACACTAATCAGGTTTGTCCTGCCCAAAGATTTTACCTTATGACTTTAGCCCTGTAAGTCCCAATCCACAGAAGTGTTTTTAAATTCCCCCAGACCTAAGGTGAAGCACATAGGGAGTCACAAGGTGGCAGGCAGAGGCCAACAGGATGTTCCAGTGGAGGTCCAGTTGCCACTGGTTCGCAGGGTAGCTGTGGGAGAAGGCCTCTTGTAGCTTGTTGTGTCTCCAATGCTGTCACAAGATGTCAGTCTTATGACCTTAGGAATCCTCTTCTTCGTGCTGAGGAGAGCAGGTCCAGTCTTTTAGAGTCTTCTCAGGTCTCAGGCAGCGGGTTCAGTCCTCTTCAGATCTTCCACAGATCCAGGAATGTTCTGAAATGAGTGTCAGGAAGTGCCGCCTTTAGGCTTGGCATGAGCCAGTGGATAAGTATGACCCCATAGGATGACTTAAACAATGGGATAAAGGTTTCCAACCCTACCCACTTTGGGCATATCCAATATGACCTAAGTCTTCTGCGACATTAAACTTGGGCTCCGAGGGCTAGGAGTACATGTGGAGAGTGTGCAATGGTAATCCTAGTGTCGTCCCACATCTAAAACTATAATCCAGTTTTAGGCAGTACCTGTACCAACAAACTCAGAGTCAGAAGTCTGGTTAAACCAAAGCTGAGCTTTCAGGAACCAGTTTTTGAATATACAAATCGTGTTTTGTGTACTCATACTCTCATATATGCCAACCAAGGGAGAATAACTGTTTTGAATACTTGCTTCATACCTGATTGTGGTCATCCCTCTCTAATTCCCATCCCCTCATCGGCCCACTCCGAACTTCAGGTCAAAAAGATTTGCAGGGTCTGCTGGAAAGTGGGCATTTTGAAGGTACTGCTTCAGGGAAAATCTGATCCTGCCAATGAGCTACTGTTGACAGGAACAAGGACAGGAAGGAGAAGTGGGGGCAGAGCCCAGGAATACCATGAGCTTATCCTTGTTCTCTACAGATCCCCAAAACCAGGATTAGGACTTATACCCTTACGTGAAATTCAAAAGCAACAAGTAATATGCAGTACTGAAAACTCTGGAAAATGGGCACTCAGTGTCACAATAAACAACAAAACAGTTTAAATACACCAGTGGAACAGTCCACTCTCATAATAATACTACATTTCACTGCACACTCTGGATTGCAGAGCAGAGATGAGTCCCACAATGCTACTTGCCTAAATCACTTGGAGCTAAAACTGGGCCACTCAGCAACCCACAGGAACCAGGGCAGTGGTGGATGGGAGGCAGGGCTCAAGAATACCCCAGGCATGCCTTACCCTTAACATTGATGGGAGCTGTTACCTTCATTATACGTTCATGAAATGTAAAGAGTTTGTGTGATAAAGTCAAGAGGATTGTGAGGAATATTTTATGTTCAGATTAGAGGACTTCTAATGCTAGTGATGCATCTAATTAAAAAATAAGTACAACTTTTTAAAAGGAGTCCCGTATGAGTAAATGTTTCTGGGTTTGTGAGGGAATGCAGAGTGTGACATTGGCAAGCAGATATTTCTGCTAGGAGTAAGAATAGTGGTGAGTGATGTTAGAGGCATCTATCACATGTTGATGGCAGATCTAGTGTACAGTAAGAATACATAGGGCCTCATTATGAGTCTGGCAGTCAGACAAGCCGACCACCAGACCCACGGTGAGGAGACCACAGCGGAGGTGGCGGTCTCCCCACCAGACCCATTATAAGGGTTTCACTAGGCTGACAAGCAAAAAACAAGGTTTCTGCCGGTCAGCCCAGTAGAAACTGTGTGGCAGCATTGGTCTCGGCTCCACAGCCGAAGCCAATGCCGTCACACAGGGGCCCCCCCCAACACCATCAGAATGTGCACAGACAGTGAGGGCCCCCCTGGTGCCCCCAGGTACTGGCTTTCCACCAGCCTTTCCGTGGCGGGGTCCCTACCATGGAAAGGCTGGTGGAAAGCTGAGTTGTAATCATCCAGGTGGCCCTGAGTTCAGAGCCACCCTAGCTGAGTGCATCTCCGACCGCTGTCACCTGTTGGGAACCACGTTCCTGGCGGGGACACTGGCGGGTCCGCCGCCAGGGTTCTAATGTGGTGGTCGGACTGCCACAGTTACGGCGGTCTGACCATAAGGACCGCCAGCCTTGTAGTGAGGCCCCTAATGTATATTCTTTCCCTCTATTGTCCTTTTCAAACACTGCAGAAAGAACTGGCCTTTTAAGTTCACCTTTTGCTTTTAACTCTTGAGGGGAGGGGAGTTCCAATAGCATGCTGGACACAGGGAGAGACTAATCAAGAAAAGGACAGAAACAGCAGGGGAGCCAGACTATGTCACACAGTTTTGCACCAGCAATACGTCTTCTGGAGTATGCACCTTTGAGTGCCTGGGGTCATACACTCTAGTTTCTCTGAAAGTAACATTCTTTCTTCTGGGACACAACATATAGAGAATAATGATGTGTGATTTCTAGCAAAAGGTATCTCTGCTGGTAATAAAATTAGGTATAGTAAATAGGGTAAATTTGAATCGAAATCTTTGGAGTAGGTTCTGTCAATATGCTGGAAGGATGGTTGTGACACTGTTATGTGAAGATCAATATAGGTTTCAGTCATGTAGATCAGTGAAACTGAATCCAGTTAGACTGTGATATTATAGGAAAGGCTGAAGTGTCAAAGTAGCCGGTTTCACTAATAAATCTTGGCAGAAAAGACCTTTGATTTTTCTAATTGGCCCGTCTCCTTTCCAGTTTTACAGAACATGGGGATGGGCCACTGCTCTGTTACCTAGCTCACAATGGTATCAACAGAGCAGACAAAAAAGCATACAGGTAAGGTATAGACCATAGAAAGAATATGCATTATTTACAGAACACATCAAGGGCTACTTTTGTCCCTACTGCGGTTCACACTGAAAATAGCACCACTGAAAGAGTGAATATGTGCATCTCCATAGAAGAGATGTGGAGATTTGTACTGCCACGAAGAACGGAACACATACTACTTCAATAAAAGGGCAAGTTCTTGATACATACTGGAGATCCATGGATTTCAACAATGAGTGCCAAAGTGCCTTTAAAGTATACTCAGATGTATAGTGTTGGATGCATTTCTCCCCAACCCCAAAAGGTAGGGTAGCAATATATCAAATGAACACGACTCTTCAGCTTTCCTATATTACACTAGGCATCCCATACCTGACATCAGACTACATATTCTTGAGAGAAGAATTTGAAACTCACAAAATATTTTTTGTGTTGCTTATTATTATTGCTTTTGTTATTTTCCCCTGCAAGAACTATAACATTTGAAATACATTTAGGACTAAGCTCTGCCCATAGCAAGAAAGTTCTGCTAAAGCGAATTTTAGCTGCAGAAAAAATGCTTCAATAAAATGACATGCAAAACACAAGTTTAATAATGAAATGTGCAAAATGTGATTTTTTAATAGGCAACCATAATTAAACAATATAGGCCTTACACAAATTAAATATGGATTCTTAAACTTAGCCTGACGGTATCATGGTAATCAACAAAATACATTAATATTGAAAGGTCTGTTTTCACATTAAATAGTTGCGGTGCAAGATATTTTGTTTTTTGCTGCAGATGTTACCATTTCGGAAGCTACTGTTAGCAGTGAATAGACACTTGTTTTGTATTCAACGACTGACAGTGAGGTTATCACCGCAAAAATTGCAGATGTCTGAAAGATGACTGTATTTCGGTGAAAAGATGGGGAGTAAACCAGGAGCAGGAGCAGACTGAAATCCTATTGGTCAACACAAAGAAGAAAGAACATATCAAGTTACAATTTGTGTGTTTATATTAGTGCATGTTCCTAGACTTGGAGACTCAGACCAATAATAATTTTGCTTTAGAGAGGAGACCTGATTGGCACCCAACTAGACCATGAATAAGTTCCCAGCTCTGGAAGAGGAGACTCTGCATTGCGTTTTCTCAGACATCTATTCACGAGAAGGCTTAGCTTACTCCTTGATCTGCTGTTATTTTAGCTGAGAATACTTTCCACCCTATTATGCTAAAGCTTGATGCTTAAGCTTTGATTTCTCTCATCAGAATCCTTCAAGGGTATCTGAACTGACATCTTTTCCTTCTCAATCTTGAATTTAATAATTTAGAATAGGGAGTTTCTTTATATTACACATTTATTTCATTATTATTATTATTATATTGAATGTATTATTAACTACCATATTGACATATCATTATCAAATATTAATTTGTCGAATATATTAATGCTTAATTATGATGCTTGATGATTAATACTTTAATAAAAGATAAATCACTAAAAAAATAAATTAAACTCTTTAACTCACAATTAACTCTCCTTATTGACTGAACAATTTAATAATTGATAATGCTCTTGTATTGATTACAGCTCCATACTTCTCTGTTAACATCCAAGATCCACACAACCTGACGATTGAGTGTAGAGAAATCTTGTGCTCTGGCACTTTCTTGGCAATTGAGCTGCTAGTCCTACCTTTTCTGAAGTTCTAGACTTTCTTTTTCACAGAAAAAGGCTACTAGCCTTTCATGAAGAGTGGGCATTATGAGATGTGATGAAGAATAATTAGGGTAGTGGATACCATAAGATATAACATCTGTAGACCACCAAGCTTGATAGACTTCTACTCAATTAAGAGAATATACGCAAGGAGTATGGTGTCAGAGCCATACACTAAGATCTCTGATTTAATGAGCAGCTCTGTGACCCAGACCCAGGTATCCTACCAAATGCTACCTTTTATAACTCTCATGAAGCAACAATTTTCATAGTCAGTGGTCTTGGAATACCATCAGCTTGCTTAGATGCTTGTTTAGAAGTAGCAGCTTGTTTAGATGAAACAATTCCAGGGCCTGGCGAAGTGGTGAGTGACTGATATGATGGCTGTGGCTTGGCCTTCTGATGAGCTGTCACATGGAGAGACTTGGGGTGAGGGGCACGGCTGCTATCAGAGTTGGAGCTCGAAGAGGTAGGTGCCAGGGTCCCTCTGGATTCTGTGGCCTACGCTGATGCAACAGAGGTGAAAAGTGTGGTGAAGTAGAAATGGCACAGGCCCTCAAATTTAGATGAGACTCCTGGCAGAGGTGCCTGGTTTCCGGATCAGATGGTTGTGGACCAGGACTAGGCCCTTAAGGAAAGATCTGAGTGAGTGACAAGGCCACATCCTGGGGCACTGAGATCCATTAACGCTAACGTAAACAAAAAGCGAAGCTGAGCTACCATGAAGAAGACAGTCTGAGTGACCCCTGGAGGGTACTGATACTTCATGGAGGAAAACAATTTGCACTTGTGAGAGGGTAGATAGTGCTCCTCGTGGCATAAGAGGCAAGGACTGTTGCGTTATAGCAGAGACAATAGGTGACCAGTTCAGGGCACAAAGCCTGGGGGATGAATGACCACTGGTGCACAGCCAAAAGCATTGTAACAATGTGAACTTCCCCATGGGCACACAAGCTTGACTGGCATCCCAGTGGGCAAGTGATTCTGGAATGCATGTACTCCTAAACTCTGAGTCAGAGAATAGTACTAGATAAACACACACTGCTCTCAAACATTGTGATATTGGTGGTGAGCAGGTAGATAAAAGCAAAATAATTACATCTTCAGCAATGAAGCACCACTCAATAACACAACCTCTAACCATGAGACATGGTGCAACGTCACATAAGACACTATCGAAACATTGCTTTTTGAAATTAAATGTAACCTTTAAAGCATCGATGACCATATGGATAGAAGGAAAAAGGAATGACAAACACAGTGCATGCCTTGATATGGCAGAGCGACTCCTTTCAGAAACTACAATGAAAATTAAAATGCTTTCACCTTAACTCAAAAGAAACACCAATTATTCAATCTATAGTCCAAACTTCAGCAAAACAACTAATAAAAAGCATACCAAACACCAACCCCTAAAACTTAAAAGAAACCCCAAGTCAATGCCCCAACTAAACTAATGTATATATTAAAAATTACTGTTACATAAACACATTGTACCTGACAGGAAAAGATGCCCCACCTGACCCACATCTTCACTGAATAAACAGAATTCAAAGAGAAGAAATGCCATGTTTAAAAGTACAGCAAGTATGTGAGTAGGAAATGTAAAAATATTTAAATAGATTTGTATTTGTTCTATATAATTGCAATAAAATATTTACAAAATATTATATATAGTTTTACCGTTTTCAGATGAGATGGCACAAAGAGCCACATATATCACCCTACAGTCAGTCAAAAACATTATCTCACACGGAATACACACACAGCAAGGAGAGCACAACCAGTGAATATGTTAACTGAGAATGTACCAAATATTATATTAATGTTTGTTATGGGAGAGCCACAACTAAAAATTTTATTGTGATCAATGTTGGAGAGTACAATCACCACCAAGTGTAACAGAGGTAGACGTATGGCATAATCTCCAATCTCCAAGAAGCAAACACTAGCTCTCAGTAAGCCACAGGAACATTTGTAAAAACACATATACTGCCTTAAGTTCCTGAGCACATTACAGGTCAACTGTCAGCAAATCCTCAACTAAAAAGATTAATAGTATTCACTAGAAAAGCCACAACACAGACCACGGCTGCTCCTAGAAGATACCAAGACAAACATTTCACTGCACCTAACCACTACATGTAATGAAGAACCCCTCCTCTAGCACAACAAGAGAAATAGTGACAAGGGAATATTCATTTGCAATACAAAACAATTTACACAGACTTTCTAAATGTGCAACATGGATGATGGATGGCACCTACAAACCATGCACTCCTCCATTCCCACAAGTATATACCATACATCGACAATATCAGAATAGTAACATACTTCTAATTTGCACAGTACTGCCTAACAAGCAAAGTGCCACATACTATGAACTACCAAACAATATTAAAAATCAAACTAACATCTACTATCCCCAAATACCAATACTAATGTTTGAGCAATCAGTAATATTAGAAACAGTTCTCCAAATGCTGCCATACAAGGCTTTATTAGCATTTTAATCATTGCATGTGAAAACACCTCCAAAAATATGCACTAAGTGTAGAGTATGCAACAAACTGGGGTTGCCTTTGAAATCAAACACAAATTACCCAAGCATATGTGCCAGTTATGGAAGTAGCTAACCAATATGCTAATAGAATCCTCAAATGTCCAAAGAAATGAACAAAAACTAAGGGCCTGATTTAGAAGTAATCAGACGGGTTACCCTGTCACAATGGTGATGGATATCCTGTCTGCCGAAATCTAAATCCCATTCTATCTTATAGGATTTTGATTTTGGCAGACAGGATATCTGTCACTGTTGTTCTATATCAGGCCTTAAGTCTGAACTACTTTGAAGATACTTAGAGTTGGCAGATTGTGGCGCTCTGGGAGCAGACTGCATCATCAAGGCCACAGACGCACAACCAAGCTTCAAGTACCATGGTCGAACATATACAACAGTGGAATAGCTAAACAATCCAAGAGCAACAATGTGGTAAAAGCATGGGAAAATCTTTCCATTCACATTAGGCCAAAGCCAACCTTTACTATACAGATTCCTAGAAATCCTGCTTCAAAAAGAATAACAGCTACCAACAGCTAAGAATAGAACAATCAGTAAGCCAATCATACCTAAAATATCTTAACATGCCAAATAGATGTACAAAATGTTGCAATTCAAAGTACAACTGTGCCAAAACTGGGTTGCTGGTTGACTGGGGTGTCAGCATAAAAAACAGTCAGGTTAAACATAGAGGCAATGTATTAAGTATTTATGCACTACACAAGCAGCAATACAGTGACAACACAACACAATCAAATTTCCAAAATAATTTAGGAAAGTTGAGTACATTTGACTGAATTATTTGACACCAAAACCATCAAAGTCCAACACGCACATCCAGAGTTATGATTTTTCAAGTGTAAGGTCCAAAATACCTAGTCCTCAGTTTTGGAAAATGGCCACCTGGACATGTGTAACACCACAAGCAAGGGTCCAGGAGTGGATGGAGACCTCCTGGGGGTTCAAGACTCACTCAGGCTGGGTACAGGTGCGGGTTCAAGATGATGAGAGCCTGTTATGTCCTTGTGGTTCTCAACAAGAGGCCAGCTAAGCTAGCACTTGGAGTCACTTCTAAAACCTGGGTGCTGGTAAAGATGCAGGGCTCCACAGCAGGGTTGGCCTCTGAAGGTTCAAGGCAGGCTCAAGGCAGCAAAGCAGTCCTTCCAGGTATAGCAGCAGTCTGGTAGGGTATTCAGTAGGACACAGCAGCAGGGAGTCCTCTGAAAGTCCTTCGGCAGGTCCAGTGGAGAACTGAAGAGTAGATCTGAGCACCCTATTTTTATACCCTTGTACCCTGCTCCTAGTTGTTGGGAGATAGTTCCAGAAGTGATCCGAGAGCCCTCTTTTTATACCCGGTTGCCCTTCTCCTAAATGTTGGGAGAAGTTTCCAGAAGGGTTCTTTGAAGTTCGAAGAGTTTCCTCCCTCCCCTGCTCTGGCTCTTTGTTGGCTGTACTGACAATACAAGGTTGTTTAGCCTATTGTGTGGTGGCAGAGCCCAGCCTATTCAGGTGCAAATGGGGCTGTTCTTAGCTCCGCCCCTTATCAAGTCAGTTAATGGCCCATTTAGGCTGTGTTAATCCTAATATTGTGTGAATGTCTGAGGTGAATTCACAAAGTCTCAACTGTCAGTTACACCCAGTCATGTGATCTAAGACAGGCTGCAGGCACATAGAGCTAAGGGCAGGAAAATGGGAACTTTCTAAAAGTATCATGTTCAAACTTGTAATGATAAATCCAACTTTATCATTAAAGAGGGTTTATCATTACAAGTTAATACACACCAAGCTTGACGTAATCACCATGTATGCTTTAGGAATTACAACTTATTCAATATAATAGGGAATCCCTTTATTGTTATCCTGTGGGAGGGGTAGTCCTCACAGTAGTGAAAAACAAATTTGTTTTTTTTTAATTACTAGAACATTTAAAACTTAAAAGTCCATGCCTTCCCTTTTAATTACATGGGCTATTTAGTGCCTATCTTAGTGGTGACCTATATGTGTTAAGAGAGGGGTTTAAGGCTTTGCAAGAGGTTTTAAATGCTAAGTTGACATGGGGGTTGAACACTGCATTCAGGCTCTAATAGCAGGCCTGGGACATGTTTTGAAGTGCTAGTTTAAGTAGCTGGCACACTCAAGTGCTGCAAGCCCACTGATAGCATTTAATTTACAGCCCTAGGTATATGACATACCGCTCTACAAGGGACTTACAAATAAATTAAAAGTGCCAATTAGGTATATACCAATCAGACCATGTTTAGCGAAGTGAGCACAAGCACTATATAACTGGTTAGCAGTGGTAAAGTACACAAATTCCTAAGGCCAACAAGCAAAAATCAAGCAAGGAGGAGGAGAGAAGCAAAACGTCTGGGGGTGACTCTATAGAGAGGGCCATTTCCAACAGCAAATCTTTTTCAATAACAAACAACTACCTCAAAATGATTGCTAAAACAACACTCTAACCAATATTTTGTTTAAATATTGCACAAAATATCTGTATTCATCAGTTGATAAAACAGGGAAGTGTTTATTTGTCTGACAGTCAGCCAATAGTACCAAAACTCTGCTACTTAGCCATTGACATGTAGAATTGTACATAATCTCTGCTGTTTAGCTGGTCATAAACTATTCCATGTGCATTTGACCAGCGTCCATATAAGTGGTGTGAAGGGGGTCTTTATTTAGCAGGGCATAAAGAAAATAGGCACTCTAGGTAATGGTAATGTGGTGGCCATCTCATAATGGAGATACGACACGCATGATGCATTTGAAATTAAGTGCCTATACAAATGTACAATATTTTGTAAAAAATATATGTGCATCAGTTAAGCTAAGCAGAACACAGATTAAGAAAAATGTAAAATTAATTTTGAATACAACTTTTATGTTATTTTAATACTCACAGAAGACATACAGAAGTCAAATAGATGATTCAGGATATGGCACACAAATATATTTTTCTGCTTCAGTCAGGGAGTATTTGGCTGTCAGCAAAGAATACTGAGTATGGTTTTGAGGCATGTTACATAGCAGTTTTATTAACTCATGAGAATACATTGTTTTCTAATGTTCGTGTTGCTCTATTTGCTGATTTTAAGGCGGGCTCTTTTTGAGTTTCTAATGGGAGGCCTTGTGCTAGCTTTAGGCTTCTGTTTAAGGGGAGTTTTGCTTGCTTAGTATTTCAAATCTGGCAACACAGCAGCCGTCAACAAGCAGTTGCAAACAGGGAATGCAGACAGGTAGGTGTTGTCTGGGCTTCTGAGTGAGGAATATGTTCAATAGGTAATTGATGTTTGGTGGCATAGTGCTTTAGGGCACCTGCAGAATGTAAGCTTAATGAGTCTCTGTAATGGGGCTTTTGTGGAATGGGGAAGAGAAAGATGAAGACAGGTAAGTAATGCATCTCAGTAATTCACAGGAGGAGTTAAGTCTGCTGTCACTTGTTCGTACTAGTCTCCTAGTAGAGTGGGTTTAGGGCATTGATGCTTTTTGAGCCCATGTCATGATTGACCCTTTCAGCCATGTTGACATTTTCTTCACCTGCACAATGCATCTTGGGAATGGTAGATTTGAATGTTTACTTTTAAGCAGTGCTTTAAGAGAGTAAGGTCCTGTTGCAACTGTGTTCTCATTTCGGTGCTTTACAGTGCTGACTTGGCAAAGGAAATCTTAAAGCAGGACATGAGGGGGAGCAATAGAAAGAGAGAGAAGTACAAATAGATTGGAGTCCTCAAAACACAATATTTTTAAAACTAATAAACATTTTTTAAGGCCTTCAACACATAGACGAGAGAGATAGCATATGTGTAATTTTTGTCAGTGTAGACATGTAAAAAGCCCATGCAAAATACAACAGACCTTCACATTAGTTGACTGAAAACACTTGTATCACACTATTTAATACAGAATACATTTTATAACGGGGTGTAACTCCTAACACTTCCCCTGGAGCTATGCTCTTGGGTGCCGGGATCAGGGTGAGAAGGATCGAGAGGGCCAAGAAGATGTGGAACAGCAGGATTTGGATCCTGTGGACAAAAGTTAATTTTGGATCAATTGATGTTGAGGTGCAGAAATACATTTTCTTACACGAAAAAAGTCGCACCACTATTTTTAGACTCCTCAGTCCTGTACTCTCCGTCAATCCCAGCATGTAGGTAAATAGTTAGGCAGGATCTGAAACCTAGGTCTGAGGTTAATGACTGACAGGACACAAGTGGGGTAACACTTAACCAGCAGCCAAATGCACAAACAGGAAAACTTAGATCAGATCCCACAGATAGTCGGCAACACCACAATGGTCCCAGGATATTGGCCCCAATAAAGACACACATGGCCAGAGGGATGTGTGCATTCCCACAATATCATAAAGCTAGATATTACATATAGTTAGGTAGACTTAGCCAATCAGGACACAGCACACACAGGACACACAGTGCCCATGCGCCCCTCAGGCCGGACATCTGGACACATGCTCGCTGGCCCACATTGTGTCCATGCCAGGTCAAGGCAGACCTGTGTCCACTATCTGGAAGTGTAGTTACGACTCCTTGACAATTGTTTGCATTTTTTACCATGGAAATAATGTATTTTATTGCACTCAGAGAAATGTATACAAACTTGCTTTAATCCGATGTACAATGAGAGACAGTCCTCAGACCCCGGTTCTTTAACTGCTTTCCTGGCTGTAATATTTAATTAAATAAACAGTTCCTTTTTTGCCAAACGCCTCGTCTTTTGTTTTATGAGGGGGATTCTCATTTGAGCAACTTTGTGGGGAGCAATATAGGAGGTATTCAGTTCTTCGAGCCTGAATGCGACCCAAGGAAGTGAACCCCCTCTGGATAAATTCTCATTTGTCACAAGAAAGGTGAGCAAATGCCGCAATCGATTGGAGGTTCTGCTTAATCTGGGGGCAGGAGGTCTGTCCTGACGCCACCTTCACAAGGGTATGAGACTACATCGGAGCCTTAGTCCTAGCATTTAGCATGTGGCAAACTAAGAAAAAGCATAATCCGGGGAAGTCACTTTCTTGATTGTCAGCACCAACAAGGGTGATTGCTTGGACCATGGGCATCAGACAGACAGTATGCTTGACCCCTGGGTGTGGCACAGGGTTTTTGGGTTGCTAGCGGCTTGGACCACTGGGCATGACAGATGGTTTGCATAAGGCTCTGGGTGTGACATAGGGCCAGCCCTCTTTTTTAAGAGAGGCCTTTTGCTTGGACCTCTGGGCATTATGCAGATGGTACACATAGGCTTTGATCATGATATAGGGCACACATCTCGATCTTGTTAGGCTAACATGGTTTTCTCAGTGCCAACAGCTTTTTAACACAAAGACGTAAGAGGTGTGTTTGCTTGGACTGCTGGGCATGATATAGATGGTACACAGGACCCCTGGGTGTGACATAAGGGGAATTCAAATGATAGGGAACTAGAGCGATTGGGACTTAAGAGATTAGGCATAGCCTGTGTTTTTGCCAAAGAAGGGACTCGGGTCACTGGAAGTGATTCCTTTCTTTCTCTGCATAAATTGTTGAAATCTTCACCCCTGAGCTAATATCGATATGGTTATCAGGCTACCCTAGCCCTTTACTGTGCAGAGCTTCCGTTGGTCATGGAATAGTGTGCACTCATAGTGGACTAAGGTATTGCGGGCAGGCTGTTCCCGTTATTCTTGGAGCCTTGTCAGCTTTGCTTGGGCCAGTTGAAATGGTGTTATTTTGATATTGTGATAATGGTAGATTAAGGTGACCTTGTTTGTCTTAGATGTTAAATGTTGTGTTTTTTCAAAGATTTAATGTATTTTGAGGTTATTGCTGATTCATACAAATTGTTATTTGATGCCAAATTAAGGCTTCATATTTTGTCATCAAATTCCCGATTGCTGTGAGTTAACAATTGCACGATTTCCTAGGATTCTGATTCTTCATATGCATTTGTTTGGTAAATGTTTTAATGCATCTGTGAATAACATTGAGCTCATTAGATCTAGGAATACTCATGTTCATATCCTCCCCTGTCAGATTACATCCAGTAACTCCCTTGTGTATATATATTTCTCACTACCGAAGTAGATCTAGTAATACCCCTGTACATATTTCGTCATCATCAGAGCAAAACGTAGAAAATGCTACCAAAATACAAAAGTTAGGACCCATATAACCTAAAAATCCCCTAAAAACGTAAAAAACTAAAAGAGTAATTATCCCCTAAAAGACTACCTGAACCCATCATGGAAAGTCCTTTAAAGCATATACACCATATGTTCCGTACTCATGCTACATAGCTCTGCCATGAGTCACACACACACACACACCAAGGCACATACCATCCCCTGGCCCAAAGAGGGAACATTCAACACCAATATAATTACACACAAGAACATACATACAAACAAAATACATAGGGCAAAAGAAAGACAAACTTGAAGCATTATTAGAACAATGGGCCACCCTTGCTGAAGCCCAGTGTGATCACATTGACCCACCATCGGCAAGCAAGGCATCTGCACCTCCACCGGCATATATAGGTATGGAGGTGGTCTCCCCAATGCCTGCTATCTCTGCATTCGGATACACTAATCCACCAGTCGAGGGAGCCCAAGGTGCCCCCATCTAACAGCAGACTGTTAGGTGTAGGCATGATGGACTAACAGACCAACAGGCTCAACACTCCGTGCACAACCCCAATCCAGCACCAGAGCACCCCGAAGCTGAACTCCCAATCCATCACATTCGACAAACTGAACCTCAGTGGCACTGAGAATACATGCCCTGCTGAATCTGGGGAGCAAACCCAGCAGAAAGAGTCACAGCAGCCTTTGACAGCAAGACAGCTAGGGAGAGTGAGGGACGGAGTCTCTGTCCTCTGGGATCTGGCAGCAAGGAGGGATGCTCAGGTAGTCGAGGAAACCACAGAAACAAGCTTGAGAGCAGGCCCCAACTTGGAAAGACAGCGCATAGCATAAGAATGCAGTCTAGATGGCAGTCAAAGCAAAGGCATGCACTAGGGTGGACGAGAGAGAGAGCTTGCGTCCTGGAGGTCCAACAGGAGAGAAGAACAGTGCACCCTCCACCTGAGGAGAACAGGGGTAGGGACAGAGCCCCAGTCATGGAAGAATGTGAGGTAGAATCAGATGGGAAGCTTTCAACTGGGGATCCGTACCTCACCAGAGCACCAGTGAAGGACAGGGGCTGACCAGGAAATTAGAGACCAAGGCAGCCTGGTGTAAACCCAGCTTAGAGACAGAAGGATCAAGATGGCACCTTTGCGTGCACACAAGGATAGCAGTGACAAGGACTTATGTTCCGTCCATACGCACAGGATAGTAAATCAACCCCAAAGGACAAAGTAGCACCGGAGGAAAGCGAAATATTCGCACAACTCTTTCATCACCTGCAAGCCCACTGGACAGAGAGTAGTGGTCAATATGACAGACTCTAGCCGGAGGAAGGATCCTTCGCACCAGAGGACATTGCGATTGCTGAAGACTGCATCTGGCACAGAGGGGGAGATCTCAAATGGAACTTCCCTTACATGAAGGAGCATCTAAGGAGATGGGAATGCTATGTCGAGCAAAAACCAGTGGATCAGCCCGAAACAAGATTATTCCCATTACTAATGAAGGGCATATCAGGAACCATCTATGTGCCATGGTCTCAGATGGACAAGGAAGGGCTAAGAACCAAACTCCCTGTTGTTGAATGGGGCCGGAAAATGGATCTTATGCTTTGAGAAGACCACCGTGGGACTAACCCTAGCGGTAGGTGATGTTAAGAGTGTGCTAAGTATCATTACCAGCAAGAAGACTAACATGGGGTTCGCCCGTGCTCACATCCCAGTGATTGTGCTGACCAACATGGGGCACGACGGGGCAGCATTCAATTCAAATAGGCACCAAATATGGACAGCATTGAGGGAAACATTCCCTAACTTCCCAGACATAGGAGGACTTTTGGCTGAAACCATGAAACCTGGGAAGGCCATCACAGAATTCCTAGACAGGATGAGAGAATGGTGAGGACAGGAGACTGTACAACCATGGACCGATATAGGCCCTCAGGTGGTCTTCTCTTACAATATCCTCAAACAGGGGCTGCCCACCAAAATATAAAGCAGTTTGGACTGCGCAGTAGGGTTATACACTAAACTCTGGCAGGAGATACAAGTGCACATATTGCACTTCCACAAAAGAACACAGTAAAGGTAGAAGGAGAAACAGGAGCAGGGCACAGAGGAATAACGCTAAGGTGGCCCAACATAAGCTGAGGAAGACCACCCTCCACGGGGCCATGTTGGCCACAAGCATACAAATGGCACCTGTTCCGAAGGGAGCTCCATTACAAAACCCCAGAGAGTTCCAATATGGCCATAATGACGGAAAACAGGCAGGTTGGCAGCAGCCAATCCCCATTCATTGCTACTATTGCCACAGAATAGGACACATAGCCAACTGATGCCAAGCAAAGGCACACCATGAGTAGAAGTCAATAAGTTGAAACCAGTTCCCGCAAAATTCTCATTCACAGACTCAAACTCAGGGAAGCCTGACCACACAGTTTATTCAGCTTCATGGAGTTCATTCCACTGCCGCACCACCACAACGGGGTTGGGTAATTGGACCAGTGCATGGCATCAGAAAATAAAGACAGGGAACCCAGCCCAACAAGGATTGGGGTCACAGGCACAGCAGGGAGGGGTACCTATTTGGGGAAGCATTACCTTCAAGCAGACTCCAAATGCACAGAAAGAATTAATACCCCCAATGCAAAGCATACATTTTGTGCACACTTTAAAATCCACCGCAGTTAAAAATCAACAAAAAGGCAAAAGAGGCAAAATCAAAGATATAAAACCTTTACTTACGCTCAGGGAAACTCAGGATTGCTGTGTGGCTGTTGGCTGGGTTGTGTACACAGTGGTATCCACCATTCTGGATAGCTTTGCAGCTGTCAATCGGGTATCCTCGCTAGAAGTTCACTATCCCGGGTGCCTGCTGAAGCCTAGGCCCTACCCTGTTGGTGATCCCCCAGAGTGGAGTGGGTTAGACATACCACAGGGGGAGGGCAGTCTGACAGAGGGGGCAGGGCGGCTCCCCGACTAGTGCTTAAAAACCAGGCACCCCAGGTCCTTGCACCCACAAACATGTTGGGTCGGTTCCTATGACTAAGTCAGAAATCCCCCATTCTCTGGCCTCCAGCCAGGACCAAAGTGCCTTTTATTCCCAACAGCAATAGTACCTCCAGCTGCCACCAGCCAAATGGGAGCCCCCCTTTTTGTTCCAAAATGAAGCTGTCCACCTATGTCGGGGGTCAGGCTTCCTGTGCACTTAGGATGGTGAAGATCATGTGACATTCAGCACATGCATGAGTCCCAAAGAAAACACCCCATGATGTCAAAGCAGCAGAGGGGGTACACCAGGACATCTAGGAGTCCCAGTGCATTCCAATAATCCGGGCAAACTCTGATGAGTTCCTGGCCTTGCACCAGACTCTCAATGCAATGATATCTTTGCCCCCTCCTTTCTTTCTGAGCTTACTTATAGCAGCCAGGACCCATAGACCCAAAAAGGCTATGGTCTGAATTACATGCCTCCTCTTTTACATCCCTTGCACATGTGTCGGATAGAAACACCACCCACACCAATGGCACCTCCATGCACACACTAGAACACTAGAGGGCTGGCGACACCAACAGGGCACCAGCTAAAAATACAAATTATCTAAATCTATGAGAGTCACCCTATAAAGTATACCACTCAGACTTTCAAGCACAGAGAAGGGAGAGACCCAATGACACATGAAAATAAAAAACAATAACCCATTTTTTTTTCAGACCGGGTATTCAGAGCATGGCCGCCGTCTGGTGCCTTACCAAAATTACATAAATGGAGGACTTAATTATTGGTGACATGCAATGGTCTAATGTTCTTTCTTACATAACAACCAAAGGTAGCTCTTGCCCAGCTGGTTTGCACCTGAGCTGCTAAATGTACCACCTCTATAAGGGATCACTGCCTTCTCAGCTAATGCACCTGCAGCTCCAGGAGAATCAAGAGCCACAAATTGCTCCAAAGAACTTTCCCATCCACCAGAATCACGCGCCACAAACCACCACAAAGACTTTCCACATCTATACTCTTAACCTGATCCTGAACCACACTTTGCCCCTGGAACGTTTTTTAACTGTTTCAAAAGTCTGCAGTCATCTCTGCCGGAAACATCACAAGACCTACAATGTTTAATAAGTTATGTGTTTTATGCATTTATACAGCCTCTATCTACTAGGGGTGCTACCACATCCATGCATTTCCAAAGAACAGTGTGGTCTAATGGAGGTCAATCAATCAATCAATCAATCAGATATTCGTATAGATCAACTTACCACCGGGGGCCTCAAGGCACTGGTGGGGGGACACAGACCAGTCGAAGAGCCAGCTCTTGAGGTCCTTCCTGAACTGAGCCAGCAAGGGGGACTGCCTGAGGTGAAGCGGAAGCGTGTTCTAGGTCTGCGCCGTGAGGTACAAGAATTATCTTACTTCAGCCATGTTCTTCTGAATCCTGGGGTCCTGGAGAGGGCAAGTTGAGCGGAGTTGCCTGGAGGGTGCGTAGAACGAGAGGCTGTGGGTGAGGTAGGCAGATCTGATGTTGTGTCGGGCCTTGTAAACGTGTGTCAGGAGTTTGAAAGTGCTGCATTTTTTGACGGGGAGCAAGTGTAGGTCTCGAGGGTGGGCGGAGATGTGGCAGTGGATGTCCAGGATGAGTCGAGTCATGGCATTCTGTATTCTCTAGTCTTGTTTTGTGTTTCTTGTTAATGGCAGCATAGAGTGTGTTACCATAGTCGAGATACTGCTGACAAGTGCATGGGTGACTGTTCTTCTTGTGCCAACAGGGATCCGCTTGAAAGTCTTCCAAAGAAGATGGACTGTGTGAAAGCACGAGGATAAGACAGCTCTGACTTGATGGGCCTTAGACAGCGAGGAGTCAAGAATGATGCCAAGGATGCGTACGTGGTCAGTGGGAAATGGGGCAGTTTAGAGGGCAGTGGGCCACCAAGAGTCGTCCCAGGCCTAGGTCACAGGTCCTAGGGGACCAGGGCTTTAATTACAAGTGGGGTATTGCAATCATTACAAGTATCAGGAACAGAGTGAGGAGGAACTGAAGAAAGAAGGCCAACCAGCATCAGGAAGGCTAAGCAGATTGGACATTAGTAGGCAGGAATACAATGGCCAAAATGACCAGGACCAGGAGAACCTGGACCAAGAGGACCTGGATCAGTGGCTGCTTTGCCAGTAGGACTGAATGGACAAGGAACAGATCCAAATAACAAAGACACCCCAAACCAGGAGGACAGAGACTAAGACGGAAGATGGACCAAGACCTGCAGTACAAGGGCTAGGAGGCTGATGGTGAGGAGAACCAGGACAGGTGACTAGGACAAAGAGGACCACAAAAAAGCAATGACTGAATGGCCAAGAATCAGGGAACAAGAAAGTGCCATGAAGACTATAAGGCAAAGTTTATGATAGCAAGCACAATGAGACAAGATAGACCAGGATGCCCAAGACCAAGGAGTCCAAGACTAAGATTACAGGGGGATCAGGTATGGGAGAACTAGGTCAAGGAGAACCAAAACTATAAGGAACAAGACCAAGAGGATCAGGAGCAATGAGCACAGAAAGTCAAGAAGGACAAAGACTATGCAAAACAAGAATAACAGGACCCTGGTCAGAGTGCCAGGTAGCTGAGATCAGAGAAAAAGGCAGCCATAGTCAAAAGGAAAAGTTCTAAGACGACCAAGAACAAAGGACTAAGGGGACTAGGAAGATCAGGGAATGGAGGACCAGGACCTCGATTACTAGGACCCGGAGGACCAGCTTGAGGTGGAAAAGGAGGACCATAGACATCAGGACCAAGATGACCGCATCCTGAAGATCCAGGATGGAGGAGGAAGATTAGGTGGATTAGAAAGATCAGAATAAGAAGTACCAGGAAATGGGTTAGGAGGACCAGAGAAGTCAGAATCAAGGGAACAGGACATGAAATTCCAAGTGGAGCAGGAAGCTTGAAACTGAGTAATTCGGATCAGGATGGCATAGATCAAGGGAACTAGGACAACCAAATTCACAAGGACCAATGGGAACAGGCTAGGACTAAAATGATCAAGCCCAGCCCAAGGAGACCTAATACAGAGGACCAGTGGGAGCAGTGCAGGGTGGATCAAAAGGACCAGGGTAAAGAGAATCAGGATGACCAAAACTAGGAAGACTGGGAATGTCAGTCTTAGGAAAACCAGGGCAAGGGGACTAGGTGGATAAGGTCCTAAAAAAACAGCAGGATGGGGATCAATAATACCAGGATCAGGAGGCTAAGGAAGGGCTAATGCAAGGATAAGACAAGTGCAGAGCCAGGAAGGACTACAATCAGGACCTCCAGATTCTTGATGCAAGGGCAAAACAAGCCCTTAGTAATTCTGCCCCTAAGTGCATGGTAGTAAGACTCCCAGTGGAATGCATTTTGCATGATGGGTTGGGGAATAGATATAGTTTCCCCACACAGTAAGAGTGTACTGACTGCTTCCCTAAGGTTAGAGGGTGGAGACCCAGAACTGAATTGAGGGAGAATGGAGAAAAAGCTACCAACAAATATCAGTGACTTTTCTATTAGCAGCTGGCTGCTGATTAGTTCTTTCTGAGTGATGACATAAAATATATGGTAGACTTAAGGGGTAAGTCATAGGTTTCTCTTGTTTAAATTTCTAAGCAGGGCTGCCTTTTATCTGTGCCTGATGGCTAATCAGAAAGGCTGATTACAGCCAGTTGCCGATATCTCATCTTCATTGGGACCTTATGTTGAATACTTCTGCTTAGACCCAAGACTACTGCTACTGCTGTGAGAGCCATCACTAGGAGAAAGGCTGTGTCTTTTCTGAAAACTCAGTAGTGGATTCACATCCCTTGTCTAGAAAGTGAATTTTAAAGTGGAATTGTGAAATGCTCAATCTATAGGTTCCAAAAATGGAGGCAACAGAGGCCCTCATTCTGACCTTGGCGGGCGGCGGAGGCCGCCCGCCAAAGTCCCGCCGTCAGATTACCGTTCCGCGGTCGAAAGACCGCCGCGGTAATTCTGACTTTCCCGCTGGGCTGGCGGGCGGTCGCCTTCAGACCGCCCGCCAGCCCAGCGGGAAAGAGGCTTCCACGATGAAGCCGGCTCGGAATCAAGCCGGCGGAGTGGAAGCTGTGCGACGGGTGCAGTTGCACCCGTCGCGTATTTCACTGTCTGCGCAGCAGACAGTGAAATACATGTAGGGGCCCTCTTCCGGGGGCCCCTGCAATGCCCATGCCAGTGGCATGGGCACTGCAGGGGCCCCCAGGGGCCCCGCGACCCCCCCTACCGCCATCCGGATCCCGGCGGTCGGACCGCCGGGATCTGGATGGCGGTAGGGGGGGTCGGAATCCCCGCGGCGGTGCAGCAAGTTGCGCCGCCGTGGAGGATTCAATGGGGCCGCGGTACACTGGCGGGAGCCCGCCAGTGGTGCCGGTCCGACCGCGGCTTTACCGCCGCGGTCGGAATCCCCATTGGAGCACCGCCGGCCTGTCGGCGGTGCTCCCGCGGTCCTCCGCCCTGGCGGTCAAAGACCGCCAGGGTCAGAATGACCCCCAGAGTGTCTTATTTCGTACAATATTTGTAATAAAGTCAGTGAGTAAAAATCTCTGTGAGTTTCTTTTCTTGTGTGTGTTTGATGAGGCTGATTTAGATACTGTCAGAGGTGAACAGGCTGTCACAAACAACAATTATGAGATCATAATATGGTGGACAGGCTATCCCTCATGTCTGTGACGGAGTAACCCAATTTGCCAGGATCTAAATCAGTCCCTATATATTTTTCTCTGATTTAATGGAAAAATTCATGCGTATTCCAATGACATTCAGTTCAATTCATTATAGTCCCATCCCTTTGCTTGTGGCTTCTGAACAGAATAATTCCTCTGATAGCCCGACAAAGTATGGGACATCAAAGGAAGGAATTTGTAGCATCTACCCTATTTAGAGTAAAACCTGGCTGTGAGGGACAGGAAAAAAACTAACAACCCTATCACCTGGAAGATAATTCCCAGTGTGTGGGGCCATTCATTTTTTGTTTTTTAAAAGCAAACGTCTGCTTCTGGAGTTTGTTTTTGAAAAACAAATATTGTTTTAAATGTTTGCTCGCTGGCCATCATGTCTGACTGTGCTGTCCTTCAAATGATTTGGGCAGAGACAGGAACGGCTATGGTAGCAGTTCCTGTCAATGTAGAGAGGTGTCCACAGGGCCAACAGCCAAGTCTTAATTTGGGGGCAAGAGGTCCCTCTGCATGTCAGAGGTATAGTCCTCCACCACTCTGACAGAGTTAACTTTGTCCTTGAACTTTAAATCAGGCCCACAGTTTTTCTTACTTCATGATAGTGGAATAAAGCCTCATAGATTGTTCACTTCAAAAGCAGCCCTATGCGATTGCTTCTATTTTGATTAAATCACCCTAAATATTAGATGGCTCTACGGGGTTGCAACATTTTCATTTCTGATTTTTGCTTTTGCAAATCATTGTTTTGAGGTGGTTTTAGTCTGATGTAATTAATTGAACTGAGCCACAATAATGATTCCAGAATGCACTAATTTGCTTCAGAAAAAGAAGTGATCTCATAACACAGAGCCTTCTGGCAATCCTATATCTGTTGTTGGTTCATTCCTATGGCTTTGTGAGTAAGAACAAATATATAGTCTTAAAAGAGTGAACAACTAGAATCTTCCAAAGTTTCGAATCATCTTTATCAATCGTTGTTTCTGAAGGTAAATGTAAAATAGTAGAAGCATTTGAGGAGCATGAGACAGCTCAATAAGGGACTGCCAAGTTGCTATGGCTTGACTCACGGTGTAATGGAGTAGCATTCTGTGCCAGGTCTGTCAAAATAACTTGGAAACATTCAAACATTTGGGGCCTTTATACCTATACGTTAGTGTCTGCATCAAACCCAGTTTTAGCACAAAGGACCTCATGCTGCAAACTCACAAGGTATGGGACCACAAAAGTGCTTATCATAATGTGCAAAATTATTTTTATGAGTTGGGAATCTCTTTAGACTAGTAAAAGGACCTTTACAATTGTTTCTTAACTGCAAATAGGATGGTCCCCCCTCTCCTTTCCAATTCAGAAAGTAATTTATTGATAGTTTGTGACTGCAATTGCTGTTGCAAACCACAGATGAGCTAATGACCCCAAAGTTGAGGTGATAACTAATTTCCAAATGGGAAGGGGTTTGCTTTAGGACAGGATGTTGACAGCTTCAGGCCGGGGGTTCTCAAAAACTGCTGGCCAAACAGTGCAGACTCTCTACTATTTAGAGAGCGGCCAGAAATAGTGAAGCTTTTATGCTATTTGCATAGCTCCCGGTCAAACAGTACAGTGCAGAACCTCTTCTATTGAGTCAGCAGCCAGGTAAGTAGTGATTTGCCAGTTATTTGCATGGTTGTTGCCGGACTGCACAAAATCTCTTGTATTTACTCAGCAGCTGGGTTTTTATTAGCCTTTTCTGAAATTATACAGCCATCAGCCGGACAGTGCAGAATCTCTACTATTTAACCAATGGCCGGATAAATAGGGATGGTTTTCTTCTGTTTGCATGGTCGCCAGCCAAAGAGTGTAAAGTATTTAGCCAGCAGCCAGTTAAAAATGAGGTTTTTCAGCTATTGACACCATCACTGGCCAAACAGTGCAGAATATCTATTACTTATATAACAGACAGGTAAATAATTAATTTTGTCTGCTATATGCAAGACTGCCAGTCAAGCAGTGCAGAATATGTATTATTTAGCCTGCGGCCAGGTAAATAGTAAAGATTCTTTGCTTCTTTCAAGGCTGTCAGCCAGATAATAAATAATTTCTACTATTTACCCAGTGGCAGAGCAAAAAAGCAGAAAACATCACTATCTACCTGGCAGCCAGGTAAATAGACGCTACAGTGAAACAAATGTGTCGAAAATAACATACTAGACTGATATATAAACATATAACATCAAATTATTAACAAATATAGCCCAAAATACAGAAGAACAAAATCAAATTCAATTAAAATTACATCACACACAAACAAAATAGAACATAACATTTTCACTTACATCTAAAAATAAAGTATTAGCCCAATATAACCCACCCCAATATATATATATATATATATATATATATATATATATATATATATATATATATGTATATATATGTATATATATATATATATATATATATATATATATATATATATATATATATATATATTATATCACGAATCCAAACTCTCCAAAAGAGAAAACGCACGCTCAGGAATTCAAAAGTAGAAGTGTTTATTCAACACAACGCGTTTCGGCTGACAAGCAGCCTTGATCACGTGTATAATTCAACCAATGTGCTATCCTTTAAATACCATCTTGACAACACCATAAAAACAGGACTAAGTCGTTTTTTTCGTACAAGTAAATATCCTAGAAGAGATTTTAAATGGATGACATAAACAAAACTGATTCAATTAAGAACTTATTCAATTAAATAAATAATTAAATAAATATATAAATATGTATGTACACAGCCACATAACTTATTATTTCACTAAATTACCACCAAGTTATTAAGTAGTAAAAACATTATAAATATATATAAATATGATTGTACATTATTCATATCAGTATACATATAAAAATCATCATAAATATATAAATATAAGTATAAGTGTAATTATAATTATAAATATTGCTCTATTAACATTTATAAGAAGAAATATCATTTTCACAATAAGAGTGTCATTTTTTAGAGCATCATCAGGGTCTCTTTCCCTATTCTCCTTCACCTCTTTTTTTTTTTAATAATTTCATTCTGCTTAGTACATAACATATATATATATTTCTTTTTCTTGTATTATATCTTCTACATATATTACTATACTCCTAAGATATTTAACAATATCAATATTTTCACTTTTCATCCAAAATCATAACGAAAAACTTGTCACTGATTTTTTATGTGTAGTCAATAACCATGTAGAAGAGTAGGTACTATTAAATTAAAATTAAAAAACTATCCAGACTCCAACCATTAGGAAAAAGTGATAAGAGAAATTACAAGAATTACAAAAATTATAAAAATTACAAAATGTACAAAAAATTACAAAAATTGCAAGAATTTACAAAAATTCTTGACAAAAATTCTTGCTGCTCATAATAAGAAAAGTCAGTACTTTAATTCCTCATAAACTTACTGAATTCATTAATCATCACACAAGTGAGTATTGAGTTCTTCACCAATATTCAATCCACTCGGTGTCTTAGTTTCTAAATCCACAATATATTTAGATTCTTTTTTCCATAGAGTTAGCTCTCTATTGCCACCTCTATGGTGTGCTGGCACATGTTCGATACCAAATAGGATAGTAAGGTGGTATCAGAATTGCGTTTTCTCTTTTGGAGAGTTTGGATTCGTGATATAATATAATTAACCGGAGTGCTCTGCCGGTTGTAACGCACCACCCCTATAGGGCCGCTTGGAGCCCGGCTGTGAGCATTTCTTGTGTGGATTTATATTTCTTTTGGGCTCCGTCTGGCCGGCCATTGACACGCCAAGGATCAAAGATCGAAACCTTTTTAAGTACTTCTTATCGTCTAGAATCTGGAAGGAGAAGCGTGGGCTTATCGAAAGAACTATACGTGCCAACATTGTATCGACACGATGTCTACATTGTAGCCGTTTTTTCAACACCAGCTGTCGACTCGAACGCCGCGGTGATTACGGCGTATCTGGAAAATAGTGTGAATCCGCGTTTCCAATTACCGTACTTACAATCTTGGTGACCGCGAGGGTGGAGACGCGCGGCTCGACTGCAACTATTTTGTGGTCTCAGTAAAATACGGCGAAAAATTTACATCGGAACAGCGGTGAGATTCATATTTAATGACTTTTGGAACTTATATGTGATCGTATGCAGCTCATGATTTATAACGGAAGGCTGGTAAATGTTGGATAAACCTGAAGATTAGCAGTAATATTTCGATTAATTGCACGGCTTCTGACTGTGAATTACTGATTCGGACGCCGTGAAATTTCGGCATTTTCCTTATAGTTGTGTAACCGCATGACTCTATGGCATCTTTACCTGTTGGGAGTATACTGACTGTGAAATATGCAATTGCGATGTGATTAAGGTGTTTTATTTCAGTACAGCAGTGATTTACTAAAACAAAAATCTCAATCTCTCATCAACTTCCGCTGCATGAGCTTTTGACTATATACAACGAACAAACTGCTCTCTCAGAGACATAATAGATTCTTTAAGAAGGCATAGAATATCCAATTTCATTGGATGAGTCTTGGCAAGGGGAACTGGGTATTCTACCCAGGGGAATTCATTTGAAGGGTATCAACTATTTTTAAGTTGTATAGTTCTTTCTTTCTTTTTCTTTTCCCTTTTTTCTTTTCACTTGGATTTGGGAATAGGTACACAACATGGATGATGATATAGACCATGAGAGGAAATTAGCTGCTCAGGTATTATTTGCAAAGATCACTATTAAAGGGAAATTACCTGGAAATGAAACAGGATGCAACAATGATTTAAATACATTACTATATAAATTGGAAATGTTATGCAAACAAGAAATATCAAAATGGTGGGAAGCCACTTCCTTACAGAACTATATCGACCAAGATATGGTCCCGAGAGGATTAAGAATTTTTATCACACCATCATATGAATCACCTAACCCTGAAATGTTAAAAGAATGGGCAGAAAATTCAGCAATTAGTTCAAAACATATGCTTGAAATCTTGGTAAAATATGCATGGCGTGACAGAGAAATTTTGTTAGTAGATATTAAAAAAATAAAAGAAGATTTTGCCTCTAGGCCTGAAAAATAAACTATTTCTCGTTTTCTTGAAACAATGAAGACCAAATTGAAAAAATATGAAGATGATATAAAGATTAAAAAACAACAAAAGCTTCATAGGGATATAGGAGACTATGAAAGTGGTAGAATCCTAACTTTCAGTAGAAAGTATGACCATCTATATAAACCAGGATCCAATTATTCCATACCAGTGGATCAGCCCTCAACTTCTGCAAGTGAGTTGGAAAGCACAAGAGAGACTGATACCTTAAGTTCTACAGACAGTGAGATCTCTAATGTGGAAATCACCAATAAGCCGGCCACTTTTTTAGACGAGTATCGCCTGCTGCGATGCGGCAGGCAAGTCCCGTAGAAACAGAAAGGGGAGGGACAGAATTACAGAGGCAGGCCAATGGGCCGAAGAGGAAGACGAGTCGGAGCCAGAAGAGGAGAGAGAGATCTAGAATCTGTAACAAGAAGAGATCAAAGTTTGGAGTTAATGGGAAAAACAACAAGAGGCTCCAATGTATCGACATAATGGATAATGAGATGGTGAATAAAACTATTATCAATTTATCAGATTATCAGCTCACTGATGAGGATAAAAAAACATTGTGCCTAGGCCTCTCTTTCTGTCCTACTGTACGTTTTAATTATGCAGAAACTCGAATAGATCTGTTTAAATTTTTCAGAAAATTAAAACTAAAGAAGTGGTTCAAATTGAAAGGAAATACTGACAATCGCTTAGAATCGCCAATGCTCAATGATAGTAATGAATATGCTTTATCTATCAGTGAGGTTGATACTCTAGTAACTCTTCACGAATTGGAACAAGATCAAGGTGTCCAGGTTGATGAGAAGAGTTTGTATCAGACTTTAGATGATTTGGGTATTGTATATGACTGTACAGTTCACTCTGGTTTTAAACCTAAGTCAACTTTTTTCCCAAATATGAATCACGATAATATTGACACCTTCCATGACATGGTAGTCCAAGGATTGACACATTTTCGTCATCGAACTTGGTTTAAACCCAGACAGAACAACAATATGACATCTAAACAGAGTGAAACTATCAGACTATTGGCAGAAGATGGTGATACTATCATCTGTCCGGCCGATAAGGGAGGTAATGTAGTACTCTGGAAAAAACAAAAATATGTTGATGAGGTTATGCGACAATTGAGTGACACTCAATTCTATAAGGGTGTGACTAGAGATGTATATATAACCAGCATCACAGGAATTTGGAATTTCCTAACAGAGTGGAAAGATAAGGGCCCTTTGTTATGGGAAGAGTATTGTTTCTTGAAAAAGGACTTTCCTAAGTTACCTTTATTATACATCCTCCCTAAAATTCACAAAGACAGGGATAATCCCCCAGGAAGACCTATAGTTTCCTCATGTGGTAATGTATTAGAAAATGTATCCAAATATGTGGACTTCTTTTTGAGGGAGTTTGTTATGAGTCTACCCTCTTATGTTCAAGACACAAAAGATTTTTTTAGGTAAATTGGAGGGTATTATTTGGGAGGAAGATTTCTTACTTATTTCCTTAGATGTAAACTCTTTATATACTATCATCGATCATGAAAAGGGTATACGAGCATGTAAACATTTCTTGCATACAAGGCCTCTTAGATATTTTGCACATACTGATATGATTATCGATATGATAAAATATTGCCTGACCAATAATATCTTTTTATTTGACGGCAAGCTCTACAAACAAGTACTTGGGACTGCAATGGGAACTTGCTTTGCTCCCAGTTTTGCCTGTCTGTTTTTAGGTTTATGGGAAGAAGAGATCTTCAAAAATGAAGACAAATATCCAGAAATAAATCAGGCCACATTGTGGCTCAGATATATTGATGACCTTTTCATAATTTGGAAAGGATCTGAGAATGAGGCTATACGATTTATTAAAAAACTCAATGAAAATGATTACAACATCAGATTAACATATAACATCAGCCGGTCTTCGATTGAATTTCTGGATACTAAAGTTAAAATCAAAGACAAGATGATTCACACTGAACTTTTCCGTAAAACCACAGCCGGAAATAGTTTATTACATGCTACTAGTGGACATCCTGATAAATTAAAATGGAGTATCCCCTATGGTGAACTATTGAGCGCTAAAAGAATAAGTAATACAGTTGAGGCATTTGAACAAGAAGAGAGAGAGATGATAATAAGGTTTAAACAAAGAGGTTACCCGGATTGGGTAATTAAAAAGGCTACAGAAAAAATTAAGAAGGTAGAGAGAATTCAGACCCTCTTTGATAATACGGCCAGAGTGGAAAATGAGAATAGTGAAAACATCAGGTTGATCCTAACCATAATGAGGATACTACCCAGATTAAAAAGATCTTCTCAAAACATTGGAATATCTTGAAATGTGATCCTGTTATAGGAAAAGAGATTCAGAAGTGGCCTTTGATCACTTATAGAAGAGGACGTAATCTTCATGATATGTTGAGATCAAATGATGTCACTTCTATCTCCCAAATAAAAGAACATAACCTACAGGGATTTTTCCCATGTGGGCATTGCAAAGCTTGCCGCAATAGTGTGATTAGGAAAGAATACCCCATTAGTAAACCAGGAATGAAGAGACAAATAAACAGTTTTTGACATGTAGTACTCCTTTTACTATCTATATATTAGAATGCCCTTGCCATATTTGGTATGTAGGTAGTACGAAACATGCTGTAAAGAAATGTATTCTTGAACATATGCGTGCGATTACATCAAAGGATCCACATTACCCTGTAGCCAGACACTTTCAAGATTTCCACAATTCTGATACCACCTTACTATCCTATTTTGGTATCGAACATGTGCCAGCACACAATAGAGGTGGCAATAGAGAGATAACTCTGCGGAAAAAAGAATCTAAATATATTGTGGATTTAGAAACTAAGACACCGAGAGGATTGAATATTGGTGAAGAACTCAATACTCACTTGTGTGATGATTAATGAATTCAGTAAGTTTATGAGGAATTAAAGTACTGACTTTTCTTATTATGAGCAGCAAGAATTTTTGTCAAGAATTTTTGTAAATTCTTGCAATTTTTGTAATTTTTTGTACATTTTGTAATTTTTATAATTTTTGTAATTCTTGTAATTTCTCTTATCACTTTTTCCTAATGGTTGGAGTCTGGATAGTTTTTTAATTTTAATTTAATAGTACCTACTCTTCTACATGGTTATTGACTACACATAAAAAATCAGTGACAAGTTTTTCGTTATGATTTTGGATGAAAAGTGAAAATATTGATATTGTTAAATATCTTAGGAGTATAGTAATATATGTAGAAGATATAATACAAGAAAAAGAAATATATATATATGTTATGTACTAAGCAGAATGAAATTATTAAAAAAAAAAAGAGGTGAAGGAGAATAGGGAAAGAGACCCTGATGATGCTCTAAAAAATGACACTCTTATTGTGAAAATGATATTTCTTCTTATAAATGTTAATAGAGCAATATTTATAATTATAATTACACTTATACTTATATTTATATATTTATGATGATTTTTATATGTATACTGATATGAATAATGTACAATCATATTTATATATATTTATAATGTTTTTACTACTTAATAACTTGGTGGTAATTTAGTGAAATAATAAGTTATGTGGCTGTGTACATACATATTTATATATTTATTTAATTATTTATTTAATTGAATAAGTTCTTAATTGAATCAGTTTTGTTTATGTCATCCATTTAAAATCTCTTCTAGGATATTTACTTGTACGAAAAAAACGACTTAGTCCTGTTTTTATGGTGTTGTCAAGATGGTATTTAAAGGATAGCACATTGGTTGAATTATACACGTGATCAAGGCTGCTTGTCAGCCGAAACGCGTTGTGTTGAATAAACACTTCTACTTTTGAATTCCTGAGCGTGCGTTTTCTCTTTTGGAGAGTTTGGATTTGTGATATAATATAATTAACCGGAGTGCTCTGCCGGTTGTAATGCACCACCCCTCTAGGGCCGCTTGGAGCCCGGCTGAGAGCATTTCTTGCGTGGATATATATATATATATATATATATATATATATATGCTAAACTCACAAAAGTATAGCTGATACCCATGATCCACCGTACCGTCACATGAAACAAATTCACAGAAATAGCTAAATAGAAATGCCAAAACAATCCAGAAATGAAAGGGTCAAAAATAAATCCAAATAAATATTCCATAATCCTAGGAAACCATAAAAATAAAGAAAATTAAATAAAAAAGGCTCCAGGAAAACTGAAAAATAAAAAGAAATTTAAAAACAATTTTGGCAAAAATATAACCAATACAATTTTCTTTTCTAAAAACAAATCTAAAAATAGGAAAAAGCATCTCCATAAACTGAAAAACCTGAAATTAAAAAATGACATACACTCACTAACAAAACATACACCATAAAAACTCACAAAGAGTTCAATATTACTATGCAAACATTATTAACATAAAAACAATAACTATTATTATAATTAACTATACTACACGAAATAAAGTGAGGGTCAAAACAGTACACCAACATGCTAACTACCTCTAGACAACAGAAATACTACAAACTAACACAGTGCTCTACAATACTACACCTACCCACATCCTCCCTATCCTCCTTATCCCTAAAACCCACCCTAAAAAATAGCATCAAATTAGTCTTAGGGCCTCATTACAAGTGTGGCGGTCCGAGGACTGCCACACTCGCGTTGATAGGCAGACCATCACACTCCGGGTGGTCTGACCACCCAAATACAACCCTGGTGGACAGCCTTGCTAGGGGACCGCCATCCCCACCGTGAACATGGTTCCTGATGGCATGACGGCAGTCAGAATTGTACTCAGCCAGGGCTGTCTAGCTGAATACAACTCCTCTCACCGACAGCCTGGTAGGTACTGGTCGGTCCCCTCTGTGCTATGAGATAGCACTAGGCTCCTTCAACAGAGCCAAGTGCTATCTCGTAGCACTTTTCCTGCTGGTCTGACCTGTGGGAATGCTCTATTGCAAAGCTCCCACCGGTCAGACCAGGGGAACATTGTAATAGAGTGGGGGCACCACCGCAATGGCGGTGGCATCCTCCCCAGAGCTTTGGCTGTCCCGTGGTGGAACCTCCAAAGTGGAAATGAGGCCCTAAGCTTTTTCATTGAGCAGCAGTGGGGAACTGTGATAGACAGCAATTAAAACTGACAAACAATGATTTAAATACAATACAAAATACAGATTGTGATGCCAAAAACTGGCAATACATTTTTTTTTTTAAATGCAAATATTAAACTAAACATACAAAAAATAAAATATGTAATAATTAAAAATATAATAAATCAACACCAATGTATATGTATCTTACATATTAAAACTGCTATTTAAATGTACAATATGAAACAATGGCACTAAATCAAATGAAAGGAAATTTACACATACACATAGTTGCCTTGTTGCATTGTGTTGCGAGATCTGTTAGTAAATGTGGCCCTCAAATTCTAGCTAAAATAATAGTCACCCAATTAAAATCCCACATGAGAGGGTTGGTTTTTCCAGAGCAATCTGGATTCAACCCCTAATGTTCGATCTCTGCTAACCTGTGTACTTTTTTATCTATAGTACTCCAGATAAACCCAGAGGTCCCTGTGGTGGCTATTTTACTAAATGATCACTAAGCCTTTGACTCCCTTAATTGGTCATACCTTTTTGCTGTATTAACTGGTTCCATGCATCAGACGGTCGTGAGCCGTCCGACACAACAATGCTTATGTGCGTTGAACAGCTCCCAGCCGCCGTGGCTCCCTCTTATCCGGAGACTCCACAATAATCTCTGATTTCTTCTCCCTTCATATCCATTAGTCCCTGAGGACTTCGCACCATTGAAACATGTATTAACAAGCATGGAGGGTGACCATTTGATCTCCAAACTGTGCCATTTATGTGTCGCCATGAAGCCCAATACTACAGTTCAAGTACGGGAGGTATGGGCAGGGGAACCTGGTATTCCTCTTACCAACAACATTGGGACTTATTGTTGCTCCCAAACTCAGTGCATTTCAATTAATTATAGACACAAACTACTATATTTTAAATTCCTCCACTGTTATGACCTCTTCCTGTCGGCCATTGCTAGATTCACTCAAGACAGAGCTGAGTGCCCTAAGTGCTATTCTCTTGGTACGGACTTCGCACATTTGACCTGGGCCTGTATGGAGACCTCTGGTTACTGGACAACCATCTTTGTGCATGTCTCTGCCTTGCTAGATATCAAACTAGCCCCCAACCCCCGCTCGCCCTCCTGCGCTACACTAAGGACAATCTGTGCATGTTTATTTAGTTAGCCAAATGAGATAATGTATCACATTAGGGTAGTCGAAGAGTCCCCACTTCCTCAGAGCAGCTTAAAAGCATGACCCATTGCAACAGTTTTAGTGATTATGCACTCCTTCAACCCCTCAACATACCTGCAGTGTGGTGATACACAACTATTGCTTTTATTCTGTTGCTAACTCTGATAATATTCTGGGCTGCTAATGCAATCTGTTGACATATTTTGGCGATGTGATCTACATCAGCTTGTATTCGTGGTCTGTTTGTTATTCTCAAAACTTAATAAAACAATAAAAAAAGAAAAAAAGAACGGCTCACAGCCGTCCGCACACATGGCACTGGAAATCAACCTGAAGTGGGCCAGAGGGATTCATTTCTGAAAGAAACAGCTTCAGGAGACAGAAAAAAACGTCCCCGTCTCCAAGGCTGTTTCTTTTGTTTCAGTGAAATGGCGATCAGCGCATGTGGCGCATTGACATCATTCAACAGAAACCAAACGTGAAATTATTTGATCGGTTCATTTCACTTTCACTGCCTCAGTGCTCAGGGGGCTATCCCAGCCCCCAAGCACGGAGGCAGATGAGAGAGGTGTCATTGAAAAGGGGAGAATCTCACAGTCTTTCTGTCTCCCGGGGGGGGGCAGATGGGAGCAGAAAGTCCACGAGGCACCAAGGATTTGTTTTGGTGGTGTCGGGGTAGGAGCTGCCCATAACGGGCATGGCAATGTTCCCAAACTCCCAAACTAAATGGGAACAGTTTTTCACCCCCCCCCGCCGGGAGGCAGATGGGGATTATCACCTTTGATCTGCCCCCCAGAGCAGGCAGAAAGCCCGCTAGACACCAGGGAAGCTTTTTGTTTTTAGAAAAATAGAGGGGTGGGGACTGGCCACCACTATAGGGATGGTTATGCCCCCCATCCCAACTGAAGGGGGCAACAGTCTTACTGCCATACCTGCGATAGCAAGCAGGAGGACATTTGACTCTGTTGGGTTTTGATTTTACGAATAGGCTCGAGAGCTTAGCTAACTGCCAATATTGTCCAACTTGCAATGGTGAGCTGCTGGACTTTTTGGGCTTCGGTACGCTGCCACCTGAAAAAAACTATCAGAACCAGATACTTCAGAAAATGATACATCTGGGGGAGGCCTGACCATTTTCTTTCCCACAATGCCCTGCAAGCCTCAAACTTTGACTGAAATCATGCATTTTCCCTGCATTTCTGTGATGAAGCTTCTGGGATCTGTAGGAATCCACAAAATTCCTACCACCCAACATTGCCCCAGCAGTACTGATTACATTTCTGCCCCTCTTGTGTGGGTGCCAAAGCAGAGTCAGTTCTTTTGGGCTTGCTTTGGTCCCCCCTCAATTTCTACATGTTTTTAGCCCTTCTCTGTGGCAGCCACTTCGCTCACCCACACAAGTGAGGTATCATTGTTATCAGGAGACCAAAGGGAATGCTGGTGGTAAGAAATATGTGCTGGCATGGTGATTCCACACAGAAATGTGGTGAAAATATTACTTTATGCTAAACTTGAGGTTTTCAGGGTATTCTGGGTAGGAAAACATTGGGGAATCCATGCAAGCCACACTGCCCGCGACTCCCCTGGGTGTCTAGTTATCAGAAATGTGGTAGGTTTCTCTAGATGGCGGACCAAAAATGCAGATGACCTCTTGCAAAAATAGGCTTTTTTGTGATTGATAATTGTGATGTGTCCACAATACGTGTTGGGGTCTTCTCTGTTGTGAACACTTGGCCAACCCACACATGTGAGGCAGTGTTTTTATCGGGAGACCGGGGAGACCGGGGGAAATTCTGGGTGGTAGGAAATTTGTGGTTTTCCTTAACCTGATGTGGGCCACATGTCTCCACATCCTGGATTCCCCTGGGCATCTTGTTTTAAAATATGTGCAGGTTAGCAAGGTTTCCCAATGTGCTGACTGAACTAAGGTCCAAAAACCACAGCTACCTAATTTTCCATTTTCCGTAGAAAAATGTGATGTATCCATGTTGCATTTTAAGCTGTTTCCTGTCATGGGCACTAAGCCTACCCACACAAGTAAGGTACCGTTTTCATCAGAAGACTTAGGAGAATGCTGGGTGGAGGGATATTCATGGCTCTGTGCAGATTCTAGAAGCTTCCCTCACAGAAATGAGAGGATAAGTGTTTTTTAATTAAATTTGAGGTATGCAAGGTACTCTGGGTTACTCTGGGTAAAACAACCTGGTGAAAGCCACACAAGTCACGCCATCCTGGAGGCCCAAAGATTTCTAGTTTAAAAAAATGTATAGGTTTGCTATGTTTCCCTAGGTGCCAGCTGAGGTAGGGCCCAAAAAACACACTTACCCAGCCGTCAGTTTTGCATTGAAATATTCGATGTATCCATGCTGCATTTGGGCTGTTTTCTATTGTGGGCACTATGCTTACCCACACAACTGAGGTGCCATTTTTATCGGGCAACTTAGGGGAACACAGAATAGTAGAACAAGTGTTATTATCAATTGTCTTTCTCTGAGCTTGAACCTTGCAATATAAGACAGTGTGTTAGCAAGAAGTCATTTTCAGAAATGCCCTCTAATTCACATTTGGGTTACCCCAAATTCAGAGATGTGCAAACAACCACTGCTTCTAAACTCCATATTGTGTGCCCATTTCAGAAATACATGGGTTTCCTAATCCCCATTTTTCACTCTTTGACTTTTACCAAATGAATTACTATGTTCCTGTTACACAATGAAAAGCCATTGCAAGCTGCAGCTCAGTTACTGGCTGTGGGCACCTTGGGTTCTTGGTGAACCTACCAGCCCTATATATCCCCTCAACCAGGAGGGTACAGCAATGTAACAGTATATTGCTTTTGAAAAACTGCCATAATTAGAAGTTACAGATGAAAATGTATAGCTGGTTTTTCTAACTCAGTTTCAATATTCTATCATTTCAACTCTTACTTTCTTCAGGAAAACTTAAAGGATCTACTCAAATGACCCCTTGCTGAATTCAGAATTGTGTCTACATTTTAGAAATCTATAGCTTTCGATGGTCCACCTTTGGTTTCACACCTATTGCTACCGCTAACTGGGAGGAGGTTGAAAGCACAAAAATAAGAAAATGGGCTACGTTGCAGGAAAATGGAAAAAATATGTTGAAAAATATGTATTTCTGATTCAAGACTCCCTGATCCTCAAAAGCTGGGGAGTTGGTCATTTTAGCCATGCAAACCCTTCATTGCTACCATTTGCAGGGAAACCAAACACTCGCTTGTGCAGAATTCTTTTCCCATTTTTCCAAAAAACTCAACATTTTAGCTGTATTTTTTAGCTAATTTCTCAGTCCCCTCCAGGGGAATCCAAAAAACCTAGGTACATTTAGAATCCCCAGGATTAGAAAAAAGGGCACAAATTTGGCGTGGATACCTTATGTAGACAAAACGTTATGGGGCCCGAAGCGCGAACTACCCCAAATAGCCCAAAAAAAGGCTTAGCACTGGTGGGGGCAAGACCTAGCAGGGAAAGGGTTACAAAGAATGGGGCAGTAGGGACACATTTTTTGTGTTGCATTATTATACATCAATCTAATGGCACAAATTAGATTTAAAAAACGAATTATATCTCTAATACAGATACGGAGAGACACTAGACAGGGATGCCCTCTATACCCTCTTCTTTTTGCAATTGTCACTGAGCAGCATAATTAAACAAAATAATGCTAACAGCATTATATTAAGACTACAGGAGAAGCTATGTCATCTCTCTACAAGCAGATGATATTGTGTTATATATTAAACATCCCAATCAAAACATTTCTGCTTTCCTTAGAGAATATCTCTTTTTGAGCGAGTCTTTTCCACATGACGTCAAATAGTAGTACATTAACATGCCCGCAACTGGGGCGGCTGGGCAAACTCACCCCACATTCTGCTGCTTGACAACTCAGTACCTATGTCCACTCAAGAGACAAAGGTATAGTAACAACTGCAGCAGTCAGGGATGACTAGAATAGGAGAGCTATCTATGTAATGAGTATTTATGATACTGGAACAATTCAAAGGCAGGGAGGAAACTTCACCTCTGGGTATATTTTTTTACTTCAGACTGAGGCTCTCAGTCTAGGCCATCTATTCGGATTTTCCAAATGAGGCATCATCATTTAGGCCACATTACAACCACTGAGAACTCACAGGGCCTTGTCACCAAAATATACAACCTTATGTCCTACATACGAAAATCTCCTGAAACAAGAGGTTTAATTAGTTGGAATCTGGCAAGGGTATTACTGACTCTGTAGTGTACCATTGTTGCAGCCAAAAGAATGAGGCAATAGTAGCCATAGTTTCAACCATCACAAATTCTTATTTAGATTATATTACACCCCAGCCGGTTTACATGCTTCAGGCCTAGATATGCAGCCAGAATGCCCCAGATGTAAATATTCCAGCACAGACTTCGCACATGTAGCCTGGACTTGCCAACAAGCAGCTGACTTTTGAACACGTGTTTGGGTCACTCACTAATATGACAGCCTACTAAATCAATGCTTGATCACTGATAGCGTTAACGGGATAAGTTAATGAGATACGTAACCAAGTGAGATTATCTTGACCTTGGCCTGTGTGCTAGCCATGCGAAAAGTGTCCATAAGATAGGGTATAGGCTACCCTGATGCAATATCAGATTACATCAATTATATTATTTTGTCTAATAATGCTGCTGAAATTATACTAAAAACGTATTAATGACCTCACACCCAAGAGATATTTGGAGCCCCCTTAGACAATACCTTTCAGCTGACTCAAGGAATGACTTAAGTGATTCGTTATCGGATGAACAACGGCCCATCAATTAAATTGCAGCCCTATCCAGTCAGGCATGTAAGAAGTGAATGACCTTTTTATTTTCTATAGGGGGTAAAGTACCCCCTGTCTTACATTATAAGGATTTTGCAAGTCACCTAGGAGTTCCAAAACGACATAAACGAGCCTGAAGGCCAAACTCCTCTATAAGGTTATGGAACTCCAATGTTAACTTGCAATACCCTACATCAGTGGATAATTTAATCGATAAGCTACATGGTCAAACCATCATCTTACCCAAAAATCACTTAAAACCTTGGTGCGCAGCTCTTTCATATTAAAGAGCAAGCATGTTTGCAAGCATGAAGAATAAAAACAAAAGCTCTAGTACAAAATTTAATCTCATCAAAAGATGTTCAATACTGCAGTAGCACTGAATGTGTAGAAACCTGAAGAAAGATTCTAACTTTTCTTTTTCTAAGGTGTGCATATAATTAACATTTCTCTCTGCTTGTCATTTTAAACCATTAAAATAGAGCCTCTCACCTCGCTGCTGGCTCTGACAGCAGGCATTGTGAGGTCAGAACTCAACTGTAATAACTTATAATAGTTGAGTCCTGGTGTCTTTTCCTCATAATCAACGAATGGGTGTGACACATGTCGCTGATTAAAAAGAAATTAGAGTGCCGTTTATACAGGGATTATAGATTCCCATGTATTATACTGTAATACTACTAAAGAGTACTCCACAGCTACTTTAATGATGAAGTGAATAGCATAAATGATCCAATCTTATGAATACTGATGACTACAATGGTGTGGGTTTCACTTACTGTGCGGAATGATGATATACTCCTGTTATGCCAATGTTGCAACTTCTGAAAAAACTCACTTGAAGGACCTGAACTACATGGATGATGTTGTGTTTAATTGGCTAGGATTATATTTATCACTATACTGTTGATGACAAAGAGACTCTGGTATATCCACATCACTCTACTCTATTACACTATACGCTACTCCACTCTATGCCACTCCAGTGCATGGCACTCTACTCAACGCCTCTTCATTCTAGGCTATCCCACAGTAATGTACGGCACTCCACTGTATGCTATTACACTCTACCCTATGCCAGTGTGTGCTACTGTAGTCCAAACCACTCTATTATAAGACATTCCACTATATTCTACTCCACTATACACTAGTACACGCTACGCCACTTTGCTGTAGAACACTCTTCCCTATGCCACTCCACTCTAAACTACTACACTGTACACAACTCCACAATACACCAGTCCACTCTACGCTTTTATACTGTATGAAACTCTACTCAATGCCTCTTCAATGTACAGCACTTCACTGCATGCCACTCCACTGGATACTACTACAGTATATGCTATTCCATTCCACTCTATGCTATTCCACTCCACTCTATGCTACTCCAAACTACACCACTTCAGTGTATGCCATTCCACTTAACCTGACTCTATTCTACGCTATTCCATTAGATGCCCCTCCACTGTATGCCACTCCTCCGTATGCTATTCAACTATACTCCATTGCAGTGTATGTCACTCCAGTCAACAAGCACTTCACTGTACACCACTGAACTGTACGCTACTCCACTATACACTATTCCAGTTTATGCCACTCTTTCGTACACCTCGCCACTCTACACAATCCACTTTATGCCACTCCATTATACACTACTCTACTCCAGTGTACACCACTACATTTTACGCTAGTCCACTGAACACCACTCTACTCTATGCCATTCCAATATATGCTATTTCACTCTACTCCTCTCCACTGCACACTACTGCAGTCTACACCACTCCATTGTACGCCACTCCTCTCTACGCTCTCCTCCATGCTATTTCACTCTGTGCTATTCTACTCTCCGCCATTCCACTGTACTCCACTCTAATCCATTCCACTGTATGCCACTCTACACTATTACCTCTATCTTTGCCCCTCTACTCTATGGTATTCCACTCCAACCCCACTCCACTGCATGCCACTCCCCTGAATGTTAATGCTATTACACTCTGGGGGTCATTCTGACCCTGGCGGTCATCGACCGCCAGGGCCAACGACCGCGGAAGCACCGCCAACAGGCTGGCGGTGCTTCCTGGCCAATTCTGACCGCGGCGGTATAGCCGCGGTCAGAAAAGGGAAACCGGCGGTTTCCTGCCGGTTTTCCCCTGGCCATAGGAATCCTCCATGGCGGCGCTGCAAGCAGCGCCGCCATGGGGATTCCGACCCCCTTCCCGCCATCCTGTTCACAGGATGGCAGGAACGGATGTTGAGGGGCCCCTGGGGGCCCCTGCACTGCCCATGCCACAGGGCCCCATAACGATTTTCAGTGTCTGCTTTGCAGACACTGAAAATCGCGACAGGTGCCACTGCACCCGTCGCACCCCTTCAACTCCGCCGGCTCCATTCGGAGCCGGCTTCATTGTTGAAGGGGCTTTCCCGCTGGGCCGGCGGGCGTCCTTTTGGCGGTCGCCCACCAGCCCAGCGGGAAAGTCAGAATGACCGCCGCGGTCATTTGACCGCGCTACGGTCGTCTGGCGGTTCCCGCTAGGCGGGCGGCTTCCGCCGCCCGCCGGGGTCGGAATGACCCCCTCTAGCCCATACCACAATACACCACTCCAGTCTAAACTACTTCATTGTACACCACCCCACTATACACTTCTAAACTATATGCTATTACATTTTATGCCACTCCACTGTACCCTGCTACACTATAAATTATTGCACTGTAGGCCACTCCTCTGTACACCACTCCAGTCTACGCTACTCCACTCTGTCTGTTTCCACTTCATGCCACTCCACTGTATGCTCCTCCCCTCAATGCCACTCAAGTGTACTCTCTTCCACTCTATATAACTCCACTCTGCAAAACTTCACTACACTCTATGCTGTTCTACTAGACTCTAATCTACCCTATTCCCATACACTCCATTGTCCACTTTTTGACTCAACTCTATGCTTGTACACTCCATTGTACAACACTCTACAACAGTTTCTGGCACGGTATGATCCAGCACTTCACTCTACTGTGTGAGACAACACTCCAATTTATGACAGTTTCCTCAACTGTATGCTACATGTTAGAAAATGGGTTATTAGTAATGGCAGGTAAGTACCTACACTTAGCAATAGGCCACCAACCTCCACTTAGGTCCAGTTAGGTCTCAGTAAATTAAACCCAGCTCAACCCTTGGTAGCTTGGCAATGAGTCAAATGTTTACCTTCTGACTTAGTTATTTTTCTGAAGATTTTCTTCAGCGGGACGAACCTGCCAGTCCAATCCTACCTCCTGGAACTCTTCCTCGGATACACATCACGGGAACCCACGGTGGAGATTTTTACCTTCGGACTTAGTTGTTTTTGTGAGGTGAAAATCCTTCGACCGGGGCAAACCTGGATCTTGATCCGACATCCGTGGAGCCCTCCTCGGATACGCTGGCTGGGAGGTCCCAGTCAACTTCCTACGTTCGGACTTAGTCTCTTTTTTGGAAATTTTCTTCACCGCAAGGAACCTGAAAGTCAGGCTGGGTCGCAGTTGAGGCAAGCCGGCTAGAGTTGCTGTGGCGGGTCGATCCCTGTATGGTGCTTTTTTCCAAAACTTCTCCAAACTTCTGGATCTTCTCCCAGATGTTCCTTTAAGGTTCTTTTGCGGTTCACAACTCACCCCAGTGTTCCAGAAGCTCTGAGATGATCCTTGGGGGTGTGGACTACAACTCCCAGAATGCACCTGGCACAAACTCCTTTTTGGCCACTGGACAGTGGGAGCTGGTTGGTTTCCTCAGGAGTTGGTACAGGGAACTCCGGTTAGCAATTTCTCACCTGTAGCAAACAGGGAGACCCTCCTTGAACCAGTTGAAGCCAGGCAAAGTCCTTCTTGTGGTGAAGCCTGTGAGAAGGTAGCCTCTTTCTAGCCTTGTTACCCCCACTTTTGGCCTGTTTGTGAGTGTATGCCAGGGTGTTTGTCACTGTTTTCACTGTCTCACTGGGATCCTGATAGCCAGGCCTCAGTGCTCATAGTGAAAACACTATGTTTTCAGTATGGTTGTTATGTGTCACTGGGATCCTGCTGGTCAGGACCCCAGTGCTCATAGGTTTTGTGGCCTATATGTATGTGTCACTGGGACCCTGTCACACAGGGCCCCAGTGCTCATAGGTGTGCATGTATATGTTCCCTGTGTGGTGCCTAACTGTCTCACTGAGGCTCTGCTAACCAGAACCTCAGTGGTTATGCTCTCTCATTACTTTCAAATTGTCACTAACAGGCTAGTGACCAATTTTACCAATTTACATTGGCTTACTGGAACACCCTTATAATTCCCTAGTATATGGTACTGAGGTACCCAGGGTATTGGGGTTCCAGGAGATCCCTATGGGCTGCAGCATTTCTTTTGCCACCCATAGGGAGCTCTGACAATTCTTACACAGGCCTGCCACTGCAGCCTGAGTGAAATAACGTCCACGTTATTTCACAGCCATTTTACACTGCACTTAAGTAACTTATAAGTCACCTATATGTCTAACCTTTACCTGGTAAAGGTTAGGTGCAAAGTTACTTAGTGTGAGGGCACCCTGGCACTAGCCAAGGTGCCCCCACATTGTTCAGAGCCAATTCCCTGAACTTTGTGAGTGCGGGGACACCATTACACCCGTGCACTACATATAGGTCACTACCTATATGTAGCTTCACCATGGTAACTCCGAATATGGCCATGTAACATGTCTATGATCATGGAATTGCCCCCTCTATACCATCCTGGCATAGTTGGCACAATCCCATGATCCCAGTGGTCTGTAGCACAGACCCTGGTACTGCCAAACTGCCCTTCCTGGGGTTTCACTGCAGCTGCTGCTGCTGCCAACCCCTCAGACAGGCAGCTGCCCTCCTGGGGTCCAGCCAGGCCTGGCCCAGGATGGCAGAACAAAGAACTTCCTCTGAGAGAGGGTGTGACACCCTCTCCCTTTGGAAAATGGTGTGAAGGCAGGGGAGGAGTAGCCTCCCCCAGCCTCTGGAAATGCTTTGTTGGGCACAGAGGTGCCCAATTCTGCATAAGCCAGTCTACACCGGTTCAGGGACCCCTTAGCCCCTGCTCTGGCGCGAAACTGGACAAAGGAAAGGGGAGTGACCACTCCCCTGACCTGCACCTCCCCTGGGAGGTGTCCAGAGCTCCTCCAGTGTGCTCCAGACCTCTGCCATCTTGGAAACAGAGGTGCTGCTGGCACACTGGACTGCTCTGAGTGGCCAGTGCCACCAGGTGACGTCAGAGACTCCTGCTGATAGGCTCCTTCAGGTGTTAGTAGCCTTTCCTCTCTCCTAGGTAGCCAAACCCTCTTTTCTGGCTATTTAGGGTATCTGTCTCTGGGGAAACTTTAGATAACGAATGCATGAGCTCAGCCGAGTTCTTCTGCATCTCCCTCTTCACCTTCTGATAAGTAATCGACCGCTGACCGCGCTGGAAGCCTGCAAACCTGCAACATAGTAGCAAAGACGACTACTGCAACTCTGTAACGCTGATCCTGCCGCCTTCTCGACTGTTTTCCTGCTTGTGCATGCTGTGGGGGTAGTCTGCCTCCTCTCTGCACCAGAAGCTCCGAAGAAATCTCCCGTGGGTCGACGGAATCTTCCCCCTGCAACCGCAGGCACCAAAAAGCTGCATTACCGGTCCCGTGGGTCTCCTCTCAGCACGACGAGCGAGGTCCCTCGAATCCAGCGACACTGTCCAAGTGACCCCCACAGTCCAGTGACTCTTCAGCCCAAGTTTGGTGGAGGTAAGTCCTTGCCTCACCTCGCTGGGCTGCATTGCTGGGAAACGCGACTTTGCAGCTACTCCGGCCCCTGTGCACTTCCGGCAGAAATCCTTTGTGCACAGCCAAGCCTGGGTCCACGGCACTCTAACCTGCATTGCACGACTTTCTAAGTTGGTCTCCGGCGACGTGGGACTCCTTTGTGCAACTTCGGCGAGCACCGTTTCACGCATCCTTGTAGTGCCTGTTTCTGGCACTTCTCCGGATGCTACCTGCTTCAGTGAGGGCTCTTTGTCTTGCTCGACGTCCCCTCTCTCTGTAGGTCCAATTTGCGACCTCCTGGTCCCTCCTGGGCCCCAGCAGCGTCCAAAAACGCCAAACGCATGATTTGCGTGTAGCAAGGCTTGTTGGCGTCCTTCCGGCGGGAAAACACTTCTGCACAACTCTCCAAGGCGAGAGGGATCCGTCCACCAAAGGGGAAGTCTCTAGCCCTTTTCGTTTCTGCAGAAACCTCAGCTTCTTCTGTCCAGTCGAAGCTTCTTTGCACCCGCAGCTGGCATTTCCTGGGCATCTGCCCATCTCCGACTTGCTTGTGACTTTTGGACTTGGTCCCCTTGTTCCACAGGTACCCTAGATTGGAAATCCACAGTTGTTGCATTGCTGGTTTGTGTCTTTCCTGCATTATTCCTCTAACACGACTCTTTTGTCCTTAGGGGAACTTTGGTGCACTTTGCACTCACTTTTCAGGGTCTTGGGGAGGGTTATTTTTCTAACTCTCACTATTTTCTGATAGTCCCAGCGACCCTCTACAAGGTCACATAGGTTTGGGGTCCATTCGTGGTTCGCATTCCACTTCTGGAGTATATGGTTTGTGTTGCCCCTATCCCTATGTTTCCCCATTGCATCCTATTGTAACTATACATTGTTTGCACTGTTTTCTAAGACTATACTGCATATTTTTGCTATTGTGTATATATATCTTGTGTATATTTCCTATCCTCTCACTGAGGGTACACTCTAAGATACTTTGGCATATTGTCATAAAAATAAAGTACCTTTATTTTTAGTATAACTGTGTATTGTGTTTTCTTATGATATTGTGCATATGACACTAAGTGGTACTGTAGTAGCTTCACACGTCTCCTAGTTCAGCCTGAGCTGCTCTGCTAAGCTACCATTATCTATCAGCCTAAGCTGCTAGACACCCTATACACTAATAAGGGATAACTGGGCCTGGTGCAAGGTGCAAGTACCCCTTGGTACTCACTACAAGCCAGTCCAGCCTCCTACAAAGCCCAAGTGTGCAGCTGGTTCAGTCCTTCAGAGTGCAGGTCCCGGTGCAGGCCAGGGGTCCAGCAGGGCAGTCCTTCTTCTCCTGTGGTTCTTCCTTGTTGGAATCTGATGGGGATCTGAGGTGTGGGTGCAGGTCTGCCAGTTTTATTCCTGCTCCTGGGTGAAAAACAGGGGGGTCCTGATTCTCCAATCAGGTGCAGGGTCCTTCCCCCTGTGATGACCACTTCCTGGGAAGTGTGGCAAAAATCAATCCCAGGGAGCAACATTCCTCAAAAATCCATCATGGCTGAAAGTGATTTTTGGAGGTTACATCTGGCTGAGCCCACCCACTGGTGTGGCTACAAATCCTAAACACACCCCTCTCCTAATCTAATCAAGGGGGCACCTAATTGTCTGGGTTTGCAGAATGTGGTGGTGTTGCTGGGGTGCTCCAAATGTCCTTCTCTGCCTTTGAAGACCAGTTTGTCAGCCCTCCCCCTTCCTGCCTCACCATCTGCTGAGGGGAGATCTCCTCCCACAGGCACATCGCTTTGTGTGAAGCCAGGCCACTTCACACCTCATCAAGCAGCCTGGCCAGGCTGCCAGAGGCTGGCCAATCAGAGCACAACAGCAAAGACACTGCAGGGCTGAAGTTGGCAACTTTTCAGGTAAAGTTTAAAACTCTTTACCTGAACAAGTTATATTAAATCCTACAACTGGAAGTTGTGGGATTTATTTTAAAAATTAATTTGATACCTTACTCTTGGTATCTGTTACTTAAGAGGACCTTTAAAATTAAAATAAAGTCTCCCTATTCTAGCCTAGGGAGGCCATTCTCTACAATCAGGGAAAAACAAATGTGGCTGTTTTTCCTCACCAGGGCTTATAAAACTATTTTTATAAGGTCCCTGCTTATAGTTACATGGCACCCAGCCCTAGGGGCACATAGGGCACACCATAGGGGTGACATATGTAAAAATAAGGTAGTTTAAGACTTTGGAACTACTTTTAATTCCAAAGTTGAACTTGCATGTAACTTTAATTTAAAAGCAGCCAGCAAGGCAGACCGGCCTTCAAAATGACGCTGGGCACCTCAGCAGTGCACCTATGGGGGCACTACCTATGCTGGGGTCCCTAAACCCCCATGCCCTACCATATACTAGGGACTTATAGGTAGGTGAACTCTGCCAATTATAATTAGACGAATTGGCATATCCACTTTACACAGAGCACTGGCCCTGGGACTGGTAAGCAGTACCCAGGGCACAGCCAAGAGTCAGTAACCACCAATACCTGTCCAAAACGTTTGGGGGTGACCAGGGCAAAAAGGAGGACTTTCCTACACTACGCCACTTCAATGTATCCCCCCATTGTATGCTAATTCACAGTGCCCTGCTCCACTCTATGCCACTACACTGTACACCACTCGACTTTATGTTGTTCTACTTTGACACTCCACTCTTCTACACTCCACTGTTCAGTATTCCACTATGCCTTACTCCATTTTACAGTAATCCACTCTATGCCACTCAGTGTATACCACTCCACTCCATGCCATTACTCTAGATAACATTCTCCTCCATTATTTATAAAACAATTGTATAACAATCTACCACAACTTCATGGCAATCTACAGCTTTACACTCCACTCTATCCGCGTATGCTCCACTGTCCAATTCTGTACTCCACTCTTTGCTCATACACCCCAATGAACAGCACACTGCTCCACTATAAGAGTCTTTTTATACGGCGCACAACTCCCCTCCACTGTATGAGACCCAACTCCAAATTATAACAGGTCACTACCTATGCTAGACCAGTATACTTGACTCTAAGCCACTCTACTCTTCAACACACCAATACACTATATTTTAATTTACTCTACATTACATTACACCACCACATCCAACTCTACTGTAAGAGACTTTGCCTCACTCTACACAACTATACAATGATCCACTCTACGTATCTCCACTGTTTCAGACACTGCTGTACTGTATGCCGCTCTCTGACACTTTATTCCTGTTTATACCCTTTCACTCCACTGCACAATGCTGTACTATTCTGTATGACACTGTACACCACTCTACTATAAGATACAATGCCATTGTACTCTATAACACTGTGTGCCAGTCCACTGTACCACACTGTACAACATTGTACTGTACACCTCAACACTCTATAAAAGTAAACTAGTCTGTACTTCACTCTACTGTAGTCTACATCAGTTTCCAAGACTGTACAACACCCCAATACACTCCTCTGAAATACAACATGGTACACCAATTTATGACACTTTAGTCAACTGTATGCTATGACATTCCACTCTACTGCGCTCCAGGCCAGTATAGTCTACGATGCGCCACTCCACTCTATGACACTTTAGTACACTCTACACTACCCCACTCCAGTGTACTCCACTATACTTCACCCTACTACACTTTATCCCATTCTACATCACTGTATTGTGCTCTGCTTTACTCTACTCCACTGACTGACACTCCATTCCACTGTATGCAACTTTACAACACTGTACTATACTCTGACACTCCACTCTAAGCCGATCCACTCTACTCCACTGTACTACACTGTATGACACTTGATAACAGACCACTCAATTTCTCTCTACGATATGCCACTCCACTATATGACAAGGCACTCAACTCTACAACACTCTCCTCCACTATACTCTATGACACTGCACTGGTTGATACTCTACTCTGACACTCTACTTCACCATACTCCACTCTGACTCTTCTCTCTATGACACCCTTTTCTACTGTTCAGCATGCCATTCCACTGTACAACTCGCTGCTCCAGTTTACCATAGTTGACTATACTGAGTCACCATGCCACTACACTACATAATACTTTACTACACTGTATGATATAACACTACACTTTACTCCACTCAATTCCAATCTACAATACTCCAGTCTATGACAATAGACTTTACAACACTCTCCTCCACTGCACAGTACAGCACTGCACTTTACTTATCACTTGTGACTCTGAACTCTATGGTTTGAAACACATTTTTATGGAAAATTTAAAATAAAACATTGAAATTCAATGCAAAAAACAAAGGATAAAGGTTAGTTGTATTTAGAAAAACTGATTTTCCCCTTACAAACTAAGTTTAAACTACACAACCTTAAAAAATTCTAAAGGTATATGTTATAAATGGGTTTTTTGGTTGGCAGTCAGGTTACCCCCTGTCCAAGCAAGGACCCTCACTCTAGTAAGGGTAAGGCACACACAATACAAATTATCCTGTGCCCACCCCCTGGTAGCTTGGCACTGAGCAGTCAGGCTTAACGTAGAAGGCAATGTGTAAAGTATTTGTGCAATAAATCATACTACAATAACACAATTTAGCACCACAAAAAAACACCACACAGTGTTTAGAAAAATATATAATATTTATCTGGATAATTAGCAGGTCAAAACGATCAAAGATGCTATAAGTAAATGTAGAAATATAACTGAAAAGTTATATAAAGTGTCTTATGTCTTTTAAAAGCAAACAAAGCCTCTTTCAAGCACAAAGTACCTGGTTTGCGTGAAAAATCACTGCAAATGGCCGCAGAAGAGAAGCATCGAAACAAAGGGGTGTGCGTTGAGTTCCGGTGCTCAGTCGTGAATCCTCTTTGGGTTGCGGGGTTTTCAGACCCCCCGGGGACGGTGCGTGGATTTCCTGCACTGTTAGGACGAAGTCATAGGAGCTGCGTCGAGCCGGTGGGCGGTCCCTTTACTTGTCTACCGCACGGCGGGTGCTGCTTCGATTCCTCTCTGGAAGTTGGGCTGCGTCATTCCGGCTCAGCTATGCGTCGATCCAGTGGGCTGTGCGTCAAATTTCTGGTCGCTAAGCTGGCGCTGTGTCAACCTTCTTGTTGCGAAGTCGGGCTGGGTCGTTCTGGTTCGGCGTGCAGTGAAATTTTCACCACGGTGCAGGCAGTGCATCATTTCTGGCAGGCTGTGCGTCGGGTTTTGTGGCACAAGGAGCCCTTCTTGGAGAGATGAAGTCTTTTTTGGTCCTGAGACTTCAGGGAACAGGAGGCAAGCGCTATCCAAGCCCTTGGAGAGCACTTTTTCACCACAGCCAGAGAGCAGCAAGGCAGCAGGGCAACAGCAAGGCAGCAGTCCTTCACAGAAAGCAGTCTGGTGAGTCCTTTGGGCAGCCAGGCTGTTCTTCTTGACAGGATACAGGTTCTGGTTACAAGTTACGTCTGCAGGAAGTGTCTGGGTTGGAAGGGGCAGAGGACCTGTTTATATACCCAAATGTGCCTTTGAAGTGGGAGAGACTTCAAAGAGGGGCTTAGAAGTGCACCAGGTCCCCTTTCAGTTCAACCTTGTCTGCCAGTAGGGGGTGTGGCAGTCCTTTGTGTGAGAGCAGGCCCTCCACCCTCCCAGCCCAGGAAGACCCATTCAAAATGCAGATGTATGCAAGTGAGGCTGAGTATCCTGTGTTTGGGGTTTGTCTGCGTGAATGCACAAGGAGCTGTCAACTAAATCCAGCCAGACTTGGAGTGCAAGGCACAGAAAGATTTAAGTGCAGAGAAATGCTCACTTTCTAAAAGTGGCATTTCTAAAATAGTAATATTAAATCCAACTTCACCAGTCAGCATGATTTTATATCACCATTTTGGCCATACTAAATATGACCTTCCTTCTCCTTTCAGATCAGCAGCTACCACACAAACAATGTATAAGGGCAGCCCCAATGTTAGCCTATGAAGGGAGCAGGCCTCACAGCAGTGTAAAAACAAATTTAGGAGTTTTACACTACCAGGATATGTAAAAGACATATGTACATATCCTGCCTGTTGCCTACACAGCACCCTGCCCTATGGGTTACCTAGGGCATACCTTAGGGGTATCTTATATGTAGAAAAAGTAGAGTTTTAGGCTTGGCAAGTACTTTTAAATACTAAGTCGAATTGGCAGTGAAACTGCACACACAGGCCTTTCAATGGCAGGCCCGAGACAAGGTAAAGGGGCTACTTAAGTGGGTGGCACAATCAGTGCTGCAGGCCCACTAGTAGCATTTAATCTACAGGCCCTGGGTACACATAGTGCACTCTACTAGGGGCTTATAAGTAAATTAAATAGTCCAATTGGGTAAGATCCAATGTTACCATGTTTAAAGGGAGAGAGCATATGCACTTTAGCACTGGTTAGCGGTGGTAAAGTGCACAGAGTCTAAAAACCAGTAAAAACAGTGTAGTTATAACTTTTTCATTTACAATTTATCCACCACCTTCCTTCAAATTGTTATAAGTAGCAGACCTCATTACACATTCTTTTCAGCTCACTAACTGGAAAATACTAACTATAGCTTGCCACTTTTCCAATGACTTTGTTCTCTCAAATAATGATAACGTACAACCCTACACTGTATGCGACTCTCTGCCAATCTACTGCAGGACTCTACATTTGATAGCACTGAATTGTATGGAACTCTACTCCACTGACCTCCACTCTATGCCACTACTCTCTACAATTTTTTGCAACAATACATGCCACTCTAAGACATTGTACTCAATAAGACTCCACCCCACACCCTTTCATGACTCTATGCCGTCTTTCTATACAAACCCAACTCAAATTACACAAACATAAAAAATTGTCAAGTTATAATTATAGCTTCAATTTATAATGTATGCACAACTTTAACATTTCTATTTTGCACACCTCCTAAGACAGTCTTGTCACCTAACCCACCACACTATATTAAATATAACTTATGTCATTTCATGCACTCTTTATATACTTGCCTATCTCATTGCTTATAGCATGTGAAAGAAAGTATTCATAACAATATTTATAACTTCTCAAATGGCATTATTTGTCATAGCACAGTGCATGGTGGAGTGGTGAGTTATAGTTAGTGTTGTCTGGTTAGCGCGTGAAAAGAGTGCGTAGCAAGAAGCACTATTTAAATGTTTCTAAAGTTATAGTTATAAATATATATTTAGAATTTTTTTAATTTGTGTAATTTAAACTTGGTTTGTATAGGGAAAAGAAGTTTTCCTAACTATAACTACGCTTCAAACGATATTTATACTGTAGTTATAGTTAGTATTCCCAAAGGTAGGAATCACTCAGATTTTTGCATGCTAATAACTTTGCCACTGAATCTCCCAAAAGTTTTGCAGAACTGTTCCTTTTTCTACATTGGTTGATGATGCAAAGTTTCATAGTGATTAGTTAAGGGTGCAAAGAAAAATGAGGGATCCCACAATACGTTTTTCCACCAGTGCATTTTCCATAGACTACGTTCTATGACATAGTGAAAAATGCAAACAAATACATGATGCAAATTACAAATGTCAGTTGAGTGTGGCAAAAGTGTTTTTATTCTTTTATATGTTTTTAAAAAAGGTTACGGAGCAATGCGGTACTACCTCAAAACTATCTAGGTAGTACTGCTGTAACTATGGAAATTAAAACTATAAATACATATTCCCAAATGACAACACACAACATGCCACTTCATTCAAATAACACGCTTCAACATGCCACTCCACTTCACTTTATGACATGCCACTCCAATCCACAACCCACTACTCCACGCTATGCACCTCCACTATATGATACTCTATGACATGCCACTCTATGACAAGTCACTGCACTCTACTCTAGGTCATGCCACTCCATTCTATGCCAGTTCAGTCTAGAAGACTCCACTCCACTCTATGGGCCTCCATTGTACACCGTTCTACTCCAAACTATGAAACTTTACAATGGGATACTCCATTCTATGTTGTACCATTCCACTTTATGACATGCCACTCCACTCTATGCCCCTCCACTGTAGGACACTATACAACACGCCACTCTGTAACATGCCACTCTCCTCTGGTCTACCACATTCCTCTCTACTTCCCTCCACTCTACTACATGCCGCTCCACAACATTCAACTCTATGCCACAACACACTATGACACAACACTGTATGACACCGCACTCTGTCACTTCACATTATGCCACTCCACTCTACTCTATGACACTGGACTGCAGTCTATGACACTCTACGCTCTTCCACTCTACAACACTAAATGAACTTGTTTTACGTACTACACCCCACTTTACTCCACTCTACTTTATGACACTCTACTCTACAAGATTCTACGCTGCTCCAGTCTATGACACTCTGTGATATAACCCTCCAGTGTAAGACACTCTGCAACAACACTCCACGCTACAAACTCTACTTCACTCTATGCCCTACCACCGTACACCACTCTACTCCACTCTACGACTTTCCACTCTACTCTACAACATGCCACTACATTTTATCCGACTCCAAAACACACTACTCCACTCTATACCCCTCCACTCTTTGTCACTCTACTCTACTGTATGACATTCCATGATACACAAATCCACTTCACTCTACGACATGCCACCTGCACAGTACATCACATCACTCCAGTCTAAGACAATCCACTTCATTGTACAATACTTCATGCCACTCCATTGTATCGCATTACAGTGCATGACATTCCACTGCGCTGTACGAGATGCCACTGCACTCTATGCAACTTCACTCTACACCCTTCACCCTATGACATGCCAATACACTCTATTACACTCCAGGCTACTCCACTCTAAGACAAGCATTTTCACTGTACTACATTCTATGACATACCGCTCCACTCTACGCCACTTGATTGTGTGCCCATCCACTCTAAGACTCTCACCGACATGCCGCTCTATGATACACTACTCCACTACACAACACGCCACTTCAATCTACAAGACTTTAACTTACTATATGCCCCAACACTCTACAATACTTCACCACATGCCACTATACTCTACTGTACGACATGCCAACCCACTCTGCAACACTTTATACCACTCTAGACTATACTGCATGACATGCTAACCCACTATTAGTCACTTTACACCACTTTATGACACTCTTGTGTACTATATTGCATTCCATTCTACTCTATGGCACTCTACTATTTGACATTCCACGCAACTCCCTCTAGGATATTGTACTCCACTGTACTGTTTAACACACTGCTCTACTCTACGCCACTCCACTCTATGGCACTATATACACTCAACTCTATGACACTGTATGCCATTGTATTCTAACACACTCCACAATACTTGTTCAATGGAAAAAAACTAAAGTTAAAGAGTAGTTATAGATAGGAATACTTGATTTATTATTTCTCTACAAAAAACAAAAAACTAACAAGCATTAGAAATTCTAAAGTTATAGTTATCATTTTATCATTTATTAAAATGTATGCCCCGGACAAAACTTACTTTGTCTTGCAGACCTCCATACACTGTGTTGTGAACTTGCTAGGCAGACTACATTAGCTATAACTTGCCTACTTGCCATGCACAGCTTATACCCTTTCATATTCATGACTTTTACCATGTCAATTCACAGCAACTCTCATGACAACATTTATGAGTGCACTGTGCATGGTAGAGGGAAGAGTTATGGTTAATCTCATCTGCCTCATGAGATCAAAACACTGTTGTAGAGTGGAGTGGAGTGGAGTGAGGTACAGTGTAGTTGTATACATTTAAATAGAGTAGACTGGAGTGGCATAGAGTAGAGTGGCATACATTGAAGAAGCATACAGGTGAATAGTGTACACTGGATTTGGGTAAAAAAGAGTGTCCAAGTGTAGTGAAGAGTGGAGTGAGATAGAGTGGCATAAAATAGAGCGACATAGTGTGGAGTAAGAAACTAGTGTACTGGCGTACAGAGGAATAGCGAAGACTGGAGGGGAGTAGAGTGGAGTAGCTTACAGTGTAGTGGTGTAGAGTCAAATTTTGTAGAGTGGAATGCTGTAGAGTGTTGCAGTGTAGTGCACTGAAGAGAGCAGTGGAGTAGATTGCAGTAGTGTAAAAATGTAATAGTTCACTGTGGAGGTGCAGACATTGGAATATTATGGAGTGGAGTACAGTAGCGTAGCTTAGAGTAGAGTGGTGTAGAGTGGAACAACATTCAGTGTTATTGGCGTACAGTGTAGAGATGAGGAGTGGAATGGCATATACTGGAATAGCATACAATGGAATTGCGTAGAGTGGAGTGTTGTACAGTGGAATAATTTTAAATGCTGAAAATTTACAACTTCACATGAAATGGGAATTTGTTAAATTTTGTAGCATACAATAAGAAAAATAAACACACTCCAAGAAAGAACTTTAGTAAAACAAAGAAATTCAAAATATACTTGAGCCATTAATAAAGGTTTAACAAAAATAAATTCAGCCTGCACTGTTCTCCAAACATATGTCAAATGGAGTGCTCTGCAGCATAAACTATCTGCACATGGAACATGCATTTTTCAAAGATCTGGCGTACAACAAGATTCAAGAGGCTCTTCTGCCACCTATAGGCTGCCAAAGGAGTTGGATATACATTCCCCTTTGATCATCGGAATCTGAGGATTTGGAAAACGACAGAGGGCTAGATAAAATCTTGTAGAGGGTGGATGTCGGCCGTAGTTTGGAGACCCCTGGTATGTATGTATGTATGTATTGGATATTTATAAAGTACATTCCGGCCAAAGCATTGAAGCACTAAATAGGAAAGCTGAAGAGACTGAAAGCAGAAGAAACTGAGGAAGACAAGACTTAACGCGGGAAGAGCCAGGTTTTAACTAATCTCCTGAAAGCCAAAATATTTTGCTCCTTCCTTACGGACAGAGGGAGTGAATTCCAGGATTTGGCAGCAGCCACCGTAAAAGCCTTGTCAACCCATCCAACCCTATAAGTACGAGGGACCTGAATCATGAAAGCTCCAGTAGATCTGAGTTGCTGACTAGGTCTATACTAATGTAGCCTTGAGGATAGATATTCAGATCCATTTCCGTGCACAGACTTATAGGTCAAACAAAGTTTTAAACCTAATGCGCTTTGCAACCAGTAGCCAGTGCAATTGTTTCAGGCAACTACTGGCAGAAGCCGAGCAAGGGAGATTCAATATGAAACGAGCGGCTGTATTTTGGATCAGCTGAAGCTTCTTAAGTGAAGTGTTATCCAGATTGAGAAGCAGAGCATTACAAAAATCCAATTTAGATACTACCAGTGCCAAAATCACTATAATTCTCCACTCCCTCTGTAAATAAAGAAAAACTTTTTCAACATTTTCAGAGTCCAGAAACTGGTTTTAATGATAGAGTTTATGTGAGACTTAAAAGAAAGACAGTTGTCAGAGATGACGCCCGAGTTTCTAGTGGTAGCAATAGGGGCAGGGGGCTTTCCACACTCTAACGGCCACCAGCGTGAGTTCCATAACTCCTTGCTGGAGCTGAAACACAAAATATTGGTTTTGTCGCCATTCAACTTTAGCCAATTTAGGTCCATCCACTGATTGACTTCTCACATACAGCTATTAAAACGGTCTACCACTTCATCTCAGTTCTTAGTGACTGGAATGATCGAGTGTTGTCAGCATAGGAGGTAGGCATGAAACCAAACGAGCGAATTAGTCTGGCTATAGGTGCGACATACAGATTAAAAAATGTAGGGCTAAGTGAAGAGCCCTGGGGGACACCGCATGGCAAACAATATGCTGGTGCCCTAAAGTCTCTACAAGTCACTGTAATGGATCTGTCTCTCAAAAAAGATTCCAGAATCTTCAATGCAATGTCGCTAATCGCTGCTTGATGGAGACGAGATATCATAATCTGATCTGGTGTAGAGTACTGCACGTTAGAGTGGAGTGGCATGGAGTATAGTGCCATAGAATGGTGTGATGTACAGTGTAATAGCAGACAGTGATTTGTTGTAGAATGGAGTGATGTATAGTGGAGTGGCTTACAGTGGAAAATTGTAAAATAAAGTGCTTTACAGAGGATTAGCATACAGTTTAGTGGTATACAATGAAGTGTCATAAAATGAAGTAGCATAGAGTGTAATAACATTCAGTGTAGTGGCATAGAAGGGAGTGGGGTGGGGGAGTGGCGTACAGCGGATTAGCGTAGAGTGGAGTGACATCAAGTGGCATTGAACATAATAGTCAAAGTGGAGTGGCACAGAGTGGAGTGGAATACAGTGGAGTGTTGTAATTGAAACAGATGTACTGTGAAAGTGTCTCAATGGATGTAGATTTAATGTGGCAGTAAAACAAATTATATGGTGTAAATGCTTTGCAGTATGTGTAAATAGTGTAAGTAGTGTTAAAGTTATCATTTTTAAAACACTCAGGCCCTCATTTCAACATTGGTGGTAAAAACCGCCTACCACCGCGGTGACAGTCACCAAATGACCATTGCCACGGCTACCATCCGTCTGCCATAATATGACCACAGCTGGATTTCCACCACAAGAAGGACGGATGGCAGTAAGGTGGCGCTGCTACCACCAGCAGCGCCATGCCAGTAGACTGCCACCAGCCGTATTATGACAAATAATACGGCCTGGCGGTGTTCTGCTGGTGGGCACTGCTGGTGGTAGCAGCACCCCGTACTGTCTCCTGCCGGAAGACCCTCTGGATCCAGGTAAGTCGAGTCTCCGACAAGGGGGTGTTGTGTGTGGGGTGTCTGTGTGTATGTGTGAGTGTGTGCGTGAATGCAAGTGTGTGTGTGTAGTGTTGTTTGCATGCATGTATGCATGTGTGTGAGTGCGTGTATGAATGTGTGTGAGTGCGTGTATTAATGTGTGTGAGTGCGTGTATGAATGTGTGAGTGCGTGTATATATGGAAATGTGTACGCGTGTCTGCATGTATGTTATGATGTGTGTGCAGATGTGTGCGTGAATGAATGTATGCATGCGTGTGTGTATGTGTGGATGAGTATGTGTCTGCGTGTGTGTGTGTTTTGGGGAGGGGTGTGGATGTGGGGGTGTGGGGGGTGTGTGGGAAGATTTGGAGGGGGATGGGGCCTCCTATCAGTGACAGGGAAGGAATTCCCTGTCACTGATAGTGCCTACCACCATGGTTTTCATGGTGTTACGAACACCACGAAATCCATGGCGGTAGGCAGGGACATAATACCACCGGCGGAACAATGGTGGCCGCCGTGGCAGTCGGAGTGGTACATTGCCAATGTCATATTGTGCCGGTAAGTACCACTAGCCTGTTGGCGGTACTACCGCCACATTAGCTCCAACTGCCGGGGTCATAATGACCCCCTTAGTTATATATCATTGCCACGGTATACAATAGTACGTTTGTGGTATACCCCGATGCATGCCCATTATCAGGCAGTATGTGACTAGTACAAGAGTAATGGGCGTGTTTAACAAACGTAAAAGGTAGCAATGTTGCTTTCAGTACATTTTGTTTGTGCTTTGCTCATTTTTGATTAGGACCTTAGATCTAGGTAAGTAGTAGGTTTATTGTTATTCCTTGCCTACCACCACTTTATCAAAGTGTTAACAGGAAGAGGATTGTGTTTATAATGTTTTATCATTTTTTACAGCAGTTTAGGGAGAACTGTTCATTTAAAATAAAAAGGTAATAATTTATGCAGTAATTTGTAGTTAGTACTGCGGTACTTTATAGATTTTTTAGTAAAAAATAGGTTAAAATGAAAAATACTCTGTATTACACTATAGTTGTAAAATATAGGGTATTACAGTGTATTTTAAAGTTTTTTGCATTTGTTATTTTAATTTATGTTTGGTACTGTGATACTCCTGAGGTAGTACTGTGGTGCTCAGTACATTTTTAAAAAATATATAGAAACTCATCAATATTTTCCTTATCTATTACCACTTTAATAAAGTGGCTTAAGGCAGGGGAAAAATATTAAACCTAATACTTTCATACAACAAGGGTGAAACACAGAAAACACAATTTGGACCCGCTTTTATCTTTGCACCACCTTGACCATTCACCACAAACTTTGGATCATCCTCCAATGTAGAAGGGCGAATACGCATGCAAAGGTTGGTGGAGATTTGTAAGATGGGCGATTGTTATTAATGGTGAACAATCTGAGGAGTTCCTATTTCTGATAACTCTAACCATAACTACAGAGTGACTTTCACTAATCTGTCATGACAAGTATATAAAAAACTAAAAGAAAGCATGCATTAGAAGCTAAAAAGACAAATCAAAGTGGTAGCATCTAGCATTTTACTGTACCTTCTAACTAAAATAAAAATGAGAATTTTTGTATATTCTTTTGCTTGTGAATTAAATAACATTCCATAATTTCTTTGTGTTAGAAATGGGGTCTTTGGTTGACAGTCAGGTTACCTCCTGTTCAAGCAAGGACCCTCACTCTAGTCAGGGTAAAAGAGAATCACCCTCAGCTAACCCCTGCTTACCCCCTTGGTAGCTTGGCAGAGCAGTAGGCTTAACTTCAGAGTGCTAGGTGTAAAGTATTTGTACCAACACACACAGTAACTTAATGAAAACACTACAAAATGACACAACACCAGTTTAGAAAAATAGGAAATATTTATCTAAACAAAACAAGACCAAAACGACAAAAATCCACCATACACAAGTCAAGTTAGTAATTAAAAATCAAAAAGAGTCTTTAAGTACTTGAGTCAAAAATCCAGCCGCACGATGATTTGAAAATCCCGCCGCGCAGGTTGCGATCTCCCAGCCTCCGTCAGCGATGCTGCGCGTCGTTTCTCCTGCTCCGTGCGTCGATTTTTCGGTCGCGTTTCCTGCGAGCGTCGTTTCTCAGCTGCGGAGCCGGCGGCGCGTCGTTTTTTCAGCCGCAGATCGGATTTGCGTCAATCTTTTCCCCGCACGGCACTCTGTGCATGGATTTTCTTGTCTTTAGGCTGCCGGCTTCTCCTTTCAGGGTCCCAGGAACTGGATGGGCACCACAGGGCAGAGTAGGAGTCTCTCCAGAGACTCCAGGTGCTGGCAGAGAGAAGTCTTTGCTGTCCCTGAGACTTCAAACAACAGGAGGCAAGCTCTAGATCAAGCCCTTGGAGATTTCTTCTCAAGATGGAAGGCACACAAAGTCCAGTCCTTGCCCTCTTACTCTGGCAGAAGCAGCAACTGCAGGATAGCTCCACAAAGCACAGTCACAGGCAGGGCAGCTCTTCTTCCTCAGCTATTCAGCCCTTCTCCAGGCAGAGGTTCCTCTTGGTTCCAGAAGTGTTTCTCAAGTCTGTAGATTTGGGTGCCCTTCTTATACCCATTTTAGTCTTTGAAGTCACCCTTCTTCAAAGGGGACTCACACCTACTTGTGAAATCCTGCCTTGCCCAGGCAAGGCCTCAGACACACACCAGGGGATTGGAGCCGGCATTGTTAGAGGCAGGCACAGTCCTTTCAGATGAGAGTGACCACTCCACCCCTCCCTCCTAGCAGAGATGGCTAATCAGGAAATGCAGGTTACACCCCAGCTCCCTTTGTGTCACTGTCTGGTGTGAGGTGAAAAACAACCAACTGTCAAACTGACCCAGACAGGGAATCCACAAACAAGGCAGTCACAGAATGGTTTAAGCAAGAAAATGCTCACTTTCTAAAAGTGGCATTTTCAAACGCACAATCTTAAAAACAACTTTACTAAAAGATGTATTTTTAAATTGTGAGTTCAGGGACCCCAAACTCCACATGTCCATCTACTCTCTAGGGGAATCTACACTTTAATCATATTTAAAGGTAGCCCCCATATTATCCTATGAGAGAGACAGGCCTTGCAACAGTGAAAAACAAAGTTGGCAGTATTTCACTGTCAGGACATATAAACCACATTACTATATGTCCTACCTTATCCATACACTGCACCATGCCCTTGGGGCTACCTAGGGCCTACCTTAGGGGTGCCTTACATGTAAGAAAAGGGAAGGTTTAGGCCTGGCAAGTGGGTACACTTGCCAAGTCGAATTTACCGTTAAAACTGCGCAAACAGACACTGCAATGGCAGGTCTGAGACATGATTACAGAGCTACTTATGTGGGTGGCACAACCAGTGCTGCAGGCCCACTAGAAGCATTTGATTTACAGGCCCTGGCACCTCTAGTGCACTTTACTAGGGACTTACTAGTAAACCAAATATGCCAATCAAAGATAAACTAATCAACAATAGAATTTACAGAGAGAGCATATGCACTTTAGGACTGGTTAGCAGTGGTAAAGTGCTCAGAGTTCAAAAGCCAACAGCAACAGGTCAGAAAAAAATAGGAGGCAGGAGGCAAAAAGATTGGGGATGACCCTGCATAAGCAAAAAAGTCCAACACTTTGTTTGATATTTTCTTTTTTAAAATATATTTATGTACTGCTTTCATTTTCAAACGGGGTCGGTCTGGGACAAAAAGTAGGCTTGGACACCAAAATAAAAGTGGTCAACGAATGCAGAGCATCTCTTTAACAAAGTGGTAATATATGGGAAATACACAGTAAAACCGTCTCACCTTGCCATAAAGTGAGCCCAAACCTGCTAAAAGAAAATACCGCCAACTCATTGATCTGTCAGACCAGCCTATAGAGCACTGCCTAACTGCCCCATAGGCTAGTCCGATCCTGGGTTCGGATTGTAGAAATTGCTTAGGTCAGGGTCTACGGATTCCTAAAGCCATTTAGCGGGGTCCACAGAAGTTAAAAGGTTATGAACTGCTGATCTAAACAAAGTATGTCACTCATAAAGAAAGCTAAACAAAGTGGGAATGAGCGAAAGTCCATTGACCTGGGGCGATTCCTGCGAGTTAGTACGTTATGCTGGCAGCTAATCTCGGATAAACAAAAAGGGAAAACTGCCACGTGTTTCCTAGCTCTTCTGTCAGCAAAACGTGTTAAGTTGGAGATTTCTAAGACAACATACACACTGAATGCACCCAGAAAAGTGTTCAGACCCCTTCTGCACTGGTGCAGAAACAAACAGCATCATGGCACAGCCCCTGAAGTAGAAACATGAATAGAGAAATTCACATGATCTCAAGATGTGATTTGGAGGTGGGGTGGGAGGGCATTGACTCAAGGGGTAATGAGGACCATCTCCAGTACTTTACATGGGATGATCATGTCTTTTATAGACAATAATGTGTAAAAGACATTCATATTGTGAAGTGCCTACCTTTGGCCTTTAACAAAATGCCCATAAGTTAAAAGGCACGTCACATGAGCGCTCATATAATTTGAGAGAAGTATTCCCTTTGACCCGGTAAAGCAGTACCAGCAGAGAGACAAGCAACCTATTCTTCTATGTTGCTTCACACCTTAGCTCAGTAAAGGCTTGGAGAAGAAATAGCTAATAAAAATGTCACTGTTGATATTATGTGTTCCTAAACCCTGGAGACTTTTAAATGATCATATTCTATTTGACCCACAGTAAGTGTTGCCTTGTAAACGGAATTATTGTTCAATTCACAGCTGGGAGATAATCCTGTTCTCAGCTTCCAAATTAAATTTCATTTCTCCTGAAAAGGAGCATACAATGCTGCCAAAATCAGGGTCCCTGTAGACTCCAGATCCTCAAATAATAAAATAAAAGACTTACTCACTTGGGCTTCACAACATGTATTTTTCTAGGTGTTTTAATACAGTAAAACAACTTAAAAATATAATACGCGTTTCCAACTGAAAGAGAATTGCAGTTTACATTTTATTCTTTAAAAACCCCACTGATTGTGACAGAACCAGCTAGACAATGGCACACCCACTCCTATCTTTGGCATCATAGTGTACTGAACAAGGTTGGTTTTACTAAACAAATATTCACATATTTCCATTGTTTTGGGTGGCGGTCTTCAATAGTTAATGTAATTTTGTTAATCACGAATACATCACTGCAGGTCTCTCGGAAATGTACTCACTGATGTTTGTGAGCCTATTCCATGTAACGGCCTGCTGTTCAGGCCCTTATTAAAAGTAGCTCTGTAAATGGGCCAGCTTTTCCCTACAACCGGATTTACAGATACTGGGGGTACTGGTAAGTGCAGGGTGGGGATAATACAGCGCATTAACAGTTGTACATTGTGGATTCACTAATAAGGAACTGTTAGGGGAAATTGGTCATTCCGGGTTCGATTCCCAATGTAATTCCTCAGTTGTGGGCCAGAATTGGGCCTGGAGGTTTGACTGCTTTTATCAACCAATATCTCTCGGCGGTAGGGTGCTCCCACAGATTTCATGGTTCATATGCGGCCTGTAAATTATGTTACCAGAGCCATCAGAACTAAGAGGCCACTAGTAAAATAGATTCAGTAGGATTTGTTGTTTAATTTAATTAATACAGATCTCCCAGAAATCTCACACTGTTCTTGGGCCAATCATAATTCCTGCATCTCCATCATGAATTTCCTGATGAGATTATAGTTTCCATATAAATCCTTATAACTTCCTTTTTTCTGGGTGCTGTATGGTGAGCTAGGGCTAACCCACTTAAAGGGGAGTGGTAATGGAGTACAGTCGTTTATACAATTGCTTAGATGTGACTGTTTAACTTGTTTTATTTTCTTTTAGTTTTTTTCAGTTTTATTTGCTATGTTCAAAATGCTTGTTTATTTAATTTTTTCGTTTTACTTTACGTTTGGTTTAAATGTTCTGTTAGGCTTAACCATGCTGAGGCCACTTATTGCAAATTATATTTCCTTCTAAATCTACAAGATACAGTGCATTTCTATCCTCTCCCTCTGAGCTGGAGCACAAATTGCTGCATAGCACCAATGTAAGTACCCTTGCACCATGCTGCAAGAATGCCTGCAATGCAGGGATGGTTGTTTTTGTGCAGGAAGGGACACCTTCCTGCTCAAAAACAATCACAAGAGGTGTTTTACTCTTTCTACCGGCCGCCAGGGCCACCGACCACGGGAGCACCGCCAACAGGCTGGCGGTGCTCCCACGAGCATTCTGACCGCGGCGGTTCAGCCGCGGTCAGAAGCGGAAAGTCGGCAGTCCCCCGCCGACTTTCCGCTGCTCGGGGGAATCCTCCATGGCGGCGGAGCGCGCTCCGCCGCCATGGGGATTCTGACACCCCCTACCGCCATCCTGTTCCTGGCGGGTCTCCTGCCAGGAACAGGATGGCGGTAGGGGGTGCCGCGGGGCCCCTGGGGGCCCCTGCAGTGCCCATGCCAATGGCATGGGCACTGCAGGGGCCCCCATAAGAGGGCCCCGCAAGGTATTTCAGTGTCTGCTTTGCAGACACTGAAATACGCGACGGGTGCAACAGCACCCGTCGCACCTTCCCACTACGCCGGCTCCATTCGGAGCCGGCGTCCTCATGGGAAGGTAGATTTGCCCTGGGCTGGCGGGCGGCCTTTTGGCGGCCGCCCGCCAGCCCAGGGCAAATCTCAAAATACCCTCCGCGGTCTTGTGACCGCGGAGCGGTATTTTGACGGGGGAACATTGGCGGGCGGCCTCCGCCGCCCGTCAATGTCAGAATCACCCCCATAGAGAGGAACAAATTGGAACAATAAAGATATTTCTCCACGTTGTGTTCTTCTTACACCACCCCTGAGCTGGTAGACAACTACAGCTGAGAACGAGTGTACGGTGTGTCAATTTTTATATGCTGAAGATGGCCTGAGGTGGAAATAGTAAATAATACAGAAACAAAGAAGGTTATTGAGTTTCTTAACAAGATGTTTAAAAAAGAGGGCCTTTTCCAAACCCAATATGCTAGCCAACAGAGTCCAATGGGTGATGGACGTTTTTTAAGGGAGAGAGGGCTAGGATACACAAAATGTGTTTTACTGCACCCAGGGGAGACTTAACCCCTTCGCTGCCAGGCCTTTTCCCCCTCAGGTGCCAAGCCTTTTTTTGGCGGTGTGGGGCAGTTCGCGCTTAGGCCCTCATAACTTTTTGTCCACTTAAGCTACCAACGCCAAATTTGCTTCCTTTTTTTTCAACATGCTAGGGATTCTAGAGGTACCCAGACTTTGTTGGTTCCCCTGAAGGAGACCAAGAAATTAGCCAAAATACAGCAAACATTTAGTTTTTTTCCAAAAAAAAGGGCTTCAGAAGAAGGCTTGTGTTTTTTTCCCCCTGAAAAAGGCATCAACAAAGGGTTTGTGGTGCTAAAATCACCATCTCACCAGCTTTCAGGAACAGGCAAACCTGAATCAGAAAACCCAATTTTTCAACACAAGTTTTGCATTTTACTGGGACATACCCAATTTTTACTATTTGTTGTGCTTTAACCCTCCTTTCAGTTAGTGACAGAAATAGGTGTGAAACCAATGCTGGATCCCAGAAAGCTAAATAGTTCTGAAAAGTAGACAGAATTCTGAATTCAGCAAGGGGTGTAGCTCCTACAAGGGTTTCCTACAGATAATAACAGCTGAAATAAAATAATATTGAAATTGAGGCAAAAAAAACAGCCATTTTCTCCATGTTTTACTCTGTAACGTTTTTCGACGATCTCAGATTTCTGAAAGCAATATACTGTTACGTCTGCTGGACTCTTCTGGCTGCGGGGATATATAAGGCTTGTAGGTACCCAGAGCCAATACATTAGCTGCACCTTGCAATGGGCTTTCATTCTATACCGGGTATACAACAATTAATTTGATGAAATATAAAGAGTGAAAAATAGGTGTTAAGAAAACCTTTGTATTTCCAAAATGAGCACAAGATAAGGTGTTGAGAAGCAGTGGTTATTTGCACATCTCTGAATTCCAGGGTACCCATACTAGCATGTGAATTACAGGGCATTTCTCAAATTAGCGACATTTTTTACTCGCTATCTTACATTTGGTAGGAAAACATTTAAAGAAACACAAGGGGCAATAATACTTGTTTTTCTATTCTGTGTTCCTCCAAGTCTCCCAAGGAAATGCCCCAAAACACAACCTGGACACATCACATTTTCCCAAAGAAAACAAAGCTGTTTTTTGCACAGTGCCTAGCTGTGGATTTTGGCCTCAAGCTCAGCTGGCACCTAGGGAAACCTACCAAACCTGCACATTTTTTAAAACTAGCCACCTAGGGGAATCCAATATGGGGTGACTTGTGGGGCTCTCACCAGGTCCTGTTACCCAGAATCCTTTGTACACCTCAAAAGTTGGTAAAAAAAATCACTTTTATCCTCACATTTCGGTGACAGAAAGTTCTGGAATCTGAGAGGAGCCACACATTTCCTTCCACCCAGCATTGCCCTAAGTTTCCCAGATAAAACTGGTACCTCACTTGTGTGGGTAGGCCTAGCGCCCATGACAGGAAATGCCCCAAAACACAATCTGGACACATCACAGTTTCCCAAAGAAAACAGCTGTTTTTGCGAAGTACCTAGCTATGGATTTTGGCCTCTAGCTCGGCCGGCACCTAGGGAGACCATACCAAACCTGTGCATTTTTTAAAAACTAGACACCTAGGGGAATCCAATATAGGGTGACTTGTGGGGCTCTCACCAGGTCCTGTTACCCAGAATCCTTTGTACACCACAAAAGTTGGCCAAAAAAACACTTTTATCCTCACATTTCGGCAACAGAAAGTTCTGGAATCTGAGAGGAGCCACAAATTTCCTTCCACCCAGCATTCCGCCAAGTCTCCTGCTAAAAATGGTACCTCACTTGTGTGGGTAGGCCTAGTGCCCGCAACAGGAAATGCCCCAAAACACAACGTGGACACATCACATTTTCCCAAAGAAAACAGAGCTGGTTTTTGCAAAGTGTCCAGCTGTGGATTTTGGCCTCTAACTCAGCTGGCACCTAGGGAAACCTAACAAACCTGTGCATTTTTGGAAACTAGACACCTAAGGGAATCCAAGATGGGGTGACTTGTGGGGCTCTCACTGGAATCAGTTACCCAGAATCCTTTGCAAACCTCAAAATGTGGGTAAAAAAATACACTTTCGCCTAACATTTCGGTGACAGAAAGTTCTAGAATCTGAGAGGAGCCACAAATTTCTTTCCACTTAGCATTCCCCCAAGTCTCCCGATAAAAACGGTACCTCAATTGTGTGGGTAGGCCTAGTGCCCACAACAGGAAATGCCCCAAAACACAACGTGGACACATCACATTTGCCCAAAGAAAACAGAGGTGTTTTTTGCAAGCACCTACCTGTAAATTTTGGCCTCTAGCTCAGCCGGCACCCAGGGAAACCAACCAAACCTGTGCATTTTTTAAAACTAGTGACCTAGGGGAATCCAAGATGGGGTGACTTGTGGGGTTCTGACCAGGTTCTGTTACACAGAATCCTTTGCAAACCTCAAAATTTGGTTAAAAAAAGCATGTTTTCCTCACATTTCGGTGACAGAAATTTCTGGAATCTGAGAGGAGCCACAAATTTCCTTCCACCCAGTGTTCCCAAAAGTCTCCTGATAAAAATGATACCTCACTTGTGTGGGTGGGCCTGGTGCCAGCAACAGAAAAAGGACACAAACTTGTAGAGATTATGGGGATAGCACAGCAAGTTGATAAGCACATATTTTTCTTTTATCCATCTTTTAGGATGACTCTGCTTTGGGGACCCACACAGGTGAGGTATCATTTTACTTGGGAGACTGCGGGGAACGCTGGGTGGTAGGAAATTTGTGCCGGAACGGTGATCCTACAAAGAAAAGTGAGGAAAATATGCTTTTCTAAGCACATTTTGTGGTTTGCAGAGGAGTCTGGGTAAGAAAATGTTGAGAGATCCAGGCACGCCAGACCTCCCTGAACTCCTGGGGGTGTCTAGTTTTAAAACATGTCTGGGTTTGGTAGGTTTCCCTAGAGGAAGGCCACATCCAGGACCAAAAACATAGGTCCCATCTCCCCAAACACAGGTAGTTTTGCAATAGATCATTTTGATGTGTCCACGTACTTCTGTGATGTTCCAAACACTAAAATTGTGAAAAGAAACACACTTAGGTTGTGTTAAAAAGACCCTTCATCCACCAACCAAGTTGGTGGCATGCTTCATCATCGGGGTCCCACCCAAGGCACCTAGCGTGTCATGGGTGTACTGTGACGCCTTTTTACAGAGGAGCAGGTTTTGTTATTTTTACCACACATACTGGTTGGATTTGGCCCAAGAGTGAGTGATGGTTCAGTAGATCAAATTTTATTAACAAGAGATTCCACAAAAATGTAATGCACTGTTAATAACTGAAAGCCCAAAAAACTGAACCAATGACTCACAGCTTGTGAGCTGTAAAGCCACCTCAAGGCATCAACCGCTTTACAGTCGATTCACACACCTTTCATACATGACATGCACAAGACCATTCACGCCACTGGCCACGGGCCAGCACATTACAACCCTCACATCGACAGACAGCGACACTCAAGGGCCCATCACTTACATACGCCCACATGCCTGATACAGCAATCACACCAGCTGATGGGAGTATGTGGACTGGTGTTTGTCTGGCAATGTGTTGCCGTAGCCAACACCAAGTCAATATTTATCCGCCAGCCAAGCGCCACTCCATGCACACCGCCAGCCAAGCTCCACCCCACTCACACGGCCAGCCAAGCACCACCCCACACACACTGCCAGCCAAGCGCCACACCACGCACACCGCCAGCCAAGTGCCACCATCACACACATCCCCAGCCAAGCACCACCCTATGCACACCGCCAGCCAAGCGCCACCCCATGCACACCACCAGCCAAGCGCCACCCCACCCACACCACCAGCCAAGCGCCACCCCACCCACACCGCCAGCCATGCACCACCGAAACACACACACTGCCAGCCAAGCGCCAGTCCATGCACACCGCCATCACTTTTTATTTTGTTTTTAAACAGCAAAGAAACCACTAATTATAAATAAGTACAAAACTACAAACACAAAACCTGTAACTGAATGCATGACAGTAATGCCAACAGTGAAACTAAACATATGAAAATTTAAAACAGCAGTTTATGTTCACGGTATTTCCCAATAATTCTTCTGTGTGTGGTAGCTCCTGACACAGCTACCTACACACAGACAAGGCTTTGAAGGACAATCAGGGCAGTACATCCTAGTCTCCTTCCTGATACCTCTTCGAGCATAGACTCTACATCTCTTAGCAGGAACGTTTTTTTTGGCCTTGGGAGGAATGTGCTGAGCAAAGTGCAGATCTTTCAATCTATCCACATCCTCCACCATTGCTTCTCTAGGAACTCTTGCCTGTTCCAGCACAGCAAGGCTCTCTATGATAGACTCCTGAAATTTCACAAATGTCATCCTTGACTCTGGAGAACTATCCCTGAACACAACAAAAGCATCATCCTTGACTCTGGAGAACTATCCTTGAACACAACAAAAGCATTAAAAGTTGCCAAGTGGAACAGATGAACTGCTAATTTCTTCTACCAAATATAAGCCTTACGAGCAGCAGTGTAAGGATCCAACCTCTGATCTACTTTATCAACAATATCCATGTGCTTATTGTAGTCTACAATGCACACAGGTTTGCGCACTTCAGCAACTTGACCCCAAACAGCCACAGGTTAAGTTCTCCCATCATGGATGGTAGTTAGCATCTACACATCCCTCCTGTCTACAAATTTCAAAGCTAGCAGCTCATCATTCCATAAGGCAATGCACTGTCCCTTCTCAAGATTTTTACAGACAAGCACTCTTGGATAGCCTTTCCGATTAGAGCGGATTGTGCCACAAGCAACAGTGTGCACTCTGAACAACTCCTTGAACAACTGAACTCCACTGTAGAAGCTATCTACATATAAATGGTGACCTTTCTTAAACAGTCGTCTACCAAGTTCTCACACAATTTTCTCACTAACCCCAAAATTGGGCGGACAACCAGGGGGGTCAATACTGGAATCCCTATGGAAATTATAAACATATCCTGTACTACTTTCAGACAGCATATACAATTTAATTCCAAACCATGCCCTCTTGCTGGGAATGTACTGCCTAAAAACCAAACAACCCTTGAACAGAACCAAAGACTCATCTACAGAGATTTCTTTGCCTGGAACATAGATCTTTGAAAAACGATCAACCAAAAGATCAAGGACAGGTCTAATCTTAAAAAGACGGTCAGAATCAGGGTGATCTTGTGGCAAGGCTAAAGCATTATCTACAAAATGCAACATGCGAAGAAGAAGCTCATACCGGTTACGACTCATGATTGCAGGAAATATAGCAGTTGGCATCAAGGGACTAGTAGAATAATATGAAGACAATGATGGCTTCCTTATCAGCCCCATCAAAAAAGTTAAACCCAAGAACCTTTTCAACTCCTCCAGATTTGTGGTAATTCACCAGCTAGCTCTAGAGTGTGGCCAACGTCTGGCAGCGTTGTCCCTCAAATCCCGCTCTGCATACAAATTAGTCTGCTCAACAATCTCTTCCAAAAATATATCATCTATAAACAACACAAAGAAGTTGACAGGCAAAAAGTTTTCCGCATTAACTCGACACCCTGGGAAACCAGAAAACGCAGACAACTGTGGCTGCTCCATGTTTGGCGCAACCCACGTTTCAGGTATTCCAATGGGAAGCCTTTCAGCCGCTGTCTGCTGCACCACTGGCACATCAGTGTCCTCCTCTAAAACAGGCAGAAAATTCACTTCCAGAATCTTGCACTTCCTCCTCTGCCTCAGATGCAGAGTCAGTCTCATAATCATAGTCAAAAGACAACTCAAAAAGCACAGCAACAACCTGCTGAGCGGTCATCCTACTGCTGGCCATGATCCTTCCTACAAAAAGTAACTGGACACATGCACCACCAACAACCAGCACTGTGTAAGATAAGTAATGAACAAAGTGTAGCTTTATTACTAAGAGTTATAAACTCAAAAACTATACCGCTCACTTGCCTGAAAAAGCTTGACTCACCAGCAACTACTCTGCACAGCCACAGCAATCACCAATGACATACCACTAAAAAGAAAAAAGAAAAGCAAATTAGACATAAGTCAACACAAATATCATTGGGCATAAATATAAGGACAATTTCACACACAATCCTGCATTCAGTACACCCCCAACAAAAATGTCATTCATGCATGGCAACAATACTCCTTTGGAGTAAACTTATTTATTTCCTAAGACATGCAACTACACAAACCGCAGGACAAGCCACAGCAAAGGAAGCAAAAGCTTTGAACTAGAAAAAAAAGGAGAAATAAACTGTTATAATCACAAATGCAAATACTTCGCCAGTTGACAAACACCCCGCCACCAACCATTTATACATTTTCCCCGGTGTCTAGTGTTCTCTGCTTGGGGCAGATGGGCCTAAAGAAAATAGGCTGATCTGTCCCCAAAGGGGGCAGAACTGCCCAATAGTGCTTTTTGCCCCTTGGTGGCGACCCTTGCCCAGGGTGGCGCCCCCACAACACAAAAAAAAAGAACAAAAATCCCTGGAGTCTTTATGGTTTCTGCCCCCAAGGAAGACAGAAATGGCATAGATAATATTGCCCCGTTTGGGGGGGCGACCCTTGCCTAAGGGGCCACCCCCCCACAAAGCACACACACACACACACATGATCCCTGGTGCTAAGTGGATTCTGCCCCCCTTGGGGACAGACAGGCCTAAAATAAAAATAAATAGGCTGATGGGGGCAGAATTGCCCAATAGTTCTTTTTGCCCCTTGGGGGCAACCCTTGCCCAAGGGGGTGTCCCCCCAACACAAAAAAAACCGAAAGAAAGAAAAAATAATCCCTGGCGTCTTTAAAATAGGCCAATCGTCCCCCAAGGGGGGCTGACATGGCATAGATTATATTGCGCCCTTTGGGGGGCAACCCTTGCCCAAGCAGCCACCCCCCACACACAAAGCACACACACACATGATCCCTGGCACTAAGTGGATTCTGCCCTGGGGGCAGATGGGCCTAAAAAAATAGGCCCAATAGTGATTTTTGCCTATTGGGCCAAGGAGCCGCCCCCAACACACAAAAAACAGCACCAAAAACAATCCCTGGTTTCTAGTGGCTTCTGCCCCCCTTGGGGGCAGATTGGCCTAAAAATAAAAGGGCAATCTGCCTCCAAGGGGGTCAGAAACAGCAATAAATAATGACCCCCCAAGGGGAGCGACCCTTGCCCTAGGGGTCGCTCTCCCACACTGTAAAAACACACAGACACACACACATGAATTCCCTGGTGTCTAGTGGGCATTCCTTCTGCCCCATCGCATTGTGACCAGGCAGCAGGAATACTGAATGAGACATCGAGGGAAAGGAAAACACTTTCCTTTCCCCCGATGCCTCCTTTTGTGCAATTCCCCACCGCCCGGAGGAAAAACTAACAGCGCGTCTTGTACCCTTTGATGATGTCAGTGCGCAATCGCGCGTTGACGTCATGGGGTGGGGCGGGAGAGGTCAGGGTGGAAGGGTAAGCGATTCTGCCTTCAACCCTGACGTGGGAGGCAGGAAGGGTGGCCCTCTGGGGGAGCTCTAGCGCTTCCCCCGAGGGCCGGTACAGGACGTAATGGTTACGTCTGTGGTGCCTCAATGCCCTAGACACGGACGTAACCATGACGTTAACGGTGGGGAAGGGGTTAATAAGCCCTTTCAGGACACCATTTATAGAGCAAAAACTAATGAGAAAATTGGAGAGCAGACGGTATGAGCAAAGTAAAGATGTGTAAGCAAAACCACATCCTAGAATGGGTAGTGTTCCATTTCAAATATTTAGAAGCAGAAAACCAAAATCAGTCCTAAGTTCAGCGTGGGTGAATAAAAAACCATTAAATGAAGGGGGTGCTGTGGCTGAAAATGGAGGAGGAAAAGAGAGAAGAATTTGTTCTAGATTTGAATGACAGAAGGAACTCCTCCAAAATTACCAAGACAGAAGTAGAAGTAGTTGTAAGAATACTGTGTCTAGAAAGTGAAAAACTGAAGTAAAAATGTTGCAGACCTATGAAAGCTGGCAACTTGTTCACTAATATGGAAAAGATGGAAGATTCAAGGTTATTTAATCTAAAGAGAGAAGTCAAAGTGCATCAGAGTTGGAAAGCATGTGGTATAAGTGGAAGTGAAACAGGAAAGGGGAGGGGGCACCATCTGAAAATGTTACGTCTAGTGTGGGATACAAAGAGGAAATGGCAAAACAATGAGTCTTGCCTGTTTGAGACACCATGTAAAAGAGTATGCTTGCAGACAACAAGCCTTTTTAAGATATCAAGAAAAGTCTGTAAGATTTATAAATTGCTCTTGTGATCGATGTTGGTCTATGTCAGAACCATTTGGTGGCACGGGGCAAGCAGGGGTTTACTGGGCTTTAACCCTGGTGGTGGGCTCCTTCTTGCACTGGTGTCCAGGAGTGCATTCAACTATGACACTGCAAATGGTGTCAAGTGTACCCCTGCTGCACTTGACTCTCAGGGTAGTGGAAGCAAATAGTGCAATGTGTCCCAATGAGGTAGAGAGTGAGGTAGAGACTCAGAACTTGAGCATCAAACAATATGTGCAATAAGTGAATTTCAAACCACAAGCTTTTCTTTTCTTTTTAAGAAAAGAACCAAATTTAATCACTGGTCCTCCAGGCAGGTTATTCCTGCACTCACAGTAGGGGAATTCTTCCTCCGATACAAGGCACTGGAGCGCGAACCCTCTAGGTGTGGTGCAGGCAGTCAGCACAGGTTCTGTGTCTTCCTCTGTGGCAGTCACTGAAGCGCCCACTCTGGTAGGCTTTCAGGCATACAAACATTGTCTTTGGTTGCACAAAGAGTCTGGGAGACCCTCAGGATCACACAAGTCGGTTCCAGACACACTACATTAGCAAGCTGCTTCTATTGGGACTTCTGTTGGTGAACATGAATGTACTCCTGTCCTGAGACTCCGAGTTCATGTAGAAGCAGTATCCTCACTATTGTTTTGGCCCTCACCTAAAAATATAGAATTTGTGTAAAGGGCTAGGTTTGTCTTTGACAATGCAATGTCTAGAATCTGTCCTGCGACCTGGAGCAAGAATGCATTCATACTAGGCAGTGGACTACTGTCCTTGCCATGGGTACCTCACATTAAGTGGTGGTTGCAGTGTACATTTTCTGAACTTTCAGTGTGGCCAGACCATATTTTCCCTCTCAGTTAGAGCCCAGTTAACTGACTGCACATGTGTAAAGTTCAGATTTTATGTGAAACCAAGAACTTTGTACACATGTAGCATATATGACAGTAGGACTCTGTGTGTTGCATGAGTGAGTATTGGGGCTAGTGGGGTCCAGTTTGGTTGTCCTTGGTTTAGCACAGCACCCAATGGAGGATTAGAAAATATTCCACACAGTAGAAATGTATTGCTGTTATTCCTGTGTCTGGAGGAGGCGGAGCCAGACATAGAAGTGAGGAGGATGGAGACAGGGCTACCTTTAAAAATAAAATGTAGCCTTATAAGGCAAAAGCTGCCAATTATTTATTACTGACCACTGCCATATGGTCGATTGTAGGGGTAAGGAGTTGCACTAAACTTTGTGTTCTTCAAGTTGAGGAAGATTCAAGACAGAACAACCCCTTTTGTCTGTCTCCCATTACCACGTCATTAAGTTGTTGACAGCCAGATGAGAGAAGTCACAGTTCACTGTGCCAATGTTGTGGATACTCCTGCTTTGAGTAAGCTCCATTACCACCTGCAGTGCAAAGTATGCCTTTGCACAAAACATGTATCTGGAGAGTAGCTTAAAAATGCTATTTGAAGAAAACCAACCCAAGACTGTTCTGAGACCACAGAGGGTGGATCCACATCCCTTGTCTGGAAGACAAGAATACAAGTGGGATCCAAGTCACCCCACTTAGTTCCACTTCAAGGAAGGGAGTGTTCCACAGAGGGCTTGTGGACTGCTGTTTGACCAGGGTAGTGTCTGTATGACAGTCAGTCTTCAAAATAGGAGTGAACACCACCTGAAGTCTGCACACTCTGCTGGAAGAGCGGAGGTTTTGCCTAGAACCTAGAAGCCTACATGGTGTGCTGAGAGAGAGAGGGGGAGAAAGAGATGGGAGGAGTACACCTACACCCTGCAGGGGGAAAGATACTCAATATGTAGGAGCTAAAGGCCAGATGTAGGTATATTCCATTTTGCGAATTGCAAGTTGCGAGTCGCAAATTGGAATGTAGCATCTGCGACTAGCAAGGGGGTCACAAAGGCCCACCTCATTAATATTAATGAGGTGGGCCGCAATTTGCGACCCCCTTGAGACTCGCAGCACTCACACGGATGGTGGCCTGCTGGAGACAGCAGACCACCATGTCTGTGACTGCTTTTAAATAAAGCAGTTTTTTTTTTTTTGTAATGCAGCCTGTTTTCATTAAAGGAAAACGAGATGCATTACAAAACTAAAAAATGAAACGTTTTCGTTTCATTTTTTCAGAGCAGGCAGTGGTCCATAGCACTGCCTGCTCTGAAACAATGTTTTCAAGGCCATTCACAAAGGGGAAGGGGTCCCATGGGGACCCCTTCCCTTTGCAAATGGGTTACCACCAGTGTGATACTGGTGGTAACTGCGACTGCTTTGCGACCGCGTTCGCAGTCACAAAGCAATCCTACATCGCGCTGCGACTCGCAAATAGGAAGGGGAACACCCCTTCCTATTTGCGACTCGCAGTCCCATTTTGCGAGTCGGTAAATAGGTTACCGACTCGCAAAATGGGAATGGGCATCGCGATGTGGGTTTTGCGCCTTGCAAACAGCGATTTTCGCTGTTTGCAACGCGTTAAAGATTTTCTACATCTGACCCCAGGTGTGTTTCCAGGGTGGAGTATTGTCAAGTGAGAGAAGGGGAATATGCCAGTAGGAGAGGCCTGAGTGATCCATGACTGGAAGAGGTTCTCCAGTTTCTATAAACAGTTTTCAGCATGAACCTTATCAAGGGGTCTACTGAAAGCAAGCATCAAGCAGGATTATCACCATGGCTGAAAGTATGGGACTGCTGATTTCAGAGCAGATGTGCTCCACCAGTGCCGAGGTTTTCCTTCCACAACTTATTTCATAAAAATGCTAAATCCCAGCATACACTCAAAATGACAAGCAATACTGCCAGGAATTCAGGACTTGATTTACAAATGTAGGCTTGCCCCAGTAATCCAATTGCACAGAAAGTCTGGATTTTACTATATCTTCTTATTGCCACAGCCAGAAGGAAAGTTCAGATGGGTCCTAGACTTGAAAATGTCAAGCAAATATGCCTGATAGATTTCATACAGAATATTGACTTTACAAACCAGGACTCCACTGTTGTCCAGAAAACATTAATAGAACAGCAGTATGACTATTCCCATGCACCAGTGTACCAAGCATCCCAGAAGTACCTCAAGATTGCAGGAGGAAAGGATCACTGCCAAGCCCTACCATTTGGCCTATCATCTCTCCAAGGATATTCACAAAGATACTAGCTCCAGTTGTTGCTTACCTACAGTTACAAGGTATGCACATTTTTCCTTGATTGGCTCATTTCTGGTTGGTTTTTTTGAAGATGCAATCTAGGGTGAAACAAGTGTGTGCAAACACTTCGGAAGCTGGGTATTCAACCTCCAGAAATCCATTTTACAGCCTACAAAAGGGAAGAACTTCACAGAAGCAGACCTGAATCCTGTCAAAGGGATGGTGGTCTTTTAAAAAATAAGATTACAGAATTTACAGACCTAACTATAAAATCTGTTGCTTCTTCCCCGAAGCATCTGCAAGATCCAAGTTCAGGATTCAGAGACTAATGTCTGCCATGGCAATGACAGCCTCACAAACACAATATAATCCATAAGCACTTGTGTACCACTTGCTCAGCCACTGGTCCCCAACCACCTTGGACGTTGAGGGGTTTACTCCAGTCAAACAAGAGAGAAGTCAAAAGTTTCAATGCTGGTTGGATGCAAAAAAACTTCATAAAGGGAACATTGTTTCAATACGTTACACCTGTAGTTGTGACAAAAGATGAGAGAGCATGGGCTTGGGGAGCAACATCTTGAGTTGAATGGGAAGTGGTCAACCATGGAAACCTCTTGTTCCTCAAACTAGAAGGAACTCAAGGCAGTATGGTATGCTTTACAGAGCTTAGCTCAGCACCTTTATCAAAAAGTAATTCTAGCTGTAACAAACAATCAGATGGTGAGGAAATTCTTTGCACTTCAACAGCAGAAGGAGATCTGGACAGGACTTGCACCTGAATACTGTCATTGTGGGTCGGTGTCTGAAATACACATGTTTGCAAAATAGAGCCAGGGGGTTATCCTTCTCTGAGAGGTAACCATGGAGTGTCTGCCAGGGACAGAGTGCTGCAGCAGGAGAGGGCAACTAACCTTTACAGATACATGTTTCAGTAATAAGAGATTGTGGAAGGCTTGGCGGTACAAAGGACTCGGGCCCGTATATAGGGGAAAAATAAAAAGGTTTTATTGGCTGTGGTAAAGTCTAAGCGGAGAAAACTGATCGTATAGCGTAACAACACAAATGTCTTTTAGGAATAGCTCCCTGTAGGGTCTTCTTGTCTATAATGTCTCTGTTCTATTTTTATTCCTTCTCCTCTTGGTCTTTGCAGATTACTGGGTTGCGCGTATTCCTCTCGTGGTCCCGGAAAAACAAGAAGACAGGAACAAAACAAAAGGTAAGGGGCGTTGTGAGATGTCTGGGTTTAATTTAGTAAGGGAACGTGCAGGGGGGGGAAGAAAGAAATAAGAGGGTGGTGGGTTAGGGTGTACAGGTATAGGAATATACCTTATGGTGAGGAAGTGATAGGGAGTTCTCAGGGTTTGTGGTCTCAGGCTGCTTTGAGTGCTCAGCCCACTACCTCGCCCTCTGTGACTCCGTCCCCAGTGATCCCCTTTATTCCAACCCCGCCCTCTTTCTCCTTTTCGTTAATCCCCCCCCTTGTCCTTACTATTATACATAGAATACTGCCGGCCCCGTAACACGGACCATACCTTGTGGAGCGACGACCCTCCTGGGTCGTGGCGGAGTCTGCTTCCTTCTGTGTCCTGGTTTCTTGCTTCGTCGTTGTTCTGGTGTCTCGCCCTCTCCTCGGGTCTGGATTCGGCATCTTCCTCTCGCGCTGCTCTCCCTTCGTTCGTCGGACGTTTCTCTCCCCGGCGAACTCCTCCCCCTCTCTTTTGAAGTCCGTTGTTTGTTTTAACGCTGACACGCGGAAATCTGGTGTCGACCGCTCGGGTGGCGTCCATGCGTCCCCATGGAAACGCACAAGGGTCCCGGACAAGGCGCGCGAAAGGCGCCAGTCCGTAGATTCTGGAGACGAGGTCGATGAGACCCGTCTACAGAGATGCTCCTCTATTTATTACACCTGTTCACCTGTACATCTTGCATAAAACCTCAGCACACTCTAGTACACCTGGCTGCTTGATATAACTACTGCTTTTGGATTTGCTGTGCTCTTAAGCCTGCCACCCTTTGATTGATGACATTACTATTTGTTTGCTCTCTCTCTGACCCTCCCAATTATTTCTTAATTTTCTATTGAAGCAGTGACAAAGTTTTGAGTTGGAGGCAAGGGTAGAGTAGGTGTACCCCATGGGCAGTCAAGGGTGGCAGGTTGCGGCAGTCTGAGGTCCCAGGCAAGGTGTGTATTAACTGCCAAGGTGAAGTACCCTAAATGCCTATGGGCCATTACAATAAGACTTAATCAGCATAAAGGGTAAAATACAGCTGATTAACCCCACTACTTCCCATTTGAAGGCATGCTTAAGAGAAACACCACTATAAGGTAAGGGAAGCCTTACCTTGATAATCCCTTGCTAAGGGCAACAACCCACAACTATTGAAGCTAAGCAACCTCAGTAAAGCACCCCCAGTGAATCTTCTTTTGAACTTTTTAACGGAGCTGTGGCCATGCTGACAGATGGCGGTAAGGTGGCGCTGCTGCCAGCAGCAGCGTCCGCCAGCAGAACACCGCCAGGCTGTAATATTTCTCATACTATGGCTGGCAGTAGTCTACTGGCGTGGCGCTGCTGCTGGCAGCAGTGCCACCTTACCGCCATCTTCCAACATGGCCACAGCCGGATTTCTGTCATTCTTGTGGCAGAAATCCGGCTGTGGTCATAATCCAGCGGACGGCTGGTAGCCACAGCAATGGTCTTTTGGCGGCTGTCGGCACGGCGGTAGGCGGTTTTTACCGCCAATCTCATAATGAGGGCCATAATGTCTTCTATCTTACAACTGTGCAGCTTCTCTACTCTGATTTCAAATTTTATTCATTCAATTTTTCAATTTATGTTGAGAAACCTTGATGTACATGACTTTTGCAGGTGCATTAAACCCCTCAAATACCCAAGAAAGTAAGTACAAAACATTTTTGCTAAATATAAAATCCCTATGGTTAACGTTAAGATGCCTTTGCAGTATTGCCAACATCTTTCCTCATCTTTAACTGGTAGCATAATAAGCAATGAACAGATTTATCTGTTACAAAATAGGATATTTGTAGGAAGTACTAGCTTAAAATCAATCACCCAAAAGTCTCTTTTTAGCAAAATAACATTATATGCTCGCACATTTTTTTATGTATGTCCAAATACGTTAAATGTTTCTGAATGTGTTTGGGGCAGGCATTGATTCTTCTAGGTGCCTTAAACGGAATTTATGTACAGAAGATGGTGTCAATCTAACTGAGTCTCTGGTATAAGCGATGCAGGCAAGTTCAGAAGCGATTTTAGAAAAGTTGATATCTAAATGGAGACAGTATACCAGGATACAGCTAAAAGAGGTAAAATGAGAAAGTCATTTTAATCTTAACTATTTGAGTCTCAGAGCAGCTAATTTCCAGAGCTTGGAATGTTGTAATGGATGAATATTATATCTTGCACCACAGTCTCTGACCAAAATGTTTTCCGCATCACCAAAAAGTGACCCAAATACAATCAGGAAGGGGATTGGCCACATATGTTCTGGTGCTGCAGCATCCTAGAGGCATTTTGGAGGGGTTTATTTCAGACAGTAGGTATGACAAAAGGCAGGACTATTTTGGCCTCCCCTAAAGTGCCCCTCCTTGATCTATCAGGCTCAGGGTGGCTGGAGGACAAAAGCACAAAACACTTTAATTCATTGCCATGCTGATAGCGTATTCCTTGATTACCACATATTGAAAATCTCCTGGTGGCTCTCAGAGTGGATGATGGAGTTACAAAAATGTGGAAGGTCAGTCAGCAGAAAGCCTGTTATTATGCAGGGCTTAATCAACTTTGCTCATATATTAGAAAATGTAAAAAATGGGCCTGCTAGCTTTGGGTAGATTTAGTAAACTCAAGCACTGTCACTTTATTAATAGTTCCACTAAAGGAAGTATATGTTTCTGCACGGATTTGAACTGTATAAGCACGGTCAATGTCTTACATCAAAGAGGAGTGACCACACCTTAGTGGGGCTATTTGTCTATGTGCAACCTACATAAGTAACCCCACTAGAGTTTTCAAAGGACTCTCACCCACTAAGATTTTTATTTCAGTTTAATTCGTCATCATCGAGTCCTCGCCACAGGTACAAACGTGTATTTCAGTGGGCTGACCATTATTGGTCTAAGGGAGCTCTTTGTATGATACTTTGTGCAAAATGAAAGTGGACATTAGATTTAAAAATGTCTAAGAGTGCCCTAATCCTTTTGACAGGTGTTTTATTCCCAGGGCCCTAGACAAGGTAAAAAAAAGGTTTTTATGCTACCAGATTTATGTTATGTGCTCTGCATCAAAAGTCAAGTCTACATGTTTCAGCCTTAGTGTGCACTTGGCTTTTGTCATGAGCAAATTTCCAAAAGACATTAGACATTCCCTCCAATTCATGTACCAGTTTTGTGCTAGTATTCTAACCCACACATCCATTGCTAAATGCCACATAATTACAAAACCTTCTGAGAAACTTCCCCAATCTAGCCCTTTTCAAACCTTCATACGGAAGGTGGGTGGTTAAGCTTGTAGTCAAATTGTCATTAAAGGTCCTGACATGGTCATACACCTACTGTGCTCTAGAACTTTATGAATTCTGATAGGTATTGTGATAAAATAGGAAGGCTGCCACTTGTTTGTTTTTTTTGGTTACATGGGTGCCCTGAAAAAGGATGTATGCGTTATAAAAAAGTATGAGGCTGGGTTGTGGGCAGCCGTGTTTAAAGCCAGGCCTCACTGATGACAACCATGTGCTATAAAATGGGGATTGTAATATATAGCACTGTGACTTTATGCAGATATTTGTTTTATCCTCAAGTCTCTCAGATTTAGTTATTTGACGGGAGAGTATGCAGGTGTTATGTACAGCTGAAAAGAAATGTAAGGATTGTTCTTGGCTATTTGCTGTTGCTTCTTGGGTAATCAGGGAAATGTACATGTTAATTCTATTGTGGTGTGCTCTGGAGATCTTTATGTGAGAACCAAATGTAAACAGAGGTAAATTGGTATTTTGTGTTATGAACTTATCTTTTCTTAACTAATTAAAATAAATAAATATATATTTTTATTAAAAAAGGTAGCAAAGAGTTACCTCAACAGGCAAGGGGGTGCCTAGAACAAATCTCTGGTTAGCTTAGCAGGGGAGATTTATTTCTTGGGTAGAGCCCACTTGTTATCTCCTAAAGCAGCATATGCTCCACACAAGCATAGCATGCAGTCTGATCTGCAATATCCTAACTTATGTGTCATATCATCTCAGTCCAAAAGCATCGGCCTTAATAATTGAATGCTAAGGGGAGCCATGATCTGACTTTTTTTCATCCAAGACTAATGCACTTCTACCACAATATTGCTCCGACACTTGAAATCCAAAGAGCTGGGAAGAAGATGTTCTTTCAATTCCATGGGCTAAGGGATTGCTGTATGCACTTCCCCCAAGTCCATTGCTAATCCAGGTCAATCAAAAGATCCAGTGAGAGCATGTGGTGCTGGTCCTAATTTCACCATTCTGGCCATACAGGCCATGGTTTCCCCGGCTGAAATGCCTAACTGTAGATCAATTTCGCCAACTTCTGCTAGACCTGCCCTCTCTCAATTTCATGTCCTATTTCACAGGCAACTGCTGAGTTTATATCTAACAGCATGGAAATTGAAAGGGAGGCATTACAAAAGCTAAACTGTTCTTCAGTGGTTGCAAAGACATTCACGCAGCAAGGACAGTGTCAGCATTGAAGAAAAACACCAAACATTGGTCTCATTTTGGGAACTGGTGGCTTTCTAAAACATAACCCCTGGCAATCTGACCCATTTCAAATTATGGATTTCCTAGTAGACAGTTTTTTGGGGAGTTTGGTCCTAGCTACTTTAGCAGCCCAGTAGAAATAGGGTGGGTGAAAAATTCTGGTCCGCCACAGGCGTTCGCAGAGTTTTGCCCACTCCATGTTCCACTTGGAGTGCAGAGTTCCAGAAAAAAATCTTCCAACCACAGTTGGTTAGCCTGGATGATGAAGGGTGATACCCTGAAACCAGTGCCACAATGCTTGTTTCTGGTCCAGGGATGACCTGGCCTGACAGTTTAGGCTGGACTGTTCCCATGGGGAGCAGGATCAAGATTGATTTGCATACGGCTGGGTCCAAACTGGAAAGGTATGGCATGCACAAAAAACAATGGATTAAACCCACATCTGTGACTGGGAATGAATGTTTAATTTGTTCAGCATTCCATCCATCATCTGTTCTTTTTGCATTAATTGCCGTGTGGTGGATTTTGTTAAGTTTGTGAGTGCGAGTGAGAATTTGCATCCCTAGCAAGATATTTCGGCATTGAAATGCCCAAAATCGATTTTGCAATGTGGGCAGTCGCAGCAGGTTGCGATCTTTTGTGTTGAGAAAGCGGACGCCTGAGTAGAAAATCCACTCAAGTGGTAGAAAACAGCAGCGATCTCTGGCGCACTGGCCCTAAAGGCAATGTTAGCAATGCAACATGACCAAATTCCTCCCGCTCTTGGAACTCTGAAGAATCATGCAGTTATTTTTTATATCTCTGAGGAATTTTGTGGAGTGAAACTACACGAGTTCCGCCCAACACTATGTAGGAAGCAATACAAGCTTTTTAGTGAGATGACTTCAGATAACTCAAAAAATCATTCATCTGGCTGCAAAACCTTAACAAAATTTCAGGTTGAGGATACCAGTTAACTCCTTTTCTAGTAGCAGATTGGAATTTTTCAATTGTCCTTAAATATTTGCAGGAGGTCCCTTGTAAACATTAGGAACTGCCAATATGGCACGGGTCTCTGAAAAATTATCGTTTTTGATGGAAATAACCTCAGTTAGAAGACTGGGAATATCAGGTTCTTTATTGAATAATTATCCTTACTTAAACGTCCTTCTAGATCGACTGGTCCTAAGACCGCACCCAAACTTTACACCAAAAGTACAGAAGAAGCTTCATCTGACCCAGGAAAAAATCTTGGTTATCACAACTGAGAACTAGCAGGATTCTAAACCATAATCTTTAAATATAAAAGGGGTAATACAGATATACATTCTAGGAAAGAAAGACTTTAGGGAAATAAATTGCTTGTTTATTTCCCATGGGATGGTTAACAGAGGAAATAAAGTAATGGGGCATCATTAAGCAGATGGGTGAAGAAAGCTGTTTCCCAAACCAATGTGTCAGCAGGTTCAGAAAGGTACCTCCACAAGAAATATGTAGAGCAGGTACTTGGTCTACACCAAATACTTTTGTATCCTCATCATCATTATTATTTGGGAAATTATGAATGTGCTATTTTTTTACTTCTGGTGTACTTAAAGCAGCCATCAACTAAATGTTTGCAAACAATCTTGAAAGATTATTAGATATTTGGCAAATAACTATTGTGAGAAAATACAAGGGGGTAATGATTTTACTACTTACCATTAAAGTTCCCTGACGCGAGTTAAGGTTTTAAACCTTTAAGCAATTTGAAGCAAATAGTAAGCCACTGCCAGGTCCCCCAGATGAAGGAGAGGCTTTGGCTTTTCCAATAAGAGAAACACCAGGTGGAGGGTATGTCTGTGTACTTTGGAGTAAATGCGATCTTGCAGCATTTATGAATAATTTTGCAAAACTGAGAGAAAATCCTTTGCAGTGGTATATACAGGCTGACAGATTTGTAAACTTTTCAAAGGTGTTATGGAAATATTTGAATACTTTCTTTGAAATTGTAGGGCTAAGTGATTTGTGGGCTTAGTGTAAAATTGCCCTGCAATTGCTGTGCACAGAACCTCAGAGAGATGTACATATTAATGCACAATCTCCTGAAGTATGATTAGGTGATTACCTTTCTGAAAGGAAAGGTTACTGCAAAGGATACTGATTGGACAAAAATAAAAAGAACATCACAAGTGCCAAAATAGTTGGTGCATGACTATTATGAGTGATTGCTGCAGGTGTTTGAACAACACAGTGGATAGGAACTTCCCAACAAGAGCGATTTTGGGTTACTTGTACCATATTTTGTTCCTGGGGTAAAACCAGAGATCAGTATGTTCATACCATAGAGTGTGATCTGCTGCCAGACAAAACACTTAGATTTGATCCTGCAAAATATTGTAGTGATGAACAGGAAATGAAGCATAGGAAACTTAAAGAGAAATATATGTTTACACAGATAAAATTGGCACAGAAAGCATTTCTGGATCAGTTGTTTGCAGGGAATTCTGGTGCAATGCAAGGTGCTGGGTCTCAAGCTGGTATTCAGGTTGTTCAAGGACACATGACTGTTGCACAGGATGGAGGAGGAAGAGTTCCAGTTGATCTGAATTCTGGTTTAGATGTTGCAATGCAGATGAAAATGATCCCTTGTCATTTTTGTAAAAAAAGTGGGAATTGAAGGAGGCAGTGTAAGCTGAATCATAATAGAATGAGTGGTGAGGTCAGATGCAAGGCGGAAATCAACTGCAAGTGCAGACACAGGTTCCAATGATGAAGCTCCCACAAGTGTTGATTGTCTCACAAAATATGGGAAACCCTAGTTTACTGTGAATCAGATGCCAAGAACAAATCCAAACCCATTCTGGATTCAGAATCAGAACCATTTCAACAGTTCCCTATGTTGAAAAGTGAGAGTTTTGGCTTTGATTATTTGCAATGACGGTGCCTGAGGGAACAGGGCGAAGATTGCTTCCTTGGTGCAGTCTTAGAGGAAGACTGGAGGCTCATTTGTAGAAGATAAAGTTAATGGCCACCAAGTGTCATTTCTGAATGACACTGCACCCACCTGTTCCACTGTTAGAACAGCAGAAGTCACAGACTTACCGCTCTGTGGAAAGAAGATCCAAGCTGTAGGAGTTACAAATTAACAGATAAAAAACCCAACTTCAGAAGAGGTATCTGTAAAAATGGGTTCATTTGAAGAAAGGCACATTTGTAGTGTGTTATTTGAGTCCTGTAAATCTGCTAGGAAGAGATTTGCTGTGCAAGTTAACTTGCTCAATTTATTGTACACCGGATGGTATTGAGTTTCAAACTCATGATGAAAATGTTGAATTTAAAATGGCCCGACAAGAAGCAGCTGTTGGACTGTATTCAGTGAGGACAGTAGAAGAGTTACTCCCTGATTATAAGAAACTGTGTACCCAGAAGTATGATAATTCACAGGGAAGGATATTGGACTAACGAAACATGTAGAACCAGTCTAAATTACAGTGAAGTCCAATGCAGTTTTTCCAAGAACACCACCATACAATTTGACCTCAGTGACAGTGGCAGGAACAACACCAATAGCTGAAGACATGTTGAGGAAAGAAATTCTGAGAGAAGTTGTTGGGAGTCATTGCAACTCTCTGATCATGGGCTTACAGAATCCTAATGGCAAATATTGGATTGTTCAAGATCTGCAAAAAATTGATTGGCCACGGAATTGTTGTCCATGTTGTCCCATGGTAAGAAATCAACCCACCATCCTTTTTTCGAATTCTGTGCACTGCAGAATGGTTTACCATTGTGGACTTGTACAAGGCCTACTTCTCTGTCCCACTGCATGAGGACAGCCAGTTCTTGTTCTCATTTGTATTCAGAGAGAGAGAGTTTTGCCATGGCGCCAAGAACCGCAAGGGTATACTGAGAGTCCTTCAATATTTAATCAGAACCTGAAGAAAAATCTTGACTCTCTATAGATTCCTTGTATTTTACATCTTGTGCAATACTTCGAAGACCTACATGTGGCATTGAGAAAATGAGAAGCTTGCAGACTAGATACTATTGCTTTGTTAAATTACCTAGCTAAGAATGGACAAAGTGTCTCTAAGTAAACTTCAATACTGTCAAAAGGAAGTCCAATACTTGGGCTATATCATTTAGAAATGAACAGGAAAGGTATCACACGAAAGAATAGAGACCATCCTCAAGATGCATCCACCCAGAACACATACAGAAGTCAGAAGGTTCCTGGGAATGGCTGGCTACTGTAGACAGTGGATACCAAATGTTTTCCTAGTTGGTAAGCCTTTACGGAGGTTGACACACATAGATGTGCCTGATCCAGTTCTATGGGATGAGTGCTTGAATGCTCTCCTAGAGCCAGAAGTTTCGGTCATGCACCGGCATTAGGAATGCCTGCTTACAATAGGATGTTCACAATGTTTTGTAGAGAGAGGGAGGGATGCATTCTCTTTGTACTGACTCAGATGAATGGAGATTCTCGAAGACCTGTGACTTATTATTTGATTACCTTTGTCCCTGTAGCCGCAGGACTATCTGGATGCCTTAAAGCAGTCACTGCAGAGGGTGTTAGTATCGAGAGATGTGAAAACGTAGTGATGAGACATTGTTTAACTGTTATTTTCCCTTATTCTATAGACATTAGACATCTTGCTCACTCAAATGAAAACACAGCAGACTTACAAAGTATGAGCAACAAATTCCTGCTGTTAATAATGTGGTTCTAAAAAGATGTCAGACATTGAAACCATCAACTTTGTTGCCCCTTCCTGAAAATAAAATTGATGTTGGGGAGGCCAACTGTGATTGTCTAGATGTCACAGATGTATGCACAAAGGCAAGGCCAGATATAAAAGATGGACCTCTGATTCAGCCTGATTATGTCATCTTTGTCCATGGCTGATATCTGAGAAGCAATGAAAGTACATTGAGGGCAGCTTATGCTGTCTGTACAATTCAAGAGTTTGTGGAAGCTTCATGGCTTCAAGGTGTTACCGCTGCACAAGTTGCAGAACTGCTTGCCCTTACAAGAGCTTGCAGTCTATCAGCCCAAGTGAGAGTGGCTATATAAACAGATAGTCAACATGGCTTTTGTTTGGTCCATAATTTTCGACAGTTATGGTCACAAAGAGGTTCCATGACCTCATCTGGTACACCCATTCAAAATGGGGAAAATGCAATAAAATTGCTTGAATCATTGCAAATGCCTACAGAGGTTGTAGCGGTTAAATGTGCAGGTCACAGAAGTGGCAATAAATATGTCACAGTTGGAAACAGATTTGCAAATTAGGTTGTACAGTATAGTGCACTTGTGGCCTGCCTTTTTAACAGGGATTATACAAATGCATATGAAGAGGACATTGCATGTTTGATGTTGTTGCCAGTAACTGATACATGGGAATAGTGCAAGAGATTGAAGGAAGATGTTTCAGATGCAGAACAGCAGGGCTGGATCCGAGTAGGATCTGGTAAAAATGCAAATTACATTTGGATTTCAGCAGGTGTGAGACCACTGTTGCCAGACAGTTTATGGTTTCTCATAACACAACATTTCCATGGGCCAGCACATCTAGGAAGAGATGATTATTCAGACAGAATTGGTTTAACCCCAGATTAGGATGCTCCCAGAAGAATTGTGCCATTGATGTGATGGGAAAAGAACACCAGTTACATTTATCCGTGTAGGAAGATCAGGTGGTCCCTTTAACAGGATGCAAAACAGACGTCATCAATTTCTGTTTCTATTGGGCTGAGATGTGTCTTAGAAATAGTGTGTATTTTCTCTTGATGGGTTGAAGCCTACCCAACACAGAGACATGACAGTCTCACTGTAGCGAAACTGCTGTTGCAAGAGTAAATACTAAGAATCGGATTACCAGTTTACTTGGAGTCAGACTGTGGGACTCATTTTAACAATGAAGTCCTAAGGATTCTGTGTGTACCTTTACAAGTAGAGCAGAAATCATATTGTAGTTATCTCCCAGAAGAATCTGGGATAGTTGAACATCTGACTAGAACCATAAAATCCCAATTGGCGAATGTCAGTGTATCCACTTCACTGAAATGGCCTGATGCTTTGCCTTTGGTGTTGTTTAGTCTTCAAAAGACACCTGTCAGGAAGACAGGATTATCACTGCATGAGATCCTAATGAGGCATGCAATGAGACTGTCAGGTGTACTTGCAAATACACTTGTGAATTTTACAGATTACATTATATTCATTTATTGCAAGGGATTGGCTGATGTGGTGTGTTCTGTTTCTCAACAGGTTGAAGCTGTCACTGTAAACCCGCATCAAGAGCAGTGTCACAATCTTAGTCCTGGTGATTGGTCCTGATAAGCAAATGTGAAAGTCTTGTTGGAACCGAGATAGAAAGACCCCTTTCAGATGATTCTCTTCATGAATACTGCTGTTAAGTGGTTAAGTGTGCTGAGATACCAACTAAGTAGCATGCATCACACACTCAGAGTTAGAAATTCTTATGGAGAAATTGTGTTCTTTGAGCCAGAATCAACAGCACTGCTGCCAGCTGTATAAACTCAAGAAGCGATACAGCAAGAGACACAACAGCAGGAAAGACAAAGGGGTGAAGCACCAAAGACAATCACGTCCATCAAAGTTCCTGTGATTTCACAAAGTGTCATTGAAGTTTCTGGTAAAGAAGAAGAAGAATAAACAAGAGATCTATCTCAGATGACAGTTGAGACATCACTAGAACAAGGAAAAGATCCATGGGAAGAGACAAGGGCAGAATCGCTTATAATGCTGAATGGCCACAAAATTATGGTCAGAGGAATTTGTCAGTTGAACATAAACCTTCAACAATTGATGAAGAGACAGAATCAAGCTGTATAGGTGACACAGAAGAATAAGATCAAGAGGCACGAAGGAGAACAAAAAGAGCTAGAGCATCTTGCTGGAGTTAATCTGCAGCTGCACTTATTAGGGAATCAAGTGTTAAGCACACCAATATCGGATTAGAATGATTTGAGATCAGACCTGTTTGAACCTCCATCACATCACACTAAAAACAGCATTGGAAAAAGCTGCTGAAAGAGTTTTCTGAAAGTAAGAAAGATTTTGAAATAGATTTTGAAATGAAAAGTGCAAAAGACTGAATTAAAGAATGAAAATAAAGACTGAGAAGTTGGTAAATAGAAAGGAATTAAGAAGATTTCCCTAGGCCCAAGGCTGCAGTAGAAGTGTAAGTAAGAAGACAGATTAGGGTTAAGGATAACTATACGAAGATTGCTCTCAATAAAGCTTGAAGAAATAACTGTAAAAGAAAAGATGAAAACTCGAGAAGCTGCTTAGTGCAAAACATCTGAGAATGGAGTATTGATGTTACTTGTTGCAATATTTACAGCCCAAGAACTGCGCTTAGATAGCCTAGGGCAGAAGGAACTATGCAGAGTGGGTGGTGACCTGTATTAGGCCTCATGAGATGGGTGTACACATGTGATGATCAGTCAGTGTACGTACTGTCTTTTTACTGTAGGGAATCTCCATTAAATGTCCATGTCAGTGTGCTTACTGTCTTTTCACTGTAGGGACACTGGATTAAATGTCAATGGGAAAGGATACCTAGGGCACAACTCCAGTCTCCTAGGGTCTACAGAGACCAGAATCACACCAATGTACACCACAACCTGTATGAAAAGAATAATGTAATAGATTACAAATGCATAGTTGTTTAACTTATGGGTCATCCAGGAATGTCATCCATCTCTGACTCAGCTCAGGATTAGGGCCAATTGCTGCTCAGTCCAGCGCCTCATGAGGGCCTTGCATCAATCAGCCAGCTGTTACCCCATGCCAGGAAATGGGCGGAGAGGCCCTGGAAGGAATGTCAGGGAGGAGGGGCTGAGACTTTTAGAGCACATGTGGCAGGAAACTTCTGGACAGCGCCATTTTAAGATATGCCAGAAGACAGTGCCAGAAGGAGGAGGAAGGAGGAAGGAAGTGGTATGGCACATCTGGATTAGCCAGAGGTCCAGACCTGCTGGACAATCCCGCCCCCACTTAAATGTTCTTCCACAGGGGAGTGCTCTCTCTGGGCTGTGCTTCACTGCAGGGCACTGGGGCTGAAGATGGGTGTTACGGACAGCTGGAAAGAAGAACTCCCATACTGTCCACTGGGGCAGGGACTCTACCCCTGAGTGACTTCAGACCCAGAGAGGCGTATGGCAGGGCCAGGTAAGCTGGCCCCCTAATCCCCCTGAGGACCAGTTGGGCGAAGACTGGGCTGGCACAAGAACAGCGCGCTGCCCTGAAGAAAAAGAAGGCCTCTCCAAATAAAAGGCTGGCGCAGGGAGTCAGTGGAACTGGCTCCCTAACACTGTGGGAACCTTTTAGGCCAGGAGGCCTAATGAAAGTTCTCCTGGAGGCAAGTAACCACCACCAGGAGCAGAATGACACTAAGATCGTCCAAAACGGCCTTTGGGGGGGGTGAGATATGAGGAGAAGGTGGTCTGCAACCTTTAACCTTTTACTGATCGAGCTACGATGTGTGCGGGGGTCCACTGTGGCTCCAGACTGTGCCCCCAGGGTTTTGACAGGGCCCAGGGGGGTGTTCCCAAGAAGAAGAGCAGCCTGGGGAGTGCCATCACACTCCCCCTCTTACAGAAGGAGGGGCCCGGAGCCCCGTGGAGACTGGCCTACAGGAGAAGGAAGGGGGAGTGCCAGCATGCACCCCTCCTCGTTGCACTGATGAAGGGGCCCTTGAGTTCATCCCGGGGCCCCATCCAGCTGAAGCAATGTCGGAGAGCACTGTTGCGCTCCCTGTGAAAATAAGGGCAGGGCCGCCATCCCAAAGCAAAGCCGGGAAGTGCTGTAGCACTCCCCATGAAAGATGGGGCCCCAGACCCCATCACAGAGCCCCATAAGGAAGGGAAGCCTAGGGACGCCGTCATGTCCCTGTGAAGACGGCTGCTGGCTATGGGAGGGGTCGGCTGCTGAAGATGAAACCAGGGAGCGCCATCACGCTACCTGTGAAAATACCCCAGAGGGGCCCCAAACCCTATCCCGGGGCCCTGCACCAAAGACGAAGTCGGGGGTGCTGTCCAACGCCCTGTGAAGATGCCAAGAGGGCCCCGGACCCCATCCTGGGGCCCCATGAAGATGAGAAGGGCGGGGAGCACTGTTGTGCTCACTGTGAAAGTAAGGAGGGACCCCAGACCGCATCCCGGGGCTCCGACAGTGGTGAGGATGAGGGGGGCAGCCACACTTCCCCAAAGTGGCTTACCCGGCAGACCCCCAATGGAAGGCCGGCTCCCGTGGCAGCAATTGGAGGTACTGGCTGTGCGTGGAGATTGCGGGAGTGACCAGGTGTAGGATCCCCACACTGTTCCCCAACAAGGAGGAACAGCATGGGGGTGTCTGGGTGGGACCAGACACCCCGAACAAGGAGGAACGCAGCACAAGACTGCACAAAGCAACTGCAGAATTGAAGTATTGTGTCTCTTCCTGGCACAGCAGAGAGCTTCTCATCCAATATTCATCTCACCCCACAATGCTCTGCAAGTCACAGCGTATTTCCCAACTCTGTTTTCTTCTTGTGGTGGCCCCAGGAAAATGGGGTACCATCAACAGAGTGTCCATGGACAGGGGGAGCTGCAGGAGCAGCGCTGCTTCCCCCACGCAAAGTTTTGTGTCTCCACCCTAGGTTAAGTGGGACAAGAGAATTATAACCCTCCAAGGGTTCAATGTATTCATCAAGCCTTTCCTGCTAGAATTGTTGTTCCTGACTGGTGGGTCTGCACCCTGTAGGGGATAAAGGCTGTGCTTTCAAATGTTGTTTTACTATTAGTTGAAATGATTGCATGTCAGGCTAAAGGTATTCTGGGATTGTGTGGTCCCAGTATGGAGACCCATAGTATGGCTTGTGAAATGCACCAAACACCCCGAACAAAGAGGAATGTGGTGCAAGGCCGTGCAAAGCAACTCCAGAATGAAAACATTGCAGCTCTCCCTGGCACAGCGGGAGAGCGGCTCATCAAATTTACATCTCGCTCCACAGTGCCCCGAGAGGCACAGTGTTTTCCTCAGCTGGTTTCTGCTTATGGTGGCACAGGAAGATGGGGTCACCAAAAAAAGAGTGCCCATGGACGGGGGAAGCTGCAGGATCAGCGCATCCTCCCTATTCAATGTTTTGTGTTCCCACCCTAAGTTGGGTGGGACAAGAGAATTAGAACTCTCCAAGGGTTCAATGTATTCATCAAGTCTTTCCTGCTAGAACTTTTGTTCCTGACTGGTGGGCCTGCACTTTCTAGGGGAGAAATGCTGTGCTTGCAAGTGTTGTTACAGCACTATTTGAAATGATAGCATTTCAGGCTAAAGGTATTCTGGGATTGTGCGGTCAACGTATGAAGACCCATAATATGGTTTGTGATAGATCGTATGACAAAGCACCCTCCAGGGGTGCAGGATGGTGTTACACAATGTTTATAAAGAGTAATCTGAAAGTAATACTAATGGCACAAAGTATTCCAACATGCATATACAGGTTCTTGTTCATGCTTATATGAGTATTAAGAATGACAGCCACCTCTTATTAAAGTAGACATACGTTATCGCAAAATGTAGGAGCTCTCACTTCAACTTACAGTCAAATATTGCATTGGCACACAAGTAAATGTTTTGCCATGTGGGTTGTTGGGTTATAGTTCCCCTCAGGGGGAGACCAGAATGATTACACAATGTCACACAAAAGTAATTCCATCAACTTGTGTATATTTGTAAATTGTTGCATAGTATTGATTAGTGTGTATGTAATAAATGAACTTTTATGTTATCAAAAGCACAGACCAGACAATCCTTTATTGAGTGTTATTATTGTGTGGTCATGACTAGCCCACACAACCTCCCTTGAGTAAGCCTTGGACTGCTCTGCAACGCTACCCTATGAGAATCAAACACTACAATGGAGTGATTGGTACCCAGTGGTAGTTGAGTGCGGACCCACTACTTGTGCAGGCCACACAACTAATGACCCACCTTCCAAAAATGAGTAGTTCTACTTTGATTAATTATTGAACTATTGGGCTGGTATTTGATGCTGAAGCTTTATGCTCTCAAAATCAGAGCTCTTTATAGGCTTCTTAGACTGACAACTTGTATAGGGATTCTTTCCCCTTATGAAACACATCTTATGCATTTATTATGATTTATTGATTACCTATTTCTGATTATTGACAAAACTAATGACTGATACTGATGAAATGATGAACTGATACAATGATTACAATAAAGATGAAATACTATAGGAATTGATTAATTAAACCCTTTAACTCATACCAAACTCTCATTATTGACTGACTATCGACTTGAGATAGTGATTACAATTTAATGTGATGTACAGTTCCTGGTAAGCTCAGCCAGCGACAAAGATCCATCACCCCATGGAAGAAACGAAAGGGGATTTGCTCTGTACTGAACGGTAAACCTTTCTCATGAACTGATAACTTATCTGCACGCCCTCAGGTGCTCCTTGTCCCAGCAACATCCCACCATCCCTCCCAAAATGCCACTGACAATATATTTTAGCTTGGTAACAGGCAGAAAGCCATCATGGAGAGAGGCATTATTTATAATAAAGTATCGAAAAAACTGGAACAAGGAGCACATGTGAGGGAGTAATGTCTTTTTGCAAGAAATATCTCCAGCATTGCAAAATATTTCTACATATTGTAAATCTAGTGATTGGAAATACCAATAAGCAGAGAACTGAGAAAATAAATTATGTCAGTTTGGTGAAGAGGTGGAGCTGCCTAGAATATACCTCTTATGTACTGACAACACATACTGATTAGGACGGTGCAAGCAAGTCGCTCAGCTGGCAGGTTACACCAAAGAAAAGGGAACTCCCATATAAAAGCTATCATAGATGGCCATGATAGCATTTTACATTCTGAAGATAACATCAACATGGTATTTTATGACGACTACTTGAAATTGTACATGAACAGAGACCAGTGTACCCCCTACTATACAACAAAGTATTTAGGGGAGATGACACCACACCATAGCTGGCACCTGAAAATAGGTGGGAGTTGGAGGAGTCAATCACTGACCCGAATGTGAGAGGAACCCTAATGGACACCTGGTATGGATGGGCTCTCAATGGAGTTTTATTGTGCATGTATGCAGCAACTAGGCTCAAAGTTAGCACTTCTTTATGAAGCAGTTTTTGAAGCCAGACCCCTAACACCTTCCACCAATGATATTTTAATTGTATCCCTGTCTTACACAGGGAGGGATCACCAGGAGATGGCCTCGTATGGCATCTCTCCATACTGAAAATTGACTATAAAATTCTAGCATGGTGCTAAATAAGAGTTTTTTCCAATGGTTGCTAGAGTTTGTCCATGAAGCCTAAAACTGATGTATTCCAGTTTGAAGCTCCCGTCTAAATATCAGAAGGCAGTTTCATGTGCTGGAGTAGTAGCCTTCCCTGCTGCCTCACTCTTTCTTTAAGTTTCTTTGATCCAGAAAATACTTTTGACATACTGAATTGCCAATGCCTATTACAGGTGCTCAAAATATTAGACAATGGAGGCATCCTTACATTTATCATGCCTTTATATACTAGACCAACATCGAGGGTATACTGGGATGCAGAAAGTTGCTTGCTGCCATCCTTGTTAGCCCTTGTGAGGCCAGCTGTCTTGTCTGGGGTGGGGGTCAAGGTGCACTGAGTTACATCACTGTCGGATGTTGCTGCACTAATTCCCTCAAGTGGCTAGGGAAACACAGCAGTCTCTGCAGATAGGAATACTTAAGCTCTTTCATTATCCTAAAAGCGATGTAACTGGCACTATATTTCTAGATCTCGTGGTGTTACCAGTCAGAAAGGACATAACATCAAGAAAATCCCCAATAACTCCCTGCTTGACTAATGCAACAGCAAAGTAAGTAATTATATGGACCGCTACAGAAAGTCAGGCATTAAAAGGGGAGAAAAAAGTGGTCATGGGAAGCATCTTATTGTGTGTGAGGGTTTTAGTGGGTCTGTGAGTGGGTGTGTGAGAGTCTGAGTGGGTCTGTGAATGGGCGCATGAGTGTCTGAGTGGGGCTGTGAGTGGGTTCATGAGGGTCTAAGTAGGCCTGTGAGTGGGTGCGTAAGGGTCAGAGTGGGTGTGTGAGTGGGAGAAAGAGATTGAAAGAAAATGAAAGAATGTGAAGGAGAGAGAGTTTTTAGGCTTTGACGAATGATATAGTTAGAATTAGATATTTCTGGACAAATTGAAAAGAATAATGTATTTGTCAACTAAAAAGAGTGAGATCACCTTTCAGTATAAACCCTAAACTTTTGAACTTTAAAAAAAATCAAAGGAGAGAAATGATCATGACCCCACCTGGAGTAGAACCCTCAACTGTCAGTGTGAGGATCTGAGAACTTTGCCATTAGGCCATTGGTGACTCCTTGTTGTGCTTTGTCCAGAGATAACTATGACATTTAGCCCACACACTTTGAAAGGAAAGAGACATGAACTTGCCATTACTAGGAAGGTTTAACAGTCTAAATGCAGGTAAATGAACAGACCCACTGCCTTGAGATACTAGGCTTTGAACCATCAACCGACTGAGTGACAGTCCAGGAGCTTTGCCAGTGGGTAAGAAGAGACTCTGTTCCGCTTTGCATCAAAACCGAACTATAATATTCGAACCACACTTCTTGCTAGTCTAACTCTTCAGGGAGGTTGACAGGACCACGGGGAGAGCCCTTGCGGACCTAACCGGCTCCCCACATCCTGCAGAAGCCGGCACTGCTCCCAGTAACAGGGAGCTGCTTTAAAAAGCAACTCCCTGCTTTTGGGAGAAATGTTTTCATCTGTCTTCCCTGCACGCCTATTTGCATGCAGGAAAGTCACATGAAAACTCTGATTCCTGACAGCGGGAGCTGTATGACAACTCCCGCTATCAGGAACTGGACTTTGATTGCTTTTACTTGGTGGGGCTGTCAACTCTCATCAAGCAAAAGCAAACAGCTATGTCAGGGGGTGGGCACCCCGCAACATAGCAGAAGCCAGCGCCATCAGTGGCTCTTCAAGAGAGGGCCATACAGCCCCCCTCCAACTCTACATTTAGCCCAGGGAGGTGGTGGTCCCTGGGGCTTGGTGTGGTGGGGCAGAGGGGAGGGGGGTTTGCGCGGCTCCCCCGCATAATATTTCTGTAAAGCCACGGGGAGGTGGTGGTCCCAGGGGCCAAGGAGGGGCCAAGCAGCCTCCCTCCCTCTGGGAGCCCAGCAACAGAGCTAAGGGGTCAGGTTGTCCCTACCCTGGCCCCTTTTGTTTTATTTTATATTTTTTTCCTGGACTCAGCTGCAGCCAAGTCCAAAGATGGCTGCCAACACTTCCTGGTTTGAAGTGTTGGCAGTCAATCAGAGCTCTGCATTTCCCTGCACAAGTTCATCTTTTTTCGAGAAGTTGACGTGATCAGAGATATACAAATGTATTTCCACTTTAATATCACAAAGACTACTGAATGGATTTACAAACGGCATTTCTATGGAAACATGGTCCTAACTATAACTACCTAGTGGTGACCACCACGGGGTAATATAAATATATATATACAGGGAGTGCAGAATTATTAGGCAAGTTGTATTTTTGAGGATTAATTTTATTATTGAACAACAACCATGTTCTCAATGAACCCAAAAAACACATTAATATCAAAGCTGAATATTTTTGGAAGTAGTTTTTAGTTTATTTTTAGTTTTAGCTATGTTAGGGGGATATCTGTGTGTGCAGGTGACTATTACTGTGCATAATTATTAGGCAACTTAACAAAAAACAAATATATACCCATTTCAATTATTTATTATTACCAGTGAAACCAATATAACATCTCAACATTCACAAATATACATTTCTGACATTCAAAAACAAAACAAAAACAAATCAGTGACCAATATAGCCACCTTTCTTTGCAAGGACACTCAAAAGCCTGCCATCCATGGATTCTGTCAGTGTTTTGATCTGTTCACCATCAACATTGCGTGCAGCAGCAACCACAGCCTCCCAGACACTGTTCAGAGAGGTGTACTGTTTTCCCTCCTTGTAAATCTCACATTTGATGATGGACCACAGGTTCTCAATGGGGTTCAGATCAGGTGAACAAGGAGGCCATGTCATTAGATTTCCTTCTTTTATACCCTTTCTTGCCAGCCACGCTGTGGAGTACTTGGACGCGTGTGATGGAGCATTGTCCTGCATGAAAATCATGTTTTTCTTGAAGGATGCAGACTTCGTCCTGTACCACTGCTTGAAGAAGGTGTCTTCCAGGAACTGGCAGTAGGACTGGGAGTTGAGCTTGACTCCATCCTCAACCCGAAAAGGCCCCACAAGCTCATCTTTGATGATACCAGCCCAAACCAGTACTCCACCTCCACCTTGCTGGCGTCTGAGTCGGACTGGAGCTCTCTGCCCTTTACCAATCCAGCCACGGGCCCATCCATCTGGCCCATCAAGACTCACTCTCATTTCATCAGTCCATAAAACCTTAAAAAAATCAGTCTTGAGATATTTCTTGGCCCAGTCTTGACGTTTCAGCTTGTGTGTCTTGTTCAGTGGTGGTCGTCTTTCAGCCTTTCTTACCTTGGCCATGTCTCTGAGTATTGCACACCTTGTGCTTTTGGGCACTCCAGTGATGTTGCAGCTATGAAATATGGCCAAACTGGTGGCAAGTGGCATCGTGGCAGCTGCACGCTTGACTTTTCTCAGTTCATGGGCAGTTATTTTGCGCCTTGGTTTTTCCACACGCTTCTTGCCACCCTGTTGACTATTTTGAATGAAACGCTTGATTGTTCGATGATCACGCTTCAGAAGCTTTGCAATTTTAAGAGTGCTGCATCCCTCTGCAAGATATCTCACTATTTTTGACTTTTCTGAGCCTGTCAAGTCCTTCTTTTGACCCATTTTGCCAAAGGAAAGGAAGTTGCCTAATAATTATGCACACCTGATATAGGGTGTTGATGTCATTAGACCACACCCCTTCTCATTACAGAGATGCACATCACCTAATATGCTTAATTGGTAGTAGGCTTTCGAGCCTATACAGCTTGGAGTAAGACAACATGCATAAAGAGGATGATGTGGTCAAAATACTCATTTGCCTAATAATTCTGCACACCTGATATAGGGTGTTGATGTCATTAGACCACACCCCTTCTCATTACAGAGATGCACATCACCTAATATGCTTAATTGGTAGTAGGCTTTCGAGCCTATACAGCTTGGAGTAAGACAACATGCATAAAGAGGATGATGTGGTCAAAATACTCATTTGCCTAATAATTCTGCACTCCCTGTATCTATATATATATATATATATATATATATATATATATATATATATATATATATGGATATACATACATTCTCTCAATCTGAAAGTCGGTAAATCAATGGAATGTGCTAGTAGGAGGACTGCTTATTTGCTGAGCAAACAATATCCAGGATCGCACAGTAAGGCACTATTTGCACAGTATTGTCATTGTGATTTTCAGATGTAATTTTCTTTACTCAACTAAAAGACCTGCTTGTCCAGCATCTTTGCTAATTGGAGAGGGTCTCACAATTCTTGTTCCCACTACAAAGATGGCGCACAGGAGGAGGCTGAGGATAGCAGGGGCATCTAATGAAAAGGCACACTGGTGCAGAGCCGAGCGCGTGTTTTTTGCGTTGGAGAAATCTATAGAAAATACACATAACTCTAAATTTCTCCTAATTAATGCATGAAATTCAGCCAGCACAGGTCGAAAAGGTGAGCAGGAATTTCAGTGCCTGCAATCTAAAGTTCATGCATTTATTGAGAGAATTTTCGAGTTATAAATTTCAACTTTATACACCTCAAAGGTAATTAATAAATAAATAAATAAATAGGTAGGTGTGTGGGTCTGCGCGAAGCCAGCAGAGCTCTACGTTAGACGCCCCTCCCCAGTAAATTGATCTGTTCCAAAAATAAAACAGTAGTGCCATCCTAACATGATGGGCACGATGCGCACGCTGGTGCAGATGATGCACTACCGTATCTACTTTTAAAAGTACTTTACTTTATTGTGCTCGAAAACACATACAATGCTTCATATTTTTATGATAATGTCCTCTGAGTACTACACGCCTAATCCGATATTTTATGCAGGATCTCCACGTGTACTTCCAAAAAATATGTACAGCAATTGTAAAGGTTTATGAACTTTTCTATGAAAGAGGTAATGCTAAAGGACAAGACTATTTAATAAGTGCATTAGTGACAGGCTTTTTTGCTTGGCAAAAGGAACAATAAGTACCTGCTGTGATTCTAACACTACTCAGAGAGACAACAACCTAAATATTCAAAAGGCTAAAGGTTGGCGGTAATTACCCATTGAATATCCTTGATTACAGGGGAGAAACAAAAACGAAAGTGAATGTTTGAGTGCAGCCCCTGCTTGGTTTCTGCATAGCAAACACAAATCCACAACTGGGTACACATGTTGAACTTAAGGTGTCACCCTTAGTAAACAAAAAAGTGGTGGGTGAACTACTAGAATTACTGTCAATTATTGGTAATTATTAATAGCCTCGTTACAGTTCATTATTTTTTGCTAATGTACACTTCAAACAGGGACCAAAAGTATGCAATCAATTTTAGTCCTGATCTATTAGGAGGACACAGTCTTGCCTAAACTGCCTGGAAACTCCAGAGTATTTTGGACTTGTGGGATCTTATTAGGTAAGGGCAGCTCCAATCCAAGGGCAAAGAACACAATTACCACAGAACCCACGTCTTCTTATGTCTGTCATACTCTGGGTCTCACACTGAGAAATCCTAAATGTTATGGATGAGACACTTCAATAAATCTCAGCCACTGGTAATAACTCGGCACAATGTGCCAGTCCATCATTTCCTTGCCCATTGTGCCACTTCAGATAGAGACCAGGCCTGTGCATGTCAATATTGCTCCTACTCCAAAAGGAACAGTGCAGCTACAACTGACTAGCCGTAACCCGGTTGACAGGAACAAATCGGGTCTGAAGTCCTGTTTTGGGTGGAAACTCCCATTTTTACTTAAATCCTGGATTACAAGTTCGGAGTAAAACGATATAGGTGTTTGCCTTCCTGATTTGTGGCAGGTAAAATCTAATTGCAGGAGCAAATTGTGCAAAATTCCAGTTTGCTGTCCCCATGGCAGTTGAACTCATGCAAAATGTGCACATAGTTTCCCATTCCAGTGTGTCAAAGTCTGAGGGGGTTCCTAACTGTGCACCATCATTGGAGTGTCGTTCTGACATTCAAGTATATTTCTCTACATGTTGCATATAGAAGGATAAACTTCTTCTCCATCTGAAAAATGTAAAGGTTCAAAGTTCTAAAAATGTTTTTGATTTAACGAAAATGTACAGATGTGAATAAAAGGATCTTCACAGAAATAAAAACAAATTAACAATCTGATATTCATTTTGTCCTACCATAAACAGTCAGTCCATTTTTTAATACTGTAGCAAAATTGCAACTGCATTGTGCATCTCCCTTCTATGAGTTTTATGTTTTTGTAAGTAATCTAACTGTGGGTGAATGGCTGCTTTGCAAATGTATGCCATATGCTATAATTCAGGGCTTGATTTAGAATTTGGCAGTAGGGTTATTACTCCATCACAAACATGATGGATATCCCATTCCCTACATATCATGTTCCATAGGCTATAATAGAATTGTAATATGTTAGATGGGATATCCGTCACGTTTGTGATGAAGTAACCCCCTCCACCAAACTCTAAATCAGGCCCTTAATCTTTCCCACCAAATGACTCCATGGCCCTCATTACGAGTATTGTGGAATTGGTTGCAAGGATTATTGGAGGGATTGGGGGAAGGGTCTCAGATTTCGCCTAGTCACAGATGATTACATTCTTTTTCTACAATGGAATGGAAAACCACTAACATTTCCTGTCTGCTTGACAGCATGTGAGGGATTGTAGCTGGGGGCCAGGACATACTGCTCTAAGTTTCATGCAGGTGCTGGGCTTTTTTGTTGACCCAAAAGCCTCTGGTTTTGCAATAGTACAAACAGGTGTGGTGTTGTGGTGTTCCGCCCTCAGATTATTGGGTCAGGAGGTTGAAAATCTGGTAATTTGTGAGCCTGGAGAGGTTTGGAGATGTGGAATTTCACTCAGGGTGAATACCACAACACATAATGGGGACCTAACTGTCTAGTTACTTTGGTTTCATGAGTGAAAAGCCCTGCTAGACAGCTGTAAAGACCTCAGACCTCCATAGGTCATTGTCCTTCCCAACGCGATCCCTTTTGTTGTTTTAAAAAGACTTTGGGATTTGATAATCTCCTAACAGCCCTCACAAGTTAGTGATAAATGCAAACCCACAATCTTCTTCTTTCAACCAAAGATCTCTTAGCTGTTACATCACAATATTGAAGTTTTCATTGTGCTAATAGTGGCTGTCTTTAAGATCACTTGAATGAATGAGAAAAAAATCGCAACAGCATGCCTTCCTTTTCATCACAACAAATTGTGTGCATTAGGTTATCTAGAGGGTCTTTTAGTTTATTGAAACAGAACATCTCACTGTTTAAATTCATGAAACATAGATCATTTTAGCAATCAAAATGTGTTTCACAACCTTGTCTTAACAGGGCTTAGCAAATGTGGTTACAACATATCTGCATATGTTCATAAAATATTCTTAATGTGATCAAAATTCAAAATTGAATGTTGAAAAATATCCCTGATGTCTGACTTCAGATTATATCAAGGGGGGCTTATTATGCCTTAAAATGAACAACATCTACTGTATCTTGCGGCCAACCACAATGTAGACAGCAACTTTTTGACTAAATACAAGTATGTGACATGAGTATAAATGTGGCCTCTTCTTCCCTTCTCCTGGAGCCACTTGCCGAAAACAAAATCATAGAGATCTCTAATTGCCTTTGTTGCTTTCTCTCCCACACTGAGCCTGTGATCCTTTATGTAGGTATTCTCTAAAACAAGCCCCTAACCCTTCTTGAATTAGATAAAACTATTGAGGTGGGTATTCCAATTGCTCATTCATCACTTGATGGGTTGATTAAATAACCTCCACTCTGTATTTCCACGTTGTTTAAAACATTGCTCCTCCCTCTCCTACTATCTCTGACACCATATACTGCAACCTCACTACAGCAGAAAATAAACTTTTGAGCTTTATTTCCTCATACATAATGCCTGCTTACCATACTCCCCTCTCCCAGCCTTACTCAGCTCCAGGATTAATTTCCCCAGGACACCACGTTTCTCCATTGGAGTGCATCAGGCTGTTAGCCCAGCCCCTTTCTGTTTCTGCCTTAAGCATAGCTACAACATGTGTTGCTCCTTCACTCCAACATCCCTAGGACTCAGTCACAGAGAAGCCACTTGCACTTGCAATGAAACCAACTACTACTCATGCTGCCACCTCTGGAGGTGGTTGGCCACGTTGGAAACCTGACACTGATGTGAGGTTGCAGGCTGAATTAGATGTGCCTACACTACCTGTGCCACATGGATAAATCCTAATATTTGTTTTAAAAAACTAACTGACCATTTTGGTGAGGTCTACATTTTTTAAATATATAATGCTCAGGCTGTATCATTGTCTAGGTCTTTTCATAAGGGTCATGTACAAAGTTATGAAATCAAATGTTCTGCAACATGAATTATGTTATGAGCGATATCTATTCTACTGAGGCCCTGAAATTATCTTAAGAAAAATGTTTGAAAATACTCTTGCTCATGTGGAAAGGGATTGTGATAGATGTTCTAGTTTGAGCGTCAGAAAGCTGAAATGGATCAGGCTATAAAAATAAATCTCACAAAAACACAAAAGGCAACAATGACTCTGATTAGCTACACATTCCTCAAATCCTCAATTCAAAATGTATATATTTGTGGTGCTCATACACTATAGTACATCTGTTGCCAGCATGTACATACTGGAATCAGAAAACCAATCCAGTTAATCACAAGAACAAAACAGAAATAGTGGAGCACACCATAACTCAATTAAGTAAACATTTGAATATGAAAGGCAAAATACAATCAAATCATTTGATAAGATGTACAGATATATGGCGGTATATAATATGAAATCAATAACATAAGGGTCTGGGTGTATGTTTAAGAAAATACTGTTACCCTGATAGAATGGTAACCACAATCAATATATATATATATATATATCTATATATATATATATATATATATATATATATATATATATATATATATATAAAATATTATTTATTTGTAAATATACATATTCATAAATGTACAATTAAAGACAGATACAAAACATAAACAGTTTAAAAAACATATAATCCAACCCTATCTATTTTCTTTCCAACGAAAATGTAAATCTCAGATGCTCTGATCTTGTGAAATCTCAGCCAACACGAGTTTCGTCCTATTCCAGGACTTTTTCAAGGCTTATTTCCATTCCAATATACTTTATGAGTCTAAAAACACAAAACTCAAGATTTCCTCCAAATCAGTTACAACTGGATCCCAACATGGACGAACCCAATTCTATATTTCTATAACTAAGTCTTCAAAGTCTCAAGGCAACATGCCCTATGTCCATTTGATCGCCACACATCAAATGATGGGCTTGAATCATCTCATCTTTGCCTACACTTTGTCCTGGCACTGCAGTTGCAACCTGGAGTAATTGCCAAGTCCCAGAGCCTCGAGGTATGGGCAGCCTATTTCGTTAAGGATTGATGCAGGGCAATATTGTAGAACCCAAAGTATGTGAAGGAGAACAAGTATGGGAAAATGAATATTACATTTGTGCCCAGACCTTATTATACACTGGGAAAGTCAATTTATCTCTGTTGAGCCAATGCAAACCTAATAAGTGGCACAGTTTTCACGCATCTTGTGAGAACAGTAAATTACTGCAGACTTAACAATAAAGATTACAGACTTTCAGACTGGTAAAAGAAAGTAGATTTTTTTCTTTTTACATGCCCAAATAATTTGTAAGACTAAGACCAATTTTCTCAACGACCCATCTTTGACAGTTTACCTATGTGCAGGTACCTGGTTACGTTAGACAGCAGCTCACTTGCTCCACCCACAATGTGTGTATAGGCTTGTGCCCATGTGTTCAAGTGCATCCAACACAGACCATCTTACCTCACCTTTACAGTAGTGGGCCTCACTTTAACAGGCAGGCGCTGATGACTTGCACTCAAACCCCTTTTACAGAACTTTAAAGTAAATGAGACTCCACAACATAGAATAATTTAAAGTAAACCTACAAAAAGTAGTTGGTCCAAAAATAAACAATCTAGGCATTTCAAGCTGGTAAGAACCGACACCCTTACAGACATGCTTTTAGAATTACAAGAGCAGCATTATTTATAATCAGCAACCCAGGTTCCATAATTTGCAAACTCGATTATTTGGATCTTTAGATTTGTTAGACCTTTAACTATTCGCATGGTGCTGGAAACTAAAATGGCTATTCCCTCTGTTTTAGTGGTAGGTACTATGTACACTGGGCAAATATAATGGGTGAGAGGGAAGGGTTATGGTCTTAAAACAAGTTTCTAGACACTCAAGACATCGGTACTTGTTCAGCCCAAGGATGTGCAGGGACATAGGTAACTAATGATACGAGATCTGTAAAGATGCACCACCTGGAACAAGAGGGAGGCAACTTTACACAACCACAGTGCTCCTCAAACACACAGTAAGAAAACGAGGAAAGGGCGTTAAAAAAAGTAATCTCACTGCAAGTGAACGTAAAATGACTACCGAAGTGCAATACGCAAATGTGTGTATTTATCGGGCAGTGGCTTTTCTCTAATAATTGGACATTTTAGCATCTGCTAATGCACAGCCTTCTTATAATCCATTTCTATATACATTAGGGTCCTGGTATTTGTAGGTTTTCATAGTCCTTTTCACTTCTATCCTCTAGTTCTCTTGAATCCACGCTTTGAAATTGTCTTTTTCTATCAATATAATGTATAACGGTTTGGAGAATGCATTTGCCTGCAAATGCCAATACAGTTGTATATCATTTAGTTTCGATTTTGAGACAAACATGAAAAACACTGCAACACGGAGAAGAAAAGATAGAATTCGCATTACCTATCACACATTACTCAAGCCTTTCACCCCAAAATGATGAAAAGACAATAAGGTATCCTTATTTACATGCACAAAATGCAAAATATCCATATTTTGGCTACAGTGATTACAAGCAAAAATCAGCGGGAAGTGTTACTTGTGACTTTAAGTGAAAGAAACATTTTTCAGAGACCTTTCAATAATTGCAGAGGTTTGGTGTTGATCAGTGTAAGGTTTGGAGACCAAAATCACTCAAGAGTCTGTGAAAAATACTGTGGCAAATGTTGAATTTGGGGAATTCGGGGAGGAGGCTGTTCAAGGAAAGAGACAGCCTCTCGGATAATATTTACACCCCTCCCATCCCACACAGAGGAATGCTCCCCGGAATCGAAGCGTGCCCCTAAATGGTATAGGATCGTTTCCAATGAATAGCACCCAGGTTTCGCCTTAAAGAGTTAGACGTACATATTTCAATCTTCATCTTATGAAAAAAGTAAAAAAGGGGTAACACATCTGACATTAGTTGTGTCTAGATGTGTGTAGGCTGTTAACAAAGTTTTTCAAAGTAGCTAATTTTAGCTCTGGGAAGATTATTTCTCTGCAAATGTACCTTTTTTGAAGCCTAGTTTTGCACAATAGCCAGTGTTTACTGACCCTTTCTCTGCAAGTTTACCTTCTGCAGAGTTCCTTTTCCCAATCGATTTTAATGTGCTGCAAAAGAACACTGGGGGCTAATTTCTATCTACTGTGCCAATTTGGCGCATTGATACCACTCCTGTAATACCGACAGTGTAGATATTAGCATGAAGTATGCATGAAGTAAAATAACCTGTAGATTATAAATCTACTACACAGTCCTTATAGGATTAAGACTAAGTGGAGAGTGGTATTCGCAAACCAATTTCTCAATTTACCCTATAATTAGGGGGCTTTTTAGCCTGGCCGGGTTCGTCTGGATTTCACCTGGAGGACCTGTGCAGTTCCATCTGATAATACTGTATGCCCTGCAATCCTTATTTAGGTGGTAACTCCTGTTTCCACCTAGATTGATAATGAGAGGCCAAATGTAACGTGGGCCTGTTTTCTGCTCATAATAACTATTGTGTACACGCAGCATACTTTGTCGCAAAAATCATCATGTTTGTACACAAGTGGCAAGCAAGAAACCTCAAAACCCCTGCCAACTTTTCTATCGAACTTCGCAATGACTATTAAAAAAATAAATAAAAAAATAAATAACCCGACATCTTTGCAACTTTGGAAACCCCTAGTTGTGCCTCACTTCATAGGGAGCATGGTTGATTAGTCTGGGCTTGGCTCTCTCTTTTGGAAGAGATGGGGATTTTTCTTTGGGTATGATTGTCCTCTGCCTGACCAAAACGGCACAGGCAAGCTATCTAAATATTTTAGAGGCAAGGTAGTAATAAAGTAATTATCTCAGCAGAAACTAATATCTTCTGATGACATTCAGGAATCACAGAGAGAAAAAGAAGTGTGGTAGTGGTTGTTTGCGTGAGACTCTGTCTCTATCTAATTCTTTGGAGTCATGGACAAGTGAACAATGTCACAGATCAAAACATGTCTGAATAGTATATACTCAATCGTGCTCAGTTCGATTTTCTTTGAGGCCATCCTGAAATATAAAAAAACACACAGCTTAAAACTTCTAAACAATTGCTTGAATATTGAAATGCTTTTGATATGTAGCTCACCTTCAGACCAATGAAGATTAAAACCTCAATTGGAGGACCTCAGAAAGGTGCAACAACATAAGATTGCATTCATCTCACATTCTGTCCTTCCATACCACACATCATATGCATTTCAGTGAACATACCTGACTTATTTTCTTATTTATGTTTTTATAAAGGGCAGGCCTCTTTGTGCTGTAATTGTGTATTGGCATTAGTTCTGTAATAAATGTTTGTACGAATAATGCGTCACTTAATAATGTTCTCACTGCCACACTTCAGCTATCAGACACTACAGAGTGGCCGACCTTTTGGATGCATTTCTGCGAGAGCAAGTCCATGGTCCATGGTCGAACTGCGCTTCTGCTGGGTGTGGCAATGGAACAATGCCAACAGAAATAGAGGGCCTTCTATACCTCACATGAGTCAGCTGTGCATCATACCTGTCAGTCGTAATGATCCAGATGGGTTTCATAAGACACCAGTGTCGTAGTACGGTGCCATGGACCCCAATGCAAGGAAATGTATTGGGTCCCTAAGCCTCTTGTTTTGCAATTACATAAACAGCATTTAATTTGGATGAGGTGGGACCCTCCCGCCCGCTGGCCACTGAATCATCTGCACTATTGATAGCTAATCCCATGTATGAAACCTGAATGTATTATTAGTGAATCAAGGAGCCGCAAAGCACTGGACAGAATGTCGTCTACTGCATCATTGTTCTATCACAGTGGTAAGCACTTTGCTCTCACTATGATACTCGCATGAACTGTTTGCATTGTCAGATAAGGAATTAGCAGAATACCTCTGAAACGGATGCACAGGCACACCGTTTATCGGTATCTTTTGAACATGCAGAGTTATGATGCGTAGGTGACCCCCTTAACATAGAAGTATGCCGAGGAGTAAATTCACTCCAAAGGAAGGTGTTGGACATCTGCCACCAATAGGTGATTGGACATTTAGCGTTCTTCCTTAGGAGGGAGGTTGATCAGGATCCCCCTTTCCATTCTGACCCGAGTGTCTTATTTTATTTCCATCACTTCAATAAGGTTTTACATCTGAACATCTTGCTCTTGGCTGTTTAAGGGGCGTTTTAGAGTCTTCCAATAGTGGGATTTCCATGGGGCTTGTGGGGCTGGTCTGGGGGAAATACTGTTGGCAAATTCTGTTTAGTCGACAAAAGTGTATGACAAGCAAGATCTGGACAGTTTCTGGTAGCTGAAGGTTTGCATGGAAGTGAGGGCAAGGTTATGCTACTTTTTGCATGGATTGAGTTAGTGTTGTGTTGTTTGAGATTTACAGAGTTAAGGCTGTCCAAAGATTCCTTCAGTTGGTGGGTTTGCTGAGTAACATCTCAAAGAAAAATAGTGTTGAAGTAGTTAATGGATGTGATGATAATGATGGCTGTAATTTCTCACTGAAGGTATTTGCTGACTCCAGAAGTCCTGAAAGACAAGCGGAGGTTTGCAGACTCCAATGATAGCAGGGTGAAGATGCATGTGAGGATCACCATGGATTGGAAGGTTAAGAGGTCCTGGCGCATGCATGGCCAGAAGCCAGTGGTGTTGGAACAATTTTCAGAGTGGGGATGCTGCCTTTAATGTTACATCACTGAAGTCATAGGAATTGTGAAAAATCCAAGCATCACACAAAGAAAAGTATAGTAAATGAGCCATACCTATTCAGCAGGAGAGTGGTATTTAGTTGATAGGACATTTTCCGATTTCTGGTGCACCCTGTGGGCTACAGCATTGTCGCTGGCTCAAAGAGGAAACTGAGGTTTCTGCCCTCCAGCCTAGCAGGAAACTCTTAATGGGGACGGTGGGGAGTTAGCCTGTATGGTGGCAACCTCTTCGTATGAAGTTTGGCGGACTTTGAAAACAGTCCACCGAACTCATAATGACCCCCTAAGTGTCTTGATTTGTTTTGATCTTAATACGTTTTTTGCTTTCAGCACACTTTAGAATTACAGAAATTACAGAATTACATCTGTACTTTCATAAATGCTGACATAATTCAAAATATTTGTATAGTTCATTTACACAAATTTTAATTTTGCTGTATGTTTGTAAAAAAACTGCCATTTTACAGCCTTTCTTTCACCCTTAGTAACCCAGCACAATTGTCAGATAGTTCACCTTACAAAATGTTCTAATTCTGCAGTTAGAGAAAGGTAAACGCCAATCTCCTTATTAAAAAAATAACTAAGAATGTGTCAAAAGACATAGCCTGATATATTGACCTGGGTTTCAATGCATTACAACTGCGTCAGAATAAAAACAAAAGTGCAAGTACCTTTATTGCTCATTCATCTTCTGAACTCAAGCATGGGTATTTTTGGGTGCTAAAGCACACCCAGCACCCCTCCTTACAGCTTCTATGCCAGAAGGGATTGAAAATTATGGCAAAGACTCTTCTAGGCGTGTCTATTTTGTCAACATATTCTACAGAGAGGAGGCAGTCAAGTATTTGTTTAGAGGTGGGTGTGAGGGATGTTAGTATGATTCATTGTGACAGTGACTGATATCTACAGCAAAGCATACTGCACAATGTGCATTAATGAGTACAGAGGAGTGTTTAGATTGCTTAGAAAATAATACCTAACTTAGACAGGGCTTAGTTAGCTGAAGTGGCCTCAGCTTACAATGACATCTATTTACTTTTGCAAAACAAATGTGCATTTTTGTTTTACGTGAACACTAGCATACCTCTCTGTGCTTTTCCATTTCAGAAAAACTATGAAATGAAGCCCTAAAGCCAGTGTCATAGTTGGACTCTTGCTCCTAGGCAAGACTGCTGATTTAGGGATGACAGCATTTTTGATTGATGTCGACAAGGCCATCCCTACAACAAGTCACAACTGTCGGCCCAACCCTCCTGACTCACAAGCAGGACCTAACCAAAAACCCATACAGTAAAAGGTGATTTCTGGCAGCAGTACGCATGGACTGTGGAGTGCGACATCTCAGGGGAGCTGTGGTGAAACGGAAGTTACCTTTTTCTCACATTAGCAACATGTTTCAGTCACACATAGGCAATAAAGGAGATGCAAGCGAGTTTTCAATATATTTATTGCAAAGGCTGCACTTTATAATAAAATGCATGAGCTGCAATGATTAGGATAACTAATAACAAAAGGAGAATGATTGTGAGATGAGAGTCATGAGTACAAAGACCCCCACCATCCTACAATAAACACGAAATGTAAATTCCCTAGCACAGATAACCTAATCCCTAACATAATGTGACTTTGGTGTGATAAACCTAATCTGCCAGTACCATGTCCATGAGAAGCGTCCCAACCCTTGTTACCTTGGAATGAGGTCTAGGTCAGACTCCATGGGGATACGAAGGCTAGGTCTGCACCAGGGCAACGTGCAGCATAGATTGTGTTGATAGCATCTGGTAGGACTCCCTCTAATAACCTTGTCCGTGTGAGATGTATTTATACATATCTTGTAGGACCCCTGATGCAGGTATGTTCCCAAGCAATAGATAAGGGGCAGGCTTGTGGCAACAGTTATGTAAACAATCCCACCAAAAGTACATTATGTTCCTGTCTCACGTAAGTGGGAAACGGACATGATGTGAATACCTACGTACATCACTTAATTTTGACACTGATAGTGACGCATTCTCAGAGTGGCACTGATAACGTAAATCAAAACATTGCTCTAACCCTAAACAGAGGCAGCCATCTTAAAATAAATAATAAAATAAATAGGCTAAGACATAACAGGCTAAGGGGGTTATTACAACTTTGGAGGAGGTGTTAATCCGTCCCAAAAGTGACGGTAAAGTGACGGATATACCACCAGCCGTATTACGAGTCCATTATATCCTATGGAACTCGTAATACGGCTGGTGGTATATCCGTCACTTTACCGTCACTTTTGGGACGGATTAACACCTCCTCCAAAGTTGTAATAACCCCCTAAGTAGGTTAAAAGTCCCTAAGTGATGGGGGCACAGGTCTGCAAGCCAGAAGGCTAAGCTAACCTCCTGAGCCCATTTAAAACTAAACAGGATCTATTACACCATTCTCTGTAATAATAAACAATATAGATGTGTGGTTCACTTGAAGAGGCCATGCTTAGGACGTTCCTGTTTAAGTTATATGTTCCTTTGCCTTAATCCTTTCTAGGGGGCATTCATTAGGTGAACTGTCTATTGTATTTCTGTATTAAATAAATTATATGTTGTTTCCTTAGTTTCCTATGCACATCTCATTGTTCAATATGCTGTATCAGTAGGTGTTCCTAGATGCATTTTTTTCATGTATCTTATATATTAGAATATTCATTAATCTGTGTCTAGTAACATTGGCAGTCTTATCCAGTCAGACCAATAGAAATAACTACACTACACATGTGTGGCTTTTCTGTGTAAAACCCTATAAAAGTGATGATGTTTTTGAGATTATGCCAGTTCTTTCTTGGCTTTCTTAGAAGGCAGACTCTATGCTAGTCTGTTATTTGGTTAAGGCTTGGGGCCTGATTTATTTTTTGGCACGCCACATCCTATGCCAGGGCGATGGAGTAAATTACTCCATTGCCCTCCCAGGGGTGCTGCCCACATTTTATAATGTCTTCTGGCCTGGAGGTTCCATCCATCAAAGTTCAACTTTTGAAATGTTAAAACCAAAATCCCATTGCAGATTTTTTTTTTTTTTTTTAAAATGTCACCCTCACCATAAGAGTTTCCTTCCTTTGTGAGGGGGCATCGAGGACTTCCAAAGGCCCCGTATTTGCTAGGTTTTTCCTAGGTTAAAGGGGTTTGAAAAAAGGCTATATGTGCCCCATCTAAATTAAGTGGGCGGACAAAAAGCCAAACTTCCCAATGTCCTTACTTCGTCAGGCCATGTGAGAAACTTGACCACACCATAATTTCCACCATCATCAAACTATGGTTAGCCAACATTTAAATGAGGTGAGCATGTCATAGTCTCGGTGAGAAGGGAAATCCGTCATCCTTACAATAGAGTTCCATCTCAGCCAAGATATAAATTGGCCCCTAGTACTTTACAAATAGATTCTAAGCCAGTACTCTTGCTTAACTTTACCTGATTCTTGCTGCTTACCTTGATTCTCTTGCATTATTTTCATTTATTCTTGGAGAGATTACTGGCAAATTCCCTAAAAGCCTGTGGCCTCTGTGATGATATTAACTTTACATAAACCTTATGTTTTTTTACCTTACATCTTTGTGAAGGTTTTGTTGACTGATTTGGGTGGGACTGGAACTGCTGCCTGCTCTTCTTTGCCTGCCATTATGTTACTTATACACTGCAGGATCATGTCACTCCCAAATAGCAAACCAAAGGCATTTTGGTAACAAATGCCAGTGTCCTCTACAGTCTCATTCTTCACTTGCAAAGACATATACTTATTTCCTTCTTTCTTCATGCTTTGCATTGGGAACATTATTTAGCAGTTCTCTGTGCCACCCCCATAATTAATTAAATTGAACAATTATTGAGTCTCAGTAAACTACAAGAACTTGTATTTACTGTGAACCCTCCTTAAGCATGGAAAATCGTCCTGATCTTACTCACCCCTGGAGATAAAAATATCAGGGGTACTGGTAACTCCTGCTCATTAGGAGGTGAACTATAAGGGCCCATCAGGAAATAAGGAATTATTGGGATAATTGATAATTCTGGGCACAATTCTCACTATAATTCTTCATTTTACCCAGTCATTTACTAGGACCTTTCACCTCATTTCAGCAGCTTTAATCTCTGTGTGAACGTGAAAACCTATACTTCTGATGGGGCAGGTTTTACTGGCTCCATCAGAACTAACAGGACTTTCTGAATGAGGGCCCTTCTGCTTCTATAAAAGCCTGTTATTAGACTGGGTGTTCTTGGCGTAATTTCCCCTAACTGTTTGCCTTCAAACCTCCTGTTTTACTGACCTCGCTTTTGCTGGCTTTAGGGGTCTGGGCACTTTACAACTGTTAATCAGTGCTGAAGTGCATGTGCTCTCTACTTAAAACATGATAACATTGGTTTATCCACAATTGGCATTTTTAATTTATTTATAAGCCCATAGTAAAGTGCACTACTTGTGCCCAGGGCTTCTAAATTTGATACTCTGAGTGGGCCTCTAGCACTGATTGTGCCACCTACTTCAGTAGCCCTTTAAACATGACTCAGGCCTGCCATTGCGGAGCCTGTGTGTGCAGTTTCAAACTGCTATGTCGACCTGGCAAGCTAACCTTCCTGCCAGGCGCAAACCATCCTTTTTTAATCAATGTGTGTCACCTCTAAGATAGGCAGCCGACAACCCAAGGGCAGTTTGCAGTATATTTAAAAAGTAGGACATGTACTTTTACATTTTACATGTCCTAGTAGTGAAAAACTCTTAAATTCGTTTTTCACTACTGCAAGGCCTGCGTCTCCCATAGGATAACATTGGGATTACCTTTTAACATTTTAGAACTGTAATTTCCAGTTGGGAAGCGATGGGACCCCGAAATTTTGTGTCTCTAAAATTACAATTTAAAAACACAACTCATGGTGAAGTCAGATTTTAAATTGCAATTCTGAAAATTCAACTTTTAGAAAGTTGGCATTTTCTTACTTTAACCATCTGGTGCTTTCTGTCTGACTCTCATTAACACATCTGGTTGGTTGACAGCTGAGTTTTTGTGCATTCCTTCCAGACAGCCACAAAAGAAGGGGGCTTAGGTGTGACTGATGGGGCACCCACTGCCTGATGGACCATCCTAGGTAGGATACGAGGGAGGAGCTGACACTTGACCCTAAATGGGATATCTCCTGATCCAAAACAAAGGGCAGCATACCCTCCCCCTCTTAGTGAGTCTGAAGACAGGGGAGGAAGTGCAGGAACTCTGTGCACTTCAAAGGCCTCTCTTTGAAGTCGCCACCACTTGGTATAAAAACGGGACCTCAGACACACTAACTCAGTACACTTCTGGACCTGTGGATACACTGTCAGGAAGAAGGACTGCTTTGCTGCTGAAAGGACTGTTACTCTGCTGGACTCATGCTTTGCTGAGCTGACATGCTGCCTGATGCCCTCCTTGCCTGGTAGTGAGAAGGGATGGACCTGAATGTCTCCAAACCGGAACCAAAGAGCCTTCAAAGGCTTGCTGGCGTGACTCCTGTTCTTCTGAAGTTTCAGGGACATCAAAGACCTCTTTTCATCTTGCAACAGGATCTGGACTTTGCTTGCTGCATGTCTTGCCATGGCAAGTGGTGCCATTCCAGGCCTGGCCCTTTGAAAGTAGACATAAAGTGCTGCAAATGCCAGAACCTGTGCATCAATGCCATTGTGCATCCCGTCCCGGAGCCAGTGCATCCCCATCAACACTGTTAGCAATGTGATTTCTGATTAGCTAGAGTATGCACCTAAGCAAGGCAGAACCCACCACTGTAGTCAGGGTAAGACAAGTACGCAACCTAAATTAACCTGTGCTCACCCTCTGGTAGCTTGTCACAGAGCAGGCAGGCTTAACTTAGAAGGCAATGTCTAAATTATTTGTGCAACACAAACACAGAAATCACACTGGTCACTCCACAAAAAGACTCCACACAGAAAAATAGATATTAATAGGTTAAAAATAAGGTCAAAACAACAGGAATCTGATCAACAGAAGTTGAGATCTTCATACATTAGAGCAATGTGATTTAGGTAGGTATAATTTACCTGAGAGCTCGTTTTAGAGCCTTTAAGATACTGTTGTTCAAATGCGTGCGTTCCTCTGACATCGAGAATGTATAGGGGCTGTTTGGTGACCAGCCTGAGTATGGGAGACAAGCCTCCCCAGACTAAGTACCTCCTTCACTAGTCTGAGCACAACGCTGATGCTCCTGGGTTCCCCCATGATGCAGGTTGCATTGCTGTCTGTATGAAAGGGTCGGTGCTCCTCCTATGGGTTAGAAGATCCTCACACTTATGTTTTTTCTTCTCAGGTCTCACGCCGTCAGGATGGGAGCGTGCTGCTGTACAGCTCTCAGTGCTGCGGTGGGGTTGGCAGCTGGAGTCTTTGTTGCTGGCCCACAAAGTTAGAGTTGTGGTTTCATGTCACTCCAGTGCATTGTATGCCACCTTGGGGTTAGTCTGGTGGTCTCCGAGTCCAGAGGGGAGGATTTGGCTTGAGCAGACTTGGCACAATGAGCTATGCAAACAGGTGGATGCTGCCCCTGTGCTTCCTCAGCCCCCAACGGTGACACAGCACTCCCCACCCCGATCACTGAGGGAGCACCACGCTTGGTCTTGAGACGGGGGAAGTCTCAGAAGGTATCTTTGCAGGTCTTTGATGTCCTAGAGACCCTTAACCAAACCGGGGGCAAGTCAGCAAGCCCTTGGAGGCACGGTTAGGAGTCCTTAAGATGGAGGTTAGAGATCAGCGGGCAGCAGAGCAGCACAACAGGGTAGAGCAGCAGTTCCTGGGAACAGTCAGGTCTGGCAGGATGGTGACCCTGGTGCACAGCAGTCTTTACTCCATCAAGGTTATCTTGGATCAGCGGTCTCTAATGAATGGGTCAAGAGAACCAGTGCCTTTGATGTGGGGGATGACTACAAAAGAATTCTTGTGAAGTGCATAGGTCCCCCTTTCAGGTCAGCCTTGTATCCAGACTGCCAGTGGGAGGTAATCAGCCCCTTTGTCTGGACTCTAGTCACTACCTTTTTAAGGGTAAGTGTGAACCCTTCACAACCTCCTCCCCAGGAAAACCCATCAGCATGCAGATGAATGCAGATGTATGCTGAGTATCTTGTGTTGTGGGTGTCTGAATGGAATGCACAAGTGTAGATGTCACCTATCCCAAGCCAGGCGTGTATTGGAGATAGGTTGTAGTGCACAGAAATGTCCACCTTGTAAAAGTGCAATTACTAAAATAGCAATAATAAATCTGACTTTACCAATAAAGAGGATTTATTATTACCATTCCAGTGGTACTAAATGGTACTAAATATGATTCAGCTACTCCTCTCAGATCAGGAATTACAGCTTAAAGATTTTATAAACAAATTCCCAAAGCTGGCCCATGAGAGGGCAAGTTCTCACAGTAATGAAAATTACTTTAGGAGTTTTCTTTACTAGGACATGAAACACATAAAACTGAAAAGGTACATAGCCTACCTTTTGCTTACATGGCACCCTGCCCCATGGGCTACTTAGGCCTTACCTTACGGGTGACTTATATGTCAGAAAAAGGGAAGTTATGGGCTTGGAAAGAGGTTTTAGATGGCAAGTCGGGGTGGCTGTAAGAATGCACATGCAGACTCTGCAGTGGCAGGCCTGAGACATGTTTACAGGGCTACTTATGTGGGTGGCACAATCAGTGCTGCTGGCCCAATAGTAGCATTTACTTTACAGGCCCTGGGTATGTGGTATACCACTCTACAAGGGTCTTACAGGTAAAAGATAAATGCCAATTGTTGATTCACCAATATTACCATGTTTTATGGGAGAAGCACATGCACCTTAGTACTGATTAGCAGTGGTAAAGTGCTCAGAGTCCTATGGCCAACCAAAAGATACAGCAACAAAACAAGAGGTAAAGGCTAAACATGTGGGGTAATACCACCCTAAGGATGCCAGGTCAAACAGATGCCAATGCATCACTGCTGCTGCAAGGATCGAAGTCACCTCATTGCCATCAATACTGATGCATCACAGCTGCTGTGAGGATCAGAACACCCCATTGCAGACTGTGCAACGCATTGCTTCCATTCCTGATGCATTTTCCACTTTGTGCGACTCAGAGCCGACACATTGCCTACATCCACGGGATCAATGTCAATGCATCGCCTCCTTTGCTCTTCCTATCTTATCTCAACGTCAACGCAACTCTGAACAAAGGTATTGTTTCAGCAGGCCAAGGCTCGTTCTTGGATCCAAACTGTGTTCCATCGTGGTCGACCTGACTTTTCAAATTTAATCCGGTACAGCATGACCAGACAGCCCCGGTTTGGGCTTTGTGGTTCAAAGCACTATAATGAAGTTGTTTCTTTAGAAATGTATACCTCAAGGTCTACTAATTGGATTTCTGTCATGTTGGTCTTACTGTCTTCAATATATTAGGCTCTATTTTCCTAACCTGGTATGGTATCTTCCTGTGTGGTGTTTTCACTGTTTTACTGTTTGAAGTGTTGCACAAATACTTAACACATTGCCTCTTAATTTAAGTCTGACTGCTCTACGCCAACCTACAAAAGGGTGAGCACAGGTTAATTTAGGATGTGTTTGTGATTCACCCTGACTAGGATTGTGGTTTCTGCTTGGACAGAGTGCATACCTCTGTCAACCAGAAGCCCATCTTCTCACATCAGGAATGAAAAAGAACATTCTACAATGAGATAAAGTGTTAGGGAGTGTCTAGTGGTGAATTAAAGAGGCATGAAGTGGAATCAAGACTATACAGCCTTGGTAGTTGGCAAGCTGGTATTTAATAGTGCTGACCCTGTGCTTCAAAGCAAAACTTTGGGGTCTAGGACGTATTATTTCACAAATTATGCATTGCCTCTGTATGGGCCACCATCTGTAGAAACTGAATGGTAGGGAAATAGACACTGCTCGCATTGGCCATTATTCATTCTCAATCTCTGAATGAATCCCACCCACTTGTTACTTGTATATAAAACAATTGTGGTCAAAATCGACTCTGAACAGAACATTACTTCTCGGATCAGTTCAATCACAAGTTTGTGTTTTTTTCTAACTTAAGACTTGGAATATGATTATCAACGCCTTTTGTTTTCCTCACAAGATAATGATTCCTTAATGCAATCACAGCTCCTCGGTTAGACCAGAGAAATGTATTTCACCTGCGTTTACCTAAAGTTTCACTGCATAGACTGTAGCTCATACAGAATGCTGGTTCTAGGCTGGTCTACATGAGACCTTTGATGTCTAGTTTTGGCCTCACTGAATTGGCTGTCTATTTCACAGTGAAATGTGTTTAAAAAGCTGTGTCTGTCCAAACATCAATTAACAATCATAAATACATGTGGCTGTAAACACCAAAACATAAATGGAATTTTCTGCCCATTCCTGTACTTCAGCAGGCCGATTTTTGCTTATGCTCCTAACACAAAGCAGGCTAGAGTTGAAGAATGGTCCTTCTCGATTGTCGCAGTGTAGTAGAACCATGCGCCTTTGCCATTGCCTCCAGACATCCAATCTGGTAAAGCTTAGGCCATCATTACATTTCTCCTTTAAGAAGTCACAATAGCACTCACTCAGTTATTAATATTCTGCAGCGCTAAGATGCCATTGGGTGTATAAAAAGCAAAGGTTACAGAGATATTATAGTAAGGAAAGAGATGAAAAAAACCTTAGAAATTCACTAAAGAACAAAGGTTACAGAGATGTTATAGTTAGGTTCAGATTTTACACGCACAAAACCATAGAAATTCAGCTTTTACAGTTAGAGTCATTTTAAGTTACTATAACTTGTGCCCAAAGGTAACTATAACTCACCTCTCACCATGCAGAATTTTCTCATCAATAATTTTACTGCAAATGTTACAGTGATATCATCAATGGTGTCATAGAAGCAGTGCTTAACTTGGGCTTGTTGTTTCTGGTGCAGAGCACTGGCACTTATTTTTGAGGGCTGGCACTTATTTTTCTGCCTCAAGCATTTACTGCGAGCAAAAGACACATATTGGGAAATGGAGAAAGAGAAACAACGAAAAAGTGTCAGAAAGAGAGAAAGCAGAGAGCTGCAAGAGTGAGCTGAAGGGGCAGGGAGTGGCTTTGAATGGACTAACGAGGCCCACAATGACTTTAGGCTTATGCTGCCTCAATATTCTGTGTTTGTACATTTAATTGCAGCATCCACATGTTTAAGAGGAGGGGTTTGGGCACTGGCACATATTCCTTTACAAATTAATCACTGCATAGAAGATGTCATGAGTGATGTAATATCTAGGGTAAATAGCAGTGCATGGTGAGGCACAAGTTATAGTTACCTTAAACCAACTTTCCAGATATATGTATTTATTTTTCCTTTATCATACAGGCATGGAGACAATGTATAAGGTGGTACTGCTTACATCTGTACTACTGTCCATTCTGATGAGCTTTATCTTCTGAACTTCAGGACAATTTTTCAAACTCCATGCATGAATCTCTACTTGAGTCCTCATGTTTTCTTTGCTTTCTGTTATTTGTAGTCCGGTTTATCCCGTTTAGGGCTACAAATACCAAAACACATTTAGAGTGGGGGAGCTACTCTCGTGTGGGCCTGGGAAACCTGTGAGCCCTGAGCTCTCCTCGCCCCGAGGCCATCTTCAACCTTCAACACTTGGGTTAATTTGCTTGGTTTTTGTTCCTCCTTACGCATCCACAAATTTGACAGCACATTTTTTGTCGTGTTCTATAAAGGCACATTTCACCACAAGCTATCAGCATTTTTTGACATTTGCATATTCACGCCATTAGTACGTGGAAAGAAAATCATACAACACAAATACATATCAAATGGTTATCTAGCTGTATATTATCGTAGAACAGAGTGAAATGTGAGAGTTTAAGAGACATGAGATAGTAAAGAATGGTTGGGCTGAGCGAAGTAAAAAGTAAGAAGTGGGGAAGAGGAGAAAGGATAAAAGAGATGGAGGCCATTTACAGGAATGAACAGTGAGGAATAGTAAAAGTCTAGGCGAATAGGAATGGAAAAGAAGCCTGAGGTGGAACTAAGGATAGACAGGAGGAAGAAGAGGAGAGAGCGTGAGACACCGCTATGACAATGGCACCAACATGGATTTAAAGAACGAATATTTTATTCCTTTTAGTCATGGAGTTGCCTTTCGGCCAGGGAGCTCACAAAGAAAAATGCTCCAGCTTAAACAGCTCAGGCATTAAAACTGGTGTCCTGGACCCTCGCCTCAGTAGTACAAGGAAAGCCCTAGGCAATACTTGAATTAGGCATTAACCTGCGATTTTCAAGGGCAAAGAGTCTCAATAGGATACATGACAAGCCTGTCAGCCCCTCATGCCTTGCTGCTTTCCCCTCAAACTCCAACTCACCCTCCTTCTAGCCGAACACTGGCACAATGAAGGCAGAAATGTGAGGTGTTTATTGAAGAGTAGCAGTGCTCACCTGGCCGGCTACCAATGTGCATTGGAGATGGCAGTAGCACGGTCATGTTAACATGCCTGACAGTCAAAACACCTGCCACAGCACATCAAAGGGATATGCATGGGTGCCACATTCCCTTTTATCAAGTGCAAAACTGGAGCATTAGGCCTTGAAGGGTCAATCCTCACGTTTTGCTCACCCTGAGCTGCAGGTCTAAGGGTACTGATGAAGCAGAAAATGAAGGTTTTACATTCATTAACGCATAAACGTAGTGTGAAATAATCATGTGTGACTTTAACCGAACTAATAAAGATTGTACGGGGACAAAATGTGCCCTCAGAGTAGTTTGCCAACATTTATAAGCGGGCTTTATATAACGTGGTGTATTAGAATTGCACTAATCCGACATAATCGTAAACGTGTGCTATGATTTGCTCGTTTGAAATGTTTTAGCTTAGCATTACTTTAGTGTAGGCTTCGGCCTAGTTGCCTGGTCTCACGGTTTAGATGCTCGTATTTTTCCGATGTGCTATTAAACGTGTATTTCTGCTTGAAGCTGTACTTTTCCACTGAGATCGTTCACATGCTTATCTTAAGGTTTCGTGCCAGCCTGGCATATTTTCTCTTTACTCCAAGGTCGATTTGCAGGTGCGGACAATGGAGGCTCTGAAAGTGAGCTAATTGGTATAAAATGTTGCAACTTGCGTACCCATCTCCAAGGATAATGTATGCTTAAGTAAAAGCTTGAGAACTGTCGTTTTTGATTGGACAATTTGAAGCTAACCTATGAACCCTCCAATGGAAGACCCTACTGGATTTGAACTGTTGTCTATAAAAACCAGGTGCACGAGAAGAAGTTAGCCATTACAGCCATTATTGCCATTTGCCATTACGGACATTACAGCCATTACCAGCTCGATACCCGCCATCTTACAGACTTCGTAGCTATTATGGCCCACTTTGCTGCGATGCCATTTTGAAAGAGACTTTGATGCTTTCTCTAATCGAGAGAAAGAGACTTTAATTGATTCTGGCCCTAGAGACTTTAACTTTGATCCCTTGCACGAAGTAGTAGTTTTACCTTGCCGCCGTGAGGCAATTGCCCCGTCCACCCCTGCCCCTTTGCCCCGTCCCATGCTGATCGAAACGGTACCTATGCTGACCGAAGAACGGTACCTGTGAGACGAAGACTTCCTTGAATGCTGATCGTAATTGGTAAATATGAAAGGAAATTGTACAATTGCATTGTGTTCCTTTTAGGTAACCAACTGCTGATTTTGATAAGAGCCCTAGTTAGGAGTTTTCCAAATTTATGTTGCTAAATTGTTTTTGCATGAAGTCCCACATGCTGATGCTAATTTGAGGACAGATGAGGATTCCTTTTGTTGCACGATGCAATTTGAGACCTTGTTATGCTGACTAAATGTATGCAATTAGTTCATTACAGATGATCGTATTAGTGATTTGCATTGCCATTATCGAATGCCTTGTTATTCAAATGCTGCATAGATTGCACTTGTTTCTCCGCTATGGACAGCTATTAATGTTCATTTACGTTTATCATTTGGTGTTGAGACACATTTATATTGTGCTAGCTTTGTTAATATAGGGAAATAAATTCACTAACTTTGAATAAACTGGTGTGGTTATTCCTGACTGAAAGGTCAGGGTTCGCCGAAATTTATTCTGGATTAATTGTCAAGTGTTATGTTGATCAGGGTATTGCTTATGTTCGTTATTGATTATTGATTTGATTAAATTGATCAATATAGGGTACAGAGAGTCCCACTTAGTCAAAAGATTCATCGGCCTAAAGAGCGTCCGAATACAGGTAAATTACTAGTACGGACCGCTCTATCAGTAGATGGTAGCAGAGGACGGTTTCGTCTTTTGGGACCCTGTACTCTTAGAGTACATGGTGTTGAATTAACGAGCACGCATTTTGAGACCCCACTCGAGAAGTTGAATTAGATTTTTCTTGGGTAAAACTGATTGACAGAATGATGATGGGCTAAGTCCACCGCGACTTTCCCGGGATCTCGGAGCTTGCGAATGGAGAGAATGGAGGTGTGGAATCGGCGTTGGCAGTACTAGTGATGGTATGAGTGAAGTTAGGGTTTTGCGCTTGCACAGCTTATTGCCGCATATTGTGTGAGAAGGTTGCGAGGAATTTTTTCCTTTTTTAGAGGATAGCGGAGGTACGACTCCGAGTGTAGAAGTAGGGAAGTCGTCGAACTTCATAGAAATAGCGGAGGTGCGACTCCGAGTGTGAGAGTAGGGAAGTCGTCGAACTTCATGTACGTGTGGCGCTTCGTGCATAAAAAGGTCCACGTGGTTGTTGTTGTTGAGACGGGCCCTGCGAGGTCAAGAGACTCCGGAGTATGTTGTTTTATGTTGTGGTCTGGGCGGTTTAGTAGGTTGATCGGGCGTGGTCAACGAGTCGGTACGTGTGTTAAGGGAGTGAAAGAAACTTCGACTTCGGGCTTTGATAAGATTCTAAGTGCACTAGAATAGATCACTGACAAGTTGAGAGCAGAGTCTGTGGGTCAGATTTGCTTGCGAACGTGGGGACCGAGAAAGATGGAATAACTGCCGAGGCTAGTGAAAAATTCCTAAGGTCCTGAAGCAATTGTGTTACCCTTCCTGTAGTAATCCGACAGATCTGTTTTATATTTTTGGTAGCTCGCGATACATGCCAGAAGTTGTTACGAGAGGAGCTGAGTGAAGGAGGACTAGCCGCGAAGTTTTGTCAGCCGCAGTGTGTGCGAGTGTGACGTCACTAGGAGCCGCGCTGGGATAGGGTGGTTGTAGAGAAGGGTCGCGCACGGATTGGACGCAGTCCGTGGGGCTCGATTGGAAGGGGAAAGGCAAGCGAAGAGTATTCCGGGAATTAAAGTCACCTATTGATTACAAACTTTGTGAAATAAAAAGACGAGAAAATGAAAAATTTTAAAGCATTTAGGAGTGCGATGAAGGGGGAGTCTTACATTAAAGCGAGCGTAGGAGAGGAGACGCCGCCCGAAGGTACCCCAGCTTACATTGTAATGGAAGAGAAGGGGGTAGCTCCGTGTCTTTGGCTAAAGCAATGGCACAAGCTGACAGAGAAACATGGGAGCGTAGCGTTCCCGATACATGGGACATTCAATATAAGGATCCTAGAGAATTTGAGATTCACGATGTACGACATGAAGGTACCTCCAAGGCCAGCACAGTTTGAGGCTCTAGCAATTTGGGAACTAATGGCTAGACAGCAACAGCAAAAGAAGTTCGAGACCAGAATGAGAAAGGTAGAAAAGACACTAGCGGACGCTAGGTGGGATAATGCACAGAAGGTGTGGAGGTCAGATGTATTGCAGGGGATAAAATTGTTTCCAGCAATTACTAAGGAAGAAGAGGAGACAGGTAAGAAAGCTACCTGTAAGACAAACAGGAGGTGTTCCAAGGATAGAGAGGACGAGGAAAAGTTGAGAAGAGAAGAGGAGTTAGAGGATGAAGAGTTAATAATGCAATTGCTGAACGACCGTCCACCACCTTATGCGGAGAGTGGACAAGGTCCAAGTACCAGTTCTGCCCCTCCGGCACCGGTACAGAACAGTGAAACTCAGAGTTCAGGAGCATCATCGGGATCTAAGGACCCGAGTCTACCGTTCACCCCGCAGATACCGCAGGTTAGGAGAATATATCCAGATGTGCCCATGTTGAAACCAGCAGAAAATTATCAGCCGCAGATGCCAGGGTACTACAGCAGTGACAACAGTGCAGGAATGATTCTAGAACAAACCGTAAGGGGAGTACAGAATGGTCGCAGCCCGACAATGGCACAAGCTGAATCAACCCAGTTTTTGATGCCTCAAAAGCAGATGCAAGGGGGAAACGCACATGCTCAGATGACGGGGAGCCAGATGGGCATGCCGGCAATGATGACCCATGGTGTGGGAATGAACATGCCTCAGAACATGGGAAATGGACAAAACCCAGATGCAATATCACTACCCATTACTGTAGGTCCACCAGTACCTTTGTATAGTCAGCCTAACTTAGGTATGAGCAGTCAAGGATCAATGCTGCAGAATGGGACAGAAAGAAGGTGCATAGAAAACCCTCCAGGGATAACTCCGATAGCTGCTCAGCCAACTGGGTCTGGATCCTTGATGGAGTTTAGTCCCATATGTGCTCAGTCAACGCTGGTGAGGTCAAGCCCCCCCCTGATAATACCTCTAACATCGAACACTGAAAAGTTGCCGCAACCATCAATGGCAGTCGATGTAAATGCTACACTTATGGGGTTGAATGCACAACAGCTGACACAGTGGTTCAACAGTCTGAATTCTACACAAAGCTCAGCCAGTGGGAAGGGAGAAGATTATCTGAATAGGATGAGGTTGAACAATGGAAGCACAAGAATTGGTGGAAGGGACTATGGGTGTGAATAGGTTGGAGTCCTACTCGGAAGAAGAGTTGAGGTATCTATGTCCAAAGATTACGAAGGAAGTGAACAAGGTACATAAAAGCTTGCAGGAAATAGCCGACACAAACGGGGTTGACATAGACAAGACAAAACACTTGAGCAGAAGCTACAGGTTGGATTTTGGGGCCACAGATTTTGAACATATGAGGTCAGCAGGCATGAAGGCGCACCTTAGAGAACTGCTACAGAGTGCACAAGTGTGGAGGTGCTTAGACAAGTGGGAAAGCAGGTGGGTAAAGAGAAAGGAAAAGAGGAGGGACAGTGCTACAGAGCACAATGAGAAAAGACCACAGAGTAGCGAGGCAGTAAGCATGTTACCAATGAGGGAAACAGCAGGGGGAAAATTAGTACATGTACCATGGCACAGAAGCGATATTCAGTCTTTTACGGACGATTTTCCCAAACTGAGAGAGAAGCCGATTGAATGGTATCAACAGACTGATAGGTTTGTGAAGCTTGCAAAATGTCTCTGGGAAGACCTGAACACTCTTTTTGAGATGGTGGTTCCAGCAGATTTGTGGGAGGACTGCAAAAGAGCGGTAGGTTGGCCGACAAGTGAACCAGGGAGAGACAGGGAGACGGGGGCACCATCGCCTATGGTGATGAGCTTGTACTATAAGGTGATTGAGCATTTGAAGACAAAGGTACCCGCGAAAAATGTGGATTGGCAGAAGATTGATCGGACTGCCCAAGAGGCTAAAGAATCGATTCATAGTTACTATGAGAGGTTGTTGAAAGCGTTCAAGAACTACAGTGGCACGGAAACAATAGAGGCGAAGGACATGCTTCATTTTGTGTTTAGATTTGTGGAAGGGTTGAGACCAGAGATAAGTCAGATGATAAAGTCGCATTTGATTTGCTGGCAGTCGAAACCGATTGACGAAGTATTGAATTACGCGAAATACTGTAGCGATGAAATTGAGGTGAAACAGAAAAGGCTGAAAGAGAAGGTGATGATGATGCAGCTTAAGGCAGCTCAGACAGGTTTGCAAGGTCTGCAAGGGTTGCAAGGGTTCCAACAGCAGGTACCGCAACCGCAGCCGCAGTTACAGGGAAACATGGCGTTTCAGTCACAGCCTAGAGGCAGAGGCAGAGGAGGTTTTGTGAATAATGGTCCGGATTTGAACACTGTTGTGACGGGTGTGCAGACAATGAAGAAGGTGATGCCGTGTCACGTGTGCGGGATCGTCGGTCATTGGAAACGCGAGAGCCCGATGGTGGTGCAGGAAGGTGCAGGTGCAGGTGTTGGTCAGCAAAACAATGATGTCAATGCATTTCAGACAATGAGGGGACCGAAAATGAGAGGTCCAAACCCAAATTTTCAGGCCGTAAATCAGTTGCAGGGATTACAACCTATGCAGCCGCAGCAGATGCAGATGCCTCGTATGCAGATGACGCAAATGCAGCCACTGCAACAGCAGTTACCCATGGTACCTAATCAGCAAATGCAAATACCTTTGGCACCAATGAGTCAGCAGCAAGTGATGGTTCCTCCACAGGTCTCGGGTCAGGTAATGAGTACAAATGGCACCGTACAACAGTTCCCATTACACAGTGAGAGTGGAATAAACAATGTATGGGAGAGTGAAAGTTCAGAAGAAGAAGGAGATTGTGTGCTTGCAGCATCCTTGGAAGTTGATCAAAAGGGTCCGTACGTGGAGGGAAGAGTGATGGGTCATCGTGTCTCATTCTTGGTTGACACGGGAGCCACACGTTCAACCGTTAAGAGCAGTGAAGTACCAAATTTGCCACTCTCAGGGAGTACAGTTCAAGTGGTGGGAGTAGCAAACAGGCACCTGACAAACCCGATTACAGATCCGGTACCAGTCAGCATTGGTAACTATCAAGGGTTACACAAATTTGTGGTATGTGACTCAAGCCCGATAGCATTATTAGGGAGAGACCTATTGTGCAAGTTGGGATGTTCGATTATGTGTTCGAACGAGGGAATCAAAATTCAGACGAGCAGTGATGGGGAAGAAGAGGACAGTGTAGAGGGGGATGAGATGGAAACTGTCGATGAAGATTACCCTCTGATTTGTCTGTTCCCAATGATGACTGAAGAAGATATCCCAGCTGAATTACGGGAAATAGTCGGAAGGGAAGTGTGGGATATGACAGGGAAAGAGGTGGGATTGATGAAAGGAGTGGAACCAGTGAAAGTGACTGTAAAGCCCAATGCGATCTTTCCCCAGACCCCACAATACCACATGGCACAAGACACCCTCATGAAAGTTGCCCAACTCATTGACGAATTCGTAAAACAGGGAGTACTGAAGGAGGTGTTAAGCAGTCCATGTAATTCACCAATAATGGGACTAATAAAGCCAAGTGGAAAGGTCCGACTCGTGCAGGACTTGAGGAAAATAAATGACATCATAGTCAAATGCTGCCCAGTAGTACCGAATCCAGCTGTGATAATGTTTCAAATCCCTTGCGATGCCGAATGGTTCTCAGTCATCGACTTGTCACAAGCATTCTTTTCTGTGCCTCTTCATGAGGACAGCCAATTTCTCTTTTGTTTCAAATTCTTAGACAGAGTGTACAGTTGGTGTTGAATTCCTCAAGGGTTTTCTGAGTCACCGTCAATCTTCAATCAGATTCTAAAGAAGGACTTGGAAGCATTAGAATTGCCATTTGAGTCAACTCTAGTACAGTACATTGATGACTTATTGATTGCATCAAAGACAGAAAGTGGCTGCACAGCCGATACCATTGCTCTGTTGAACCATTTGGGAAGGAATGGACACAAGGTGTCCCCTTCCAAATTACAGTTCTGTCAGAAGAAAGTGAAATACTTGGGTCACCAGATAGAGAAAGGTTCACGGAGAATAATGAAGGAAAGAATAACGAGTGTACTTCAGATGAGTCCACCAAAGACAAGGAGGGAGGTGAGGACGTTTTTGGGAATGGTGGGTTATTGTCGTCAGTGGATTCCCAACTTCTCGACTCTAGCAAAGCCTTTACTGAAGCTGACCCAGAAGGATGCCTTGGATCAAATTGAGCTGAAAGGAGACGAGATGGATGCTTTTGTTGAATTGAAAGAGTGCACGTGCAGGGCTCCAGCTTTAGGTATGCCTGATTACACAAAGCCTTTCACATTGTTTTGTCATGAACGTGATGCATGTTCTTTGTCTGTCTTGACCCAAGCCCATGGTGGCGTAAACAGACCAGTAGCGTATTTTTCAGCTACTTTGGATCCGGTCGCAGCAGCACTTCCAGGGTGTTTGCGCGCCGTAGCAGCAGTTGGTATCAGCCTCACTCAGAGTGAAGGAATAGTGATGGGACACCCAGTAACAGTCATGGTCCCTCACTCAGTTGAGATACTTTTGACCCGCTCCCGAACGCAGCACATGACTGGAGCAAGACTCACAAGGTATGAAACGATAATTCTGGGCTCACCGAATGTGCAGCTGAAAAGGTGCACTACGTTGAATCCAGCAACCTAGCTTCCCGGAGAGAATGCTGAAATTGAGAACGCTGAAGGCGTCGAGCATGACTGCCTTCAGGTGACTGAATTTTGCACAAAACCTCGACCTGATATTAAGGATACTAAGCTTGATGAAAATGACCAAATTGTTTTTGTTGATGGTTCATGTCTAAGAGATGGGATGGGAATTTTGAAAGCAGGATATGCTGTATGCACTGAAACAGGTGTCCTGGAAGCGGGATGGCTTCAAGGAGTCTATTCTGCACAAGTAGCAGAACTTGTAGCCCTCACAAGAGCATGTCAACTGTCTGCATTGATGAAAGTTACCATTTACACTGATAGTCAGTACGGGTTTGGGATTGTGCATGACTTTGGACAACTATGGTCACAGAGAGGTTTCCTGACTTCTTCAGGATCCCCAGTGAAAAATGGGGAAAGGATAAGGGAATTGTTACACGCCATTCAAATGCCAGCCGAAGTTGCAGTGGTAAAGTGTAGTGCTCATACGAAAGGACAAGACTATGTTTCTCTGGGAAATGCATATGCGGATCAAGTCGCATATTTTGTGCCTTGAATTGTATATTACTCAGAGATGATTGGAATTCGATAAGTGAACCAGAACTCGAACCAGCTGAAGCATTTGCCTTGAAGGTCGTAGATACAATAGATGAACTAAAAGCATTACAGAATAATGTCAGGGAGGATGAAAGAGATTCCTGGATTAAATCACAATGTATAAGAAGACCAGATGAGTTATGGGTTTCAAATGAGGGAAAATTTGTTTTGCCAAATAGTCTCTTATCACAGCTTGCGCGGTTCTATCATGGGCAAGCTCACCTAGGGAGAGATGCCATGATAAGATTGTTCAAAACTGATTGGTTTAACCCCAGATTTCGTCAAGCTGCAGAAGCAGTTTGCCATCGATGTGTCACTTGCCAGCAGATGAACCCAGGAAAGGGAACAGTTGTGAACGCGAGCCACATTGGCAGAGCCAGTGGACCATTTAGTCGAATGCAGATGGACTTCATCGAAATGCCTGTGCATGGAGGTCTGAAGTATGTGTTGGTGATTGTGTGCATTTTTAGTCACTGGATTGAGGCATACCCCACACGTAGAAATGACAGCCTTACAGTTGCAAAGCTATTGTTGAGAGAGTTAATACCACGTTTCGGATTCCCGATCTCTTTAGAATCAGATAGGGGAAGTCACTTCAATAACGAGGTGATAAAGTTACTTTGCGAAGCGCTGAATATTGAGCAAAAACTGCATTGTAGCTATCGCCCTGAAGCCTCAGGACTGGTGGAGCAAATGATTGGTACCCTGAAATCAAGAATGGCGAAAATATGTGCATCGACAAATTTGAAATGGCCTGACGCATTGCCCTTGGTGCTAATGTCAATGAGAAACACCCCTGATAGAAAGACTGGATTGTCTCCGCACGAAATTCTCATGGGCAGGGCTATGAGACTTCCTGCAGTTCCCGCAAACGCGCTTTTGAATATTACAGATGATATGGTGTTAGACTACTGCAAGGGTCTGGCTGACGTGGTTCGCTCTTTCTCTCACCAGGTGGAAGCGACCACCTTGCCACCGATCCAAGGTCCAGGACACGCACTGAAAGCAGGTGACTGGGTCGTGGTAAAGAAGCACGTGAGAAAGTCGTGTCTGGAACCCCGTTGGAAAGGCCCTTTCCAAGTGATCCTGATGACAACTACCGCTGTGAAGTGTGCGGGGGTTCCCAACTGGATTCACGCCAGTCACACAAAGAAGGTGTTGTGTCCCACAGATGAGGAAGTTGAAGCGCTGAAACTGCCAGTGCCTGACAAAACAGTGCTGAGTGCTGAGACAGAGCAAAACCGAACTGAAAGCGAACAGGCAGAAACGGGAGAGAGAGAGATACTCTCTGAGGACGAAGAGACTAACTCGCTTGGGGAAGACCAAGGAGAAAGTTCAGACAGCGACGAAGCAGCTGAAGGTGACAAAGAACCTGAAGCAGCTGAGGGTAGCAAAGAGCCTGAAGCAGCTGAAGGTGACAAGGAACCTGAAGCAGCTGAAAGTGATACAGAGCCTGACGAAAGTAACGGTGACGAAGGGCTCGAAAAAGGTGAAAAAGCAGGAGAGCCTGATCAGAGGAGGGCTTTCCCAGAAGCAGACGATACAGAAAAAGAAAAGGAGAACGTGATTGATTCCCCAGAAGGAGGGGACAAGGCAGAACAGAACGAAGAAGTTCAAGCCTCCACAGAAAAGGTCGCAGGTCCATCAAATGGACATGGTGCAAAGAGGAGACTAAGTATATCACCAGTAAAACAAAGGACTGAAGAAAGTTTGAACGACGGAGGAAGGCCAAAAGTGAAAGAGAAAAGAAAGGAAGTGTCTGTCGTGGTACCACCCCCGAGTGAAGAAAAGGACTTGACAAAAGAGGAAAGTACCAGCGAGGCAGAATCGAAAAGAGAAGCAAAATTGAAAAGGAAAAGGATACCGAACAGAAGGTATTCCGGTCCTGAATGGGCATATGTAGCCAATGACGATTGGACTGACGAATTTGTATCTCTTAGCCTCGAGAACGAAGAAGAAGAGATACCAATAGAAAAGAAAAGTTTTATGGACTCTGTTGATTGAAAGGGTGATAAATGACATTGCTTGTTACAATCTAACGTGATACAAAACAACCAGCTGAGACATTGCTAAACCGGATGAGACATTTGCTAACCTGATAAGACTTTTGAAAACATGATTGACTCTTAAGCACGAGTTGACAACGTGCCAACTTTGAAAAAAAAAAAAAAAAACCTTTTTTTTTTTAGTTATTGCAGAATTGAGACTGAATTATTGCCGAATTGAGACAAATGCTGCTAACCGATAATTGACCTGGCCTCGTGAAGAAGACGGTGTGATCATTGCGCTCGCTCAGCTTTGTAACTGAATTGCTAAATAGTTTCTTTTATAGGTGCTTCTAGCTCTCTGATTCTATACAGATCATGACGCAAAACAGTAGAAAGAAATATTGTAAATATGTGTGTGTAGGCTTGATAATTGCATGCGTACTAATAATAATGGCAATAGTGCTTGCAATGCATGGAAAGGGTGAGAATGAGAAAATCGATGCTTCTACTTTTGCTCCTGTTACTGTCACTGAACTAACCGCATTAAAAAGATTAGAATTAGATGAGAGGCTCTTGCATGATAAGAAAGAGCTTTCGTATAATGTTTTCTATCGCTTGCTAACAGAATATGTTGAAACTATGGATGCGAAGGATTGTTATGTGTGTACACAGATACCGACATCAGTAAAGGAAGGGGTGACTTATCACCACATGCCTCTTACATACGGGATTACATGTAGTATAGTAATGTCTAGGTTTTATGGTCAAACTAACATACAGTATTTTTACTCGAATTATGATGTTACCTTTGCATATGTTCCTATAATAGCGCAGCTAAGCCAGATTGCTAAAGATTGGGATGCTAAAATAATGAGGGAATTTTTCGAGCCAATGCAACCTTTTGAAACGGCTCACGCTCATAGGGAAAACCTTACCTGCTCGCTCTCTGCAATAGAAATAAGCTTTTTAGATCGCACAGATGATAGAAGAGCACAAATGAATGCGAAATTAGAAAAGGAGCTACATAAGAGGACTTCAGTAGATAATTATGATTTTGCCGCAATAAAGACACAAGGGAAAATAGCTTTAGATGCTTGGCATGTAGGGAAGTTTTGTATATATCGAGGTGAATCCTATTATGACAATATTTTTGTAGGAGCGAGTGAGTGTAAACATACGTTTATTTTTAAGGCCAAATGGACATTCATGATGAACGGACTTGACCCTGTCATTCCAGGTGTATATTACATTTGTGGGTATAATGCCTATTATCATCTCCCAAAGGGATGGTGGGGGAGATGTTATTTGGGTATAGTGTTCCCAAAGGTTTATCAACTGGATGACCTATCGATGATTCAAAAGACATCTGGATCCCATCGTATCCAGAAAAGAGAGACCGCAGCTGCTGTGGTAGGAGATATATTTGGAGCCATGATTCCTTTGTTGGGAGTTGTGTTGAATTCCATCAAAATAAGAAAGTTGTCTACCATTGTGGATAACATGTTGACAAGGTTTTCAGGTGCTATAATCCTGATAGATGCTGAACTTGCAGCGGAAAGAGCTATGACTCTTCAAAACAGGCTTGCTTTAGACATTCTTTTAGCAAAGGATGGCGGCGTTTGCAAAATGCTTGGTGCACGACACTGTTGTACATATATTCCTGACAATAGTGTGAAAATTAAAACTATGCTTGCTAATCTAACAAAAGAGAGTGCAGATTTGAAGGAACTGAAAGAACCAGGAGTGTGGGAGAAGGTTGGAAAAGGACTTGCTTCAGTGGGACATTGGATTGGGGGAATTTGGAATGGAATATTGCTGAAAATAATAGAAGGAATATTAATAGTAATAATTTGCATATTTGGAATTTGGGGAATAAAAAAGGGAATAATAATGATTATGGAAAGAATTAAAAGAAGAAAGGAAGAGAAAATAATGAAGAAAATGGCAGAAGAATACAAAGCGAAAACCAGGGGAACTAAAAGGAAAAGAGAACTGACAGAATTTTAATGGAATAAAATTTGTGGGCATGATTTGGTGTGATGACAAGTAGTCATCAGAGGAGGGATTGATGAAGCAGAAAATGAAGGTTTTACATTCATTAACGCATAAACGTAGTGTGAAATAATCATGTGTGACTTTAACCGAACTAATAAAGATTGTACGGGGACAAAATGTGCCCTCAGAGTAGTTTGCCAACATTTATAAGCGGGCTTTATATAACGTGGTGTATTAGAATTGCACCAATCCGACATAATCGTAAACGTGTGCTATGATTTGCTCGTTTGAAATGTTTTTGCTTAGCATTACTTTAGTGTAGGCTTCGGCCTAGTTGCCTGGTCTCACGGTTTAGATGCTCGTATTTTTCCGATGTGCTATTAAATGTGTATTTCTGCTTGAAGCTGTACTTTTCCACTGAGATCGTTCACATGCTTATCTTAAGGTTTCGTGCCAGCCTGGCATATTTTCTCTTTACTCCAAGGTCGATTTGCAGGTGCGGACAATGGAGGCTCTGAAAGTGAGCTAATTGGTATAAAATGTTGCAACTTGCGTACCCATCTCCAAGGATAATGTATGCTTAAGTAAAAGCTTGAGAACTGTCGTTTTTGATTGGACAATTTGAAGCTAACCTATGAACCCTCCAATGGAAGACCCTACTGGATTTGAACTGTTGTCTATAAAAACCAGGTGCACGAGAAGAAGGTAGCCATTACAGCCATTATTGCCATTTGCCATTACGGACATTACAGCCATTACCAGCTCGATACCCGCCATCTTACAGACTTCGTAGCTATTATGGCCCACTTTGCTGCGACGCCATTTTGAAAGAGACTTTGATGCTTTCTCTAATCGAGAGAAAGAGACTTTAATTGATTCTGGCCCTAGAGACTTTAACTTTGATCCCTTGCACGAAGTAGTAGTTTTACCTTGCCGCCGTGAGGCAATTGCCCCGTCCACCCCTGCCCCTTTGCCCCGTCCCATGCTGATCGAAACGGTACCTATGCTGACCGAAGAACGGTACCTGTGAGACGAAGACTTCCTTGAATGCTGATCGTAATTGGTAAATATGAAAGGAAATTGTACAATTGCATTGTGTTCCTTTTAGGTAACCAACTGCTGATTTTGATAAGAGCCCTAGTTAGGAGTTTTCCAAATTTATGTTGCTAAATTGTTTTTGCATGAAGTCCCACATGCCGATGCTAATTTGAGGACAGATGAGGATTCCTTTTGTTGCACAATGCAATTTGAGACCTTGTTATGCTGACTAAATGTATGCAATTAGTTCATTACAGATTATCGTATTAGTGATTTGCATTGCCATTATCGAATGCCTTGTTATTCAAATGCTGCATAGATTGCACTTGTTTCGCCGCTATGGACAGCTATTAATGTTCATTTACGTTTATCATTTGGTGTTGAGACACATTTATATTGTGCTAGCTTTGTTAATATAGGGAAATAAATTCACTAACTTTGAATAAACTGGTGTGGTTATTCCTGACTGAAAGGTCAGGGTTCGCCGAAATGTATTCTGGATTAATTGTCAAGTGTTATGTTGATCAGGGTATTGCTTATGTTCGTTATTGATTATTGATTTGATTAAATTGATCAATATAGGGTACAGAGAGTCCCACTTAGTCAAAAGATTCATCGGCCTAAAGAGCGTCCGAATACAGGTAAATTACTAGTACGGACCGCTCTATCAGTACTCAGTCAGTGACCTAGTTGCAATAATTTTCACAGAACACAGGGGGCAGGTAGGACCATCAGAAGAATAAAGTGCACAGGGGAATATTTAGGAATTCAATAGGTGCATCAGAAAGGGATCTGACCCAAACGGGTATGGTGGAGTCACTGAGGACAAACTGTCGAGCCAACCTTTAGGCAGGCACCAGACATGGTGTCAGGTGTAATAACATTTACTCTAGTCCTGTGTTATTCACCCCACCTCCGTATGTCAACATGTAAATATTTGAATATTTAGACTGCGACCTATTTAAAATCCAAGCTAAAGTTTTATTATCTTTATTGTCTCCAGAGCCAAGATATTTCATGTTTCCAAATGAATGAGTGTGAAATAAGACAAATAACATGGACTTGTCTCTGCAAAAAGAGGAGGGTAGGTCATATAGCTGCTTAACCTAAACCCAGGACCAAAAGTTATTGCAGCTGAAATATGACGTCACACCGCAACTGCAAGAGCAGCAGACAACTTGAAGGGAATATCGCAGAGCAGAACTTCAACAACAGTTAAAACAATGAAATAGGAAAGTAGATTTTATTTTTAATTTCTCTTTTCCTGTCAGGAACAAGCATTAGCCGAGAAGAGACATTTAAAGCAGTATGTTTATTTTTCGACAACTAGAATTTATTACATGAAAACAGGAATCTCTCTACATGATAGCAAACTTGAACTATAGCGATGTCTTGAAAGTAAAATTGCATTAAACTGCTCACAAAATGTTTTTGCAACACGTTACCAGGTATAGACTGGTGTGCTTAGTTTTGTTACAGATGTCTCATTTAGTCTAGTATCTGAAACTAATCAATGTCATTCATATTAAAGGATCAAAGGATTTATTCTTCTTGGGAGATTAGATCTCCTGTGTGTGTTTGCACGCACATATTAACATGCGAGCACATAAATCTGCATGTTTCAATGCGCTTCTGTGCATTTCGGAGTTTGTGTTACTGTCTGTGTGTTTGTGTGCAGGAACCTGTGTGTGTGAGTCTGTGTGCTTATTTGTATGCTTATTAAAATGTGTAGGGCTCACTCATGTCCAAGAATGCACTATGTTTGTGTGTGGAAAAACAAAAACACCTCCTCATAGCCAGTTCAGTCAACAAGGAAAATTACCTAAGATTATAGATGACAATGACAATTACTGGTGCTCACACGTCCTCGGTAGTAATTCGTCTTTATAGCTATAACACAACGTGATAATCCAATTCTATTATTTCATTTAGTTATTTGCCAGCATACTTGCTTTACTTATCGTAGTACAGTAAAACAGAATATAACTTATCACAATAAAAGTCTTCTCACATTATTTTTCCAAAATAAAAAATTCATTAGTGGCGTCTCTTTATAGCCAATAAAGATGATGCATGTTTGTGTAAGTACTGAGAAATATTATCTATATGCTGCAATTTTATATCAATGTGCACTAGTTAGATGGCTCCTGGTGATACAAATCTTTTGGCTCCTATTGTCCATGACTTTTAATGCCAGCCCTACCTCCACTCAAATAATATTACATTACAGTTAAGGGTGTATTACTCTTTTTGACCAACCAATTCGATTTTACAAGATTTTTCTAAAGCCTAAATCAGCCTGCACAAAGTACTGATTAATCATAGAATATAAATGGGATTCTTTGTAGTGCTATTTAAGTTATTGATTGTGCATCTAATATAGTCAAACAACAGCATGACATTATATTCTACTCATAATTCTTTCAATTTAGTATTATTGGTTTAATAAGTTACTCTATGTGAGACTTTGTCTCAATTTTTTAGAAATTTCGATATTCTGCTGCAGATATTTTCGCATCCTCTTTTGAAGAGGAAATAATGTCTTTAGTGATTGTCCCCACAGATTAAAGAACAACTTTTGGGATTTATGGTTGACAACTTTTCAGGAGTGATTTTGGATACATAACACACATTCACTTATTTCAGCAAAGTATCACAAAGTCCACTTAGGCGTCACCCCTTGACTTCCCAAGATTCAACAAATCCGAGGTTGGGGTTTTAAGCAACAGAAACCTAAAACATTTTTCTTTGACTAATGAGTTGAGATCAACTTCTGAATGGTTCTATTTCTTTCAAATTAGAACGTGTGATTAGATTGTTATTGATAAACATATTTTTATTTATATGATGCCATCCTAGTTTTCTCCCAATTGTTTCTTCTGATGGCATATGTTCATGATTGCACATATAGTTTGAAGATATGGCAGCTAATGGTTGATTACTTAATACCCGGTAATAGAAAGAAACACTGTTCATGTCATCTTAGCTCATCACTTAGATTAAATAAACTAGAGATGTACTGCTTCTCACTGTGGGTAGCAAAGAGACCTAATAGTCCAGATTCGAAACTACTCTGAATCACAGTTTGACTCATCGTCATCATCATCATCATCAAAAGTACTTTATTTCGATAAATAAATATCATAAAAAGGCAAAAAAACAGTACAATCAAAAATTACAGGCAGTCAACAATTCATATTATCTAAAATATTTCAAAAGGGGGTCAGTAAAGTAAAACATCCTAAAAACATCATTTAACGTGAAACATTAATATTCTCCCAGAATCGCAGAGCTTACATTTCCTATAAAAGATTAATTAATCACTCAATTCATTACAGTAGAATAATCGGATTGATGGCAAACTTCTTTTTCTTAACCCTAACAGCTCCCACTAAGAAACTAGCAACATGGAACATAATCCTAGGGGTCTGCAATAACTGTAAGAACAAGAGGGCAGGTTTGACCTGTATAAACCCCTCCTCCTTTAAAATTGGGAACAAATATTTCTTTCTTAGGGCCGCGTAATGGTCACAGAATAACAGAAAATGCATTGTATTCTGGATCGAGAAATTATCACAATTACACGGCGTTCCTTTTTCCGGAGGAGACCAATGTTAAATTAAATCATCACAATTATGTGCTAAATCCTCAAGCACCGTATTTGTCCTACTTTGAAAAGCAGTTCTCTTACACAGCAACAGGATAGAGCGGTATTAGCTCTCTTTATTTGTATTTACCTATAGAACAAGTGCAGTCAATAATTTTCCACTCCAAACACTATGAGGTTAATTTAGGATAATTTAGTTTTTAGAGAACTTTGATTGGCTTATACATTCAACGTGGAAGCAGTCTTGGTAATACAACAGGGGTCTTATCCAATAGTTTTAAGTGAGCAGCAAAAACTGTGATTTTGATCCCAAATAAGGTGGCAAAGCCCATATGGCTCATCACCTCAGCCAGATCAGTGGTGTAATTGATGAAACAGGGGTGTGCATGTATATTAGAACGTTTCCATCCTGCATCAGGCTATTAATAAATAACCTTAAGAATCGTTATCGTCCTTCACATCTGAAACCTTAGAGGTGATCATACAAGTTCCTTGAGGTTCTTATATTTCTATTTCATTGAAAATTGTATTTCTAAGCAATTCTTAGCACAATCATAGCTTATATCCCTGCCTTGCAGCCAATTCTAACAACATGGTAGCATCACTTTCTGTTTTACTGTGTGTTTCTCTTCAGTCTAATGACTGATAGTTTGTTACCCATAAAAGACATGTCCACTGCACTGACCAGTAAACCTTCTTCCACCGACACCTAGGTGTTTATAAATAAAATAAAAAAACTTTATTTGGTTAACGTTGTTTGAGACAAGGCAGGCACTGGAGTACAGAAGAATTAGGTATCCCTCAAATCTAAGACATATATCTTATACTTGTCAACATCTGCATGCAACAGCTGAGAAGAACAATACACACTTTTGGATCCAGTTTATTAAGAAATACAAAGGAGATATTCAGCTGTGCCTTCGCATCGTAAATGAACAGCAGGCCTGCATATGCACACTGAAAAGCTACAGGAATCAAGTAGAAATCCAGATGGCCCGAAGGTACTTTGCACTCAAAGCAGATATATCTGTCATAGTGTGGCAATATTTGAAGGGGACTCTATAGCTGCTCCAAGCCTTGCCTCTCACCTGGAGATCTGCCTCTGCTATTGAAAACGTTACCTCTGTTTGAGAATGTGCAATTTTCAGCTCAGAATGATACAGAGTATTTATTAATGGCGTTCCACATTGTAATCAACATCATATCATACACTACAATCATGGTCCATTTAGAACAGAGGTGTCCAACATTTTGTTCTTGAGAAAACTTTCATACTGGACTGAAAATTGTAGCAGTAAATCATGTTACGTTTTGCTAATTAGTTTATGCTTTTATTGCATGTGGATATTCTGCAATTGTTGTATGGCTGTGTCAATTACTGATAAATGTTTGTGCATCCTTTGTTAGGCCATGGCAATGGCTTTCTCGTGAAGCTCCAGAAAGACCATTTCCTGAACATGCAGGGATGGCAGGTCTCTGCAGCTAAAAATACCGAAAAAGGAAAGTACATATGTCGCAAAATAAACCACCTCCAGCCTTGTACACTCACCAGCATTCATTCCGTTGTGTGTACTTAACCATCCGTGGGCCATTCTGTCTAAATGACCTAAAAACAAGAAGAAAATACTAAATATGTGGAGAAAGCACACAGTAAGTATCCCAATTATCTGTTAGTCCATTTTAAAACTGTCCTTCACTGTAGAGCAATCTGTCTTGCAATAGTCCAAATTAATAACCAGGATAAAGTCTTCTCCTTATTGAACAATTCATAGCCATCGTTGACAAACCCACTTGATCAGTCCAGACAACATGTTATATTCTGTCATCAGAACTTTATAAGGGCTGTAAGAATATGTACAACCTCTCATATATACACACATATTTACAAACACACACGCACAAGATAAACAGGGAACATACTACATTTTGTAATATATGTCCTCACTTGTACCTGCAAACTACTATAGTTCAGAAGTTCTATCAGAGCTCTGAAACTGAGAATACAGTAAGATTGCAGAACTATAACTAGGACAGATACCCAATACTCGCTATTAGAATGCATAAGTAATTTGCACACTCAGAATGTAGATTTCACCTTCCATACAATTTATGTTTAAAATATATGTGTGTGTGTGTCTTTGTTTGTGTGTGTGTGTGTGTGTGTGTGTGTAATATGCACTACATATTAACTAAGATGTTACTGGGTGAGAGTTGTTTCAAATTGTAGGTGAGCGGCCCCTGCCAGTCTGTATATGTGGGTGGGGAACTGCTGAGCCACCTTCTACATATTTCCTACTGAGTCAGCAGAATCATATAGAGGAGCAAAGTAGCTCTATCACTGCTTATCTCAGCCTGATATTGCAAAATCCCCAAGATAACAAGGGAAGGGCTCACTCGGAGATCAATGGTGAGTATGTTACACACTGCGTTGTGCACATCTTCCCAGAATTTGTAGATTACTGGGCATTTCAAAAAGATGTGAAGGTCATTACCCTTCTCAAGCCTGCATTGTTTTTTTTACAATTGGCCATATCACCTTTCCCCATCTTCAATAGTCCAATAAGCTCTGTGAAGGGAAAAGAGATGGTTTCCCTTAAAGAGGTAGGCTTGACAGTGCTGTGTAAAAGCTTCATAGATACTTGCTGTATATCTGACTTCATCCCCATAATTTTCCTCACAGTTCCTCCAACAGTAAAAAGTGTCTGTCTGCCAATTCCACCAGCAGCCAGGGCCATGTCGCACCTTCCTTCTTCTTCAGTGCTATTAGTATATGTTTTGAGAAGTAGAAGTATGTGATGTATTTTTTGGCTCCCGTTAACAAAATGGCTAAAAAGAAAGAACCGGGTGGTCTTCAATGAACACTCAATAAGTATTGCCTGCTACAGAGTTGTCCTATGATTCCCCCTAATTGCTGCCTTGGCATTTTGATACCAGGCTGAAAGGATGTGGTGCACCAAAGACTTAGCATTACTCTACCCCATGTGTGGGAAGGGCTCCTCTGCAGAGGTCAGGGAGGACAGCGGACTAAGGAATAATTTCTATAGAAGAGTACTCTGAGGTGAATGAGGACAACAAATTGCAGAATTTAAAATCTGAAATGTGAAAATGAGACCTTATCCTGAGATGGGGAGTCTAAGAGATTTAAAATCTCTATGTGGTCACCTGTATTACAAAGTAAAACTTGAACAAAGAGAAACAAGCCTCTTAAACAATTTGATGGGGCGGTCTAGTTGTATTGCTTGAACGAAATACATACAATGTTCTATGCAATATGAGCACTGTTATCTTACATCTTTCAGTTAATGTGAGGTAGAAGCTGTTCCATTTTTGTAAATTATTTCTGACTTTCAATATGAGTGGTTCTTAGTTGACTGCCATAATATATTCAATATCCATGTCAACTTTATCCCAAATACACTGCTTGTTTGATGATTCAAGAGTCTTGCAGGTTGGACAATTAGCTAGAATTTGAGTTTTGATTTTATTTAATTTTATTCATTAGATAGCCTGATAGTTTTCCAAAGTATATGGCTTCTCCTTCTATGGGTTCTTTTGCAGGGATCTGGTATCTCTGGTCATTATGGCAATGTCATCAACATGTGTGAATACTTTGGCTGAGTGACCACTGGTCCCAATAGAAGGAGTACTCTGATTTCCTAATAATTTCCTTAAGAAGAGATCTATGTAGGTGGCAAATTGAAGTGGTGATCATGGGCAACCTTATTTTGTCTTCCATGTTACTATAGTGCTGTCTGATGATTACTACATAATTTGAAGTTTAACAATCAGGTCTTTATATAGCGCTCTTATTGATTTCATAAAGCACTGACTGAGATCCAAGATGGCAATAATCTCCACAGATATACCCAAGAAACCCAGTGAAATGCTTTTCCCATGCCTAGCAGGATCATTGCTAAGTGAAGTCTTTAATGTTCTGCAATATCAATTAAAGCATTTTCCTGTTAATGTGCTCTATTGTACTTTGACCCAGACTAAATTAATACTGTCAGGTTGTGACAACTTTGGAAATAAATCCTGCTGAGGCATTGAGCTATTATTTTGGAATCACTGTGGAGTTTGGCTGCTAAGTTCAGAATTTGTTGGATTGTTATCTTTTTTAAAAACAAAAATTAAAATATTGGCCTCTCTCCACAATGACAGCATATGATGACCTTTCTGGATCTCTCTCATCAGGGAAACCAATACATTTTCTATAGGTGACAAAGATCGAATAGAACTCTAGAGGAATGCCATGACGGCTACTAGCCTTTAGAGGGGGTAAGTCACTAATTGCCTGTCTTAACTCTTCTAGAGTTATGTCAGCCTCCAGACTTTTTTGATAATCAATTGTTAGATTAACCAAATCTAGTCCCGCTAGATATTCTTCTGTCATAGCCTTACTAGATTGTAGTTTGTCACTATAAAGTTGATGGTAAAACCTATTAAACTCTTGTATCATATTGCTGAATTCTTTTACCACATCTCCTTCTTTATTATATATAGCCTCAATGTTATTTCTATCCATCTTCTGATGTCCTTTCTTTGCTGGCCAATAGAGTCACTACATTCAGATGTATACTGCATATTTGTTTGCTTGCTTCATATATTAATGACTCAATATTTCTGTATTTTTAATAGCAATCTATTCTGGAATATCATTCTCCATTTCGTATTTATTTAATACAGCCCCTATATATTTCAGCTTTAGATCTGTGAGCTGCCAGTGGTAAATATTCAGCCACATCTCTGTTTCTTTCTGCTCCTTACAAGTGTAATTCAGTTATCCTCCTAATTGTGGCCTTAAGGGTATCTCAAACAATGGTCAAATTGGTTGAGCCAATATTTAAATATAAATAAAAGCACACACCATCTCTTTAGAGTCATCTGATTCAGCAGCATTCTGACCTGCAGCATCTTGTCTTTTTGCAGATGTAAGATTGCCTCAGACAGCACAGCAGGAGCTCTTTGCTGCTTTGTGATCAATAGCTTGGAAGTCCCACGTAATGCTGCTTTCCTTTCCCAAAGTTTCTTCCCACTGGAGTCACAGCTGTAAAGGACTGCTGAAATAACTACAGGGAGTTTGCCTCAGTAGTGCAGCTTGAGTAGCCAGGCTGCAGTGAGGTAGGATGGTCCATCAATTTCTCCTTTGGGCTGGAGCAACAGAGGGAGCAGAGCAGCGCAGCAGTGTTAATCAGTTGTCATCTTCCTGATATGAATTAATAATAAATATTTTCAATTAAGTTACATTTATATTATAAATTAAAGTACTTGTATATTTTTTTCAATGTTACTTAACTTTGATAACCTTCCCTATTCAGTCCAATAGAAGATCTCTGACATGCCAGTAGTGATCTCCACCAACATGTGCAAATTTACTAGTAGTAACTTTACACTCAAAAGCCCTATTTGAGTCTAGGGTCTGAAATGGTGAATAGAAAAAGAATTGTAGAGTACCTCCCTGGTGTGATAGTAAATGAGTAAACATACATGTGTCTATTATTTACCCTTGTGAATCTGGCCCATTCACGCGGGAAGGTGCTATATTGCCTGCTAAGATGTGATCTACCATCAAGTAAACACATATTTTCAGTGTGAAAAGGAATGTATTTTACTTCATTCACTCCACAGTGCTCCTAATAAGCCGATGTATCTCACTTTATGTGTGTAGTCATCAATCTATGGGACGAGTATGTGACATTAGCCAGACTGCAACCTTGCTGTAATTCACTGACCAATGTTAGTCACATCACTTTTGTTCACAAAGTCTGGCCTTAACAAGGGCAATGTCACTTTGAAACTGGTTATTCTGAAATAATAAACTGCTCTGAATATAATGGCACCGAGAACTGCAGCACCTACTGAAGGCAAGTTAATTGTTTGCAAAATTAATGTGGGATAGCTAAAAAAATGAATGTGAAAAAGCAGATTGTATGAAGAGAAGGGGAATCTAAATTAATGGCAAGACATTACTGGAAATGGACCAGGAAGAAATGCGAGCCTTTCAGAATTGTGGCACTTGTTATTGAGGAGATTACTTTCTCCTGCTGACACCCAGGCACAAATCCAGCTGTGCACATCACATTATGCAAGGTTCTGTATGCACACAGCTGAGTGTTAAAAGATCCTGTTCATTTAACGAGGATGAAATTAAATTCCTTTAAGCAGCTAATAATTAATTGAGCAATTAGCTTCTACAAGTCCAGACTATGTGGGGACATAGCTGTGCGTGTTTCAGTAGTGTTCTTTTTAGGAGTAGCTGATTATTAGTCTTTAATTCCCACACTGCAGATTTATTTATGTTGAATCACAGAGACAAAGAGAAACAAATACCTATGGCTGGTTAGGTGTTTTAAAGATGAAGCTATTTTGATGAAAAGTTAAATCAAGCACTAGTGTATTAATACAAATAGTATAAAATATACTTGACATTGTTTTCAAAAGAGATATTTATTTCAAGACAAACGAGAAAATGTTTAATGGGTGCATGTCCCCCAATAGTCAAGTCGTCTGCTAACTCCTAATAGGCGAAAAACCCATGATGTAATATTTATTTTGGATATCCACATCAATACATGAATAACATTTTGAGAAATTAGACACATTCTATTTAAATAGAAAGCTAATCGTTACAAATACTTGTTTCTGTCCAAACTGTGTCGTGTGCTGGACTTTTTGTAACTGTCACATGCGGTATCAGTAACAGAGAACTAAAATGCTGGGTGGGGAACCTTATAAGCTAAATTATCATATGTTTAAGCGTTATAATCTGTCACTCACCGTAAATCTCATAAAGGCAATGAGAAATCATCAAGACTGCGTCGCGACCTCCACACAAAGGGCCTCACTAGTATTGCCCTGATAATCCACCAGTTAAATCATCCCTTAGCGTTACTATAGGTATCATTGTGAGATTTGCAAATTAGGCAAGGCGGGTCCATTTAAAATGGAACTACCAGGAAATCGGGAATACCATGCTCAATTCCCCTACAATTCCTCGTTTCCCTCTGGTTCTTCTTCTGCCAGAGAAGACCTATTTGCAACAAAAGAAAACGCAAAATGCCAAAACTTCGCATCCAGATACCCACAAGATCAGTCTCAGGGCAATGCGTTATGGATGAGCTGGTCAGGGATATTTGCATACGCTTTTCCCCCTCTCCCACTCCTTCCATATCTAGTAAACAAATTGAGTCAAATCAAACTCCTACTAATAGCACCAACTTGGGCAAGACAACCTTGGTACACAACACTACTAGACCTCTCAGTAGTGCCTCATGTCAAACTACCAAACAAACCAGATCTGTTAACTCAACACAAACAGATCAGACACCCAAATCCAGCATCGCTGAATCTAGCAATTTGGCTCCTGAAATCTTAGAATTCGGACACTTAGACCTTACACAGGAATGTATGGAGGTCATAAAACAAGCTAGGAAACCAACCACTAGACATTGCTATGCAAATAAGTGGAAAAGATTTGTTTATTATTGCCACAATAATCAAATCCAGCCATTACACGCATCTGTTAAAGACATTGTAAGTTACTTACTACATTTGCAAAAGTCAAAGCTAGCTTTTTCATCCATTAAAATACATTTTACCGCAATTTCAGCTTATCTGCAAATTACACACTCAACTTCATTATTTAGGATACCAGTCATTAAAGCATTTATGGAAGGCCTAAAGAGAATTATACCACCAAGAACACCACCAGTTCCTTCGTGGAACCTCAACATTGTCTTAACTCGCCTCATGGGTCCACCCTTCGAACCTATGCACTCATGTGAAATGCAATACTTAACATGGAAGGTTGCATTCCTAATTGCTATCACATCTTTAAGAAGAGTAAGTGAGATACAAGCATTTACCATACAAGAACCATTTATTCAGATACACAGGCATAAAGTAGTCTTACAAACAAATCCTAAATTCTTACCAAAAGTCATATCACCGTTCCACTTGAACCAAACAGTAGAACTACCAGTGTTCTTTCCACAGCCAGATTCTGTAGCTGAAAGAGCACTACATACATTAGACATCAAAAGAGCGTTAATGTACTACATTGACAGAACAAAACTAATTCGAAAAACAAAACAATTATTTATTGCTTTCCAAAAACCTCATACAGGAAATCCAATTTCTAAACAAGGCATTGCTAGATGAATAGTTAAGTGCATTCAAATCTGTTATCTTAAAGCAAAAAGAGAACTGCCTATTATACCAAAGGCACACTCAACTAGAAAGAAAGGTGCTACCATGGCCTTTCTAGGAAATATTCCAATGACCGAAATATGTAAGGCAGCTACATGGTCTACGCCTCATACATTTACCAAACACTACTGTGTAGATGTGTTAACGGCACAACAAGCCACAGTAGGTCAAGCAGTACTATGAACATTGTTTCAAACAACTTCAACTCCTACAGGCTGAACCACCGCTTTTGGGAAGATAACTGCTTACTAGTCTATGCACAGCATGTGTATCTGCAGCTACACATGCCATGGAACGGAAAATGTCACTTACCCAGTGTACATCTGTTCGGGGCATTAGTCGCTGCAGATTCACATGCGCCTCCCCGGGAGAATGTAGCCGTTTAGAAGTTGATCTTGAACATTTGTAAATTTGTAAATATATTACTTTAAACTACATTATGTACATACGTATTCACTCCATTGCATGGGCTCTATTACTAGCATACACGACTCCTACCTCACCCTCTGCGGGGAAGACAATCTGGGATGGAGTCGGCGCCCATGCGCGGTGGAGTCGGGGTGGGAGGGGTCCCTCGGTCTCGTGGCTCGGGGGGACTTCTTCGGGGAGGGGCGGCTTGTGGCACTCCGGGCCCAGCACTGGATGGCGGGGTGTGCGCGGCATGTGAATCTGCAGCGACTAATTATCGCTTATCATCCATCATTGACACCTCGGTACCAGCGGATACAGATCTCTACTTGCCCTTCGGGGCACCCGCGCCCAAGTTGGGCCTGGTCGGCCAGATCAAAAGTATTGTTGAAGCCTCATGGACCGGACCCCGTTTAGATTCTGCCCTCGGTGCCACGACAAGTATCCCTACACGGATCAACATCTGGTTTGTAACCTGTGTTTATCACCGGATCATCGAGAGGATACCTGCGAGGCCTGTAGATCCTCCCGCTCGAAAAAGACTCTAAGAGACCGAAGAGCACGAAGATTAGAGATGGCATCCAGAAGCACTGAACGCCTTGACGCAGAAGAGGAGGAGATGATCCACACCGCCATCTCCGTTTGGGTGTCCGATTCTGAACAAGAGTCCGACATCGACTGACCAATAACAGCGGGACAGCACGTGAGTACGCTTGCCCCTACCCAATCCAAGCCCAAATACAAGGCCTCGGGGACGCCACTGCCAGAAGGCCCTGGCTCCACCCGTAAAAAAGCTACTGGTAACCAAGCAACATCTTCGGCACCGAAAAAGGCCACGCCAACAACCAAGCCATTGGACTCGAACCGACGCACAGGCATCGACCCATCGAGTCCAAGCCCCGAAAGTCACTTTCGGAGCCAAGGCCAACAAGTACTCCAGGCTCTTCGGTCCCGAAAAAGCTGGTTTTGGAGCCGAAAAAGCATACATACACTGAGGAGCACGGACTTTCAAAGCAATTAAAAGCAAGCCATAGATTTGCTGAAGAATTGACACAAATGGAGGATTTCGAGGAGAAACAGGCCAGAATACAAATCCACAAAGACACGGGCAAAACCTTCACGGCACCTCCTCTAAGAACAAAGAGGAAACTGGCCTTCCATGGACGTTTGGACACTGACCAGCCAACGGCTAAAGTGCCAAAACCAAGAGAAAAATCTCCGCCTCCTCAGTTCTCACCTAACCAGTCTCCTCCTCATTCTCCTCAACTAACTGTCTCCCCGCCTGATACACCCACTGCACAGTCTCCATCACACACTATACAATCACAACAAGATGATACGGATCCATGGGATCTCTATGATGATCCAGTCTCAGATAATAGTCCAGAGTGCTATCCATCAAAGCCATCACCCCCTGAGGATTGCACCTCATTCACACAGGTTCTAGCCAGGGCAGCGGTATTTCACAACGTGGCCATGCACACAGAACCTCTTGAGGACGACGACTTATTTAACACATTGTCCTCAACTCACGCCACATACCAGAGTCTACCCATGCTTCCTGGCATGCTAAAACATGTGCAGCAAATCTTCCAGGAACCAGTTAAGGGAAGGGCTATAACTCCAAGGGTAGAGAAGAAATATAAGCCACCACCCCAGACCCCATTTTTATTACACAACAGCTACCCCCAGATTCCGTAGTGGTCAGCGCAGCAAGAAAAAGGGCTAATTCCCAGTCCTCCGGAGACGCACCCCCTGCAGATAAAGAAAGTAAGAAATTCGATGCTGCAGGTAAAAGGCTGGTGTCACAGGCAGCCAATCAATGGCGTATAGCCAATTTGCAGGCCCTAATGGTCAGATATGACAGGGCTCACTGGGATGAGATGAAGAACATTATTCAGCATCTCCCCAAGGACCAACAGAAGAGAGCCCAGCAGGTAGTAAAAGAGGGACAAGCAATCACAAACAACCAAATCAGGTCAGTGTTAGACTCCGCAGATACAGCCACAAGAACTATTAATATGGCTGTCACCATTAGGCAACCTGCATGGCTTAGGCCATCAGGATTTAAACCTGAAATCCAGCAGGCTATCCTCAACATGCCTTTTAACCAACAACAACTATTTGGCACACAAGTTGATACAGCCATTGACAAAATGAAAAAAGACGCCGACACTGCCAAAGCTATGGGTGCGCTTTATTCATCCCAATACAGAGGCTCATTTCGAAAGCCTTAATATAGGGGAGGCTTTAGACCCCAACCATCCAAGCCATCTACCTCCCAAGCCAAACCCTCTTACCAGGTGCAATACCAGAGAGGTGGGTTTCGGGGATCCTACAGAGGACAATTCCCCAGATCTAGAGGAAAATACCAATCCTCAAAACAACCCACTCATACCAAACAGTGACTTTACCACCACCTTCCCTCAACACACTTCCCCTGTGGGAGGAAGACTGCAAAAGTTCCACACCCACTGTTTACCCATCACAACAGACAATTGGGTGTTATCCATTATCCAACATGGTTAATGTACAGAGTTCACTCAAACTTCTCCAGACATTCCCCCAAAAACGCACAAACTTCCATCTCAACACATTTCAATGTTGCAAACAGAAGTACAGGCACTATTACTCAAACAAGCCATATAACTTGTGCCACATCATCAAAAAGGAACAGGGGTTTAATCCCTGTACTTCCTCATTCCCAAAAAAGACAAAACATTAAGACCAATATTAGATCTCAGGACTCTCAATCTCTACATCCGATCGGAACACTTTCATGTGGTAACACTACAAGATGTAGTCCCACTGCTACAACAAGAAGATTTTATGGCAACGCTGGACTTAAAAGATGCGTATTTTCACATACTCATCCATCCAGCTCACAGAAAATATCTCAGATTTGTAATACAAGGAAAACATTACCAGTTCAAAGTGTTACCTTTCGGGATAACAGCTCCCAGAGTATTTACAAAATGCCTTGCCGTATTCGCAGCATGTAGGAGGCTGGCCTGGCTTGTAGTGGGTACCAAGGGGTACTTACACTCTGTACCAGGTCCAGTTATCCCTTATTAGTGTAGAAGAGGTGTTTCTAGCAGCTTAGGCTGATAGAAGGTAGCTATAGTAGAGCAGCTTATGCTGAACTAGGAGACATGCAAAGCTCCTACTATACCACTGGTGTCATAGGCACAATATTATAAGAAAACACAATACACAGATATACTAAAAATAAAGGTACTTTATTTTTATGACAATATGCCAAAAGTATCTGTGAGTACCCTCAGTATGAGGATGCCAAATATACACAAGATATATGTACACAATACCAAAAATATGCAGTAATAGCAAAAGGAAGTAATGCAAGCAATGTAAAGTTACAGTAGATTGCATTAGGAGCACATAGGTATAGGGGCAACACAAACCATATACTCCAAAAGTGGAATGCGAACCACGAATGGACCCCAAACCTATGTGAGCTTGTAGAGGGTCGCTGGGACTGTAAGAAAACAGTGAGGGGTAGAAAAATAGCCCACCCCAAGACCCTGAAAAGTAGGTGTAAAGTGCACCTATATTCCCCAGAGAGCACAGAATTCGTGATAGGGGAATTCTGCAAGGAAGACCAACACCAGCAATGCAACCAAAGTGGATTTTCGGATGAGAGTACCTGTGGAACAAGGGGACCAAGTCCAAGAGTCGCGACAAAGTCGAGATTGGCAGATGCTCAGGAAATGCCAGCTGAGGGTGCAAAGAAGCTGCCACCGGATGGTAGAAGCTGTGGATTCTACAAGAACGAAGAGGGCTAGAAACTTCCCCTTTGGAGGATGGATGTCCCACGTCGTGAAGAAGCTTGCAGAGGTGTTCCCACGTAGAAAGACCGCAAACAAGCCTTGCTAGCTGCAAAGGTCGCGGTTAGGGTTTTTGGATGCTGCTGTGGCTCAGGAGGGACCATGATGTCGCCACTTGGATGAGGAGACAGAGGGGGCGCCCAGCAAGTCAGGGAGCCCTCACAGAAGCAGGCAGCACCCGCAGAAGTACCGGAACAGGCACTTAGAAGAGGAGTGAACCGGAGCTCACCCGAAGACACAAAAGGGAGTCCCACGACGCCAGAGGACAACTCAGGAGGTTGTGCACTGCAGGTTAGTGTCGGGGACCAAGGCTTGGCTGTGCACGAAGGAAATCCTGGAAGAGTGCACAGGAGCCGGAGCAGCTGCAAATCACGCGGTACCCAGCAATGCAGTCTAGTGTGGGGAGGCAAGGACTTACCTCCACCAAACTTGGACTGAAGAGTCACTGGACTGTGGTAGTCACTTGGACAGAGTTGCTGAGTTCCAGGGACCACGCTCGTCGTGCTGAGAGGGGACCCAGAGGTCCGGCAATGCAGTCTTGTTGCCTGCGGTTGCAGGGGGAAGATTCCGTCGACCCACGGGAGATTTCTTCAGAGCTCCTGGTGCAAGAAGGAGGCAGGCTACCCCCAGAGCATGCACCACCAGGAAAACAGTCGAGAAGGTGGCAGGATCAGCGATACAAGGTTGCAGTAGTCGTCTTTGCTACTTTGTTGCAGTTTTGCAGGCGTCCTGAGCAGTCAGCGGTCGATCCTTTGGCAGAAGGTGAAGAGAGAGATGCAGAGGAACTCTGATGAGCTCTTGCATTCGTTATCTAAAGAATTCCCCAAAGCAGAGACCCTAAATAGCCAGAAAAGGAGGTTTGGCTACTTAGGAAGGAGGATAGGCTAGCAACACAGGTAAGAGCCTATCAGAAGTAGTCTCTGACATCACCTGCTGGCACTGGCCACTCAGAGCAGTCCAGTGTGCCAGCAGCACCTCTGTTTCCAAGATGGCAGAGGTCTGGAGCACACTGGAGGAGCTCTGGGCACCTCCCCTGGGAGGTGCAGGTCAGGGGAGTGGTCACTCCCCTTTCCTTTGTCCAGTTTCGCACCAGAGCAGGGCTGGGGGATCCCTGAATCGGTGTAGACTGGCTTATGCAGAGATGGGCACCATCTGTGCCCTTCAAAGCATTTCCAGAGGATGGGGGAGGCTACTCCTCCTCAGCCCTGACACCTTTTTCCAAAGGGAGAGGGTGTAACACCCTCTCTCTGAGGAAGTCCTTTGTTCTGCCTTCCTGGGCCAAGTCTGGCTGGACCCCAGGAGGGCAGAAACCTGTCTGAGGGGTTGGCAGTAGCTGCAGTGAAACCCCAGGAAAGGTAGTTTGGCAGTACCCGGGTCTGTGCTAGAGACTTGGGGGATCATGGAATTGTCTCCCCAATGCCAGAATGGCATTGGGGTGACAATTCCATGATCTTAGACATGTTACATGGCCATGTTCGGAGTTAACATTGTGACGCTATACATAGGTAGTGACCTATGTATAGTGCACGCGTGTAATGGTGTCCCCGCACTCACAAAGTCCGGGGAATTCGCCCTGAACGATGTGGGGGTACCTTGGCTAGTGCCAGGGTGCCCACACACTAAGTAACTTAGCAGCCAACCTTTACCAGGTAAAGGTTAGACATATAGGTGACTTATAAGTTACTTAAGTGCAGTGGTAAATGGCTGTGAAATAACGTGGACGTTATTTCACTCAGGCTGCAGTGGCAGGCCTGTGTAAGAATTGTCAGAGCTCCCTATGGGTGGCAAAAGAAATGCTGCAGCCCATAGGGATCTCCTGGAACTCCAATACCCTGAGTACCTCAGTACCATATACTAGGGAATTATAAGGGTGTTCCAGTATGCCAATGTGAATTGGTGAAATTGGTCACTAGCCTGTTAGTGACAATTTAGAAAGCAGAGAGAGCATAACCACTGAGGTTCTGGTTAGCAGAGCCTCAGTGAGACAGTTAGTCATCACACAGGGAACACATACAGGGCACATTTATGAGCACTGGGGCCCTGGCTGGCAGGGTCCCAGTGACACATACACTAAAACAACATATATATACAGCGAAATATGGGGGTAACATTCCAGGAAGATGGTACTTTCCTACACAGCATACATAAGGAGACAACATATACATGTCTTTCCATATCTCGAAGACTGGCTAATAAAAGCCAACACTCAGAAACAGTGCCAACATCACACACGTTATGTAATAAACACCCTACACACACTAGGGTTCTCAATAAATTGCCAAAAATCGCACCTACAACCAGCACAAATTCAGCAGTACTTAGGAGCCACATTAAACACCCAAAAAGCACTTGCAAGCCGAAGTCCACAAAGAGTGCAATCATTCCACAGCATATTGCCATAAATCCAGCCAAACCAACAGTACACTGTCAAATTTGTAATTAAACTGTTGGGTATGATGGCATCATGCAACGCCATTGTCCCAAACGCAAGATTAAACATGTGGCCCTTACAACAGTGCCTTGCAAAAGAATGGTCGCAGGCACATGGTCATCTCCAAGATCTAGGCCCTCATTCTGACCTTGGCGGTCGGCGGAGAGACGGCGGTCGGACCGCGAACAGACCGGCGGTATTAAAAATGGCATTCTGACCGCGGCGGTCCCCGCCGCGACCGACCGCCACTTCCCCACTCCGACAGCCACGGCGGTCATGACCGACGGGCTGGAGTCTGCGCACTCCGGTCCGGCGGTCGACCCAAGACCGCCAACGGTATCATGACCCTGCTTACCGCCGCGGTTTCTGGCAGTCGGGAACCGCCATGCGAACCATGGCGGTAGGCACTATCGGGGCCAGGGAATTCCTTCCCTGGCACTGATAGGGGTCTCCCCCACCCCCCACTGCCCCCCCGAGTCCTCCCCCCACACCCTCCACCCCCCTGCAACCCCCCAGAGGTGGTACGAACCCCCTCCCCACCCCCACCCCGACATGCACATACACGCACCCCGACATGCACACACCCCCTACATGCACATATACACACCCCCTACACACACACATACACAACGGGGACACATACCCGCACACATACATGCCTACATGCGCACCCGCCGAACTACACACATTGCCCATAGGCACAGCAGCACTCCCCGCCCGCATGCACGCACTCACACACCCCCTCTACACACTCCCACGCACACCCCCATGCACGCACACATCACACAACACCCCCCCACCCCCTCCCCTCACGGACGATCAACTTACCTTGTGCGTTGGTCCTCCGGGAGGTGACAGGAGCCATGGGGAGGTGACCGCCAACAGAAGACCGCCAACAGAAGACCGCCAACAGAAGACCGCCACACAGAAATGTGGGTCGTAATTCTGTGGGCGGTGTTCTGCTGGCGTGGCGGTGGAGGTTGACCAGTCTCCACTTTCCCGCCGACCGCCAGTGTGGCTGCTGGCGGTTTTCCGGCGGTACGCTCCCAGCGGTCAGAATGCGCACAGCGGCATACCGCCGCGGTCGGCGGTCTTCACCGCGGCGGTAACTCGGCGGTCTTGCGAAAAGACCGCCAAGGTCAGAATGAGGGCCCTAGTGTTGATAGACCGCCAAACACACATCGCTTCTGTGGTGGAATCCCACAAATCTAAACAAAGGGCGGCCATTTCAAGACTCTGTGCCTCGCACCATTCTTACAACAGATGCATCAATGATTGGATGGGGAGCACATCTCAACAATCACAACATTCAGGGACAGTGGGACAACAAACAAAAACAACTTCACATAAATCACTTAGAACTGTAAGCAGTATCCCTAGCACTAAGAGGGCTTTTCAACCTCTTCTTATTCACAAACACATTCTTGTCAGAACAGACAATATGACAACAATGTACTACTTAAACAAACAAGGAGGAACCCACTCATCACAACTTTGTCTTCTAGCACAAAATATTATGCATTGGGCAATTCACAACAACATACACCTGGTAGCTCAGCATATTCCAGGGATTCACAATCAATTAGCAGGCGGCCTCAGCAGAGATCACCGACAAACGCACAAGTGGGAAATTCACCCCCAAGTGCTTCACAAATACTTTCGCCAGTGGGGAACACCAGACATAGATCTGTTTGCCGCCAACCGCAACGCAAAATGCCAAAACTTCGCATCCAGGTACCCACATCCTCGATCCAAGGGCAAATCTCTATGGATCAACTGGTCAGGGATATTTGCTTACGCTTTTCCCCCTTTCCCGCTTATTCCATTTCTTGTCAACAAACTGCGTCAAAACAAACTCATACTTATAGCACCAACGTGGGCACGTCAACCATGGTACACCACATTGCTAGGCCTGTCAATAGTAATACACATCAAACTTCCAAACAGACCGGACCTGTTGACACAAAACAAACAACAGATCAGACACCCCAATCCAGCAATGCTCAATCTGGCTCATAAAATCTTGAAGTTTGGATATCCACATCTTCCACCTGAATGTATGGAAGTGATTAAACAAGCAAGAAAACCTACAAACAGGCAGTGTTATGCAAACAAATGGAAAAGATTTGTTTTCTACTGCAAAGCAAAACACATAACATCCTTAGACGCAACCATACAAGACATTGTAGGTTATTTACTCCATCTACAAAAAGCAGATTTAGCGTTTTCATCCATTAAAATACATCTAACAGAAATTTCTGCTTTTTTGCTAAATATACAAACAAATCTCTATTTAGAGTGCCTGTCATCAAAGCTTTCATGGAGGGTCTAAAACGTATCATACCTCCAAGAACGCCACCAGTACCTTCATGGAATCTTAATATTGTACTCGCACAACTCATTGGTCCACCCTTTGAACTCTTGCACTCCTGTCAGATTCAATTAATAACTTGGAAAGTAGCATTTCTAGTGGTAGTCACTTCATTACGAAGAGTTAGTGAAATACAAGCATTCACTATTGAACAACCCTTTATACTAGTACACAAACATAAGGTAGTACTTCGCACAAACCCTAAATTTATAGCTAAGGTCATCTCACTGTTTCATTTAAATCAAACAGTGGAACTTCCAGTCTTCTTCCCACAGCCAGACTCGGTGGCAAAGAGAGCACTACATACATTAGATATTAAAAGAGCTTTAATGTATTACATTGACAAAACAAAATCATTCAGGAAAACTAAACAGTTGTTTGTCGCATTCCAAAAACCCCATACTGGTAATCCTATATCAAAACAAGGCATAGCCAGATGGATAGTGAAATGTATCCAAACTTGTTACCTAAAGGCTAAGAGACAGCTGTTAATAACACCAAAGGTACATTCCACTAGGAAAAAAGGAGCAACAATGGCATTTCTAGGAAATATACCAATGACAGAAATCTGTAAATCAGCCACTTGGTCAACACCCCATACATTTACCAAGCATTACTGTGTAGATGTGTTAGCAACACAACAAGCCACAGTAGGACAGGCTGTACTAAGAACACTATTTCAAACAACTTCAACTCCTACAGGCTGACCACCGCTTAGGGGATTGACAACTGCTTTGTAGTCTATGCATAGCATGTGTATCTACAGCTACACATGCCATCGAACGGAAAATGTCACTTACCGAGTGTACATCTGTTCGTGGCATGTTCTGCTGCAGATTCACATGCGCCCTCCCTCCTCCCCGGGAGCCTGTAGCTGTTTAAGTTACATTTAAATTTGTACATATGTAAATATACATCTCTATTCCATTGCATGAACATCTCTTTCTTTACACTCTATCACTCCTACCCTACCCTCTGCGGAAAACAATCTAAGACTGAGTCGATGCCCATGCGCAATGGAGCCGAAAAGGAGGAGTCACTCGGTCCTGTCTCTCGAAAAGACTTCGAAGAAAAACAACTTGTAACACTCCAAGCCCAACACTAGATGGCAGGACCTGTGCATAGCATGTGAATCTGCAGTGGAACATGCCATGAACAGATGTACACTGGGTAAGTGACATTTTCCATATATATCACAGCAATATTGCGAGGTCAGTGGGAGAACCCCAGCCAGCACACCGTTTGGTTCTTATTTGGTCATATGGCTCAGGTATTGTCTAGAACGTCTTTCAACCCCACCCAGATCCACACACCATGAGCTCAGTGCGCTTTGTCCTGATGGATACTCCTAACCTTACATCCCTCACCTTGTCAATAATCCCCAGGAACCAACTGTATCCAGAAACATAATGTGCAGTTCTCGTACTTGCCTCTAGGTGGTGGTGTGCTCCTCTGCGCCATCATTCCACTCGCGAACGATAACCAGAACTGCATAACCAACGATAACCAGAACTACATATAAGCGGCACTTATGCGTGCTGACATCACGTCCTTTCTTTCCATGCCTTTAGATGCTGATCCGGAGCTGCTGCCTGATTTTTGTCCAGATTTTATAACTATATTTTATCCATTGTGCAAGGTAAACATCCCCCCTCACCCCCCTTTCCTTTGTGTGCTTTTGTGCCAGAGCAGAGACTGGGGGACCCTGGACTGGTGCAAACAGAATTCTCTAGTATTGGGGTATCTTTCATAAATTCACATGCTTGAATCATTCCCTGTCGTTGAAGTGGGAGTCCCACAGTACATAGAAAGCAGTAGAATAAATATTTTTTTTCTTTGTAGTCAATGGTAAAATACATTCACTTTCATAGCTTATAAGCTTCATTAGAAAGGCCCAAAGTCCAGCCAATCAGGCGATACCACCCTTTAGATCCCTCAGCACAGAGGCTCAGTCGCTCAGATTTTCTACCTCACGTCGTGTCTAGGGGAGTCTTCCTGAGCTCTGCTCAGTTTAACTTTTCCTCAGGAAATATTTCCAGAAATTCCATTCCAACATTGTCAGCTGTACTTTGTCAACATGTCTACAGCAAAGAAAGGTTTATTTCAACCTTGCAGCACATGTGGTAATCTAAGGCTTCACTTTGAGGACCCCCACAAGGACTGCATCTACCGTCTTCACCCAGAACATAAGGTGAAAGGACTGCAAGATTTGTAGAACATTTCCCAGCAAGACTCTCAGAGATAGAGAAGCCAGGCTTCTTCTTTGGCTCCAGAAACACAAGTCCAGATAGTCTCTCTCTGATGAGGAGGACAGTGATACATCAGTGGCCTAAATGAAGAGGAAGAGATCTGTGGAGAGTTTGTCTCCTAAAACCAGTAAGACAGCCAAGAGACCAGGGGCCAGATGTAGCAAACGTTTAGCGAGTCGCAAACGGCAAAATTTGCCGTTTGCGACTCGCTAAACGCGTTTGCCAATGCAGAAATGCATATTGCGAGTCGTTACCGACTCGCAATGTGCATTTCCGACTCGCAAATAGGAAGGGGGGTTCCCTTCCTATTTGCGAGTCGCAGTGGGATGCAATACCATTTGCGACCGTGTACGCGGTCGCAAATGGCATCGCAGTTACCATCCACTTCAAGTGGATGGTAACCCACTCGCAAATTGGAAGGGGTCCCCATGGGACCCCTTCCAGTTTGTGACTGGACCCAAAAATATTTGTTCAGGGTAGGGAGTGGTCCAAGGGACCACTCCCTGCCCTGAAAAAATACCGAAACTAAAGGTTTCGTTTTTTTTTTAAGTGCAGCTCGTTTTCCTGCAAGGAAAACGGGCTACACTTAAAAAAAAAAAACTGCTTTATTGAAAAGCAGGTCACGAACATGGAGGTCTGCTGACGTCAGCAGGCCTCCATGTTAGCGAGTGCCTATACTCGCTATGGGGCCGCAATTTGCGACCCACCTCATGAATATTCATGAGGTGGGTCATTGCGACCCCATAGCGAGTCGCAGTCGGTGTCTGAGACACCGTACTGCATTCCAAATTGCGAGTTGCAATTTGCGAGTCGCTGGGACTCGCAAATTGCAAGTCGCAATTTGGAAGTATGCCACATCTGGCCCTACATTCTTTCAAGGAACGAGCTGATGAATATCCCTCAACTTCAATGGAACTTGGTGGAAAGGTTCTCCCTCAGCCGTCCACTTCAGCTACCACTTCCAGAAAGATTGAGATCATCAGGCTCACTGCCACAGTCGACATCTAAGATCGCAACATCGTCGATGGCACCGTAGACGAGCGCGTTGTCGACGACAGGTGTCACATAGTCTACGGCGATATTTACAGCTCCATCGTCGCCCATGACCATAACTTCGTCACCGTTGTCTTCAACAACTATAACATCGGTGAGTCTAAAGGATGGCTTTTCAGCTACCCAAGCTATAAAGATTTCAAAGAGACCATCGACGGAGAAGAACGTCGACGCGCACACTGTCGACATCAGCGTCAACGAGTAAGCTGTATAGAACCTCATTGACTGTTCCGCTGACGACACGAAAATCTGCATCGCCGTCTATGTTCACACCGTCGACAATCACTCCGTCGACGAGTTCACCGTTGATGAGATCAACGACCACGCTGTCGACGGGTCAATTTTCTGCGTCAACACCTATACATTGTGGAGAATCTTCTTTCTTACCTCTGAGAATTCTGGCAATAAGATGAAAGTCCAGTCAGCAGAATCTTTTACCCTCTCATACTTTACCTAGTAAGGTATCGCCGGCACCTCCATAACATCTTTTTCATGATGAGCAGGAGGGAGAGAACTACTCGGACGATGATCTGTTTCCGGTCGCACGTAGCCCTTCAGACCTGCAAATAAAATGCCAAGACAAAGATGATGAGGTAGAGTGAACAGTTATATATAGAACACTCATTGCAGGAGCAGAGGAAACCATGAGCTCAAGAGTTGCAACAAGAGCAAACGATCCAGATGCCAGTATCATTGATGCCAATCTTCAACATACAATGCAGGATTATTATTCTGGGTTTCCTCCACCGGGATCAACCACTGCTGTACAACCTCCACCAATACTGTTGAGCCCTCCCAATCAGCCATCAGAATCTCAAGGACCTATTGTAGTCCCATCGTCAGGTCAGGATAACGATCTGCCCTCGTCAGATGACGAACAAGAAGAGGGCGAGATACAGGACACAATTGCTTCTCTAGGAATGGGATGAGTACCAAACTCAGACGCCTCCCCCTTCTACACCACCACCGGTTGATTCTCCACCACAAGACATTGGAGATTTTCCTAGTGTGATGGAGAGAGCAGCGACGAGGTTCCAACTACCCATAATGTCTAAGCAGAACACTAGGAAATTGGTTCGAGCAATACTAATGACTTTATCTGGGAGGAAAGCGTTAGTCATGCAGACCCCATCTTCACTTCCAACGGTGCTTCCAAGGCTGGACAAGAAATAGAAAGCACCAGACAACTCACCACCCTTCTTAATTGGTCACCCTAAACCGGACTCTGTGATATCTCAGGCAGCCCAGCATAGGTCCAAGAATCCGTCCTACCCACTTGCTGCACCCCCTGATAGAGAAGGGCGGCGATTAGATTCCATTTGAAAGAAGTTTTCAACTTTGGCTGCCACCACAGTCAGCAGCGAACTTCTTGGCAATCTTAGGAAGATACGACCGTCAGATGTGGTCTGATATATCCCAGTTCATCAACCTCCTGCCTGAAGATACTAGAGCTGAATCGCATAAAATATTACAAGAAGGTGAGAAGATCTACGCGGAGATTATAGACTGTGCTATCGATGTCTTATCTACAGGTTTCCGCCAGTTGGCCGGGGCTGCAGTATTGAGACGTCAGGGGTGGCTGAAAGCTACATCCTTTCGCCCAGAAGTGCAGCTAAAGATCCTATATATACCTTACGACGGAGAACTGTTACTTGGCAAGCACGTCGAGGACGCCCTCAAATCCATAAAGGCAGACACCGAAACAGCTAGATCCGTGGGTACACTACAATTTAAAAGGCAGCTCTTTCGAGGGGCATGAGTAAGGGGACTTTACTCTTACATGGGCGGACTACATCAGTATCGGCAGTATCTACCCTACCAAAGTCAATTTTGCACCACCACTGGTCAACAACAACCACACACTTATCGGCAACCATCATCGGTGCCCTTCCGACACACCCCAAGGGGAAAATCCTCTTATAAGGGCAAGGACACGGCCAGAAAGCACTGACCTCCATCAGTTGCCTGCACCCAACCGCAACCCCTATCCCAGCACTCTGATGGGGGCAGAATTTCCAAATTCTCCTACCAGTGGTCCCAGATCACATCAGACAGATGGGTCCATGATATTGTCAGCAAGGGACACACACTGGAGTTTCATCAATCTCCTCCAGAAGTGCCACCAGGAGGACCCCCACCTACCCACTTAAGGGAGCTCCTAGTACAAATTGCTATCTTGATAAGCAAGGGAGCAATGGAGATTGTACCGGAATCTCAGAGGGGAACAGGCTTCTACTCTTGCTTCTTCCTCATACAGAAAAAGACAGGAGACTGGCGACCTATTTTAGACCTTCGGTTTCTGAACAAATTCCTGAAAAAAGTCATTTTGTATGACCACCCTCCAAGATTACTCAACCAAGGAGATTTCATGATGTCCTTGGATCTTTCAGGACTCATACTTCCACATCCCTATTCATCCCAGTCACAGTAAATTCTTAAGGTTCAAGGTTGCAGGCACCCATTACCAGTTCAGAGTGTTACCATTTGGCCTCAGATCAGCCCGCTAGTTTTCACTAAGGTTCTGTCCCCAGTTGCAGCCTACCTCAGGCAGTTGGGAATCCAGGTGTTTCAGTACTTGGACGATTGGCTAATAAAGGCACGAACGGCGTCGAAGGTGGCCAGAGACATAGAAAAATGCTTGTCCCTCTTCAAAGCGTTGGGACTAACAGTCAACTACCCAAAGTCTCACCTAGATCAGTCAAACAACATCACCTTTCTAGGGGCTGTTTTGGACACGGAGCGAGCAAGAGCTTTTGCTTTTCAGGACAGATAGAAGAAAATTCTAAATCTACCCTGCCGTCTCAGCAGAAGAAGGTCCACTTCTGTCCGAATTTACAAATCTTTTCTGGGGATGCTCTCTTCGTGCATTCCGTTGATAGCAAACTGTCTCCTTCACATGAGAACACTTCAACAACAATTGGACATTCAGTGGAAACAAATACACAGATTTTTCAACGATATTGTCCAAATAACCATACCAGTGAGACAAGCCTTCAATTGGTGGAAGAACACCCCTCATCTCGGAAGGTCTCTCCTTTCTAAAGGACAAACCAGTGCATATTCTGACAACGGATGTGTCTCTAGAGAGATGGGGCGCACACTTACAGGACCTAACAGTGAGAGGAACATGGTCCATACAGGAATCAGTGCTCCACATCAACATATTGGAATTAAAGGCAGTTTTCCTGGCGCTCAAGGTTTTCCTCGCCAAGATCAGAGGTCCATTGGTTTTGATAAGAACCGACAACACCACAGTCATGCATTACCTCAACAAGCAAGGGGGTACAAGATTGCAGGCGCTGTCTCTTCAGGCGCAGGAGCTGTGGCATTGGGTTCTACACCATCATATAACTCTCAGAGCAGAACATCTCCTAGGAGTATCCAACACTTTGGCAGATGCACTAAGCTGAACAGCGACAACCTGCCACGAATGGGAGCTCAACCAAGCAACTCCCGACCGTCTTTCTTCGTTGGGACAAACCCAGTCTGGATCTGTTTGCGACAAGAGAGAACAAAAAATGCCATCACTTCACTAGCTGGCCACCACAGAAAGGGTCAAAGGGGAATGCATTTTTGATCAAATGGTCAGGGATTTATGCCTATGCTTTTCCCCCACTCCCACTCATCCCGAGACTTCAGAAGATGAAGAGAGAACCTTGCCGAATACTATCGATAGACCCCAGATGGCCGCGCCAGTTTTGGTTCACGGAGCTGCTGCTCCTCTCAGAACAACCTCACATTTGATTGAAATCAACGCCAAACTTGCTAACGACGACTCGAAGGCAGGTCCGTCATCCCAACCCGACCTCTCTTCGATTATCGCCCTGGCTCCTGAATTCTATGAGCCCAGTCTACAAATAAGATATACAGACTCAAGTAGAAAGATTTTGCACGTGGTGTAAAACCTTCAGTATTCATCCTCTAAAGTCTTCTCCAGAGCAGATACTTCCTTATATTTTGCAATTAGCGAAATCAGGTCCCTCCCATTCATCTATTAAAGTTCACCTAGCGGCCATTTCTCGATTCCACCGTACTGCAGCTTTACCATCTTTATGGTCATCCAGGATAATAAAGCAATTCCTAAAAGAACTATTCAGGATGTTTCCTCCGATTTAGCGTCCTCCTCCTACCTTGCATCTTAATATTGTGCTGTCCCAATTGATGAGGCATCCCTTTGACCCTATTCACAAAGCTGACCTGAAATATATCTCTTGGAAGACGGCACTCCTTCTAGCACTTACTTCTGCGAAAAGGGTTCGTGACATACAGGCATTCACAATCTCACCACCTTTTCCTCAATTTAAATCAGATATGGTCATTCTGAGGACTAATCCTAAATGTATTCCTAAAGTTCCCTCAAACTTTCATTTGAACAAGCCAGTAATATTAAAGACTTTCTTTCCAAACCCTCGAACTCCAGCAGAACGAGCGCTACATTCCCTAGACCTCAAAAGGTGTCTACAATTCTACATCCAAAGGACTAGCAGCTTTCGTTAGCTATGGTCAAAACACTAAGGGGAATGCTGTTACCAAGCAATCCATAGCCCGGTGGATCTCCACTGCCATACAGTTCTGTCACCAGCTGGCAGGAAGACCGCTAACAGCCAACGTCAAGGTGCACTCCACTAGAGCAGTATCTACTTCTGCAGCTCTCCTCGCAGGAGTGCCCCTAAACCAGATTTGCAGAGCGGCAACGTGGACTCGCAGCCACACATTTACTCAACACTACTGCCTGGATGCTGCTGACAGGATGGACGCAGCGGTAGGACAAGCAGCTTTGCGTAATTTATTTGCATAAGGTGAGCCAATAATCTTCTTTACCCACCATCGTCGCAAATGTTTCCAGATTGATACTTATTCTATATATATATAGAGGCACCTCCATTTTGTGTTCCTCTGTGTATCTCCCCTGTGTCCTGATACAGCCCAGTGTTCAAGGATTGCAAAAAGACCTAGGTAAGGAGCCCAAAGATATTTCTGGTTAAATAGTATTATTTGTTCAAAAAGTGTTTGTTTTACTGTGGACTCTCTGTGTTTCAGGCAGCCTGGCCTCTTTTAAAGTGCTGTTTTTTTAAAAATCGTTTTTTGCCGTGACTGTGTGAATTCACTTGCTAGTTTGTGGCTCCCCCTTCCCCTTCCCCCGTTTTTTCCCCCCTATTCTTGGTAAAAAGGCTATCTACATCTCTCAGAGTGTGGTTTAAGGAGACTGTTTTAATCTGTTTGTGTGATTTAAATTGTGCTTAAAAACTGTCTGCCCCCCCTGTATTTTTGCCTTAAAAAAAGCCCGATTTTAGAGTGTGCGCCCAGCACTATTGCAGTGTTTGTCTCTTAAACAATGTCCCCCTTACCTGGAAAGTAGACTCTGCTAGCTTGGAAGTGTGGATTCAGCCTGTCTGTATCCAAGGAGATACTGAATAGAGCAGCAGTTGCCTTTCCCCCTGCCCACAGGGACTGTAGTTTAGTTTACTTGCTCCCTATATAAGTTCCTTGTGGTTGTTGCATATGCTGTTGTGATAGGTTGTTGGGAGATGGTGTTTCATTGGTTGCTAGTTCCAGGGATGCAGTTATGATTGGTGGATAGGGCTGAGATTCTGATTGGCTGTTGGTTCTAGGGCTGTGATTGGTGGATAGGGCTGAGATTCTGATTGGCTGTTGGTTCTAGGGCTGTGATTGGTGGATAGGGCTGAGATTCTGATTGGCTGTTGGTTCTAGGGCTGTGATTGGTGGATAGGGCAGAGATTTCAATTGGCTGTTGGTTCTAGGGCTGTGATTGGTGGATAGGGCTGAGCTTCTGATTGGCTGTTGGTTCTAGGGCTGTGATTGGTAGATAGGGCTGAGATTCTGATTGACTGTTGGTTCTAGGGCTGTGATTGGTGGATAGGGCTGAGATTCTGATTGGCTGTTGGTTCTAGGGCTGTGATTGGTGGATAGGGCTGAGATTCTGATTGACTGTTGGTTCTAGGGCTGTGATTGGTGGATAGGGCCGAGCTTCTGATTGGATATTAGTTCTAGGGCTGTGATTGGTGGATAGGGCTGAGCTTCTGATTGGCTATTGGTTCTAGGGCTGTGATTGGTGGATAGGGCTGGGATTCTGATTGGTTGCTTGTTTTAGTGCTGGGGCTGTGATTGGTGGTCAGGAATAGGGCTGTGACTGTTGATTAGGGCTGGGTCTCCCATTAGTTGGCCAAATCAGGGTTTAAAATCGGATTGGCTAGGGTTAGGGTTAGGACCAGCTTCTTATTGGCCAGTAGGGCTACAAAAGGACAGGATTCAGGGCATCTGAGCCCGGGTGTCTCAGCAAAGGGCGGAGAGGACAAGGGCAGTTGCCTGTTTGGGCGGAGAGGACAAGGGCAGTTGCCTGTTTGGGCGGAGAGGACAAGGGCAGTTGCCTGTTTGGGCCTGTTCGGGACAGGTAGGGACGAGGGCCAGATATGCTGCCCAATTCACATATGACCATGAATGGTATCATCCCCTACACATCCCTCAACATGCAAACACATATTCTACAAAGACATCCAACACATGCATCACAAACTGACCACAGATAAATTGCATTGCCCCACCACCCAACACAATACCCTACATACAACACATATACACATACCCCCCACAACTACTACAGACAAACACCTTCATTCTCACAGCAAACACTACTCTGTCCCCTCCCACTAACACTACCTGCCACCACCCACACAATACAAAACTACAACATACATTTCTCTCAGTTTCAGTTTCCCAGATACACACTCTCTGCTCATACTAACCAACAACACTATCCGCTCCCCACAGACCACCTGACATCATAACAATGCCCAAACCCTGCATTCAAACACATCATCTACAAGCACTCTTCCCCTCTCCTCACCAATTACACACAACCAAACAATCACCACATTTCACTCCACCACACATATTACCTCTTCCGGTCATCTCAACTAATACTTACTTCCCTGACACACACCCATCACCTCTTACACACCTCATACATTCATCTCCAAAACACAGCAACACACCATCTAACACTCAAATTCCACTTAGCAGCACTAACTTACATACAAATCCCTCACCAAAAACAACTACACCAATATCCCCTCTCATATTCCACAAAAACAATACCGACCACAAACATCAACACATCAAAGCAACACAAACTTACATTACACTCATCGTCATACCCACTCCCACCCCCAGGACTACACAAAGGATACAAATTCCATCCTATCTCCACCCCTACCCCCCCCCACTCTTCACAAACACCTACCTCAAGCACCCCAACCCAGCAACTTTCATTCACTCGCCTCTCCTCCATTGCACAATTTAGAGCCTTACATCATGATCCACATGCTCCTCCACCATCCCTAACCCATACTCCATCCACACTAAACAAATGCAAACAAAATAAAAAACATGCCACTCATAGCAACCTCGCATCCCCTTGTCTGTTACATAATAAAACTACCCTACAAAAAACACTACACTCCTCATGGCTCTCTCAGCCACCAAGTCCACCACACACACACACAGACCCAACAAAATGCCTCCTTAACCTGCTGGAAGAGGAACACTATATTGAAAAGCAAGACTATTGTGAGCCTCAAACAGTTATCCCAACTAGCAACACTCCTGCTTCAAGCTCACATTACACTACTTACCCTTCTACTAAACAAAACAACACTACCACTAACACACCTTATCTAAACTGCCAGCTCATAAATGCTCGATCACTCTAAAAAAAACAAGCACCACATCTACGACCTGCTCACAGACACACAACCTGACTTACTATTCATTATGGAATCCTGGTTGGGAGATGACATGGCACCAGTGTTGCACGAAGCCCTTCCTCCGGGCTATCAAACCATCACACAAAACCGTATAGGCAAGAGAGGAGGTGGACTAGCTATTATATTCAAACAGGCAATAAACCTCAGTAAAACAGACAACATCTCCATACAAGGTTGTGAAGCCCTCCTTACCAGATGCCACCCTACTCCAACTTCCTCCTGTAACTTTCTCCTCCTTTACAGACCTCCATCTAACAACTCCACTTTCCCAGATACTTTTCTTGACACAGTCTGAAACCTTATTACACTATACTCCAATCTATGCATTCTTGGGGATCTAAACATTTGGTTTGACAAACCCAATATGCCCCATCCAAAAGCTATCACCACTGGCCTACTCGCATTGAACCTACATCAGATTGTACACAATCCCACACACATCGCTGGTCACATCCTAGATGTCATTTTTGCTAAGCCTGAACTCGTTACTATTCAGAGCATCACACCAACCACCTGGTCAGACCACCATCTGATAACTTTCCAACAGACAACTCCACAAATCAACACACCCCTCAACCACTTACATACATACACCTATCGACCATGGAGCAAACTCAATTTGGATCACTTAGAAACACAACTAACAGCAAACACAGATCTAGATACAATTAATTCTGTACCAAAACTTTGAGTGGCTACAGGAAGCTTTTGATGTCCTAATACCACTCAGAAAAAACTAAACACGACAGAAGAAAACCAACACCTTGGAGAAACACAGAACTTAACAAATTAAAGCAACAAATCAGAAAGTTGCAGCGGACCTGGCTCAAAACAAACAACAGTCAAGACAAACTTCAGCTAAACAAACTTAACAGGATATACAAATCATCAATCAAAAAAGCTAAAAAAAAGATACTACTCAGACAGAATTCTAAATGCTCAATCTACAACCAAGGAATTATACAAAATTCTCTATGAATTTCGAAAACCTACATGCATGGAAGGAAGTCATCCCACCACTCAAGATTTCACAAACAAATTGGCAACTCACTACACAACCAAGGCAGACACATTCGACTCCTATTTAAAACAGAAGAAAACCATCAGCACCAACCCCTTTACTAAAATACCCTTTAAGAATAAACCATCCCAACCTCTACAGTCCTTCAAACAAATATCCCAGGATGAATTTAAGATTTGGTCAAAGCAAGCAGACCTTCTGGTTGCCCTTCTGACCCTTGCCCACCACAAATCTTCAAGAACATCCTGCTATCTACTTCTGCTGCCACACCTTTAAGAAGAATCATCAACAACTCTTTAACTTCAGGAACTTTTCCTGCAGACCTGAAAAAGGCATACATACGACCATTATTAAAGAAAACAAACCTAGACCCGCAAGACCCCAACAGCTACAGACCTATCACAAATGGACCTTTCCTGGGCAAATTGATAGAAAGAGCAGCATTCGCCCAGATGTCACGATTCATTGAAGACAATTCTATACTTTCTATACTTTCAGACTTCCAAACTGGATTCCGCCCAGGAAGAAGCACTGAATCAGCACTCATGGCAATCTGGGACGATCTTAAAAACACAGTCGACCGAAATGGAGTTTCTGCACTACTTCTCTTGGACCTCTCAGCTGCCTTTGATACGGTTGACCATGACACCCTAACTCAAAGACTCCACAAAGCCGGCATACAAGGGATTGCTCTCGACTGGATTACTTCCTATCTCCAAAAAAGACGAATATCATCCACTCGCCCCCCTTCTCGTCCGAACCCTACCTCACAAAAGCAGGGGTCCTCCAAGGGTCAATCATCTCACCTTTGCTTTTCAACATCTACATGATATCTTTACCAGAACTGATCAATGATTTCCATCTCACATGCTGCAACTATGCAGATGACACACAAATACTACTTAAATTAGAAGACCCCAAAAACATTGAAAACTCACAAATCTTCAGTTGCCTCAGAGCCGTTGATCAGTGGATGACCTGGAGCCATCTCAAACGAAATACCTCCAAAACAGAAATACTCATATGTGGGGACTGGAAAAATTATGACCCTCTGTGCGTCTGGCCTGACGATCTCGGAACACCTCCTCAATTATCCAAGGAAACCTAGAAATCACCATGGATTCCAAACTAACTATGAATGCCCAAGTAGACAAATTAGCATGCACAAGCTTCATCACATTAAAGACTTTACGACGCATCTTCCCCCACCTCGGATTTCCACACAAGGTGCAAGCTACTATCTCACTTGTACTATCCAAACTGGATTATGCCAATAGCCTCTGCCATGGATCATCTCTATCTGTTATGAAAAAAGTACAACGTATCCAGAATTCCGCAGCCAGGCTACTACTACATATAAAGCCGCAAGCCCACATCTCCCCTACCTTGAGAGCACTACACTGGTTACCCGTTGCCAGAAGATGCACTTTCAAGCTGCTTTGTATCACCCACAAAGCTATACATGGAACAGGACCACTTTTTATCAGAAAGAAAATTACCAAATACATCCAACAAAGAACCCTCCGCTCAAGACTGGCACCCCGCCTTAGAACACCACCATACAAGAAAAAGACTGTAGTGGTACATCCTTCTCCGTCCAAGCAGCCAAACTATGGAATTCATTACCCCCAACTATAAGAGCCACAGATAACTTTCGTGTCTTCAGAAAACTACTCAAGAGTTGGCTCTTTCCTTCATAACCACCTTTTTCAAACAACTATGAACTGCATATGCCTATGTGGATAAATATTTGTTTCAGATTATATGTATATTTCTATTTATTTATAGTTTCTTTAACGATAAAATACACACACACTCTTTAAACCTGTCTGACTAAGTATTTTTTACCCATGATTCTAATTATGTATTGTATGTGCATATGTGTGTATTCATGTGTGTGCGCGTATATATATATATATATATATATATATATATATATATATATATATGTGTGTATGTATGTGTATATGTTGTTTCTGTGCTTGCCATGTTCGTGGATCATTGCATGGCACCTGGTTTTTGGGTTGTTATACTAGATATCTATGAATTCCTGCTCTCATCTTATCACACTTATCTACTCATCACTCTTATGTCATGTCTCTATCAAACTATCCTCCATTCTCACTCTGACTCATCCCAAATCCCTTCTACCACTTTCATCTCCTAAATATCTCTGCCTAAGCTCTTACCTCCACATCTAACTCACCAAACCTCACTCTACCTCTGTGACCTCCCACACAACCCTACTAAATTCTCCTGCATTCATCTCACCCTGCTACTATGCTCTCCCTAACCCTTCCACATATTCTTCCCCCTCCACCCCTCCTTTATTCATCCCAAGCCTTTGGGTTGAGTAAATGAAGGATATACACGCAATTAACACTTCTGGATTTCTTTCCTCCTCCACCCCTCCATTACTCCAGTCAATCTAACTAACAAACTCTCATATCCGCGGCTCAAATTAACTCCTAATAATACTAAAACTGTACTCATTATTAAACGATACTAATCAATCACTAATTCTTGTTGGGTTCAGGAGTAGCATGCTACTCATCGAAAAGCGCTTCAACGCCTCGTCAGGGGTAGTAAGCGCTATATAAATACGATTACAATACAATACAATACAATACATGCTTGTAGCAGGTAAAGTCTCTCAGACAAAACACCTGGCCGGGATAAATCTGTAGATTTGGTCATTCTGAAAGGCCAATAATTTGAGTTATTGGCCCTATTGTAATTAAAAGAGCACTCGAAAAGAGACACATAGGCCCTCATTCTGACCCTGGCGGTCGGTGATAAAGCGGTGGCCAAGCCGCCAACAGGCCGGCGGTCTAAAATATGCAATTCTGACCCTGGCGGGAACCGCCAACACAGCCCGCCAACTTAACACTCCGCCCGCCACAGCGGTACAAACAAACAGCGCGGCGGTTCCCGCCAACAGCCAGGCGGCAGACAATGTACCGCCCACCCTATTACGACCCACCAATCTGCCACCTTTTCCGGGGCGGGAGCACCGCCGATAAGAACACGGCGGAAACAGACTACGAACGGGAAAACGCTCACCTCTACGCACTCCACGCGAGATTTCAGCAGCATGGAACCAGAGTTGCAGGTCATCCCCGCACTCCTATTCCTGCTCATATACCAGGAGCACGCCCGGCGGCGCGGAAGACATCGGTGAGTACTGCACCTACGACACAGGGGAGGGAAAAGATTACCGGCACACACCCACCCACCCACACCCACTACAACACACACATCAATGCATTCCCACAGATCACTGTCACAACCCACAAACCACCCCCCTCCGAAATAATGCAAAGACCAAAAGAAGAGATCATAAACGGGCAGATATATTGAAATATGGACACCAGTAATCCCAATAAATAAATAAACTATATACAAAATATATACAGCTACTAAATGTAGTCCAACCACTGTCCGTGGATCACAGGGTTCCTGTGCAAAGGGGCAAGGCCCAGTCCCACGACAAGAACTCCACGGAGAGAACACTGCAGGGGCATCAGAAAGAAAATCGGACAGGCACCTCAGGGGGAAGGGAAGGGGGGGCACCTCAGCCACTTGAGTACACGACGCCAGATCCACGAGGAGACTCCATGACCACTGGGCCATCCTGGGGAGAGCAAAGCCACAGTCCAAACAGTCCATACAGTGGGTGGCCTGCCCACTGGGCCATCCTGGGGAGAGCAAAGCCACAGTCCATACAGTCCATACAGTGGGTGGCCTGCCCACTGGGCCATCCTGGGGAGAGCAAAGCCACAGTCCATACAGTCCATACAGTGGGTGGCCTGCCCACTGGGCCATCCTGGGGAGAGCAAAGCCACAGTCCATACAGTCCATACAGTAGGTGGCCTGCCCACTGGGCCATCCTGGGGAGAGCAAAGCCACAGTCCATACAGTCCATACAGTGGGTGGCCTGCCCACTGGGCCATCCTGGGGAGAGCAAAGCCACAGTCCATACAGTCCATACAGTGGGTGGCCTGCCCACTGGGCCATCCTGGGGAGAGCAAAGCCACAGTCCAAACAGTCCATACAGTGGGTGGCCTGCCCACTGGGCCATCCTGGGGAGAGCAAACCAACAGTCCAAACAGTCCATACAGTGGGTGGCCTGCCCACTGGGCCATCCTGGGGAGAGCAAAGCCACAGTCCATACAGTCCATAACAGACCCCACTGCCACTGGAGGAGGCAAGTTGGCCAGAGGACATCCTGCAGCCCTGCCCGAGATAGATCCTGCCCTGCCACGTCTGCCAAAGGGCCAGCGGTTCTTGCCTTGAAGGGCCCAGTTCAGCGGTTCTTGAGACGGCGGGGCCCAGTTCAGCGGTTCTTGAGACGGCGGGGCCCAGGTCAGCGCTACTTGCCTTGAAGGGCCCAGTTCAGCGGTTCTTGAGACGGCGGGGCCCAGCGGAGCGGTGCGTGAGACGGCGGGGCCCAGCGGAGCGGTTCTTGAGACGGCGGGCCCAGTTCAGCGGTCCTTGCCTTGAAGGGCCCAGTTCAGCGGTTCTTGAGACGGCGGCCGGTCTATGGCCAACTGCTAATTGCCTGGTGGTGCCCTCCTGGGCAGCGGGGATGGTGCTCCTTCACTGCCCACCTGGGCTGTGGGTGGTGGGGCCCTCCTGGCCAGCTGGGCTGGGTCCTCCCTGGGCAGCGGCTATGGGGGTGGTGGGCTCTCCCGGGGCAGCTGTGCCGGTTCCTCCCGGGGCAGCGGCTATGGGGGTTGTGGGCTCCTCCTGGGCAGCAGGCCTGCTGCCTGACCTCTCCGACTTGCTGCCCTTGCCCTCCTTAGTCGTGGGCCTGTGTCCCTTTCCTCCCTTTGGAGCTGTGGCTGGTGACTGTCTCTGGGTGGTGTCCGGGGGGGATGTAGAAGGCGGGCTCCTGCGGCGCCCCTTCCGCCTTCTGCTCCTCTTCCCAGGGGGTGGGCTGGCTGTCCCCTTGCTGCTGGGCGAAGATCCAGACATGCGGGCTGGCGGGCTCCAATACCCCTGCACCCTTGTCAAGGGGGCTGCAGGGCTGGTGGTGGCTGAGGTGCTCTTCTTACCCCGACGAGAAGGAGGGGGGGGCTCAGGGTCAGGAAAGAAGTTAGTAGTGGCGAGGAAGAGCTTCTTGGGACAATGGAGAGTGGTAGGTACAGTGGGAATGGGAGTGGAGGGAGAGGATGTGGTTGTAGGTGAGTCACGTTTGCTGTCTTTGGGTGCAGGTGCAGGAGGGATAGGCTGTCGTGAGGTGGATGGCTGTTGGGTGGGTGGGTGGCTGCGTTTGTGTGGTGTGGAAGAGGGGGTGACAGACACAGTGGGAGAGGACACAGGGGACGTGTAAATGGCAGTGGGGGTGGTGACTGCACGTGTGCGGACTGGAGTGGAGGGTGTGCTGGTGATGGAAACACTGGCTGATGGTGAGGTGAATGGAGGTGTGAGTGTAGACGTCACAGGGAGGGAGGAGGGAGACGAGGAGGTGGGGGTCACAGAGGTGGTAGTGACTGTTGGCATGTCTGCATCGGAATGTTGCGTGTGTGAATGTCTGCGTGATCTGTGGTGCTTATGTTTGGATGAGCTTCTCTTGGGTGTTGAGGTGTGTGCAGGCTGGTCTGATGGTGTGGGTGGGACAGGCAGAGGAAGAGGAGACTGGGAGGAGGGAGTTAGTAGAGGCAGGCAGGAGACAGGGACAATGGCTGCCGTCAGTGCTGAGGCCAGAGCCTGGAACGATCGCTGATGGGCAGCCTGACCCGAATGAATGCCCTCCAGGTACGCATTGCTGCGATGAACCTCCCTCTCCACCCCCTGGATGGCATTCAAAAGGGTAGTCTGCCCAACAATGAGCGTTCGGAGGAGGTCAATGACCTCCTCACTGAGGGCAGCGGGGGTAACAGGGGCAGGGCCTGAGGTGCCTGGGGCGAAGGAGATGCCCGGCTTCCTGGCAGAGCGGGCACGGGGCGAACGCTGAGGGGCTGCTGGGAGGGCGGAGATGGTGCGCTGGGTGGCGGCTGTACCTGTAATGGCGGGGGGCACGGATGGTGCCACCCCCGCAAGGGAGCCCCCTTCCGAGGACGTGTCCGTGTCGCTGCAGGGTCCAGTCGTCCCCGTCGTGGAGCTCCCCTCGCCCTCCGTCTCACTGGTCCAGTCTGACTCTGTGGCATGGCCCTCCTGGGCCATGTGAGATGCAGCTCCCTCCTGCCCCGATGCCACTTCTCCTCCGCCTGATGATGCTGATGCACACAAGCACAGAAAGACAAACAAAAAGGGGGGGGGAGAGAGAAATAAAGGGATATTGAGTACATGGATCTCCGGTACAGTTAGCGGACATGACAGACACAGATGCCCCCTGCACTAAGTTGCGCACTTGGGGTCCGCTACGCATTCCGTGGAACATGCCCTACACGCCTAGAGTTGACAACTGCACCCATGGATGACACAGCCCAGGGATGGCTGTACTGACACACTACTGAGGGTGGTGGCTGGGGACACAGGGGCTTACGGGGGTGCCCAGCCTACAGATATCGCCCTGGCCTAGGGGGACCCCCAGCCATCCTCCCCCAACCAGACACCTCCACTGCGCGACAACAGAGTAGATAATGCTTGTACTCACCCCCTTGTGTCTGCTGTGCTGCCCTCACGCGCCCATCCAATTCAGGGTAGGCCACCGCCAGGATCCGGAACATCAGGGGGCTCAGTTGACGGCAGGCACCCCGCCTACGTTGGGAGGCCATCCCCAGCAGAGACTCGGCGGTCTTCTTGGTCCCGCGGCGGATGTTCTCCCACCTCTTGCGGCAGTGGGTGCCCCGTCGATGGTGGACCCCCAGGGTCCGGACTTCCTTGGCGATGGCACGCCAAATCCCGATCTTCTCATGGGCGCGGACCTATGTGACACGTACAGGGAGGGAGAAATACCACGTTCAAGTTTGTCAGCATTTTCCTTTCCAGTGGCCCAACGCCCCCCATCCCCGCCAGGCCCCCCGCCAGGCCCAACATGCCCCCCATCCCCGCCAGGCCCCCCGCCAGGCCCCCCGCCAGGCCCAACATGCCCCCCATCCCCGCCATGCCCCCCGCCAGGCCCCCCGCCAGGCCCAACATGCCCCCCATCCCCGCCATGCCCCCCGCCAGGCCCAACATGCCCCCCATCCCCGCCATGCCCCCCGCCAGGCCCAACATGCCCCCCATCCCCGCCAGGCCCCCGCCATGCCCCCCGCCAGGCCCAACATGCCCCCCATCCCCGCCATGCCCCCCGCCAGGCCCCCCGCCAGGCCCCCCAACATGCCCCCCATCCCCGCCATGCCCCCCGCCAGGCCCAACATGCCCCCCATCCCCGCCATGCCCCCCGCCAGGCCCAACATGCCCCCCATCCCCGCCATGCCCCCCGCCAGGCCCAACATGCCCCCCATCCCCGCCATGCCCCCGCCAGGCCCAACATGCCCCCCATCCCCGCCAGGCCCCCCGCCATGCCCCCGCCAGGCCCAACATGCCCCCCATCCCCGCCATGCCCCCCGCCAGGCCCAACATGCCCCCCATCCCCGCCAGGCCCCCCGCCAGGCCCCCAAGCCAGCCAGTATCCCCAAATCCAGATTGAATTAAACTCACTTGTTGGTCTGGAGGACCGTAGAGTAGCGCATACTGGGGGAGGACCCCATCCACGAGTTTCTCCAACTCCTCTCCAGTGAAGGCAGGGGCCCTTTCCCCAGGTGCAGCAGCCATTGTCCCTTCCAGACCGAGGTCACAGCAACACTTGCAGTATAGGTCCTCTCCTGTGAAAGTTCAAGTCGCAAGTGGATAAGTAGATAGAAAATGGCGGTCACGTCCGCGGCGGTGCGTACCGCGGCGGTGCGTCCCGCCACCACCGGCGCCCTTCGCCATTGGCTCCTGAAACCCATAGGCTTCAATGTTAACCAATGCGGCTTTGCGCCGCGGTCTTCGCCCGCCGCCCGCCGCGGTGTGCCACGCCAGCGCATTGACCTCACATCCCATTGTCACACTTCACAGGTCAGGCAGCCGCCATTTCCAGGGCCCACATGGCTCAATTTCAACTGCGTCACACAGGCCTAGGCCTTGCATAGCCACTCAGACACGCCATTCACTGCATAGAGAATCGTATACTGTGCTAGCTGTGAGTACGTACCTGTGGGTTGCTTGACTGTGTGCTCCATGTTGTCCTTCCTAGGCACCGTCCGCTGGGTTGGGCGAGGAGACGGATGAATCCTCCCGTGTACCGACCGCTGGTGGACCTGTCGACAATGGAAGAACGCCACATTATCCTGACCTACCGTCTTAACCGTGCCACTATCCATGAACTGTGTGCCCAGCTGGAGCCCGACCTGATGTCCCCCATCCGCCAACCCACAGGGATTCCCCCTCTGGTGCAGGTCATGTCAGTACTCCATTTCTTGGCAAGTGGGTCATTTCAGACAACCGTGGGAATTGCTTCTGGGATGTCTCAGCCCATGTTTTCGAAGGTGTTATCCAGAGTGTTGTCTGCCCTGATTAAATCCGTGAGGAGCTACATCATTTTCCCTGAGGTGGGCGAATTGGCTACAGTGAAGGGTGATTTCTACACCCTTGGACATATTCCCAACGTAATTGGTGCCATTGATGGGACCCATGTGGCTTTGGTTCCCCCAAGAGACAGGGAGCAGGTGTACAGGAACAGAAAAAGTTACCATTCAATGAACATCCAGGTGGTGTGTTTGGCTGACCAGTACATCTCGCATGTAAATGCCAAATTCCCAGGGTCAGTGCATGACGCCTACATCCTAAGGAATAGCAGCATCCCTTACGTGATGGAACAGCTACAGAGACACCGTGTATGGCTAGTGGGGGACTCTGGGTACCCCAACATGTCGTGGCTACTGACCCCAGTAAGGAATCCCCGGACCAGGGCAGAGGAACGGTACAATGAGGCCCATGGGCGTACTAGGAGGGTGATCGAACGCACCTTTGGCCTCCTAAAGGCCAGGTTTAGGTGCCTGCATATGACAGGTGGATCCCTAATGTACTCACCTAAGAAGGTGTGTCACATCATCGTGGCCTGCTGCATGCTTCACAACCTGGCTTTGCGCCGCCAGGTGCCTTTCCTGCAGGAGGATGGTCGAGACGGTGGTGTTGTGTCAGCGGTGGAACCTGAGGAGAGTGACGAGGAGGAAGACGACGGGGCTGAAACAGACAACAGGGACAGAATCATTGAACAGTACTTCCAATAGGACACAGGTAACATTTCAAAGATAATTTAGTAAATGTGAACTACTCTCCAGCATCTCTGCTGCCTGTCTATTTGCCCCAGTGTATGATGACTGAGTTTTGGCTTTTCCCTCCCTATTTCAGATCTGGGGTCCCCACTACGAGTCCTGTGCTTCGTTTCCCCATGGACTACAGCTTTGTGGCAGCTGTTTGTTGACTTCACCATGTACAAGGACATATTTGCACTGTCATGTCAATTACAATCTATTGAAATCACAGCCAGACTCCAGATATTTTGGTGCAAAATAGGTGTTTATTGAAGTGCTCAAAATGGGATGGGTGGTTTCAAGTGGGTGGGGGCTATGGTGAAGGAATGTCCATGGCAGAGTCCAGAGTAACAGTCACACAAGTGCATTGTCCAGAGGCCTGTGGAGAGATGGAGCATGGGCAGTTCAAGGACGGACAGGGTGACAATGTGGGACAGTGGGATGACATCAGGTGGTATCCATTGCTGGCGGGGGTCTTGACATCCTACTCTGTCTTCTTGCGAGATCTCAGGGCCTTCTTGCGGGGTGGTTCTTCTCCTGCAGGAGGTGGGGGTCTGGTGGGCTGCTGCTGTGCGGGGGCCTCCTGTCCACTAGCGCCGGCGGAGGTGGTTGGCTGTTCTTGGTCCAGGCTAGTGGCAGGGGCCCTTGGGTGTTGTTCAGTGTCCGCCCTGGTGTTTACGAGGTCCTGCAGCAGCCCTACCATGGTAACCAGGGTGGTGTTGATGGCTCTGATGTCCTCCTTGTACCCCCGATAGTGTTCCTCCTGCAGTGCCTGGATCTCCTGGAACCGGGCCAGTACCGTCGCCATCGTCTCCTGGGAGCGGTTGTATGCTCCCATGATGGTGGTGAGGACCTCGTGGAGAGTGGGTTCCCTGGGCCTCTCCTCCCCCCCCTGTCGCACAGCTGCCCTCCGAGTTCCCCTGTTTCCCTGGGCCTCTGCCCCCTGGCCGGTGTGCCCACTACCACTGCCCCCAGGTCCCTGTTGTTGTTGGGGTGGTGGGTTATCCTGGGTGCCCTGTAGTGGTAGACACACCGCAGATTGACGCGCCCTGGAGACAGAGGCATGGGCCCGCTGGGTGGGAGCTGTGCTGGTGTTCCCAGAGGGGTTAGGGTCTGTAGTGGCCTGTGCCTGTGTGAGGGGAACCGACTGTCCAGAGGTCCCCGATGGTCCGGGCTGGTCATCGGTGTCCAGATCGACAGAGCTGCTGTCATCGCTGACGGCCTCTTGGGTGGGGGGTGTGGATAATTCTGGCCCCTCCGCCGCGGTGTGTTGACGGTCGGGTCCTGCAGGGGTATAGAGGTATGGTTATAGTTTCAATGTGTGGCATATGGGTGTATCTGTGGGTTCTCGTGTCCCCAAGTGCTGGCATTCGTGTGTGGGGGCTTTGGTGAGGGTGGCTTGTGGGGGGGATGTGTATATGCATTGGGCATGCTTTGGTGATGGGTGTCCATGCTTAGTGGACGCATGCAGGCCTAGGTTTTGGGATGTGTGGGTTGTGATGGTGAGACATTGGCGGGGAATAGGTGTGCTGGGGGTGGGGGTGAGGATGGTGGTGGGGGTGAGGATGGTGGTGGGGGTGAGGATGGGGGTGGGGGTGAGGGTGGGGTTCGAGGATGGGGGTGAGGGTTGGGGTCTGATTTGGCATGCAGGTGGGGGGGAAGCAGTATTGAAGCTTCAACTTACCAGTATCCATTCCTCCGCCGACTCCTGCGAGGCCGTCAGGATGCAGGATGTTCAAGACTTCCTCCTCCCATGATGTGAATTGTGGGGGTTGAGGTGGGGGTCCTCCGCCAGTCTTCTGCACGGCGATGTTGTGCCTGGATACCATGGAACGCACCTTCCCCCGTAGGTCGTTCCATCGCTTCCTGATGTCTTCCCGATTTCTGGGGTGCTGTCCCACTGCGTTCACCCTGTCGACAATCCTCTGCCATAGCTCCGTCCTCCGGGCAATGCTAGTGTATTGTATCTGTGTGCCGAACAGCTGGGGCTCTACCCGAACGATTTCCTCCACCATGACCCTGAGTTCTTCGTCTGTGAAGCGGGTTGTCTTTGGGGTGCCATGGGGTGGTGTGTATGATGTGTGGGGTGGAGTATGTGTATTTAAGTGAGTTGAGTGTGGTGGTGTGTGTTGTTTTGTGTGTGGATAGTGTGTGGGTGATGGTGTTGAGTGGCTGTGGATGTTATTTTTTGGATGCTGGTGTCTCGCTCTTGCCTTCTTTACGAATTTTTTAGCGTAGGGGTTTGTGGGTGATGTGGGTGTGTGTTTTATATTGTATTGTGTGTGTGGGAGTGGTGTGTGTATGTGTATCAGGTGTGTGGGATTCAAATCGTCCAATGTGGCTGGGTTTTGTTCGTTTGTGTGTATTCTGACCGCGGCGGTGTGTCCCGCCAATGGAATACCGCGTTTGAATGACCGCCGCGTGGATTCGTGGGTCGTAATGGCATGGGCGTATTTCTGTTGGCGTGACGGTGGAGGTTTTGTCACCTCCACCTTTCCGCCGACCGCTGGTCTGGCGGTCTGTTGTGGCGGTCGGATTTTCGGAGGTTTGCCTTCTGCGGGTCAGAATGACCGCGGCGGGTTTCCGCGACCGCGGCGGGATTATGGAGGATTTCTGACCGGCGGTAGGCGCCTTTTACCGCCGAGGTCAGAATGACCACCATAGTGTATAGTCTTACATCAAGTACTTTGGCTCAGTGAGTTAAATATTAGTTTTAAATATTATTGTTTTAAATGAGTAAGAGCAAGCGTAGTACATTGTCCGTGTCACATGTGCACAGAAAAGCCTAATCTTTGCTGGTTCTGTTTTTTCGATTTCTAATTTCTGTCTGCCAGCGAAAGCAAATTAATTTGCACCCTTGCACCCTGGAGGGAACCTATAGCTCCAAGCTAGGCAGCATGTCAGATATGATTCAACTTAACAAGCCTTTTTATACATGGCATATATAGAGCAAGGTGCAGTCCTCATTAGACCAGAAACAACTCATTATTATTAGGATTATTTTATTTTCATGGTCCCGAGATTGAGATGGACGTCATCAATAGCCACACAGTTCTGGAGCAGCGTTGGACTGGCCTTGTGGCCATTCTGGGACTGCCAGATGAACAGTCTTGAAAGGACCAGTGTGTGCAGCGTTTTTGGGGTCGAGCTTGCGAGTGCATGCGCTTGCATCTTGCTTGCAAGAGACTGCTGTGTTCAGTAGAGGGCTCATTTGTTGGTCTGCATGGCACTCTTCTTTACATCCTCAGAATTCGCCAAGGCACGTGTGGCATTACTTCCGTTTCTCTGTGTGGAGCAGGGACAAGCACTAATTGATGCAACTTAATGAGTGCCCGCCTGCTGCTGCTGACGTGAAGCAGAAGGTTTGTTATACCTGGATTGGTTAGGGGCCCTTTTGTGCTGGCAACAGCCTGATTATTTGAGCCATGATTGAGATCTTCATATCAGCTGGAGTACAGTAGCTCTGTCCTTCATTCTTCTAAGGTCTAAGACAAGGAATATCTGTGGAATTGCTAATAACATCCACTGCATCCGCTTCTAAAGGCCCCCTTCATTTGTGGTTATGCCTTAAACATTGTTTTTTTATTACCCTATTTTGTTTTATTTCCATGAAAAACCTACACAGAGGTTGGTCATTTCTACGTACACAAACTGTGTGCCTATAGTGGGAGGTGGAAATAGGATGGCATACGGTTAAGATATTCAATATGACGGTAAATACTATTTTGATAATTTCATCTGGCTGAGTGTAACTCACTAGATGCTCAAAAAGGATTTCTTCAGGTCGAGCCAGGTGCCAGGCCTTGTACCATCACCACCAAACTAAAGTGCTCAGCTATCTTACTAACCAAAGAAAAATGTACATCTGAAAAAATAGAAAAAAGCCACTGTGACATCAGTGGAATCATCATCTCGCTAGAGTACAGCTTGGACTTTGTGGTGGTGAGCAGATTCAAGAGCATTCAGAATGGCCCTGTTGGTGAGTGATAAGTGCTGAGCTTCCTGGAAGTACTTCAGATGTCTTCTGTTCATTACCCCTTCCTGTTTTTGTCCTCTCAAACATTTGTCTGCCTCTCCACCTCCATCACCCAGACAGACAGACATATCTGGAATTTAAGTAAATGTTTTCATAACCCTTACTGGCCTCGGGCTGCTTGGAAGCGTCAGTTGCCCACTAGTAAGAGTTTTTAAATTCAACTTTTGTTGTTTTTAAATTCAACTTTTGTTCTTTATTTTACATGTATCAAACCGTGAGCACTTGCTGGCCTCAGTCTGCTTTGAAGCAGGAGTGGCTCCTTAGGAAGTCTGCTTTTCTAATGTACTGTATTATGTATTTTGCATCGGCTTTCCCCTGCATGTGCTTATGTTGTTAATGAGATTTCAGGGCAATATTTTGAGTTAACTGACCAAGGCTGTGAATCATTTTTGCGTTTTCCCATTGCCCCCTATATAAAGATCTCCACAGGCTCAACTAATGAGTTTGTTAAACATTTGTTTGTGTTGTGTGTTTTTTGTTTGCAAAGTACTCACTTCTAATGTTTCCTTACCAGAAGAGGAAGCCTTCCTATAGAGTAAAACACATAGATGTGATCTGGCTGAGTGACACATTTCTAACACATCTGGGTACACTTGTTCCTCAAGGTTTCGCTGTAATTTTTTGAATGGAGTTGGTAGCATGCATGGAGCAGGTCTGCTGTTATTACAGATTCCTCAATTAAATTAAACAATGTCATTGTCTGTGTCTTCTTTTGACTCTTTATCAGAAAACCTAACAAAAGAGCATATTAGTCTTCCACGGCTTATATCATCTTTTCACCAAAGTTGCTCTCCAAGACCTGCCTCTTCTGAGAGAGTTTGAACCTGGTAGACTGACATGCATCTCTGTAGTTTGGTAAAGGGGTTCTGGGGTGTATCAGTTGGTGTCTTTTCTTGCAAATCTATTTGAGGGTTTGTCTTCAGTAGATGTAGATTTGTTCTTGGATCAGAAGTTCTTTGTTCAACTGTCTTCACTATCTGCAGACTGTGTCCATCGGTTTCCTGCATATTCATCCACTGCACTCTTTTCTTTATGCTTCTCTGTGGTCTGAAAAGTATTGAAGTAGTCCGCACGGTCAGGGACAAAGACACAGCCAACTTGCAATTGGTTGGTACCTTGTAACAGTGTAGCTGGACTCTTAATTCCTCAATGTAGAATTCTTTAAAGAGTTGTCTTCAACTTTTTCTTAAATTGTAACAAGTCTCAAGCAGTCCTGGTGATGCAGGGATGCTGTCCCACATCCTGGGTGCATAGATGGAGAAGGCTTGTTGCCTTGTGTGTGTGTTTGTTGTTTTCTTCTTTTTTTACACTTAATTTCCAGTCTGATGGTGACTTGGCTGCAGGTATGCAAGAGCCACCCAGATGGTGAGTTTGTCAGCCACGTAAGCAGCTGTGCCAGATGTGATGACTTTAGTGAAGATGAAGCTGGGTTTGAACATAGTACAGGTGGTAAGTTGGGCCAATTGAGTTTCATCTGGGTTGGGATTACGTTGTCCTAGTTCTTCAAGCACTTTATAAGGCGAGCTGAGACATGATACGAAACTAAAGATTGCAATTTACTGTTTTTTTTTAACTACATATTGGTCATACGCATCAAGCATAACTCAGCCAGCAATACATTTCTCTTTTCTAAAACCATCAGTAGACAAGCTTAGTTCCAAATGATAAACATAAAACTTGACAGACTCACATCTCTAAGTGATGCTAAAAGAGATCTCAAGCCTTCACACTTGACCCCCATCTCTCCTTCAAGAGCAACTATTATTGAGACTGTTTCTATGACCAGGTGGCATAGACGAGTGACACCGTACCTGCATGAAAAAGACTTGACAGTCCAGTCCTTCATCCTCGCTGATATGGTGCACTAGTAATCTCACAACCTTCCTTCCTCCGCACTGACACTTGTAAAGAGCCTCTTGAATGCTGTAGTCCATCTTCTCAAGGGTCTGAAGCAACTGGACAACTTTATCCTCAGACTCACGATACAACAGAGGGGCCACCTCCAAGTCGAGAAATGAAGAAATGATTTAAGAAGTTGTTGAGCGTTCTCTCCATATGCACTGAGACTTATTAATTCCCACCTGCTCAACTGGATTGCATCATTGGTCTTATACTTCAGAAAGTAACAAAAGACCATCCCAGGGACAATCACCCCACTTACCCATGCTGCCCTTCTTCTAGGCACCTTATGGTTCCTCTTGCTCTGTTATTTCTCCGCTGACCTAACTATAGAATTGTTGGTCAGGGGCTAGTCTCCTCCTCGTTGATGATTGCACTCCGTTGAGTCCTAGCCTTGTTTGTGCTAGAAAAATAAAGCATTCCTACACATGCATCTCTGGGACTGGTTTGGGTGAGGATGCACCTCTCGGAGCCTGCCATTAGTTTGGCTATCACTAGACTTCAACGGAACTTCTTTGAATAAAGTTACCATGATGCTTCTCCTCAGGAGAAACCTAATTAATGAATCTGCTTTTTCCTATAGAGTGCACACCAGTTATCTTTCAGATTAGTAGCTGGTACACACTTATAGACGTTAGTGGGAAGACTTAATTTGAAAACCCAAAAAGTTCACCATATTGCTTGCTGTCGCATTGTCCACTGTGGGCACAATTGTCTAATTTGGTGCCAACTGATCCACTTTGGAAGGTCTGATGCAGAAATTCATTGTGTGATTTTTATCTCTGCTTTTGATGATGCATGGTGTTCAATTTTCCCCCAGCGCCTTCTGTTTATGTTTAAGAAGGCTGAAGGGAGGCGCTAGAACAGTGAACTCTCCTCAACTCTGTTTACCCACTTGACCTATGAAGTCTTAGAATGGCAACTGGGTATTTTCAGCTTTTTCAGCCATTAACTTTCCTTGAATGCTCACTGTGTCTATTTGGCAGCAACGCTGATGGAGCATTGTTAATTGTGTTATGGAGATGGGAGAAGGTGATAATTATTGAGTATAACCTTGAAATGTATTATGTGCATTGCCACTTTGAGAATCACTCCTAGATGTGTGCACCCGGCAGAGCTTGCAACAATGAGATGAGAATTTACTTTGCATTGCTGAAAGCTGATATTTCATGAATCTGAGGTGGGAGTGACAGGTCTTGTCACTGAATGCATTGAAAGGAATAGATAAGTTTGGCATTTCTGTAAGGATGGGAACAAACAACATATCTCAGCAATTATTCACTCCCAATCAACCACTCATCACTGCTTGCCACAGGGACTGAAGTGTGCTGCTTACAAGGCGAAACTGGGAAGTTCACTCCCCCAAGCAAATTCTTTTCATTTGAGAATGTGCTGCGTAAGCCACTTGGAAATTAGCACTTCTAATGTCACTGCAGGAGCAATAACTCAGAAGCCAGACTCATTTTTGTGTAGCCGTGTGATCAACCATTGTTTTTCAGACAGACTCTGGGTAGAAGGAGCTTAAGGTGATGAAGTTAGTGATAGGCAGCTTATAGAGCTGGCTTTGAGTTTCTTTCCATCCTTGTACACAATTTCCTGCAATAGAATACATAGGATAGGTTTTGTGTTAAGGTGTTGAGCAAATGCTTCAAGATATTTGGGTGAATATGTCATATGGGACCATGTGTGATTTAGTGAGTTCTAGTGCTTAGTGACAGAGAACATTCTACCATCATGTCACATCAGTGTCATGGTCTTGGTAGTGTCACTCTGACTACAGAAGATATGATCCCTTGCCCAGTTCTGGTAAAGTTTCCATTCTCTGTTCTTCCATCCCTAATCTTGGTTTTCAATTTCCTGTTTTGTAAGTAGGGTGGGCTTTTAACCCCTCGGGTGCCCGGGACGAGGTGGTTACGTCCGCTGCCATGGCACTCAGGTGCCAGGGACGTGACCACCTCGTCCTCACCTGGCACACCCCTGGCAAACCCCTCCCCTGGGCAGGGATGGAAGGGGAATCACTTCCCCTTCTACCACTGCCCCCCCCCAATGCCCCTTTGGCGTCTGATGACGGGACCTCATCAGAGGCCTACCCCTGCAATCTGGAAACTCAGCAAAAGTATTTCTCCTCCTATCACGGGGAGGGTCCGAGAGAGGCATCAAAGGAGAGGAAAGGCCTTTCCTTTCCTTTGATGTCTTTCTCAGCATTTCTGCTACCCGATCGCAGCAGAAATGCCCACTAGACACCAGGGGATTTTTTTTATTTTTGTTTATTGTCATGAGTGGAGCGACCCCAGGGGGACAAATTCATTTAAAGCCATTTCTGCCCCGCCCCCGGGGGCAGATCCGCCTATTATAATTAGGCCGATCTGCCCCCAGGGGGGGCAGAAACCCTTAGAACCCAGGGATATTTTTTTTGTTAACTTTATGTTTTTATATGTGGGGAGCGACCCCTTAGGCAAGGGTCACTCCCCTGGGGGGCAAATTGTATTAAGCTATTTTTATTAGGCCAATCTTCCCCCTGGGGGGCAGAAACCACTAGATACCAGGGATTTTTTTTTTCTCCAGTTTCACATGAGGGGAGCGACCCCTTAGGCAAGGGTAGCTCCCCTGGGGGGCAAATTGTCTTTAGGCCATTTCTGCCCCCCTTGGGGGCAGATCGGCCTATTATTATGAGCTAATCTGCCCCCAAAGGGGGTAGAAATCACTAGACACCAGGGATTTTTATTTTGTTGCGTCAATTTCATTCAAGGGGAGCGACCCCTTAGGCAAGGGTAATTCCCCTTGGGGCAAATTTCTTTTAGGCCATTAGATTGGCCTATTTTTTAATTAGGCAGATCTGCCCCCAAGGGGGGCAGAAACCATCAGACCCAGGGATTTTTTTGTGCCAATTTTATGCAAGGGGAGCGACCTCCTAGGCAAGGGTCGCTTCCCTGAGGGAGAACATTTATTTTAGGCCATTTCTGCCCCACTTGGGGGCAGATCAGCCTATTTCTATTTGACCTGGGGCAGAAATCACTTACTCACCAGGTATTGGTGTGTGTGTGTTTTGTTTGGGGGCAGCCCCTTGAGCAAGGGTTGCTCCCAATGGGGGCACATTACTATTGGCCATATCTGCCTCCCTTGGGGGCAGATCGGCCTATTTCTTGAAGGCCCATCTGCCCCCAAAGGGGGCAGAAAGCCCACCAGAGACCAGGGAAGATTTTTTTTCAAAATAAGAGGGTGGGGGTATGGCCATACCCCTAAACCAAATAAATTGGGCCAAATTTGTTCGGCCCGGGAGGGCAGAAAGTCTAATAGCTACCAGGGAATTAAAAAAAATAAAAAATAAAACTAGTGGGGTGGTGGCCACCAACCAGTATGGGCATGGTTATGCCCCCACCTCAACTGAAGGGGGTAACAGTCTTCCAGCTCTCCCTCTTCACACTAAAACTTCTTATCCCACAGCAAGCAAGAGGACAGTTGAGTATTTGGGGTTTTGGTTTTACAAATCGTCTAACTTGGAATGGTGAGGGCTGCACTTTTTGGACATTGGGACGCTGACATGTAGAAAAATCCACAAGACCTAGGCACATCTGAAAACTAAACATCTGGGTGAGTCCAGGGTGGTGTGCTTCACCTGCACCCCACACCATTTTCTTACCCACAATGCCCTGCAAACCTCCAACTTTGCTGGAAATCACACATTTTTTCCACATTTTTGTGATGGAACCTTCCAGAATCTGCAGGAATCCACAAACTTCCTACCACCCAGTATTGTCTCATCTATACTGATAAAAATTCTGGCTCACTTTTCAGCCTAAATTTTTTTTTTTTTTCAAACTGCCCTTTTGGACCCGCTTTGGTTCCACCACAATTTCGACATGTTTTTCTCTGTCACAGGCACTTCCCACCTACACAAGTGAGGTATAATTTTTACCGGGAGATTGAGGGGAACGTTGGGTGGTAAGAAATGTGTCTCGGTGCGCTGATCCCACACAGAAATGAGAGAAAAATTTGATTTTGTAGCTAAATTTGAGGTTTGCTGAGGATTGCGGATAAGAAAACACTGGGGGATCCACGCAAGGCACACCTCCTTGGACTCCCTCGGGTGTCTAGTTTTCAGAAATGTCTGGGTTTGGTAGGTTTCCCTCTATGGCTGCTGAGCCCAGGACTAAAAACGCAGGTGCCCCCCCCCCAGCAAAAAACAGTAGTTTTGTGTTTGATGGGCACTAGGTCTACCCACACAAGTGAGGTACCATTTTTATTGAGAGACTTGGGGAAGGCTGGGTGGAAGGAAATTTGTGGTTCCTCTCAGATTCCAGAAGTTTCTGTCACCGAAATGTGAGGAAAAAGTGTTTTTTTGGCCAACATGTGAGGTTTGCAAAGGATTCTGGGTAACAGAACCTGATGACAGCCCCACAAGTCACCCCATCCTGGATCTGGATTCCCTTAGGTGTCTACTTTAAAAAAATGCACAGGCTTTGGTAGGTTTCCCTAGGTGCCAGCTGAGCTAGAGGCCAAAATCCACAGCTTCGCACTTTGCAAACAAAACAGCTCTGTTTTCTTTGGGATAATGTGATGTGTCCACATTGTGTTTTTGGGGCATTTCCTTTAGCAGGCACTAGGCAGAAAACTAAGTTCCAGCCCTCAAAAATAAGTGCTGGTGCTCTGCACCGGAAACGGCTAGCACAAATTAAGCAGTGTATATGCCGCTATTTAAGAGATGGATGAAAGGTATTCTGTAACGTCACCACCACCACCGAAGACACCCTCCTCGCCGCCGAACACCTGCACTTCCAGATCCACACCGACCCCAGGACCAAACTCAGAGGAACTCTCATCTACCGACCCCCTGGACCACGCGCCCTCTTCAGCGACTCCATCACTGACTTCATCTCCCCGCACGCCCTTGCCTCGCCGGACTACATCCTCCTCAGTGACCTCAACTTCCACCTGGAACAGAACAACGACCCCAACACCACCGCCCTGCTCGACAACCTCGACAACCTCGGCCTCAAGCAACTGGTGAACACCCCCACCCACATCGCCGGACACACACTAGACCCCATCTTCTCCGCCAGTAACCACATATCCTTCAGCCACTCCTCAGCTATACACTGGACCGACCACAGATGTGTCCACTTCACCTTCCGACGCGAGACTCGCCACCTCCGCACACAACCCATCCCATGTCGACAGTGGAACAAAATCCCCGAGGAACAGCTTCTCTCCACTCTCAACGACAACCAACCCACCTTCTCCTCCGACCCCAACGACGCAGCCCTCAGCCTCACGAATTGGATCACCAACTGCGCAGACAACCTCGCTCCCCTCAGACACCTCCCAAGACAGACCAACACCAAAATACCTCTCTGGTTCACCGACACCCTTAAGGAATCAAAGAAAACCTGCCGCACCCTCGAGAAAGCCTGGCGCAAGGACCACACCGCATACAACATGACTGCCCTCAAGAACGCTACCCGCGAACACCACCAACTGATCCGCGCCGCCAAAAGAAATTTCTTCACAGAAAGATTGGACAAAAACAGCCACAACAGCAGAGAACTCTTCAACATTGTCAAAGAGCTCTCCAACCCTAACGCCAACGCCAATGCCAACGCCAACGCCATCACGCCCTCACAAGACCTCTGCAACTCCCTCGCCACCTTCTTCCATCGTAAGATCACCGACCTACACGACAGCTTCGGACACCAGACCCAGCCAACCACCACAGAACCTACAATCCCATCCATCACCCTCAACTCCTGGACTCACATCAACACGGAAGAGACCAAAGCCACCATGAACTCCATCCACTCCGGTGCCCCCTCGGACCCCTGCCCACACTTCATCTTCAACAAAGCCGACGACATCATCGCCCCGCACCTCCAGACCATCATCAACAGCCTGTTTTCGTATGCTACCTTCCCCGAGAGCTGGAAAAACGCTGAAGTCAACGCCCTACTGAAAAAACCTACGGCGGACCCAAGCGACCTGAAGAACTTCCGCCCCATCTTGCTCCTCCCATTCCCTGCCAAAGTCATAGAGAAGACCGTCAACAAGCAACTTACCAACTTCCTTGAAGACAACAGCCTACTCAACCCCTCTCAGTCCGGATTCTGAGCCAATCACAGCACAGAAACCGCCCTCATCTCAGTCACAGACGACATCAGAAGCCTGATGGACAACGGAGAAACAGTCGCCCTCATCCTCCTCGACCTCTCGGCTGCCTTCGACACCGTCTGCCACCGAACCCTAATATCCCGCCTCCGCTCCACCGGGATCCAAGGACAGGCCCTGAACTGGATCACCTCCTTCCTCTCCAACCGCTCCCAAAGAGTCTACCTCCCACCTTTTCGCTCAGACCCCACCGAGATCATCTGCGGCGTCCCACAAGGCTCCTCGCTCAGCCCGACACTCTTCAATGTCTACATGAGGCCCCTCGCCGACATCGTACGCAAACGCAGCATCATCATCACCTTCTACGCCGACGACACTCAACTGATACTTTCCCTCACCAAGGACCCCACCAGCGCCAAGACCAACCTGCAAGATGGAATGAAAGACGTTGCAGATTGGATGAAACTCAGCCGTCTGAAACTGAACTCAGACAAAACAGAAGTCCTCATCCTCGGAAACACCCCGACCGCCTGGGATGACTCCTGGTAGCCCACGGCCCTTGGCACCGCACCAACCCCCTCAGACCACGCACGCAACCTCGGTTTCATCTTGGACCCACTTCTCACCATGACCAAACAAGTCAACGCCGTATCATCCTCCTGCTTCTTCACCCTCCGCATGCTCTGAAAGATCTTCCGTTGGATCCCCGCTGACACCAGAAAGACCGTGACCCACGCCCTCGTCACGAGCCGCCTGGACTACGGCAACACACTATACGCAGGAACCACCGCTAAACTCCAGAAACGTCTGCAACGAATTCAAAACGCCTCCGCCCGCCTCATCCTCAACATACCCCGCAACAGCCACATCTCCGCCCACCTGAGACACCTGCACTGGCTTCCCGTCAACAAAAGGATCACCTTCTGACTCCTCACCCACGCACACAAAGCCCTCCACAACAAGGGACCCGAACTCCTCAACCGCCGCCTCAGCTTCTACACTCCCACCTGTCCTCTTCGCTCCGCCAACCTTGCTCTCGCCGCCATCCCTCGCATCCGCCGCACCACGGCGGGTGGGAGGTCCTTCTCCTACCTGGCGGCCAAGACATGGAACTCCCTCCACACCATCCTCAGGACCACTCCGCTTTCCGGAGACTGCTCAAGACCTGGCTCTTCGAGCAGCAGTAACCCCTTCTCCCTAGCGCCTTGAGACCCGCACGGGTGAGTAACGCGCTTTATAAATATTTATGATTTGATTTGATTTGATTAACCTCTTCTAATTCGTATGTATTAAATTTCCATCAGTACTTAAGTTTGTCTTCGGTAAATTTAACTAAAACTTATTTCACACACGTTTGCTTGTTTTTGTCTACGATATATTAAGTGGTCATGAGAAACCAATCCTGAAGGATTCATGGTGGCATTCAAAAAGGGTAGGGTCAGCTGCGTGCAATTGAGATTTAGAGATCACCCTATTTAATTTGTATAGGTCAATTGCATCTTTAACCACCATTATTCAAAATCTTCCACACATAAAATAAATGAAGTTAATGCAGGGTCAAAAACTAATACGATAAAAAACATAATAACAGGAATAAACTATCGTCTGTTAAGCAGATGCTCAAACATACTGCCAAAAATCTTCAAGATCTATATGCAAATAGAACAAGCTTGATTTATAAAATTGGCAACAGAAAAGGGAATGCATAGATTATGAGCTGAATAACCAACATTAGTGCTTCGGAAACTGAACCAATACTGTTAAGACTGAATATAGGAATTCACCCTCATTTCCTTGTATAAAAGTGTTGCAAGCAGAATAATAGTGAGTGTAAGATCGTAGCAGAGATATCAAAATATAAAAAGCCAGGTGTTGGAAGTTTAATTTCCCAACATCCTCTCCAAAGGGAACAACCCCCAGTCTGAACTTCGTGAATAAACATCTCATACAGGAATAAAACATAACATAGATATGCTTTGTAAGCCTTGATGCTTTTGGTCAATAAATAATGCAGCCCTCTTTTAGTGTAAAGGGTCTGATTCAAATTGGCATTCTGTACCCATGAATACATTTTTGGACAGCAAGGAAATCTTACAACCACGTAAAATCAAGGGAAATCCATCATTCGGAAAGGTCTAAGACTGAGAAATAAATGCTTCTGATGCAAATATGCGTGCAGCGAAACAGATAAAAATGTTGCTTCCACAAGCTTTTTAAAGCAGCCCCCTGCTTGTGGGAGCAATGCCAGCTCCCACAGGATGTGAGGAGCCGGTTTGGACGATGGGGCCTTCAGGCTCCCCCTGCTGCCTGTCACCCTCTTCCGTCCCATAGTGGGATGTGAGAGAGAGAGAGAGAGAGAGAGGTAGTCATTACAATGGTCTCTCCATGCAATGACTACAGTGAGCAGCCACCTCAGGCGTAATGGTTCAGGTCACAGACCGCCACACTGAAAGTTAACGGTTCAAGTCCAGGTGTGTCTGTGGTCATTTCCCTACTTAAATTTCTTTAAAAGTTTAAGGTTCACTCTGAAAGTTGGTCTCACTCCTTTTAATTGACAAATAAATTTTTCTTTTTAATTTGTTCAGAAATATCCCATTCTAGGTCATCAAAGTTTAAAAAACTCCCTATCTCTCGCCCCCTCACTGCCTTTCCAGCTCTCTCTCTCTCTCAATTTCTCTGTTTCAATCTCTTTCTCCAACTCCCTCAGACTCACACAGCCACTCACACATGCACTCATACATACACTTACACACCCACGTAACCAATCACATACCTACTCACACACCCACTCACAGACTGACACAGCCACTCACACCCCAGTGCACACACCCATATAACCACGCATTCACCCACACAGTCATTCACACAACCACTCAAACACCGGCAGTGGTACACTTATAGAAATTGCAATAGCACGTTTGTTTTAAATGTGGTGTTGTCTCAGTATTGAATGTGTGCTTCTGGTTGGGAATGGATCCACGGATCCATAAAATGAATAACAAAAAGAAAGACTTGCCACCGACCACGGGAGCACCGCCAACAGGCTGGCGGTGCTCCCACGAGCATTCTGACCGCGGCGGTTCAGCCGCGGTCAGAAGCGGCAAGTCGGCGGGCTCCCGCCGACTTACCGCTGCTCGGGGGAATCCTTCATGGCGGCGGAGCACGCTCCGCCACCATGAGGATTCTGACAGCCCCTACCGCCATCCTGTTCATGGCGGGAAACCCGCCATGAACAGGATGGCGTTAGGGGGTGCCGCGGGGCCCCTGGGGGCCCCTGCCGTGCCCATGCCAATGGCATGGGCACAGCAGGGGCCCCCATAATAGGGCCCCGCAAAGTATTTCAGTGTCTGCCATGCAGACACTGAAATACGCGACGGGTGCAAACTGCACCCGTCGCACCCCTGCAACTACGCCGGCTCAATTCTGAGCCGGCGTCCTCGTTGCAGGGGCATTTCCTCTGGGCCGGCGGGCGCTCTTTTGGAGAGCGCCCGCCGGCCCAGAGGAAATGTTAGAATGGCCGCCGCGGTCTTGTGACCGCGGTGCGGTCATTTGGCGGCGGAACCTTGGCGGACGGCCTCCGCCATCCGCCAAGGTTAAAATCAGGCCCTTGGTGTATTGCATTTATATAAAGACTACGTAGGACACATTACCTTAATCATTTAATTTTTTATTCATGAAATAAATATTAAGAATGAACGTGTGAATAAAATGTGTTTATATACTTGTGAAAATGCATATTAGAAAACTGAGCTTATCATTCAAACTGTAGTATAATTTTATTAAATAAAATAGTGAAATTCACTAAGAAACCAAAGCTTACAGGGACATAGTACAGAAATAGCATTATAAACCATAGAAACTTACTGCAAAAACAAAGGGCACAGGGAGGTTATAGGTAAGAAATAAAAAAAATTAAAGCAATCTTGTAAATTCAGTGAAAAAAACAAAGGTTACAGGGATATTATAGATAGGTTCAGATTTTACACACAAAACACATAGAAATTCGACAGTTATAGTTACCTGAGCTAACTATAACTTACGCCCCCACAAACTACTGCTTGCGATCTTATATATGACAACACTCGTAACATGGGACCCTATCCAAGGGACCATAAATAATTTAAAGTGAAGGCGGGGCTATGTGACCCACCTACCTGAGCTTTATTAGGCCCTAGGGATCCCATACCCCTGGGCCATTACAAGACATAAAGGGGGAGGGGACTGCACAGCTCCACTCCTTGAGTCTTGTTAGGACCTGGGGACCCAACCTCCCAGGGCCACTCATTTTGGTAAAGTGAGGGAGGACTGCGCAGCCTCCCCACCCGAGCCTTGTTAGGCCCTGTGGACCCTATCTCCTGGGCCAATATTAAAATAAAGGGAAGGGAGGCTTCATTGCCCACTTCCACAAGCCTCCTTTGGGCTTGGCAGCCCCCCCGTCCAAGCCTCTTTAGGTCCTGGGGACCCGTGCATCCAGGGCCTATGTTAAAAGGGAAGGGGGAACATGTAGCCCCACTCCCTGAGCCTCAAAAGGCACAAAGGATCCCACTCTCAGGCTGAAATTGTACAAAATGGGGAGGGGGCCACATAGCTCCGACATCTCGAGCCTCTAAAGGCCCCAGGGACATCCCCCCAGAGCAAGAGTATTTAAAATGGGGAGTGGAGCCATGTAGACTCTTTTGGATTAGAGGGGAGGTGAGGTTCCTTTGTGGCTGAGTCACCCACATGGCTAATGACACACCCACACAGACATTCACACACTCACTCACACTCAGACACTCACTCAGACACTCACGCACCCATTCACAGACCCACTTAGACACTCATGTACCCACTTACAGATCCACTCAGACATTCTAGCACTCAATCACAGACCCTCTCAGACATTCATGCACTCACTCACAGATGCACTCAGAGATTAATGTACCCACTCATAGACCCACTCACAGACTCCCACACACACTCACAGACCCACTCACAGACTCATGCACCCCATCACAGACCCACCCACAGACTCATGCACTCATTCAGAGACCCACTCAGACTCAAGCACCCCCTCAACAGACCCACTCAGAGACTTATGCACCCACTCACAGACCCACTCAGGCTCATGCAGCCACTAACAGACCAATTCAGAGACTCTTGCAACCACTCAACAGACCCACTCAGAGACTCAAGCACCCATTCACAGATCCACTCACACACCAGTTGGCAACTGTCGGCCCAATCCTCCAGGCTCACTAGCAGCACCTCACCAAAACCCAACTGAGAAAGGTGATTTGGGGCAGCCTTGCATGGACATTGAAGGCTCCTCAGGGACATTATGCTGGAAACAAGTTGTACCCTTTTCTCTCCACATAAAAATCTCTTACACACACATAGACAAGAAAGGAGATGCAGAACAGTTTTCAATACATTTATTGAAAAGACTGCAATCTGGGATAAAATGTATGAGTGCAATGATTAGGATAATGTGGAATAACAAAATCAGGATCATGAAAATTAGAGATGTAAGTATAGAGAACCACAACATATTGTCATAACATGAGAATACAATTCCTACCTAAAAGCCTAATTTCTAACTCCTGAGTTAAAGCATGGCAAATCTGTCTGTACAGTGTCCATGAGAAGCATACCCCATCCACGTTACCTTGGTACAAGGTCAGGCTACCAGTCTCCAGATCAGGATCCATGGAGGCAAAAAGGCTGTGGTCGGTTGAAAACTGGCATGCAATATGGATGGAAATTCTTGTTGGAACCCCAACTAATGCCCTTTTTTCCTACAAGATGTTTTATAGGGGACATGTTTATGTTCTTGTACAGAAGCCTGACATAAGTTTGTACCTAAGTGCTGGAATGTTTACTCAGTCTTGGGGCCGGCAACACAAAATATTATTCTATGTGCCTCACATTCCCTTCTTGTGATTCTGAGGAAAAGAACATGATGCAAAGTATGTCATCTATAGCACTGATAATGACGCTTTTGCAGAATAGCTACTGATAATGAAATTAAAACAAAACCACTAAAGGTATTAGAAAAACAAAACTAATAAAACCAACAGAGCACGGCAACTGGGTAAAAGGGCACAGGTTGAAAGCTATTACTGTGCCCAAGTGACTAACTAAAATGGACCCTTGATAAATTGCCCTGGGAGGTGGTGGTCCCCGGGGCTACGAGTGGGCCATGAGGTCCCATGTTGGTCCCAAGGGGTTAAAAACGGTCTACAGGACCCCATCTATTATTATAAATGTATCTTCCCCCAGGGAGGTGGTGGTCCCTTGGGTGCAGGGGGTACGCAGCTCCTGCATATTTTTGCACCATCGCCCCTGGGAGGTGGTTGTACCAAGGGCTAGTATAAGCAAGCCCTAGGAGGGGGCCTGTGTGCCCTCCTCCTGTTTTAAACCACCAATGCCCCCGGGACCTGCCCCACCCAGGGGCGAACGAAAAGAAACGGGTGGATGCCGAGTCCCAAAATGGCTGTCAACACTTTCTTGCTGAAGTATTAGCCGCCAATCAGATATCAGCAAAGGAACAGTTGAATCTGTGGAGGATCTGCCGCCCTATATATATATATATATATTTTTTTTTTTTTAACTCTGATATCTCAAAAACTGCTGAGCGACTTTCCACCAAATCACAAAGAAACATGCTTTCTGGACCAAGAGCTAGCTTTCTGCCAAATCTTGTATAATTCTTTCTATTGGTTTGGGCTCAAGTCGTGTTTAAAATCCCTTAGGGGAAAACACATAGGGAAAACGTGTTTTGGGACCCCCTCTTTTTCTCGATCCCTGCTGACCAGATCACCCTGAAACTTTCAAGGCAGCAGTTGAAACAACTGTTGTATTAGGTTTGAAAATTTTGTGAAGATGTTTCAATCGGCACCAAAGTTACTGGCAAAACAAAACACACTCTTGCTTTGGAAACTAGGTCCTAACTATAACTACCAACTGATGACCGCCACTAGGTAGTATATATATATATATACATACATATATCTGTCCAGTAGAAGGCGTTTTGCCGAAACGCGTTGACAGACATCACACTCAGGACTCTGTGTTACCTGTATAAGAAAATAAATTCATGAACTAAATACGAGCGCATTGGATTTAATCGATTTCGAGATTTGGGAGATACTTGATGGGATCGGTGCAGCAGTCAGATGGCTATCAGTCCATCTGTTGAAGAAATATATATATATAAATATATATATATATATATATTTATTTACTATTTGAATATCTCATTCATGCAGGTTCCTCGATTTTCACCCGTGAGAAATCTATTTCACAAAGGTGAATGAAACTGAAGCACTAAATCTCCAGACTCTGAAATACAGCTGCTGCATGACTCATTTCGCTAGTTCTTATACATCTGAAACAAATATATCAATGCATTCAAAGTCCTCTGATATGGCAGGCTTTGGTTGGTGATATAGTTATTTCCCCGATTTCATAAACATTTTTATATGACAAACTGTATTCCATTTTTCAGGTATAACATACAATGATTTCTCCTGTAGGAAAAATATAATGGCAACAAATAACTAGCATCTGGCACTGCAGTCGAAAAGACTATAATTTTGCACATACATAATGTAAGCGCGGATACATTTGTCAAAGGAATGTGGGTACCTGTAGGATTTCTTGTTTCCTGATACAGTAGGAGTGTGGCTTTGTTGGCAGCCCTCGCAGTTAAATATCTACAGAAATAATGCAAAGTATTTAGACAATGAGGTTTCCACCCTGCTTTTGTAGGCTTACTTTCCTTTATGCTTTCATTGATTGGCATATCATAGAGCAACATTCCTGCGCCCAACCTCTGGCCTTATAACAGTAGCATCAGTTGTTAACTTCTGCTGTTGGTTGCCAGCAAAGGAACGTATTGTTTGCAACCAGTGCTCATTTTACCAGTGGCGCAGGCGGCCGTCCCTATCCAGTCCTGAAAATGTCTGTGGTTGCATTTCCTTTTGCCAATGATGCCGAGGTCCATGTTGAATATGCAGTGCCAATGTGCCTTGGACTGCTGCTGTGTTTGAGCAGGGTGCCTTAGCATACAGCATGGGCACAGATACTACTGTGCAGTACAAGTGAAGTATTGTGCAGCCTGCCCTGGTAGTCTCCATTTACTTGCCACCTGTCTGAGTCGCTGGTATCCCCTGAGTATTGTGTCTGGCCCTGAGCTAAGTGCTGCCTATTGTGTCCGACCCTGAGCTAAGTGCTGCCTATTGTGTCCGACCCTGAGCTAAGTGCTGCCTATTGTGTCCGACCCTGAGCTAAGTGCTGCCTATTATGTCTGGCCCTGAGCTAAGTGCTGCAGAGAGACCAGTTTTGGTGCAGTGGCATGATGGACTCCTGGCAGAGTTGACCCTGCCGGTGGATTAAGTCCATTTTGAGCTAAGACTGCACACTGAGCTGCCCAGTACCAATAGACAGTTCCAATGTCTATCTTACAGAGGCTCAAACTGTTCCTGAGCTGCACACAGGCAACACAGCAGACTGCACAGAAGGGACTAGGGAGGGGTCCGCACTCCGAGCAGTCACAGGATATGCTGAAGTGATCCTCTTTGTATGGAAAGACTGACCATTCTCACTCATGCCTCCATTCGTGCTCTGCTGTCATCAAATATAACCTGCCATAAGAACAAGGAAATGCTGTCTGGCCTATTGCCCGAACGGAGGAGCCACCCCTGTGTGTACCTACAGCACTGAAGGGGCTTTCCTTGCCTACAAATTAAGTAAAAGAAACATCTGCTCTGACGAGGCATCACCAGGGACCGTAAGCTACTGTTCTCTGATCTGTGAAATTTAGAATAGAGTTATAAAACACGGGTTTTAAAAGTATGGCGCATGTGACTTCTTAAATACTTCTGGGGATTTTTAAATAAATCTTTGCAATGGTGACACATTTTGAATTCTGCGCTTATTATATAGATAAATAATGCATCTTAAATCCAATACACACAAAATTAAACACCATTGTAGTCTACATTTTCTTCACAAAAGCTTTGATGTTATAATTACGTGTATTTTCTAGAAGTGGAAATTTACTTGTGATAAATGTCTACGATTAAACTTTTGTTCCTATTTTTGCCTACTGTGAAATGAGAACATAATTTTTTTGCGTGCTTCTCACTTTCTGGTACATTATTTCATGCCTCTATTTCTTTTTTCTCAACCTCAGGAACTAATGCACCTAACACTGCTGATGGGCTACTTAAAAATAATTCAAATGTTGAAGGAAGAGATCAACATGTCTGTGGGCCTCTTCCTTTCTTAATATTTTCAAACCCTCGGAGAGTCAACCTATTGACCCAACGAGATGTGGTGGCCTGAGAAAGGAGAGAGCGCAGTGGTCAAGATGAGAGACGCAAGAAAGAAGGCCTATATGTGAAAGAGGTGGAAGGAATGTCAAAAAGAAAAAAAAATGAAAGACAGCAGGGAAGAAGGGAGAGAAGAGAGCCACCCAAAATACATCAGGGGAGAGAAGGCACACCTGGTCTGATGGAGAGCGAGGTAGCTGTGAAAAGTGGAGAACAAAAGCAGAAATGGAGAGGTGGGAAACAAAACAGCTGATAAAGGGTAGAGAGAAAAACGAGCAGAGTAGAGGTAAAGAGAAGAAAGAGCTGACAAGGACTAAAGTAGACTGTAAAGAGCTAAGTTTGATGGGAGGAAAGGGAGCAGGACATGGACAGAAGGGTCGAAGAGTGAATAAAATGAAGATGAGAGACAAAAAAAATGATAAATGGAGGGACAGAGGTGACAGACCATGGGAGCACAATGGAAGGAGAGAAGGATTACATAGGAATGAGAATGCACAGTGGAGCAAGGACAGGGGAGAGTTGCTTGGGATGGCAGCCGTAGCCAATAGGACTCCTCGCCTCAATTAATCAATCGTCACAATAGTAGGAGTGCCAGGGGGCTTCTGCAGACACGGCAATACATGCATGCCAGCCGTAAAGGATCTCTATTATTGGGGTGTGAGCTTAGTATGAGGGAAGCTTGCTTGTCTGATTCTGGCCTTGTTCTCTTTTGAACTACCAAAACGTCCAAAATACACAACAGAACTGTAGAAAGCGACTGCTGGCAGAAAGTATTTGCTCACAAATACAAGCTTTCTACTGAGAGCTTAATATTTTGCAAGGTGGACCATACTTGTATTTGTGTGCATTTATGTCTAGTTGAAAATACTGTTCACTGTGCTATTACTGTTCTAAGCGCTATACCATGAAGTGTAAAGATTTTTATGACTGACAGTATGAGAAAGTAGCCTCTTTCCAGCCTGGTCACCCCCACTTTTGGCCTGTTTGTGAGTGTGTGTCAGTTTGTTTTTACTGTGTCACTAGGATCCTGCTAGCCAGGACCCCAGTGCTCATAGATAAAAAAACAATATGTCAGTGTGTTTTGCCTGTCTCACTGGGATCCTGCTAGCCAGGACCCCAGTGCTCATAGTTTGTGGCCTAATGTGTGTGTCTGTATGGTGCTTGACTGTGTCACTGAGCTCTGCTTATCAGAACCTCAGTGCTTATGCTCTCTCTGCTTTTAAATTTGTCAATGTAGGCTAGTGACTTCATTTACCAATTTCAATTGGCACACTACACCCCCCTTATAAGTCCTTAGTATATGGTACCTAGGTACCCAGGGCATTTGGGTTCCAGGAGATCCCTATGGGCTGCAGCATTTCTTTTGCCACCCATAGGGAGCTCAGACAAACCATTACACAGAACTGCCATTGCAGCCTGCGTGAAATAGTGCACACATTATTTCACAGCCATTTTCACTGCATTTAAGTCACCTATATGTCTAACATTCACTTGCTGAAGGTTAGGTGCAAAGTTACTAAGTGTGAGGCCACCCTTGCACTAGCAGAGGTGCCTCCACATAGTTCAGGGCCATTTCCCGGGACTTTGTGAGTGTGGGGATGCCTTTTCACGTGTGCACTACATATAGGTCAATACCTATAAGTAGCTTCACAATGGTAACTCCGAATATGGCCATGTAACATGTCTAAGATCATGGAATTGTCCCCCCATTCCAAATCTGGTGTTGAGGAGCCAATTCCATGCATCCTGGGGGCTCTACTATGGACCCCCAGTACTGCCAAACCAGCTCTCTGAGGCTTACACTGCAGCTACAGCTGCTGCCACCTCGCAGACAGGGTTCTGCCCTCCTGGGGTCTGGGCAGTCCAGTCCCAGGAAGGCAGATTAAAGCATTTTCTCTGAGAGCAGGGTGTTACACCCTCTCCCTTTGGAAATAGGTGTTACAGGCTGGGGAGGTGTAGCTTCCCCCAGCCTCTGGAAATGCTTTGAAGGGCACAGATGATGCCCTCCTGGCATAAACCAGTCTCCACCAGTTCAGGGACCCCTTCTCCCCTCCTCTGGCACAAAACTGGACAAAGGAAAGGGGAGTGACCACTCCTCTGTCCATCACCACCCCAGGGGTGGTGCCCAGAGCTTCTCCAGTGTGTCCCAGACTTCAGCCATCTTGCTTTGCAAGGTGTAGGGGCACTCTGGAGGGCTCTGGGTGGCCAGTGCCAGCAGGTGACGTCAGAAACCCCCCCTGATAGGTCCATACCTGATAAGGTAGCTAATCCCCACTTTTAGGGCTATTTAGGGTCTCTCCTGTGGGTTTGCTTCAGATTCTGCTTGCAAGTTTACTTCAGGAATCCTCTGCAACTACTTCATCATCCTCTGACCTTGTCTCAACCGCAGCCTGCTCCAGGAACCACTGTAACAGAAACAAAGTATCCACAAGGGATACTTTTCCTCTGCAACTTCAGCTCCAGCCAGCAACTGCAACAGTTTCCACAGTGTGCATGCTCTGAGGACTCCCTGTCTTCATCCTGCACCAGAAGGATCGTAGAAATCTTCTGTGGGGTGACTGAGTCACTCCCCTGCTCCAGCAGGCACCTTCCAAGACGACGACTGGTACCGTTGGACTCCTCTCACAGCAACAAGCGTGCTCCTAAGGACATAGAGGTTGGACCCCATCGCCAGAGACTGTCCTGTGGTCCTGCTGATGCAATTTGGAGGAGGTAAGACCTTGCCTTCCCTGAGAGCGATGGTACCCCTGTGTACTGCGTCTTCTTCACCTCCTGTGCACTATTTGCAAAATTTCTTAGTGCGCAGCCTGGCCCAGGTCCCCGGCACTCCATCCTGCAACGCACAACTCGCTGAGTTGTTCTCCGGTGGCTTGGGACCTTTCTTTGTTGTGCTGCACCAACTGCGTTTTGCACCGACTTTGTCCCCATGTCCTGGGACTCCCGTGGTTGCTGTTTGGCATCCAGAGGGCTCTCTAAATTGCTGAGAGCCCCCGCTTCCCCTTCACTGTTGAGTTGAGGCCCCCAGGTCCCTCCTGGGTCCAGCCAGCACCATTTTGACGCAAAACGCCGTTCTGTCATAACCAAGACTTGTTGGCGACTTCCAACACGAAATCACATCTGCATCCATCTTCACATCCTTTGCATCATGCAGGAACCCGCTGGCATCTTCCTAGGGTGCATTCCTGCAGTCTTCGACTAACTGAGGACTCTTCTTTTGCACCCTCTTCTGGGTTGGAAGGGGCTCCTGTCCTTCCTGGAACTTCTTCCGACTTCTGGGCTTGGTCCCCTTCTTTTGCAGGTCGTCAGGTCCAGGAATCCCGCAGTTGTTGTTTGCAGACTTGGTTGGTTACTGCAAAATCCCAACCACGAGGTGTAGTGTGGCCCAAGGAAACTTGCAGTACTTTACTCCTGCTTTTCTGGGCTCTGTGGTGGGGTAATTTACTTACCTTTACTGTACTCTTACCCTCCCAGCAATTCTGCACACACTACACTTGTCTAGGGGGGAATACGTGATACGCATTCCAATTTCTTAGAATATGGTTTGTGTTGCCCCTAGACCTATTTTCTCCCATTGCAATCTAGAGCATTTCCTATTGCTTACATTGTTGAATGACTATTTACTTGTCTAATTGTGGTGTCTAGTGTATATATTGTGTATAATACTTACCTCCAGAAGGAGTATTTTCTCTAATATATTTTGGTACTGTGTCACCCAAATAAATACCTTTATTTTTGGTAACACTGAGTATTGTCTTTACTTGTGTATAAGTTCTTTGTAACTATAAGTGGTATTGCATGAGCTTTGCATGTCTCTTAGTTCAGAAAAGCTGCTCTGCTATAACTACCTCTATCAGCCTAAGCTACTAGAACACTACTACTTCACTAACAAGGGATAACTGGACCTGGTATAAGGTATAATACCCAAGGTACCCACTACAAACCAGGCCAGCCTCCTACAGACAGTGAGCTGTAAAATTCACAATTTAAATCTGTTTCTTTTTTTAAAATTCTTGCGCAGCTCTTTTTCACTTTGGCTCGCTCACAGCACTCACACATTTTTATCAGGTATACACTTTCCACCCCACTGTATTTAAAACCAGGGAGGACTGGTAAAAAGGATTTTACAACATTAAATTCCGAATACACGTGGAATGCTTTGTTACAATGTGAGGGAGATGGAGTAGAATTCACTCAATATATATCCAATTCAGGGGTATCATTTTCTGTGAGCCTACATCCGCCACTTTACTCCTGGCATGTCGAAATGGGCTCCATAGAGGGCACAGCAATGAAGTCAAAACCTAGCAACAGGCATTTTGTGGAAGTAGCTAAGTGGTTCATTTTGAATCACAGTTTATGAAATAAATTGACATTAAAATGAAGAATTACAGGTTGTTGTGAAGAATGATTCATTGGAAATTCTACAACTTTGCTAATGTAACAGGCCATTGGAGTTAAAACATAACTTGTCCCACACAACAAAATGATATTGTACGACAAAACACCAACAATGCCTTAAATAGCAAAAAGCAGCTAACTGCCATTAATTTCACTCGTAAATTAATCATGTATGTCCTAAACACCAATGTTCTTTTCTTAGAACAACTCAACTTGCCACAGTTGGCTGCTGGAACTGACCGTTTTACAGCCATAGAGTTAAGCAGGAGGGAACCCTGATTTCCATCCGTATTCCTGCACCGTATTTCTCAGTAAAATCCGGAGAACTGGCTGGGGAATATTTTTATATTCCTATAGCCACCTAACAGCTCCTGGTGGACAGGAAAGTTCTAACATGGGAAGCCAAGACAAGGGAGGGGCACAGGCTTCCAGAGACAAGCGTGGAGTATTCTGTCTTCCTAGTGGATACCAGTTAAAACAAGCATTTGCAATCCAATGGATCTCACGTTTGCTTGAGTTAGAGCAATTAGCATTGTACATTCCTAACTGGCCTTTTCTTTCCACATAAAAAAGAGCCACGGCCACCATGAGCATGAGCGGAAAGGAGACACATAAAATGAAAAAGAAGTTCACTCGCAGTCAAAAGTATCAGCAAATGTGCAATTATCCATGTAATAGGGTCGATGGCCAAGGCAGTAACAAAACTGCCCCAAGGAGGGGCAAACATAAAGCATTTACCAATGATAAAGGACTTTTGAAAGGTAAGCCCATGAATGATTGGTAGTGATGGGTGTGCAGTGGGCCTGGTTAAAAGTCCACAGATTACAACACGTCAGAGCGCTTACGCGCTCGATTTAAAAACAAGTATTTGCAACGCAATAGGTCTTGCATTTGCTTGAGTTAGAGCTTTTGGAATTGTGAATTCATAACTGGTTTTTTCTTGCCACATAAATTGGTGAACCCTGCCTCATAATTGTCATCTTTTCCTGCCATATAATTCCAGTGGCCATGCATGTAACTAAACCACCTCCATTTACCTTTTTCCTCTAACTGCAGCAAAAAATGAAAATTTAGCTAAATTTACCATTTAGCATCCTAATCAAAATCTGACATGCTGATTTCAATCGAATACCGCTTTCACCACCCCACCATCAGAGTTACCGGCTGGCTAACACAATTCCACAAAAAAAGACACAAGACAGCCACAGAGGAGTAACGAGAGAAATAAACTTGAAGGGTCACCCAAACATATCAATGGTGTTGAAACAGTCATAGTGTAATAAGGATGTTAAGTTGGCCTAAATTATAATAAAGAGAGATTATTAAAACATATGCAATTATCACATAAACCTTTATCAGGAATAAACATTTGGCATTAGACTGTAACGCTCAAAACAGCCCATTGAGGGCACCATACCAAAAATATCATTTGTAACAAACATGGTCATGTAACCATATTGTTAGCCCCAAGAGGGGATAACGCCATGAAAAAAATATAGGAGAAAGTAATGCAGTGTAATCATATACTTAGTCCGTGGAGGGCATTTTCAGGGCTAGCAGAACTACTGCAATGATATAATGAACAAGGCCTTTAAAAAAGAAACTTCTCACAGCTGTAAAAACAAAAGTTGTAGACATGAGATAGCTTAAAAGACACTGAGTGGTGGGAGTGGTTTATTATTTTGGGGTCCCAACTAACTTAGTGTGGGGACCCAGAGATAATGTAGACAGGAAGAACAATTTGAAGGAGGTCCCAGTGCCCTAGGACCACCACAGGCTGAGTTATGAGCAATAATGTTTTCTAAAAGTAATGCCCTGCAAAGCATTATGGGGCAAGTTTTCATGCCACAAATATAATAGTATGTTGACTGTAATGCTTAGAACAGCCCCTAATGTACACCACAGTAAAAGTAGCAATTGAAAAACAATTTGGTCATGTAACCATAGTGCCGGTCCTTAGAGAGCATAACCATGTGAAAAAGAATGGGAGAAAGTAATTAATTTTAACTATATATTTAGCCCCTAGAGGGCTTAGTACATTACACATTTTCAAGGCTATCAGAACTATTACAATGATATTACAAACAAGTCCCATGAAACATAACTTCTCCCAGCTGTAAAACAAAAGTTCCAGCCACAAGAAAGCTTAAAAATATAAATGGTGTTAGTGGTATTATTTTGTAGTGCCCACTAACATATTGTGGGGACCGAGAGATGATGTAGACAGAAAGAGCACTTTGTGGTCAATGTTTTGAAGGTGGTCCCATTGTTCTGAAACCACCACAGGCTGAGTTATAAGCAAACATGTTTTGTAAAAGTAACCCCACAGATGATGTAGACAGAAAGATCTTGTTGTTGTGAATGTTTTGGTGGTAGTCCCATTGTCCTAAGACCATCACAGAGCAAACATGTTTTGAAAAAGAATGCTTGCAAAGCATTATAGGATGAATTTCCTGAGTGCAGTGAATATTGCAGTATTGGCTCTCCTGCTATGCCAGGAGAGACTCTTTTGCTTTGAGGATTTCAGTTTTAGTAAAGCATTTACTAATTTCAAGTATTTTAAAGGGAGAGCCACAACTAGTGAATCTGATTATGTAACTGTGAACAATATGACCAGCACCTCAATCCCACCGATCATGTTCACGCTTGTGTCCCTTTTGCTGTGAGCGTCATGGTTGCCATGCAGACGAAGAAGAGAGACAAAACATTGTTCTCCCATGCTGAAGTATATTGGCAATCATGCAATAATCCAGGTAACAGAGGTAGTCTGCAAGGCGTGACAAAAAACAGCCTCAAGGTGGGACAAACGTAAAGCAATTATTAATGACATCAAGTGACTGTTGAAAGTGATGGGTGTGAGGTGGGCATGCTTAAAAGCATACCATTTTAATACTTATAATAGGTCAAAGCACTTGCATGCTCGACCTAAAAATGTCTTGCACACGTGAACGCTTCTAACTGCAGAGAGCAGCGTTGTTAGTCTGCTTGTGTTTCGTAAGAGCTGTGACGTCCAGCTCCATCTGACTGCTTCCTCCCTCACAGCTCACTTCCACTAATAACAGAAGGCAGAAATCTGACGGGGTGTATTTAATTTAAATCTCTGTGTGGAGTGACTGTGGTGAAGTGGCCAGGACTTTCTGCAGCCCAATTGAGTGAATTAACACACGCTGCTGACATCAATCTTCCATTTCAACTACATGAGTTGTGCAATTTCAGAAGGAAAGAGGTTAATGGGGGTAGGGTGCTCCGACCACACTTTCCCGTTGATAGAGTGAAAGCGGCCCAGATACTTAACACATGCGTTTGTAATGCAATAGGTCTTGCATATGTCAAATAAGTTAATTGTCATCTTTTGATGACAGCCCCACGAGCAAAAACAAAAGAAAACATGAGAAGAAACTTAGAAAGGTTGACTTGGCAAAATAACAGAAAGATACCTTTAAAAAATAAAATTGTGCAATTTTGTTTGTACTATTGGGCACATTTTTGCCAGTCACAGGCCTTCTGTTTGTGGGGCACTAGAAGTTAAAAAGATCAAATAGCCCCTGAATCACGTCAGGAGCAGCGGACGGGCACTAATTAAGTTGCATCAATTAGTGCTTGATCCCTGCTCCACACACACGAAAGGAAATTATGCCAGGCATGCCTTAACAAAATACGAGACTGTGAAGAAGAGTGCCACGCAAACCAAAAAATGGTGCGCGACAGGCTAGCTCCAAGCCCTTTACTGAACACAACAGAGTCTCACAAACGAGACGCATGAGCTAGAGCATGCACTTGCAGGCACACCAAAAACGACACAGTAGAGCTGCTCAAACCCCCCTGCTTACTGTAAATCATTCCCTACTTTTGTCTTTCACACTTCTTCATCTATCACACTGCTAAGCGTTGTGTCCCATAAATGATAACCGTACCTCGGTGGTCATCATGCACAACATGGAAATACTTCCACACAGGATCAAAACAAAGACAACAAACTCCTAACCACAAATCCTACCTGGTGTAATATTCTACCCATGTAGGTAAGCGCTTCAGCACCTCACATAGGCATACATGCTAACAGACCCGATGCAGGAGGGAGACTCACAACTTTTTAAGCCAAAATGTCTTTATTTTGGCTGTCTCCTGGCTGAAATTTCTTCTCTTTCAATACAGGTCAATGGGGGAATTACATTCTCATGATTATTTAAAAAAATAAATCTTCCACTTTACTCTTCTAAAATGTTTGCATGAAGTCTCAGGGGTAGTAAGTGCTGTGTGTAAACGTTGCACCACAATTCAATTGCAATGCATTTAGCTCCCTTCTCTAAATTGTGGCTTGTTTTACTTTCCTATTCAATTTCGGCCGGTTTGGAGCCAGTTGCAAAGGGGAGGACTGGTTAGATGTATGCATGTGGGATTTTTATAGTGCTAACCTAGTCAAAATGCAGCAGAGCATTTTATAGGGTCATCAACAGACCTTAAGTCAATGAGTGATATGAGAGGTAGCTGGTTTGAGGACCGTTAATGAAGTGTGGTTGCACAGCTGAAAGCATTATATGTATCATGTAACGGATGCACTTCGCAGCTATGCACTGTCTAAAATAAGTCACTGTTGTAGTGGAAATCCTTTCTCAAGAAGAAGTGAGCAGGGCTGTCTTTAGGGTGGTGCAACCGGTGCAGCTGCACCTGGCCCTTTGGTGAGGAGCATTTTGTTTAAAAATAACTATGGGTTTAAAAGCCATGAATGTCCTTGTGCACCCAGCAATTTTCATACAACAATACAAATGTCAAGGTAACTCTAGTGATTAATGTTCCTGCATGTAAGAGGGAATTTTGTCTAGTTTGAGTCATGACTCATCATAAAGTAGGGCAGAGGGTTAATGAGCTATGCAGATCACAGAAGCGAGTATGAGTGGACTCTGAGAAGCACCATAAACAAATGAAAGGTATGTCAATAAGGGGCCACGGGGAGGTGAGGGGCACTGCTGGAGAGTGGAAGTGAGGGAATTCGTAGAGGAGTCAAGGGGGGAGACTGGACACCACCAGCTCTCTAAAGCTGGCCTGGAGTGCAGTGATAACAGAGTGTGGGGTCTTTTCTTTCTGGACCCCACTTTCATAATTCTCAAGAGATGACAGAGTGTGAGACATGGGGAGAAGCACATGTTGTATGGTCGCTGCTCAGAAACACACTCACGCTGGGGTCTTGTTGCTGCATTACTCTTGTGTTGGCCAAGGACAACAGGAAGTGGGCAGCCTCGCGCACCCGTGCTGAGGATACCAAACGTTGCTGCTGTGAGTGACGAGGTCTCTCAGTCTCTCCCCCACCCCTCTACATCCCAGTAATGTTGAAGGGCAAAAGCTCTCCTAGGGTTACAAGGCCAGGCTCTAGCCAGCAGAGCCGGATAGCCGGAGACAGCCTAAGAGAGTATATTTCTACTAGTCCCCAGGTCATGCACGGCACCTTCAGTCAGTATTGACTGCTCAGTTAAAGGCACTTATTGCATCCTGGTACATGTAGCTGTGCTACGTACATTGTAAATATTGTCTCAGAAAGCAGGGATGAACACTGTTGTGTTGTGGGTTGGGCCAACTCACCGATGTCTGACTCACAGGGGGGAATCTGTGAGGAACCCTCCTGTGGTCAGCATAATAGGCTGAACCACTATAGGGATGTAAGAAAATAAAAAAAAGGAACTGACAGATTTCCGCTGGCCAGGTACGAACCCAGCACGAGGTCAGAGTGTGTGGTGTACAATGCTTTTCTTCCTGTGTGGCCTCTTAAGGCCCTGAAGTGTTTCCTCATTCTGTCACGAGCGCTGCCCCACGTTACAGAACAACTGGCATCGAGGGTTCCCTGTGCCCACGATGCGCTCTCGACCTTTATACGGCTTAACTTTGCCACCCTTTGCTCCAGCCAGCATGGCTCCCAATGACAGCTGTTCCTCGTCAACAATACTGCCCCGTTGGCCTAGGCCTGCCGCACATCATTGGTTCTCCCCGCTGCCTGGTGACCAACGCTCTCGGTCTGGCATGGAGAGAGCACCTGCACTTTTTGCAGACACCTGCCTCCTGGCCTCAAAGCAAGTTAAAACAAAGTGTTTTTCCCCTACATGGTGCCCCACCCACTAAGGGCCATCTGCTTTGCTGTGGAAGTGCCTTCCGATGCGACACCCCAGCCACAAAGGGCTGACCACCTCACATCTACTGAGCACTGTTGTGTTTTCCCATCCAGGGCTACAGGCCAAGTACACTTCATTCTCGAATATAGGGCCAAGTTGCCATGTTTGAGTCCTCACCACCTAGACAACTGTGACCTCCTGCCACTTTCTCACAGCACACACCTTCTTGGGGTAGATTGTGGACCCCGCCTGCAATCAGTCTGCTTCCACTCCTGAGACCTGGTATGCAAACTGACTTTCATGTACTGTCTAAAATGGAAAGAGGATAATATCAAGCACCATTGTCTATGGGACTCATTTTCACCATCAGTCACCCCAAGCTCAACTAGGTCACACCCATAAAATGTTCCATCCACATATACAGTGTTTTTAACTATGGTTGTTGATGGCTTCCATACCTACCCTAGAGCCATTTGTGTCTGATGGGCCTCTGTCAGCTCAGACTGCAAAATGGAGAGACTGGGTAGACCGGCTAGAAAAATATTTTGCAGCAGTCACCTTAGACAACAACAGAAGGCGCCCCATGCTCATACACACGGGAGGCGTTGCAATACACAAAGTTTTCAAGTCAATAACCGAGGCGGGACCGCCCTACAATTACACCTCTCTAGAAAACACCCTAACAGCCTACTTCGAGCTGCTCGTCAAACCAGACTATGAGCGTTTCCTGCTACGGCAAGCAAGACAACAGCTGGAAGAATCAGTAGACATTTTTTAACGCCTGTCTCAAGGAGCTAGTCGGCACATGCACCCTGCCACTTGTTGAGGATGAAGTCCGTGCACAGTTCATTCAAGGCTGTTCCTCCGCAAAGCTGAGAGAAAATATATTGCAAATGCCGGGGATGTCAATGGCCAACATACTAACCCTTGGGCAATCGAAAGAACTCTCTAAAGCACGCACTGCACACATGGAACTGCCCTGCAGCGATGAGTGAAAACTGAGCCTGTTAATACCATAACAACTTCAAACGTCAATAAGAAGAGAACCCACTCAAAGACTCCAATACCTCCAAAAGTCTGCTATTGATGCAGAGGCCAGTATCCACATCAAGGTGCCTGCACAGCACAAGGAAAACAGGGCACCTCCTGCAACAAACCAAATCATTTTGCAAAAGTGTGCAAGTCAATGGCCAGCAGAAAATGCATAGACCCAACCCTATCAATACCACAGAAACCCCCGGGGGCCCGGTGAAAGATAAGGATATGGATGATGACGAGACAGAATAAATGGTTCACATCATACATGCCATGCAACCTGGAAAACATCTAAAATACCACACCCCCAAGTGCACTATCACTGTGGCGGGACATTCACTCTCCATACTAATCAACACTTGCGCCTCCATTAACATGGCTCAATCCATATTTCACACCCTCCCATTCCCTCCGGTGCTATGCTGTACCTCAACACAAGTATATGCATTTGGCTCAACCACCCCGCTACCACTAGCAGGAGTGTTCATGACCGACATCGCCCACGAAAATTGCACAATCAGGACCAGTGTATGTAACCCAAGGAGGTTCTGGAACACTGTTGAGCTGCAAGACAGCAGAAAAACTAAAACTGGTTGCGTTCACATTCAGCATCCATCTATCAGCAATGGATGCCCTGTTGAGCGAGCTCACAAAGCTGTTTGAAGGGATAGGATGTCTCAAGGGTCACATGGTCCACCTTCATGTGGATGAATATATCCAGCCCATGGCACTCTGTCATCACCGAGTGGCATTCCCTCTTCGCCCAAAGGTTAAAGATCTCAAGAAGCTAGAAGCGGCGGACATCATCGAGAAGGTCAATGGTCCAACCCACTGGGTGTCACCAATAGTGATTGCTCACAAACCCAAGCAGCTTGGGGAAGTCCGAACCTGTGTGGACATGTGCCTCCCCAATATGGCAATATGGCGAGACAGGCACCTAACACCCACAGCTGATGACCTAGTGGCAGAAATGAGTGGGTCCAAGTGGTTATCAAAGGTAGTCTTCTGAGCTGCCTACCATCAGTTAATGCTAGCACCAGAGTCAAGGGCAATCACAACTTTCTCCAGTCATGGGGTCTAAGAAGGTACAAACACTTCAGCTTTGGGATGTCCAGCGCTGCGGAGGTGTTTCAAGACACCATCCGGGGAGTCCTTCCTGGGCTACCCGGCATCATCAATGTCAGCGATGACATCCTGGTACATGTTCCATCTCTATAAGAATATCTGGAATGACTACAAGCAATTTTTCAGTGTCTTCTGGACAGTGGCTACACCCTCCACAAGGAAAAGTGTGTTTTCCTCCAAAAGGAAATCAGTTTTTTTAAAGATCTATTTTCTGAAAGTTGAGGTATGCCTGACCCCGACAAAGTGTGAGGCATTCAGTCAGCTCCAGCCCCTGTCAATGTCTCAGGGGTGTGATGTTTTGTTGGGATGATGACCTACTGTGGCTTTTTCATTCCAAACCTCATGGCCCTCACAGCCTCTCTCTGCAAACTAACTAAAGCCATTGTACTATGGGAGTGGGGCCCCTCTCAAGAAGAAGCTTTCAGGGCTACCAAACGCACGCTCTCAGAGCACACCACTCTAGCATACTTTGACCCCTGTCATAAATCTGAGCTATCAGTGGATGCGAGTCCCACTGACCTCGGGTAAGTGCTATTTAAGAAGCAGCCCAACGGGGAAAGGATGCCCATCGCGTATGTTAGCCAAGCACTGACCGACACAGAGCAGAGATACTCTCATATCAAAAAGGAAGGAGCTGCAATTCATTGAGGATGCCATCACTTCCATCAGTATCTCTATAGACACCACTTTACAATTTATGCCGATCACAAGCCTCCCCTTCCACTCTTCACTGGCTCATCCTCCAAACTGCTGCCAAGGAGAGAGTAATTGATCCTTCAGTTGCAGGAGTACAATTTCTCTGTGATCTTTCGGCCGGGAGTCCAAAACCCAGCTGGCTATCTGTCCCAACAGGCAAGACTGGCTGCTGTCACTGAGGAGTCTGAGAGATTACAACCACTACCCATATCCATGTCTGAAATTCTGAAGACAACTCAAGAGGATGAGTGCCTTCAACTAGCACTGTCCGCAATGTCTTCTGGTAACTGGGACAAGAGTAAAAGGAACCTGTCTTTCTGCACCGCCAAAGCTGAGCAAACCTGCTTTCTCTGCCACATGTACACCATGAACTAGCTACATCACCGGAAGGTTGCCTACTGTGTGGGCCTTGTCTGGCAATCCTGAGGCATCTTCAACAACAAATAGTAGATTTAACACATTCATCACACCAGGGTATGGTGCAGACAAAAGCCAGTCTCCAGAATAAAGTGTGGTTTCCTGGCCTTGACAACGTGGTTGAAAGAACTGTCGCTCACTGCACTATATGCCAAGCAGCCGGGCCTACAGACCCACATGCTCCTATCATCACTCCTGCCATCACTCAAACTCTGTGGCATCAGGCCAGTGTTGATTTTGACAGCCTCCCAGATGGCCAACACATGTTGATGGTAATCCACGATTTCTCAAAATACCCAGAAGTAGAAGTTGTAGATTCTACGACCGCTCACCAGGTCATACCTTGGCTGGACAAAATTATGGCTACCCACAGCCTTCTCCATTAACTGTGCACCGATAATGGACCACCATTCTCCAGTCATGAATGTGCAGAATACTTAAAATCCAGAGGCATGCAAAACCGGAAGACCACACCCAGATGGCCCCAAGCTAATGGGGAAGTGAGCGGTTCATGAGGACAATTAAAAAAGTGCTCGGCATTACGCTGGTGGACAATCAAAACCTTGATTGGGCACTGTATGCCTTCCTGAGGTAATACAGGACTCCCCACTCCACTATCGGAGTTCCTCCAAGAACACTGTGCATCAATCGCCAACTTGCGGACACAGTTCCGCACGTTGGCCCGCCATCTGCAACCCAAAGAAAAGTGACGGCTGCTCCCAGTCAATAGAAAGTGAAGAACGACCTGATGACCTCCAAACGAAGAGCGTATCACTGGAAATTGAAAGTTGGAGACTGAGTACGTGTCAGAGACTGGAATTCAGGGAGCAAATTCAGTTTATCTTTCGAACCACACCCCTGGAAGATCACAAGGATAAAAGGGACAATGATCACTGCCACCAGAGGCGTGGAAAAAATCACAAGAAATGTTGTTTTCTTCAAGTGTTGGCCACTTTTAAATGACCACTCCAGTGAAGTATGATCAGCCTCAGGAGATACAAATCCGGAGAAAGACTTAGCATCTGTGAAGACATACCTCATGACGATCCTCATTTGCATGGAAGTCTGAAAAAGGATGTCGATTTGACCAAACAAGGGCAACCACCAACACTGTTTGGCAAACAAGATCTTAGCACTGTCCCTGAAGGTAACTACTCCCAAGTCAGTGCTCCCAGCCAGCTCAAAGGAAAACACAGACACAGCTTCAGACCATGTCCAGTCCATTCCACGAGGTTGAAGGACCTTGTGATGAGGTGAGGGCAACCAGCCTGCGACCCTGTACAAGCATATGTTTTGAATGCACCAGCTGTGTTTTATATTCGTCATGTTTCTTTTTTGTGTGAGTCATTTTTATTTTTTCGCTTATCTCATTTCGTTTTTTATGTTTGGTGGGGAGGGATGTTGTGTTGTGGGAATGGGCCAACCCACCGATGTGCAACTCACAGAGGGTAATCTGTGAGGACCCCTCCTGTGGTCAGCATAATAGGCTGAACCACTGTAGTGACATAAGAAAATAAATAAAAGGGACTGCCGGATTTCCGCCGGCCAGGTCCGAACCCAGCACGAGGTCCGAGTGTGTGGTGTACAGCGATTTGTTTACTGCGTGGCCTCTTAACGCCGTGAAGTCTTTCCTCATCCTGTCGCAAGCGCTGCCCCGTGTGACAGAACAGTCACACAGACAGGTTTAACTAGTCCCACATGAAGTGACTGACTGGTAGCTAGCTACCAGAGCAGATGGGAACGTGGATTCAAAGTCAACTGGAGAGAAATACATAACCAGAAACCTTCTAGCGAAAAATTCACCAGTTGCAAAAATTGCTTTCCCGTTGAAAGGGACTGCAATGTTGGCGAGAAGACTCCATGTGAACAGCAACCCAGTGTTAGCTTCCTGTGCTTTATTTTCCATCCCAATACCTTCAAGGAGCTGTAGTTCTTGCTCGTCTTAAATGGAGACGTGGGACAAAATTCTAGATTACGTTTTGTAAATGGAAAATGTTATGCACAACGGCCGCATGTAATTACAAGCATTTGCAATGCAATAGGTCTTGCATATTTCTAACAACTTAATTGTCATCTTTTGACAAAGAGCCCAAGAGCAGAAACAAAAGAAACATGAGGAGACACTGAGAAAAGATAACTTGGCAAAAGAACAGAAAGTTAGTTTTAAAAAATAAAACTGCAATTTTTGTTTGTCCTGCTGGGCACGTTTTTGCCAGTCACAAGCCTTCTGTTTGGGGGGCCCTAGAAGGATGCTGGTTCTGGTGACTCACTTAGACTCATTTCTGAGAACCTGACTGATGACAATAGCGAAGTTGCAGAGGATAACCTGAGCAAGAGTTGGTGAAATGAGAGCATACCGAAGTAGAAGGGGCTGTGGCTGCAGCAGACATACAGTATTAGGAGATTACCTGGATGAAACAGAGTAACAGATTACAGGCTAGTTATATGGGTTCAGCTGACCGCAGCTCACACATTGTTTTCCTATTTATAGATTCTGAAGACTTTTTTTTTTTAAATAAAAAATATGAAGGAGCAACTCCTCAGGGCTATTACAAAAACAACATTGTATGAACAAGTAAAAGCATGTTATAATAAATCAAATTTGAAAAAGTATACATAGATTAGGAAGCTTTACTTGCGATACAACACCTAACAAACACTTCTAACAAAGACAGTTAAAAATGAATCAGTAACCATTCATATATGTAACACATAACCCGGTGTTAGGTCAGACAGTCCCTGCTTAACCAGCTCTCAAAATGTCATCAACTTTCTATGTCTGGGATTATTTTGGATCAGTGTCATTTCCAAGCCTCACAAAGACAGAAATTCCTTCTACCAGGCAAGGTGGTCTGGGCTGCTTTCTGGAGCCATGTTCAGTCAGTAAGCAGCCTGGCTGAAGTCATGACAAGGAAATTGACCCCAACAACATTGGCCAGGACCCTGGAAGAATAGCCCAACATGATCATTTTGAGTTAAGGATGCATACCTTCCAGACTATAGTTTAGTTTTGGTTTTATAGAGTAGTAATTCTCTGGTGAAATAGTTAGCTTATCATTAAATCATTAAATCTTGAAGCACTACAATGCTCAAATCATTGGTACAGGAGTAATGTGTTTTAAATATCACTGTGGCACAAAATTAGTGCTACGATTAGCCAGAACGTGCCCTCTTTTTTTAAGAGGGCTCTATGAAACTATAAAATTTGGCTGTCGTCAGAGGAAGTGTTTTATGGGATGTGGCCCACACGTTGCCACTCAGCAGGTGAACCTATGAACAGTAGTGGTTGTAAAGGGAAAGGTCAGTGTGGCAAGCTGTTTTAGTGCCTGGAAGGTTAATGACCATGAAAGCTGCAGAGAATGGGGCCATCTGCAATACTGAACACTCTAGAGAAGGCAATAGTAATATGTTTCAGATGCACCGTTGGCATCTCCTGTCCATTCTGCTGCCCCCTCAACAATAGATAGTTCTTCCATCAATAAAGTAATTGAGGACAAGCCCTGTCCTTCACTCTCAAGAACACAGAAGCGCTGTGAGAGATCTCAAGAGGTGTTGGTAAACCAACCCAAATCTTCATCTATCCCTATTACAGCCTGCAGACCTCAGTTAAAGAAGAGTGTGAAGACCACCATATAATGGTGATCCACAAAGGCGACACTGACATTAATTATTTTCCACAGGAATCAAGAGAGATGGTCTTTATCCAACTTTAGAGACTCTGAAATGTCACAGACCTGTTGCCCTAAATGCTGTTCGCTTGGTTAGATACCCCTGTTATTCTAATGATCTAAATTTGCATAGCTCTTCAATTGCAATTCCAACACCTGTGAAGTGAAAAGTACATTATATTGCTTCAGAACTCCTGAAATCAAGAGGTGCTGTGAGGAGAATGACAGTGACAATTTTGGTGAGCCCTCAGAATGTCACTGGGTGAGGTTAATACCTGTGAACAGCACATTAGTGCATAGGAGAGGAATATCTGTTGCCATTAAAAGCAGCAGCATTGCCAAAACCCTTATTAAAACGTCTTAAGGTGTAGTTCTCAGACCTCACTTTTACGTAATTTCAAATTTAAAAATGAAACCATCAGCGTAAATGTATAGAACATAAGTAGGTTGCATAGTCAAAAATGGTGTTTAACTGTTTGGTTCTGTAGCACGAGTCTGGGTTTTTAAATGATGTTGTATTTAATACATTTTTCTGTTGATTTTGTAAAAAAATGAACAGCAATATATTAGCGTAATTAATCGTTACGAACTAAGATGAATGTGTTAACTGAGAATAGAACTATGAATGGTTTGTAACTTACTCATGATTCAACTTGAATTTTATTTGGCTCATTCACAATATTCGGGGTGGGGGAGGTAAGACGGGTGATGGCTAGGAAGCCAAACAAGCAAATTGTCATGGAGGAGAGGGAAAAGGGCAGAAGTGGAGGAACGGGGGGTGTGAGGGTGTGTCAGGCACTCTGGCACATTCAAAAGAATTGGAAAATAGAAATTGTTTGCCTTGTGGTATGCCATTATGAAGAGGGTGAGGATAGTGAGAAGCCAAGAAATCAGAGGCTGTTCAAAGAAATGCATCTAAATTGGGATTCAGGGGCATCTGCCTCCCTCCCCAAAACAGTGAACTCCACCCTCTGTAGAGACAAGTTTATGGGACACACTCCCCCACGGACAAGAGGGTAAGTGTAGAGAAAGACAAGCAATGTCCTGGCATCAAAAGGCTCAGCACTCTCAAGGCTGTTCTCAATGACTCACATTTCGGTTTCCAAAATGAAAAACGCAGAATACATTAGTAGGGCACCAGTAATTTTACGCCATACCTTTCCCCCAAGATCCAAACCCAGACTGTGCTTACTGGGAGTGGCAAGATGGATTACTCTAGCCCTACAGATTCAAGGATATAGCTGGAGAAACGGTAGGGAGAGCAGCTTAGGTCTAGAGAGAGCCTTCAGACTCAGGGTCACAGAGAAAGCAGAGCACAGAGTAGTGCAGACCTGTAACAAGACAGAGGGAAGGAGTGAAACAACAAAACTCATATCTAAGCAGGAACCAAGTGCAGAGGGAAGCAAGTAAGGGGAAAAAACAAGAAAAGTGCAGGCTGGCCAAATGGGTGTGATCTATGATGAAAGCAGAGAAAGCCAAAAAGTCACTGCTGCCAAACGTCGGCCTCCATATTTGCTATCAGTTTAACAAAAACTGTCTCATTCTTGGGAAGTGTACCCTGCTGTTTCCTCCCACAAGCCTGTGGCTCCAAGCCTCAGCTGCAAAAGGCCTTTCCAGACCACATTTCCATCTTCCACAGTCTCCAGGCCTCTGAGTGTTTGCACCATCGGTGTAAGTTTTTTTGCAGGCTAGGCCATGGTGTTCTGGCTGCCGGTAGAGCCCTTTCCTGGTGTCTCTCTCTAAGCCTGTCCACTGGATAACCCAGGGTCCAAGGCTAATCCCTGACATACTTAATAGTAACTACTATTTATTATAGGGAGATTTGGGGTTCAAGTGAAATATTATTCTTATGCTTCTGTGGATGTTAGCGCAGTTCATATATTTGTTAGAAAAAACAGTGACCTTAAAATTGAAGGTGTTCCATTATCACCATATGGCATCTTCTGCAATTAGCATAGACATCTCATTTTCACTGTTACGATTTCTTATGGCCATATTGTTCATGATCCAAGTATCCTATAGAAAGTAATAGTAGAATAGTAGTAGTACAACTTTCATGCAACTCTCTCTTATTGTCAGCAGGAATATTGATATTTCCTTAATGAATATTAAAGAGTGATCTAATTCAAACATTTAGCAAATAGTTTTCGATAAGATGGCACAAATAGGAGCTATCTCGAGGTTTCTGATGAACAGCTTTGACTAACTTGCGATCAGTATAAGGAACCATGAGGTTACACAACAATGTAATTTTTTTTCGAAACCAATATCAAAGTCAACCCAAAATCAATTTCTTTCTAATATCAAACGGAATGGGTTAAGCATAGAACAATATTTTTTCAGGCTATTCTATACCATTATGGTCCTATTTTCCCCGATCTGCATCACTTGTGATGTGGGACTGCAATCACCCTTCAATGGCACTGAGACCTATGTTTGTTAACTGCTTCCCATTTTGTGGGAAAGAGCAAAAATGAACACAGACACACTAAAAAATGTTAAGGTCTCCTAACACATATAGCCATCTGTAGTATCTTTATGGCATATTTTCACAGTATTTTTGAATCAGAGACTGTAAAAGGTACAATCGAGTAAAAAAAGGTTCTGATTCTGCTGGAAAAAACAACTGGTATCACCTTAAAAAGGATGTGCAATGATCCCTTCTGAATGAACTGGGGCTGCTTCGATTGACCAGGTACATCAGACTAGGAATCTGCAGGATCTTGTTAAGCATCATACTGTATTTAAAAAAAAATCTGGGTACAAAGTTTTTTAATGCTTGTATTAGCTATTTCACATAGTCGCTAATCACATATCCTAACATTTGCAATGCAATAGGTCTTGCATTTGCGAGAGTTAGAGCTGTTGGCAATGTAAATTTATAAGAGGACTTTTTTTGCCACATAAATTGGTCAATCCTGCCTCTTAATTTGATTGTTTCCTGCCACATAATTCCACTGAGCAAGCATCTCTACAAGATCATGCATGACAAAAGCAAACTTTTAATGAGAAAAAGTGAAACAAGAATTGTGAAGAATAGGGTATCACAGCTTTATACAACGATAAACAAAATGTAAGAGCATAACTATAATTAAAGAAGCTTTGCACTGACATTTTGTAAGCTGTGTGTGAACAGGATTCACTGTCTTCTTCATAACTGTGATGTGAGGTAACTAAGAAACAATGTGAAGTAACTGGTAGTCATGCAAAACACTCCAATACTGCTCATTGCACTGTGTAAAACTTAAAAGCGCCATGAGTGCATAGAAAAAGCAAAACAATGACAAATAACTGGTAGTTATGAGAATCGCTTCAATACTGCCCATTGCGCTGTGTAAAACTTAAAAGCTCCATGGGCACCATGAGCGTGAAATAAAAATAAAACAAACAATAAGAAGTAACTGCCCATCATGTAAGTGCTCCAATAGTTCCCATTGTACTTTGTAAAACCTGAATGCGCCATGGGTGCCATGACTACAAAGGAGAAACAACATAAACAATGAGAAGTAACTGGCAGTCATGCAAATCACTCTAATACTGCCAATTGTGCTGTGTCAAACTTGAATGCGCTATGGCCAACAGGAGGACGTAGAAAAAACAAAATAAACAATGAGAAGTAACTGATAGTCATGCAAAGTGCTCCAATATTACCCACTGCGCTGTATAAAACTTGAAAGCGCCATGTCCTCCATTAGCGCAAATGAAAAACAAAAGAAAAAATGTGAAGTAACATGTAGTCATGAAAAGTGCTCCAATGCTGCCCATTGCGTTGTGTAAAACTTGAATTCGCCATAGCCATGAGCGAGACTGAAAAACAAAAGAAACAATGGCAACTAATTCATAGTTATGCAAATTTCTCCAATACTGCTGATCGAGTTCCTGTATGGGGAACTCGATCAGCAGTATATGAACGATGTGCATAATTACCAGTTACTTCTTATTGTTTCTTTTGTTTTGTTTTTATTTATGTTAGTGGCACCTTCAATTTTTAAACAGCGGGAACTCGATCTGCAGTATTGGAGCAATGTACACCAAGTTTCTCCAATACTGCCAATCGAGTTCCCACTGTATAAAAGATAAAAGTGCCATGAGCGCGACTAAAAAACTAAAGAAGCAAGGACAAGTAACTTGTAGAAATGCAAATCCTTCCAATAGTGCCAGCAGTATAGGAGTGATGTGCCTAACTACCAGTTACTTGTTATTGTTTTTGAGTAGGGCTCATGGCGCTTTCAATTTTTATATAGCGAGAACTCGATCAGCAGTATTGGAGCAATTTGCATAAAGCTCTCCAATACTGCTGATCGATTTCCCACTGTGTAAAAAATAAAAGCACCATGAACAAGACTAAAAATGCAAAAGAAACACTGACAAGTAACTCGTAGTTATGCAAATCGCTCTAATACTGCTGATTGATCAGCAGTACTGGAGCGCTTTGCATAACTACGAGTTACTTGTCATTGTATCATTTGTTTTTTTAGTCGCACTCATTGCGCTTTAATTTTTATACAGCGGGAACTCAATGAGCAGTATTGGAGCAATTTGCATAAAGCACTCCAATACTGCAGAGCCCCATGAGCGCGACCAAAAAACAGAAGAAACTGACAAGTAACTTGTAGTTATGAAAAACGCTCCAATACTGCTGATCAAGTTCAAGCAATATACAAATTGTAAGAGTCATGAGCGCAACTGAAAAAAAATAACAAAAACAAGTAAGTGGTAGTTATGCAAATCGTTCCAGTGCTGCCTATCGAGAGAAGGTCAAGCTAAAGGTATAAAGTAGTCCACAAACCATTCACAAAAACATGGGTGATGCATATGTTAACAGTAGGTAGCCAGTGCTCTGGAGGAGGGCTAGACCCCGGAAAAGGCATGTTGTATGCATGCCTTTAACAAATAAAATGCAGGGCATTTTGAAACGCAAGTCCACGAACAAATGAAAATAATGGGCATGGTTAAAGCCCAGAGAATAGATAACAACAGGTCAGAAGTGCTGGCGCGCTCAACCTAAGATCACTGCTAATCAGGTATTACCCGATGTGGATAGAAGATTTTATTTGAATTCATTTGTTGAACTGAATTTGGAGCTGTTTCTATGTCAGACCATGGAAACCTCTGTGAATAGCCACATTTACGCTCTCTAAAGACCAAACACTCTCTTGGGATGAGCAGAGAGAGAGGGTTGTTGCCTGTGTGGGCAGGTGACTGTTCCATCAGTTGAATTGGCTGTCTATTCCTGTAACTGCTTTCTTTGTGTTAGTGTCTGTCAGGAGCCCCAACTCGGGGTGGGTTTGTCTGCTGATAAATGTGTGCAAACTTGTTTAGAGGCTTATTATTCTAGTGCACCGTCTGAAATGAAGCTAAACAAAGATGGTATTATATCAACTCTCAGGTTGATGTACCAATAATGTTTGATCATAGGTGATAGAAAAAATGTTTAATGAAAACCCAACCCTAGAAACTTCATCAAATAACTCATCAACAACGTTATTTGATCTAGAGCCACTCCCAGCTTTATCTGAAGCAGAGTGTAGCAAGGGAACAAACATACTGAGTCCACTAAAAGTGATCCATTCATTACTTTTGAAATAAACCACTTATCAGACCTAATAGATGAATATCCTTAAGAATAGTAGGAGAAAATAGTATGTGTGATTATACTTTTTATACAGAAACTGAAATGTAAACAAAAAAACTCTTAGAAATTGAAAAAGGCACTCTGGTCACTCACCAAAATGGTATTGTTGCAACTGGTATTCCAACATTGCTTTAGATAAGAAGTCCTGTGGCTTTAAGCAATGTAAATGATGGTTGAATGAATTGAGATAAAACCGTGTCATTTTTCCTATTCAGTTACTTCCATAAAAGGTACATTTACCAGCAGTGAAAATGAATTTAGGTACAATCATCAAAATGGATGTTCAAATTTGTAGGAAGCTGGCCTGGTGTGTGGTGGGCACCCAAGGTACTTACATCTTATACCAGTTCCAGGTATCCCCTCTTAGTGAAGTGTAGGCAGTGTCTAGAAGCCAGACTCTCTAGAGGTAGCTGTGGATGAGCAGCCAAGCAGCCAAGGCTCATCTAGGACACGTGCAAAGCTCATGCAATACCACTGTAGTCACACAGCACTTACACACATGAAAGAAAACACTCAGTTGTACAAAAAAAAGGTACTTTATTCTTGGCACAGATTATCACAAATCACTAGACACAGGACCTACACTTAGGAGGTAAGTAATACACTAAATATATACACTAGCAATCAGAAATAGGCATAGAAAAGATTAGAAAACAGTGCAAACAGTAATAATCAATAGTGCCCCTAGGGGGAGCACAAACCATATACTAAAAAAAATTGAATGTGAACAAGGTACCCCCACCCAGACAAGTACACTGTGTAGAGGGGAGCTGGGGGTTTTAGGAAACCACAGAGGTAAGCAACACAACACCCCCCCAGCAACCAAGAATGCAGGAGTAATACACTGGATTTTCCCCAAACCACCCAAAATTAGGAAAAGAAGACACCCAGAGAAGGCTTCAAGAAAAGCAGTGGTGGATACCTGAGGAAAGAAGACCTGTGAAGAGAGGGGACCAAGTCCAGAGGTATGACATAGTCCAGTGGGGGCAGGAGCCAATACCTACCACACTGAAGATGCAGGAGTTGGTCGATAGTGAAGAAGAGGTCAGCACTGCAGCCCAGAAGCCAGAGAAGAGTTCCTGGTGGATGCGGATGGAGTCCCACGCTGGAAGGAAGATTGCAGATGGGTGCTGGTGCAAGTATTCCACCAACAAGCTCGGAGGAGCTCGAAGCACCACCCCTGGGGTGGTGATGGACAGGGGAGTGGTCACTCCCCTTTCCATTGTCCAGTTTCATGCTAGAGCAAGGGTCCCTGGTTTGTGGACTGGTTTAAGCATGGAGGTCACCAAATGTACCCTTCAGAGCAAAATGAGTGGCTTGGGGAGGCTACCCATCCTAAGCCAGTCACACCTATTTCCAAAGGGAGAGGGTGTATCACCCCTCTCCCTAAGGTAATCCTTTGTTCTGCCTTCCTAGGCTTGAGCATCTTCAGCAGCAAGAGGGCAGAAACCTGTCTGAGGGGTGGCAGCAGCTGGACTGCCCGGGAAAACCCTGGAAGACTGGTGGTAGCAATGCTGGGGGTCCTCTAAAGAGCCACAAGAGTGCATGGAATCATACAACCAATACTTGCAAAAGTACTGGGGTATGATTCTGACATGTTTGATACCACGTCTAGGCTCGGAGTTACCATTATGTAGCTGGACATAGGTGTGACCTATGTCCAGTACACGCATAAAATGGCGTCCCGCACTTATGAAATCCAGTAAAATGGGGCTGGAGTTTGTGGGGGCTCCTCTGCTAGTGCAAGGGTGCTGACACACAAGGGAACCTGCACCCTGCCCTCTGGGCTAGGTGGGCCTGCTATAGGGGTGACTCAGTTACCTGGTACAGTGACCTGGTAGTGAAAGGTTGCATGCACCCTTATACACAGGCTGCAATGGCAGGCCTGCAGAACACTACGCATGGGCTCCCTATGGGTGGCATGATACATGCTGCAGCCCATAGGGATCCCCTAGTAACCCAATGCCCTGGGTACCTATTTACCATATACTAGGGACTTACATGGGGGTTCCAGTATGCCAAATGGGGAGTGGAAAAGGTTACCAGCAACCAAATTAAGAGGAGAGCGCACAGTCACTGGGGTCCTGGTGAGCAGGATCCCAGTGAACACAGTCAAACACACTGACAAACAGGCCAAAAAGTGGGGGTAACCCAGGTAGAAAGAGGCTACTTTCCTACAAAATTAATTTATTTGAGGAGATTGTGTTATGCTTTATCTCTATTCTGGCTCTGCGTCAGCATGTAGAATGTTTGTATTTGTATTACACTGTCTGCGCTCATGCAGGGAGCGTTCCACGACTGGTCAGTTGGAGCGTGTCGCGACGAGACAGCAGCAGTGGCTAGTTAGGGGAAGCTGAGTGAACATTGAAGTTAAAACCTTGTATCTACATGTGTGAAGTTCTTCATAACATAGAACGGCAACGAGCTTTAGCCACCGCAGAGCCCATGCAAGCAAGAGCTGAACTTAGATTTCCAAGAGTTTCACAATGAGCAGGGAGGCACGGCTTCTGTGGGGCTCAGCTGCGTAATATTCTCTACTAAGTAGGCTAGCATGATAATTGGCTTCTATATAGTCAGGACACTGTGAATATTGCCTTCAGTATGGATTCCAAAATCACTTCCTGCAAAAGCTGCACGCGGCCTGCCCCAATACCGCAAAGGCTCGCCTGATGACCGTTTTCTCCAACTGCGGGTCTTCGCATGCAGCCATCACTGTCAAAGCACAGAATACACTGTTGAGTCTGCTTTCCTTAAAGGCAGGACTGTACATGCTGCAATCAGTACATGGATAGGACTATCTTACAGTTGCTTCTTTTAATCATCACGTCACTTTGGCAGGTCCAGTTGTTTTGGATTCATAAACTTTCAACATTCTTTCTAATCGACGGGCTACTCAGTCTTCTTTGATTAGTAACCCAGCTCCTGCACAGCATTAATACTGTAAAATCTGAGCCTAATTAAATAGGAGTATTCCTGTATGTGTGTATGTAACGGTGATACACACACCCAACCTATTACTACCCTTAGCTAATCCAGTATTTGGCATGGGACAAAACAATAGGGTAACACACACACCATTTTTGGAGACATAATTGTGTATTTACATCTGGTGATACACACACCTGTGCAGTTATTGGACCAATCTAGATGCAGTTTAGGGCATGTCAATGACAGCCAGCACCAGTGACTCACACTCCTGTTTAGCAGCAGTTGCTGATATAAGACAGTGATATGCACATCATTTCCCTCTTTTGTTCAGCAGAGAACTGTGCCTGTAAGTGTGTTTTCACCATTTTCAAGTGTCTGGAGCACTACTTGACATTCATATATGTTGTGTGACTAGTTTTGATTTAATGGTTTTTTTTTTTCGGTGTTTTTCTTTTGCCTTCACTTTTCTCCATATTCATATTTCAATGTTTACATACTTAGGTGGGCACAATTTAAGAAAATGTCAGCATTTATTTTGCATTTTAATCTGCTATGGTATAAGTTATTGTTGCATCAAATCCACATTGGGAGGCAGGTTTTAATATTTTTATTATATAATTGTCTAGCTCTTCTTGATCAATCATGCAGTCAGTAGATCCGCCTCCTCCATTTCTGGAATCATTGGGCAATCCAGTGATTCCATGGATCCAATGGTTTGACGCATTCGAAATGTATCTCAGGGCAATTGGTGCTTCAAGATTCAGAGTGAAAAGAAAAACAAACAATCTTACTGCTGCATTCACTGGGTTTTGAAGACAGGGAAGTTTAAAAAAAAGTTAGCAGATCTGGTTCTAGTAGAAGGTGAAATAGTGAATAGTGAGCATCAAGAAGTGGTAACAAAACGGTTGCAAGGTTTGATGTAGAGCCCAGGTTAGCAGTCTTACGACACAAATTCTTCAAGCAATCACAATTGCAAATGAAAATATTGATGCATATGTTATGCATAGATTTGAGGAGCTTAAACAAAGAAACATGGGTTGACTTTCACCTATTAACCAGGATTAATGAACTGTAGGAAGATTTGCGAGCTGCAGAGTGGTTCTCTAACATTGACCTTGTTACGGCGCACAAACAGGTGATGCTGGAGGAAACATCATGCTATTTCAGTGCTTTCAACTCACCTTTTTGTACATTACAATTCTACAGAATGCTATTTGCCCTGGCTTCTGCTGCATCAGTTTTTTAGCAGATCATGCAACAATTGTTAGGGAGCATTCATGGTCTCCTGAGGACGATGTCTTAAATTTTTGTCTAACACTTAGGAGATCATGACAGAATTGTGAGGGTTGGCCTTCAAATTTGTGAAGAAAAGGGAGTGATTGTAAAGAAGGAAAAATTTGAATTTTGGAAAAGGGACAGAGTTTCTGAGACTATGGTGGTCATTGTGATCGTGGCGGTGTATGCCGCCATGCCAGTGGTGGCGGGAAAACCCGCAAGCCGGCACGGCGGCCCACACGCCACATAATGAATCGTTTGGTACTCACTCACCGCCAGGCTGCCTCCGTCAGGCAGCCTGGTGGCGGTTGGTGCTGCCCCTCAGATGATAATCTCTTAGCCTCCAGCCATAAGGGGTGCACCGGGGCACCCCGGGGGGCCCCAGTACTGCCCATGCACTTGGCATGGGCAGTGCAGGGGCCCCTGTGCAGTGCCCCATCGCGCAGGTCACTGCCTGATTTTCGGTCAGTGATCTGCGCGACGGGTGTAGCTGCACCCGACGCACAGAGGCATTGGCGGCGGCTCCATGTGGAGCCACAGTCAATGTGGGCCCACAGGAATGGCCGGCGGGGATCCAGGGGCGCTGGCGGTCAGTAGTATGACCGCCAACATGAACACAGTGGTTTTGACCGCCGTGTCCATAATGAGGGCCATAGTATTCAGGAAAAGGAAATTGACCTATACCAGGTCTGATCAAAGAGATAGTTTTTTTTCTCCCAGTGCCAGGAATAAGGCTGATGTATGTTCTTTTATTGGTGTCCGCAAATTTTGTATCTGGTTTATCCCAGTGTATGCCACTAAAATGAAAACACTCACTAACATGCTAACAAAGTGCCATTTATCTGGGATGATGACTGCTGAGAAATCTTTGAAAGGCCAAAATGGAAATGACTAATGCCAGGGCTTTGCATGCTTATGATCACGGTGCACCTTCCACTATAACTGTAAATGCAAATAAGTATGGCTTGGGGGCATTGTTCACCGAGATCACTATGGATAGGGAAGTTGCCATTAGCTATGTGTCAAGGGTGCTGCACAAGTCAGAGTTGAACTACTCATTTGTAGAAGAATACATTTTGCCATGTTACCAGGCCAGTGAGAAATTCAGGAACTGTGTATGTGGCAGAATATCCATAATTCAGACAGATCATAAGCCACTCATATATATCTTGAATGGGAACAGGGTTAAATATACTACCCCATACACAGCCCATCTAACCACAAAGTTGTTGCAATATGATTTCGAAGTCAGGCACATTTCTGTGAGAGAAAATGTCATGCTTGATCTATTTTCCAGATAAGTGGGTGCCAATTTGTGGGCAGGGGACCATCAGGGGGTCTGTGACAGCTTAAAAAATTAAATAACATTATCAAATTTAAAAAGTGTATATGAATAAAATGGCTAAAAGTACAATTTTAAACGGTACAGTAAATGTAAAGGAATTTGAAATTGGAGGCTAAAAATTAAATTAGTATCCTTAGATTGATTTGCGGGAGCAGTGCAGGTTCAGCAAACAGAATATAGTATGGATGATGTGTGGCTTCAATCAAATTTAGAAAACATTCAACCTCACTCTTACACTGAAAATGCTTATTTTTTCTTTATCTGTTTGCAAATTAAGTAAAATGTGCTATCATTTGCATATTTGTTGGTTAAAGGTTGAGTCTGTATTTTTTGTTTATTGCTTTGCTGTTTAATTCATCAACTGTGTTTAACCTGAGGTCCCTGGCTTCCAGTAATGACTCGGTAGGGGGTTCCCAGATTCTAAAAATGATTTAGTGGGGGTCTTTGGGTTCCAGTAATGATAAAGTGGGGTCCACAAAGGTCAAAAGGATGCGAACCACTAGTCAAGATTACACATTAGTGAGCCAGATATGGTGGATCCAGAAGAGGATAAGGAGGACTATTTTGTGTACTAGTGGATATTGTTGATGTCAAAGCATGTGCGGAGGTGGATTGGAAGAAAGCAAGTGATACAGACATGGTGTTAGGGCTGGTCAAGGAATACATATTGAATGGTTGGCCCAAAGCGGGGAATGTGAGTTCAGAAATTCAACCATTATGTAAAGTGGCTGCAAAACTTTCTATAGAAGACTATGTAGTGATGAGGTTTGACAAGTGTATTCCTCCTGTCACTTTATGTGATGTGTTAGTAAACATCACCCAGAAAGGACACAGATTCAACTACAACAGAGAGGAGAGTTGGAACCCATTATTGGAGACCCTCTTTGGATATCAGTAATATCGAGATGATGGTTAATGACTGTGTGGTATGTAGCAAAGCAGAAAAAGGGATCAAAGCTGTTACATTACCTTTACAGCCGATTCAGTTTCCTGAAAAGCCATGGGTAAAGGTGGGAACAGGCATGGTGGCACCCTTCAACCTTCTGCCCTACCATCAGACGTATGCTTTCGTGTTAATGGCTTCCCATAGCAAGTGGCCCAAAGGTGTTTTTTTTCTACACCCACTGCAGAAAATGCTGCAACGTTTCTTAAGGATATGAGATAAGGCTTTCCAGAATATATAATCTCAGACAATAGTGTACAATCTATCAATCTAGGAATGGACATTGTATTGAAAGAATCTGGGGTGAAACACCTTCAGAGTTCTCTCTATCATCCCCAAATGAATGGGTTGGTGGACAGGATGAATCAGGTAGTGACTGAATGTATAAAATGGGCTGGAAACAATGGCTATGATATTGAAGAAGCTGTCAAATCTATGTTGTGGTTCAATCGCACTACTTCACATTCTCTCATAAATGTGGCTTCATTTGAACTGTTAACAGGGCAGCAATCTATATCTGTACTTTGCCAAGCTTGGTTGGCCAAATCTGTACAAAAGAAGTTCACAAGAAATGTGGATCAGAGGGACATAACTACCAGAATACCAGAGTGGAAGATGAACAGAAAAAAATAAAAGAGAAGTTTGATGTTAGGAAGTCCACTAGATGTCAATATTTCAACATGGGAGACCTGGTTCAAGTGAAGAAATCCACTTTTGTTACGAGATGGGATGCCAGGTATGGGGATCCAGTAAAAATGGAAAAAATGTGTGGTAATGCAGTAAGAACTGAAGGTGGCCATTGGTGGGACGTACATAAGACTGAAGGTACTAAGCAATAAGACAAAGAGACTGAGTGATGTTCCAGCTCATTCATCTAATGGGTGCCTAAAGGTCGTACTGATTTACAAGAACAAATAATCCCTGAATTGGGGAAAACAGCCAGGACACCGAGCTGATCAATTTGTGAGAAATATGTTCAATTTAAGTTGAGGTAGTGTGTATGTTACACACACATATATATATATATATATATATATATATACAGTATATCATAAAGAATACTTGTTATTGTAGTGGTCAGTATGCAGCATCAAGTTTCAGGTATTGAGCAAGATCAGTCATATAACAGGTTCTTTTCACATTCTGTGCTTATGATTTGTTGGTTTCACGATGACTCACTTTTGTTGAATTTCTGGCTTTTTATTTATGTATCTCTCTGTATCTATATACTTTTGCATTTTGTTTAGGTTGTTATATTTAATTCAATATTTAGTTCTACTTCTCATTTGTGTATTTATCTTTATACAAAAAGGGGGAGATGTTTTGTTATGCTTTATCTCAAATCTGGCTCCGCATCAGCATTTAGAATGCTTGTATTTGCACTCCACTGTCTGCACTTCTGTAGAGAACATTTCATGACTGTTCAGTTAGAGCGTGTCCAGACAAGACGACAGTGGTGGCTCATTGATGGAAGCTGAATTTGAAGTTAAAACATTGTACATACGTGTTTGAAATGCTTTATAACAGATTGCTGGCTCTATAGGGAGAGCCCCAAGTTCCATGGAGTGGGTTTTATTATCTGTCCTAGCAGGAGGGTCTCAATCTAGGGTGAAAGGGCAGGAAGATAACTACAGACACATGTACACTAAGGCATTAACAAGGGTAAAGGAGACAGAATTATGTACAGGTAAATGAAAGAAATGCATATGGGTGAGAAACAAAGGGTACTACACATGACACTACACATTAAACTATCATTCTCACATAGTCTATTTTTAAGCTTTCCTATCAGATCCAGGATCAAATAGAGGAAATAGCAAGGTGTAAATCATCACTCATAGGATTGGTACAGAAACCATCAATTTTGCAATTGACATTTCAGTCCTAAACATTCTTGTGGGGCTACAGTCACCCTCCATTTGCTTATACCAGCATAACTACAAGGCAAATACAGTTCTTAGCGATCAAAGAGGAAATACAGTCTGGAATTATAGTTATCCCTTTTCAATTGTGGCTTGGTGGGAATATCACAATGACCCTTACACCAACAGCCATGACACAATATTCAATATCAGAATTGGCAGACTCAGTTGGCTTGTTACACAAATTTGGATGGTCCCTATATGGTCCCATAAACAAGAGTCTGCTATGAATGATCTAATATTGAAAGAACTTGAATATTATTATATTGTCCCTCACCTTAATTGAATTCCCTACATTGTGACTAAGTGTCCATCAATATCTAACATATTTACCTCTAGATATAAACCGATGCACTGCTGAACGCAATTGTTTATGGAGATGACCTTGCAGACATGTCTCGTGAAAATTGATCACATCATATCTACAACCAAAACTAACCCACAGTAAATTATCTAACTTGTACCCAAAACAGCAATGTTTGTAACCATAAAAGTAACCAACCATTTTCTAACATGCACAAGCACTAATTTGGTCTGACCAGCAAATGGGGATGCTGTAACAAATGGCTTAGGGTCCTGTTCCATATCCAGTTGCTGAGAAAAAACTAAACTCAAACCATGTGATAAAAGAGTTGGCATATGAGGTACCAAATAGGAGAACCTGCTCTTCCACTTTCTTCTGTTTAGTAGTTGCCTTCTCCACCACAGGTGTTGTTAGCACCAGAGATCATACAAAACTAAAAGTAGCACCCAGTGGAGTTAAATGTGGGTTATATTTTTGCCTTAAATTTCCTTTTGTGATTGTGCACAAATTTATTATGTTGAAGTCATTGAAACATAACTCTGTTCCATATTTTGTAAACCAATGGTAAGCATGTATTTTACTAAGTCAGCCTTGATAACATTTCCCTTCTAGTGGCTTTTGAATCCTTGATAATCTTCAGTTCGAGCAACTGACATAATATCCTCTCGTATATCCTGAAGAGCAACCACTTATTTTTATTATCTAGTTTATAACCTTATTAAGTCCATCTTCTCTACTTTCCTACACTTCATTTGTCAAACCCTACTAAAATAAAAAAGTTCTAAATTCACCCAGTGGGGTAGCCACTAGCTTGGGAACCCAAATTGTTCTCACATGAAGCCACTGCAGCACCCACGTTATTGCACACAGATCATTTGTTTTTGATGCTACGCTGAATTTCGGCCCATCAACCTTGCTCCTCAGTTAATTATCCCTACCATCCAGTCTACTCACATTATAACTTACACTCTTCATGATTAAAATTGGCATAGGCCAAGGAGAGGAGTTAAGAACCTATGGGACATAAAGTAGGATGGACTAATCTATCAACTGTGCTCCTATGGTTCCAAATGGAGAAAGGCACTCTTGACAAGCTATCTAATAAACTGAGGTCACCATAGTTTTTAAAATAATAAGCTCTTACTTAAGCCACAAATAACATGCATACTCACTTAAATAATTCCCCATATTATACTCTGCAAACTTGCTATCATAAGGCATTCTAATTACCTGGGACTTTTCACAATTATTCAATATTCCTTCCATTTGAGGAATGGTCAACTCTCCCCTGCTAGAGTCTAATGTATTGGTCTTTCCTTTTGAATTATTCTTTATCAGGAATTTTAGTTTTAGATTGTCTGGCACATTGATAGTTTCAACTTTTGTCTTCCCTTTCCCTACACTAGCCTCCATATTTGACAAGAGCTTGGATGACTCTTTCAGACTTAACAAGGAGTCCACTGTAGTAAACAACCATCTTTAAGAATGTGTAGTTTCACTTTAGCCACGCCTTGTATTTTCTAGTACACTGTTGAGTTTGGGTTGGTTTACCCTTCCATAGTGAGTTTTGTGTTCAACACTGTATGCATCAGGCTTCAACAAATCACAGATCCACATTTATTGTATCTTTGCGCTGAAACTACATGTGTGCTAAGACTGCTGTTTATTAAGTATATGGTTATCAAACTTGCAAAGCAATTCAATGTGCTGCCTTCATACATGTGTCCCAGTTTGTGTTAAAGTCCATCATGTTCTACTTAGCTTTTGAACATAGAACTGGACATTATTCATAGTTCAGACAAATATGCAACTTTGGTTTTGATGTGCTAGAGCAATATCTTGCATCAATGTATAGCTACCATTACCCCCGAGCAGCCGAAGAAGTATTGATAACATCAGTTGTTCATATGTTCTAAAACAAGTCCTCTATTCATGATCTTTATGTTCTTCAAAAATTCCAAATGAACAATGCAGCCACATTCCAAATGAACAATGTAGCCAACACGTGTTTCATCGCTGAGGTACCGTAACCTATGACTTCTTCAAGGCTACAATCAAAATATACAAAATAAGCTTTGCATAGGCACCATGTTCCACATTGTCTAATCCATCACCACAAACCCTATCAGTGAGAATTAGAGGTTTTCCATGAGATTGCATGAGTAGTATTTCCCATCTGATCCTGTATATCCTCCTTGTTACGTAGACCTAGTGAATACAAAACACAAATGGATTCGAGAAAACAGAAGAAGAAAATCAGGTAATGGAGTATCATCTAGAAGTACCCATCACCGTGTAAGAACCCCAGGTGGGTGGGAGCTGTGACAGCACTCCAGATTCCGGACTCAAATTTTAGGAAGCCACTCCCAGACAACCTAAGGTAAGTGAGCCAAAAACACCTTACCAAAATCAGTACATCACTATCTATTTTTCTTGTTGAAAGCCAAACACACCGCCGAGTTCTATAATAAATATATTTTTGAATACGGTCGTATTGAGAAGGTCTCACAATTGACACCTTTAGCTATTGAAAAAGTATACAAGTATACATTACCTGCCAAATTAGTGGTTCAAAGCTGTGTGTATGCAACAAATCTTTACAATATTTCATAAAACTTAATCTTGAATGGTACCTAACGTTTTTAACTATGCACAAGCCTAAGAGAAGACAGTGGCTTGAAGCAAAAATTGACCCACAGCTGTCTAGTGACAATAATATAGAAATCTTTCATAAAGAAGTTCTTTATGAGATTGGCAAATGGAATATGGATATACATACAAAATATAAGAGACATTATAGAGACAATCTCATTAGGTCTGAAGAAATAGTTGTGAGGGATTTGCCATTAGATCAAGATATTATCATCAGAGAGGCCAACAAGGGAGGGAATATAGTAATTATGAATAAGGAAGAATATGACAATGAGATTCTTAGTCAACTGTGCAACTCATCATTTTACCTAGAACTTAGTTACAATCCTATCTGTGAAGTATCAAAATTGGTGAATACTAAGTTGAAATACAGGCATGATTCAGGATTGTTCAATGATGATGAATACTACTATATGTTGTCAGATCACCCCAGATATCCATGCCTGTATACACTGCCAAACATACGTGAAATTTTGCCTTTTTCTCCCAGCAGACCAATTATATTGGACATTGGTGCACTAACAGAGAGAATATCTGAATTAATGCATTTTTTAAAAAAAGTTTCTTCATTTCCAAAGTACCATCATACATACACAACACAAAGCATTTTTTGAACCTGATAATTGATGTGACATGGGAGCATGGCATGTTTTTGGTTACTGTGGATGTTGTATCATTGTATACAAGCATTTTACATGAATATGGTATTGATGTAGTACACTATTTTTTAATAGAAGGCCTATTTAATTCTTGAACGTACTGAAATGCTTCTAACTATGCCACAATGAATTCTAGAAAACAATGTTTTTCTGTTCAATAGAACATGGTACAAACAGTTGCCCGGGACCGTGATGGGTTCCAGATTTGTGCCTTCTTTTACAAACCTCTTTATGGGGTTGCGTGAGGAGGTGCATGTCATGGGCCCACAGGGCGTAAAATGGAACAACAATATTTTTTACTGGGGACGTTACAATGATGATTGCTTTATGATTTGAACTGGCAATTGCGAGGAACTTGAACTTTTCATAAATTATCTTTACTCAAATGAGTACAGTATATAATTCACATCCGAATATATAGTTATCAGAAAATTGTGTTCTTGGATTTGGAATTGTATATCAGGGATGGTCGTATACATATAAAATGTTTAGGAAAAAGACTGCTTATAATGCCCTGCTACGCGCATCAAGTGCACATCCCAAAGCACAAATCAATTCTATCCCCTATAGTGAAAAGCTGAGGTCGAGACAGAACAGTAGCAAGCAAATGACATTCAAACAGGCATTAACTAATATAGATCATAAATTCTTAACACATGGCTATAATAAGGATGTGGTTAAGAAGGCAAGACAAAGAGCCTGCAATATTAACTGCAAAAGTACACTTTTGAATGGAAAACTGAACCAGAAACAACATTCTAATTTAATCAGATTGGTTATTAGTTTTAATCCTATGTCTAACAAGATGTTTAACATCTTGCAAAAATATTGGGATCCATTCATTAAGTACAAAGACCTTCAGGCAGTTTTGGCTAAATATCCAAGTGATATATATTGCAAAGGAAAAACATTGCAGAACTCTATCAATCCTAGCTACCCCACACCCCAAAGACAAGACTCTTGATTAATATGAGTGACCATGTGTAGATGGGCTATTGTTGGGGAAACCAAGTTCATGTATCACAACTTATGTGAACATACAATATATACCCATTTGAATTGTGGCAGCCGTATGTAAATTATTTAATTGTGTGTAAGTGTAATAGGGTATATTAGGCCACTTAGAGAACGCTTGTCAGACTTTTCTTGTCAAATACGTGCTAACAAAGAATACTGTAGCATTCCTTTTCCTATGGATCTCCTAATGATTTTACTCACAATTAATTACCACTAACTGTTACTTTCATTTCAAACTCTCCTAATACTTCATTATTCAACTTTTGAGACTCAAAGCACAAGTTGGTGACGTGTCAGCAGTTCCAGTGTCTAACAATATTAGCCTTGATATGTTGTTTCTGGCACTAAAATAACAGTATCTATGAGGGCTGTAATAAGTTATAATTTCAGCTGCTACATTTTGTTTTCGATATCGTATTGAGCTCCTAGTCAATTTATTATTGAAAGTCTTGATAGGCTTATACATTGAGTTGTGCGGTTAGACTTGTCTCTTACATTTGGGACTGTCATTAGTTTGTGGCGTGTACACGCTATGCTGCAAAATGTTGATTGAGAGACCTTCTTGATATGGTCTGATATAAAATATTTATTACAGAACCCGGTGGTGTGTTTGGCTTTCAACTGAGAAAAATAGATAGTGATGTACTGATTTTGGTAAGAATTTTTCAGCTCACTTACCTTGTCTGGGAGTGCCTTCCTAACATTTGAGTGTGGAATCTTGAGCGCTATCACAGCTCACACCCACTTGGAGTTCTTACATGGTGATGGGTACTTCTAGATGATATTTTCTAAATCTGGTCTCTTTCTTTCACGTTCTTATGGCTTCGTATGATTCTATTACCTGATTTTTTTCTTGAATCCATTTGTGATTTGTATTCACTGGTGTCTATGTCACAAAAAGGTTACTCTCGTTTTCTGTTTAAATCATGATCAGATGGGCAAAGACTATTCAAGCAATCGCATGGAAAAACCTCTAATTTTCACTGATGGGGTTTGTTATGATGAATTAGACAATGTAGAACATAGTGTCTATGCTAAGGGTATTTTGTATACTTTGATTGTAGCCCTGATGAAGTCGTAGGCTACTGTACCTCAGCGACAAAACACGTTGGCTACATTGTTCATTTGGAATGCATGAGATCACAAAGATTACACATAAAGTACTTGTTTTGGAACAAATTAACAAGTGATGTTATCAGTACTTTTTTGGTTGCTCGGGGGCTCAGTGATGTTTGATTAAGAAGCCTTAGCTTCCATATGGCGTTCAGCATGGCCCTCTCTGTCCTCTCATGAGCACCATATATTATTCTTTTTGTTTGCAATTTATGGTGGGACACCTGGGTTTGCGCCTCTATACCTGGCCACTTGTTATTCTAATTTGCTCAATATATGGCTACCCAGAGAGTCGGTTATGTTAGTGTGATCCCTAACAACACTGAGTCCATCAGTGGTTTCTCTCTTGTTGCCTCCATGAAGAATTTTAGATCTTCCTTGGGTGGTGGATTTTGCCATTGAACTAATCATTGCCACAAGGTATTATGATTAGTAGTTCTGAAGTACCAGACACCCTCTCCATATCAGAATGTCATCAATGTGTTCAGATATGTGAGCATGGTTTGAGGGATCACCAATGGTATCTTCACAAAGTAGGAAAGAAGGCATCATTTTAGACAGCACTATCCTGCCTATGCTTGACAGTGGTAACTTTTTCTAGCCGAAAATATAGTTTTTGATTGTGATGGCTGCCTTACCAAGGCTCACATCAATCACCTTGGTTTTCTCATAGTAGATCTGCATTCCCAGACATCGAAACCTGTCCTCTTTTCATTGACGGAAGAGTTTGGTTGGATTGCAAAATTGTGGCCTTGGAATCAAGGTCAATCAGAAGAGGCAGAGGGTGTCTGGTTTCATGTACAAATCTGACAAGGGTCTCCACTTTTGGCTCTAGATCTGTTCCAGCATTTCTTTAATATTAAAATGTCATCAGCATTCAACATGCATGTGTGTATGACTATCTACCTATAACTAGGGGTGTGCAAAATTAATGTAATTTCAAAATTACCTAAAATTATGCAAAACACAAATGTATGCGTTTGTGTTATTTTTAAGGAATTATGCATCCTTGCATCAATTTCTGACACATGGATACATTTCGCACTAAAAACAATTGTACAACAAAACAAAAGCACTTCGAACAACAGGCACTCAGACTCTGCTTTCCCAGGCATTCTGCAGTCATTTTATAGAGTAAATGGTGCATTTGCAGTACATTTTTATCATGAATGAAAAGTAATTTCGTGAAGTGGCACAACTGCATAGTTTGGGGAATTTTGCACAATGCAAAAGATCTACCTGTTAACCCCTAGCAGTGACCTCCCCTCACACATATGCAATAGTCATTATGTTGCCAGGGCAAACAAAAGAGGCACCCCAAGACATCCCTGTTGTGTTCCCCTATGTATCAACCAGGTATCAATATTTCTTTCCGTGTGGATTTGGGCCATGGTTTACTCTTTTCCTTGCCATTATTCATCTCCCAAATCCCCACCAAAGAAAGATTGTAAACAGAAGTCCCACTTTAAGATGATAAATGCTTCTCCATATCCTTGGAAGTAACTTACAGCATTCTCCCAGTGACTGTGAGATTGTTCTGCAGGTGGAATAAGCACCTAATATTAGGCAATTTATTTCAGTGACAAACAAACCCTGATTGATAAGGGAGTATCAGATCTCACAGGCCTTGGTAAATTTTACCTGCAAAAAGCTCCCCAAGGAATTAGCAATCTAAATTTAGCATCAGTAATGGTCTGTAAGACCTAACATCTTGACTAGTCTCTATGATAGCTTCACTTATGGTGTTGATAGGTGTCCAGAATCTTGCTGCTGTATTGATCCCCAGCAGGTGGAGAGCCAACAAAGCCTGGTAGGGGGTGTGTCCCGATGTGCAATTAAAAATAAAGCAGTGCTAATATGTAAAGTGAACTATAGAAGAATAGTTTCTACTTTATCAGAATTATGTCTTGTCAGTTATCTTCCCTAGTTCCTCATGTTGTGATCAATGTAGCCTTGTACTCCTGAAATAAATATTTGTGGCTGCCATGTACTAGCTGGTGATGAAATAAACCCTAACATGCGCAAACCGACTGGTTTTCCTGCCTCCTTTCATTAGAGAATTGCTTGAATGTTTGAGTTTCCCTTGCTTTCACTCTAGTGGTGGCACACAACATGCTTGGACTTTTCCATGCTGAAGAGCAAGACCCTTCTTTGTCATTGAGAGTTATATTTTATGCAGTGACAATGCTACTGTGTAGTTATAGTTCAAAACATGTTTCCACTGAAAAGGCATTTTTGATGTGCCTATAACTTTTGACCCCATGGATGGATTTGCATGAAACTTGGCAATCTCATTCAGTTAGGGGTTGGCATGGCATGTTTCTTGAAGATCTGCCAATGAAAAAAAAAAGTTAAGGTGGGTGATAAAGAGGGACTTTACATTTTAGCTCCCACACACAATGTTGCCAAACACTTCATAAAAGAAGAAGTTAGTTCAGATTGCAATCCCTTATTTTGGTATTTCTGTTGCATGGTTTTGAGCTATGACTCACAGCCTACCACCATGCACAATAAATACTTGGCAAAGTCAGAGGCACAAAAAAACTGCTAGCTCAATTTCTACATGGTGGACAACAGTGAATTATGTTGTGTACAATTTAAAACACAGCAGGAGAATTTCATTGGCTTTCCATGTTTGAGTCTCATACGTAACTCTTTTTTCTGTGAATATATATATATATATATATATATCGGCGGTCGTCACTAGGTAGTTATAGTTAGGACCTAGTTTCTATAGAAGAAGCGTTTTTGTTTTGCTAATAACGTTGGTGCTGCTTGATGAATCTTCACAAAATTTTGAAAACTTATATTGTGCTAAGTTCAGCTTCTGTCTTGAAAGATTCAGGGTGATCTGTCAAGCGGGGGATGGAAAAAGGGGGTCCCAAAACACGTTTTTCCCATTCATTTTTCCATGGGACCTTTAGACACGCCCACAGCACGGACAACTGAACGGAATTACACCAAATTTGACATGAAGCAAGATTCTGTGCCACAGATCATGCTTTTTGTGATTTGGTGCAAATCTGTTCAGTAGTCTTGGAGAAATTTAAGGCCAAAAAAAAATCGATATATAGGGATGTGGATCTTACGCGGGTCAAACTGTCCCTGTGCTGAATGGCTCACAACACTTCAGCAAAGAAGAGTTGGCAGCATTCTCAGCCGAGTCCCAGAAAAAAAGACAAAAAAAAACGAAAAGGGGCCAGAGTAGCGTCACCCCATAGCTCTGGTGTGGAAGTCTGTGAGGGCCCCCACAGGGATACAAATCATTTGTTTTTAAAACAATTGGAAAAATCTGCGGACAGATCGTGGATTTTTCTGATATTTTTAAAAAAAGAAAAAAACAGTCTCCAGCGCTTTTTTTTGTTTGGCCCCAAGTGGACCAGGTCCCATGGGCATTACAGAAAAAGGGGGCATACAGGGCCCCCTCCTTCATCTCTAATAAGTACCAGAGACCGTACCTCCCCAGGGTGAATGTCCAAATAAAAGCAGGAGTGGTCACAGCCCCTGTGCCCCGCGGACCACCACCCCTGGGCCAAAAATGTTTTTAAATAAGTGGAGGAGGCCCAATAAACTCCCCCAGAGCCCCGGGGACAACCACCTCCCCAGAGCTATCGATTTAATTAACGTGGGAGGCCCGTGGCCCCCCTGCACCTCAGAAACCACCAACCCCGGGCAAATGATTACAAAAAGAAAGGGGTTCCCTATAGGCCCCCAAACCCCCTCTTGGGGCCACTGATAGCTCTGGGGACCGCCACTCCCCAGGGCCACCATCTACAGTTTTTTCGTCAAAACATTTACTGCAAATATTACATTATATTTTTAATAATGTAATCAAAAGTGTCATAAGTGCCATAATTTGTGGGTAATTACCAGTGTTTGGCAAGGGCATGAGTTATAGTTACCTTAGGGCACGAGTTATAGTTAGTTGAGGTAACTCCAACTACAACTGGTGAATTTCTAAGGTTCTGTACGTTTAAAATGTGAGCCTAACTATAACGTCCCTGTAACCTTTGTTTTTTCAGTGAAATTCAGTTTTTATTTAAAATTCTAATTCCTAACTATAACGTCCCTGTAACCTTTTTTTCAGTGAAGATATATATATATATATATATATATATATATATATATATATATATATATATATATATATATACATAAAACCTACTGGCACTCGCCAGTAGGTAGTTACAGTTAGGATCTAGGGGCATATTTACAAGAAAATTGCCAGCACTGCACGGTGTCACTTCTACACCTCTAACATGCAGGGATATGCTGTATTTACTATAATACAGGATGTCCGTCTTTCCCTCTGTGCTGGCACAAAATTAGCAGCTGAGCGCCAATGCAGCCACCCTTGCGCCATGGTGCAAGGATGGCTGAGTTGCAGGGGAGATTGTTTTTGGGCAGGAAGGGACATGCTCTTTGTATGTGTGCTCAGCTTCAGCTCAGTCCCACAAAAAAAGTTTACAAAAAGAAAAGAAAAGAAAAGGTGCGATTGTAATTGTTAATCTTGGAAAAATCCTTGAAAAGATCAGCTGACTTTTCTTAGATTTAAAAAAAAAAGTGCGGACTCCAGTGCTTTTTCTTTTCTTTGCCCCAGGTGGGCCTGGTCCCTGTGGCATTGGGGGGAAGGGGGGCACATGGGGACCTCCATCTAGGGCTTTTCAAAGCCCTATGGACCAACACCTCCCCAGGGCACTGTAAAATAAATGTGCACAGCCCCCTGTGCAATGGAGACCACCACCTCCCTGGGGCAAAACAGCAATTTGTGAGGGAGGAGGCCCATATGGCCTCCCCCACAGCCCTGGGGACCACACCTCTCCAGGGCTAAATATGAAATTTATGTGGTGGGTCAGCATGGCTCCCCTCACAGACTCCAGGACTACCACCTCCCTAAGGCAATTTATTCAAATAAAGGGCAACCACCACCTCCGCGGGCTGAAAAGAATAATGAAGGTGGTCCGTAGTTTCCCTCGGCCCCAGAGACCACCACCTCCCCAGGGCTAAGTTAAACATTGGAGGGGTGGCCATGCGGCCCCCCTCATAGAGCCAAAAATCGCTCAAAGGACCGCCACCCCCCCGTGATGGCTCCTGTTGTATCCTGGGGTCCCCATCCCCGGGATATAGCTGTTTGCTCTGGCTTGGTGGAGGCTTTGATAACTCCTGCCAAATCAGAGCAAACACTCCACTTCCAGTGGGCGAGAGCTGTAAAAGTGCTCTTGCCTGCTGAAAGCAGAGGTTTAATCTCTTTTCCTGCCCACAGAGACGTGCACAGGAAAGAGATTAAATGAATGATCTTGCAGACAGGGAGCTGCATGTTTAGCTACTCCATGTGTGCAAGAGCAATGCCGGATCCCGCAGGAGGCGGGAAGCCAGCTGGGACCACAGGGGCCTTGAGGCTCCCCCTGCAGTCCTGATCCTGTACACTGGGTGCCACCTCCCCAATTGAATTGTGGTGGAACCTGGGGATGGGGTCCCTGGGGCTGAAATCCGCCCAACAAGGGCGACTGGAAGGTCCCCCTCTCCCGTTGAATTGTGGTGGTCCCCGGGGCTGAAACTGGCCCACTCTGTCCTCCTTAGTGGTATGAAAAGGTCTTGCTGAATTTTGCCAGGATGATGGACGGCTTACCAAAGGCCCCGAGTCTAATTCCCACCAATTTTAGTGCTTCATTCTTGATGCTGAGGAATACAAGGACATCCCCACCAAACAAAGAAGCATGTCATATAGCTAAGAGGAAGGACCCTGGTTTGGCGGAGCTTTACGTCTTTGTAGTCTTATTGGTCTCTCTAAAGGAGGATTCATGTTATCCCAGAATTCTGGAAAAAGATGCACGAGGAACAATCACATTGCTAAATGCACACAAGGTCGCTGGAGACATTCCCTCACAGTCCATTATGCAGCTGTAGTGTAGAATACACACTGGACATTTACCCAACAAGGTAGTACTTACTAACTAGCCAGCAGAAAGTACTCTAGTTGGTAGACATTTTGTGCAAAACTGTGGACTCCTGTTGGATAAAAGGGTAGAAGAGTATAATTTGTGGCCAAGTCACTCACACAGCTACTGACACACCTACACAGACACTCACACACCCACTCACAGACCCACTAAGAGACTCATGTACTTACTCAGCCACCCACTCAGACACTCATAAACCTACTTACAGACCCATTCAAACATTCGTGCATCCACTCACAGACCCTCTCAGACATTCATGCACCCACTCACAGACCTACTCAGGCTCATACACCCACTTACAGAACCACTCAGAAACACATGCACTCACTCACAGACCAACTCAGACACTCACAAATACACTCACAGACCCATTCAGACCCTCACACACCCAATCAAAGACCCACTCAGGCATACATGCACACAACCATGGACACACTCAGACAATCACGCATCCACTGATAGACCCACTCAGAAACCCATGCACTCTCTGACAAACCCACTGAGGTACTCATGCACACACTCACAGACCCACTCAGAGACATGTATTTTAGGTTGAGTGGTTATAAGGGGTTAGCCGCAGGGCCTGACACCAGGCCTGGTCATGCAGCCAGCACCCGCTATGCGTGGATAAGGGTTATGCATGGTGTGGGATTAGGTTCTTATATGGGGTTGGCTGCAGGGCCTAGCCTCAGGCCAGGCCATGTGGCCAACTTCCACTGTGCACAGGCTGTGCATGGGGTGGGGTTGGGTAGTTAGAGCAGATTGGCCACAAGGCCCGGCTGCAGGCCAGGTACTATAGCCAGCCCCCGCCACGCCTGCTGAAGGCAGTACACAGAGGTGGCTGGATTCATGAATAGTAATTGAAATGACTTTATTTTACGTTTTAAAAAACATAGAAATTCACTTAAAAAACAAAGGTTACAGGTACCATATAGTTAGGACCTCACAACACCGCCATGCACAGTTTTACTGCAAATGTTGCATTGATATCATCAATGATGTTATCAAAATGTCCAGAATGCTGTAATTTTTGACGTAATTAGGAGTGCATGGTAAGGGTGTGAGTTTTAGTTACCTTAGGGCACAAGGTATATTTACTTGAGATAACTATAACAGGTGAATTTCTATGGTTTGGTGTGTTTAAAATGTAAGCTTAACATCCCTGTAACCTTTGGATTTATAAGTGAATTTCTATGGTTTAAAAAAAAAATCTGTTTCCTATCTATAACATCCCTGTAACCTTTGCATTTTTTAGTGAATTTCTATGTTTTTTCTAATGCAAAGCAAATTTAATTTCTTATATGTTAATCCAACCACCGCTGTGCACGGCCTTCGGCCATGGGAGGGGGCAGTTACTCAGACCCTGTGGCCAACCCCCTAACCACCCAAACCCACTCTTTGGCTGTGCATGGCATGAGTTGGCCTGACCTGTCTCTCTGGGTTTGAGAATAGGTGTGAGAGGGTGTATTTAAGGCTGAAAGTGGCTGTGAGAGTTTCTGTCTGGGTGTGAGAGTGGATGCATCAGTGTCTTGGTGGGTGTGTCAGTGTCTTTCTGGGTCTGTGAGTGGGTGTGTGAGGGTTTCAGTGGGTCTGTGTGTGAGAGTGTGAGTGGGTCTGTGAGTGAGTGCCTGAGTGTCTGTCAAGGTGTGAGAGTGATTGCATCAGTGTCTTAGTAGGTGCATCAGTGTCTGTAGGGGTCCTTGAGCGGGTGTGTGGGGGTTTCAGTGGGTCTGTGAGTGGGGGGTGAGAGTGTGAGTGAGTGTGTGAGTAGGTGTGCGAGTGTCTAAGTGGGTCTGTGAGTGGGTGCGTGAGGGTCGAGTTGGGTTGTGAGTAGGTGCACGAGGATCTGATTGGGTGTGTGAGTGCCTGAGTGGGTGTATGAGTGGGTGCGCAAAGGGTCTGAGCAGGTGTGTCAGTAGGAGAAAGATTGAAAAAGAGAAATTGATAGAAAGAGAGAAAGAGTGAGAGGGAAAGACATAGGGGGTCATTCTGACCCGCAAGAATGAAGGAAGCACCGCCGGGGCCGGCGGTGTCCCGCCGATTTCCCCCCGGCGGTGATAATCCGCCAGGGCAGCGGACCCCCTTACCGCCAGCCTGTATCTGGCGGTTTACACCGCCAGAAATAGGCTGGCGGTAAGGGGTGTCCTGGGGCCCCTGGGGGCCCCTACACTGCCCATGCCACTGGAATGGGCAGTGCAGGGGCCCGCTAACAGGGCCCCGGCCTGCTTTTCACTGTCTGCATGGCAGACAGTGAAAAGCGCGACGGGTGCAACTGCACCCGTCGCACGGCCGCAACACCGCCGGCTCCATTTGGAGCCGGCTCCTGTGTTGCGGCCTCATTCCCGCTGGGCCGGCGGGCGCTAACATGGTTAGCGCCGGCCGGCCCAGCGGGAATGTTGGAATGTGGGCCACGTTATTGTGGCCGCATGGCGGCCACTTGGCGGTTCCCGCCTGCCAAGGTCAGAATGACCGCCATAGTTTTTTAGACTTTGGTGAATGATATATTTAGAATGAGATATTTCTGGATAAACTGAAATGAAAAATATATTTCTCAATTAAAAAGAGTGAGATCGCCTTTCATTATGAACCTTAACCTTTTGAAGTTGAAAACAAATTAAAGTAGGGAAATGACCACAGACACACCTAGAGTAGAACCCTCACCTTTCAGTGAGACCATTGCAATGACTATCTGGGATGGAACAGAGACAGAGTGACAGGACTGCGAGGGGAGCCTCAAGGTACTTGCAGTCCCAACCGGCTCATCATGTTCTGTGGGAGCTGTCATTGCTCCCACAAGCAGGGAGCTGCTTTAAGTAGCAGCTCCCTGCATGTGGAAGCAATGTTTTCATCTGTCTTCCCCACACAAATATTTGCATTCAGGGAACAAAGATGAAAGCTCTGCTTTCTGCAAGGGAGAGCTGTTTCACACCTCTCTCTTGCAGAAAGAGGTCTTTGTTTGCTTTTGCAAAAGCAAACAGCTATTCCAGGGGGTGGGCACCCCGAGGCAAAGCAGGAGCCCGCACTGGGGGGTGGTGGTCCCCAGGGACAGGTATGGCTCCTTGAGGGAGGCCATGCCATCCTCCTACATTGACCATTGCCGCGGGGGTGGTCCGTGGGGGTTTGAAACAGACCCCCTTCATTGTTCTATTGAAGCCCTGGGGGTGGCAGTCCCTGGGGCTGCGGGGAGGAGGGGTGGTCCCCTCCATTATATTTGTTGAAAGTCCTGGGGAGTTGGTGGTCCCCGGGGCTGCGGGAGGGTGGGGGCAGTTGGCCGCCCACATGAAAATAGCAATGCTCCCGGGACCAGGCCCACCTGGAGAACACAGTTAAACAAGCACGGGAGCCAGTGTTTTTTTTTTTTTTTTATAACTTTCACGGCATCTCCTATCCACCACAAATCACGGCACAAATTCATAAAAATGCTTTTTAGCTCTGTAGGGGTGTCTCTGGGACCCCAGCACTGGAACTAAGGGGTCAGGGTGTCCCTATCCTGACCCCTTTTGTTTTTTTACATTTTTTGTCTGGGACTCAGCTGAAGCTGAGTCCCCACATGGCTGCCAACACTTCCTTGTTGAAGTGTTGGCAGCCAATCAGATCTCAGCACGAGATTGGATGATTCGCAGAGCCTTTGCCTCCCTATCTATAAAAATTTTAATTTTCATTACTATCTAAAAACTACTGATGTATGTACACCAGATAAAAAAGAGGCATCTTTCTTGACCAAGAGTTACCTTTCTGCCAAACTTGTTGTAATTCCATCTAGTGATTCCGGGGCTATGGCTGTTCAAAATCCCTATGGAAAAATAAATAAGGAAAAAGCGTTTTAGGATCCCCCCATTTTTCTCAGCCCCCACTTGACAGATCAACCTGAAACTTTCCAGACAGCAGCTGAAGTGAGTGTCACATTTTCTTGGTGCAAACGTTTTTAGCAAAACAAAAATGCTCTTTCTACAGGAACTAAGTCCCAACATTCCCTAGTGGCAACTGCCACTAGAATATATATATATATATATATATATAGTGGGTATTCAAGAGTAATATGCTATGTATTACACCCATAGTTCCCTCTAAAGTGTGTGCCTGTGTGGGTGCTTACACTTTGATTTCTCTCTGCGCAGAGACCTACAAACATAGCACACCACAAAGGATTTCTTTGCATTTGGATAGTGTTTACTGGAGCCTTTGTAAAGCTGGCTTAGTTGAAGCTGCACTGCTGAATGCATTTTTAAAGACAAGTTTTTGTCTTTAAAAATGCTAATCAAGGAAGTGTTAACACCTGTCGTGAAAGACAAAGGCCAATCCTGGAGCAGCAGGAAAGTCTCCACAGAGTCTTCAGTACAAAGGCTAACATGCAGAACACCTTGGGGAATTATGGCAGTTTCCGGATATTAACTTTCTTTGGAAGTTGGGGCAGTCATGTGTCAGCCATCAGCAGCATCCCAGAGATTGAAACTTTATAACTAAATTAAGGCCATCAGTTTTAGATCCTGATAGTTTTAAAACTCACCAGCAGAGAGGGCTGTGTATTTTCACAGCTGAAACTCCTCTTGTTTTAAAGAGTGAAAAGGATAGAAATAGTGCCATAGGCAGAGTGGTGTCAGGGCCCAGGTCTGCACTGTACTCTCTGGTGGCTCCTAAGTTAAAGTGTGATTCAAAACTCCTCTGATTTTCATTGTTTTGGATTTTCATACTTTAACAATAATCAGTGAAATTGATCCTCACAGTCCTACTAATTGGGTAGATATCTTTTCAGTGTCTTCCATTCAAGTGAGGGCTAGGTTACATAGAGAGGTACCACATTCCTATATCCTTATAGTCAGGGTCACTGGAATTATTTGGTCAGGGTGCAACAAATTATGTGGCAAGGTGGACTGAATTATGTGGCAATTGTGCTGCACAATGCTGCACATTTTGTGATAGCATTGCTTCCTTATTTTGACATTTTTCCACAGTTTAACACTGTCTGGACAAAGGGATCACTTGATTAGCAACAGTTTAACACCCAAATACAGCAATAAACAACATAAAGAGGGGGGCCAGTCAACCTTTGCAAAAGGCCTTCTGCTGGATGACAACATGCATTGCTACATATGATCTGTTTGATTTAGAAACAATCTGATTTTTTGTTAAAATCTGCAGAGTATGTAGCAGATGTTGGATTATATAGCAAACGCAGCAAAACCACAAATATGTGGGAAATGCTGCAACTGCAAAATTGCTTAATTCCAGTAGCCCTGCTTATAGACTGCAAATGCTTGGACAAAAATCAAGAACCAGAATCCTTTGCAGTGCTCTTTCCAATTTTTTACTGAAGTTGAAAACTGTGAGAGAGAATCAACAGATATTTTTAATCACATTTATAATTTTATAACTTTATGTATGCTGGTTATCAGGTTTTGCGCACTTTGCCAGATATGGTGCGAACCAAAGGAAAAGAAAAAGACTATAGACCTGATTTGTGCACTGGGAAAAGTTATGTTGGATGCCATACTCTGATCTGTTTATTATAAAACGTTATGATAAAGGCAATAGGCTTGGCCTGATTTTGTTAAAACCAATGTGCCTATAATGAGGGATTGTTCTAATACTGTGCTAAAGCCTTTTTACTTGCATAGAATTTCACAGATTGCCATAATAGACAAGGGTTTTGGTGTTGGTGTCTGACTCAAACAAAACTGTGGAGATAGAAGATTTGCACTATGATGATCCTTGGTAGGCCACCTCAGCGGGAATAAAAAAAAAAAAAACAGTGGCAGTTTTGCATATATTTGCAATTTTATTGATGGGTGCCTTGCAGGAAGGTTTATACTTAATACAGTTGGTCTGCCTCTATTACAGTAATGAGCCACTGGCAAAAGCTATAGACCTGATAGGATCAATGGGAAAAGTTATTTCATATGCCATAGGTCTGTGCCATCTCTTCTGAAAATTTCTGACACAGGCAGTAGACCTGACTTATTTATTATGAAATACAAACACACATGTCAAGGCAAATAGGCCCTTAATGGTGGATTGTTATTGCACGCTGTTACAACCTACAGATGTATTTTGTTACAGGCAATCTCACAGATTAGTTTTTAGGCAAGGATTTTTGTATTGATTACCCCTTTGACAAACCTTAGGGGCACAAGATTTATACTGTGATAAACCTTCCTAGAATCTCTTGGGAAGTCTGACAATCTTAGTTGTCGGAAAAGATCTAATGATGAAAACATATATACCACTGCTATACATACCAGTGATATACCACTTCAGTCGTTCACTCTCTTGCCACGCAAGTGACATTTGTCTCAACACATGTGCACAGTCACCTGAAAATAAGTGCACTTCATTGACAAAACTAGGGGGACAGTGCTTTCGTTTTCTGTTTTCTAATTACAGGCCCCTTTTCACTTGTTTCATTCTCCTGTTTTTATTTTCATCATTAAAGCATGCTACAGCTCAAAAGACAGTTTCAATTGGCTGCTTGCTTGTCTCTGACTTCATCTGCAGTGTACTGCAACATGTACAGCCACTGCATCTAAACCACCTGACCACCATGGAAGGATATTGTCTATAAGATTTAACTGATTTTAACACTGCAAGATAGGCAACATGTTGGTTTCTAAATTTGGCAGTGAGATGTAACTCTAAAACTATACAGTATGTACAGTACCATTGCAAGACAGCCACTTTGTGCTTTGTTCAAGCCTGTTGCTGCAACCATACTGCTGACATTTTTAAGTGATGGCATGTTTTCATTTTTGTACTTTTATGCTTTTTATACATCTTGCATATCCTGCTGAGTTTCTGTATTAATTTCATTGCGGTTGTGTAAATGGGTGAATGTAAGAGTGTGTCAGTGATGAATGAATTAATGAGATTAGGGATGAGTAATAGAATACATGTATTGTGACTTACTCATTGATGGGTTGAGGCACAGAATAAGGGGGCACCTTAATTTATGAGCCAGACCTATTGATGGTGACAATGCTTGTTATCAACCTTCAAGTGGTAGCTAGTCAATTTTCTTAGTTGGGCGTCTGATCACTCAGCTGCACACAAGCTAGAAAGGTGTGCATGCAAACATTCTGTTGACACATAAGAGGAAGAAAAATTAGAGGGAACATTGATTACACCCCCCAACAATGGTAAGAAACGCATATTATGTTCAGTGCATCTACATATTTAGTATAGGTCATGGCATTTTTCAAGTATATTTATTAAAAACAAAAACAGATTTACCAACACCAGGATGCAAACACTTTTAAGAGGTCTCATGGCTACTGGGAGAGGATTTTTTAATCTGTGCAAAGTCATTGTAATTGTGTGGGAGCAACACGCTACCCCAAAATGTTCACACCCCAAAATTGACCTCATCATTTTCCATGCCTTTTTAAATTGGATACGGTGTTCAACATCAATTTCATGAAAAATGTGTCCTTGTGTTAAAGTGCTTCCCAGAACATTAAGTAATCACAATAAAACAGTTAATAAAGTAATGGGGTCTACTCAATAATGGAGTTCAGAATGAATAAAAAGTTAAGGGATTTTATTACTAAAATTCAAAATAAGTGGTACATAGCCAAATGTCATGAAGTCTCTCAGATGCTAAGTTTTGCAGAGCATATAAAATCAGAAATTATTCTAGGTCTTAATGGGCAGTTAAAGCAAAAGGAAAACTGAGCAACAGCCCTAGTGGAATAGGAAAGTCTTCTGGTTGACCCCCAAATAGAGGGATTTTCTAAACACAATTCTTGAACACAATTATTAGAAAATTTGCAAACTCATCATGGTGAGAGCAAAAGTATTGTTTTCTTTGCAAATCAGAACACAATTTTAAAGGCATTGCTGTTGCTCGTTCAACTTCTGAACTCCAGCGTCGGTATTTTGTGGGTGTTGCAGCAATCTCTGAACTTCTACTGCCATCACTTATGACATGATGCACTAGTTTATCAAACCAAACTCTAGGAGAGGAAACATAGGCCCTCATTACAACACTGGCGGTAAAAGGCGCTTACCGCCGTGCCGAAGACCGTCAATACACCGCCGCGGCGGCGGGAGAAAGCCACAGCTATTATGACACACATCACGGAATCCGCCGAAATTCAGACACCCACACAGGTCCGCCGCACCAAAGGTCAGCGATAAATATGCGGAAACAAATCCTCCACCTCCACGCCAACAGAAACACGCCCATGCTGTTACGACCCACGAATCCACGTGGCGGTCTTTCAACCGCGGTATTCCATTGGCGGTACACACTGCCGCACTCAAAATACACACACCTCTCCAAAACACCGCCACATAGGACAATTCAAAATACACACACCTGATACACATACAAACACCACTCCCACACATCCAATACAATATAAAACACACACTCACATCACCCACAAACCCCTACGACCACAAATTAGAGACGAAGGCCAGAGAGAGACAGCACAGAATAGATAACACCATCACACAGAGGCACACTACACCATCACCCACACAACATCCACGCACAAAACACCACATACCACTACACCCACCACACTCATCAACACATACACCACCCCACACGTCACACACACCACCCCATGTCACGCCAAAGACACCCCCGCTTCTCTGAGGAGGAGCTCAGGGCCATGGTGGAGGAAATCATCAGGGTAGAGCCACAGTTATTTGGCGCACATCCATAGCCAGGAAGATGGAGCTATGGCAAAGAATAGTCGACAGGGTCAACGCTGTGGGACAGCACCCAAGAAATAGGGAGGACATCAGGAAGAGGTGGAATGACCTACGGGGGAAGGTGCGTTCAACGGTATCCAGGCACCACATCGCGGTACAGCGGACTGGTGGCGGACCCCCACCTCCTCCCCCACAACTAACTACATGGGAGGAGCAAGTCTTGTCCATCTTGCATCCTGAGGGCCTCGGAGGAGTCGTCGGAGGAACGGACACTGGTAAGTCTAATCTTCACTATCATATCCCCCACCCTACTTGCATGCTATCTCACACCCCAACCCTCACACCCTCCCCTATCACCCTAACTCCTCACTAATCTACCCATAACACCAACCACCCATCCCAACCCCAAGACCTGCATGACACAACTAAGCATGGACACCCATCACTAAAGGATGCCCACTGCACAGACCCACAACACCCCCCAACCATCACCACACAAGCCCCCACACAGGAATGCCCGCACTGGGGTTCACGCACACCCATCCATAGCACACCATGAAACACACACATGCAATAATCATGTTCTCATACCCCTGCAGGAACCCGAAGGACCGTCACCACACCAGAGGGTCCAGACAACACCACTCCACCCCCAGAAGAGGCCCACAGTGACGACAGCAGCTCTGCCCTACTGGATCTTGATGACCAGCCCGGACCATCGTGGGCCTCAGGACAGTCGGTTCCCCTTGCACAGTCACAGCCCAACACCGAACTGCCACCCTCTGGGAACACCAGCACAGCACCCACCCAGCGGACCCATACCTCCCTACCCAGCACAGGTCAATCAGCGGTGTGTCAACCACTACAGGGCACCCAGGCTAACCCACCACCCCAACAACAACAGGGACCTGTGGGCAGTGGTAGTGGGCACACGGTCCAGGGGACGGAGGCACAGAAACACAGGGGAACTGGGAGGGCTGATGTGCGACAGAGGGAGGATAGGCCAAGGGAACCCACTCTCCACGAGGCCCTATCCTCCATCATGGGAGCATACCACCACTCCCAGGAGACGATGGCAACAGTCCTGGACAAGTTGTAGGAGACCCTGCGCCTGCAGGAGGAGCAGTATTTGGGGTTCAGGGAGGAGCTCAGGACCATCGGCTCCGCCCTGGGCACCATCGTAGGGGTGCTGACGGACATTCAAAAGACTTTGAGAGACACCGTGGCACTCCAAGGGGCCCCTGACACTAGCCAGGACGACAAACTGCCCACCACCTCGGCCGGCGCCAGTGGACAGGAGGCCCGGCCACTGGACCACCACACCAACACCCCACCCCCTGCAGACGGACAACCACCACGCAAGCGGGCCCTGAGATCCAGGAACAGGACACAGCAAGATGGCAAGACCCCCGCCAGGAAATAAGACTACCTTGATTGTCCCACCACTGTCCCACTTTGTTACCCTGTACAGATTGGAACTGCCCCAGCTCCACTTCCAATGGCCAGATGTGCAATGTACCTGTGAGACTAATAGACTGGACTCTGCCATGGACATTATTCCACCATGACCTCTCCCCATTTCACAACCCCCCTACATTTTTATGCACTTCAATAAACACCCTTGAAACCTCAATAATATTGGAGTCAGTCAATGATTGTGAACTTTGTATTGTCAATTACAGTGCTAAAAAAGGTTAGCCATTGGAAGGTCAACATACCTATGTCACACATCACAAGCCTTTCAAGGGTGCAAGCTGTTGACACGTAGGTCAACACATTAGTGAAACTGAAATGGAAGGGGACAACTCAGTTAACAAATAGGGAGTGAAATGTAGGTACAGGATAGAGGTAGACGTGTGAGATGTAATATAATGTGAAACATGAAATTGTACTCACCTGTGTCTCATTGAAAATATTGCTGTATGACTGACTCCCTGTTGTCGTTTTCATCTTCATCAGCTTCATCCTCATCACTGTCCACAGGCTCCCCAGGCTCCCCCGCTGCAACAACACCGTCATCTGAATCATCCTCCTGCAGAAAAGGCACCTGGCGTCGCAATGGCAAGTTATGGAGCATGGAGGAGGCGATGATGATGTCGCACACCTTCTTCGGTGAGTAGAATAGGGACCCACCTGTCATATGGAGGCACCTGAACCTGGCCTTCAGGGGGCCGAAGGTCCGCTCGATTACCCTCCTAGTCCGCCCATGGGCCTCATTGTAGCGTCCCTCTGCCCTGGTCCTGGGATTCCTCACTGGGGTCAGTAGCCAGGACAGGTTGGGGTAACCAGAGTCCCCCAATAACCATACACGGTGCCTCTGGAGTTCACCCATCATATCAGGGATGCTGCTATTCCGCAGGATGTAGGTGTCATGCACTGAGCCAGGGAACATAGCATTTACCTGCAAGATGTACTGGTCTGCCAAACAGACCATCTGGACATTCATCGAATGATAACTCTTCCGGTTCCTGTACACCTGTTCATTCCTGCGGGGGGGACCAGAGCTAGATGGGTCCCATCAATGGCACCTATGACGTTGGGGATATGTCCAAGGGCATAGAAGTCACCTTTCACTGTAGGCAAATCCGCCATCTCAGGGAAAATTATGTATCTCCTTACATGTTTCAGCAGGGCAGCCAACACTCTGGACAAGACGTTGGAAAACATAGGCTGGGACATCCCTGATGCCATGGCCACTGTTGTCTGAAAAGACCCACTTGCTAAGAAATGGAGCACTGACAGCACCTGCACGTCAGGGGGGATTCCAGTCGGATGGCGGATTGGTGACATCAGGTCAGACTCCAACTGGGTACATAGTTCCCGGATTGTGGCACGGTCAAACCGGTAGGTCACGATGACATGTCGCTCTTCCATTGTCAACAGGTCCACCAGCGGTCGATACACTGGCGGATTCCGCCATCTTCCAATATGTCCCAACTGACGGTGCCTGAGAAGGACAACAGCGAAAAAACTGTCAGCATTCCTCCAGGTATGTACCCACAGTCATACACAAGACTACACCAGACAATTGACCCATCCGGGAAAGGTTTTGAGTGTAGGCCTCGGTATGTGTGACGCAATAGTAAATTAAGCCATGTGGGACCCTGAAATGGTGGCTGCCTGACCTCTAAAATGGGACAATGGAATTGTGGGGTAACTGCGCTGGCGTTGCACACCGTCACGGTAGGCGGTCGTAGAGCGCGGCGCAATGCTGCATTGGTTAACATTGGACCCTATGGGTCCCAGGAGCCAATGAAGAGGTGCGCTGGCGGGGATGATGCGCACCGCCGCGGACGTCACCACCATTTTATATCTGTTCAATCACTAGATACCTGACCTTCGACAGGAGAGGACCTACACTGCTAGTGCTGCTGTGACCTCGGTCTGGAAGCGACGATGGCTGCTGCGTCTGGGGAAAGGGCCCCTGCCTTCACTGCACAGGAGTTGGAGAAACTTGTGGATGGGGTCCTCCCCCAGTACACGCTACTCTACGGTCCTCCAGACCAACAGGTTAGTACACAGGGAGCACGTTGTATGGGCTAGGCCTGGGTGGAGAGGGCTGGGTGGATGAGGGAAGGGGGCAGAGTACATAGAACAGTCATGCATGGGGATGAATGGGCCACTTGGATAGAGTTGGGAGGGGGCCAATTACAACGACGGTGCAGTAGGTAATGACTGATCCTCTTTCCTTGTGCATGCCATGTAGGTCAGCGCCCACCAGAAGAGGGACATTTGGCATGCCATCGCCAAGGAGGTCCGGACCCTGTGGGCCCACCAGAGACGGGGCACCCACTGCCGTAAGAGATGGGAGGACATTCGCTGCTGCAGCAAGAAGACGGCGGAGGCTCAGCTGGGGATGGCCTCCCAACGTGGGAGGGGTGCCCATCGCACCATGACCCCCCTGATGTTCCGGATCCTGGCGGTGGCCGGACGGAGTTGGATGGGCGCTTAAGGACATCACAGCAGGCACAAGGGGGTGAGTTCAACCTCATTTAATGGACTTTGCGTGCTGTGGAGCTGTCTGGGTGGGGGTGGTGGGCTGTGGGTGTCCCTAGGCCAGGGCGAGTTAGGTAGGCAAGGCCCCTCCATTATGTAGGCCATGTGGCACTCTACCCCAGCTCAAAAAAAAGGCAAATTGATGTATATTTGCCCCTTTGCCATCCATGTGGGCAGATGTCTACCATTGCCATGTAGGCCATTTCCCAGGAATTGCATGTGCAGAGGGCAGGAGCACGGCGTAATGCAGGGGGCTGCTGCGTTTGTCTTGTCCGCCAACGGTAGCGGTATGCCATGCACTAAAACTCTCTTTCTTCTGTCTCCACCCTTTTTCTGCTCTCCCTGTCCTTCTGTACATCAGCATCATCAGGCGGAGGTACAGTGGCACCGGAGCACGAGGGAGCTGCATCCCACATGGCCATGGAGGGCCACACCACAGACTCTGATTTCACCAGTGGGACGAGGGCGAGGGGAGCTTCACGTCGGCCACAGGATCACCAAACAGTGATACGGACTCGTCCCCCGATGGGAGCTCCCCTGTGGTGGCGGCACCATCTGTGCGCCCCACTTCTACAGGTACAGCCGCCACCTCCCCTACCAGCACCGCCCTCCCAGCAGCCCCTCAGCGTTCGCCCGGTGCCCGCTCACCCAGGAGGGTGGGCATCACCTTCGCCCCAGGAACCTCAGGCCTTGCCCCTGTCACCCCTGCTGCCCTCAGTGAGGAGGCCATTGACCTCCTCAGGTCCCTCACTGTTGGGCAGTCTACCATTGTGAATGCCATCCAGGGTGTAGAACGAGAGTTGAAACATGGTAATGCATTCCTGGAAGGCATTCATTCTGGTCAGGCTGTCCTTCAGCGAACCCTGCAATCTCTGGCCTCAGCACTGATGGCAGCCATTGTCCCTGTGTCCAGCCTCCCCCCTCCAACTTCCTCCACCCAGACCCAATCCCCTGTACCCCAGCCCATCCCGAGCACACCTACAGACCAGCATGCACACAAGTCAACACCCAAAAGTAGCTCAAGCAAACATAGGCACCACACTCACCACAAGCACTCACACAAGCATCAGACCCATACAGATACAGCAACATCCACTGTCTCCACTGTGTCCCCCTCCTCCTCTTCTCCCTCCTCCCTCCCAGTGTCGTCTACACACACACCTGCATGCACCACATCTACAGGCACTAGGACTCGCACCAGGACACCCAGCACCACAAGCCGCTCACCTGCAGTCACCACCTCCACTGCCATATACACGTCCCCTGTGTCCTCTCCCAGTGTGTCTTTGACGCCCCCTCCCAAAGTACACAAACGCCGGCAATCACTCACCCAACATCCATTCACCTCACGACAGCCTCCAGTACCTGCACCTGCACCCAAAACACCTAAAGTGACACCTCCTACAACCACCTCCTCTTCCTCCACTCCCAGAGCCCCTCCAACTACCCATCCCAGTGTACGTCAGAAACTGTCCCTATGTCAAATTGACCTTTTTGCCCCCACCCCCCCTCCAATTCATCAGTCCCGTCGTAGCGCCTCAGCCAAAATGCCTCCAGTACCAGTGGTGCGTGTTCCAGGTTTTTGGAGTGCCCCGTCCACCAGGGCAGGCAGTAGGACCCGGAGCCAAGGCACTGTCAGCCCACCCCCTGTGAAGGCTCCGAAATTGGAGATTGGACGACGGAACCGTGTCAAGACTCCTGGTGGTACAAACAGTGAAATGGGATCCAAGGCGATTGGTGAGTCATCTGTAACTCAAAAGAAGGTGGGGAAGGTCCCGAGGAAGTCTCCCCAACCTGTTGTGAGTGTCATGGCGGAGAAGTGCGCCATAATTTCCGGCGGTCCAGACACAACCGCCAGCACCGTCGTTACTGGTCAGGAGACCACCGCCAGAGTCATAGCCCAGGAGGGCTCAAGTATCGTTACTGGTCAGGAGACCACCGCCAGAGTCATAGCCCCGGAGGGCTCAAGTATCGTTACTGGTCAGGAGACCACCGCCAGAGTCATAGCCCAGGAGGGCTCAAGTATCGTTACTGGTCAGGAGACCACCGCCAGAGTCATAGCCCCGGAGGGCTCAAGTATCGTTACTGGTCAGGAGACCACCGCCAGAGTCATAGCCCCATAGGGCTCAAGTATCGTTACTGGTCAGGAGATCACCGCCAGAGTCATAGCCCAGGAGGGCTCAAGTATCGTTACTGGTCAGGAGACCACCGCCAGAGTCATAGCCCAGGAGGGCTCAAGTATCGTTACTGGTCAGGAGACCACCGCCAGAGACTGGTCAGGAGACCACCGCCAGAGTCATAGCCCAGGAGGGCTTAAGTATCGTTACTGGTCAGGAGACCAACGCAACCGCCGGAGTCACAGCCAAGGAGGGTCCAGAATCTCACAGCCCCGCTGGGCAATGATGGAACGTCATGCCACACACCAATGTCAGTATCTGAACCGCCATCTTAGGCTACCGCTGAACAGTCCATAGGCAGCCATGGCAAAGCACCGCTGAACAGTCCATAGGCAGCCATGGCAAAGCACCGCTGAACAAGGCCAAGACCGCCATGGTGAAGACCGCTGAACAGGGCAAAGACCGCCATGGCAAAGCACCGCTGAACAGTCCATAGGCAGCCATGGCAAAGCACCGCTGAACAAGGCCAAGACCGCCATGGTGAAGACCGCTGAACAGGGCAAAGACCGCCATGGCAAAGCACCGCTGAACAGTCCATAGGCAGCCATGGCAAAGCACCGCTGAACAAGGCCAAGACCGCCATGGTCAAGACCGCTGAACAGGGCAAAGACTGTGTGGGTATGAATAGTCCGGCACATCAGGCATTGTTCTCCCATGTGCAGCTGGGACAGTGACAGGACAGGTACTTCCACGGGGAGACTCATCCAGTCTGGGCCCCAGTCCCCCTCCAGAACCAGTGGAGACCTGCATCTACCTGAGAGACTGTGACTTTGCACTCCCCAGGATGGCACAGTGGGCAACCCACCCACTGTAGACACTTGAGAGACTGTGGCTTTGCACTCCCCAGGATGGCACAGTGGGCAAACCACCCACTGTAGAAACTTGAGAGACTGTGGCTTTGCACTCCCAAGGATGGCACAGTGGGCAACCCACCCACTGTAGAGACTTGAGAGACTGTGGCTTTGCACTCCCCAGGATACATCAATGGGCATGGAGCCCCGTCGTGGATCTGGCTTCGCATTCATGTGGCTGAGGTGCCCCCCCTTCCCTTCCCCCTGAGGTGCCTGTAGTGTTTCTATCTGATGCCCCGGCAGTGTTCTCTCGGATTTTGGTCAGGTATCTATTGTGGCCGTCGCCCATGCATTTTTGGACTGTTGGTGCACGGACATTGTTGTGTACATATCTGCACTACTTCTTGTTTTGTATATTTATTTTTGACAGATTTGGTGATATATATCCGTATATTTTTTAATGAGTTGTATATTGGCTAAATCAAAGTTTGGGCGCTATTCGCTTTGTCATTGCATTCTTCCGGGGGGGTTGTGGGTTGTTACTGTGATTTTTGTGACTGCATTGGTGTGTATGTTGTAATATGCGAGGGTGAGGGTGGGGGTGTTTGGTGGGTGTCCCCGTAACTTTTGCCTCCCCCCTCCCCCGTGTCGTAGGTGCAGTACTCACCGGTATGTTCTGCGCCTACGTCGCTGTTGGTCGTAGATGAGCAGGAATGCAAGGGCAGGTAAGATTTGTAGTTCCGGGTCCATGGAGTCCTCGTTCCTCGTGGGATGTGTTGAGGTGAGCGTTTTCCCATTGCAAAAGCCGTTTCCGCCGTGTTTTTATCCACGTTGAATCCGCCCCGGAAAAGGTGGCGGATTGGTGTGTTGTGATAGTGTGGGCGGTACATTGTCTTCCGCCTGTCTGTTGGCGGTGACCGCCGCGCTGTTTGTCTGTACCGGCCTGGCGGGCGATGTGCTAAAGTGGCTGTCTTTGTTGGCGGTTTCCGCCAGGGTCGTAATTCCATTTTTTTGTCCGCCGGCCTGTTTGCGGTATTACCGCAGCTTTAACACCATCCGCCAGGGTTGTAATGACCACCATAGTTCGGAATGACCTGGAGGGATGTGGTCACCCCAAAGGTGCTAAAGTATGTAAACTGCATCTGTCACAAAGAGATGATGAACGGAGCACTCCTTAAATAGTTACTTTGAAATCCTAACTGTATATATGGAATCCAAACATAGTATCACAGAGTATCATGAATGTTCATAAAGTGATAGGTGAAGATAGCGCAAATATGTAGTGGTTCCAAGACTAAGCTATATCAGTTATTGATTTTAATACAAAAATTTACCAAAATATGAAGCAATAACTATAAAACAAACAAACAAAAATACATAAATATCACAAAAATATCACAAACACATCAAATAAAAACATACATGCCACACATTTAACATAAACAATCTAATCCAATTAGAGACAGAAATTCTTCCAAAAGGAACTTAAAGTCCAAACACCAAAAAATCCCAATCAGTTCATAGGAGATAGTGTTGAATGTCCAATCAATTAACTTTGGGTAGTAAGATTTCTTGTTCTCCAGTGTAAGCAGATTGATTTGCAAATTTCCGATCACATTCAGCCCACACGTGTTTCGTCCTGTAAAGGACTGTATCAAGGCTTATCTTCCTGTATTCAATATATACTATTCCAGTAATAGTTGCCCAATTAAAAGCCGAATAGCTGTGCATCCTGTTGCTGCCGAATCCGACCGTAATTAAGCGCCCTTCCGCATCGCTATCGAAAAAAGCATCTGTGCCTACCTGTATTTGTATGCATGAACACTAAAGCCAGATCTACTGGTTTTGCCAATGTTTACTTTTTCCGTGCTGCAGCTCCTTTAATTATATACAGCACTCATTCCTACTCACATCTTGTAAGCAGAGGTCAAAGTAGTTCACTGACCCATACTTCTTTCAGCTTTTATGCCTGAGCCATATTAATTTTAGGACAGAAATAAGGGATATACATTCCTCCTACCTTTCAAAACTGTTAATTGCCTCATTAGAAGATGGCTGGTAACTGGGTTGGTAATCCAGTGGCCTTAGCTACTGATTCCAAGTGAAATTTCTGTCCCAGTCATGGGCTATCACAGATGTTCGGGCCTAGAATAGGGAATAACATATAGATCTGGAATTACCTATAACATGCAGTTCCCCAGTTTTGGTACCTTTTCCAAACACATTTTCCAGTGGAAACGTATGCATGGAGAACCATTTGGTTTTACCGGGTATACTCCTGCACTGGGAAAATTTGTACGACCCATTGTTGATGCCCATGTTGGATGAGAATGTGTTCTACATTTGCCAGGGAATTTCTGAGACAATTTTCTGGGTATTTGCTGGGGACAATTTGCTGGTCAAATCCAAACACAAGTTGTACATAATATGCGTTTGTGCATAATGCACAGAAGCAGCACATGCAGTATGCCCAATCAAGCTCCAATTACATATATTTAGTGTATTCCAATTTGTGAATCAGATATAAATTCACATGTGTACTCATTTTACAAATTTCCTGTCTGGAAGTCCAACACATTGCATGCAAAAAAAAATTGCAAGTCTGTTCTTAGGGAAGTTTTAGGATCGTCCAGAACTTTTGTTTCACATAGATTCATTAGTAGTGGTGAAAGATAGTAGAAAATGCTGCACGTGTAGGTTGCTGCATGAACTGCAACAGTTATATCTTTTCCCATTTTACTTGTGAGGATAGTGACAGGACAATACCATGATTAAAATGTCTGCCAGTCTGTTGGAATGTGAAGTGAACTGTTTCTACAGCTGTAATACTCAACATTCACCGGAAAACACATATGCCAGCTAAGCCATGGCTCTCTTAATGAGCAGTCTGGGAAGTGCTCTAATGATCTCAGACACCTCTTTCTGGGACTATGCTTTATTTCTCTTGGGTCAACTCCTAAGTCAACTGTCCATCCAGCTCATAGCTTGAGCCATGCATCACCCAAAGATTCACCCAATGACTCAACTAAAGATCCATAATACCTGTGTGTGGGTACCCAGACATCCTTGCCATTCACCACAATACCTCTGAAGACTAGATGCATACTACTAGCACACGAGCCAAGCAGTCCATGCAAGAATCAAACGTAAACCAACTGTGCAATCATCTTGAAATTTATGATTGACATATAAAGGATGAAGAATTGCTCTTGATGAAGAATAGGTTACCAAATCTAAGTCAAAGACATCAAAAGGAGATCATTTTGACAAGGGAACTATACTTAAGACTTGATGGGTTAAATCAGAAGTATTTTGCTGGCTGGCTAGCTCGAGTCCAATCTAACGTTGACCTAGCTGGCAGAGGTGAAAATCTAGCTGAGATTATATATTAAATTATTAGATTGCTGTTAAAGCTCAAATATGCAATGGAAAGTCCTATAGATATGGATTTAGCAAGATGTTGTAATGGTTAATTTCTATAATAACATTTCTATTGCAAGTACAGGCCACAATAAACAAAGTAAAAGAAGGAAAAAGCCACTGTCTTGCAATAGCAATTTTAAATTTCAAAACTAGACATCACCTATAATTTGAATAAGAGAGTATAGGTGCTTTTCGGTAGGTAATGTGTGCTTAAAACAGGTATAGAAACCCTTTTTAAATTTAATGCACATCACATGTAAATAAGATTTATGCAAAGTAAAGTTACAAGCATTGTTTTTGTTTGAAAACAAATATAAACCAACAATTATCTTACATCTTGGACTAAACTTCTTTTTCAATTCTTCTTCTCTCTACAAAGGCAAAACTGAAATTTACAGGTATTGTCATGGTTTTCAAAAGTCTATCATTTGACGCCTTAACGTCCTGTTTTCCATAAAAAGAAGCAGATTAGTCTTCCATTTCCGAAGCACATTTTCAGATCAAACAAGTTATGCAAATATGTGTAAGTACTGACACAATTCAGTGTCCCACTCTTGAATTAAGTGCTCACCTATTTCCTCATGCTCATAGAATAATTAGGTTTTACTGGCATCTAAAGTGCTAATTAGTTTCTCAATGTGTGCAAGCAGATTAAAATTAAATGACACTTCCAAGAAGCACTCCATAAAGTGTACTAAGTAAAAAAAAAAAGGCAAAGCAAATAGGGCTCATGTTTGCCACTGGGTGCTGATCTTTATGGTTTTGATTTTTTTGCTTCCAGATTCTGCTGTAAATGCGCACATGTGGTGATCATCTTGTAAAAAGAGCTTATAAAAACATATTAAACACCATTACAAGATGCTTGCTGTGCATGACCGCACATGCACAGATGCTATCGGGCAATAGAATGCCACTGTTGACAATCTCTGTGTATATTTTGTTCCGTCCACTAATCATGAGATCTGGGCTGGTTCAATCTATTTGTATCACTCAAAGATATGTCTTACTTGTGTTTAAACTATTGTTTGGTCACTTTTGGGTATACTGTTTATCTGTTCGCCTCTTGAGAATGTTGATTGTTGGAAAGTGGGTTACTGGTGAGGGGAGGTAGGTACCTACACTTAACAATAGGCCACAATCCCCCTCGAGGCCCAGTCAAGGTCTCAATAAATGAATCCTTGCTCAACCCTTGGTAGCTTGGCCCAGTAGCAGTTAAGCAGTAGCTTAACAAAACAGCAAATACGTAAAAGACAACAGTCATTAAAAATTCAACACCAAGTTGTAAAAATAGGAAATATTTTTATCTTTAAATTGACACCAAAACAACAAAAATCCAATGTAGAGAACCAGAGATATGATTTTTTAAAGTTTCAAAGTAAGACTAATGCTTAGAAGCAAATAGAGCTCAATGCACTAAAAAAGGTTGCACTGGACAGGGCCAAAGTCCAGAGTTTAGGCCACCCACGATGTAAGACTGGTACACTTACTTTTAGAAGTGTTTCTTGAGTCAGGAAAGTGGTCCACAGAACCAGCCAAGGGTTCGGAGACTTTGGTATGCCTCGTGATGGGTTGGGACTACAACTCACACAATGCACCTCTTCAACTTTTGGAGCTTTTTAAAACTATTGCTCCAAACTTCTCCAAACATTTGGATCTTCTTCCAGAGGTCCCTGAAGTGTCCACAAACTTGACCCCACGTTCCAGAAGCTCTGAGTTGCTCTTTGGGAGTTGGGACTACTATTACCAAAATGCACCTGGTCAGAATCCTCAAATGGCCACTGGACGCTGGTCAGCTGGGCTTTTCTTGGAGGACTTGATCCAGGGGACTCTGGTCAACTCCTTTGTACATGTAGCTTATAGGGAGTCCACTCCTTGAGATGGAGAAGCAGGGCAAAGTCCTGTATTTATGTGAAGCTCAATGTGTGCAGCTGGTGCAGTCCTTTTGAGTGCAGTTATTCAGTTGCAGACAAGGGATTCAGCAGGACAGTCCTTCTTCTCCAGTATTTTTTTCTAACAGGGATCTGAATTATGGAGCAGCTCTGCCATATTTATCCTTGCTCCTGGGCTTAGAATCAGGGGGGTGCTCCTGTCAAATGGGGTGCAGGGTGACACCCTCTGGGGTGACCACTTCCTGTGAAATGTGGCAAAAATCAATCACAGAAAGCAACATTCTCCAAATATCTAACATGGAGAAAAGTCATCCTTGGAGGTCAGATCTGGCTGAGTCCACCCATTGATGTGGCTAAGTCTCCCCTAACACACCCATTCCAGCCCCTCTCCTAATCTAATCATTGGTGCTCCCATCTGTCTTGGGGAGCAGGAAATGGGAGAGGTCCAGTTTGTGTCCCAAATGGCTTTTCCTCCTCATCCTGTTCTGCCATCTGCTGCAGCATGTCTGCTCCCACCAGATGCTTCCTTTGTCTAAGCCCAGTCCAGTTCAGACCTCATTAAGATAGCCTGGATCAGGCAGTCAGAGGCTGACCAATCGGAAAAGGGTACTACTGTGCTGAATTTGGTAACTTTCAGAAAGAGTTCAAAAACTCTTTCCTTGTGCTAGTTATATTAATTTCAATAGTTTCAAGTTGTTGGATTTATTATAATATTTCAGTTGTTTAAAAAACTTGATGTATTTAGCTAATCTCTATTGGAAAAGAGACTATTATTTTAACACAAAGACCCCCAAGGTTAGCTTATGGAGGCCATTGACTACAATGGGGAAAAGCAAATGTGGCTGTTTTCCCTTCACCAGGGTGCATAAATCATCTTTTTCTAAAGTCCCTGCTTACATTTACACTGTACCTAACCCTTGGATCACCTAGGGAAGACCTTAGGGGTGCCGTATGCAAACATAAGTAGTACTTTTGATTCCAAAGTTGAATTCAGTGTTAATTTTAACTTAAAAGCAGCCAGCAAGTCAGACCTGCCTTTACAATGACACTGGACACCACAGTAGTGCACCTACAGATGCACTAATTATATTAGGGTCCCTAAACCTACATGCCCTACCATTTACTAAGGATTTATAGGTTGGTTTTCAGACCCAATTATAATTAGGCCTCATTTTGCATGTACTAGTTTAAACAGAGCACTGGCCCCGATAGTAGTTATCAGTGCCCAGGGCACAGTCTGAGTCCGAAAAAACCTGTATCAGCCAAAAATGGGGGGGGAAAGTGAGGGGGTTTCTGCAATCATCCCAGTTTTCGCACACTGATGATCAAGTTGATACATTAAGTGATCACTACTTTTTGAGAAATGTATTTGAATGTATGATTCTGCAGAGCACCCAAGATGAAGAGTTCAGCCTTTATAATTCTATAGGTGTTGACAACAGGCTGCAAGTCAATTTTGAATTTAAAGCTAGCACTTCTTGTCATGGTTTCTCAAGATACCTGAGCTTTTTGTGACTTGAAAACAGAAGCCCATTTCTAGGGAATGAAAATGAAAACCACCAAGTAAATTACTCTTCTAGCTTAAGTTGTTTGTTATTTTGCCAAAAAACGTTTTCAGATGATGCATGATCTTAAGGAACCACACTTATTGCATTAGCTACTATTTTCTTTTATAACTGGCAATAAATCTGGAATGGTGCTTGGGGTTTTACTAATCGTTCAAACATTGGGTAACCAAGATGGGAGTCTTCCACCCACATAACAAGCATGGAACAGTCAGACCATTATCAACAGGGCAATCACAATCACCATTTTGCACTTTCTTAGGTGATTATGCAAATCATTGATAAAATATTTTATGAGATCATGAGCAAAAGGTAGCCCTGCTTAAACCACTGCACCACTGGCAAATATTCTGTTCCTTCCCCTCTATGGATCATAATACATAGGTGCTTCCTTCTGCACAGGCATGATAAAATGACATCAGTCATCAGTTGTGGGGTGGGCAAAATACGGCTGAAATTGAAATAATAAAAAAATGCAACTTACCTTTCTGACTTGCCACACAACTACCTCCTCCCTGAGGTGTCTTCTCTCCTGTGTCTAAGACAGCTAGGTTATAGAATTTTAAAATGATCATTTGTAGCTGGCCATTACAAAACGTCCTGCCAAAGGGACATGCGCACTTTAAACATAAGTGCCCAGCTCCCTGCTGCCACTCAGCAGCAATTGCCCCACCCATAAACTTGTAAACCATCCTTACAATGGGTTGAGGAAGGGAAATGTTATTACCATTGTATTTTTCGGCTGCTCCTGTGGCATTGTTTTAGCGGGGTGACACTCCTCTGCTGTCATGGAGGAGCTGCTCCTGGCTGGAACTGAGTTCTGTTCCAGCGACTTCCTAGAAGCACTTTATGTTATCAAAAATAAGGCCAAAAAACAACTCCATCGCCTCACAATACCATATTTCATAACCAAACAGAAGAACCAAAATTCCTGCTGAACTGTTCCAGAGGGTGGTCCAATACTTGCCTTGTAATCATGAATGATTTTATTTGAAGACGAATGGGTCTGATTTTTTTCTGCAGCAACGTTGCTTAACAATGGGCCAGCAATTTTCATATTTTGGAAATGTAATAGTAAATTACCAGAGGAGAAGTGTAGAATCAGCTTCAGTGATTGTATTAACAAAGGCCAATCTATAGGGGTGTTGGGCTTTCCCTCCCCATGAAAACGTTTGCTAAATTGCTACATGCATTTTTTACTGAGCTAGAAAATAAATGCAATTTTATCGTCGAATTGCACATCACATAATTTTTCAAATTGTACATAGCAGCTTACTTTGCTTAATTTTTTCATCCTGCATCTTCAGTGAAGATTCGCAATCATATGTGTAAACTACATTTCTACTTGGAAGAAACAGGAAAAACCAAAAGGCATACAAGTCACAGACACAAACTCTACGCTTTTTACAGCAGTATAGGTGAATTACACAAAGCTTAACGTATGGAATTAGTTACGTCACCAATACATGGTGAGACATGAGACAGCAGTAGTGATAATATACATTTTTTTTTCTCTACTCATAAGTGAAAATACAGTGTTCTGTGACAGTTACAGATGTGCCCTCAGGTTTATCTCTTAGCCAGACCCCCAGAAGGATAATGGGGAGTTGGTATTTGAAAGTGAACATCCAGGAGAGACCTCAGATTCTTGAAAGAACACACTGTTGTGGCTGAAAGGGGAGGCAGCCAGGATGAGGAAGCAGCTTTACAGGGCTAGTAGCGTTAGAGCCCGGCAAAGCCCTAGGCTTATCCCTCCCCCCGAACATATCCACAGACATGACCAAACTTTAATTCATCTGTATATCTCACTATTGCTCAGATCCCCATTCTGCCACTGGGCCTGTTTGCCACTGGCATTCTGACTTTTAATCCCATCTGATTTACAGATGTTTTCTTTCTTTTCGGAGTCATGGAACTGTTGGGATGTTTAGTTATTTTTTTCCTAGGACACTCTGCCTCACTTTGCACTGCGAAATTGTCCTGTTTTGCCTAATAGACATGATAGCCGTTTTAAAAAAGAAAGAGTGTTAGAACTATGCATAGATAGAATCAAATAACAAGATAAATGATTGCAGATTATTATAGTCATTACAAATTCCAAAGCATTTGAAATCAGCCTGTACTTAGTAATGTTTTATGTGAGACTATACTTCTAGTCACAGTGTTCTGTTGGATCACTTGTGCTTTAAATGCAGTCATCTGTTTCTGGACATATGCAGTGCACAGATGGTGAAGGCACACACACACACGCACACACACACACACACACACACTGCTCCCCTCCCCACCACCCTGCTGGGGTGGGACGCTGTCCCCAATATTCGCCCATGGCAGACAGAGCCTCTGACTCTGATCTCTCGACACACTTGAAAGGTGTTGCTTGACTCCCGCAACGCGAGATGCCTCCGGGTGAAGATTGGGCCAAGAGCGGGCCTGTACGCATCCGGACAAGGCTGGGATGGGCCCACTCTCTTTGGTGTGCATTAGCAGCATTTCCTGCTGCAGCAAATACAGTGAGCACCTTTTCCACTCAATTCATGGGGAAATGATAAACTGCTGGAGCAGTTGCTGCTAAGCATACATCAGTGACAATAGACAGTATTCTCGAAAGGGCTGTGGGGATAATTTCCAACAAGATTGTACTCACTGAGTTCAGACTATCACTGGAGCAGCACCCAATGGTGGTCAGAACAAGGGATTATAGCACACTAGGTGTATCAGAATTAGGGTTAGTGACACAAATTAATGCTCAACTTAATGACTGTGGTGTGCTGGAGGGAAGCATGGAAACTGGCTCAGAGTTGGGGAGTCTCTTACTATTCTTCACGGTCCGGCCATTGAGCAGAAAGGACACATGGGTAGGGACACTGCAATTAAATGAAATCAAACTTCTCAACAACAGGACCAGCTCTCAACTTGGATCCAATCTCAACCATAACTTTAGTCACAGTCATCCCAGATATATACCTCCATGATTGTGGAGTACCCAGGCGTTGCTGATCTTTGTGAAAAAATTGGCACTGTCTTACAGCAAAAACTGAAGCCCATCTCAGATTGGTTTGTTCATATTGAGAGCCAGATTGTTGCCCTACGCAAAGAACAAACACCTCTATTGGTAGGAGGAGTCCATGCTAGCTAGCAGGGGCCAGTACTTCACCTTTGGAAAACAACCAGCATGAAACAACCAGGGTTGTTCCCATAGAACCAGTATTAAAATAAATGGTAGGGTTAGGGGCTAACACTCCCTGAATTGATGGCAAAACGAAAGTAAATGGAAGGCCTGTTGAAGATCAAAGTTCAACGAGCAGAGGTGTCATTGGTCATGGGTCATGCCCCAAGCAAGGAGCTATTAAATATACCACCACTATCCTGCCCATGTGTTTTTGTTCTTGCGGGTGTTCGCCCCCTAAGGTGTAACCAACTAGAAACATGGGAGCAGCTACCTAACTGTCTATTGGCTTGGCAAGCACAAGTGTTTCAGTGCAAGAGGCCTAAATGAGATTGTAATAGTACAGAGGGTTTGCTAGGTGAGAATGTCAAGTGAAGACACTGAGGGGGCTGCATTGTCATGAACTTTTGAAATTCATCGTATGCAAGAAACATCTTGAAGATAAAGGAGGAAAGTTACTTTACAGAGTCCACCCCAATTCCGTTAGGATATTTTTATAAACCAATATTAGTCCCTCCCACTGCATGTGACACCCCCAATCATAGGTCCCCATTGATATGTTCTAATAGGTTTACAGCTTTTAGTGACCTAGATGACATAGAATGCCTAGGAGCTGAAGGGTTTGCCCACAAGGAGAAGGTGTTCCTGTCCCAAAATAGGCTCCCTCCTTTCTTCATTGTAACCCTGGGTGCACAAGCTTCCAAGTTAAGAATACAAATTTGTAATGTGGCCGGGCTTAGCTCCAACATCTGCCTACCTGATTGGTAACCCTTTATAAGGGATTATGACATTGTCATGCTCCATGAAACCTGGGATGTAGACGAAATAGGGATTAATGGTTTCAAGTGCTTCAGTGTGCCAACTGTGCCTTCAAGGTCTGGTAGTGCCTTGGGAGGTGCATCTGTCTTTACCATTATAGGTAAATACACTGTTGCCGAGCAAACACTTCTATACCTGTCATTTAAGGACCTGACTTCAGTGTTTGACTGTGTCAATGGCTCGAAATTATGGATAGGGAGCGAGGGAGAGAGGGAGAGAGAGAGAGAGAGATTTGTGGTGAAATAGATGTTGTTCGTGGGGTGGGACTACGGTGTTTACTGGCTCCACATTTATTTGTTTTATAAATGAACAAGCTTCACCCTTTTTTAATTACTATTACCCCGGATGTAGCCAAAATTAAAGGCTTACTACTTCATTCGATTTTATAGTCGGACAAAGCACTGCTAATAGTGTGGACGCTAAAAGCACTCCACCTGCTGGTGATTGCTTATGTAGATTTTTTGGGCCCTTTCAAACAAATTCTTCTAAATGTTATATTATAGAATATGGGCCAAAACATAAGCAGCTCTCAGCTCTTTCTGTTGGTACCAAGGGACTGAAAAACACAAGCACTTTTATTTACCTTGAAGTAACTTTTGCGTCAACAGGTTCCTGGACCCCTAATATTGTACAGTGAAGGGCAAAGCTATCAAGGGCAATTGATTCATTGTACAATCAGCCCCAACCACTGGGGAAGAACCCTTATCCCACTGCTTCAGATCTATAAAACACAATACATTCCTAATGCAACATATGGGGCACTGCGTATCCAGACCGAAGAAACCCGATTATGCAGAAAAGCTCTCTCAGCACCCATATCATCTTCCCACTGAATTTGTCATGAGGAATTGAGTCTGCCATATTTAGAAGATCACATTAGGACATGACATGTTTAAAGGCTGTCTTGAATGTGAGAGGGGGCTTTTTTTAATCACCTGTTTAGCAGTTGTGAAACTAACTTATGAAAAGATTGATCTGCAACACGTTTTACTGAGTTTTAACAGAAATCTAAGCACAAATACAGCAAGCTTTATATAACTTTGATTGCTCTCCGAGACTCAACAAAGAGAGGAGAAAGCATACTGTGGCGACCTATCGAAGCCTGCACGTAGAAAGTCGACCCCACCAATGAACTGCTTTGTTTGCGGGGCTATGAGAACGCACTCTGTTGTTTGGCCTTAGAGCGGATGCAATAAAATATCTGTTGTGCTTCCCGCTGGGCTTCCAAAAAACCCTTGATATTAGCCCCTGTGATGGCAGGTCTGAGCAGAGTATGTGGCACTTTGCACTTTTTTGTAAGTTTAATGTGAGAGACACTAAGCTCTTCTTAATACTGCTTATCGGGTGAAGAAATAGTAATCAATTTAGGTTACTTTTAATTTTCTATTGCAGCTATCAGATGAGGAGGTAATTCTGCCTGTTGGGTCTTTTTTGAGATTCGGTGTGCCGGCCAGAGGTACAATGCAATCTTAGCTAAGAGTGTATCACTGTTGTTGCTGTGCACATGCAATTTGTATTGTAATCGGATGATTTGGTTTTAAACAGTTTTAATATCTTGCATGTGTTGTTGTTTTATTTTCACATACATATATTGCCCACTTTTATGGATGCTTTTTGCACTCGAATAAAGATTTTGATTCTAATTCTGGTTGTGAAAGCACAAAAAAAAACACTTCATATAATGTCACTGCCCTCTTTGAAAAGTATGCTATTGCATGATGTGGTTGTTTCATATTCGGGGTGGATAGTACCAGCATGGACATTAAAGGCTAAGTGGATAGCACACACGTTGTACTTTGATGCTCCTGTAATGGTTTTACATACCTATTACACTGATACTCTAACATATATTTTTATTTAAATAAAATCTGGTTACTATACCATTACAGGAAATACAATGTGGATATGGCTTACTACAGGACTTTACCTTTGTGAAGATTAAGGTACATGTATGATGTATCGATTTCATTTGCATTATAAGGAGACTGCCTCACAACAGGACATTATAATTGCTCAACTCTTGATTACACAATGTTCAAGGAGAATGGAGAACAATATTTGCAGCTTAATAAGACGTACTGTGTGATAATGGTGACAATGGCATGGTTTTAAAGATCCCTTTTTTTTTAGTTTTAAAAGTTTTCTAATTTTTTAATTTTAGATAGAAAGCTAATGTGTAAATATATTTTGTTGTAGCCCTGAAGAAGTTCCTAAAGAAAGAAACACGTTGGCTACAAATGGAAATTCAAGTTTGGCTACAAATAAAAAATCATTTTGGGAAATTCTTTTGTCAATAAAGGATGTCTTATTATGAAAAAAGCGGAATTTTGGGACATTTTGGACTACATCTTGGATATATGTTGTGATAGTTTCCTCATTCATTCTAACTATGCATAGAGAAATAATGTGTTGTATGATAAGAGTAAGGGACCATATTATACAAAGTACTTGAAAAATATTCTTTACATATAAGGGGAATGTGTAATGGCTGCTTTCCCTGGTCCGAAGGCACCTAAAGTGAATTTCGAGGATTGACTTTGGTAACAGTGACAGGAGACGCTTGTTCTTACAGAGCCTCAGCCATTCATTGTAAATCATTCACTGTCAATATTTACTACCAACACTGACATCAGAACTTAAATTACAACCAATGCTGGTAGATAGTGGTGAGGTGGCAACCCATTTTGGCTGTATTCAAAGAGGTCCTTTGACATACAAAATTATCATCTCATATGCCCAAATTGGATAAAGCTGTTGGTCGACACCGTTTATTTTCACAGGCAGGTTTAAAACTTAGGGGTGGGGCAAGATGAGTCAACCTTTCATCATTCAGGGGATGAAAAACACGTGAGCCCTACACTGAAAAGTAATATCACTCTCCCTGCTACACCACATCCTGCACACAACTCCTTTCCCTCTCCCCCTTCACCCCACCCACTTCCTCTCTCTTATTACCTTACCTTCTCGAATATTTTATCTCTGGAGTTGTGCATAGTTCTTTACAAAGGCAGCCGGCTCCATCAGTCTCTATTGGTGCTTGAGGAAACTGCAGGTAGGGACCTGGTCCTTCTTCTTCACCCTTACACTGGCCTGCCTTTTGATAGGGCATGGGTCAATCTTGCTGAAGATATTTCATTGCCTGGGCAACAGACATGCTGCAGAGCAAAGGGCATATGCAACCGGTCTATGAACAGTGGACATTTGAAACATAGCACAAATGCAAGTACCCCTCTCCTGTGCTTCGACAAGTGCACTTTCAGCTGTCACTGGAACACGACCCAGAAATATTTTTTATGTTTGCATTTTTTGCTGCTTCAAGCAGCTACTCTTCATATGCCTTATGGTGCAGGTGGGGTCGTCCTCTTATCCGCACTATCTACCAGCTGCCACTGAGCACTAAACCTCAGGCTATATATGTAGTATCGTATGGATTGCTAAAGCCTCATGTAGCAAGGTCACTGCAATGCTGCTTTTTTATAACATGACATTGCAGTGAAATCAACGTCCACAGCTTCAATATTCACAATAACACTGTATTCACAGCTTCAATTATTACCCCTGAATACTAGTGTAAGGAAATGCCTCCTTGGCATGGTTGCCCCCTGACTTTTTGCCTTTGCTGATGCTATGTTTACAATTGAAAGTGTGCTGAGGCCTGCTAACCAGGCCCCAGCACCAGTGTTCTTTCCCTAACCTGTACTTTTGTATCCACAATTGGCAGACCCTGGCATCCAGATAAGTCCCTTGTAACTGGTACTTCTAGTACCAAGGGCCCTGATGCCAAGGAAGGTCTCTAAGGGCTGCAGCATGTCTTATGCCACCCTGGAGACCTCTCACTCAGCACAGACACACTGCTTACCAGCTTGTGTGTGCTAGTGAGGACAAAACGAGTAAGTCGACATGGCACTCCCCTCAGGGTGCCATGCCAGCCTCTCACTGCCTATGCAGTATAGGTAAGACACCCCTCTAGCAGGCCTTACAGCCCTAAGGCAGGGTGCACTATACCATAGGTGAGGGTACCAATGCATGAGCATGGTACCCCTACAGTGTCTAAACAAAACCTTAGACATTGTAAGTGCAGGGTAGCCATAAGAGTATATGGTCTGGGAGTCTGTCAAACACGAACTCCACAGCACCATAATGGCTACACTGAAAACTGGGAAGTTTGGTATCAAACTTCTCAGCACAATAAATGCACACTGATGCCAGTGTACATTTTATTGTAAAATACACCACAGAGGGCACCTTAGAGGTGCCCCCTGAAACTTAACCGACTATCTGTGTAGGCTGACTAGTTCTAGCAGCCTGCCACAAACCGAGACATGTTGCTGGCCCCATGGGGAGAGTGCCTTTGTCACTCTGAGGCCAGTAACAAAGCCTGCACTGGGTGGAGATGCTAACACCTCTCCCAGGCAGGAATTGTCACACCTGGCGGTGAGCCTCAAAGGCTCACCTCCTTTGTGCCAACCCAGCAGGACACTCCAGCTAGTGGAGTTGCCCGCCCCCTCCGGCCAGGCCCCACTTTTGGCGGCAAGGCCGGAGAAAATAATGAGAATAACAAGGAGGAGTCACTGGCCAGTCAGGACAGCCCCTAAGGTGTCCTGAGCTGAGGTGACTCTAACTTTTAGAAATCCTCCATCTTGCAGATGGAGGATTCCCCCAATAGGGTTAGGATTGTGACCCCCTCCCCTTGGGAGGAGGCACAAAGAGGGTGTACCCACCCTCAGGGCTAGTAGCCATTGGCTACTAACCCCCCAGACCTAAACACGCCCTTAAATTTAGTATTTAAGGGCTACCCTGAACCCTAGAAAATTAGATTCCTGCAACTACAAGAAGAAGGACTGCCTAGCTGAAACCCCTGCAGCGGAAGACCAGAAGACGACAACTGCCTTGGCTCCAGAAACTCACCGGCCTGTCTCCTGCCTTCCAAAGATCCTGCTCCAGCGACGCCTTCCAAAGGGACCAGCGACCTCGACATCCTCTGAGGACTGCCCCTGCTTCGAAAAGACAAGAAACTCCCGAGGACAGCGGACCTGCTCCAAGAAAGGCTGCAACTTTGTTTCCAGCAGCTTTAAAGAACTCTGCAAGCTCCCCGCAAGAAGCGTGAGACTTGCAACACTGCACCCGGCGACCCCGACTCGGCTGGTGGCGATCCAACACCTCAGGAGGGACCCCAGGACTACTCTGATACCGTGAGTACCAAAACCTGTCCCCCCTGAGCCCCCACAGCGCCGCCTGCAGAGGGAATCCCGAGGCTTCCCCTGACCGCGACTCTTTGCATCTAAAGTCCCGACGCCTGGGAGAGACCCTGCACCCGCAGCCCCCAGGACCTGAAGGACCGGACTTTCACTGGAGAAGCGACCCCCAGGAGTCCCTCTCCCTTGCCCAAGTGGAGGTTTCCCCGAGGAACCCCCCCCTTGCCTGCCTGCAGCGCTGAAGAGATCCCGAGATCTCTCATAGACTAACATTGCGAACCCGACGCTTGTTTCTACACTGCACCCGGCCGCCCCCGCGCCGCTGAGGGTGAAATTTCTGTGTGGACTTGTGTCCCCCCCGGTGCCCTACAAAACCCCCCTGGTCTGCCCTCCGAAGACGCGGGTACTTACCTGCAAGCAGACCGGAACCGGGGCACCCCCTTCTCTCCATTCTAGCCTATGTGTTTTGGGCACCACTTTGAACTCTGCACCTGACCGGCCCTGAGCTGCTGGTGTGGTGACTTTGGGGTTGCTCTGAACCCCCAACGGTGGGCTACCTTGGACCAAGAACTGAACCCTGTAAGTGTCTTACTTACCTGGTAAAACTAACAAATACTTACCTCCCCTAGGAACTGTGAAAATTGCACTAAGTGTCCACTTTTAAAACAGCTATTTGTGAATAACTTGAAAAGTATACATGCAATTTTGATGATTTAAAGTTCCTAAAGTACTTACCTGCAATACCTTTCGAATGAGATATTACATGTAGAATTTGAACCTGTGGTTCTTAAAATAAACTAAGAAAAGATATTTTTCTATATAAAAACCTATTGGCTGGATTTGTCTCTGAGTGTGTGTACCTCATTTATTGTCTATGTGTATGTACAACAAATGCTTAACACTACTCCTTGGATAAGCCTACTGCTCGACCACACTACCACAAAATAGAGCATTAGTATTATCTATTTTTACCACTATTTTACCTCTAAGGGGAACCCTTGGACTCTGTGCATGCTATTCCTTACTTTGAAATAGCACATACAGAGCCAACTTCCTACATTGGTGGATCAGCGGTGGGGTACAAGACTTTGCATTTGCTGGACTACTCAGCCAATACCTGATCACACGACAAATTCCAAAATTGTCATTAGAAATTGATTTTTGCAATTTGAAAAGTTTTCTAAATTCTTAAAAGACCTGCTAGGGCCTTGTGTTAGATCCTGTTTAGCATTTCTTTTAGAGTTTAAAAGTTTGTAAAAGTTTGAATTAGATTCTAGAACCAGTTGTAGATTCTTAAAAAGTATTCCAACTTTTAGAAGCATAATGTCTAGCACAGATGTGAATGTGGTGGAACTCGACACCACACCTTACCTCCATCTACAGATGAGAGAGCTAAGGTCACTCTGTAAACTAAAGAAAATAGCAATGGGCCCCAAACCTACCAAAGTACAGCTCCAGGAGCTTTTGGCAGAGTTTGAAAAGGCCAACCCCTCTGAGGATGGCAACTCAGAGGATGAAGATAGTGACTTGGAGGGAAATTCCCCCCCTCCAGTCCTACTTAGGGAGAGCAGGGCTTCTCAAGCCCTGACTCCACAAATAATAGTCAGAGATGCTGGTTCCCTCACAGGAGGGACCAACAACTCTGAAATCACTGAGGATAACTCCAGTGAAGAGGACATCCAGTTAGCCAGGATGGCCAAAAGATTGGCTTTGGAAAGACAGATCCTAGCCATAGAGAGGGAAAGACAAGAGATGGGCCTAGGACCCATCAATGGTGGCAGCAACATAAATAGGGTCAGAGATTCTCCTGACATGTTGAAAATCCCCAAAGGGATTGTAACTAAATATGAAGATGGTGATGACATCACCAAATGGTTCACAGCTTTTGAGAGGGCTTGTGTAACCAGAAAAGTGAACAGATCTCACTGGGGTGCTCTCCTTTGGGAAATGTTCACAGGAAAGTGTAGGGATAGACTCCTCACACTCTCTGGACAAGATGCAGAATCTTATGACCTCATGAAGGGTACCCTGATTGAGGGCTTTGGATTCTCCACTGAGGAGTACAGGATTAGGTTCAGGGGGGCTCAAAAATCCTCGAGCCAGACCTGGGTTGACTTTGTTGACTACTCAGTGAAAACACTAGATGGTTGGATTCAAGGCAGTGGTGTAAATAATTATGATGGGCTGTACAATTTATTTGTGAAAGAACACCTGTTAAGTAATTGTTTCAATGATAAACTGCATCAGCATCTGGTAGACCTAGGACCAATTTCTCCCCAAGAATTGGGAAAGAAGGCGGACCATTGGGTCAAGACAAGGGTGTCCAAGACTTCAACAGGGGGTGACCAAAAGAAAGGGGTCACAAAGACTCCCCAGCAGAAGGGTGATGAGACAACCAAAACTAAAAATAGTAAAGAGTCTTCTACAGGCCCCCAAAAACCTGCACAGGAGGGTGGGCCCAGAGCCTCTTCACAAAACAATGGGTACAAGGGTAAAAACTTTGATCCCAAAAAGGCCTGGTGTCATAGCTGTAAACAGCATGGACACCAAACTGGAGACAAGGCCTGTCCCAAGAAAGGTTCCACTCCAAACCCCCATCCAGGTAACACTGGTATGGCTAGTCTCCAAGTGGGATCAACAGTGTGCCCAGAGCAAATCAGGGTCCACACTGAAGCTACTCTAGTTTCTGAGGGTGGGGTGGATTTAGCCACACTAGCTGTCTGGCCGCCTAACATGCAAAAATACAGACAGCAACTCTTAATTAATGGGACTAGAATAGAGGGCCTGAGGGATACAGGTGCCAGTGTCACCATGGTGACAGAGAAACTGGTTTCCCCTGGCCAATACCTGACTGGAAAAACTTACACAGTCACCAACGCTGACAATCAGAGAAAAGTACATCCCATGGCAATGGTTACTTTAGAATGGGGAGGGGTCAATGGCCTGAAGCAGGTGGTGGTCTCCTCAAATATCCCAGTGGACTGTCTGCTTGGAAATGACCTGGAGTCCTCAGCATGGGCTGAGGTAGAGCTAAAAACCCATGCAGCAATGCTGGGTATCCCTGAACTGGTGTGTGTGAAAACAAGAGCACAGTGCAAGGCACAGGGTGAAAAAGTAGAGCTGGAGTCTGGAAAAATGGCCCAGCCTACCAAGAGAACAGGAAAGTCAGTTGGGAAGCCAACTGCAACACAGCAAAAGAAAGGGAACCTCTCTTCTCAGGAAGAAGTTCTGCCCTCTGAGGGAACTGAGCCTTTGGAGCTTGAACCTTATCAGGTTGAGCTCTTAGGCCCAGGGGGACCCTCAAGGGAGGAGCTGTGTAAGGGACAAGAAACCTGTCCCTCTCTTGAAGGCCTTAGGCAGCAAGCTGCTGAAGAGTCCAAAGGCAAGAAAAATGGAACACATAGGGTCTATTGGGAAGATGGGCTCCTGTACACTGAGGCCAGAGACCCCAAACCTGGTGCCACTAGGAGAGTGGTAGTGCCTCAGCTGTTCAGAGAGTTCATCCTAACATTGGCCCATGACATTCCCCTTGCTGGACATTTGGGACAAACCAAGACGTGGGAGAGGTTAGTCAACCACTTCTACTGGCCCAATATGTCCAACATGGTTAAGGAGTTTTGCCTCTCCTGCCCCACCTGTCAAGCCAGTGGTAAGACAGGTGGGCACCCAAAGGCCCCCCTCATTCCACTTCCAGTGGTGGGGGTGCCCTTTGAAAGAGTGGGTGTGGACATAGTTGGTCCACTGGAACCTCCCACAGCCTCAGGAAATATGTATATCCTGGTAGTAGTGGATCATGCTACCAGGTATCCTGAAGCTATTCCCCTTAGGTCGACTACTGCCCCTGCAGTAGCCAAGGCCCTCATTGGTATCTTTACCAGAGTGGGTTTCCCTAAGGAGGTGGTGTCTGACAGAGGTACCAACTTCATGTCAGCATACCTAAAGCACATGTGGAATGAGAGTGGAGTGACTTATAAATTCACTACACCTTACCATCCACAAACTAATGGCTTAGTTGAGAGATTCAACAAGACATTAAAGGGCATGATCATGGGGCTCCCAGAAAAACTCAAAAGGAGATGGGATGTCCTCCTGCCATGTCTGCTTTTCGCTTACAGGGAGGTACCACAGAGGGGAGTAGGGTTCTCACCCTTTGAACTTCTGTTTGGTCATCCTGTAAGGGGACCACTTGCCCTTGTTAAAGAAGGCTGGGAGAGACCTCTCCATGAGCCTAAACAGGACATAGTGGACTATGTACTTGGCCTTCGCTCTAGAATGGCAGAGTACATGGAAAAGGCAACCAAAAACCTTGAGGCCAGCCAACAGCTCCAGAAGTTTTGGTATGACCAAAAGGCTGCACTGGTTGAGTTCCAACCAGGGCAGAAAGTCTGGGTTCTGGAGCCTGTGGCTCCCAGGGCACTCCAGGACAAATGGAGTGGCCCTTATCCAGTACTAGAAAGGAAGAGTCAGGTCACCTACTTGGTGGACCTGGGCACAAGCAGGAGCCCCAAAAGGGTGATCCATGTAAACCGCCTTAAGCTCTTCCACGACAGGGCTGATGTCAATCTGTTGATGGTAACAGATGAGGATCAGGAGGCAGAGAGTGAACCTCTCCCTGATCTTCTGTCATCAGACCCAAAAGATGGTACAGTAGATGGAGTGATCTACTCAGACACCCTCTCTGGCCAACAGCAAGCTGATTGTAGGAGAGTCCTACAACAGTTTCCTGAACTCTTCTCCTTAACCCCTGGTCAGACACACCTGTGTACCCATGATGTGGACACAGGAGACAGCATGCCTGTCAAGAACAAAATCTTTAGACAGTCTGACCATGTTAAGGAAAGCATCAAGGTGGAAGTCCACAAGATGCTGGAATTGGGAGTCATTGAGCGCTCTGACAGCCCCTGGGCTAGCCCAGTGGTCTTAGTCCCCAAACCTCACACCACAGATGGAAAGAAAGAGATGAGGTTTTGTGTGGACTACAGAGGGCTCAATTCTGTCACCAAGACAGATGCTCATCCAATTCCAAGAGCTGATGAGCTCATTGATAAATTAGGTGCTGCCAAATTCCTAAGTACCTTTGACTTGACAGCAGGGTACTGGCAAATAAAAATGGCACCTGGAGCAAAAGAAAAGACAGCATTCTCCACACCTGATGGGCATTATCAGTTTACTGTTATGCCCTTTGGTTTAAAGAATGCCCCTGCCACCTTCCAAAGGTTGATGAATCAAGTCCTTGCTGGCTTGGAGTCCTTTAGCACAGCTTATCTTGATGATATTGCTGTCTTTAGCTCCACCTGGCAGGATCACCTGGTCCACCTGAGGAAGGTTTTGAAGGCTCTGCAATCTGCAGGCCTCTCTATCAAGGCATCCAAATGCCAGATAGGGCAGGGAACTGTGGTTTATTTGGGACACCTTGTAGGTGGAGGCCAAGTTCAGCCACTCCAACCCAAGATCCAGACTATTCTGGACTGGGTAGCTCCAAAAACCCAGACTCAAGTCAGGGCATTCCTTGGCTTGACTGGGTATTACAGGAGGTTTGTGAAGGGATATGGATCCATTGTGACAGCCCTCACTGAACTCACCTCCAAGAAAATGCCCAAGAAAGTAAACTGGACTGTGGACTGCCAACAGGCCTTTGACACCCTGAAACAGGCAATGTGCTCAGCACCAGTTCTCAAAGCTCCAGATTATTCTAAGCAGTTCATTGTGCAGACTGATGCCTCTGAACATGGGATAGGGGCAGTTTTGTCCCAAACAAATGATGATGGCCTTGACCAGCCTGTTGCTTTCATTAGCAGGAGGTTACTCCCCAGGGAGCAGCGTTGGAGTGCCATTGAGAGGGAGGCCTTTGCTGTGGTTTGGTCCCTGAAGAAGCTGAGACCATACCTCTTTGGGACTCACTTCCTAGTTCAAACCGACCACAGACCTCTCAAATGGCTGATGCAAATGAAAGGTGAAAATCCTAAACTGTTGAGGTGGTCCATCTCCCTACAGGGAATGGACTTTATAGTGGAACACAGACCTGGGACTGCCCATGCCAATGCAGATGGCCTTTCCAGGTTCTTCCACTTAGAAAATGAAGACTCTCTTGGGAAAGGTTAGTCTCATCCTCTTTCGTTTGGGGGGGGGTTGTGTAAGGAAATGCCTCCTTGGCATGGTTGCCCCCTGACTTTTTGCCTTTGCTGATGCTATGTTTACAATTGAAAGTGTGCTGAGGCCTGCTAACCAGGCCCCAGCACCAGTGTTCTTTCCCTAACCTGTACTTTTGTATCCACAATTGGCAGACCCTGGCATCCAGATAAGTCCCTTGTAACTGGTACTTCTAGTACCAAGGGCCCTGATGCCAAGGAAGGTCTCTAAGGGCTGCAGCATGTCTTATGCCACCCTGGAGACCTCTCACTCAGCACAGACACACTGCTTACCAGCTTGTGTGTGCTAGTGAGGACAAAACGAGTAAGTCGACATGGCACTCCCCTCAGGGTGCCATGCCAGCCTCTCACTGCCTATGCAGTATAGGTAAGACACCCCTCTAGCAGGCCTTACAGCCCTAAGGCAGGGTGCACTATACCATAGGTGAGGGTACCAATGCATGAGCATGGTACCCCTACAGTGTCTAAACAAAACCTTAGACATTGTAAGTGCAGGGTAGCCATAAGAGTATATGGTCTGGGAGTCTGTCAAACACGAACTCCACAGCACCATAATGGCTACACTGAAAACTGGGAAGTTTGGTATCAAACTTCTCAGCACAATAAATGCACACTGATGCCAGTGTACATTTTATTGTAAAATACACCACAGAGGGCACCTTAGAGGTGCCCCCTGAAACTTAACCGACTATCTGTGTAGGCTGACTAGTTCTAGCAGCCTGCCACAAACCGAGACATGTTGCTGGCCCCATGGGGAGAGTGCCTTTGTCACTCTGAGGCCAGTAACAAAGCCTGCACTGGGTGGAGATGCTAACACCTCTCCCAGGCAGGAATTGTCACACCTGGCGGTGAGCCTCAAAGGCTCACCTCCTTTGTGCCAACCCAGCAGGACACTCCAGCTAGTGGAGTTGCCCGCCCCCTCCGGCCAGGCCCCACTTTTGGCGGCAAGGCCGGAGAAAATAATGAGAATAACAAGGAGGAGTCACTGGCCAGTCAGGACAGCCCCTAAGGTGTCCTGAGCTGAGGTGACTCTAACTTTTAGAAATCCTCCATCTTGCAGATGGAGGATTCCCCCAATAGGGTTAGGATTGTGACCCCCTCCCCTTGGGAGGAGGCACAAAGAGGGTGTACCCACCCTCAGGGCTAGTAGCCATTGGCTACTAACCCCCCAGACCTAAACACGCCCTTAAATTTAGTATTTAAGGGCTACCCTGAACCCTAGAAAATTAGATTCCTGCAACTACAAGAAGAAGGACTGCCTAGCTGAAACCCCTGCAGCGGAAGACCAGAAGACGACAACTGCCTTGGCTCCAGAAACTCACCGGCCTGTCTCCTGCCTTCCAAAGATCCTGCTCCAGCGACGCCTTCCAAAGGGACCAGCGACCTCGACATCCTCTGAGGACTGCCCCTGCTTCGAAAAGACAAGAAACTCCCGAGGACAGCGGACCTGCTCCAAGAAAGGCTGCAACTTTGTTTCCAGCAGCTTTAAAGAACTCTGCAAGCTCCCCGCAAGAAGCGTGAGACTTGCAACACTGCACCCGGCGACCCCGACTCGGCTGGTGGCGATCCAACACCTCAGGAGGGACCCCAGGACTACTCTGATACCGTGAGTACCAAAACCTGTCCCCCCTGAGCCCCCACAGCGCCGCCTGCAGAGGGAATCCCGAGGCTTCCCCTGACCGCGACTCTTTGCATCTAAAGTCCCGACGCCTGGGAGAGACCCTGCACCCGCAGCCCCCAGGACCTGAAGGACCGGACTTTCACTGGAGAAGCGACCCCCAGGAGTCCCTCTCCCTTGCCCAAGTGGAGGTTTCCCCGAGGAACCCCCCCCTTGCCTGCCTGCAGCGCTGAAGAGATCCCGAGATCTCTCATAGACTAACATTGCGAACCCGACGCTTGTTTCTACACTGCACCCGGCCGCCCCCGCGCCGCTGAGGGTGAAATTTCTGTGTGGACTTGTGTCCCCCCCGGTGCCCTACAAAACCCCCCTGGTCTGCCCTCCGAAGACGCGGGTACTTACCTGCAAGCAGACCGGAACCGGGGCACCCCCTTCTCTCCATTCTAGCCTATGTGTTTTGGGCACCACTTTGAACTCTGCACCTGACCGGCCCTGAGCTGCTGGTGTGGTGACTTTGGGGTTGCTCTGAACCCCCAACGGTGGGCTACCTTGGACCAAGAACTGAACCCTGTAAGTGTCTTACTTACCTGGTAAAACTAACAAATACTTACCTCCCCTAGGAACTGTGAAAATTGCACTAAGTGTCCACTTTTAAAACAGCTATTTGTGAATAACTTGAAAAGTATACATGCAATTTTGATGATTTAAAGTTCCTAAAGTACTTACCTGCAATACCTTTCGAATGAGATATTACATGTAGAATTTGAACCTGTGGTTCTTAAAATAAACTAAGAAAAGATATTTTTCTATATAAAAACCTATTGGCTGGATTTGTCTCTGAGTGTGTGTACCTCATTTATTGTCTATGTGTATGTACAACAAATGCTTAACACTACTCCTTGGATAAGCCTACTGCTCGACCACACTACCACAAAATAGAGCATTAGTATTATCTATTTTTACCACTATTTTACCTCTAAGGGGAACCCTTGGACTCTGTGCATGCTATTCCTTACTTTGAAATAGCACATACAGAGCCAACTTCCTACAACTAGTGATAAATAAACAGCAACAGTGTGATGAGGGAGTTATCTTATTTTACATAAAGCTTGTGAGCGTACTGAATTTTTCATTGTGATGGCAGCCATTATTAACATGAGTGAAAGACAAGTGTAGACGGCTTTGTAACACCAATGTTAGAAATATGATAAGAGAGAGATTTAGAAAAAATTTAATTTGCCCATAGCCATGCATTGAAGTGGAGGACATATTAAGAGACAGAAATGTATGTGTCACAGAGTCACCGTGATGACTCCTGCATTGAGACATACCTCAGGACGGACAAGTAACAACACCCTGTGCCCCGTGGGTACATCAAAACATCGGATTGCCAGGAGCACTGAAGGCAGAGCGAGCCAACTAGGAGGACACCTGTTGCTGGGTCGAGGCTGGAGCACAGCAGAAGGTGTCAGAGCCAGGGAAAGAAGATGCGGGAACAATGGAAGCTGGGAGTCGTAAGGAGAAAGACACAGGACCCGAGGAGTCATGACGAGGAGGACGCGGGACCCGTGGATGCTGGGAGCCATGAGAAGGAAGACGTGGGACCCAAATGATGGACCAGGGAGACGCAATGGACCCCGGGAGTGGACGGAGGACAACCAAAGGCCAACCAACCCGGCCACGTCCCAAAAGGGATGTGGCATCACAAGGTACAGTCCTTCTTTAAAAAGGACAGGCCCACAAAGGGTGGGAAAGTGTGAGCGAGGGTGGGATGGGAGTTTTACACACGTGGGATTGGTCAGGTACTGGGAATCACTTCTCTGCACTATAGGAGCACCTGCTCAAATGACCTCTCCACCTGCCCTTATGAGCACTTTCCTCTACCCTACCTGATACCCAAAACAATTTAATGCACTTATCGGACCCTGAGTTCTTTCGATATTTCTCCGAGGTTGGGTGGCCACATGAGGCAAGGAGACAGAAAGTGTCTCTTTCCACTTACAAGAAACTGAACAAGGAAGTTCAATATATGGATTGAGAAGAGAGCTCAGTTAGAGAGCATAAACCAAGGAATCTGAGAGACAATATAGGACCAACATGTGTAATAAGTGCGAATAAAGAAACAACCTTAACTAAAATAAGCCTAACTACTAGTTCTTTCAGGAAGTTACCCACAACAGTATGATAATGTAATGTTGGGGTTGAATACAATTAGGAGTTTTCCATCTAAACTAAAAATGGTGAGTTGCGTGAGACAACTGGCCAGATGTATGAATATCAGGTTGCAAAATCCTGGTCACAATATTTTGAGATCATAAAAACTTTTTATGAATTGACCTATATATTAATAGGTTGGTTAAAAAAATTCTGAATCATAGTGAGTTGCACTCCAAGCTCCCTCATGAGTATTAATGAAGTAGGTCACTAATTGCAACCCACTTTGATTGAAGGCCAACATAGGAATGATCGTCAGCTGGGGTCAGAAAATCACCATGTCTGTAATTGCTTGTAAATAAAGAAAACTTCTTTGGCAAATGTTGTTGTTTAAAAGGAAAAGCTATTTTTTGTTTGTTTTAACTTGCCAGTGATCCCGTGGATCACTGCCTAGTTCCCAACCACCTCTTTAAATGGACAAAAGGAAAGTTGCCTCGAGGGGACCCTTTTCTATTGTGAACCTCCTTTGAGTTCAGTGTAACTATTCAATGTTTTGCAACTGCATTTTAGTCGCAGAAATTTGATCATAGCATAGTGATGTGGTGTTTGGAAGGGATGCCTACAACACATGCAGAATTGGGATCCATTACCAGTTCCAATTTAAGAGTTGAAAAAGCTTTCCCAACTCCTAGAAGTGGGATAAGTACACCTAAAAAGGCATTTTAGGGTCACAAACCCAGAACTGGGGCATTTAAAACAGTAAAAATACTTAATATATCTGATCCTAGATCCCTAAATATGTCACTCCAACCTGCTGCAAAATGTTGAGTGGTATGCTACTTCTACAGCTGACAAATGATAACATTAAATTTATCACAGAAACACCGACAAGATTGTCAAACTATTTTTTTAAACAAATGTTATTGCTTTGCAGAAAAAAGACAATAGTGAACCATTAGGGCATACCATTCACAGTAATTGACAGTCTACCCCAGGTAAACCCAGCATCCCCAGTCCACCCCAACTCAACCCACATCCCTTTCCCCATGCGCAGTGTGGATCAGTAACATGCCTCCAATTTCCCAGTTCGTCCATCCAAGAAGCAATGTCGCCCAACCTGTGTCAAAACCTAGGACGGATAAACTCCGGTGACATTTTTCACGACCCATCCCTATGTGGAACGGGTGGGAGAGTTTGTAGAAGGAGAGATTGCTTGTCTGAGTTCTTCCACTAACATCGCCCAAGCCATAGCTCCGTCTGATGGGTGACCAATCCGGTGGGCTTCCAGCGTTAAAGTTTCCCCTTCATAATCTGCCCATCTTAATAGTTCCCTCCATCATGTGAGCACCTGGGGACCCGAGGTGATTTCCAATTGCGGCTTTGAAGAAAAATGCAAGTGTTAAAAAAAAATCCTGACACAGAAGATGTGTCCTGTCATTTTGCCAAAGAGGGGTAGCAAAGAAATGGTGTTTGCATGTTCTTTGACCAATACAAATGCTTTTTATGCTGCATTCAAAACTGGATATATGAATAATGCTGAAAATGTTTTATTTCCAAATATTCATTTAATCAATTAGTAGATTTGTAGAGTGTTTCTTGTCACCTAAAAGGGTACCCAAGAGCTGGCAGGGTTTAGATGATTAGCAATATAGCTAGATCTTCAGGGACTTTTCAGAACTCTGGAAGAGATGGGGAGGTCCAGAGATGACAGGGTAGCTTGTTCCATATCTCCACTGCTAGGTTGGAGAAGGATCGACTTCCACGTCCGCTATGTTGGTGTGAGGGTTATAGAAAGGGAAGCAGAGCGGAGGTGTCTGGTGGCAGTTCAGGTGGTAGTTCAAGAAGGCGGTCTGCAGTTGTGTAGTTGTTGCAGATTGCAGCAAAACTTTTAGTGTAGTTAATGATCAAATTGTTTAGGTTTACGACTTTCTTGTCTAGGTTGTTGAAGGAAATGGGGTGGGTGGTGTTGAGAGTGTTGATCCATGTGTCCTTTGAGATTTTGTCCAACGACCCCCACCACAGGTGGAGCAGACTGGGGTTTGAGGTCTATGAGCTGGTGATGTTGAAATGGACAATGGAGTGGTCGGTCCAGGTGAGTTCCATGATGTGGCTGTACTTGATGCAGTCTCTGAATGTAAAGTCAGGGTCTAGCATTTGGCCTGTGATGTGCATGAGGTAGTAGATGAGATGGGTTGGTCCAATGTTGTTCATACTATCGAGGAAGTAGGCAGTCTTGATGTCATTGTGGTCATTAGGATGGAAGTTGAGGTCATCGAGTAAAATGTTGTTGTTGGAGTCAATGGTGTGAGGGGCCATGAAGTTGGCAAAGAAGTTGCAGAAGACTGGATGTGGTCTTGTAGGATGGTAGGTGAGGGTGCCCCTAATAGTGGTTCTGCTGTCTGTTTGGAGTCAGAAGTTAAGGTGTTCCCTTGCCTGGGTGACATCGTCATTTGTTTTGGTGCATTGGACGGATTCCTTGTGTATGATGGTGATTCCTCCGCCGGGCTTGTTGATGCAGTCACAGTGGGTGATCTTGTATCCTTCAGGAATTTCAGGATGGCAATGTCAGGTGCAGCAGTGGTGTTGAGCTCGGTCTCAGTGAAGAAGAGGACACTGGGTGTGAGTCTCGGTCTTAGTGAAGAAGAGGACACTGGGTGTGAGGGTGGAGATGAGGTTCCAAACCTCGGTGATGTGTTTGCAAGGTGAGCGTGTGTTAAAAAGGGAGCATGGGAGTCGGTGTTTTTGTTCAGATGGTGTGTGGTGTGTTTTTGGTGGGGCTGGTCGGTGGGCTGGTGTGTGTGCTGTGGCAGCTCAAGTGGCAGTGGATGCAGGTAAAAGGTCTACCGTGGAGCAGGGATTCACTCAGTTACAGTGTTTATTGAGGCCTCCGGGGTGTAAATCTCAGCGATGGTTAATTTACAGGAACAAGAGAGTCTGGGGCCATGATGGGCACAATCCAGGTGCGGACGGGCGCAGTCGGGCTTGCCTTTGGTGCACCCGCTGCACGGGTACACTGCGGCCCGCATTAAGTAGGTCCTGGGGTGGGCGGGGTTGCTGTTGCTGAAAAGAATGGTGACCAGGAAAACCCGGTGTTACTTGGTCAAACGGTGGCAACTGGTTCAAGCTGGACAATCAGGAACTGGAGGCCACAAACAAGTGGCAGGCTAGATGCCCAAGTGCATATTCTGCTTGGAAAAGTGAGTTTTTATTCCTAGAGAAATGTTCATGGTTGTTCAATGCTATAGACAGAGCACTAAGGGGAATACTGAGAAGAAGACTAACAAGCAATGTCAAACCAATAGGTTTGTTCATAACAATGTGGAAGCTGGAAGTAGAGCATCTTCGTTGCAGACTGCATTGGCAACGTTGAGCTGTACTCTGAAAGAAGAGTATTATGAGAAGGAGTCAGAAAATGAATGTCAGTTTAAATGGTAAACAAAAAAACGACTAAATAGCAAAGTAGTGCATTGTAGATATTAGTGACACACAGTAATTTTATTGCACCTTTAAGAAAGCCTGTGTATTGGCACGTCTTCACTTAATGAAAGAAAGAGCAGCAAATGAAAGAACATTTTCTCATCCATGCAATATCATAGTCTTGATGCATAGCCCTTCCAAGCAATGGTAAACCATGAAAACCCAATGGCTGAATCGAGCTGACCCTCTGACCACTCTCTGTGCGTTCCTATGGCAAATGTTTGTAAAACTGACAACATGTGCTGTTCCAGACAGTTAAATCTGTCTGTAGTCCGACCTAAAAAGTGGTTATTAGTGACATGAGTTGCCAAGCCTTTCATTCAAAGGCTACCACTACCGAAGGAAGAGAAACTGCGGGATCAGCAATAAACAAAGCTGGAAGTGCTTGAAGGTCTGGATTGTGGGTTTTTACATGGCACAGCATGTGCACAGCAGTATTACAACCAGATGTGAGTTGCGAGGAGGGGGGAGTGCTGTCACTTAGCCAAGCCGCGCTCCCGCTGCCCAAGAAACAGCAAGGCTGTCTGAAAATAGCAGTCGAGACTATAAAAAAGGACACAGGCGAGGCTTTCTCTTTTTTCCGCACAGCCATGCAACCACATCAGTGGCCCTTTCCATCGGTGATTTACTTATGATTACAGCTTCTGATGACATCAGCCTTGCCCTGCTCCCACACGTACTCGAAACACGTCTGGAGAGTTCTGATCGGATTATAAATGCAGTCGGCGTCGGATTCCCGATAATTCTGTTTCAATGGAATAACACGCATCCGAATTGTGCTCTCTTGTGTTGTGAAACGCAATAACGTAGTTTCAGCATTCATACGACCTCATAAGTAGCAATGTTCTCTTCACGCACGTTAAAATTGGTCCTAGTTAGGCCGCAGTGTAAACCCTTAAAACCTGAAACACTCCCACCTCCTCAGAATTTACAAAAGTCAGGGAAGAGAAAGCAAACATTTTGAAAGAAGTAATTTAGCAAAGCGCAAACAAGTAGGGCCACGCTTATTTCACTCACACAGGCAATCTTCCCATTTTTTTTGTGTTTGGTAATATTTCACCCACTGACCGCCTTAAAGTGAGTAGTGAGGAATTGTGAAGGAGGCAGCAGAGATAGGCCTGTGTTTGGAGGAGTTAAACTGTACGTCTCACTTGGACACTTGAAAGCACGGTTTTCATTTATGAAGTCATTGGTTTCTCTCAGAAGTGAAGTTTCGTGGAAAAAAATGCCCGACGGATAAAAGCATGATGATTAAACTGGAGAAGCACTTAAGGGGTTGGAAGTTTGACCCTTGGTAGAGACTCAACTAAATATGTTGCTGTGTTATCTCATTGTGTGCAGTTCTCACACACTCTGAAGGTCTCAAACACGAAAGCCAAGTTCTTGGCGCTCATCCACATTGAACTTGAGTTATAATTTGCTGTAAAGAGGTTGGTCATGGGTACCAGAATCGACATACTTTCTTTCAAAATTACTGTATTCACATTTGTATGCAACTGAATCGTGTATTTCTTCTCCTGTTTTACAATGGCTGCAGTGATTGACTTTTTTCTTCTTCATTTCTCCTTCGAGGTCTGCAATAGATCCAACCTTCCTTGCTGAGCTCCAGCCAAATACCGGGGCTGCTCAGTTTTCATTCCACACTATGGGGCATCTTCACAAGGAACTGTTGCACCAGTTTCATTGGGCTGCCCTGTGCCCCCCTAACGACACCATGGTAGCAGCGCACCATGACATTCGTTAGCATAACTGCACCAAAAACTTTGGAGCAGTTGTGGCGCCTTGCTGGACTAGTACCAAAAATGTTGGCTCTAGTCCAGCAAAGCTCAGGTAGGCCCATAGGATATAGCACTAGCGTCAGTTTAACGCCTTCCCTGCGGAGGCGTTGAAAAATTATGCTAGAATGGTGCAGTAAAAACTTGTAGATTTCACTGAGCAATTTCTTTTGGGCCTCCCTATGGGGGAACGCCTCCCTTGCATACATTATACCAGGTGTAGTGTGGCGCAAGGATTTACAAAGTGGTGCAATGGTACCATTGTGCCAATCTGTAAAGACAGTGCAGGCTCAGTGAACACAGCGCAGGGTGAGCGCCTGTTTAGCAGCGCTGTAGCATAACAAAAATACGCTATGGCGGCACTAAGGGGGGCAAGGGGCTTGTAAATATGCCCCTATGTCTCCTTAGCTCTCTATTGAAGGTACAATTTCACTCCTGCTTACTTTCTTTGTCACTCCTTTCCTAGATTTTGCTTCCTCCTCCTTTGATGCTTTCTATTTCTGTCTCTGGCTTAACATCTGAAATGAAAATAAATCCCAGACCTCCAAAATGAGTGTCAGTGCCCCCCGCCTGCAATCACCTGCACAAATTAAGCACTGCTTCTGCTACATTCCTGCCACACCGTGGTTCTCTACGATCATCAGACCATGGCACTGGTCTCTATTGTCTTTTCCATCTCAGCAACTGCATGACATGACTTGCTATGACTATGTTCACTCGAACACCGTATTTCAATTTCATTCCTCCAAGATGTTACAGAAATGTTCTACTATGGTCAAGGAAAACGTGTGAGAATGACAACAGAAGAGAGTTGGGTACTGACGTGCCCTGTGATTAACTGTGAATGTATGCACCTTTACCATAGCGCTAAAGTCTCCATGCGGTTGTGGAAGACACTGGCCCTGGGATGGGGGAGTTCTTACACTCGCTCATCCACCAGCCTCCTTTCTTCCCCAGCCCTCCTTCTGTGAGCACGGCCTCTGAGGGCAATTCCAGAACTCCGACACTGAACTAAGGTATTTTGCCCAAACTCATGCTGTGATACCCTTCATAGCACGGAGCTAAGAGTGCAGCATGAATGAGGCCATGTATAAAAAATGACTTTATTAAATATGACATCAGACTAGAATAAAGGGTTAGCTAAAGGGCTTTAACTGTACAGCAAAAAAAGTAAAATAATAAAATATTTGGATCCAAAAAAAACACTGAGTCGTTCGTCCAAAATTGAGAGGCCAGGTCGATAAATCTCACCTCCCAGGCTGGTGGAAAAGGTTAAGCGGTATGCCTTACACAAAATGAAAAATGCACTTTTTGACTTCACAGCACCATTTGGTCGTGTGCACCACTTCTAGCAATTTTAACAACTAAACCAGTGCTTAATTTTTGCTTGTTGTTTCCGGTGCTGAGCACCTCATTTATTTTTTAGGCCCGGGGCTTAATCTTCTGCCTAAAGCATTTGCTGCTAGCTAAATACATAAGGGAAAAACGAAAAAAGCGTCACAAAGGGAGAAAGTAAAAACCTGCTAGAGTGAGCTGAAGGGGCAGAGAGTGGCTTTATATGGATTGAAGAGGCCCGAGATGGCTTCAGGATTACGCCACCTCAGTATTCCATTTTCTCGCATTTAATTGCAGCAGCCACGTGTTTAAGAGGAGGGCTTTGGGCACCTGCACGTTTTTATTTACAAATTAAGCACTGAACTAAACACCTACTATCTTAGTTTTTCAAGAGGTGAAACTATCAGTACAGTGAGAAACCGAAATTGTTTGTTAGAGAAGAGAATTGCCTGTGCTAATACCGCATCTCTATGGGAGGCTTGAGTAAATTCCTGCTTATTGATTCAATATCTTTCAAAAAACTCTAATGTGCTTAAACATGTTATTGGTGTATAAGGCTTTCTTTCTTTTTCTTTTTTTAAAGTTTTATCTAAGTAGTGGAATTGTTTGCGTTGCTTGTCTAATACAGATGTTGGATCCACTTTAAACTACTTGATAACAGACTGACTAGCATTTTTACCGGGAGGGTTTTGAGCGTACTGCGTGATACTTGTAGCCACTTAAGTGCTAAGGTCAAGATGGTCTCGTCCTCAGACCAGCCAGCTAAAATGGTCCTGAAGACGAGACCATCGCGTCCTTTTAAAACATACTTTGTCAATGGCAGTAGGATATATATTGAATACAGAATTATATGGAATGCATATGTGCATATTGACAGACATCTACCCACATATCAACATAGTTAAAACAAACATGCACAGTGCAACATGCGGATGAAGGGAAATCTGCACACAGAGACCAATGGAGATACAGGCTCCTACACACCCAGACCTTCAGACACCCATGCATGTAGACCACATAACATATAGTCGCCCACACACACAACAAGGAGGTATGATATGTTGTGTTCCCTTCTCATTAAGCAGTTTTTTTTGCTCTCAAGACAAGAAGCGACAGGAGAGGAGGACATAAGGCAGAGGGAATGAGGAAGGAGGCTTGCAAATGGAATGCTCCTTCCCAAAATTAAGCAGTAGCTGTTCTCGAACCTTAGAAGTCTGGTCATCAAGGGCAGAGCAGAAGAGCAACATCGGATTCTGGGGAGAGAAGGGTGGCACTAGAGGGGGTAAGGGATATAAATCAAGATAGGCAAACGGTATACACATTTAGGGAGGCCAATGAATTAGGAATGGAGACTGTTAGAAAGATGTTACTGGCAATCGAGGGAGAAGCAGGTAATCCTTTACACAAACCACGCAGAGGTTGACAAATATAAACACCATATCAGAACATTTAGAATCCCAAAGAACACACATATAATCACATCAGGACTAGTCAAGGAAGAGATGGACGGGTGGATGGATTTGTGTACAGGTGTAATGGCAAACCCATCTTCAGACACTGTTGATGAAATCAGATTTAAGGAAGAGGAAATAATAGTGTCAATACCAGTTGAATCCTTGGCCCCTCCTTCAACAAACCACTTCTGCTGGATGACAGAATACCTTATTCATAAGCCGATTCAATCGTTGCCCTCTTTGGAATGATCATCTTTCTTTAACCTTTAATCAGTGCTCTCTGCATACATTTTTCATCCCTGGCCTATTTGCTTTTATTCTACATGTGGAGCTCTGCAATTCAGTATCTTCATTTCTTTAATCCTAACATATGACATGTTTAGGTTTTCCAGATTGCTTCGGATACAATAAACGATGTGCCCTAATCACTGATGTTTTTCAATGCACATACATATACTTCTTTTTATTTGCCATTCAGAAGACAAACGTTTCGGGGGCAGGCGTGGAAGGGTGTGCCGGATGCAGGTTTCGGAGCATATCTTTTGACAAGTTTTATTTATGTTTTTAATGCAGGCACTTGTATTTGAACAGTGTATCCCCATATGTGTAGAGAGCAACTTCACACTATCAATTGCTCCTCGATTTTGTGTACTGTACCCTCGTATACTAGTATTTTTATTTAACATTTTTTGACCTTTCTATTTGTCTACAATCTTTATCTCTAAAACTTTATAAAGGAGCATTATATTAGGATAAAAAAAACAGTACTTACCAGAATACGACAATTTTATGCATGATCTCCCCGTGAAAACAAATGCAGAAAACATTTACAACACATACATACTTTAAAACATTTGTTTATAAAGCTGATGGTTAAGAAATTCCATCAAATCTTCATTATATCTATATTATATCTTGATATTATGGGAGGCGGGTATTTAATTCTGGCCTTCATTAATGCAGGATATAAGGTAAAATGTGGAACATATTTTGAATTCCATTATGACAAAGGTCACAATAAGAAGCGTTTTGGATATTTTTGTTCCATCTTGCTGTTATATTATTTAAAGCCACATTTCCTAAACAAAAGGGCAAAATGAGGTGCCTAACCCTGTAATTCTAAAATTCTAAAAGAAGGATAGGGTTGGGCCAATCCAGGAAAGATATCGGTACCAAAAGAACGATGAGATATCAAGGAAACACAATGGCCCATATCTAAAGTATAACTGACCCGCAGGGACCATTTAAAAAAAGAAAAGGCGGAGATCGCTTGGGGACCATCCTCTTAACAATCCCTTAGGAGAGAAGCCCTACCCGGGAACACCATGGGCAAACATAAGGTGGGCCGGGCGCCTGCTCAGTCGACTATATCCTTGTGTTCATCTACTTCTATCAATAACATGTTAGAACGGACCATGGGTATTATCTTGAAGGAGATTACACTGACTGAGCGTAGGATGTCAATGGAGTATTGCTTTAATAGAGAACCCTGTTCTGCAAACATGACGCACAAAAGGACCTTGATAAGCCCTAGTAACACTGGTTCTTCAGCCTGTTCACGGGCCCAGGTTGCTGCTTTTTGATCTGGTTAGCAGCGGCATGGACACATATGTCTGGTAGTCCTTTAAAACTGGAACCAGCAGTAAAGAAAAAGAAGCATTCATTGAGGGCTCTCCTCTTGGTGTTTGAAGCAGTATAATACCCAGTCGACCCAGTTAATAATACGTCCAATCACGAATAACTGTGTGGAAAGTTTAGTGACATCCTGGAGGAGAAACTGGCCCAAACCAAAGAACAATTGAGGTGTGTCAAGAGCAGTAAGAGTAAGACATTTACCAAATTGTTCCTTCTGTAGAGCACAGTGAACATGTCATTAGTGGTAAAGGCCCATGACAACAGTGGTAGCTTTATCTTCAAGTGCGATCAGTTGCCACAAGCCTACTGAAGCTATAAAGGCTGCATCTAACAATACCCCCAGACCTATTTCCACACTACCAGCTGGATCACAGGAGGGTTTTAGTGGGAGGTGGGAGGCCATGACTTCTCATGGGGAAGTGGAGGCAAACCCTAACAAGCACGTTAAGCCTGGAACTAATCTTACATTAAGTAGAGACCGCTTGGACTTACCGCCTGCCTCGTGCCCCTGTGTCTTAGTGCTGTCTGGGGTACCCTCCCCCTTTAGGGACTCACAAACTGAAACATGGTTGGAACTACATATCCAGTGTGTAGATTGGCTTAATAAACATAGACATTTTAACTTAAGCTACACAAATAAGATATTAATGGTGTGTACAGTTCGGTGGGTGGGGCGCTCATAAAAGGATATAGCAGGGGATTGCATCACTGTGCATTTTTTAAGGCCCCTTTGTGTAAAAAATGTGTTAAAATCTTCGGAAGTTTGGGGCCGCAAAGAATTGGAGATCTGTGCTGATCCTTTAGGGAACTTTTCTAAACCTGAAATGGTGGTAGACCAAAAGGGTAGTAGCAATAGTCATTTGCCTCACCTGCAATTTGAATCTCAAAATAGGTTTTCTGTCTTGATCTGGAGTGACTGGTGGGCTGTGCTGCTGTTAGTACAGTAGTTACACCAGATCCAGTAGCATGTTTACTACATCCTGGTGCCTCTTTAGTTCCTCTGAAGCACCTCGTCTCCAGTAATACAATTTTTTGGGTAGTGAGCTAGAATGTAGCAGGCCTCCAGTCCAAGATCACAGTACCAGAATGGGTGGCGCTTTATAAGACAATACGATGTATTTCCGGAAACCTGGGCAATGCAAGATATGTTAATTGATGGGTTTGAGTGTCATAGCATCCGAGTCACCCCTTCCGTGAACTTTCAGGTCTTCAAATATAAGACGGGAAAGACTTTGTATTTAATTAATTTTCATAATAATAATTTTACTAATTCCCTGAATACCACATTTTAAAGTTTATTTGAATTCATTGCATTGCTGCAAAGTAGGGTTGGCACTGTCTAGTCAGAGATTTTAATGCTAAGCTCAGTACTTATGCTAAGCAATATATAGTTTTACAGCAAATGGCAGTGATCCTTTTGATACCATGAGTGATACAGATACTCAGGGCGGAATTGATGGGCTACCTGGCATCCCATGATTTTAATAGTGTTATATGTGTAGCTCTGCTTGATGCGCTCCTGCTACAAATTTTTAGCAGTCGTGGCTATTCTTCTATAGTAGATTTTTTTATATCATCGAGTTAGGAAGATATATTGCTGTGTGGGAGGGTTGTTTCTTACGACTTCCCAGAGCATTACCCGATCAAAGAGGCTCTAATATTATCTCCCAGGCCCAATTTTAGACAGGAATGTGCAAACAGAACTTTTCAGCTGACCACTGATGGCTTGCACCTTGTCTGGAGGATGGCGGACCCTGGCCAACTTTTTCCCAATATAGGAACAGAGAACCCTAGCTTGGTAGAGGTTTGCTTATTTGAGAATGCTGTTGGTTGTGAGGCTGTTAATGCATTCATCAAGCTCTGTGAGAATATCAGGGCAAAGGTATTGCGCCCTCTGTGTGTGCTAGTTACTACACCCAGGACATCTGAAATTTACAGAGGCCAATCATCAAATGGGTATGGCATTGGCACTCAAACGGAAGGCCATACTGAGGTGACTTCCAGAAGTAAGGCCTACAAGGCGGTAATCAAAAGAAGAAAGATGGTAGTGCTTCAATCCTCATAGGATTCTCCTGCCTCTGCAGCTACCAAAAGGAACAGCAAGCTGTTTCGGGAGGCTGTGAAGGATATGAAGTGCCTAAGCCAAGCAGTGCCCCCAATTAGCTGCCATGTTTCTAGCAGAGCTTGGTAGACTCATTTTAGTAAAATCTTTGCCACACCCCAAGCATCAAGTGACACCATGGTAAGACCTAAATCAAAGGGACTCGAGTTATCCCTAGATGAGGTGTTAAAGACAATTGCTTAGAGTGTAGGAGGTAAGGCCACAGGGCTGTATGGCATCCGAGTTGATCTGATAAAATCCATTCCTAAGTTTTGGGCACCTTTGTTGGTGAATGTTTTTAATGGTTTTACCCACAGTCCTCTACTGAGTTCATAGAAACCTCCATAATTGTCCCAATTTTTAAAAAGGGGACCTGTTACAGGGTGATCGGTCCTACCAAAACACACAATGATCCAGGGCCGATCACATCGTGCCCCGGGTGCACGATAGAGAGGATACCTGACAGACGTCAGTGCGTCCCCGCGGAAAACCCGGAAGAAGGAATGCCGAAAGGCTAAGAGTGCGCGGATGCTGAGAGGGAGAGAGAGGAGGACGGGGAGAAGATGCGAGAGGAGCCGCAGCGACTGGAGTTGAGAGGAGACACGTGCATTCAGGAAAAGGACGTGAACCTAGATTACGGTCTGGAAGAGCAGCGACGGAAAGAGGACACAGAGGGAAAGCCAAGTGCCGGCGAGAACGACAAAGCCCTGCTTCTGGACTCAGCAGCCTGCCACGTCGGGGGAGGGACGTGGCTAGCAGAGGTATGTGCCCGTATTCGGGGCTCTGTAACCGTGCTATTTCAGGGAGGGAGGAATAACCAAAATAAAGGGGAAAATAGGGGAAACTGTGAAACATGTTTGATTTTTTTTTTTAAGTAGCATGATTTGTGAAGCACCTTCACCAGCACATTGCGAGCACCAACTAAAGTGACTTTCACTGAGTGGTCATGTTTTTGACACCAATACCCTCACTAATCCCCCCCCCCCTTTTTATAGAGAGTAAAAAAAATACTTACCCAGGAATATTAGACTTACCTTTCTTATTTTCTTTCTTTTCTTCGTTCGCTCCATCCCCTGTTTTGCCCTCACGCTCTGGGTTGACAGTAACCTGACTACGACACCCACCTAAAGGAGACAAGAGAAGGAACAATGGAACAACGAACCAGATAAGGAGGAAAAGAAGGAAGGCAGAGAGGCTAAAATAAGAACGCAAAAAGGCCTACTGAACGAACGCTAGTAGGGAGTAACGGAAACGAGAAAGGAAGCAAATCAAGCCCACAAAAACAGAATGTTTACTGGGAATAAACATAAGTGATTTCTTTTTATTTTCTCTAAAGAAGGGGCCTCCGTGGGGTATTAGGGAACATCCCTGAATAACCCACAACAGGACCGTTCACAGCCAGATTGCTAGAGGCCCATCTCCCTAATTGACACAATGGTTAAGATCTTGGGTAGAGCCTGTACAACAGGATAAGGGAGTGGGCTGAAGAGAAGTCCATATTGCATCCCTGCCAGCACGGCTTTAGGAGTCATGTTGGGACTAGGGAGCAATGTTTAAATTTGTCTTTAGTGACCAGGTAGTAAACCTGCTAAATGTTCTCCGTTGTATTTGGCTTTCATGGATTTGACTTCAGCGTTTGATTGTGTAAATCGCTCGAAGCTGTTGTCAAATCTTTTAATCTATGGAATGAATGAAACACTGGTTAATTTCTAGCTTATCTGCTTATGGATATGAAGGCCAGGGTCAGATTTAACACAAATGGTGAGGTTACAAATGGTGTAGAGGTCCACCGAGGTGTGAGGCAAGGATGTGTTTTAGCTACGCTTTTATTTATTTCATATGTAAATAACATATACCCTTTTTTTAAAGATCTAACCTCAGACATCTCAGCCATTAATGATTTTCTGTTGCCCTTGCTGTTATACGTGGATCATGCGGTTTTGATGGCATGGACCCCTAGAGCTCTGCACCTTTTAATTCATGGGTGTGCACATTTTATGGGTGATTTAGATTTACAGACTAATTTGAACAAGTCCTATAATATGGCCTGTGGATTGAAGAAATACAGTTTGTCTACTATGATGGTAGGCAACAATAGCCTGAAATGCACCACCACTTTTCCCTACCTACAGCTAACATTTACAAATACCAGTGCTGGGGCACCACATATTGCTGATTGTAGGGCGAAGTTAGCAAAAACGACCTCTTCCTTGTTTAGTTTACCACAGACCGGGGCACGCCTTTCTCTCTTTTACAAATGTATATGTTGCAGTGTATAGCGGCAGTAACTTATAGAGCAGGGGTGTGGGGCATCCAAAAATGTGATGCGATTCAGCTCGAGGAGAATAGGTTTTGCAGAAGTGTTTTGACGGCCCGATCTCTTCTTTCCGTTTGATCTATCATAGGGAATTGGGCATTCAGTTTGTGAAAGATTAAGTCAGTACTCGCCTGGCTTAGTTATATCTGGCATTGTGGAAGAATAAAGAAGCAAGACTTACAAGAGACATTAGTAAGGATTGCCTTAGTTGTGATAAAGGTATGGAGATTTCCTGGTTAGCCTACATGGCATTAAGCCTGCGTAAAGTCGGTATTTATCACGTTTTTATGGATTTGAGGGTGATATTAATATCAATAACAATCTGTTGTAATTGGCCTTACTCATCTTGTCGGAGTCTGACCATAGAGAAGAAAAAGCCTAGTATTGCTACTTATATGGACTCCCTAATGGTCAACCAGCCAGCAAGATATATAAAAAGAACAATGGGAGTGGAGCTCGTTATTTTATTTTAGGACAGGGACAATAAGACTCCTGTTATGTTTTCCCCTGGGTTTTAATGCTGGGCTTGACTATATACGTTGCCCTTGTGCTGGGAGGTCTGGGCAAACTATGGCGCATTTTACATTTGTTTGTGAATAATATTCTATGTATTCTAGACTCTTTTGGATTCCTCTTGTCAAGAGACGTAATATTAATAACTTCAGGGTTACTCTTCCGATCTTCTTTCATCTGGATGATGATGAGGAAATCTCCCCAGTTGGGACATTCTTGACAGCCGAAGTGCGTACCTGACACTCTATGAATACCGATTAAATTTGATGTAATTGTTTTATTGTATAGCAACTTGATTGTTTTTGCATGTTATTTTAGATCTTGTATTAAGATTATATTATGCTTCATCCTGATGGTATTTATTGTGATGTTTGTACATTTATGGATACACTCAGTATTCGAATAAAGTTATTTGATGATGATGAATGTCAAAGTTATTTTCTTCTCTCTAATAAAAACAATGATTTGGTTGTATTAACCCCCTCGGTGCCTTGGACGAGGTGGTCTCGTCCCAGCATACGGTTCCTGCACCAGGCCAACGGGGGAAGCGCTAGCCCCATGGGCCCCTCACCCACACCCCCCATCAGGGATGAAGGGATGAAAGGGGAATCGCTACCCCTTCCACCCCCAACCCCCCGATCTCCCCCAGTGACATCTGATGACGTCAGCACGCGATCGCGTGCTGACCTCATCAGAGGTCGCCTCCCGTCACGCTGGAAGCATTCTTCCAGCACGATGCGGAAGAGAAATGCTAAGCATTTCTCTTCCGCTCGGGAGGAGGGGGAGGGAGAGACATCGGAAGAAAGGAAAGGCTTTTCCTTTCTTTCAATGTCATTATGAGCATTTCTGCTGCCCGATCGCACAGCAGAAATGCCCACTAGACACCAGGGACTTTAGTTTTTTTAAAATTTTACATGGGGGGAGCGGCCCCTTGGGCAAGGGTCGCTCCCTAGGGGCCAAATAATTTTTAGGTCATTTCTGCCCCCCGTGGGGGCAGATCGGCCTAATATAATCAGGCCGATCTGCCCCCGGGGAGGCAGAAATGCCCACTAGACAACAGGGATTTTTTTTTGGGTGTTTTCTAATAAATTGAGCGGCTCCTTGGGCAAGGGTCGCTCTCTAGGGAGCCATATTATTTTTAGGCCATTTCTGCCCCCACTGGGGGCAGATCAGCCTAATATAATTAGGCCGATCTGCCCCCTGTGGGGCAGAAATGCCCACTAGACACCAGGGAATTTTTTTTTGTTTGTTTTTTTTTCTTTTATTTGCAGGGAGTGACCCCTTAGGCAAGGGTCGCTCCCTGGGGGCCAAATTGTGTTTAGCCCATTTCTGCCCCCACTGGGGGCAGATCGGCCTAATGTAATTAGGCCGATCTGCCCCCGGGGGGGGCAGAAATGGCCACTAGACACCAGAGATTTGTTTGTGTGTTTTCTAATAAAGGGAGTGGACCCTTGGGCAAGGGTCTCTCCCTAGGGGGCCATATTAGTTTTAGGCCCTTTCTGCCCTCCCTGGGGGCAGATCGGCCTAATATAAATAGGCCAATCTGCCCTGCGGGGGCAGAAATGCCCACTAGTCACCAGGGAATTTTATTTTTTTGTATTTGTTTTCTTTTATGTGCAGGGAGCGACCCCTTAGGCAAGGGTCGCTCCCTGGAGGGCCAAATTGTGTTTAGGCCCCTGGAGGAAGATCAGCCTAATATAATTAGGGGCAGAAACCTCTAGACACCAGGGACATATATATATTTTTATTTACTTTATCTTTTTATGTATGAGGAGCGACCCCTTAGGCAAGGGTCGCTCCACTGGGTGGCAAATTGTATTTAGGCCATTTCTGCCCCCCTTGAGGGCAGATCGGCCTATTTTTGTTAGGCCAATCTGCCCCCAAGGGGGGCAGAAACCACTAGACACCAGGGATTGGTGTGTGTATGTGTGTGATTTGTTTGGGGGGCAGCTCCTTGGGCAAGGGTCGCTCCCCATTGGGACACATTACTGTTGGCCATATCTGCCCCCGTTGGGGGCAGATGGGCCTATTTTTGGAACGCCCATCTGCCCCCAAGGGTGGCAGAAAGCTCACCAGAGACCGGGGAAGATTTTTTTTTCAAAATTAGAGGGTGGGGTTATGGCCATACCCCCACCCCAAATAAATGGGGCCAAAGTTGTTCTGCCCACCAGTGGGCAGATGGGGCAATTACCCCGATCCACATCCCGGGGGGCAGAAAGTCTACTAGATGCCATGAAATAAAATAAAAAAAAATAGTGGGGTAGTGACTACCAACTAGCATGGGCCTGGTTATGCCCTCACCCGAACTGAAGGGGCTAACAGTCATTCAGCTCTCCCCTGCACACTAAAACATCTTATTCCATGCCAAGCAAGAGGACATTTGATTTTTTTGGTTTTTGGTTTACATTTGGGCCATGAGAGCTTGGTAACTCTCAAAATCGCCCCACTTGGAATGGTGAGGGCTGCATTTTTTTTTACTTTGGGACACTGCCAAGTAGAAAAATCCACAAGACCTAGACACATCTGAAAACTAAACATCTAGTTGATTCCAGGGTGGTGTGCTTCACATGCACCCCGCACCATTTCCTTACCCACAATGCACTGCAAACCTGCAACTTTGCTGGAAAGCACACATTTTTCCCACATTTTTGTGATGGAGCCTTCCGGAATCTGCAGGAATCCACAAAATTCCTACCACCGAGCATTGTTTCATCTATACCGATAAAATTTCTGATGCACTTGTCTGCCTCAAAATGTTTTGTTTCAAACTGCCCTTTTGGACCCACTTTGGTTCCCCCTCAATTTCGACGTGTTTTAGGCTCTTCATTGTCACAAACACTTAGCCCACCCACACAAGTGAGGTATCATTTTTACCGGGAGACTAAGGGGAACGTTGGGTGGAAGGAAATTTGTCCTGGTGCAGTGATCCCACACAGAAATGTGGGAAAATGTGATTTTTTAGCTAAATTTGAGGTCTGCTGAGGATTCTGGGTAAGAAAACATTGGGGGATCCACGCAAGTCACACCTCCCTTGAATCCCTCGGGTGTCTAGTTTTCAGAAATGTCTGGGTTTGGTAGGTTTCCCGAGATGGCTGCTGAGCCCAGGACCAAAAACGCAAGTGCCCCCCGCAAAAACAGGTAGTTTTCTATTTGATCATTTTGAAGTGTCCAGATAGTGTTTTGGAGCATTTCCTGTTGCTAGCAGAAGGCCTACCCACACAAGTCAGGTACCATTTTTATCGGGAGACTTGGGGGAACACTGGGTGGAAGGAAATGTGTGGCTCCTCTCAGATTCCAGAACTTTCTGTCACCGAAATGTGAGGAAAAGGTGTTTTTTTAGCCACATTTTGAGGTTTGCAAAGGATTCTGGGTAACAGAACCTGGTGAGAGCCCCACAAGTCACCCCATCTTGGATTTCCCTAGGTCTCTAGTTTTCAAAAATGCACAGGTTTGGTAGGTTTCCCTAGGTGGCGGCTGAGCTAGAGGCCAAAATCCACAGGTAGCCACTTTGCAAAAAACACCTCTGTTTTCTTTGAGAAAATGTGATGGGTCCACTTTGTGTTTTGGGGCATTTCGTGTTACGGGCACTAGGCCTACCCACGCAAGTGAGGTACCATTTTTATCAGAAGACTTGGGGGAATGCTGGGTGAAAGGAAATGTGTGGCTCCTCTCAGATTCCAGAACTTTCTGTCACCGAAATGTGAGGAAAAAGTGTTTTTTTAGCCACATTTTGAGCTTTGCAAAGGATTCTGGGTAACAGAACCTGATGAGAGCCCCACAAGTCACCCCGTCTTGAATTCCCCTAGGTCAAAAATGCACAGGTTTGGTAGGTTTCCATAGGTGCCGGCTGAGCTAGAGGCCAAAATCCACAGGTAGGCACTTTGCAAAAAACACCTCTGTTTTCTGTGGAAAAATGTGATGTGTCCACGTTGTGTTTTGGGGCATTTCCTGTCGCGGGGACTAGGCCTACCCACACAAGTGAGGTATCATTTTTATCGGGATACTTGGGGGAACATAGAATAGCAAAACAAGTGTTGTCTTTCTCTAAATTTTTTCCTTCCAAATATTTGACAGTGTGTAAAAAAGACGTCTATTTGAGAAATGCCCTGTAATTCACATGCTAGTATGGGCACCCCAGAATTCAGAGATGTGCAAAAAAAAACTGCTCCTCAACATCGTATCTTGTGCCCATTTTGGAAAAACAAAGGTTTTCTTGATCCCTATTTTTCACTCTTTATATTTCAGCAAATGAATTGCTGTATACCCGGTATAGAATGAAAACCCACTGCAAGGTGCAGCTCATTTATTTGCTCTGGGTGCCTAGGGTTCTTGATGAACCTACAAGCCCTATATATCCCCGCAACCAGTAGAGTCCAGCAGACGTAACGGTATATTGCTTTAAAAAATCTGACATTTCAGGAAAAAGTTACAGAGTAAAACGTGGAGAAAAATGGCTGTTTTTTTCAATTAAATTTCAATATGTTTTTAATTCAGTTGTTATTTGCTGTAGGAAACCCTTGTAGGATCTACACAAATTACCCATTGCTGAATTCAGAATTTTGTCTACTTTTTAGAAATGTTTAGGTTTCTGGGATCCAGTATTGGTTTCACACCCATTTCTGTCACTGACTGGAAGTAGGCTGAAAGCACAAACAAATCGTGAAAATGGGGTATGTCCCAGTAAAATGCCAAAATGGTGTTGAAAAATTGGGTTTTCTGATTCAAGTCTGCCTGTTCCTGAAAGCTGGGGAGCTGGTGATTTTAGCACTGCAAACCCTTTGTTGATGCCAATTTCAGGGAAAAAACCACAAGCCTTCTTCTGCAGCCGTTTTTTCCACTTTAAAAAAAATAAAAAGGAATGTTTACTGTATTTTGGCAAATTTCTTGGTCTCCTTCAGGGGAACCCACAAAGTCTGGTTACCTCTAGAATCCCTAGGATGTTGGAAAAAAAAGGACGCAAATTTGGCGTGGGTAGCTTATGTGGACAAAAAGTTATGAGGGCCTAAGCACACCCTGCCCCAAATAGCCAAAAAAAGGCCTGGCACCTGAGGGGGAAAAGGCCTGGCAGCGAAGGGGTTAATCTATAAAAAAATGCTTCTATGCATACCTATGCAGCTCTGTAAAAGTTGAATGAAGACCTAGAGGGGTCTGATCAAACAAAATTATATCACCTGCATATAATAACATATGGATATGTTTGAAGCTGGCTTTCAGGGGATAATATTTTCAGTTTTTTGTGGCTTGGAAAGTCAGAGAGATACTAATACTCAGAGTAAACCACTTAGGCTCACCACCCCAGATAACTTCCTCCATAGAGTTGACCTGCCAACTATATCGAATATGTGGAAAAGTCATAAAAAGCTACATATAAAAATAACGTATTCCTAACAACATATTTAGCTAATAAAAACAGCAAGACAGCTGTTTTATCTGTAACAGAGTAATTTACTCTAAAACCAGACTGTTCCAAAGGGATAATGTTTGCATCCTCAGCCCAAATCTTGAGGTGATCCAATTCATAGTGAAAAGTTTCCCCATTGCATCCAGCAATGCAATTTGATGATAGATACCTGGGACTTCTCTGCTTCCTTTCTTGTGCAGAGGGACAGGGATGCTCATTCTCCAGGATTTCGGCAGTAGGCCAGTGGAAAAACAGTATTCAAATAGAGGTACCAGCAATTTGTCCCTCAATCCTGGATTGTTATTCAAAACTAGGAAAGGGATTTCATCTGGGGCCATTGCTCAAAAGGTCCTTGCTTTTCTCAAGAAACTTTTCATCTGATCCTTAGAGGGCTACTGAATAGGTTCAAATGTTTGAATGGACAATCCCAAGGGATTTATGTCCTTATTTGGTTTGTATAAATCCCTGATGTAATCAGACCAGATTTCCTGTGATATCTTGTTTACTGGCAGGCCGTTTTTCAAACTGGAATTAAGGGCAGTTATACATTAAAGAACTCGAGCATTTTTTTAAAGCCCCTTGTTGTAGAGTAACCCAGACAATGTCCTGCTTCCTATACTTTAAAGACCTTCTATGGCGTTTGCTCTTCTCTTTCGATTATTTTATCTTTGTACGAATTTTAGAAATATTTTTTGCAGATTTATATATTAATTTCTATTGTTCCATCTCATCCTTGAGAATGCCAACATTTTGAGACCTCCTATTTATTAGTTCAAAGGCAGGAATCTGATTGCTCATCTTGGACATGGTCACAGCAATCAAAGAAGCAGAAGCCTTTTAATTAAACTTGGCTGTATTAAGGGGATTCCAAACTAGTCTTTAGATATTTAAATAGATGTCCGCCGTCCCTTGCATTCTTCCAGTGACCAGTCATTTACAATTTCAAGAGTTAGTTCCATCGCAATGGAATGAGGCCCTGGGGGGAACTGCCAAGTGACCGAGGTCTCCCCCCCCCCCCGGGATTGTCAGGGGAGGGTGGTACGGCCCGGGGCAGCGTGGGCTATTTTGAGGCTTTTTAGGTAGGCATCGGGAGGAAATATATATAGGGGGCCATTTTGTACCAGCCACCATTTTGTCAGTAGGTGACACAGTGGACGGTAGTGGAGGTGTAGGCGGAGGTTTTGCTCCGGGGGCCAAAAAAATAAAGAAACTAGACAAGGAAGTGGCGGAAGGTCGCATGGCTGGCACTTTCTCAGTTTGGCCGATGCAGAATTTGATTGTCTCGCCGATTGGTGTTGTCCCCAAAAAGGAAGCAGGCCAATTTCGGTTAATCCAACACCTATCCTGGCCTGAAGGCTCCTTGGTAAATGATTTTATACCGGTGGAACTGACAAGAGTCTCCTATGCGTCAGTAGACGTGGCAGTTGAAATGGTGGAGTCTATGGGGCCTTGTGCATTGATGGCTAAGACGGACATAAAATCAGCCTTCTGCTTGTTGCCAGTTCACCCCCTTGACTTTGAGCTGCTTGGAATTCAGTTTCAGGGGAAGTGGTATGTAGACAAGGCGATCCCGATGGGGTGCTCTATCTCTTGCTCTCTATTTGAATGTTCCAGTACTTGCCAGCAGTGGATTTTCACGAGGGTCATGGGGCACAGACACGTGACGCATTATCTTGATGATTTTTTCTTTGTGGCACAGCGGGATTCTCAGAGGTGCATGGAGGGTCTACAGCAATTCAAAGCGGTGATGGGGGACCTAGGTGTGCCCTTGGCCCTCGAGAAGACCATGGGGCCCGGTACAGCTTTGTCATTTTTGGGGATTGAACTAGATACGGTGAGCAGGACGGCCCGACTCCCTGACGACAAAAAGGTTTGGATGTTGCAGACTATTTACGCTATGTTGGGAAAGAGTAAGGTGACTGTGAGGGAAGTGCAGGTGTTGCTGGGTCATCTCAATTTGCCTGCAGGGTGGTGAGAGCTGGACGGACTTTTTGCAGAAGGCTGGGACTATCTTTGGCGGGGCTTTCCCTTCCTCATCATCACCTTAGGCTCAAAGCCGGTATAAGGGAAGATTTGCACACGTGGTGTCTCTTTCTGGACTCCTTCAACGGCATTCTGTTGCAGGTGTGGCGCGAGTATGAGTGGAATGTATAGATTTTTTTTTTATGCCGGGGGCTCATGGCTTTGGACTGTATTGGCAAGGACTTTGGAGTACGGAAGATTGGCCAGCAGCCTGGATGAATGGAGGGCGCAGTATAGCGTTTCTCGAGTTGTTTCTGCTGGTGGTGGCAGTATGTTTGTGGATGCATCTGCTACAGCACAAATGGGTACAGTTTCCGGTGGATAATCTAGTGGTGGTGCAGATGGTTAACAGACAGTCGGCCAGGAAAGCTCAGGTTGAACAGCTGCTTCGGGTGTTTGTTTTGCAGTGTTTGCGACAGGATATTCTATTTAGGGCGCAACATGTACCCGGTGTGGACAATGACATTGCGGACGCTCTGTCTCATTCACAGTGGGAGAGATTCCATGGGTTAGTCTCCGGCGTGCCCCTGAACAGAACAAGAATGCCAGACAGGATGTGAAACATAGGACCAACAGGATGCTTCAATTGGTGCTGAATTCCTTAGCGCCCTCCATGCGACGTACCTACATGGGCGCATGGCAGGAGTTTTTGAGATCGGGAGCTCGGAGGAGAGTGGTGCATGCTGACAGGGTGGAGGATGTGGTTCGGGTCATAATGGATTTAATTGCTCTGGGACGGTCCAGGGTGGCTATAGCCGGTAAGCTGGCGGCACTGGGGTTTATGGGTAAGCTCTTCTGGGGATATCACCCGTCGGCAGGGGAACTGGGGCAGAGAATTCTTGAGGGTTGGGAGAGAGAGGGAGGTAAGAGAGGGAGAGTGAGACAGCCTCTGTCGGTGAGTTTGTTGAAGGGGTTGTTGGAGATCATGAGTGTGGTGTGCGTGAGAGAGCGAGAGTCTTTGTTGTTTCAGACACTCATGTTGTGGATGTTCTTTGGGGCCTTTCGTGTTTCTGAATTACTGGGTACTGGTCTCAAAGCTGGCATTTCATGGGAGAATATTTCCTTAGATAGGGCAGGTGTTACGATTAGGTTGCAGTCCTCCAAGACAGCTCAAGTAGGGAGAGGGTCAGATGTCAGGCTGCGTCGGTACCTGGTGGCTGCCATTTGCCCTTTAGCACTGGTTGAGCAGTGGCGTCAGCACACTACGTTCCGGGGAGGAGCGTTTTTTCGACATGAGAATGGCAGGGTAGTTACAGCATACCAGCTTTTAGCGGTTATGAGGAAGGGTTTAGCCATGTTGGGACAGGACGGGGAACAATTTGGGACCCATTCTTTTAGGATTGGGGTAGCTACAGAGGAAGGAAGGAGGGGGTGGGGTAGGGCGTATCTCATGGCGTTGGA